>NC_050068.2:261510118-262743055 GCF_009764565.3 Dermochelys coriacea
GTCTGCAGAGAGGAGAGAAGACAAAAAGTTCATTTAAAAGCTGCCCGCTGACTGCACTTTTACTCACTGAATGCCAGTTCTCAGTGAGTTCAGGGGCTCACCAGCCCAGTATGGTACCAGGAACTCAAGAGTCAGCTGGCTGGAGTATTTACTTGAAGGGGACTTCATTCTTATTCAGAGACAGGGTCAGACGAGGTATAGGAATCGCTGCACTGAATTAGCCTATTGCTCCGTCTAGTCCTGAATCCCACCTCAGGCAGTGGCCAAGGCTAGCTGGTTCAGAGGAAAATACCCCCTACACCCAGTGCAGTGCATTGTGTCACACTGTATTATACAAGTGATCTACTTGTGCCCTGAAGCATGAGGATTGATTGGCCCAAGGTAATGTTTTCCTGAAGAACTTTAATCCAATACCACCAATGAAAAACATTCTGACCAGCTCCCTTCCCCCCTGTGACAGAACAGCAATATGTGCCACGCTCCATCTAAGGGAGAAGTGGGTTTTAAATGAAGCCGGAAATGTTGAAATACGGGACTGAGCAGTATTTCCTTGTTGCTAAGCTGCTAGCTAAGCACGTCAAGGTATTTGGGAGAGACAGGACCCTGTAATCTCTGCAATCCAATGGACCAAATTCTGCAGCACTGTTAATGGATTGCACCTCCATGCCCTACCCTTCATTCCCATCCTTCCTGCCCCCCAACTGGTTCATTGCTGAAGATGCTCACTGATGTACACTTCATTACATGACTTTGGATTATGGATTTTTCACCATGTTCTCCAGCCAGCCCAGCCCTGTGGGCCTCAGCTATGATGGTATGTGTGGGGCTTAACTTAGAATCTCCTTTCCAGGCCTTGTGCATAAGAGAAAAGAGGGAGCTTGAACTAGTGAAGTGAACTGTATCCGAGTTCCCTGAACCTCTGCTGCTCAAGCCTGCACTTCTAAGGCTCCCCCTTCTCCTCAGCTGGATCCTACCTTGGGCTCCCTGCTGCCTGGTTCTACAGAATAGTGAAGGGTGCATGCACTGTACATAATCAGTTTCCTCTTGAGGGGAAAGAAGCTGAGAGAGGCAGCCACAGACAAACCCCAGCAGGGCAGGGACACAAAACAAAATGGTGGGAGCCTGACTGCAGCCAGCTAATGAATTCTGCAGCAGCTGTGGGGGTGGGAAATCAGAAATTCCAGGCAGAGAACCAGCCCTCAGCACCTCCATCTGAGATGATCAGAGCCACGGCATTCAGGCCCTTTGCCGAGTCAGATAGGCATCACTTACACTCACTACAAAGTTGTGGGGTTTTTTGTTTTGTTTTTTGAGGTTCTCTTAACTCAACAATTGTAAGGCTAGAAATGATCTAAAAGGAAAAATTCTGTCACACTGAGCAAGTTCTATGGTCAATTCCTCACCCCCAGAGTCCAGAGGGCCCTGGCTACGGGCATTTATAACTTCTACTGAGCGGTAATGGAGCTTGGAGACACAGTACGCGACATCTGCTTTGACCGAAGCAGCTCACAGGAACTTTGCAGCTCCACAAGCCCATTACAAAAGAGCTGATAGTTTAACAAGGCCAGGAGAGCTGCTTGGATTCATGTACCATGGAAGCTCAGGCCAATGAGCTGAAGGGACTAACTAGATTCCCAGGGGAAGCTGACCAAGGCTGTTACCTGAGCACTCCAATGAGCAAAAGTTGGCTCTGTAGTGAGCTGGACCAACCCGTTAGTTTTGGACAAGAACAGGACAAGCTCCTCAGCATCTGAGCTCCAGGCAAACAAGGGACACAGATGACCTTGGATTACCGAGAGTTTTGGTGAAGCCCTTTGGACACACACGGTTTGACTGCAGGAGCAGCTGAAGGAACATAGCAAATCACTAGAGAACCCTGCAAAGCTTTCAGCTGCATAGCTCCCGATTCCCTCTAACCTCCACAGCCAAGGCATGAGGTGTTAAGGCAGAGAAAGCAAGCCCTGAAGCAGCAAAAAAGTGCTCTCTTGCCATGTTGCACATCCCCCCTGTATTACCGCCCACCATAGATTAGCTTTGGGAAGGAAGCTTTCACTTGGACAATGGCATGACTTAACTGCTTGACTCTGCAGCTTTGGTACTAGCTTGTTTTTTCCTTTTGCTCTCACCATACGTTAAGACATTTCCTTGCAAAAGTCACTAGGCTGTTTTATGATTTGACATTATATTACTGTAAGACACACACATTCCTCCCTCTAGCTTCTTCCCCTCCCCTCGCCACCTCTTCCCCCCAGAAAAACCAGACTTCTTCTCTTCCCCATTCTTGAGCAAAGTTGTGGTGAAATACTGCTGCAGTCAATGGCAAAACTCCTGACATCAATGGGGCCACGTTTTCACTCTGGAAGCACTACCTATCTATACCAAGCCTGTCACTGAGGTACCCAAATATCTAGATCAGTGGTTCTCAACCCACAGCCCGCTTACAGCCCTATAGCACACAGCTGCAGTGTATGTGAGATCCTCAGGGCCATACAGTATGTATGTATCTATATAGTGTGGATGTGGCCACAATACGGAGAGAGCTGCATATGCGGCCCACAAAGGTAAATCAATGGAGAATCACTGCTCTAAATGCAACAAAATCATGGCTGCCACTGTGCTTAGTGTGCTATGGGCACAGCTCAAAGAGCAACACATAGGGTTAACTGCTGGCCCGTAGCCTAAGAGAGGGGTGTACCCACCTCCAGGGCAGAGTGTGCTGTGAATGAACTCCTCGGTGTACATAGCCACCGGACACTGTCGAGTCAGAGATTAGGCTGGAGGAAGAGCCCGTTAATTGTGCACCTGACTCCACAGCAGATCACTAGAAGTGAATGTTACCAGGAGTCCCCAGCGTGGCCCATTGTCCAGGTCAGTTTTACTTAGAGATGTTTTTGTCACAGCAGTAGCACAATGCTGGAAGGTCTTGGATGGGAACACCTCTCCCTTGAACGTTTCGTTTAAATAGGGCAGAAAAGTCCAGTGATCTGGGGGCTTGGGGACAGCACAGTTCCCGCTCTTCTTTATTTGGGGAGGGGTTGCTTCAGAGCCAGAAAGGTGGTGAACAGGGCTACAGGTCAGGCTCTGGGGGAAGGAAAGAGAGCTAACAGACAGGACTGCTACAGCAGCTTGTTTATTACATCCTGCCCCCTTCAGCAGGAACTACTACCAGCCCCATTTCCTCACCCTTCCTTTGCGGACTGCAACAGCAGCGCACAGCACATGTTTGCAGGAGAGATGTGAATAGTTCGCAGTCTCTCCCCTTTAGGTCAGGAATCAGGAACTCGAGTTCTAGCCCGCCCCACCTCCCCCGCAATCTGCAATACCGCTACAGGAGTCAGGTTTGACCACCCTTTGGCAGTTTCGTATACAGCTACCTCTACAGCTATAGCCATACTGTCCTTTGCAGGTGGAATGAGCCCCTGAACTGATCTGCAAGGCCAGCTGTCTCCAACTTCACATCTCTGTTTTAACTGGCTGACTTCTAGCCGTTACCTATCAGCCCTTCAATCCAGCTATTAAGCAAGGCCAGCTATTTATAAGCGTGCACAACCTACAAAGGGCTGCGAAAGGGACAAATTTTTAAGACAATGTCTTTCTACGCATTTGTATGGTGTCCAGGACAATGGGATCCTCGTCTTCATGACAGCCTCTGAGTGTTTTGGGAATACACGCAATTAATACTGTGCCTGACCAATTTTAGCTTTACGCCTGCCCAAAGTTTTAGCTTGATTATGGAACTTGTTTAAAAAGATATCCACTGTTCAGTGCAGACTGATCATGATATAATCAGGTTAAGAAACTCACCAAACTCCCTGACATGGATCCTAACTGTGTGTTGATTTGGCAAGTCACAGCCTTTCTGACTCAGTTTCCCTCTCCACTAGTGAAGGGACGGATATCAACACTTAACTACAGCACCAGAGTGCGTGGGGACTCATTGGTTTGGTTTTTCTAAGTTCTATGCAAACATTCAGTTTACACTGTGCTTCCATGGTTGACTTATTGGGAGTGGGCGGTGGGGGAAGCAGGAGAGAGAATAGCTCTGGAGACCAATGCCCTATCAATCTAACTTTGCCCCAGGGCTAAATTTAAGACTTTCCCTTTTAATGATTTTAAACAACATTTGCATAATTATTAGAAGGAAACTTAAAACTGACAATCTAAGCAGCATTGCTTTTATCTGTGTTATAAGAAATATTTTTAGTATTAAAAGAGAATTTTTAAAAAAAGGAACAAGCCTTAACATTTTCACTATTTATGATCTTTAGAGTTCTCTCCAAAGATAATTAACAGACTTGTCAATTTTGTTTTCATTTCCCAGCTCTCACATCCTATCACAACACTGCAGTGTTCATGTGCACCTGCAGTGCATGGGAATTCAATAAGTTTCCTTTGAAACTTGAACGTTACCTTTGTAATGGCAAAGATATCCATTTGGGGCTAAATCTGATTCAGCAGTGTCCTTTTAACTCATTAAACTTGTGGCTGGAAACAAAATCCTAGTCTTCCTTTGGGCTGCCTCTGCATAAATGCCAGTTTTAAGACCATCTTTAGAAAGTCCATTTCCCATTTCATTCCTCGTGATCAGTGCTTCTTACCTTGTAAGCTTTGAATGTTGGACTAAGCAAGATAGGAACAGCTTTCCTTTAAACTGTTTGCATTGTTATTCTAGAACCCCTGCCCACTAGAGGCTTGAAGGGAAGAGAATGTATTTTTTTTTTTTTTTAAATAAACTCAACCATATGCAGATGTATCTAACTTCCTGTAGAACAGGACTGCTTGGCAAGGTGCAATACTCACTTTGTCACGAAGGCCAGGAGAACTGGGGCCAGGGATTTGGGGAAATAATCCTGCTGGACCATATGGTTCAGGGTCATCAGAGGGCCATAGAGGCTTGGGACAGCCTTGATCTTTTCTTCACTCTGTCAGATGGGGAAGGACAGAAAAATCAGGTACATTGTGACTGCCACACCAAATGCAGTCATCACTCCATTTAATCCAGCATGCTGTCTGACTGACCAACCCCTATAAAATACAAGCGAACCTCCACAGCGCAACGCACACAAAAAGGGAAAAGTCTGACTCCAGCTGAGGCTCAGCTTCCGCGGTAAGTCATTGAAAGGACTAGTTCTGGAGATCATCTTAGTTTACATCACGACAGATGCTATGGTTATTCACACAGCGAACGAATTCTTTGCTGGAATTAGCCTTCCCCTTGGCAGCAGGGGGGAGAGCTGGCCCCGTGTTATACACGGTGGGTTATTTAGGAGATGAGCAATCAACCCGAAGGGGAATGTCTCAAACAAAAGCATCACGAAGACTCCAGTTTGTTTCAATTATAGCTTGACAGTCTTGTGAGGTGCAAGAAATTTAGACAGAGCACATGCATGTTTCTTCCAGACTTTCCTCTGCACAGACACCCTGCCAGGACCCTTCCTTCAGCCGAGAAGGAAGCCTACAGTTCCTGCTAGATCCAAGGAGGTAGTTATTCCCTCTTGTATGCCCCTCTCTCACCCAAGCATGTTATTTTCAGTCACTCCCAAAATTGATTCTAAGTTTAAAGCCAGAAGGGACCATTAGCTCTCCTAGTCCAACAACTCATTTATCACAGGCCACAGTATTTCACCCAGTAGTCCCTGGATGGAGCCCAATAACTTGTGTTTGGCTAAAGCGTGTCTCCCAGAAAGGCCAAGGGTCTTGATCGGAGGACACCAAGAGATGGAGTATCCACCAGTTCCCTTGGGAGTTTGACCTACTGGATAATCACCCTCACTGTTAAATTCAAACTAGAAATAAGGCGCACTGTGTCTCATTTCCAGCCACTGGTTCCTGTTATGCCTCTCGTCACTGAATTTAAGAGCCCCTCTGTGCCCAGTGTTTTCTCCCTATCAAGGTACTTGTACATGTTTCAAGTCTCCTCTCAGTCTTCTTTTTGATAAGCTAGGATTGAGCTTTTCAAGTTTCTCAATATAAGATACTTTCTCAAGCCCTTGAATCATTTGTGGTTCTTTTCTGCACCCTCTCCAATTTTTAACACCCTTTTTAAAATGCTGGCATCAGAAGCATACGCAATATTCCACAGACAGTCTCACCAATGCTGTATACACAAAGTCACCTCCTCTCCTCCATTGATACAGCAAGGATCACTCTAGCCCTTTTTGCCACAGCATTGCACTGGGAGCTCATGTTGAGTTGCTTGTCCACCACAACGCCTCTATCCTGTTCAGGATCACTGCTTTCCAGGATACAGAGTCTGCCCTGCATTACCTTTTCCTGAGTGGATCCCTTTGCATTTGGTACACTGAAAGCGCGTTTTGTTTGTATGGCCCTAGCTATTGCTTCAAGTCTAGAGTGAAAAAGTATGGAAACAGCCTCCCACTCCACCCCAAACCTGAGCCATAGATACACATGGATCACAATCAACAACTGGTCAGCCAAGAGAGAACTTGACTGTTGACACTGCTCCCCAATTCAATTCTCTACTTCGAAGCCCAGCCCCAAGAAAGTTCTACCCTCCAATTCACCTCAGCATCTTCAGAGTGATTGCAATCTGAGGCAGGACGGGAAAGAAAAAACCTGTCCACGGAGCAGAAGACTAGAAAACTAGACTGGGCCTTGTGGGAGTGGGGGACTGAGGAAGAGAGAACAAAGAGTAAAACATCCAAAGGCAGTGTCTTAGTCCCTAACCTATGTCACAGCTGTGCATTTCCCCAGGTTCAGAGTCATCAGTGAGAACCCCAGAAAGCCACATGATCAAAAAGATGATGCAAGTTTTGTGGCTTTAGGGTATTCCAAGTATATCCGCTGATTCTTCCAGACTCTCTATTTTCAGATGTTTCTAGTCCTTGAGGCTCCTAGATGCTTCAGATTGATTTATAATGGCAGAACAGCCAGACCACTGAAGCACTACTCTGAGCTTGCCAATGGAGACAACCCCAATCCCCTTTTGGCTCAGCTCATGCTCTAGCCTACGTGCAGGTTCTAATGCGGTTAGCCAACTTGCTGCAGATTCTCAAAACACAACAATCCTGCTAACAGGTTTTATTCTGTGCAGCCACATACTTGATGCTCCAGACATTAGCAAGGACACTGGATAGAATGAAACAAAGTTTCAGTCAGATGTCTTTCATTTAGTCTTGCTGTGGTCCTTTTAAAAGAGAAGATGTGACTAAATGGCCCTTTTGGATACCAGGGTGATGAATATTTATGAGGCTACATCCAGGAGTCTGACAACAGGTAGCTCATAACACTATAAAAGCTTTGTCCAGCAGCAACCCAGTTTGTCTGTACGACCCTTCCTGCCTTATAGAGATATCTGATCTTGAAAATACAAGTTAGACCAAGTAGAAGAGAATTGGGAACAGCTAATCCATGCCCTCCATCCTAATATAATCCCACTCTGGAATTTGTTATCCCTGCAGTTTTCTATTGTCCCTGGGCATTGGGCATACATCGGAGTCTTACTGTTGCCATGGAGACAGGAACATGATTACCCATAATCCAGCAAGCCTTAGCTTTTAAACCAGAAATGTAATCAGAACTCAGCCCACATCACCCATCACAGCCCACTTTTAACTCCCTCCTGCTCTCTCACCTTGAGCAGACCCATGTGGATCAGTAGGCTGGTGATGAATGCATCAGAATTAAAGGTGGCGGAAATGAAGGCTTTTCTCATCAAGGCATCTAGAGAGAAATAAATGTGTGTCAAGCTGAAGAGCACCACGAGATACTGTATTGACTATTGTTCATTTCACTATCGGATTCAATTACATTCAGTTTATCTGAAGCTGCCTCAATCTCCAGTCTACTGCACCAGAATGCCACACAGATAAGGGGCTCAGTGCAGAATTTAGGTCGAGTTTGCCATTGAGTACAAGGCCTTGACTATTATCAGCTGTTAGATGGACCGTGGGAGGCCACACTCCTTTATATACCCTGTTTGTCTCTGCTGCCAGAGGTTACTGCAGGCCACCAGTGAGTGCTGGGAGTTGAAAGAGATGAGGCAGAGAGAGAGCCAAGAAGTCACATGGAGTCCAGTCTTTAGTATGGGGGATGCAAAAAGGCCTAGAGAAGAACTATGGCTGAGGCCAAGAAGTGTTAATTGACCTCAGCCATAGACAATGCAAGGAATGGTCAACCTGGATGCATTTGGATAGCACAGAGCCTCACTCTCACTGTAATGGGTTTGACAGTTTGGCTGCGAGCTAGTCTCACTGGCTTTTAAAATGACAAGAGCAACAGGCTCCCACGGGACTGTCATCCACTGGGTGTGCATTTGGTTTGGTTTCCAGTGAGGAGGTCTGTGGTTTTCAGAGTTCCTCAAGATCAGTCAATTGTGGCTTGGACCCTCACCCCACTTGGTAACTTCAGGAAAGCGGGGTGGCTGTGGTACCGTCAGACGTTATCGATTTTTCCCTCAGGGAGGGTCAGCCCTCCTTCAGCACACAGACGCCTCACCCTGAAGAAACCATCTCTTGACACTGCAGCAATTGCCAGATATGACCTGAACTTGCTAGGGAATGCGAAGAGTATTCCGTTCCAGATGCATGTGCACACTAGTCACATCATGGATGCCAGCCACCCACGGGAGCAGAGGCAGAGATTAGCAGAGGCATACGTGATCTCCTGCTGACTTCAGAGGAAGCTTAGCTGGCCATTTTGGTCATGCTGAACCTTGCAACAGCCTAAGATACAACTGACCACCAGTTGTTGTCTCAGTGACGAGGGACATTATTGGTGTGCACAGAAGAGCCCTTTAGTGGTTTCTATCCTGCTTACCACCAGGACTCTGTTAATGGCAATAGTGAATTGTGTAAATCAGTATAAGAGACTTTAAAGGGATGCCAGATGGAGGGGCCAAATCCTGAACCCCCTACACAGCTCCAATAAGCAGACTGCATGTAGGTGAATACGGCTGCTGGGGATTTCAGGAAGGAAGGCTGGAGAATTCCCCATCCTCAACCCCGGGGCAGTACACTGAGCATTTTCACATACCTTTTACAGCCATGACAGCAGCCTCAGGGCTACGGAAGCATCCACACTTCTACAGGAGAGTTTTGCTCAGTGGATTCACATAGTCCACAGGCCACACCCCACCCAAATCTCTTCTCTACTATACTGTGCACCAGTGCTGTGCTCCACAGCATACAAAGGGTACATGGTCCCCCTGCACAGCCTCTGTGCCCTGCCCCACACCTTTCCAGTTCCAGTCCTTTTGGAAAGAGACAATAGATCTAAGACAGTTACTAGTAAAAAGAACACCAAATGGGTGCTCCCTATTTACAATATCCCCAGATATAAGAATAGAGGGGGCACTTTCTATTTACAGTATCATTACTCTGTTGAACTCACTGACAGGATATTGAGGCCAAAAACAAAAAAAAAACCCCACCCTAATAAATCCATCTCCCCCCACCAAAAAATGCCAGGAAGAGTAACACTCACAGCAATACTAATTAAGCTATAAGGGATATTGATCATCATGCTTTGGGGGCATAAACTGATCTGTTGAGGTTTCACACCCTCATTCCCCCCAAAACAGCACTGCACAATCTGGCACACTACAGAGACAGAACTGTCTTTCTCTGGCTGCCATGAGAGACTGAACTACCAAAAAATGGCATGGTCCAGGGAGGCCATCCCTGGGATCTCTTTAGAAGCCACCCTTGCAAGTTAGGCTTCTTCAGGCTTCCCACACCTTTGCATGGAGCCACAGACTGCATCACCTGTTGTTTCATGCACTGCTGTTTTCACTGTGGTTTCATCTTTGAACACAGAAGAGATCTTCAAGAGAGCCATAACCACCTTCTCCATATCAGATGTGTCTGTCTGTAAGAGACAAAAAGCAGGAGCCATTAAGTGCATGGCAGAGTGAGGGCAGAAGAGACGCAATTGCTACAGAAGCAACAATGAGCAATGCAACAATTGCCTCCAACTGGCTGGACATGACAGGAACTGTTGTGGCTGTATCAGGATGCGCGTGAAGGCTTAAGTCACGCCATGAAACAGCTGCTGTGCAGGCACCAGATCTGCTTCATAGACATGCAGCTTCAAGTTGAGTGTCTGCCTCCATCCTGTTCATTTGGACAATGGCAGGACCCTAATCCAGGTCATGAGACTCCTGGAAGAGATCACCTCTGGCAGGTAAACAATTTATCCCAACGCAACGGTACCAACCATGCCATCTGAAAGCCGCACGCACAGCAGCCACTGACCCACCTACCTGCTGAGCTATCAGAACAGAGCACTTGGGCCCTAGTCGTAGCAGTTTCTCTGGAGACGGGAAGGCGAGGAATGTAGCAACATCCACAGGAGGAGGAGGAGGAGGAGAAGACACAGGAGTAGAATCCTGAAACAGAGCAAGACAGATCACAGCTCATTCTGCAGAGCACCGGCAGAGCTGTGGGTGCATGAGTGTGTAGGAAAGGGCGATGGATCTGGCACAGCGAGGGTGCCGCAAGTCGGTACTTCTTTGCACTCTCAGAGCTTGTGAAGGGGTGGGAAAAGTGAGCCCAGAACCAGAATGGCAGGGGGTGCTGCATTAGCTAAGCTGTGAGGAGAAAGCTTATACAGAAAACACTAACTATCTGGCTCCAGGCAGGGCTGTCATGGCTACAGAAAATGATGGAAGAAATAAGATTTTCCTGCTAATTTTCTTCAGATCACCACCGAACATTCTTGAGGTATTGTTCTCCCCCCCTCCTCTCTTACTCCACCCCTGCTCTGACACACCCCTCTGTTCAAAGGAGAGGTATGTGAACCCCTACTTGTTCACTACAAGTTCATAACAGCCTCCCTCCGTTTCAAACCTCCTTCCCCTACTCCCAATAAGGGATTATTGGCTATCCCTCAAAGCACATTTACATGCGAGTCAAGAATCTTCTTAGAAGGCAACGATTCCTGTTCTCCCTGCCCCCTCTCCTGCAGCTGTTGTTCCTCCTCTTCGTCCTCCCCTTCATCATCTTCATCCTCTTCGTCCTCCCCTTCGTCATCTTCATCCTCTTCGTCCTCCCCTTCGTCATCACTAAGAAAGATTAAGAGAAGAGTTCACATGAAAAGCAGGCCTGCAATACAGACTTCCTGGTCATGCATTGGCACCTGGGAATCCTTCTCCAGGTCATTACAAAATGCAATAAGACCCTTCCAAGCTTTAAAACACTAAGCTGACTGGCAGCAACTCACTTCTAGGGCAGTGAGAGTGAGCCTATAGGGAGTGCAATGGATTATGGAGCCTGGCATGTTTAGGTCAGCTGTTCTAATCTGTCCTCAGACCAGCAGTGACAGATTGCCAAAGGGCTGCCCAATGGGAACCAGTGGGTGAAAGGGAGGTGAGAGTCTCAGCCTAGGTCCTAGTGGACAGGTGTCCACAAAACACCAGAGCAGGCAAAAAGTGTGGGCAGAGAGTCAAGAGTAGAGCAAGCCACGAAGACTGTGCTCTCATCTCACCCTTACGGAGCTCCCTCCAGATGAAGGAGTGAGGGACACTGAAGGAGTGGGACTTGCATACATACTGGGGATAGAAATTTTCAGTCTCCAGTCCTGTTAATCCAACACCTCTCAGTAGTGCTAGACCCCATAAAAACAGGAACTCACATGAAACAGATGTAAAAGGCAGACAGCCAGAGCTTTGACATGAATGGGGAGCAGCCCCTGCCATAGCCTTTTCTCTTGGCCTACCTCAGGGAGCCCAGCACATCTGCCATGTTGAAACCTTCAAGAATCTCCTGGAGCTGTTCACAGCCTTCTTCTCCCAGAGCATTACCTATGATGCAAGGAGAGAGAAAAGTGAGCTTTGGGGTGGGGAAGAGACAGACACTCACAGATCATGTGCTGAATTTGTCATGAGAAGAAACAAAGTTTAACTAGAATGCTCAACTAAGTCCATAAATCCAAGCTCTGTCTGGCTGGAAGGATGGCTGCTTGATTTGCATTTCTATAAACACCTTTCACACAAAGCACTTTACAAACTGCTCGGACAGCAGACTTGTCATTAAAATATGTCAGCTGTTTACCAACTCAGACACCACACAAGGGTTTGAGACAAGAAGAACATTACAGAATCTAATTGTAAGGGAAGTTCGAAGAAGGAAAAATGTAATTAACCAGAAGAGATTTGAGTCTTGGAGACTGAACTCTCTGTACATTTATATAGCTCCTTTCATCCTGGGTGATTCTGAAGCACTTCTCAAATTATATATGTATAATACCATAGAAATGCAGCCACCTCTGGAAGGGAATGCAAGAACCAACACAAGGAGCGGGAAACTGTGACCAAGCACATAGAAGCAGATCTTGATGCAAAACTAATAGCATCATGGGATCTTTAATACCAATGCAGAGCAGACAGGACCTTGTTTATAAATTCTCATCCTAGAGACACACAGACATATGGAACTCAGATTTATTCACTTCAGGAAGCGACAGGAATAAGCAGTCAGGATTTGAAACTGTGGCTCAAGCAATTTAAGTATAACTACTAAAGACTTGGGGAAGAGAGAAGAGCTTATTTGTTTAGTTGGTTCAGCTGCTCTCAGCAGCACCAATATTTTATACATAGACGCTTCTGGCAGCAATACAGATATTTCAATCCCACAGGCTTCTTCCCAATGGTTTCTAGAGTTTGTCACGGACTGGAAAAACTTTGACCTAACTTCATGCTCACGTACCATTGAGATCCAGTTTCTCCAACTCAGACTTGTCTTCAGTTGCCTCTGCAATAGTCAGGGCAGCATCTCGTTTGATTTCACAGAAGGACAAGTTCAGTTCCTGAGAAGCAGAGGATAAGCTGCTTTATAGGAACACTGTATGCAGATTCTCCATCGTAAACACCAGCTTTACATGCTCAGAATTGTTTAAGGAATTCTCTCCTTTGGGGCTGGTCTCAGCACAGAGGTAATATTTTTTTAAGTTATAAAATGACTTGGAAGGGACTCAGGCAGTGAGCAAAGACTAAACAATATGGATAGGCCAACAGGCCAATAAGAACAAATTATTCAACGGGCAGCCACATCCCTTGAGACATATTGAATGAGATGATCCCCAAGAAGGGATTTAACATTAAACAGCTGAAGGGAATTTGTTCTGGAATGGATTATTTTAGTTTGACATCCTCCTCCCTTCACCTGTTATTTATCCTGGGATCCTTTGACCTGGGAGAAGAATTGCTGTGTTTTACTTGAACAGGTGTATTCATGAACTAACCCCATGGTTTTTAAAATGTGACTTCCAGTGGGCACAACACAGGCCTGAGCTACGGGTACTACTACAGAGTGGACACCTTTTTCAAACTCACAAGGCAAGTTGTTAACTCAACTCTCTGCACAAGATAACCTTGCGTAGCTAATATTGTCTCACTGTTTTCTTGCACTCGCCAGTTGGTCTGTATCCATTTGTTGCCTCTTGTCATCTATGTAGATTGTAAGCTCCTTGAGACAAGGATCAATCTTTTTGTTCTGTGTTTGTACAGTGGTGAGACCAAAGGAGCCCTAGGCATGGACCAGAACCCAGAAGCGCTCTGGTAATATAAGTAAATGATAATGCAATGGTTGGAGTTAGAGGGACACTCTTACCAAACATCTCACAGGTGACTGAGTAAGATACACCCTGGAAAAGGCTGACAGAAATGCTAGCACTGTAGGGACATTGAAATAGTAGGGTATGGTACTGGATAGGAATTGCAGTCAATATGGTGCCCATAAGTGCCAGGATAATACAAATATTAGTGAACTGGGGTCTCATCCAAGATGTGACACGGAGATACAGATACTGCATTTTATGAACATATTGTAGTGGTCACTCATCCTGTACCCCTCCTGATTTATGCTGTCCCATAGTTTAGAACAGTTGCTTCCAAACCCTCCCAAGAACCTTGTTAGCAACTTGCAGAGGAGATGAGACAAGTGGCTTTAAATACAATGTTCAACCTTGATCTGAACAGACCACCACTTAGCTCACGCTGGAGCACTGCCAGCTGTGAGGTGTAGTTTCCACAGAACACATCTCTGAGAGCAGCAGTTGGTAGAGCTGTAGAACTTGACAGGCCTGCACTTGGAAGAACCGTGTTTTAGGATTACGGGGTGGGGCAGGGGAATAGACATAGAACAAGGGAGGGGAAACATACAGGGTATTTTGGGAAGAGATTTGAAGATGGAGCAGCAGAATGTGGTACCTTTAGTTTAGGGAGCCCCTCTTTGACTGCTTCAGCAATGGTGATGGCACCCTTTGAGCGCACCAAGCAGTCCCCAAAGTTGATCACTTCTACCTGTCGGAGAGTCTTCAGAGTCTGCAGAGAGTGAGAGTGTGCGCCCATAAAGGTAGAAATTCAGATGAGGGGTAGAGGGAATGACCAACTCACTTGTACTCAAAGAGGAAAGAATCTCTTCTCCCTCCCTGCTTCACTAGGACATTCAGCCCCGAAGTACTAAAGGGGGTGGGGGGAGGGAGCAGAGATAGACATCCAATGCGACTGCTAGTAACTCACCCCTGCCATGGCCACAGCCCCCTTCTCTGTGAAGGTGTTGTCATTCAGATTGATAACCCGCAGCAACGGGTTGGCAGCAAAGGCCTGGGCCAGCGCTGTAATGCCAGGATGGTTGATTCCGTTCTGTGGCATATGGACCTCTTCCAGCGTCCCGATGAGCTAGATTCAGACAGGATTAGCCATTAGAAAAGACACTTCAACACAGGCAGAGACAATCACCATCCCACAGGATTACCTTACAAGTTGCTTCCCTGCCACCCACAGTGAGTCCACTGTATCTCCCACCAGAACCCCTGCAATCCTTTTAACTGCTACAAATACACCCCTCCCACCCCAGGAGCTATGCCTCCAGTGACAAATCAAGATAGGACCAATGTTTTTATTTGGTGAGTCAGGGCTTAGAACAGGGGTGGTCAAACTTTTTGGCCCGAGGGCCACATCTGGTTGAGAAATTGTATGCAGGGCCATGAATGTAGGGCTGGGGCAGGGCTGTTCTTTGGCCAGAGATTCTGAGCCTTGAGGCTATAACCCAGAATTGGCTCAAGAAGCTGCTTTCCAAGTCAAGGCACATGACCACTTGGCAGAATCAAAATCTTTTGCTTATTTTAGTTCTGCTTTTGGCCCTTCTGGTCGCAAAGGAAACCCTCCAAAATGGGAATTAGTGCAGTATGGCATATACAATATAAAACATGAAAATAAGACTCTAGCCCACACAAGTCTAAGTGCTTTGCTATATGGAAAAAAAAAACGGGTAATTGCTTTAGGGATTGCAGGCAGGTTTAGCACTGTTATATGTGCAGAATTCTCTTTTGTACACACACCTAATGGCGTTATATAAATACGTAAGACAGGCCTAGGAAGATACTTATATAGTTTCCAAAGATAGAGAGTCTCGTTTATTTGTAGTTGTTAAACAGGCAGGATCATAATCTACCCATTTATATGCAACAATACATAGATTGATGGGGTCACCAATCACTGGATTCTGCAACACTATTGCTGGCACATTTGACAGCATGCAAGATAATTAAAGTCACAGGTGGTGGAAAATGTACATTTGAAAGACATGAGCCAGAGAAATAACAAGTGCCTACAACTCCTGTTGCCTTGGATGGGAGTTATCTGGTGAGCAGCTTTGGTGGGTGGGAGCCAAGAAGGTACTTCAGCACTTAAGTCCCAGTTTTGGCACCACTGTGGTCCACAAAACTCTTGCTGAACCATATAGCTATAGTTTAGCTCTTGCTAAACTCACCCAGTGAATGTGTTTTTCAGAGTCCCTCAGAACCTATGTTCCTATCTCTGGGCACATGCGCTGCTGTCTCCCTCTAGGCAGACACATAACTCCTGCCTAAGCCTCCCGGTTTGTGAATCACTCTGGAAGACGGACGTTTGGCTCCTAAAGTCAGGTGAAGGGCCTACCAGATCTGCTCCCATTCCAAGTCTGGAGGAGATGGTACCCACCGTATAAAACTTTTAGCTCAGTGGTTAGCTCGCCTGGGATGTGGGAGACCCCTATTCAAATCCTCTTAGAAGAGAGCTCTAACCAGTGAACTAAGCAATATTCTGATACCAGGCTTCCTCAGTCTCTCCCATTGAAGCAGTTGCACTCTTGATAAATAATGGGAGTGTGATTACAGCAGGGGAACTGGACCCAGGGTCTCCCACCTCTCAAGGGGGTGTCTAAACCACTGGACTAGTCAGTCAGTCACTCTCACTCGTGTACTTGCTCTCTCTGACCCAGTGACTGTTTAAGTATTTATCCACAGAGAGAATGGGCAAGAATAGGAATGACTCTGTAGTCCAGTGGTCAGGACACCCACATGGGAGGCCCAGAGTACAGTCCCCCTACTCCTATCATTCTCCCATTATTTATCCAGAGTGCAACAGCTTCAACAGGTTTCAGAGTAGCAGCCGTGTTAGTCTGTATTCGCAAAAAGAAAAGGAGTACTTGTGGCACCTTAGAGACTAACAAATTTATTAGAGCATAAGCTTTCGTGAGCTACAGCTCACTTCATCGGATGCATTTGGTGGAAAAAACAGAGGAGAGATTTATATACACACACACAGAGAACATGAAACAATGGGTTTATCATACACACTGTAAGGAGAGTGATCACTTAAGATAAGCCATCACCAGCAGCGGGGGGGGGGGGAAACCTTTCATGGTGACAAGCAAGGTAGGCTAATTCCAGAAGTTAACAAGAATATCAGAGGAACAGTGGGGGGGGGGGGTGGGAGGGAGAAATACCATGGGGAAGGAAATATCATGGGGAATGCATCCGATGAAGTGAGCTGTAGCTCACGAAAGCTTATGCTCTAATAAATTTGTTAGTCTCTAAGGTGCCACAAGTACTCCTTTTCTTTTTGCGAATACAGACTAACACGGCTGCTACTCTGAAACATGGGGAAATAGTTTTACTTTGTGTAATGACTCATCCATTCCCAGTCTCTATTCAAGCCTAAGTTAATTGTATCCAGTTTGCAAATTAATTCCAATTCAGCAGTCTCTCGTTGGAGTCTGTTTTTGAAGCCTTTTTGTTGAAGGATAGCCACTCTTAGGTCTGTGATCGAGTGACCAGAGAGATTGAAGTGTTCTCCAACTGGTTTTTGAATGTTAATGATAGCTTCAACAGGAGAGACTGAGGGAGCCCCACATCAGAATAGCCCCTAGCTCAGTGGTTAGAACACTCGGAGATGACTTGAACAGAGGTCTCCCATTTTGCTCCCTCTCTGGCAGGTCAGTGCTCTAACCCCCAAACTAACAGTTATGTGGTGGGCCCAGCAGCACCACCCTGTTTTGAGCAGCGCAGGCATTTAACTCATTCTTGCAAGAAAACACCTTAGATGCTTGTCTACAGGCAGCAAGTTCCCATTGACCGAATGCTAAGCAGAGCTAGGCACCTCCCTGCAGCCTGGACTTAGGGGCCTATTTCTGAGACATGGGTAAGGCTTAGCACATACCCCTCTTCTTGACATCCCGTTAGCTAGCTTAGGTGGCTGCTCACCCAGCATGCTGGCTTTGGTGGAACAAGGTAGGGGAGGTAATAGCTTTTATTGGGCCAACTTCTGCTGGTGAGAGACAAACTTTCCTGCCACATGGAGCTCTTCTTCAGGGCTGGGAAAGGTACTCACAGCAAAATGCAAGGGGGAAACAGATAGTTTAGAATATGTGCTAACTACTTACCCTAAAGGGACCATTCAAGGTAGAGTGACCCATTAACACCTCTGCAGCCAGAGGACAAGAAGAGGGCATTAGTGGGTTGCAGATGGTTGTAATAAGCCACAAATCCAATGTCTGTTCAGTCCCTGATTTTTAGTGTCTAGCAGAATAATGAATTTAAGATCCCAGATTCAGCTTTTGAAAGTGCTGTACACCTTTGAGGATGAGGACTGACAGATCAGATACAAGAGTGATTGTTTTGTGAAAAGTGTTCACCTACAAGTTCACCTACAGGTTATCCATGGTGTTTGTGTCTTATTTTTCTGTGAGAGTTCATTCGAGAGCATAGTGATTGTCTGGTTTCACCCACATAGTTGTTGTTGGGGCAGTTAGTGCACTGGATGAGTTACACTACATGTTGGGATAGGCATGTGTAGGACTTCTTGAAAGGTGTGTTGTGGGGGAAAAGGATCACTGTAACAGTGGATATGTGTCTGCAGGTTTTGCATCTGTTCTGGCAGGGTCTAGCGCTGCTCTGAGTTGGAGCAGACCTGGTCTGTCGGGAGCTTGCTTCTGATAAGCTTGAGGGCGGTATTTGGGGGCCAGAGGAAGGGATTCAAGAAAAAAAAAAAAAAGATTTCTTTCAGGATGGATCTCCATTGAGTATGGGTTGTAACTATCTGATGATACTCCATAAGAGTTCCAGTGTGGGTGATGGGTGACAACTAGCGGTGTGCAGTCAGAAGGGATTTTATTTCTGTATTGAAGCACGTTCTCTTGGGCTATTTGGGTGGCCCGATCCAAGCTCCTTCTCTAGTGAAGTGTTGTTGTTTGGTGAAGGCGGTTTTGAGTGCATTAAGTTGTATATCCCAGACTTCTTCCTCAGAGCACATTTTGTGGTAACTACAGCCAGGCATGCCGAGAACAGATTTTTAGGGGTGTTTGGGGTGGCTGCTGGATCTATTAAGTTAGATTTGCTGATATGCGGGTTTTTTGTATATGGTTGTCTGTAGGGTTGCATTGCTCAAGCTGATTAGCATCAACTTCCTGGACACGTGTGTGTGAGATTATATATGACAGACAGACGGACGGACGGGGGGTGGTTGTTGAAATTAGAGAAGTTTATGAGGGAGTTTAAGCCCTCTGTCCAGAGGATGAAAATATCAAAATATCTCATCAGCGGTTTCATGGTGCATTTACTTTTGTGGATCACATTCTTAGGCACCTCACTCTCCCCATGTAGGGAGCCTAGGTAACTCATTCAGTTTTGTGGAATGCTGTGTTGTTCCTGTGACTTTCTAGGTGCGGTGAAGCTCAGTGTTGCGACACCTAGTCCTTTCATGGATACCACCCCTACTTAGTACTCATGGCTGAAAGAAACAGGACAAAGACAGACATTCTCTACCTAGAAGAGCTTTCGGGTGGCAGCCAGTCTCTCTCAGGATAACTTCACCCTTTAAGAACGTATATCAAATTTCCATGCACTGAATTTAAATCCTTATTTAAAGGCCAGATGTGTATATAATCATTTTAATTTTTTTTATCTGAAAAGCACACAGAGTTCTGAGATCTGGCACAAAGGATTTAGGATATGGAGATCACAGGAGGAAAGAGGGACGCAATGTAAGGTTTGTTGGTGAGGAAACATGGAGACTCCTGGTCACTTAGTCCCCCAAAACTACCACAAGTCTAAACCAAATTCCAGTCTCATTCATTCTCACTGGATAGAAAGGTAGGCATGGGACAGCCTGATTTTCATTGCCCAACCCAAATGCAGCACTAGCAGCTTGATCAGAACCAGGGCTAAGGGAAGAAATGAGACACCAGTTGGTAGTGCCCCCTGCAGGAGATTTGTGGGACACAGAGAAAAGCTATGCCAGGGCCAGCTATAATAGCGATTACAGATAGAGATCTACCTGGTCATCTGGCCCACCCCCTGCCAGCGCCAGATTATCTCCAACTGCATCACTTGTTCTGTACAGTATTAAGTTACTCAAGCAATACATCACTTCACCTAACAGTTAGTAGATTATAGTGTGGAGTAGTCACTCATCATGGAAACGAATCCTGTTTCTGTGCTCGGTCTTGTCCCATTATTCTCAGTTATGCCCCCTCTAACCAAGTCTTCTCCTTTTCTTGGTGTTAACATCCTCAAAATGGTTGACTGTTTCAGCAGCATACAGAATGCTGTGGTAAAAATGAACTGAGGGCCAATACCTTATGCACACCCTTCTCCTCAATGCATATTTCTTTGGCATACGTGTCTGGATACACACTGCTCCCCCATCACTCCCAGAACCAGTGTCCACATACATCTGACACACCTGTACTCTCTCTATGAGGAAGTCCTACTTTGGAGCTTACCCCAAATGCCTCAGCCAGTGCAGTGGCACCATCATTCTCCAGACGGTTCCTGCCAGCCACAAATACTTTCAAAGACAGAGGTTTGCCCACGGCACTTGATTTCCTGTGACACTCTTTCAGGGCAGCTGCCAAGATCTAGAGACAACATTAACAGCTTTTCATTACTATAGCATCTCTCCTCCTGGAGAATCCCAGAAATGTTTTATGAATTGGATATATAGGAAGCATTTAGGACACCACTGAAGTGAAGCTGCTTCTAGTGTGGACACAGGAACCATTCTACACCACCACCATTACGCAATATTAACAGTGAAGTCACACTTGAAACTAGAGAGGGAATTTTACAGCACAAAAATACAACAGTCTAAACTCAAACTTGGATAAACAACCCCTGGCTCTTTAGTGACCATGAATTGTCAAGACTTTGGATTTACACTTCAAAAGAACAGCCTCAGCCTTCGTTCAGACAGAAGAACATCAGAATTCTCTTGATGGGGGACTCTCCCATCCAGGTATTGGGATAGCCCAACTCTGCTCATCTTGGACACTTCATGAGATCAGCCTGAAGTATTATAGTAATCAAGACAACAAACAAAGGGGGAGGTTGGAACCCAAGGTCTCCTGCACCCAGTCTTTATGGGATGACCAATGCAAGTGAGCTGGGACTGAGAAGTGTCACTTACCTTGCCTCCTCCAATGCCCATGCCACAGTTGTTCAGCTTGAGCTCCTGCAAAGTGAAGCAAGCAGGACTCTTCAGCAGTGCCTCAAAGCCACGCACGCCATCTGGCCCAAAGGCATTGTCACTCAGGTCCAGTTCCACCAGCTGGGAACCTGCGGTGATAAGGGCCTCCCCCAGGGCAGTCTGTGAGGAGACAAGGGATTTGGTTTTTAGTAACAGTTCCACAGGCCCATTTAGATCACTACCCAATGCTTCAGAAGAGCCCCCCCCCCCACACACACACACCCTGCATTATGCAGTGCTGCACGAGGGAGAGGCAATCTTTTCTGATAGCCAAGGCAGTTAGCTTGGGCCCTGAAGCATGGGATTTGATTACTGTTAGTTGAATGTGCACAGCTCTAAGTATTATACACCATGAAGTTATCCAGGCCTTTTTAAAAGAAGGCAACAGGAGCCATACACATTTCAGTGACCTGCCAAAGCACCAAGTTTCACAGATGCAAATATATGCTATTTAAATGAGCAATTCTTTTTGATTTTAAGATTACAGAAGCCACCTCCTGATTCACCCCAGAATCATTCCAAATTGCTGAGGGTATCCTTTAATTCTGGAGTCCTCGTTTCCCGCCCTGTCAATCAGATGGCCATACTGCTGATCCTCCTCCAGGGAAGAGCTGCTTTACTGATCAGACAGAAGGTACTTATGCTATCGCTTCTTCCCATCATCCCAGAGGCTGAGGGAGAGGGAAAGCCATACATACACATGCTTTATCAGAGAGGTTATGTCTGTATTTGGGTTTCTGACAACACATGGATCCATGGAAAGGATGGATAGTTTTAAGTGTAAACATATGGAGCAAGAGGAGATTAGAATAATCACAAATCTGAAACTTTAATCCCCAATTCTCCCACTTACCAGAGCAAAAGGGATCTCAGACCTCAATCTCCCTGTGAACATGTCACTCCAGTGACACCTCTAAAAAGAGACAGATGGAAGATATGACTGTCAAATATCAAAAGCACACACAAAGGTCCTCTAGCCCCCAGCATTTGACAGGGGACATGATATATTTGCAATTTACACTTCTCTTGGGCCTGTCACCTAATTATGCCAAGAGCTACACAAACTATATAATTCACTTCACTCACCAAGGAAACAGTCATTTCTGGGGTAGAATTCATCAGCTGTTTAACAGTGCACATCAACAACACACAAGAACTGAGGACATAAGTGAAGACCATACCCAGTGAAAACTGAAGGATGCAGAATGAGAATTTCATCAGAATAGGGAGCCTAACTTATGAGAAGGGCCATAGAAACCTCAGTGACCTCAAGCAGTCAAGGCTTCAGATTTAGGTTTCATTCAGAAGATAGCATTTCCAGTGGTACAGTACCCACCCACCTCAATGCTAGGCTAGAATACTGGATAATAATTCAAGGGGTAGAAAACATTGTGATGAACCTTCATCACCATTTCCTGCAGCACTCTGGGCTTTGCTTTGAAGTATCCTACCCAAGCAGGAAATCTGACTCCGCAAGATCTGATGAGATCACAGCCCTAAGTGGCCACACTGCATTACTGGAGTCCTCCCCTCTGATTTACAGAGGCTTACCCTGGTGAGAGTCCTCTCTCATGGCTTTCTTGTCTCAGCCATGGAGAGCTGCCCAAGGCTGAAATGCAGCATTTCAGCAAAAGCTACTCACAGGGCTGTTAAGCCAAGTTATGAGGTCCTGAGGATTTGCCACCACTTATTCATACACAGGCCTGGTGTTTCCTGGGTCTATTGTTATATGCTGGTGGGACAAGGAAGGAATTTGAAGTTTGTATTGCTCCTGCAGGAACCTGTCCTGGGTCAGTGCTCAAAAACAGATAGACCCTCAGCATCTCATCAATATATCCTCCCTTCCCCTTCAGTACTACTAAAAGATCTCACCTTGAGCTCAGCTTTCTTCTCCAGGGCTTTGGCAATGACCTTTGCTGCCTCCACACCCACGGTGTTGCCTTCCAGGCGCAGGGCTTCCAAGCCATCAAATTCCTCAATTTCCTTAGACACCTCTTTGGCTGCACAAAGCAAGCAGAGCCTTACTTTCCTCCTTTCTAACCTAAGTCATCTTAGGTTACATTCAAGGGCAGGTTGCAGAGTCTCTCTTCCCACCACTACTCATTATTCCCCAGTGTCTAGGTCTTTTACCCGTAACTAACGTGGTTTTGCACTACCAAGGAGAGGTAAGAAGGAGAGCATCGCCATGCAAACTAGTAGGAAAAGCCAGTCATGGGTTTGAGAACAACCTACTTCCAGGTGTGATTCAGGGATTTATTCCCCCACCCGCCACTGCAAGACAAAGACTGCCCGAGCCAGTTCTTTATCCTAAAAAGAGATGTGCGGGAGGAAGAGCACCCCAGGCAAACAACAACAAGCCTGTCTAGGACTGAGACAGGAACCGAGGCACTCTATCCTAGGACAAGGGGGATTGTGGAAGCAGGCAGGGGAGACTAACCAATCCCCCTGCATGGAGCTTGTGAAGTCTTGCTCGCGTCCCTGGGCATTTCAATCATTCTGAGTTTTACTAGGCTTCCTGAAGTGTTTAGAGTAGGAGGAAAGTCTCTTGCCTCTAGCAATTTAAAGCGTCAGTGTATGTATTAGAAGGACAAGAGTCACTCCCAGAACAAAATCAACACTTATAAGTCAGGGAGAGTCAAAACCAGTTTCTCCAGTTGTAGCAGTGATGCTGTGCTAGGGTGGTGGAGAGGGGTTGCTTCTCTATCAGAAGTCCCCATTTCTCAGATGGCTGACCCTTGTGTCCCCTGCCACGTTACAGAGACTCTCACATACTGGAGTTAGCTGTGTCCAGACACCTTTAGTTAGGAGGAGGTTCATGACACACAGCTCTAGGATGGCACTGACATGTACCCAGGGGAAACACTGCCCCAACACAAGAGTTTTCTCTTACCATCTTCGGCGGTATTGAGTTTCAGGCTCTTGCCTTTGAAGCTCAGCTGCCCTCCGCCCACTTGGGCTTTGGCAAGTGACTCTGCTAGCTTAGTAATGTCCTCGGATGCCATTTTCTCCACTTCACCAACCTCCAAGAACTGTTGATTTAAAGGGAGTACACTGTCAAGATAAAAACAAACAACAACAAAAACTTTGACTTGAAGAAACACAGTTTTAATCTGTATTACAAATAGCATCTCAGGTTATCAACACTGATTTTTTAGAAATCTAGCTGACTGAGCTATTAAAAAAACCCAAACAGTAACAATCATGACAGTGAGACTAGACTGGTCGGTTTCAGATTCTGAAAGCATGTTGCAGGGAAAGGTTTAGATTTTAATCTAGTCATTACTGCTAATCAACACAACTGAACTGGGCACATAAACTACCTGACAACATCCCATAAAACAGGTTTCAGAGTAGCAGCCGTGTTAGTCTGTATTTGCAAAAAGAAAAGGAATACTTGTGGCACCTTAGAGACTAACAAATTTATTTGAGCATAAGCTTTCGTGAGCTTATTCCTTTCTCCCCAAAATCATGGCTTTTAAACACAAGCCATGATCCAGTCCTGCAAGTTTCCCCTCCTCTGCAAGCTGAGTCAGAGTTAAACACAACTGTTTTTCCTTTTCATTTAAATCCTGGCTGGTACTCATGTGTCAGCACAGTACTAGAATCAGATTTGGTTACTGAATGGCTACCACAGAGACAAAAGTATGGATGCAAGACACAAGAGCAAGTACAGTGCACATTTTTATTTACTAGTATTTTACCCAGTCTAGTTGTAACTGTAACAAGCAAAGGAGTTTTCCACCTCTTTCCCTGACAGACTGTTCCATAGCCTGACACATCTGGTAAATTTTGCAGACAGTGCAAGATTTCCCGTTGGTTGGTTCATTCTCCTGATCTTGGTTGGAAATGTAAAGCACTTGGTAATTACACACCATGTTTTAGCGAATTCTTAGGCCACCCATTAACCAAAGCTGAGCTGGGTGATCTCAGAAGCTTCTCTCTCTCAGGCTATGGCTACACTACAGCAGCTACAATGGTACAGCTGCACTGTAGTTGTGCTGCTTTAGCACTTCTGGTGAAGACGCTCTAAAAGCCGACGGGTCCTGCCTCCCTGAGAGGCGGTACCTAGGTCAGTGAGAGAAGCTCTCCCACCAACATAACGCAGTCCACATTGGCACTTAGGGTGATCTACTTAATCTCAGGTGTGGATTACTCACACCCCAGAGTGACGCAAGTGATACTGAAGTAATCTGTAGTGCAGACATAGCAGCACTAACAGAAGTTGATGTGATAATAGATATTACCTCGCCCCCCCCCCCGTCTCTCTAATATCCTGGGACCGACAGGGCAACAACACAGGGAGCCGTTTGTCCATCTGTCTGCTATGTCGGACACTTCAACCCCCCCTCCCCCATCATTACTCCCGCTGCTCTCCTCCAAGCGCTGCCCATCACGCCGTGGTTCGTGGCTCTCTGGGGAGCCGGCCAGAGCACCGCACACCAGGGGAGGATGGAACAGGGAAGAGGCCGGACTCGCGCCGCCTTGCTCTGTGATGCCACAACCCGGCCTGCGCAGCGCAGCGCAGCGCAGCGTGACTCACCCCCCTCAACCCGCCCGGCCGGCTCGCGCAGCCCAGGGGCGGCGGCAGGCACACGAGCAGGGCGGCTTCCGTTGTGCAACGCAGCGAGCGAGCGAGCGAGCGAGCAACAAGCGGGGGTGCGGAGCCAGAGACGCGCCTCCCGGAGCACACGGGACGGGGCGCAGGACCCGCCGCACGGGGCACCCCCCGCCCCGAGGCAGCAAGAGGTTGCCGGGGGGAAACGCACCCGCCCCCTTCCCCCAGCAGCTGTGTACCTGGGGAGATCGGGCTGGAGAGGCGTCAGGACGCGCCCATCCCCCCCCCCCCCCGCGCGCGCGCGCGCGCGCGTCAACTTCCGGCCGACCCTACCATAAACAAGCCGCGCGGCCCCGGGCCGGCTCACCTGCGCGCCGTGCGTGGGTCCGACGCGCCAGACTCTGGCCCGTCACGCGGAGGACGATGGCGCCGGGGGAGGCGGAGGATTTCAAACCCGGCAGTTTTGTTTCCCCGGCTCTGATTCGCTCGCCCGGCCGCCGCAGCGGGGCGGGCGCCTGCCCTTCCCCGCGGGGCACGCTGGGAACTGTGGTTCCCCTGGAGACCCTAGCGAGGTTCGCCGCGCGCTCGGAAAGACGACGAGTCCCCTGGTGCCCCGCGCGGGGGCTCGCTGTGCCGCGAGGCATACCGGGAATTGGAGTTCCACAAAAGAAGAACGCGGCCTTGCGGTGGGGGAGCCCTGCGCGTGGACTGTGGTTCCCATCATGCCTCGCGCACCGCCCGCCTCTCAAAGAGGTGCGGGGGGTCGGCGAGGTTGGGGGCCGAGCTGGAGGTCAGAGGCCCGGCAAGCTGGGGCACGCGAGCGCTGCCAGGTTCTGGACTGTAGCCCCTAGACTAGAGAGTGGACCGAAATGGCAGAGTCAGCCTCTGTGCAGGCCCAGGAGGCGGTTTTTGTTCAAAGTTGGTAACACCTTTTTCTAATCCCATCTGAACCTGCTGGTTTCACACCTGGTGGTTGCCAAGCCCGAGCTTTGACGTTCAGACCCTGCAGCTCGCAAACACGGCTGCCAAAGTTCACCGGAAACGTTGGGTATGCAAACAGCGCATGCATGAACTTGTCAGCGCAATCAAACGCTTCGATGTAATTAATTAGAGAGATGAGTGGTGAGGCAATATCTTTTATTGGACCAATGTCTGTTAGCTTGAATGCTTGTCTCTCTCACCAACACGGTGACCTGAAGAAGAGCACTGTGTAGTTCAAAAGCATATGTAAGCTTGAACGCTTGTCTCTCTCACCAACTGAAGTAGGTCCAATAAAAGATATTACCTCACTCACCTTATCTCTCTAATATCATGGGACTGACTACAACAACATGACATAATTCCTTGTCAGTCTATTAAGACAGAAACGAGAAGTCAAACTTCATGGTTTAAACACGGCACCCTAATGTTCAACTTCTTAGAGTATTTGGTTATTTGTGTATCATAATATTATAAGTAAGTTAATCATAACATTTTTCCTGTAATATGTGAAATTATTTTCTTGCACACTTTGTATTTGTTTTATAGTATATAATGCTTTGTAGTTAGAGCAGAATTAACACAGAAATGATGGTGACAACATTTTTTACAGAGAGAGAAACAGTGGTTAGATGAGGTGATGTTTTATGACACTCATATTGATTATAGTTGTAGGTAAACCATGGAACCAGTAGTAAGGCTCAAGAGATCCATACTGGTTTCCTACAGTCTCTACATTGTGAAGTATTAAGTAAAGAAGATGTGCATGAAGCAGGTAAACAGGGATTGTGTAGAATAAGGGAGGCAACAGCCATTAGAAAGAAACTACAAGATGTCAAATGCAGAGAGGCCACTGATAGAATTGCGTCCATCTGGCAAAACAGTAGTGTACTCATGGGGGATTTTTGTGCCACTGCGCACGCACAAAATTTCTTGTCCGGCGCAGAAATTTTTTTTTTCTGCACAGAATATATATTGTCTGAGATGTGCTGCCGTTCTGCCTTTTGCCCACCAGAGGCTGCTGTGGCACCAGAACAGCCAGCAGTGGCTGACCAGCAGTAACAGCCAGCAGCCGGCTGCATTCATTGCAGCACCTTGACCATGGAGCCAGGTTAGGAAGCACAGGATGTGGGAGGACAGACAGAGCGGGGCACATGGGACTGCTGGGGAGGTCACAGACTGGGGCGAGGGCACAGGAGCTAGTGGGGTAACAGCATTGAGCCAGGAGCTGAATGGGATGGGCGCTTTAGGGACACACGTGGATCGGGACGGATGTGCCTGATTGAATGGGAGAGGCTAGGGGTCAATCAGGGTGTGCATGGGGGAAGCTTCCTAATGTGGAAGTGGAAAAAGGGATAAAGGGAATTTGGACGCAGACATCTTAGTTTTCTTAGGAATAGAGCAAGAGTCAGGCTAAATCTAACTCTAATAATGCGAGACTTTAAGGCAGGGCCTGGGCAAGTGGGAAGCAAGTGGGAAAACTGTAAGGGATGCTGATTTGACCTTGTGTTAGATAAGAATGGAACGCAGACTGTAGCAGGAACTGCTGAGAAAAGTAAGATACCAGGAAAGAATATGTATAAACAAGACTCAGCAGTTGATCATTATTGTATGTAACAAAAGGTATAAATGCTTGCCCTAATTGTTTATCGGGCGGAGACCTGCCTAGGAAGGGGGAATCCCTGTCCATGCGCACTCTCCCCTTTGCAATTGCTTGAGAATAAACCTGTCTCTGACTTGTTGCAAACAACCTAAGAGTGAAGACTGCGTTTTTCTTCCACACTAACATCCTCCACACACACACACACACACACACACACACACACACACCCAAAAAAACAGTTCCATACTTCTCCTATCCACACACAACAACCCTCCAGGTTCACTCCCAGGCTCCTTCCCTCTCCCTCAGCTCCTCTGTTACCTCTCACTCCCCTAAGCCTTTATATTGCTTCTGAGTGATGTGGGAATATGTTTCTGTATTGTATTTTAAATGAATTACTTAAAGTTCTGTATTAATATTCCTAGTAAGGAATCTATTTCTAAAAAAAAAAAAAAAAAAAAAAAAATCCTGAATTTTGTTGTCTATTATTAGAAACGTATTTGTTCACAGGTATTTTGAAATAAATTACCAAAATAATTGAAACTGGTGTGATTATATTGTTATTTTAACAAATAAAATTGCAGAATTTTAAAATATTGTGTGCTGAATTTTTATTTTTTTGGTGCAGAATTCCCCCAGGAGTACACCTGTCACAGAAATTGCTATGCCTAATACACTGACAAAGGCAAAATCCAAAGGTTATAGAAAGCAAGACCATCTCAACTAATGTTTTACGTGTGGCAAGCTCTAGTGATCCCAGTAAAGACACCAGTGTCTGCAAAAGAAGACAGTCCAGTTCTGTGAAATATATGGACTGGAGATGCTGCATGTTCAAGAAATTCCCGCAAGAGAACTTTGTTTTCAAGAGATCATGTGAGAAGTTAAAACAAGTGGACCCTGATCAGAGCCCAAGAGTGGCTTAATGGCATAGGAAAGAAAGGAGGTGGAAGTGTAGGCATCACCAAGATTCTCTCAGCACTCAGCAGATCCGCCTTGTCTTACAACTGGAGAGCCCATATTGCAGCAGACACCAGAACCATGTTTCATGTTGGCTTGGATAACCAACTTATTCACAGTGAGTCAAGAAAGGCCAGGAAGCAATGTGACAATGAAGAGGGCATGCCCTTTTACAAACCCTTCAAAGGTTCAAGGTTTTCTCTGGGAAGATCTGGCTGCTGAAGCCATACAAGACACATTGTTGAATGTAAATATCCTGGGAAAAGTGCAATTGGACAATTTTATGGAGAAACAGCTTATGACATATACTTGTGGTCATCAGAAGCTGTACTGCTGCTACTCTGATACCAACAGGTGGTGCTCTTTTCTTCCACATAGAGAGAGCTCATTAGTAGGCACTAGTTTCTAAACAGGCCCACTGACCAAATTCAGTACTTCCTCTTCCAAATACAATGTTTTGGAAACAAGAGAACAAAGGTCTGTTGCCATAGCTCACTTCATTGCCACCAATACCAGCAGACTGCATGGAGGCAGTATTCTGTGGCTGCACAGGGTGCAGAAGTCAGCAATGCAGCTACAAAACAGCATGACTTATTTGTATAGAAGCATGCAAATGTAGAGCACTGGCACGAAGTTGTGTCGAAGTACCTGTACCTTAGTGCTTAAGGACAGTATTATCAAATAAATAATGTGTCACAGTAAGCGACCAAATAAGATATTTTTAATTCGATCTGCCACTGTGTTCCAGGGTTTCATGAAATAAGCACATGTTAATGGTGTACTAACTTGTGTGCATTAAAATGTTAACTCAATGTTTAGTTTTTAAAATAAGTGAAAATATTTTCTTCACGGGTATTTTCAGATTGTGTTGTATTTCTGAGAGAAAATCAATCAATTTGTATACTTTTATTTCAAGTTGCTTATGCTCAAGTTATAAAAGCCAGCTAAACGTGCTCTTTCATGGTTGTATATCATATTAAAATATTTCTAATACCTCTTGCAAATAAGAAATTGAAATTCAATAGCTTTATAAAAAAGTTGTGCATATTTTTTGATTACTTTTACTATGTCCTACAGCCCATTAAGATCCAACTTTGTTCTCTTTGTAGAGGCCTTTATACACAACGTACAGTTTTCTAACAACCGTATTTGGATTCAGCACACCCTAATTATCTTAAAAAGACTTTGTTAGCAACTTTAAACAAATAATGTTTGTAATGGGATCAGTCAGGAAAAGTTGAGGCCCCTCAAGAGACCATCCCAAGAGGCAGTGACATGCCTTTTACAGTTAACTTTTCAGAAAATCTTAAAAAGGAAAAGGAGTACTTGTGGCACCTTGGAGACTAACAAATTTATTTGAGCATAAGCTTTTGTGAGCTACAGCTCACTTCATCGGATGCATGCCTAGGGATACAATTACCCCTGGTTGAGAACCACTGTGTAAGATGATCCCATGTCCCACAAGCAGCAGGGCTTGCAATAACCAATAACTTTCTCCCAATAACTTTCATGCCTTGCAAAATGTTACCACATTGAGATGCATAATGATAATCTTGTGATAGGTGATGACAGTCCAATGAAAAGTCATCATATTGCATCATACATAAATATACCAAGCTCAGGATGAATTAATGTGTCCCAGATGAAAAACTCCAGTGTGTGATACCCTACTGTAGGTGACCCCCTGCTCTGTGAATTTTCACTAAATTGTCATTTAAATAATATTATCTTTATAGATCTCCCTTGTCTTATATTTTGCTGTCACACTTGCCTAATGGGAAAGATGGGCATCCTAGGAAGTGTTAGAGATTCTATGTCATGATTAAAAAATACACGCTTTTGGACTGTGACTGTATATATTTGTGTGATATTTTCCCCTGTCAATAGAGCCCAATAAAACAAAAGCCATGAACTGTAGGACAATGTAAGCTATGCAACAAGCTACTCCCTGGTGGAACAAGCTTATCATAGCTCCTCTTGTCTTGGTCCAATAGAGACACAGCTGATACCTACTGAGAGTGACCTGGATGCATTTCAAATTACAGCTGGAGCAATCTGTACTGTATAATGAATCCAGCCGTTGGCTATGAAGACTTTAAAGGGTTGAGTTTGCTCTACTGGTTGGCCCTGGGGCACAACAAGGACACTTGTAATTTTCAGGAATGTAATAAGTAGCTTAAGTAGTCTTGACAGAATTCAATTTTTATTTGTTTGTAATTTTGACATAATATCAATATTTATTTTAAAGTATTTTTCCATTTTTATTAATGTAAATGTTCACAGTTGTGCAAAATTATGGGTTTTAAGCATTTTTCCCAATTGTTATCAATTTAAATTTAAGTTGTGGGAGATTATGGGGGTCAGACACTCTGTGTGTGGGATGGGGGCATGGTCAGATGGCAATTATTTAATGGCAGATTCAAAAAGATAAAGCTTTATAACTCTTGAAACACAAATTATGAACATCACATGTCAAAACATACAAAGTAAATAGTCTTAAATCAAACTCCAATACGTTTTCAAACAGCATTTTTATTACTTTGCCTAGCTGTAAACATTTCATTACAATTGATGGAAATATTTTTCATTGTTTTTTGTGCATGCAATGAAATCAACATTTACCGGCATTTATTGATAAAAATCTAATCCTTCCAAGCCTAAATATAATTTATTTCTGAAATAAATTTTGCCCTAGTTCAGTATTGCCAACACCAAGCTTTAAAACATCTTCAGTCAGATCCCAAATTGTCATGTGATTGGCTTTAAAATAATGAGACTTTTAAAAAATATTTCATTTTTGATTGCCTTCTGGATTTTGGATCTTTAGGGTCATGCTTTTAAGCTTTCCGCTGCATCAATGAGGGTTAGAAACTTACCTGTTTTTTTTTTTTAAATGAAAGCTGATATTCAAGGCCAGATTTAGGGGCAAGCGACCCAGGTGACCACCTGGGGTGCTGGGCTTCGGGGGCACCAGGCTTGGCATGCTGTTTTTGTTGTTAACAGCAAAAGGGAAAATAGAATGTTTGAATTAAATGTTTCACATATTCAGTATGTGGATTCATTTTTCACAAACATTCTAGAATGTTCTGGACCTTTGTAGAATCTCGTGGCAGCTTCCAGACTTTCTGAGAACTACATTTTCTGGGAACCTCCTAGAATGTTGTCAGCCATGCCCTTATGGGTATATAAGAGGCGGACTGTCACCCTTGAGTCAGTGAGATATAAAAGGGAAGTGAGGTGAGAGCCAGCTGCCATATTGTGAATGGTATTTTATTATGTAATTGTGAAAGTGTACTTGTGTTTTAAGATTTAAAGAATGTAAGTAGTGACTAATAAAGGACATATTTAATGAGACCCCAGATATACCTATCAAACTGATGCTCTGAAGCAACATAAAAAGTCACCCAGCCATTTTACGGCCTACTCCAAATGGATGGAGGTTGAGTCCTGGCTCAAGCTGAATAAATGCGTAGATACAGAAAACCAGCTCATTATTAATGTAGAAACACAGCACTGGAGGAATGTGTTAGAGTGTCTGATCTTAATTACCCTCTTCCTTGCAAATAATTTGGCTTTCTGGGGCTCATCGGATAAGTTGTGCACTGAACATAACAATAATTTCCTTGGTCTGGTAGAGCTTCTTGGGAAATATGACAGTGTCATTCATGAGCACCTAGTTCATAATGAAGCTATGGACCATTACTGCAGCAAAACAATTCAAAATGAATTGATTAACATGGCGAGGAAGGTGCTTGATAACATATTGATGCGGCTTGGCAAAGCAAAGTACTAAACCGTAATAATAGACTGCACTCCTGACATTAGTCACAGTGAAAGATATCATTTACAGTAAGATTGGTTGACAACAAAGATGTATCCAAGTAAAGGAACACTTTATCTGTTTACAGTCTGTGGACAACTCTACTGGATAAGGCCTAACAGAACTCTTTATGTTCTCATCTTTTGAATGAGAATTAAATAAAGCTTCAGGACTGCCATAGCCAAGGCTACAACAACAGTAGAGACATGAAAGGAAGAAACAGTGGCATCCAGGAAAGGATCCTTGCAATGAATCCAAAAGCTTTCTTTGTTCCTTGTAGCTGTCATTCCCTCAACCTGGTTGTGTCAGATGCAGTATCATCTTCTTCAGATTCAGTATCTCTTTTTGAAGTACTGCAAAGGATCTACGTTCTGTTTTCAGCATCAACTATTAGATGGAAGATCCTCACGGACAATGTTACAAATCTGACCGTGAAGCTGCTAAGTTACATGTGCTGGGAGAGCTGCACTGACAGTGTAAGACCAGTGAGGTACTAAGTGATTGAGGTTTACAACTCCCTAATGGAACAGGCACAGATAAGTAAAGCCGAAGCCGGAATCTGACATGAGGTGCAAAGCCTGGCAAACTTGATCACTGACTTTAAATTTCTGGTCTCAGTTGTGGTTTGGCACAATATCCTGTTCCAGGTAAACATTGTAGGCAAGGCATTACAAACTCAATGGATAGAAATCACAACCGCTAATACTTTGATGAGAAGCTGCCTTGATTTTGTTGTGGTCTACAGAGACACTGATGTGAAGATGTCATCACTGCTGCAAAAGAAATGGCAGAAAACTTAGCAGTTGAGCCTGTCTTCAAGGAAACTTGTACTCACTGGAAGAAGAGTCAATTTGTTACTAGGGCAGAGATGAGGTGATGGGAAGCTCGGAAGAAAAATTCAAGAGGGAGCTTTTTTGCTCCCTCATTGACACTGCTTGAGTGTCCATCACAGAAAAGTTTGGACAAATGAAGCACCACAAAAAGACCTCGGGGAGGGAGGGTTGTATGACCTAAATAAGCTGCCAGCAGACAGAAAAGACTGTTGAACAATTATATAGATCTTCACCAGACACTGACACATGGGATGGTTCGGACATCAATGATAAAGACCTCTATGTCAAATTGGACAACATCCGTCACATTTTGCCAAATGGGAAGCACTCTCCACTCCAAGTTCTGCAATTTATTCATGATGCAGAGCTGAAGGACACTTTTCCTAATATGTGGATAGCTTTAAGGATTCTGCTCACACTGCGGGTCACAGTCACGAGTGGTGAGCGCAGTTTTTCAAAGGTCAGGATCGTTAAAACATATCTTTGATTGACGATGGCTGACCAGAGACTGACATCACTTGCTATTTCATTGCTTGAAAATGCCATTGGCCAATCTCTGGATCTCTCTGATTCTGTGCTTCTGTTCGTGAGGGCAAAAGCGAGAAAAGTGACCTTTTGAACTAAAGGACAAGGGTTAATGTTCTAAGGCTATCACCTACTCTAACACTATTTAATACTGATCCACCCAGTGTTGATGCACTGTTCAATTTCTTGATGCTAGTACATTTCAATTATTCTTAAAATTAAAAAGTTTCTATAAGCTTAGAGGAAATACATTTGTTATTTGTTTGTATATGGCATGAATAAATACAGATTCACAGATTCTAGCTTGCAAATTTATTGTCTTATATGACATTGATAAATCATTCATCAAAGTCGTGAAATGGGCTACAAATGCAATAAAAATAAGGTATTCAAAAGTTTATCAAATTAAGGGGGTGGGGGGTTGCCAAAGACACTCCTCACCTGCAGTGCCATTTAGTCCAGGGCCAGGTGCTGATATTCCTACATAACCAAACAACTTCAAGATCTGGGGCTTTAAGAAAAACAACAAATAACATAAGACCCATGATAAAAATCACAAGAATTGGCACTGCTGCATGAACTTGCTAGGCTCCTGAGAGCCATACTCATGTCTGAGCAGTGTAAGCAAAGGCCTGGTATATTTACAATTTTTATGCCAGTTGAACTATATTGATTAGGGGTGAAATATTTCTGCCAAAATTGTTAAATTGGTTCTGTTATGCTAGAGAGTATTGGCAGTTACTAGCAAATTTGTAACTAGCGATTTCATTTAAGCTGATGGGCATACTAGCTGCTTTTCATTCTGTCTCAATGGAAGATGCAATTAAGCTCCTTTATGGAGTAGGTATAGCTGAAAAATTAGAAGTCACGGCCCAAAGCATTGGCCACCTGGAAGGCTTGAACAAGAACTAACTCAGGGAAAATAATAAGGGTTTCTCTGGGAACTGATGGAAAATGCAGGGGATAGGTGTAAAACCTAACTGTTCCCCATTGCCAGCTGGCACTCTGTTGTCATGATATGTACCCAAAAGCTTGCATGTAATATTTCATTGGAAATCTAATAACTACTGATCATTGAAATTCTTGCATGATGTATGCATGATAAACCCACAAAGGACTGTATAGATATGTGCAGCAAATATGTTCTTAAAATGTATTTGGCAAGCACTGCCTCAGCCAAACCTGCTCCAGAAAAAAAAAAAAAAAAGTGTGGCTCCACCTGCTTTAATGGATCTCCAATGTAAATTAGGCAAGGTGTGACCAAAGACAAAGAAAAGCACATTTACATGCAAGATAAACAAACCAACAGGAGAGCAAGTGGGGACAGATGAATATTTAACTATCTTGATGGGAGATGGAGACTGCACCCCCAGGAAGCCTTCCTCTCTCTTGAAGCAGAATCAATGAACTTTGGGAAGACAGCCTGGTGTCTACACCCCCGCAGGAAAGAGAAGCTTTGGCCGGGCTTACTTTTCAAAGAATACATTTCAAAGGTTTACTGGACTATCAAGAGAAAGGAGAGAGAATCCCATAGTTATCCATGACTGAGCAGATACAAGAGGCTAGAGCTCTTGCACATCTGAGAAAAGTGGACCCTTCAACCAAGAGTGTTGATGTCTATGGGAACTGAGTTTAGGTGAGAAACCTACTTAGGCAGGGATTGTAACTTGCTGAAGTTAAGTTTCAGTCTTAGAAGTGTATTTTTACTTTTGTTTGCTTGTAGCCATTTCTATCTTTACTCCTTATACTTGGTAGCACTAGGTATGACTTTTGTTTAATAAACTTGTTTTACTATAAACCAGTTCAATGCACTGATTGAAAGGAAGGATGCATTAAGCCCAGTTAAGCTAACAGGCTGCAGTGTATTGTGTTTTTAAAGGACCAACAAACTTAATAACTTCTGTGAATGTTCAGTGAAGGGAGCTAGGCAGTGCAGGGAGACATCTCTAGGGAACTTGGGAGATGGGGTTCACTGTTTGTTACCTGTTAGGCAAGGTTTAGACTAGCAGAGTCCTGAAGTTTGCTGGAAAGGCAGACAAGCTGGTGTTTCTGGGAGTTGACACAGCTTAGCTGTAGCAAAATTCTCATTTGCTGAGGCTGAAAGAGGGAACACAAAATTATTTACCTTTCCATAAGTGTTGCTCTTCAAACTGTCCATTCCATTGCACATGTCCATTCCATTGTAGGTATGTGTGGGGCAAGTTGTAGAATGGACAGGTGCAACACATCTTGAAGAACAATTATGGAAAGATAGGTAACCACTTTCGACAGGAATTTTGGATGAGATTCATGGGTGGCAGGTATAATAGGACAGGGGAGGCAGACCTGGTGTTGCTGCTGGACCCCTGGTTGTGGTGTCTGGGGGGGAAGTTTTTGCTTTATTATGCCCCATGCAGGTTCCAGAGTGGCTGAGGAGGCAGTATTTGCTATTCAGCTTCCTGGATTCATAAGTAATCTCCCTGGACTCCAGGGACGTTACTGATGGAACCAGGAAGCTGAGTAGCAAATACCACATCAGCAGCAGCCCCGGAACCTGCATGGGGCATATCAAAAGCTTCTTCAGGCAAGAGTGAGAGGCAACTGCATGTGAGGAGAGACAAGGGTTTTCCCAGGGCTGTTGCTGCAGCCAAAGCCTTTAGGAAGGAGAAGAGAGCAAGGGGTGTTGTTGCTTGGCGAAGTCTGCACTGTGGTGTATCCCTGCCTATCATATAGGCAGACCAGGGTTCAACTCCCTGACAGGGAGTGCAATGCCTTTTGAACGGGGAGAAAGAAATGCCTGGCCCAGCCAGCCTATTCCTCACCTCCTCCTTCTATTTTTAAAAAGGGCTCCAGAAGTGATTCTGGCAATTACAAGCTGGTAAGCCTGACTTCAGAACCAGGCAAACAGGTTGAAACTATCATAAAGAACAAAATTGTCAGACACATAGATGAACATAATTTGTTGGGGAAGAGTCAACATGGTTTTTGTAAAAGGAAATCATGCCTCACCATTCTACCAGAATTCTTTGAGGGGGTCAACAAGCATGTGGACAAGGGGGATCCAGTGGATATAGTGTATTTATATATAATGTATACCAAAGACTTTTAAGCAAAGTAAGCTGTCATGGGAAAGAGGGAAGGTCCTCTCATGGATTGGTAACTGGTTAAAAGATAGGAAACAAAGGATAGGTATAAATGGTCAGTTTTTAGAATGGAGAGAGGTAAATAGTGGTGTCCCCCAGGGGTCTGTACTGGGACCAGTCCTATTCAACATATTCATAAATGACCTGGAAAGAGGGATAAACATGAGGTGGCAAAATTTGCAGATTGCACAAAACTACCCAAGATAGTTAAGTCCCAGGCAGACTGCGAAGAGCTACAAAGGATCTCTCAGAACTGGGTGACTGGGCAACAAAATGGCAGATGAAATTCAATGTTGATAAATGCAAAGTAATGCACATTGGAAAACGTAATCCCAACTATACATATAAAATGATGGGGTTGAAGTTAGCTGCTACAACTCAGAAAAGAGATCTTAGAGGCACTGTGAATAGTTTTCTGAAAACATCCACGCAATGTGCAGCGACAGTCAAAAAAGAGAACAGAATGTTGAGAATCATTAAGGGATAGAAAATATCATATTGCCTCTATATAAATCCAGGGTACTCCCACAGCTTGAATACTGTGTGCAGATGTGGTCACCTCATCTCAAAAAAGATATATTGGAATTGGAAGAGGTTCACAAAAGGGCAACAAAAATGATTAGGGGTATGGAACGGCTGCCATGTGAAGAGAGATGAATAAAACTGTGACTTTTCAGCTTGGAAAAGAGAGGACTAAGGGGGGATATGATAGAGGTCTATAAAATCATGATTGATGTGGAGAAAGTAAATAAGGAAGTATTATTTATTCCTTCTCATAATACAAGAACTAGGGGTCACCAAATGAAATTAATAGGCAGCAGATTTAAATGAAAGGAAGTATTTTTTCACACAATGCACAGTCAACCTGTGGAACTCCTTGCCAGAGGAGGTTGTGAAGGCCAAGATTATAACAGGGTTCAAAAAATAACTAGATAAATTAATGGAGAATAGGTCCTTCAATGGCTGTTAGCCAGAATGGACAGGGATGGTGTCCCTATCCTTTGTTTGCCAGAAGCTGGGAATGGGCGACAGGGGATGGATCACTTGATGATTACCTGTTCTGTTTATTCCTCTGGGGCACCTGACACTGGCCACTGTTGGAAGACAGGATACTGGCCTAGATGGACCTTTGGTTTGACCCAGTATGGCTGTTCTTATATTCTAATGAAGGGTCTATGGGCCTGAGAAGCTGCCGCCCTCAAGAGGCACTTTGAAAGCCAAAGGGGCCTTGAGTGAGTTTGTGATGGCATGACTTCGAGGAGCGTGTGAATTAGGGAAGTGGAAGGGTAGAAAGAAAGGGTTGTGAGAGGAAAGTGAGGGAAAGGTCCCAGGCAGGTGTTGTTGGAGGAGCTGTGTAGCCCCCAAAGGCAGCCTGCTGAGAGGCTTTTCTCTGCAGCAGCTTGGGGTTTAGAGAGGGGAGGCACAGCTGTGGCTGACTCAGGGCACCTCCAGGTCAGGGGGTGGAGGCTGAGGGGCGGGGGGGGCGCTCAGGCCTCCGATCAGCGTGAGGCTCCTCTGGCCGAAGTGGGGGGGCGCTTGGGACTCCAGAAAGCAGGGGACTTGTGGCCCTGGCCACCGGGGCGGGACAAGGGGTCTCGGGACTCTGGCTGCAGGAGAAGCGAAAGAGGCAGAGCCAGGGGCTAGCCTCCCCTAAGGGGGGCTCCATCCGCCACCCATGGTCAGGTTGAAGGAAAATCTGGTCCCTAAAGAAAATTGTATAGGGAGGCTCCGATACTAAAGCTTGCATCTCCTGTACTCTCCTGGCTGAGGTTATAGCAACCAAGAAAGCCACCTTCATAGAGAGGCATAATACAGAACAAGTTACTAGTGGCTCAAACAGGGGGCACATCTGCTTTGCTAGAACTAAATTTAAACTTCACTGTGGAACTAGGCTGGGAACCTGTGGGTATAATCTGAGCAAACCCTTGAGAAATCTGATGGAGACAGGGTTTGAAAAAAGCTGATTTGTTATCCTTGGAAGGGTGAAAAGCTGGATAGCCGTCAAATGGACTCTGATGGAACTAAGAGCTAACCCTTGTTGTATGAAACAAAAGACAGTCTAAGATTTGGGAAATCGGAAATTGAGCTGGGGGAACACCTCTTTGTATGGCCCAACCAGATCTAGTAAGCTAAGTAGATTTAGTTGAAGGTTTCCTACTATTTAGCAGAACTTCCTGCATCCACTTAGAGCAAACTCGTTTCAAGGCTGTTGGCCATGAAGCATCCATGCTGTCAGGTGGAGGGCCTGGAGGTTGAAATGAAGGAGGCGGCTGTGGAATCACCTGGAAGATCACAGGACCACATCTCTCAGGAATAACAGTGGACATTGACCAATAGCGCGAGTAGAGTCAAAATGCAGTGTTGACAGGCCCATGCTTGGGCTATTAGAATGAGGTGAGCAGAATCTTCTTGACTTTGGACATGACTTTGGGCAAGAGAGGAACTGGAGGGAAGGCATACAGCAGTCCTTTAGACCGAGATAGGAGGAAAGCATCTGTCAGTGAAACCAGACTGTGACCTGCTCAGGAACAAAAAAGGTTGTATTTTTTATTTCTTCTTGTTGCAAACAGGCCCACTTGGGGAGTTCCCCACTGCTGGAAAAAGGACCTGGACACCTCTGGGCAAAGAGATCACTCATGATGACCTGCGAGCAACCTGCTCAGGCGGTCTCCCAGAGAGTTTTGAACTCCTGGAAGATAAGCAGCTCTCAGATTGACGGAACTGGTGATGCAGAAATTCCAAAGGAGGATCAACGCTTGGCATAACTTTAACAAATGCCTCCCTTTTACATAGAACATGGTTGCTGTGCTGTCTGTGAGCACCAATAAATTCTACCCCTTGATATATAGAAGGAATACCAGGCAAGCTAAATGGTCAGCCGGAAGCTCCATGATATTTAAGACTTAGGCCTTGTCTATACTACAGAGTTTTGTTGAAAAGAGGCAGCTTTTCCTCGACACAACAGTGGAGGTGTACACACTCCAATGGAACTTTTGGTGACAAAATAAAACCACCTCGACGAGAGGCATAGAGCTTTTTGCGGCAAAGTTATATTGACAAAGTATCAGTGTAGACACCGCGCTTGGTTTAGTCGCTGTAAATAGCCTCCAGGAGATGTCCCAAAATGCCCATCCTGACTGCTCTGGTCAGCAGTTAGAACTCCTCTGCCCTACAGCCAGGTAAACAGGCTGAAAAGCAGTATTGTGAATTGGTAGTGAGATCCATTGACCATGAATCTGAGAAACTTTCTGTGGCTCTGGTGAATCACCATGCGAAAATAAGTGTCCTTGAAGTTGAGAGCAGCATACCAATCCCTGGGATCTAAGGAAGGGAAAATAGATGCTAGAGTGACCATCCAGAATTTTGTTTTCTTTAGGAACTTGTTTAGCTGTCTTAGATCTAAAATAGGCTTTAAAATCCCCCACCCCCTGCCTTCCCTGCCACATACTTTTGCCTTTGGGATTAGGAAGAAATAGGAATAAAATCCCTTCCCTCTGAATGACATGGAAACTTCCTGTGTGGCTCTCACGAGGAGGAGAGACTGGACCTCCTGAAGTAGCATGGTCTTGTGAGAGTGGTCCCTGAAGAGGGATGTAGAAGGGAATTGGGAAGGGAGGATAGAAATAAATTACAGAGTGTATCCCCATTCCACTGTGCTAAAGACCCATTGATCCATGATGACGCGGGTCCAAGCACTTAGGAAGTGGTTGGCAAAAATTGTGGTGTGGAAAGATGGTACTCTGGTCAGTCCTAGACTGCTCACAATGATTGTTTAGAGGATCCAGTTTGTCTAGTTGCAGAAGAGGTGGGAGGAGAAGAAGGCTGCCTCTTGCAACTTCTGCTCCTCTCTTTGGACGGGTCCTGGCTTTGTGGCAAGAAGGGCTGAAACCCTTGGGACTGCCATGGATGGAACAGCTTTCTTTTTGCCACCCGTGTATAAATCCCCAGGGACTTAAGGGTCACCCTTGAATCCTTAAGGCTCTGAAGCCTCTTCTGTGTCTTATCAGAAAGGAGCTAGTGGCCTTCAAACGGGAGGTCTTGAATGGTTTGTTGCACCTCCGGGGGAAGACCTGACACCTGCAGCCAAGATGAACACCATATAGTCATGGCAGAAGCCATAGCTCAAGCCATAGAGTCTGCCGCATCTGGGCTCACTTGCTATGCTGTTTTTGCAACTAATTTGCCATTCTCCACCACAGCAGTGAACTCCTGCTTTGCCTCATCAGGAAGCTTGACTTTGAACTTCAGGATATAATCCCACAGGCTGAAGTCTTATCGACTCAGCAGAGCCTGCTGGTTTGTGATCCTAAGCTGTAAACCTTCTGTGGAATAAAGCTTCCTGCCAAATAGGTGTATCTTTTTTTATTCTTTTCCTTTCAGGTTAGAGGCCTGGTGTCCCTGCCTCTCTTTTTCATTTGCAGCAGTGACTACTAGGGAGCCTAGAGGAGGGTGGTTATAGACATGCTCAAATCCTTGTGAAGGGACATAATGTCTTCTCTCCACCCTTTTAGCAATGGGAGGAAGGGAAGGTTTGCCATAAACCCTTGACAGATTCCTGGATAGCCTCATTAACAGGGAGAGCTACCCTAGAAGATCCTGCTGAGGCTAAAATGTCAATGACCTTACCTGCACCTCTTCTGGTTAGATAGCCAGAGCTGCAGCCACCCTCCTCAACAAGTCTTCATGAGCTTTGAAATCATCAGGAGGGGGAGAAGTAGGTACTGCCTCATCAGGCGATGAAGAAGAAGAGGCAAAGGGTTATTGAGGAGCTCCCTCCTCCAATTCCTCCACAGGTGAATCCTCAGTATGCTGTTCCCCCTGCACGGTACTGGTCCCTGTACTGGGGGAGGGAAGACAGTGACATTGCTGCAGATGATCCTGGTGCCTAGTCAATGTATAAGGGCAGGAAGGGAGCGTAGAGGCTTTAGAATGTGGAGGGAAGCCCCACGGCCCCAAAAGGGCCATTGATATGGAGATGGGATCCAGTTATGTGCAGGCCATTGGTCCTTACAGTGCTGAGGATGTGGCTGGTACCACCGTGGTCTGGTGCCCCACTGGGGCTACTGGGCATTCAGATCAAGACACATATGATCCGACCTTGGGATCTGATGTGGAGTCTGTTTCTCAGACCATAGTGGAGCTGACCTTATTGGTACTGGGGAGATTGGATCCGAGTTTGGAGATGGTGGTTCTGGCGAGCTCATCACTGGCTTCCCTCTAGGTGGAACCCTACGGAGAGGAGCATAGGTGGTAGACCTAGGGGAACTGTCACACCCCTGTCTTGAAGTGGTTTCTGTCATATAGAGGGTTTACAGTTTGGTTCAATGGCTCTCAGCATCCCCATTATACAAATAGTTCCAGCACCCCTGGAAAGGAGCCACAACAGTAGAAGCCACCGAATGGTGCTCTGGGACTAGAGCTGGGACCATGGGGACATGCACTTCCAATTCCATTACTGGTTGAGATTCCTGAACAGCAGGGGAAGCTGGCACTGACAGATTAAGCAACTCTCTGGCTGCCTCAAAAGTTTCAGGTGTAGACAGCACCAGAAAGAGCTCCTGAGTCTGCAATACCAAAAGGTACACACTGGTCCTTCAGGGATTGGTATCAATGGACCCTTCCTGAACTCCCAAGTCAGCAGTCCCCACTGGTTTATGGACTGTGTCTCGGAGTGCCTCTTCTTTGAGTGCACTTCTGAGACATCGCCTCTGCTTGGTGCCTTCACTGTAGACTTCAAAGCTCCGGTACTGAGTCTATGGGAGACTTAATGTTGTCTTGTCTTAGGTACTGGCAATGAGGATCTGCCTCTGGATTCAATCAGAACAGGAGGAGCACTCCTAGATGATTTGGACATGCTCAGTACCCATTCCGAGCAGGTTCCTATGGCAGGTAAAGCACAGACACCATAAGCAGGTACTTGAGTCTGCCAGCCCTGTCCTTTTTCGATCAGAGTTTGAACCCCCTGTAAATGTCACATTTGTCACTCACATATGCCTCTCCCAAACAATTAAGGCGGCTGGAGTGTTGGTTGCTCACTGGCATAGATTTGTTACATGAGCGACAGGCCTTGAAGCCAGGAAAACGATGTATTAGTCTGGTACCAAGACTGGTATCCAGCCGCTAACTGATAGCGCCGCTCTAGAAAATTACTATCCTTAACTTATTCTTATATCTAAATAGTACAACACATTACACTAGACTGAAAAGTAACTCTGTGGGTACATGATACACTGAAAGAGGGAAGACTTGCAGATACAAAGATTGGAGCTCCAACAAAGCAAGGAACTGAGGTGATCTGGGGCAGCACAGCCCTTTATATCTCTAGCAGTTGTATGAGGCACCAGAGGACACTGACACTGCCCCAACAGGTACCGCTCAGGAAAAAATCTGCAACAACTGTGCATGAGGTATGCACATACCTACAGTGTAATGGACATGTGCAATCACTCGATGAAGAACTCACAGTTCTGGGAACCCCAGCAGATTGTCACAATGGGTCATTGATTGAATTTTAGCCATATGAATGAGAAGTATAAAACAACCAGAAAGTCAGGATCATATAGCAAGAGAAGCATTGGTAATGTAGTCCTAAGAGGAAGCCAGGAGAGAGAGAGCTTATTTTGGACAGAATGCTGGCTGGAAAAGCAGGCTTGGAAATTGTGAGCAAGGAAACTGCCTACTGTGGTTTGATCTTACTGTGTTGAGGGAAACAAGATTTTGTGAACATTCTTATAGAACTGTGTCAACATTAGGGATGGGGATAGGGGGCTGTACCACTTGAACTGTACTGTTATAGATTGAGCAGTACAACCTTTGTGTATAGATAATGCCTGAATAGCCTTCCCTGCTGACTGCTGATGGTAGAATCTTGGGGTTAACTAAGCGGGGAAAGATGATTTGGCCAAGTTGGAGCAGTACACATTAGGGCACGTCACTGTTGAATACACCTTGCTGTTACAGGCAAGGGTTGTTAGGGGAACAAGTTAGGACACCCATAGATTACAGTTGGGTATTTCCATCTTGAAACTGAACATTCTTGTATGAAAAATTTAGTACTTATTGACAACCTAATGCATGGACAACTGGAGGATGAGCTTAAACTAGATTAATTATTAGGCAGGAGGTCCTTTTCTTTCGTATGCGTCGCAGGTCAATATCTAGATTGTTCAACCATCTTTCCGCTGCGACATCATGGGCAGCAAGGTGTTGCAGTCCACCCTCCAATCTTCTAATTGTGCACTCCTCCACCACATGTGTGGCCTTTTGCATCGCTACCCCACGGTCACACTGTGAAGATTGGACTAAGTCAAATTTCTGCATTGTGGCAGCTGCTCTCGCTGTTCCAGTCACTAGTCTGTGAAGCCTAGTCCAAGATCTGCATCACAGGTTGCGAACAGGTGACCGTAAGTTGGGGCATTTGAAATTCATCAGCATGCCTGTCTCTCTATTCCAGAGTTGCTGCTACTCTGTGAGGACATAGCTGTTAGCCTTGATATGCTGTTGCTCATCCAAGATTGGCACTGGCCAGCAGCACTGGCCATGATGCATGGATGGCCACCACAAAAGGATATTACAAAGCTAGTTGTGCCAAGTCAGCAGGAACTTCAGGTGTAGGTGTTTTATTCTGAAGTGGGCAGATCTTCTTCTGTGTTGCTTATTTGCGCCTATTGGGACAATTGTCAGCCTTGTGTGCAGCAGGTTGTTTTCATCCACCATAGTCCTCTGTGCAGTTTTAAGGGTGATGGCATCTTGGCAAAGTTTTGGGGGAGCTATATGAGCCAACTTATAAATTAGATGTTAATGTGTGGCTAAGACAGCCAATAATGATATAGGTGGCTGTGTTCATCTCTGAATCAATGAGATGTGTAGCTAACTTCTGCCCCAAACTGCTGCACAATATACTGCTGGAGCAAATACCAGCACCAGGAGGTACTGAGGTTCATAAAACATTTGCTTTTGCTCCCCAGAAGGTTCCTGCTAGCTTCTGGATCAAGACAGTGCAGATCTTTAAGTGTTCTAGATAGAACAGGTATCAGAGTGTGGTCCAGTTTGACTCCTAAATAAGTGAAAACTGATTGGAAACGGAGTGGACAATCCACAACACAGACTGTAAGGGGTTGATTAGCCAGGTAATTGTTCAGATAGAAGGTTGTGGCCACTGTCTCAGACTCAATGTCAGTCTCCCGAGAGGCAGGCGATGAGTTGGGAGTACTACTCCCAACTGGCTAAGAACTGTGCACAGTCTTTTAGTGTTTAGGCCCTTAACCCTGCCTCCTTAACCCCCATCCTGTCCCTCTTACCCACCTGTTATGTCTTGTCTTTTCAGAATTGGTCCGAAGAGAAACATCTGCCACTAAACAATATTGTTGGTGGACGGGGGGAACAGCAGATTAAGCCCCCATCCTGAAATTGAATCCAAATGGAGTTCATTGAAGATAGAGGTGCTCCAGATGGATGCAGGGTTCTGCCTGCGTGGAGCTTTATGTGGGATCAGGGCCTAAACTAGAAATATGTATGGATTTGAAAAAGCAGTAAAAATTATTTTGCAGCTGATATTTCTAGCAACAGACAATCAGTCCCCACCAGAAGCCAATTAGAAGTTTGAAAGTAACAGAAATTGGATATGTTGCTTGTGTCTTTTGTACTGAGATAAAGAGTTTAAGAGTGTAGTGTAAAGCAGAGGTTCTAAACCTTTTTCTTTCTGAGGCCCCCTCCAACATGCTGTAAAAACTCCATGGTCCACCTGTGCCACAATAATTGATTTTATGCATATAAAAGCCAGGGCTGGCATTAAGGGGTAGCAAGCAGGGCAATTGCCTGGGGCCCCATACCACAGGGGCCCCCACGAAGCTACATTGCTCAGGCTTCAGCTTTAGCCCCAAGTGGTGGGGCTCAGGGACCTGGGATTCAGCCCCAGGTGAGGGGGCTTCAGCTTTCTATCCTGGGCCCCAGTGAGTCTAATGCTGGCCCTGCTTAGAGGCCCTCCTGAAACCTGCTTGAGGCCTCCAGACCCCTGGTTGAGAACTACTAGTGTAAAGAACAATCCCACAGCAGGTAATTGCCATCTCTAATTTTCATGGCCCTCATCCTGCAAGCCATTTAGGCACCTGCAGTTGCTTAACTTAATGCATGTGATAGTTGCATTGCACACAGATAGTGATGGTCTTTTTAGGTGGCATATTCTAACTACTGACTTCAATGTGATGCCTTATTTGCATGAAGTTACTCAAGTGTGTATGCAAAGATTCCAGGCCTGTGTTATTGTACAGGTATTTACTAAAAAAAAAGCAGTAAAAGTTATTGAAATCAGTCATCAAAATAATATCAACCATAACAAACACTGTGACAATTTGGTAGCAAGACAGTTATCTTGGTAAAAATCAAATAACTGATTTTCAACGCCATGAGGGAAGGGTCTATTTAGGCGAAACCGGTTACCACTAGGACCTAGAAGAAGCTCAGGGAAGCTGCTGTTACTGCTGAGGGAGGGGGGAGAGAGACCTGGAAATGAAAGTAAAGAGACCAGGAGGCACATGGAGGGAGCTGCAGGGGCAGCAGATCCGGAAGCAGAATGCTTCCTTCTGTAATTAAATAGCATTTACTATTATTATTACTAATAGTAATAATACTCTAATAATATCTCTAGTAATATCATACCATTTATCAAGGAAAGTTATACATAGTGTGAGTAGGGGAAAACCCAAGCGGAGGTGAGTCCTTTATTATTTTTTTGGATTTTTTTTTTTCCTAACTCCAGACATAAAAGGGCACAGGTCTGAGAAATAGGAAGAAAAGCTAAATATTGTGTACACTAGCAAAATCCCCCCCCCCTTCCTAATAGTAATTAAATAGAGGAAACGTTTTGCAGTAGCAAAAAATAAGTAGAGAAAATGATTTATTTTCGAGGCCACCTCCCACCAAAAAAAATGTGGGGCTTGCAGAAAATAACTGTCAAAGATCCTAATCCCCTCCTTTTTTTTTTTTTTAAAAAGAAAAAGCAACTGGAGTTTAAAAGTTACTAGCGAGCTAAAAAAGCCCCTAGGGTTGATATGAACACTGGGTATTAACTGGTTTTATGTTTGTGTGGTTTTCAGATTTCAAAGCTTTATCTTCTCTGTGTTTTGCCTGCAGTTTTCCCTGTTGTGGGTATAAGCCCCATGAAACAGCAAAGAAATGCTTGTGAAATAGCTTTTCAGATGTGCATTTCTCAGAGGTTGGAAAGTTCATCAAATAAGAAAGGTTGTTTTTATTCTTTGATCCTTTTTATGGCTTCTGGGTGGAGGATGCTGTTTTTTTTTAAGTGGTCTCCCAAACTCTTGGAAATAGGTGTTTTTGTTTTTGTTTTTTGATTGAAATGATCTGGGAGTTGTTTTTTAAGTGGGTGGGGGAGCTGGGCGATACTGGTGATGGGAGAAACCTCTCAGCAATAGGGAGATCTGACTTCGGGGTGATCAACGCCTGGAAGACTAGACGGGGGACGTTTGTAGTTACCAAAGGAAGGCGGCGCTGCCTTAGCGCATGTCCCCGCCCGAGATGCTCCTGCCGCCCGTTGCTTCTGCTAAGCGAGCCCGGGGATCGGCGGCCTATGGCTGGTGGGGGAGGGGAGGAGATGACTTTATTCCTGGGAGCTCAAACCAGGCTATTTTGCTGCTAGGGCCCTCCGTGGGGCAGGGGAGTGACACCGCCCCGAGGAGCGGGGAGAAGGGCTGCAGGGCCTGCAATGCAAAGAAGCGGCTGGGGAAAAAAAGATCCCCCTGCCCCTTTGGGTGCCTGTTGCATTGAAATGCCACCCCCTCAGGAGATGCACGGCCCCACCGACGGCGGGAAACATGGCTCAGTGCAGGTGGGAGCCTGCTATAAAGTGGGGCAAGGCCTGAGCATGGGGTGGGGATCCCCAAGGCTTGGTGCACTGGGCGGTGTGTCTAAATGGCATTATTGTGAGTGCTTTTAAATGGGGGGCGCGGCACTCAGGTACTTTGGGCACAGGGGCGGCTATAGAAATGCCCCACATTTATTTCAGAGAGGTTGTAACAATGACCTTGATGGCTTGCAGCATTTCTAATGGGCACGGCTGGAGGGAGAGAAAAGGAGTGGTAAGGTGAAAGAGGGTGGCCAGGTATATGGGATGGGGCATGTTAGAAGGGATGGGGGTTGGGCAGACATGGAGAGTGGGGTATGGGATGAGGTGGTCAGGTTTACAGGGTGGACATGGGGAGTTGTCAGGCATGGGCCATGGCGGAGAAGGCCTGGGGAAGAATTCAAGCACATGGAGCGGAGGACAATCAAATGTGCAGGATTGGGCAGAGCTCTTTGGTGTACTGGCTTATGCAGAATGTTCTGCATTTGAGTTGAATTAGGTTGTCTGTTTTGCGGCACCAAATCAGGTACAGTTCTGCAGGTTAGCAACTCCTTATCTAAATACCCTGTGGCCCACTCGCCAGGACATGGCCACCGCCATCAGTGCCGGTATCCTGGGCCGCGGCCCCAGGATCCTTCTGCTGTGCCACACGTGGAGAACGTTTGCTTCGCAGACTGATGGGGAAGCCAGGGTGATGCAGGTCCTCCAAGAAAAATTCCCTTTGGCCATCAAAGTAGTGGATATATTAGGAGGCTGTGGAGCAATTTATGAAATTCATATAGAATCTGAAGAATTTAAAGAAAAGAGAACTGTCCAGCACCATCAGATGGTTAATCAGGCACTAAGTGAAGAAATTAAAGCAATGCATGGACTACGGATATTCACATTTATTCCAAAACACTGAAGATTAACCAGGCAGCATGGTTAGAAACCTGTGTGGAGATGGGACACCTGTGGCCATGAGACAAATCAGGAAGTTTGTATTTTTGGATTAGTGACTTGTTTATCTTTAAATAATCAATATTTAAAGGTGTTAAAACAAGGACAGTAAGTATTTCACAAGCTATTTAAAGAGATCCTATTTCATGATTGATTTCTTATCCTTTCATAAAGTACCTGATCTCTCTCTCTCTCTCACACACACACACACACACACACACACACAAAAAGCTGGGAGTGAGAAGACCTGAGTTCTGATCTCACCTCTACTGATTGCCATTTATATTTCAACGTGTTTATAGCCCATATTACTGACCAAAGGATTGTAACCAAACCCTGGAAAGCAGTCAAGTATTAGCCTTCTCAGTCCCCATTTTTCAAATAAATTCACAGAAACTTTGCACAGACAGAATTGGAAATAAAAACCAAATCTCTAAAATGGCAGACTCAAGTCTTTTCCACCGAGTCATGCTGTCTTTCAGACTGAATGTGCCAAATGTGCTTGGGTTACCCTGTCTAACTACTAGACCACATATCCCTCCCAGACCCAGGGATAGAATTTAGGGTATGTGGTTGCCAATGTTTTTCTGCTGTCTAGTAAATAGTTTGTAACTCCTTGGCAAAATGTGTGTAAAGTCCCCTCTAGTGGTTAATCCAGATGGTAGCAGCTAACCTCTGTTACTCAAGTGGTAGAGGTCTGTGCAGGGGATGTGAAGGTCCATGGTTTAAATCTTCCTGCCGATTGAGTCAGAGGGAGTATTGTGTTGTTGCATGTGGTATAGCCTGGTTTTCCATTTTTATTTTAAAAAACAAACAAAACTAGCTTATTTAATTAAGATGGTGCAAACACATCCTTTAAAACAGGTTTTATAATTAAAAACAGTTATCTGTCAGTTATGGTATGACATGCCACAAAATCCAAGTGCTCCACGTATTGCTTGTTTTCCACGCATTTGGATTGCTGGTGTTCCACATTAGCCGGTTTGAAGTTTGTGAGGCGTAGGGGGGACTGGGGAATAGTCAGGCTCACAGAGTAAGTAATGACAGAGGGAGATTAGAAAGTGGTCAGATTCGCAGAGTGGGGGGTGGCAGAAGGAGTTGGGGGTGTGGTCATATGTGGGATAGGGGAGTGGTCAGGCAGGCGGGTCACAGCAGTTATGGAGGGACAATGGGGAGTGGTCACCCTCCTGTGGTGGAGCACAGTGGAAAGTGATGGTGATCCTTGTTCTGTGGAAGGAGATGTTGTGTCTGATTATATATATATATATATATATATATATATATATATATATATAAAGGAGTGGGTAGTATTGCAGGATGGTGACACAGGAGGACAGTTCTTGTCTGTGGGGTTATATAAAGCAGGGGTGGAGGCCTGTGAAAAGGTGTGGATGGGTTCAGCAGCAAAGGAAAGTGGTTAGGGTCAGCAGTAGAGGAGATTGGTTAACCATGTGAGGTAGGAGGGACGCTATTAGGCATGCAGAGCGTAGAAAGGTCAGTGAAAGGGCTGGCTATGTCTGCAGTGCAGGGAGGTGAGCGCACTTCTCAGGCACAGGATGGTGCAGAGGAGACAGAATGCAAGGTTCAGCAGAGATGGTGGTCCTTTATGTGAGGTTATCCAGTGGAGGTCAGTGGACAGGTATGAGGGTCACAGCCGGGATAGATTAGGCTGGTGAGTCATCAAAGTGGGGAGCTCTGGAGGGGAGGCATGTGGGGTGTGGCAGGTTAGACGGGTGTGGGGGAAGCAGGGGTGGTGAAAAAGGGGAGAAATCTAAAATGAGCTCCAAGGGGAGCTGGGTAAGTCTGGGGGATCAGAGAAGAGTTATGGAGTCTTTTCCCTGCAAAGTCCGTGGCTCCAACTAGGCCTCTGGTCAGTAATGACTAGGGGTGCAGATTTGTCATGACATTTTTTTATCAAAAATCACAGAGCAGTCATGGTAAATTTAATAAAAATCACGGGTTTAAGGGGAAATGGTGAATAAAGTCACGGGTAGGAGTCATGAGGTATGAGTCATGACAGAGTGACGGCCAGGCCAAACCTGAGCGGCACTGTGACTCTGTTTCCCAGGTTGCAGCACCCTGGAGCAGGGAACCAGACCCAGCCCTGTGGGGTAGGAGCTGCCGCTGCAGAGTGAGTGTGAGGCAAGCTGGCTTTGCAGCCCCTGTACCTGGGACCTGGCCAGGATTATGGTTGCTGTGCTGGGACGGAGGATGCTGCGGTGTGTTGTCAATGCGCTCTCTCTCCAGGCTGAAAAGTCCATCACATTGTCACCGCCGTAACAATCCTACAGTCCTATTAGTGACTGAAAGTCATTCTCAGTTGACAGCTTTTTCAGTGATGTGTGAAATAGGTCAGGAGTCGTAGTCCAGTTCTTGTTGTAACCCATGTCCACACCCCATTTGGCCATCTTGTGGGGTGTTTGAGCAGGAAGGCTAAGGATGTAATAGAATGGAGGATGAACTCCTCTTCCCCTGCCAACTCCTCCTACTGGTCCCTTGAGAATAGGGTTGATGCAAATGACAGAGGTTAGGTTAGGTGATGTGTACAGGAAACTTTCATAGCTGCTGCTCATGCTGTACTTGGCGTGTGGATAAACAGGAGTTCAAAGTGCTGCCATAGCATTTTTTTGGCTTGTTGCCACTAGCTTTGCAATGACCTGCCAATGTTTGATTGCTCTCACCGTGGTCCCCAGTGGGCCAAGTCTATAGGCAACTGCTTTATGTTCATATCCTTTGTTCTATCTGATACGGCCAGTAACTCCTTCTTCCTCTACGTTCTCTCCTCTCTGGATTTTTGTGATTCTGTATTCTCTTGCCTTTCCAGCCTTTCTCGTTGCTGCTTCAGTGTCTCTGGTGGTGGCTTCTCCGCTTCCTCTTCCTCTCTTTGTCATGTCCCTGAAGGTTCTTTGACTAGGGGTCTTTGTCTCCTTCTTTACTTCATCCTTGGGTGACCTGATTCTTCCTCATCACTTCAACTACCACCTCTATGTGGATATTTCCTAAATCTACCGCTTCCTGACATCAAATCAAACTCTTTGGCCCAAACTCAAGTCCATATCCTCCCCTCTCGAAGCCTTCCCTTCTCTATCACAGTGGATCATCCCAGCCTCACAATTTCATTATTACATTTATCTCCTCTCTTTTTTGCCCTATGCCCAGGTTGTTGATAAATCCTACTGGTTTTTCTATTACAACCTCTCTGACATCCATCCAGTCTTCTCCATACCTTCTGCTAAAAGCCCTCATCTGTACGTTGATAATCTCTTGCCTCATTTATTACAGTGTCTTCCTCTCTGGCCTCATTGGTTCTTTCCACCAGTCCATCCAAAATGCTGATGCTAAAATAGTCTCTTCCACCTGTTGCTTGGACCATGCAACTCTTCTCTTTGAACATGACCTCTGGCTTCCCATCACCTGAGGCAGGTACCTGCTTCCCAGCCTCACCTTCAAGGCTCTGCCCAGCTCAGCATCTGCTTGCATTTCTTCTTATTCTCCCTCTGGCTCCTTTTGTTCTGCCCAATCCTCCTGTTTCACTGCTCCCTTTGTAGCCATCTCCAACTCTAGCTTTCATACTTTCTTCCACTTTCCCCTAGAACAGTCCCCTCATTTGCATCAGGCATATTCTTTTTTCCTCATCCAGATCCCCTTTATAAAGCTGCCCTTCTTCCACAGGTACTAGTAAAGAGAATCCCCAAAGAGATTTAAACTATCTGCCCCACTTTACCCTCTGATCCCTTGTATGTTACATATCTGAGCACTAGTGTCTATCCAGTCTTCCATGGAAAGACTTCTTGGAGTAGGGGCCATGACTTTCTCTGTTTTGTATAATGCAGAGCATGGTGAGGGGGCTTCAATAAATGATCATGATTGGATTCTGCTGCCATTTCTTGCTTAGACATCCAGGCTTAATTCTCATTTACAACAAGGCTCCTTCAACCTGTTCTGGTTTAATGTAAAGAACACTTAAAATGGGTGGAAGTGGCCTTAATGTAAATAAGAAGTAGGCCATATCTTTTGGATGTTTTGGAGTGGACTTGGAGGGATGGCTGATTTTTCCCTCCACCCCCAGAACCTTTTCGGTGGCAACCCTGGCGTGGGAGCATAAATCATGCCTTGAAGAACGTGGCTGCTTGAATTCCACCTCACTTCCCTGTTTCTGCCCTTACTGTTTATCTGCCTCTCTCCCTTCCCCACGTGCACCAGGTTGAACACCTTTCATGAACATGGCTTCTCTATGTCAGTGTGGATCTGTGGGCTTCAACAGATCTTTCCTGGCACAGAATTCCAGGGTGCCTCCTATCTCTCTCTGCTACTCCTGTGCTCTTGCTAAGATAGCAGTGCAGATGTGGGGAGTGGGCTATTCCTGGTTTTGCACCAAAGCTGCAGCAGATGAACAATACAAACGTAACTGTTTGAATCTAACCCATTTCAGTTGAGAACAGGGCCTTCTAGGTCTCACTCCTCACAAATCTAAGGTAGGGGGGATATTGACCCCTTTGTATGGTTAACTTGTTTTCGTTCATAGAGTCATGGAAAATAGAGGTGCAAGAGAATGGATCTGGTCTTTTTCTATCCTTGGCCAATGCAGGATTGTTCTCTCCTGTGCCCTGTCCATTCCATGTTTAAATGATGGGGCTTTCACCACTTTCCTTAGGAGAATATTCCATAGTCTAACAGGTGTCACCATTATGAAACATTTTCCAATAGTCAGCCTGAAATTCTCTTTGCCCAGTTTCATCCTTGTACTTTTATTTGTACCACACAAATCAGTTCCTCAGCTGCCATGGTGCTTACATCTCTCAAATACTGTAGGCAGTTTATCTATATCCACATGGTATCCAACCTCCCCCACCTTACACCAGGTTAAAATCTAACCCAGATAAGTAGTGATCAAAGTTCCTTATCATCTGATGGCTGCTTGGTAGCCTGCATTAAATTAGTTAGTGGGGGGAAGGTCTCAGTTAATTTTCTAGTGAACAACCACCATCACAATTTTCGCTAATTGACTTCCTTGCTGGCCAGTGGTATACCGGTACATTTTTAGTCAGGCATGCATTTCTACCCTTGCATGCAAAATTGTATCCTTGATGTGGCGTGACCTTGCATGTACAGTGCATGCAAAGTCATGCTGTGCAGAAGACGCCATTTTGTTCTTCAAAATGGCATCCTCCATGTGCATTTGGGGGCTGGATGGAATCATCCTGCAGGCATGGTTGGTCCTGGGGAATGCCATGCATGTATTGCATACATAGACAATATGCTACTGTTGTTGGCAATCTAAGCAGAGAGCTTGGACTGAATGGGCTGGTGTGAATAAATTCCTTTTCACACCATTGGGTGGTCTCCTGCAAATCATGGGGGAGATGCATGGGTGGCGAGTTTGCATTGCTGCTGCCTCCCACGCTGTGGGTAAATAAAATATTTTGGTGTCTAAGGCAGTCAGTTTAGAACATTTTGCTAGTGCTATGTTCACTTAAATAGTGCACTGCTACTTTGACAATAAGATCTGTAATAACTGGCTTTGTCTTTTTCTCTCTGTAGACGCTATAATGGAGAGACAGAAAAGGAAAGAGGAAATAGAGAAGGGACTTCAATTCATTCAGTAAGTGAGCAGGTTCACTGCTATTTTCTTTTGACTTTGGACATAGTCCTTGCAACGTATGGTATAAAGAGAAATAACATTGTCTTTTAATTCTGTTCACTGGTCCAGGGCTGATGCTTGGAAAGGTCCAGAGAGCATTTGTCCTGATTCTTCCAAGTGTTGCTAGTCCTGCAAGATGTCCACACTTAAAATCACATCATTCCAATTCCCATCTTGGTTTTGCCCATTAATTCCGTTCCAATGTGATCTTAATACCCAGTGCAGCAGTAGCAATAATAATAGCAACACTCTGCACTTCTTCAAAGCCTTCCATCTGAGGATTTCAAAGCATTGGTCAAGCATTGATTATTTAAGCCTTTCACTGCCTCAGTGAGGTAGGTAAGAGTAGTATCTCCATTTGAGATATGAGGAAACCAAGGCACAAGAGGTGCCATATGTCAGAAGAAGAATCCTGATCCCTTAACTGCTAGTCCTGGGATTTAATTTCTTGACCATCCTTATGTGACTATCTATGAGTTTGAGATGTATGTTTGTACAGTGTTTGGAAGCTAGGAGTCTAAGTTGCTTTTACATGGAATACAGCTTTGTATTCTTTCTCCAACAGTTAATTTAGCAAATGCTGTAAACTCAGGTCAAAATTCCAGTGTGTGTGTGAGAGAGAAGCAAGGTAGTAATGAGAATTATGTGTTGGTGTTCTGTTTTTTCTTTTTTTTAAAGATCCCTTTTGTAATGGAAAGCTGAGAAGGCTGGTTCTCCAATAGTATATAATATGTATTTGTACTTCTGATGGATCAATTTGTGACATATAGGACTTTAAAATTGTTGCCGGTGCCTTGGCCTTGCAGTGCTATTTTGGCCCTAGTTCTGCCAGACTGAGTATGTGGGGCTAATAATGTTACCTACTTCACAGGGGAAGTTGAGGCTTAATTTGTTCACATTTCTACAGCACTTTCCAGATGTGGATCTCAAGGCACTTTAGAAATATGAAGTAGTAGTATTCCTGTATAGCATGTCCTGAACCTTGGAGCAGTGTAAGTTTCATTTAATGGCTTGATTTGAGGGGTCACTGTGGAGGACGGGTTTTCAAATTTTAGTGGCCTGATGGTTCCATCACCCCCACACACTTTACTTATGAAGTCCATGAAAATTCTTCTGCCTAATTTTAAGGCGCAATAACTGATGAGCTCTAGAAGAGAGTCTGGTGTATCTGGCTAATGAGATGATTATGATGTAGTGTTCCGAGAGTAGACAGGGGTTAGAAAGGTATGGGGAAAGTAAAAGGCTTTCTGGGGGACTTGGCATTCTCTTCCCTGAAGAAAAGAAACACTGTGGATCTGGGTTTTGGTGCATTGATCAAGGGGAAGGAACATGGCTTAGCTTGTGATGGTTAAACAAAAGACACTTTATTGAAGGTGACTGGATGATCTCAAGATTGGGTTTGGGATATGGAGTCTTTCACCTCGGGGCCAGACTAGAACAAGTGACCCACTCTTGAAAGTGACCAAAAGTCCTTACTGTCAGACTGCTGTTTGGTGGTCTGTATGAAATGACATGGTCTCAGTCCTGTTGTGGTACATGTGTTCTCACCACAGTAGCCACCCAGCACTACTGGCCCCCTGGCTGGTGGTCTCTGCAGAAAAGGCAAGGATTGATGGCCTATGAAGCCAGAGCTCCTGTGAGGTGCTCCTTCCAGGGGAGGGTTTAGACCAGCGTTGCTCAAATGTGGCCACCATAAACTTTTTCTTGTGGCCGCAGCCTCCTGGGCTGGGGGTGGGGGGGCAAAGTAGCAGTCACTCCCCCACCCTGTTGCTCCTGGATGCCCTGCTCTGGTATTGGTTGCTGGGGCCCTGCCCCTCTCTGGAGACAAGGGGGTTGGGCCCTGGGACACAACACTGGAGGAGCAGTTCTCCACCTTCCCATGGATGGTGGATCTCAGGCTTTGGGGTTCAGCCCTGGGGCGGTGGGGTGGGTGAGGGGCTTCAGGTTCCAGTTCTGGGCTCCGACTGTGCAGCAGCAGGCCCCAGACTCCAGCAGCTGGGCTTCAGGCTCTAGCCCTCCGCTGCCTCCCTTGGCCCTTCGTCCAGGGCTTAATCTGTCCCTGGCTTGCCAGAGCTGAATAAATCTTTGTGAAAAGTGATACTTGTATGTGTGTTAATATTACTTTTCACAATAGACTTACTAGCTAGCAATAAATAAATTACAATGATTTGGATGTGTATATGTGCATATTTATTTAGTTGTCCTAAAGCTAATTAAGTATTTTAGGGGAAAGTGTGAGAGCGGCCACTGCCAAGAGTTGGTGGCTGCATTCTGAGCCCACCAAAACTTTTGTGCTGAGAACCTCTGGTTTAGACCCTTTGTAGGGGGAAGCGTGGAAGCAAATTGCTGCTCTCTGGGCCTTACTTGTTCTGTGGCTAAACAGAGGGATTCAGTGTTCTGGGACCTACCAGTCCAACATCTTTCACTGGTACCAAATTCTCTTAAAAATTTGTTTTTATAAAAACATTTTAGCATGACAATATCTGTTCTGATCCCAGATTGAAATCTGGCTGCCTGAATGCAGCCCCCAGAGCAGCTGGTTTGCATAGGGAATAGCCATGAAAATGCAGTCTCCTAAATTAGTCAGATTGTAAACTCTTTGAGGCAGCGACCATCTCCTGTTGTGGGTGTCTGGTGCCTAGCTTGGTGGGGCACTGATCTCTAACTGGCCCTCTTGGCACAACAGCAATACAAGTAATCAATAGTAAATGTGGAGTAAAATGCATAATGAGATCCATAACACAGAGCCAGAAAGACTGCCTGTTTAGCTGAGAGAGATGCATGTGCTTGCACAGACCCATGTTTCATGAAACCTTCCTCTTCTCTCCTCAGGTCCACATTACCCCTAAGCCAAGAAGATTATGAGGTAATTTAACATTGGTTTTCTGAAGGTGTTTGAAACCACATAATGGTGGCTTTTGGTCAATAAATGTTGCCCTCTTGCACAGATGTTATAAATTAGTGTCCTTGCTTTTGAGAGCCAAGAGGGGCTAGTTATGTGTGGGAGTGGTCTAGTGCCATTTGTCTATAGTGGAAGATCTTTAAGGGGAAGAATACTGGGAGGAGTTAACCTCTAAGAGAGGGGGAATTTGGGTGACGGCACCTAGACCTAGGAGGGAAGGAGATTTGGTTGAATTAGCCTTCCCACTAGGAAATAGATGGAATTTGAGGATGGGGAATTAATTTCTTGATGGGAGGACTTTATTTGAGGGCACACGTGAAGGTGAATTGTGGGTTGGGAAACCCCTCTCAGTTTCTGGGCATGTTATAAGGGAGGTCAGACTAGATGATCACAATGACCTGTTCTGGCCATGGAATCTATGAATCTCCACTCCACTCTGTTTATATTCTCTTTCCACCCAGGCCTTTTTACAGAAGCTGGTGCGGAACCTTTTTGCAGAGGGGAATGACCTGTTCCGGGAGAAGGACTTCAAGCTGGCACTGGTGCAGTACGTAGAAGGGCTGAACGTGGCGGACTATGCGGTCTCGGACGAGGTGACCATCCCGGTGGAGCTCCTATGTAAGCTGCACGTCAACCGGGCTGCTTGCTACTTTGCCATGGTGAGCACCTACTGGAGCCATTCCCAAGAGCTGGACAAAAAACATCAGGAAGTGGGGACAACAGATGGCCATGCATAGGACGGGGGTTTGAACTGATCTCGTCCACTCCTCTAGCATGGGAGGAGGAATGCAGAAAACTCTGAACTCTTCTCATTATGACATTGGTGTCGCAAGATCCAGACAGAAAATGTGAGGGGGTGGGATGCCCTTACAGACCTTTTTCAGAGTAGCAGCCATGTTAGTCCGTATTCGCAAAAAGAAAAGGAGTACTTGTGGCACCTTAGAGACTAACAAATTTATTAGAGCATAAGCTTTTGTGAGCTACAGCTCACTTCATCGGATGCGTCTCTGAAGATAAGATGAAAAATGGAGGCAGCTGTGGGGAAATTTTCTCCTCTTATCCTCTGGCTTCAGGGCCACCTTCTTCTGAAGTATCAACCATTGGTGGAGATAAGATCCTGAACTAAATAGGCCAGTGGTCAAAGCTGGTATGGTAAGAGCGGATGCTGGATTGGGTGGACTATTTGTTTGAACTGTTATGGCAGGATATTGTACTAGATGGACCAGTGCTGTGATCTGGTATGGTAGTATATTCTATATTCCTGTCTGTCTGGTTTTCAACGTTACTCTTCCAGGATCCCAATGTGGTCATACCAGTACTCTTGCAGTAGAGGCTTCAGTCAACCAGTAGGATTTCTTCCCTTCAGAAGCCCATTTCAAAGTTGTTTATAGGTGGAACTGGTAGGCACTGCCTATTATTAAGGTTGCTTCCATCCTAGTATAAGATCCTGTTTCAAGTTGCTTATAACTTTGCCAAACTAACTGTTCAGGCTGAAATTTTCCACACTGGGTGTCTGCCTTCGGCTGAATGTTTTGGGACCATTCAGCTGGAACCATTCAGCTGAAATGGTTCAACTGTTTCTTAGAACAAGGCGAGGGGAAAAATTAGTTTTGCCCATGTTCAAAATTTCTGACAAGTTTTTTCTTGATGCTCTTGCTACCTCGCACTTTGGAGCGGGGACTTTAATTTGGCAGTGAGATGGCCTTTGTGACACGGAGATGTCTCTTGCCATCCCTAGCAAAATCCAGCCCAGTTTTAACCCTTTGAAAAATTCTAAGTTTGCACATACCCAACTGAGACATGCTAAAACTTTGTAGCAAATTTCCCCAAGATTCTAAGGGCCCTGAGCATGTTCCATCTTGGGGCTGAGCAGCATTTTACCTGTAGCTACTGCTCCTTGATGCTATGGGCTAGTCTGGAGCCAGGCACTGGAGCAAGGGGCCTGTCTCTCCTATGCTAACAGTGAACACCCTCTGCTGGTCCCATGCAGTGTGGAAGAAGCTGACTGATTCAAATACAAAGGGGACAATAGCCAGACCTGGGGTGGGGAAGGGAGAGTAGATTGGGACAAGGACTCTGATGGGAGGGAGACTGGGACTGCAGGCAGGTGAGGTGGGATGGAACCTGGGACTGAAAATTGGGGTAGAGGGAAACTGCTACTGGCTGTGCAAGTAGACCGGAACTGTGAACTGGTAGGTTGAGGGGAAGTAGCTGTGGGGGGAGAGGAGACGGATCTGATAAGGAGCTGAAGTGCAATGGGAGAACTGAGACTGGTTGGGTAAAGACTGGAATGAGCAGCTTGTGGGGATGATGCTGTGATTAGACTAGGAACTTAGGGAGGACGACTGGAACATGAGTGGGCATGACTGGAGGCCAGCATGCAGTTGAGGAGCTTGGAGGGGGAAGTAAGACTGTTTCAGCAAAGAAACTAGGGACAGTGATCTGGGGGGATCTGGGATTGGTTGAACAGGGGTGTGGGGAGATTGGAAGTTGAGGGGACTGAGACAAGGAGTTCGGAAGGAGACATAGGACTGGCTGGGCAAGGAGATTGGGATGAAAAGCATGAGGAGTGGAGACTGGGACTGGTTAGGTGTGTGGAGAATGGGACTGGGATGAGGAACCAGGGGTGAGAAAGAAATAGGACTGGGCCAGGTGTGGGCTGGAGGGGCCAGGCGCAGAAGGGGTTAAGCTTGGAGGAAGTGGATGGAAAAGTCTGTGCTTGCTAGATATACTCTCCTCCAGAGCCTGAAATGGAACCTAGGATTCCTGAGTCTCGGCATTCCTCTGCTGTCAGCAAATATCTGTGAAATGCACTGACAGTGTGTCTCATCTCCTTGTAGTGGTGGTACACAAAGAGGATGACAACCTACTTCTGCTACCAGTTACTCCACTAGCTTAAGTGACAGAGGTCTGTGTGAAAAATCTAAAGGTTCCAACTCTGCTGATGACCCTTAGATGCCAAGATCAGAAGGATCCACTGTGATCATCCAGTCTGACCTCCTGAATGACATAGACCATAAAAATCTCCCAAAATAACTATTTGAACTAGAGCATATCTTTGAAAAAAAATCAAATCATTTTTTAAAAATGGTCAGTGATGGAGAATCCATGGTCCTTGGTAAATTGTTCCAGAGGTTAATTACCCTCTCTGTTAAAAATTTATCAATATGATGGTATTTGATTTGCTTATTTTAAACCTAGGAAATTACACACACGTTAATTTTTTTTTTTTTTAAAGGTGGTAAAGTCAAGCATTCAAAAGTTGAGAAATGCCTGAATTATGGTTGCTTGTGTGATCTTAATTTGGCCTCCTTGTGCCTCATATTATGATGCAGTCTCTAGTTACATGTTTACATACTATTTTTTCCACAGAACCCCTGTCTCATTCAGTGTGGATGGTGCACAGCACAGAACAGGCAGCGCTCACTGAATGAGTGGCTATTCAATATTTTGTTTTCTCCTCATTGGTCAGAGAATGGCCTCAGGCTTTATTTAATGCACACTAGTCAAACTCTGCTCTGAAGACAGAGTTGTTAATTTCTTCATAGGCTATTCTATGGTGCTCATAAATACAGTATTTGAGTGCTTCACAGCCATTAACAAATTTATTCTCACAACACACCCCAGTAAGATGGGAGGGGGGGTGTTATCTCAGTTTTACAGATGGGGAACTGAGGCACGATGATTAGTGGAACTTTTGACTTAAATTTTGGGTGCCTAATTTGAGATGCTTAGGATCTGATTTTTCAGAGTACTCAACGTTACGTAGCACTTTTAATGTTCAAATCAGGGCTCCCATTGAGTTCAGTTGCAGCTCAGCACTTCTCCAAAATGGACCCCAGGATCTCAGGCACCCAGAAAATGAGGAACACATAAGTAGTGACAACCTGTAAAAAGTCTGGTTTAAGTGACTTGCCCAGCATCACACAGGAACTCTGTGGCAGAGGGAGGGTTAGAATCCCATTCTCCATGGCAGCATTCACCTGCCTTAACCATGAGACCATTCTTGCCCTTCCTTCGATTGACTGCCTCTTTTTCTACACACCTTCCAACTCCCCCAACACATGGGGCAGGCCCCTTCACTACACAACCCTTATTCATCCCTAGAGCAGGGCCATCCTGTGCTCTGAATTGTGCAGGAAGTCCTGTGGAAAAAGTAGTATGGGATCAGTAATTAAAGACTACAGTGTACACAGAAGGGGCTGAATTAAGATCACAGACACCCTTAACTCTGGCATTTCCTTACTTTTGAGTGCTTGACTCTGTAACCTTTATAATCTTTTAATGCAGTTTGGGGTGTATGTGCAATTATATCTAATCTCCAATTGCTTTTATATTCATGGATTTTGATGATGTATGTTCCCAGTGAATTGCAGTAAATGGTTGGGCAGAACTTTCAAGCAGGGAGAGGAGGTGGATTACAGTGTGTGACAGACACCATTGCCTGATCAGGTGGTCTCTTTCCTCTCATGCAGGGCTTGTACGAGAAGGCGTTGGAAGACAGTGAGAAGGCTTTGGTGCTTGAGAAGGAGAACATCCGTGCCCTCTTCCGCAAAGCCCGCTCCTTAAATGAGCTGGGGAGGCACAAGGAGGCGTATGAATGTAACAGCCGCTGCCTGCTGTCCCTCCCACATGTAAGTGTGTGACAAGCGTGTCTACCCCAACCTCTGAGGCACTTTTCCATCTTTCCTTTCCTGCAATCTAGTGCAGCGTGAATGCTAATGGTAGTGGAAGAGAGAAGCTGGCTGTTCTATATGACACACTCGTTCACAGTAATTGCATCTCTTGGGGAGTTCCAACTCCATGTCCCTGTCAGCCCAAATCATCTCTGCTGAGGCTGTCAACACAAAAGCCGTCTCTTTTGCATTGGGATGGCTTTGTGATGTGAAAGCCTGCCCCAGTTGGAACTGAGCTGAGATCATCATCAACTCGCTTCATGTCCATGTTGGAACTATCCGGTGGGAATGACTGTTAGTCACTACCAGTCTAGGACAGATGGGAACTGGAGACATGAACGAGAGAGATTCATGCCTGGTCTACGCTGCACATTTTAAATTGACATAAAGCAGCTTATGTCAACCTAATTATGTCAATGTCTACACTACAGCCTTGCTCTCGTCAATGTAAGTGCCCTACTACACCGACATCAGAACTCGACTTCCACAAGAGGCTTAGAGCTTATGTCGGTGTAGTTAGGGCAGTGCAGTGTAGACACTGCATTACTTACATCAGCTGTTGGCTGTCTTGTCAGTTTCACAGCAGGAGAGTCGGGACAAGAATGGATCCTGCTTCCAGCTGGGAGTTGAGCCAGGCTGGCTGGAAATGTTGGCTGTCTTGTCAAATTTCATGGCTCCATGCTGTAGCTGTGATATTGACAGGGCTTCCTGACTCCTAGCGGATGCAGGGGGCCAAGAAGCCGGGACCACTGGATCCCACTCCCCAGAGGCAAGAAACCCTGGGCGGCTTCCCCTACCTCTCTAGCCCACTCTCAGTAGGGAACAGGGAGGTGAGAAGCCCAGTTGGTCCACATGGAGTCCAGGAGACTGTAGGGCAGCTGGGCTCCGGCCAGGGAGTTGCAAGCAGAGCTGAGAGACCAGGCTTTCATCTCTCTACAGTGCCCCCTTAGGTCAGTGGAAGAGCTCATGGTGAGGCTGCGCACCACCAACCCGAGGAGGGTAGTGTGGACATGCACCACCTCAGTAATTACTGTGCTGACTGTAAGTCAACCTAATGTAGGTCGACTTAAGTTTCTAGTGTAGACATACCCTTAATACCCTATTCCTAACGCCCCGAGCCTCAGCAGAGCACCATAAATATGTTTTAACTGATAAATAGCAGTTGTTTTATCCATTAAGAGCTGAGTTCAGGCCCTCAGGGGCCAGTGTTTCTTGAGGGCGAGAGGTGTAAGCGTGTGAAAGGGGCTTTAATATGGGTATATTAACAGAAGTGTCATATGTAAGACACTTGAGGTAACTGTTCCGCTCTGCTTGGCACAGATGAGGCCTCAGCTGCAGTATGGTATCCAGTTCTGGATGCCACACTTTAGGAAAGATAAGGAGTACTTGTGGCACCTTAGAGACTAACAAATTTATTTGAGCATAAGCTTTCGTGAGCTACAGCTCACTTCATCGGATGTGGACAAACTGGAGAAAGTCCAAAGGAGATCAACAAAAATGATAAAAGGTTTAGGTCAGGTATTCAATGAGGAAAAGGTTAAAAAACAACGGGGCATGTTTAGTCATGAGAAAAGGAGATTGAGGGGGGACCTGATAACTCTCCTCAGATATGTTAAGGGCTGTTATAAAGGGGATTGTGATTGATTGTCCTCCGAAGGTAGGACAGGAATTAATGGGCTTAATCTGCAACCAGGGAGATTTAGGTTAGATATTAAAAATATCTATAAGGACAGTAAAGCTCTGGAATGGGGATTCCATCCCTATTAGAAGCCTATTACTGATGGCTGTGAAGAACAGGTTTGAGAAACACCTGTTAGAGATGGTCTAGGTTTACTTGGTCCTGTCTCAGTGCAGGGGGCTGGACTAGATGACCTCTCAAAGTCTCTACATTTCTGGGATTCTGTAATGTTGCTTTGATGTCCTAGATTTTAAGGCCAGAAAGTGACTGTTATAACCATCTAGTCTGGCCTCCTTTATAACCCAGGCCAGAGAGCTTCACCCAGGAATTCCTGCATCAATCCTGTAACTCCTGTTTGAGCTATAGACTATCTAAAGACTTCAAGTGATTGACTGAGTTAATTTTCAGAGTAGCAGCCGTGTTAGTCTGTATTCGCAAAAAGAAAAGGAGTACTTGTGGCACCTTAGAGACTAACAAATTTATTAGAGCATAAGCTTTCGTGAGCTACAGCTCACTTCATCGGATGCATCCAATGAAGTGAGCTGTAGCTCACGAAAGCTTATGCTCTAATAAATTTGTTAGTCTCTAAGGTGCCACAAGTACTCCTTTTCTTCTTGAGTTAATTTTGTACCTGGTTCTGCTATTTCCTGCTGCTGGCTTGTGTGATTAATACATTACCAGTATGATGATTATATTGATATTATTTATATCGCTGTAGCATCATGGATCAGGGCACCATTGTGCTAGGCCCTGTACACCTACTTAACAAAAAGATGCACTATCCCCCAAAGAGCTTAAAATCTAAATAATACTGTGGTGCTATATAGTATGCTTCTGTGTGGTCCTCGTTGTAATGTTAAGGAATTTTTAGGGCATTTGGCATGAGTATTCCTTAAATCCCTTAAATTGTTTAAATAAATCATTAGATTCAGTGTATGCAGCATGGCAGAAGTGGGTCTTTAAGAGAGACTTAAATGTGGACAGAGTCGGGGCCTTGTGGCTAAGGTCAGGGAGCTGGGCCCATGTATGGGGGCCCTGGAGGCATTTTTGGGATAGACTGACAGGGGAAACATGGAGTTTGAGAAGGGAGGATAATTGGGGCAGGGCAGAGTCCTCCAGAGCCTTAAAGGTGGTGACCTGCAGATTGAATTTGCTATAATAGTTTATGGGCAGCTGGTAGAGGAATCTGAAGAGGGAAGAGACTAAACAGATTGATGAGTAAAGGAGATGATTTTTGCAGCCGTATTATGTACGGACTGAAGGAAGCAATGCGAGTGTTTGGAACATCAGAGAGGAGTGTGTGGCAGTAGTCGAGATGGGATGTAATGAGGGCCTGAATGGAGGTTTTTACTGTGGGAAACGGGAAAACAAAGGATGGATCTTGGAGCTGTTAGGAAGGAAGCAGTAGCAGGATTTGGCTATGGCCTGAGTATTTGTGGCAACGGAGTGGGAGGATACAAAAGAAACCCTCAAATTGCAGGCCTGAGTGACAGTGACAGAGTGGTGTGGTTCACAGAGATAAGGATGGGAAAGTGGAGGAGGTTTGTGAGGGGAGAGAAGTTCAGTTTTGACCACATATTTAACTGAAGATGGGACATCCAAGAGGAGATTCATAGATTCATAGATACTAAGGTCAGAAGGGACCACTCTGATCATCTAGTCCGACCTCCTGCACAGCGCAGGCCACAGAATGTCACCCACCACTCCTATGAAAAACCTCACCCATGTCTGAGCTATTGAAGTCCTCAAATCATGGTTCAAAACTTCAAGGAGCAGAGAAGCCTCCCTCCAGTCAACCATGCGCCATGCTACAGAGGAAGGCGAAAAACCTCCAGGGCCTCTCCAATCTGCCCTGGAGGAAAATTCCTTCCCGACCCCAAATATGGCAATCAGCTAAACCCTGAGCATATGGGCAAGATTCACCAGCCAGATACCCAGGAAAGAATTTTCTATAGTAACTCAGATCCCATCCATCTAATATCCCATCTCAGGGGATTTGGCCTATTTACCCTGAATATTTAAAGATCAGTTACTTACCAAAATCCCATTATCCCATCATACCATCTCCTCCATAAACTTATCGAGTAGAATCTTAAAACCAGATAGATCTTTTGCCCCCACTGCTTCCCTTGGAAGGTTATTCCAAAACTTCACTCCTCTGATGGTTAAAAACCTTCGTCTGATTTCAAGTCTAAACTTCCTGGTGGCCAGTTTATACCCATTTGTTCTTGTGTCCACATTGGTGCTGAGCTGAAATAATTCCTCTCCCTCTCCTGTATTTATCCCTCTGATATATTTATAGAGAGCAATCATATCTCCCCTCAACCTTCTTTCAGTTAGGCTAAACAAGCCAAGCTCCTTAAGTCTCCTTTCATAAGACAAGTTTTCCATTCCTCGGATCATCCTAGTAGCCCTTCTCTGTACCTGCTCCAGTTTGAATTCATCCTTTTTAAACATGGGAGACCAGAACTGCACACAGTATTCTAGGTGAGGTCTCACCAGTGCCTTGTATAACGGTACTAAAACCTCCTTATCCCTACTGGAAATGCCTCTCCTGATGCATCCCAAAACCGCATTAGCTTTTTTCACAGCCATATCACATTGGCAGCTCATAGTCATCCTATGATCAACCAATACTCCAAGGTCCTTCTCCTCTTCCGTTACTTCTAATTGATGCGTCCCCAGCTTATAACTAAAATTCTTGTTATTAATCCCTAAATGCATAACCTTACACTTCTCACTATTAAATTTCATCCTATTACTATTACTCCAGTTTACAAGGTCATCCAGATCCTCCTGTATAATATCCCGATCCTTCTCCGAATTGGCAATACCTCCCAGCTTTGTATCATCTGCAAACTTTATTAGCACACTCCCACTTTTTGTGCCAAGGTCAGTAACAAAAAGATTAAATAAGATTGGTCCCAAAACCGATCCCTGAGGAACTCCACTGGTAACCTCCCTCCAACCTGACAGTTCGCCTTTCAGTAGGACCCGTTGCAGTCTCCCCTTTAACCAATTCCTTATCCACCTTCTGATGTTCATATTGATCCCCATCTTCTCCAATTTAACTAATAATTCCCCATGTGGCACGGTATCAAATGCCTTACTGAAATCTAGGTAAATTAGATCCACTGCATTTCCTTTATCTAAAAAATCTGTTACTTTTTCAAAAAAGGAGATTAGGTTGGTTTGGCACGATCTACCTTTTGTAAAACCATGTTGTATTTTGTCCCATTTACCATTGACTTCAATGTCCTTAACTAATTTCTCCTTCAAAATTTTTTCCAGGACCTTGCATACTACAGATGTCAAACTAACTGGCCTGTAGTTACCCGGATCACTTTTTTTTCCTTTCTTAAAAATAGGAACTATATTAGCAATTCTCCAATCATTCGGTACTATTCCTGAGTTTACAGATTCATTAAAAATTCTTGCTAATGGGCTTGCAATTTCAGGTGCCAATTCCTTTAATATTCTTGGATGAAGATTATCTGGGCCCCCCGATTTAGTCCCATTAAGCTGTTTCAGTTTCGCTTCTACCTCTGATATGGTAATATCTACCTCTATATCCTCCTTCCCATTTGTCATGCTACCATTATCCCCAAGATCCTCTTTAGCCTTATTAAAGACTGAGGCAAAGTATTTGTTTAGATATTGGGCCATGCCTAGATTATCTTTAACCTCCGCTCCATCCTCAGTGTTAAGCGGCCCCACTTCTTCCTTCTTAGTTTTCTTCTTATTTATATGGCTATAGAACCTTTTACTATTGGTTTTAATTCCCTTTGCAAGGTCCAACTCTACTCGACTTTTAGCCTCTCTGACTTTATCCCTACATCTTCTGACCTCAATTAGGTAGGTTTCCTTGCTGATCCCTCCCATCTTCCACTCCCTGTATGCTTTTTGCTTCTTCATAATCACCTCTCTAAGATGCTTGCTCATCCAGCTTGGTCTACAACTCCTTCCTATGAATTTTTTCCCCTTTCTTGGGATACAGGCTTCCGATAGCTTCTGCAGTTTTGATTTAAAGTAATCCCAGGCCTCAACTGCCTTTAGATCCATAAGTTCTTCAGTCCAATCCACTTCCCTAACCAATTGCCTTAATTTTTGAAAGTCAGCCCTTTTGAAATCAAAAACCCTAGTTGCAGATTTATTTTTGTTAATCCTTCCATTTAGTTTGAACTGAATTAGCTCATGATCACTTGAGCCAAGATTGTCCCCTACAACCATTTCTTCTATGAGGTCCTCGCTACTCACCAAAATTAAATCTAAAATGGCATCCCCTCTAGTCGGTTCAGCAACTACTTGTTGAAGGAATCCATCAGCTATCGCATCTAGGAAAATCTGAGCCCTATTATTATTACTAGCACTGGTCCTCCAGTCTATATCTGGGAAGTTAAAGTCTCCCATGATCACGCAGTTTCCATTAGTATTTACTTTATTAAAGACATCAAAAAGGGCTGTATCCATATCCAAATTAGATCCCGGAGGTCTATAGCACACCCCAAGCACTATCGTAGGAGAGGCTTTACTAGTTTTCTTCCCCAATGTAATTTTTGCCCAGACAGACTCTGTCTTATCCATTGCATCGCTTCTTATTTCTTTACATTCTAACTCATCGTTGATATACAATGCTACTCCACCCCCTTTACCTTTGTTTCTGTCTTTCCTAAACAGCACATACCCTTCAATACCTGTAGTCCAGTCATGACTACTATTCCACCATGTTTCTGTTATCCCTATAATATCTGGTTTCACTTCCTGCACCAGTAGCTCTAGTTCCTCCATTTTGTTACCTAGACTCCTCGCATTGGTGTATAAACATCTTAATTTTTGCTGTTTGGCCTCGCTCACATTTTGTACCCTATTAGGCACAGTCATTCTACAGCCATTATAACCTATTAGACTAGTATCCACACCGCCCTCGCTCCTTATATACATTCTCCTACCCATGGCTGTATCCTTTCTTACTTCATCTTCTTCCCTCTCAATGCTAAAATCTGGCGTGGAGATTTTCCGGACATCTCCCATCCATCTCCCCCCAATTCCTAGTTTAAAGCTCTCTTTATCAGTTGTGCCAGCCTCGATCCTAGAAGTCTATTTCCTTCCCTACTCAGATGAAGTCCATCCCGAGAGAACTGACCTCTGTCCGTGAATGCCTCCCAGTGGCCATACATCCCAAAGCCCTCCTTATAGCACCACTGCCTAAGCCATCTGTTGACAGTCATAATCTTGTCACACCTTTGTTGCCCTTCTCTAGGAACAGGAAGGATCCCGCTAAAGATCACCTGAGCCTCAATTTCCTTAAGCGTCTTCCCCAGCCTAGCATAGTCTCCCTTGATACTTTCCAGCGAGAATCTGGCTGTATCATTTGTTCCCACATGAAGGATAATTAGGGGATTCTTTCCCGCTCCCTTGAGGATCCTTTTCAACCTCAGGTCTACATCCCTTATCTTAGCACCCGGAAGACAGCACACCCTTCTATTCTCAGGATCAGCTCTAGTTACAGGCCTGTCTATTCTTCTCAATAAAGATGTCACGGACAGGTTGAGAAGTGGAGTAAGCAGACAAGCTGGCCCTGTGCTGTCCTGACTTTACATCCTGTCTCTGGGCCATGGACAGAGGCCTGGAGAACCCCCATTGTGAGTGGGAGAGGGGAGGAGTTGGGCCCATTGAAAAAGAAGCTGAGGGAATGGACAGAGAAGTAGAAGGAGAACCAGGAGTCAGTGGTATCTCGAAAACTCAGAGAGGATAAGATGTCAAGAAGGGGAGGGTAATGAACAGTGTCAAAAGCAGCACAGAGTTGGCAGCCCTGAGGTTTGGCCAGGAAGAGGTTGTTGGAGACACTAATGAGAGCAGTTTCAGTAGAGAGGAGAGGAGAGGTGAGGGGCCAGATTGGAAGGGGTCCAAGACCGAGGAGAGGAAGTAAATATGTTGGTTTTAGATTGTGCTCAGTGGGTTCAGAGACGGCGAGGATGGCAACAGGGCAGTAGTTGGAGAGACAGGTCCGGTTGAAGGATGGTGCTCTAAAGAGAAGGGAAACCAGGGCATACTAGTATTGTGAGGGGGAAGAGCCAAAGACTGGGGAGAGGTTGAGAAGGAGGGGGAGGAGCATGGGGGGCAACCTAGGTAAAGAGCCAGGCATCAGTGGACTAACTTGGGCAGGTGGAGGGGTTAGTGGTGGAGAGAAGGCCGCAGACTTCAAAATTTGAAGTTTGATGATGAGGGAGAAGATGTTTGAAGGGAATGAGGCAGAGGGTGAATCATAGAGGATTTAGTTAATCAAATACTTTGCAAGGAGGGAAGAAAGGATGGGGAACAGGAGGCTGAAGGAGGCAGTCAGAGGGTGAAAATAAGTGTTGGGGATTGTGCTCATTGGACTTAGTGATGGAGGAAACCTGTTTTTGTTTGGCCAGGGAGATGACAGAGTTGAAGGAGGAGAGAACGAAATTGTAGTGGGGGATGCAGTGTGGTCCTGGGCCTCTCTCCAAAGGTGCTGAGCGACATGGGAGCAGGAGTGGATGCTGGGAGTAACCTAGTGCTGTAGGTTAATAGGGTGGACTTTAACAGGAGAGAGGGGCAGTGATTAGCTGAATTTACATTGTGGATTGTGTAGTTCCAGGAAGTAGCATCTATGTGTTGTGTAAATTGGAAACTTTTTTAAAGAGGAACTGAGAAAGTGAATGCAGACTGGATGTGAGGAGCTAAATCATTAGCAGAGCTCAGTGCAGCAGAGGGTGTGGAAGGTCAAACGTGTCTTTGAATCAGTGTTCCCACCCAGATCCTGGGATTGGAGAGAGGGAGCAGGGTTGAAGGTGGGGCCCTTGTCAGTAAGGATCACTAGCCCTGCATTTGGAGACTCGATACTTTGTTTGCCTCTCCATTTCCACAGCTTTGTATCTCTGCCTGGCTGAATGACATCTTAAATCTGCACAGCCTCTCCTGGAATGGAGCCTGCAATTGACTACCTCTTGACTTGCATACCAATAAGAATACTAGCATGTAATTCAGTCTGTTGTAGTCTGTTTGTGTAACTTGTGGTCTGATTCTGGTTGGTTATTGTATGTGCAGGAAAATAAAACCACATGCTTTAAAATGACAATGTCCTTGAATTATATTTTCCCTAGGATGAGAGCGTTACGCAGCTTGGTCAGGAGCTCGCACAGAAGCTGGGTTTAAGGGTTCGGAAAGCATACAAGAGGCCTCAGGTATGACTCTTTCTAGACTGTCCTTTGGAGTCCACTGATACGTTTCTGTAAAGGCTACTGATTCTGAGTGGCTGCATTGCCATAGGTATAGCTTTCAGCACCTCCTGCTATTCCACTTGTGGGAATGCCCCACCCCCAGATCTGCCAATCATTCTTCAGTCCTGGCCTGCAGCACCCCTGCCGGTGCATTTCCGGCTTGCAGCCATAAGCATCTTGGCTTGGTGCGCAATCTCATATATCCTAAGCTAATCCGAATGGAGCCTGGATGTTGTTTGAGAGGATAGCTCTAAAGCAGCGATTCTCAAACTGTGGGTCAGGACCTCAAAGTGGATTGCGACCCCATTTTTAATGGGGTCACCAGGCTGGCTTAGACTTGTTGGGGCAAGGGGTCAAAGCCAAAGCCCGAGGTTACAGGCCCCCTGCCTGGGGCTGAAGCCCTTGGGCTTTGGCTTTGCGTTCCCCCCCACCCCTCCCCTGGGCAGTGGGGCTTCTCCCCCCCCCCCCCCACACAGCACCACCACCACCCGGAGTGGCAAGGGTCAACCAGGCTCAGACTTGGGTCCCCCCTCCTGGGGTCGTGTAGTAATTTTTTCTTTTTTTGTTAGAAGGGGGGGGTCACAGTGCAATGAAGTTTGAGAACCACTGCTCTAGGGAAAACCCTAGTGCTGCAATAAATGGATGTGGCGGTTCAGGATGGAGCATTGTTCTCTCTATCAGTATGAAACGTATGCCCCAGGATTGTGCTAAAGGGTGCCGAGCTACTGCTACAGCTGTCCTTTAGATAAGGCAAAATCACTTCTGGTCACTGATGCTTCTGTGACACATTTCTCAAGAATAGGAATGTAAGCCCCAAGGCTCTGGCTGAATTCCAGCTTGAGTGATTGACATTCTGGTCCCTCAAATTCCTCTCTGCGGTTTTATTTAGATGCAACATTCTTCTTCAGTTCCTGTCTCTAACTCTCTTGTGTAACCTTGCTGTGCAGTGTTAAACAGCTGGCACATTCCAGCTGAGAAGTGGCTGCATTTCAGTGCTAAGTGAAGTGATTTGTAGTAGTTGGCAAAGAGCTTTTTGGTAACTGATGCTATATAAATATCAAGTCTGCGTGTTTTGTAATGCAGAATAATAAGTGGTGTTGGATTAGAGGAAAATCCTCCACTTGCTAGATCTCTAAAAATGTTGTAATTATTGAATCTTGAGAGAAGGGGAAACTTTTTCCCTGAAATCCTTTTCATACTTACCCACCCCGTTGGCCCTCCGCACTTTTCCCTCTACCTCGTTATTCCACAGAGATGAGTCTAAACTGTGTCTATGCAAACAAAACACAAGACTCCCTTTTTTTAATTAATTGAAACATTTTAGTAGCATTTTGCTACAGCTTGCTCTAGCTTCTGTTTTTCATTCCAGTGCTTTAATGCACTCCACAACTAATTTTTTAAATTACAAGGCTGAATGTCTATTGTGGGGTGGGGTTCAAATTTACCATCTCCTTATGCAGCATTGCAACAGGGGTGTTTTCGCACCAGGATATTGCATTGATGTGCATTTTGCGCCAGGATGGCTGGACTGAATCTGGGCTCTTTCATAATCCTGCAAGCAACAGGATTCAGGGACAATCACATGAATTTTGGGATGATTAGTGCACACTGAGGAAAAGCAGGCAGTCCTGATTTCTCTCCCTATGGCTTGTGGTTGTAGAGAATGCCTGATAGGGAAGTGTACCGTTGGATAGCAGTGGCTGACAAGATACAATCAGTCACTACCTAATTTGCAGGAGTTCAAGGAATCCCTGTGTCATGAAATCTCTCTCTTCCTTGCAGCAGGAATTGGAAACTTTCTCTCTACTCAATAATGGCACATCAGCCAGCTTAGCAAATCAGGTACAGTTCCTGTCTGACATTCTCAATGTCGGTACATTATTTTACATGAGAGTTTCTATATTTTATTTCATGCAAGTTTATTACCATCTTTTAGGAATAAAGGATCAGTGTTTATCTATTTTTCCCTTTTCAAGGAACAATGTAAAGAAAATCTTCTTTTTTTTTTTTAAATATTTCCATTTGCTGCAGTGCTGATTACATTATTAAAGCCGAAAAATTCTTAATCTAATTTTGCTTTTCATTGTCAAAGCTTACATTTCACTTATCTAGACTGGATGACTTCACTTTCTGTTTTCTTCTCTGGTTCTGGTACAATTACAAAGTGCTAATATGCAAGAACAGGAAGTGAAACAGATGAAGAAACTTATAAAATGAAACTAGACTGGGGGATTTCACTGTCCAAGCTGAGTGAAGTATGCCAATTTAAACATTGCTTAATTTATTATTTACTCTTTTGTATTACCGTAGCACCTAGGAGCTCCAGTCATGGACCAGGACCCCATTGTGCTAGGCACTGTACAAACACAGAATGAAAAATAATCAGATCACTGATTTCATTGCAGGTTTTTAAGAGATTTCATTAAAATGCTTCATATTTTTTAAAAAAATGTTTAACAATCATTTTAGGCTCTTAAATTTGGAGCCTAGCACAATTTGACATTATCCCTTTTTAAATGAACCTAAAAACCACTTAAAAGATACTAAAGCAGTACAATTTGAAGTTTACATTGCTGGGTAACTTGCCTTAATATCTGTCTAGCAATGAGAATCAGCCTTGGATCATTTCTTGTAGCCGCCCATAATCTTCTTCCATTGAAAATGTTCCCTTTTATGGAAAATTAGAACACTGCAAAAGCTGAAGCTGTAATTGATGAAGTTGCAAATGTGTAATCTCTAATATTTGTCGTACTGACGTCTGCCATTTTTAACTAAAAGCAGGAAGAAAAATGTGTTTGCACTGTTGGGCTATAGGCTCACATTAGACCAGGGTGAACTGTGGTGAACTTGAGTGCATAAGGAATAGGCCCAAAGCCTGTGATTTTTTAAAGAGAGTCAGATCATGAGAAGGAAGAGTTGTTTGTGTTGACCCTTAAACTACTTGTGTTATCTTACTTAAGTTTTGAGCTGAGGTCATAGAAATTTTTAAAATATTATTATTTGGGTACCAGGTGCAGTAAATGATTGGTTGAATTGATTATAAAGAAATGCTTAGTTTAGGAATGAGAGCGAAATATGGTAAAATGAGATAAGAAAACCTTGAGGAAAGAGACCCAGTCATTAATCTTGTCTTGACCAGAGCAGAGGATAGAGCTCGGCTCTATGCTGCTTCATCTGGCCGTGGCCAAGGTCTGGTAACCAGCAATGACATCACTTGTTTGTTAGAGTGCATAAAAGGCAAGGTTTTTTAGGGGTTCTATGTCAGAGTGATGCCATGATGGGAAGGCGTCTTCTCGAGACGGAGCCTGTTTGGCCAAAATACTTAAAACTGTATTGTTGCTGGAGTATAGAATATAGGTATATTTGTATTTTGGATATAACTAACACCATGTGGCCTTTGGACTAACACAGGAATGTTTGTGTGGAAACAGAGTTATGGTAGGCCTAATAAAATTATTAGGAAAATTATTCCCAGCAGCATCATTCATACTTCTGTAAAGTTGCCCATTTATTCCTTGCCTAGGGCTCACAGTCAGTAGTTGTTTTGGCGGGAACCTTTTCCTGTTTTTAGTCTTGCTGTAAAAATTAGTGGTTTATTAAATGGAAAGTTATGTAAGATAAGGCTAATCAGATCTCATGCTTTGTGGGGCTAGCTGATTGGCTCTGGGAATCAGGAAGGAATATTCTCACCTACATGCAATCCCATGTGCAGAATTACTGAGAAGGTCGGGTATTATGGGGGTTTGGTACTTCAGAGGAATGCAGGTTTTGGTCACTGCTGAAGGTGAAATACCAGGCTAGGTGGAATAGTGGTCTAAAAGTACATCAGTTAAATTGTTCCAGCACTGAAAGGCGGGGGCGGGGGGAGAAGAGGGAAGCAGCAGCAGACTGCACTGAAGATATTTGGGAGGGGAGATTTGGGGCTATGAAGCACTAACACCTTTCAAAAGATGTCTTTGTAGTGATTTGTTTTCCTCCTCCCTGCCTTGCAGATGACTTCCAATGGGTTGGGCTCCATAGATGATATTGAAACAGGTAAAGCTTTCTCCTTTCTGTTTCTCATGGCAGCAGTAAGGCACCTGCCTGGGTTGGGTGGACTAATAGTTGCTTTGTCTTCATTTGGACCTCTTTTGCTTTTCCTGACTTTGGAGACTGGAAGAAACCAGCCTAGTGGGGATGGGGGCAGGAGGTGGTGTGGAGCAGGAATGTATAGAGGTGCTGTTCTTTATATTGGTTTCTCTTCACTTCTTCAGAATCCTCAGTGAACTATTAAGACACTGATAGAGGGGAAAATCAGGTTAAGAGGCACTTACTAGGAGAACCTTGTACAATAGAACTCTAGCTATCCAAGCAGAACAAGGGACATGACATATATTTTTGGATTAATGGGGACTAATCAATGCAAATTACAAACACATGGGGATGTAACCTATTTTCAGCTCTAAAGCCGAGTTTGAACAAATGTGATTCTGCTGTATGTTCCCAAACAAAACAACTTTAAAGTTAAGACTGTAGACACAAAGCCGTGCTTTGAATACACGCTACCTTCCAAGGACATTAGAATTGGAGCCTTATATGTTTAGAACCCCAGGAAACGCAGAGTGAAAGTTGCAAGGTTGCTGTCCTCCTGCCAGGGACTAAACTACCGTAACTCTATTCCCCGTAGAAATGCCAACCTAACCCCACCCTTCTTAACAGCGTATTGAAAACCATGGTCCACAGCACATTTGGTTTTTATTTGTTCCTTGCATAAATGTCTGCAATACTAAGAGTGAAGATTTGTTACTGCACTAACTATTGCTGGGCCCCGGTAAAGGGCCCATTTTATGATCTGGGTATATGAAGTTTGCATGTGGAAACACATTAGCTCTGTGCTTAATGACTCTCTTGAATAATTGACTATCATGTAGAATCATAAGACCCAGACCTGTGAGGCGATGAGCGTCTCTTATGAGCCTTCAGTACGTCACAGAATTGGGCTGTTAATGCAGAGTGAGGAATGATCGCTTTCGCTTTGCTATTTGTCTGATCAGGAATTGGTATATGTGTAAAACCATAAAGCAGCCCAATCACTAATCAGTTGAGATGAAGGCGTTCTAGTTTTGGGGTTGCTGATAACGTTTTGGGGAGGTTCTATGGCCTGCGTTATACAGAAGGTCAGACTAGATGATTACAGTGGTCCCTTCTGGCCTTGGAATCTCTGAATATGGAACTCTTTAGTAGAGGATGGAGAAGGTGGTAGTATTTTTCTGATTTTTTTTCTTTTCAGGGCATCGCTACGGGGCAGAATGAAGGTAGTTTGGGTGCCTGGTTTGAGACTTACATGTGTAACTCTGCATCTCCTGGGGGTCTAACATTTGGACTGTTTCTTTTCAACCTCTAACAGTTTTGCAGGATAAATGCTCAGATGACAAACGTATGCTTGCCACCTTAACAGAGTATTGTGAGCGTGGGCGTGGAATTGCCTCATTTTCAAATAGTCAGAACACTGGGCTAGAGGGTGAAGGAAGCTGTAGGGAAAGTTATCTCTTCTCCCCTCCCCCCCCCCCGCCCTTAAAACTACTGAGGGAAGCCTCAGTAATGCAGTAAAGATCTTTAAGGCAGGAAGCCTGTCTCTTGGAGACATTGAGGGGAGGGGTACTCAAGAGTGAGGCACCACTCTGGCAAGGGCATCTGGTGTGTCTTATAATGTTTGTTGGGGACCCAATATTCTGTATGATCTTTGGGAGGCTTGTCTGGGCTTCCTTACCCTGCTCCCCTCCCCAGTCAGGGTTTGTGTGTGTCCCTCCCTTCCCCACCAGGGAAGCTCAAAACTTAGAGAGCCTGTGGGGAAGTGGGTTTTAGTGGGGGACACAGGGGCTGCAAGGAGCAGAGGTGCTAGGAGGACAACTGAGCTCTGCAGGAGGGGGCAGTTTAGAAGCATTTAAAACCCACCGGACAACGGGGTATAGGACTCTGGACTCATGGGGCCAGGACTGGACATCACTGAATTCAATAGCAGTTTTGCCATTGACTTCAGTGAGACTAAGATTTGGCCTGCAGACACTTCCCAGGCATCATCGTGGGAGGTGAGCATTGTCTGGCTATTCACAAGACATTCTGTGAAGGCCTTTGAGAGGTCTGAGACAAAAACCAAAGGCCAAGAATCCCTGAAATTGGAACCACCAGTCTGTAAAGGTTTTACCTGCTAGGGGCTTGAGGTTTAACTAAGTTGTACGTCTTGTGTTCTTTGGCCAAGCCACCCTCTGCTCACCCCTAGGCACCATGTGACTGGATTTGTGTCCCCGTCCCTCCCCGCAGACTTCTCCATGGACCTGCAGTGCATCCCTGCTCCCCTCGCCACCTCCATCCCTGTGAGTGAGGGCGCAGTCCTTTCAGCATCTGACATGGATGCAAAGGGCCTGCCCATATCTCTCCCTGCCGCCACGCTGCTCCATTCTGCGGATTGCGTATCCCTGCCCGTGCCCGAGAGTGTGGAGGACTTCACAGATGGGGAGGTTATTGGGGAAGAACTGGACTCTCTTCTGGATTCCCTGGCTGATGGGTCACAGTACCCTCTAGTAAGAGCTCCGGTCATGTTCTGAATTCATCCTATAGAGCATGTTCTCTCTCTCTCTCTCTCTCCTCGCTGTTGCGTGTTCCTCTGGCAGTGTGTGCTCGGTCCCTTTCTTTCTTCCCATCACTGGCTTGTGTGTCTCTAAGGAGCCCATCTTAGATCTTGGCTCGTTGGTTGGCCTGGTGTGAGTGAAATACATAAATCCAGATGGAGGGGCTAGTCCCACATGGGAATGAAGATAGCACCTTTCCCCCTTTCACCTCCTGCTTTTAAGTGTTTGGGGGTGGAAATGGGCCTGGAGGGTAGAGGCTGGCTTATTGCTCTGAAGTTAAGTGCACTCTGGAGTGGGAGACCTTGTTTTACTTGCTGCTGTAGTGCGCTCTGTCCATCCACCCATCTCTCTGACACATGCTTCCTCCAGTCTTTTCTCTAACATGCTGTCTGTGCCCCTTTTCCTCCCAACTCTCCAAGTCTCTGGTCCAGGGAACCATTCCCACCAATTTGCCTACTGAGATGCCCCAGCTGATCCCCGTGTTTCCAGGAGGAACCCCTCTGCTGCCCCCTGTGGTGACAGCCAACATCCCGATCAACCAACATCCTCTGCCACCTGCTTCCTTTGGCCTGGTGATGGATCCCACCAAGCAGCTCTCCTCTTCCGTCCTGGATGCCTTTGAGCCCACAGGGGGCAGTGGTGGCTCCCCCTTGGATTCTCTGGATTCACTGGACCTGCTCCCGTACACAGAGCCACGGCTCGATGCCCTGGACGCCTTTGGGACTAGCAGGGGCTCACTGGATGCCCTGGATTCCTTTGCTATAGGTAGGTGCAGGGCACAGAGGAGTGGGGGTTGCAGGCTTTTGACTGTGACAGTGCCCCTAGAACACTGTGTTTTAGCTCTGAGCGTCTCCAAAGCAGGCAGATGTCAATGCCAGAGAAGAGAGAGACCAATAATTCAGTTTCCAGAAAACTGATTGAAATGGACAAAAGATTAACAGAACTAAATATCAGCACAGCTTGTCTGAGCGATAATGAGGGGGTGGTGTGGTGGGGGGTTTGACCGCTGATTACAAGCATCTGCAGGGTGTAGACACCAAGGAGGCAGAGCTGTTGTTCAGGGTTATCCTGGGGGTATAGCTAGAGTAATGAGGGGACATTCAGGCTCGATATCAAAGAAACATTGCCTGACACTGAGATCTCCTAGAGTGTGAGTGGTCGCCTAAGGGAAGTAGTGGGAGCCCTTTCACCCGAAGTCATTTAAAATAGACTTTGGCAAAGTCTTGGCGAATCTACTGTAGGGCAGGATTTTGCATTGGGTGGGGTGGACTAGATGGTTTCGTCAGTCTTTGCCTCCTTTGATCTGTGTGAGCAATAAGTGTCATAACTCAGAGTACTCCAGTCATGTTCTGTGGAGCTGGGCTCTGGAGGGAGATCGGGTAAGGAGCATTTCAGCCCCTTGGGGCATAGGTAGGCTCCATGGGGGACTGTGCAAGCATGGGGACGTTACAGCAGACTGAATGCTAGAGCATCAGAAGTGGAGAAGAGGTTGCCCCGTGAGGACTGTGCTGGAACTTCGGCTCCCCTCTGTGCTGAATTCCTTTGGTCCCTTGCTGTTTGTGAAAAGCACCCTTAAGGCAGCTGGCAGTGGGGTTCTGTTGCCTTCAGGGATTTCAGAAAAAGGGGAGGCTCTTGCAGAGGTTTTCAAGTCTCTGCCATGGGTACTGGATGTTCCCGGAAGATGAAAAGAATTAAACTATTGAACAAGCATAAATCTGTGTCTCGGGCATCAGAGCAGCTTCCAAAAGTGAGAGATGTGTGTGTTTGGGATTTTTCTTCCTCTGCCCAGAAGAAGCTGGTCCTCAGGAACTGCGACACACTGCTGGCAGCCAGAAACCATCTCCTGCGGTGAGTGAGCTGCTACCCCCGCTGGATATACCAAGATGCCCGTGTGCCATGGGAGTGGGGAGGGCACAGGGCTATTCTTGCACTCTGGGCCCTTTCTTAATCAGTTCCAAAATCTGGTGGCTTCAGTTATCCTGGCTTGTGTGCGTAACCTCCTGCCCGCTCGCCCCCTGTGGTAGCAGGGCTGTATGGAGATTTTTCTCCATATGTGGTAGCACAGCATTTTCCCCTTTCTTCTTTGTCCCATTCCCCCACTGTATTATTGGGGTGAGAATGGAGTTAAATGCTCCATTCCAGTCTCCATCATGCATGGGATTGTACGTTGGTCTCACTGGGTCTGAGGCTGGGCTGAGGCTTTTCCTCTCAGGAGCTCTGTGGGTGGCATGATCTGCCTCTGTCTAAACTAGGTTATTGAGTAGGGCTGGGGCATCATTGAACCTCCAACCTTCCTGTTTTCTTTCTGTCTGACACGTTGCATGGCAGGGTTAGTTCTTCTGTTCAAGTGCTGTGGAATGCACAGCTCGTTGTGCTGGAAGGTGGGGGAGAGAAGCCCTTCCTCCAGGGATGAAGAGAGAGCTGTTGTCCCCTGAGCTGCTGGCCCTTCCGTGGGGAGGGAGAGGTCCTTCTCTGCTGCAGATAAATTGCCCATTGCATGTATTTGAAAACACAACTCTGGTGTTCCTGTTGCCGTTTCTGAGCTGTCGTCTGCTGGTGGCGGCAAACTTGCTGAGGCACAAGCTGTTGTGTGTTTGCGGGGTCGTGAAGGGGCCTAGCATTAGTCTGGGGGCCAGTTTCTGTCCACTGGCTGTGAGGATTAGAAGAGGGTTGTATGTGTTTTTTTTGTCTTTCAGGTCAGCCTCAGTGGGGTGGGCCACCCTACCATCCCCAAGGGGGCAGAGCTCCTGCAGTCTCAGCCAGAGGCGGTGATGCCCAACACTGCCCTGCTTGTGAAGAACCCCCTGGCGTCCACTCATGTCTTCAAACAAGCCTGCCACCTCTGCTACCCCAAAACAGGTGATGTGCTCGCGACACCCGCAGCAGTTCGTGTTCTTGGGGATTATTTTCCCTCTTGCTGATTGGGTCCTCCTTTCCCATAGGCCCCAAGGCTGGTGACTACACTTACCGGGAAGGCCTGGAGCACAAGTGCAAGCGGGACGTATTGTTGGGGAGACTGCGAAACTCTGAAGACAAGACCTGGAAGAGGATCCGGCCCCGCCCTACCAAAACCAACTTTGTGGGATCCTATTATTTGTGCAAAGGTGAGCTGGTGACGGGACGGGACTGTGAGGCATATGCCAGCAGAGGTATCAGGGGAGCTTTCAGCAGGGATCATGTGCTCCCTCTGGAACCTTCTTGCTCCTTCGTGAAACGATCACTGGATTTCAGGGGTTGGGAGGCGGAGTGAGAACCAGACACAAGACAGATGAACCTGTAACACATGGTAAAAAACAGGAGCTTTGCACAGTGGTGCGGCAGCTGGTGCTTTTGCTCTGGGTACAGGACAGCTTGGAAAGAGCGATGTGACTGACGTCTGGAGATTTTGCAGGGTGGTGGGAATGGCAAGACTGCAGCCTGCTTCTCTCAAAGCAACCAGTTTTAGGTGCCCCGCTGAGGTGGGAGAGCCTGTCTCCCACTGGCACTGAACTACTAACACTGCTACCACCAGCACGGGCTGGGACTTTGGTTCCGGCGAGAGCCTTCCCTGCTGAGTAACCAGCTCTGCTGCAGAGCACTGGGACTTTCCCAAGAAGTTCCCCATCCTAGACCAGACCAGGCCCGATCCTGCTCCGTGTATGAGATGTAACCAGACTAGTCTCTGAGGTGGTGTAACTATAAAGTGTCTAACGAGAGGCCAAAAGCTCAGGCTTGGTGTCTTTCTTAACTCTTCAGTTTTAGCTCCTTGTGAGGAGCAGGGCAAGATGACGAGGGCGAGCTCAGTTTCTGATCTGGCCCCCCTCTATGTGGGGTGCTCTGCTCTTTGTTGCTTTGTAGATATGATTAACAAGCAGGACTGTAAGTACGGGGATAACTGCACCTTCGCGTACCACCAGGAGGAGATTGACGTGTGGACGGAGGAAAGGAAGGGAACACTCAATCGTGACCTCCTCTTTGACCCGCTGGGAGGGATCAAGCGGGGCAACCTGACCATTGCCAAGCTCCTGAAGGAACACCAGGGCATCTTCACCTTCCTCTGCGAGGTACAGGGAGGAAGAGGAGCGGGGAGAACTGTTTCCTTGGGGAATGAGCTGTAGGCACAAATGTCACACATTCCTTGTTGCAGATATAAGTGCCAAAATGTAACTCTACTGTAAGTGTGGGACAGAGGCAGGCTCCCTTCTGCTGCATCCCACCCTAGATCAGCTGATGGGCAAAATTAGTGTCACTTCATTTATAGGTTCTAAGGCCAGAAGGGACCACTGTGATCATGTAGTTTGACCTCTTGCACAACACATGCTGTTTGAAGCCAGTAAAGCTACCTTGATTTACATTAACTGAGGATCTGACTCTCTCTGTCTTGGCCTTCGGCAGAAGCATGTTCCCTAGGGTGACTGTATATGTAAAGGAACATGACTTTTGTTTTGGACTTACTCATCTTTAATTTTCCCTATCACTCCCTTTGCTTTTGCATTTTTGGATGAAAATTATATAAGTTGACCTGGTTAAAATTTTTCCAACTGTGATTGAAAAAAACAGCCAAAAAATTTTGTTTTGAAGTTTTTGCAAAATGTGTTTACTGGTTTCCAAGCAGCTCTAGTGCTAAGTTTCCATCAGGCTTGTTCTAATTTTTGGACCTCTTGAGTAAGTTCCCTCTGGCTCTTCTCCCTTCCAAGTGAAATGATCCCAGTCTGGGTGAGATCTCTGGCAGCTTCTCTCCTTTTTCCTGCTTTCTGAGACTTCCTAGTGTGCTGCTTCTTCCCTTCTCAGATCTGCTTTGACAGCAAACCCCGGATAATCAGCAAAGGGACCAAGGATTCTCCAGCTGTCTGCTCCAACCTTGCTGCCAAACACAGCTTCTATGACAACAAGTGAGTGAACTGGCCCGTGCAGTGCCTGCCGGAGTAACCCCACTAGTGCCCAGCCAGCTAGCTCATGTTACTTGCCCATTTCTTCCTCTCATCACCAGCACATGAAAGCACAAGGTGCAATATGTTGCCCTGCATGTCTGACACCTGCCAAGGGATCAAAGCCCATTGATGTCAGTGGAAAGACTGTAGCTTGATTCCAGTGAGCTTGGATCTGGCTTATGCCGCACAGGGGTTCAGAGGTCAGATATTTTAAACAAGGTGGTGCAAGGTGTCTGCCTGAAGTGCTCCAGGGTTGGGGACAAGACATGACCCAGGACTTGGATCCACCTGTGCAAATGGCTGCTCATTGCACTATCATATTGTTAGTGACTCCTAGGATTGGCTTTAACACCCATCCGTGCCTCAGCCAGCTCAGGAAATGGGGGAGGAGGGGTGAAGAGTCAATCCGTTGATCCCTTGTGTTTCTCTTGCTCGGCCATTTCTCCACTGCAGGTGTTTGGTTCATATTGTGCGTTCCACCTCCCTGAAATACTCTAAGATCCGCCAGTTCCAGGAGCACTTCCAGTTTGATGTGTGCCGGCATGAGGTGCGCTACGGCTGCTTGCGTGAGGACAGCTGCCACTTCGCTCACAGCTTCATCGAGCTCAAGGTCTGGCTGCTACAGCAATACTCGGGTAAGTGCGCCGCTGGGTGCGGCTTTGGGGTGGGGAGGGAAGAGGAGGAGAGAGCATGTACTCGTGCCTACTCCAGCCTAGGTACGATGCCACTGGGGACAGAGAGAGGGCCTTGCAGGGGAGTCTGGCAGAGTTCAGGAAATGTTACGTTCTCTCACATACATGCATTCCCTTCCCTCTCTCGGATTGTAGGAGATAGAAGTGGGGCGTGAAATGCTCTGACTGGGAGGTCAGCCCTTCCAGTGCGATTGCCAGATTTGTCTGTCTAGGGGCAATCCTGGGAATTCTATCCCAGCGAGCCTTTACCTCAGGACCACGTGTGTTGGAGGAAATGGTCGTTAGAATCAGAGTCCTAGAACAGCTAGGTGATTGGGATATGGCAGGGACAAGCCAGCACAGCTGCTGTGAAAGGAAATTGGGCCCCTCTGATGTTTTCCTTCTTTGAACATGTTCACAAAATAGTGGTAACCAGTGAGATTTCTTTGAACTTTCAAAAAACCTTTGATAAAGCCACTCCCAAGAGGCTGTTATGGAAACTACGTAGTTGGCAACAGGCCGTTTGCCCCCTCTCAGAGTGCAGTCTTCAATTCAGGTCACTTACATAATGGCACGGAAATCTCTTCAGTCTGATTTTTCTCTCCCCTCCAAGTGCTTTGTCTGATTCTCTGACTCACTGCATGCTGAGCAGAGATTTTCACTGACCTGTCCCAGGATGAAGCCCGACTCTTTTTCTTGCCTTGGAACAGTTCGTGGAGAACCCAGCAGTGTGCTTGGAGGAGTTCGGCTGAAATTAGAAGGCATATTTAGGCAGGCAAAGGACATTTAGGCAGCTGCTAAACCTGTGACAGTTCCATTTGGTGCCCATCTGGAGAGGAAAGCACAGAAATATCTGCCTGCCTCTCAGGGTCCTTGTGTGGCCTGTCGTACTGATGGGTTCTGTAGTATTTAAGTACCTCCTGAGTACATAAAAAGAGAAATTATGAATATAATCTCCCTCCTCAGCCTGGGTGTGAGTGAGTGTGTCTGTGTGTGAGGAGAGGACATGGGTTTTGTATTTAGTTTCACAAGGGCCTCGAACCATGCTCATTCCTGTTTCTTTGCAGGAGTGGGTGCTGTTACGGAGGGGCAATCCCTGGGAAAGTTTTGTCTCCGGCTCATTCAAGAGCCTGCCCTCCGTGGCTGATGGTCCCAGTGAAATGTAGCTGCCATGGGAGTTCATGGTTACGGAGGGAGAGGGGCTCTCTTGGCACCTGGGGCCAATCCCATGGAGACCTTTGACCAGCAGGGCTGGGAGCTTGACTTGGACTCTGTTCACTGGTGAGCCAGTGCAAGGGTGGCTGTACTGGAGGTGATGTGTTCAGTGACCCGTGTTGCTAAGCAGATGGGCTGCTGCGTTTTGTAACCGCTTGAGCTTTCTCAGGCTGTGTCCTAGGGCTGATGAATTGCACTCGTCAGGCCTGGAGGGGACACATGCCTGGGCCACCACAGCCAGATGGGTGCAATCTTCTGGTGAGTAGAAGATGGTAGTTGACATTCTTTTGCCACCATCCAACAACACTTGGGGTTTTTTGGACTCCTCAGGCAGTTGCCCTCCATACTGGTGGACGGTACAGAGGAGGGTGAAAAAGCTGACAATGTCGAAACGTAAATAGTTGGCTTTAGGTTTCAGCATTCCTATCCCATTGAGATGCTTGGGCAGTTCACACCTCTCAGAACCATTGTTTCAGGCTGTCTGCAGACTCAAGAGGACAGCACTGTCTGCACTTGGAAGGTTGTTTTACACAACCACAAGGTCAAGAAATGTAATTTTAAAACTAAAAAGATTTTTGATTAGGATCTTCTGGTAAGAGATTGGTTTTACCCTACATTCTGGAATTGCAGAATGCATGAGGGCTGGGAGTAGTGGACCCAGAACGACATTTATGCTGTCTTTCCTGGGGGCGATCACCATGTTGTATCAACAAGGACATAACCAGCAAAACACTGATTTCAGCACCAAACACAGGGCAGCTGCCACTTCAGAGGCATTTCTGGGTGTGCTTGAATAATAAAAATGCTTATCTAGTGCTTTGGATTTCCTCAACACACTGTACAGACTTTAACCAAATGAATGCCCCAACATGCCTGGGAAGCTGCCGGATGGTATTATTTCAGAGATGGGGAAACTGAGGCACGGAATGTTCTGACTTGTCCAGTGCCACGCAGTAGGTCATAAGAAGCATAGAGTTTCCTGGCTTCCGACCCTCTGGACTACACAGGCTCTCAGAGCTGAGAGAGCATTCACAGGATACTCTATAATAGCAAAGCTAACATAACAGCTTTCAGTGACTGTAATATATACAGCTTTGCTGCCTTTCTGTATCAGTGGGGCTTTATTAAAGCAACTCTCTGGTGTTTTTGGTTTCAGTGAGCTGGAAGTTGGTCAGACTTCTTAAACATCCTTCATACGCCATCTCTAAACTGCACGGCAACGAGATAATTAGACTTGATATTAACCCAGCTAGTTAAAGATGTCTCACCACATACTGCTCCACTGACTACATGCTTGTACGCCTGCTAGAAAATTAACAAGTTCTCACTGTTTGGTGCTCTGAGAATCTTAATGCTGGTTGGTTGTCTCCATGCTGGTAGTGTTGGCAAAGGCTCTGGTTCAGATCCTTGAACCCATCAAGGAGTTAACTCCTGAGATAAGTTGTGACCAAGGCAATGTTTCCCTAAGAGTCTTTTTCTTACCCACTAGATCAAAATTGAAATAGGACATTTATTTTGAAACAAGAGTGTCTACACACAGACTTGCAGCAAAGTACCATGAGGTGTGAATTGCACCTGGTTTAGTTATTTAGTGACAGTTTGTGTAGATCAGCCCTTGTGGCTTGTCTACACACACAAATTATATTGCTTTACCTACACTACTACAATTAAGTGTCACATCCCTCTTAGACTGGAGACAGTTTTACTGGTATAAATGTGCTTATTCCTCTTCCTGTACAGGAAAAGCTATGCTGGTATAAGGTATCTCTAGATTGATATAACTATCCACGCTAGGGGCTATACTGGTAAACAATCATACCCTAACCAATATAGCTATATCAGTACAAAAACTTTAGACATTTATCTTCAACCAAATATATGAATGTCTTGTTAATGGGAGGAGCCATAGTTGGTATCCAATAAAATGTACGGCCTGTGATTTGGGTTTTGGTTTTTTGTTTTGTTTTAAAGTGGATTTGTTAAGTCCCTAATCAAAACTGGGTGACTTTCCATAAACAGACAGACTGAATCTGGGTGACAGGAATTAGCTTAGACTTTCAAGATCTGTGAGAGACTGGTTGACTCGGGGAATGTACAGCAGAACCTCAGATACAAATTCCAGAGTTCCGGACACCCTCTGGAACTGGAAGTCATCAGGCAGCAGTGGAGAGACAGACACACGCACCCCCTGCCTGTATATTTACTGCCCTGGGGCTTTAGGCTTTGTGGGGGGGGGGGTGGAGGTTGGGGTTGCAGTTGCATGGGGGGGGCTCAGGACTCTCGGCAGGGGGTGGTCAGGGCTTCTGACCCTCTGGAGCACTAGGGCTCAGGGCTTTAGATTGGGGGGCACTGGGGCTCGAGGCTTCAGCCCCATAGCTCTGCTCCTGATTTTGTGGGGGCGCCAGGGATCAGAGCTTGAGCTACAGAGGGAACTCTGGGGTTGAAACCAGCCCCCTTGCTGCTAAAGCCCCATGCCCCAGTGCCCCCTGAAGCCAGGAAAGGAGCTGCGGGACAGAAGCCCCAACAAACCCCGTGAGGTTAGAGCCCCGAGCTTCGGCACACTCTTTTCCCCCCACCCCCGATCTAAAGCCCTGAGCCCCGGTGCGCCTGAGGGTCAGAAGCCCTCACAGACTTCAGCCATGGGTGGGGGTGTAACATCTTGTTTGGAGTTACGGACAACCTCCATTCCTGAGGTGTCCCTAACACTGACATTCTACTGTATGCAGCCTTTCATCCTTAAGGCACCAGCTCCAACCCAGCCGCAGGTTGGTAGTAATGTATGTGACCTCTGCTGGTTGGTCAGTGCTCCTCATGAAATTGTTTGGTGGATCTTTTGTCAAGATTTTGTAGGACAAGTGTCCACATTTTAAAAATTGCCAGCAAAGGAGCCAGTGGCTGTCTCAGCAAGAAGGCCAAAGACTGACTGAATCATGGAGATTGAATTCTCTCTCTCTGCGGTGTTGATTCACATGGGCGAGAGAGAGAGTGTGGAGGAAATTTGTACTTTCTTGGCCTGCGGTGAATCTGTTCTGGTGATAAGTAAAAGGCTGGCGTCTCCAGGGATGTGACTGCAGCACCTTTTTAGCCTGTAAACTAAAGATCCATGTGATGCAGGCATGAACTGAAGCATTACTAGAAGTGGAGTCTTGGACCAGTGGTGGTGGTGTGGCTCCTTTCCCCTCCCTCCCTCCTTCCCTCGCTCCCTTGGTGCCTTTGACGCTTGGGTGCCTGGGTCAGCAGACTGGTGTGGGGATGCTCAGTTGTGTCTCTGCTTTGTCATTCTCAGGGATGACCCATGAAGATATTGTCCAGGAGTCTAAAAAGTACTGGCAGCTGATGGAGGCGCATGCCAGCAAAGCCACCAGCAGCACGGTAAGAAGCAATGGGGACCCTGGGACTGGTTTGTGGTTTTTTGGAGCTGTTACTCACGCCTGTTCTAGCCAGTTCTGTGCCTTCCCCTCCCACTGCCACTCCCCACCACTCAGAGAGAGAATATGGCGCTGCCAGAGCCCCCTTTGCCTCCCGTGTGCTACAGCGAGCAGGGTGGGAGTGAGCGCATGACAGCAGCCTGGGCTGGACCTGAGGTTCTGCAGGGAAGGGTGAAGCCCTGCTGTTGCCACACCCCAGTGCAAATGGCGCTCTGCACAGCCATGGAGAACATAAAAATGGCCATACTGGGTCAGACCAAAGGTCCATCCAGCCCAGTATCCCGTCTACCAACAGTGGCCAATGCCAGGTGCCCCAAGGGAGTGAACCTAACAGGTAATGATCTAGTGATCTCTCTCTCCTGCCATCCATCTCCACTCTCTGACAACAGAGGCTAGGGGCACCATTCCTTACCCATCCTGGCTAATAGCCATTAATGGACTTAACCTCCATGGATTTATCTAGTTCTCTTTTAAACCCTATTATAGTCCTAGCCTTCACAACCTACTCAGGCAAGGAGTTCCACAGGTTGACTGTATGCTGTGTGAAGAAGAACTTCCTTTTATTTGTGTTAAATCTGCTGCCCATTAATTTCATTTGGTTGCCCCTAGTTCTTATATTATGGGAACAAGTAAATAACTTTTCTTTATTCACTTTCTCCACACCACTCATGATTTTATATACCTCTGTCATTTCCCTCCGAGTCTCCTCTTTTCCAAGCTGAAAAGTCCTAGCCTCTTTAATCTCTCCTCATATGGGATCTGTTCCAAACTCCTAATCATTTTAGTTGCCCTTCTCTGAACCTTTTTCTAATGCCAGTATATCTTTTTTGAGATGATGGGACCACATCTGTACGCGGTATTCAAGATGTGGGCATACCATGGATTTATATAAGGGCAATAAGATATTCTCCATCTTATTCTCTATCCCTTTTTTTAATGATTCCTAACATCCTGTTTGCTTTTTTGACTGCCTCTGCACACTGCGTGGACCTCTTCAGAGAACTATCTACAATGACTCCAAGATCTTTCTCCTGATTAGTTGTAGCTAAATTAGCCCCCATCATATTGTATGTATAGTTGGGATTATTTTTTCCAATGTGAATTACTTTACATTTATCCACATTAAATTTTATTTGCCATTTTGTTGCCCAGTCACTTAGTTTTGTGAGATCTTTTTGAAGTTCTTCAGAGTCTGCTTTGGTCTTAACTATCTTGAGCAGTTTAGTAACATCTGCAAACTTTGCCACTTCACTGTTTACCCCTTTCTCCAGATCATTTATGAATACATTGAATAAAATTGGTCTGAGGACTGACCCTTGGGGCACACCACTAGTTACCCCTCTCCATTCTGAAAATTTACCATTTATTCCTACCCTTTGTTCCCTATCTTTTAACCAGTTCTCAAGCCATGAAAGGATCTTCCCTCTTATCCCATGACAACTTAATTTACATAAGAGCCTTTGGTAAGGCACCTCGTCAAAGGCTTTCTGGAAATCTAAGTACACTATATCCACTGGATCCCCCTTGTCCACATGTTTGTTTGACCCCTTTGGAGAACTCTAATAGATTAGTAAGACATGATTTCCCTTTACAGAAACCATGTTGACTTTTGCCCAACAATTTATGTTCTTCAATGTGTCTGACAATTTTATTCTTTACTATTGTTTCAACTAATTTGCCCAGTACTGACGTTAGACTTAACGGTCTGTAGTTGCCGGGATCACCTCTAGAGCCCTTTTTAAATATTGGTGTTACATTGGCTATCTTCCAGTCATTGGGTACAGTAGTTAATTTAAAGGACAGGTTACAAACCATAGTTAATAGTTCCACAATTTCACATTTGAGTGCTTTCAGAACTCTTGAGTGAATGCCATCTCGTCCCCGTGACTTGTTACTGTTAAGTTTCTCAATTAATTCCAACACCACCTCTAGTGACACTTCAGTCTGTGACAGTTCCTCAAATTTGTCACCTACAAAAGATAGCTCAGGTTTGGGAATCTCCCTAGCATCCTCAGCCGTGAAGACTGAAGCAAAGAATTCATTTAGTTTCTCCGCAATGACTTTATCATCTTTAAGCGCTCCTTTTGAATCTCGATTGTCCAGGGGCCCACTGGTTGTTTAGCAGGCTTCCTGCTTCTGATGTACTTAAAAACACTTTATTACCTTTGAATTTTTGGCTAGCTGTTCTTCAAACGCCTTTTTGGCTTTTCTTATTACATTTTTACACTTAATTTGGCTTTGTTTATGCTCCTTTCTATTTACCTTGCTAGTATTTGACTTTCACTTTTTAAGAGATGCCTTTTTATCTCTCATTGCTTCTTTTACATGGTTGTTAAGTCACGATGGCTCTCTTTCTTTTTTAGTTCCTTTACTGTGGTTTTTTTTTAATTTGGGATATACATTTAAGTTGAGCCTCTATTATGGTGTCTTTAAAAAGTGTCCATGCAGCTTGCAGGGATTTCACTCTAGTCACTGTGCCTTTTAATTTCTGTTTAACTAACCTCCTCATTTTTTTTCATAGTTCCCCTTTCTGAAATTAAATGCCACAGTGTTGGGCTGTTGAGGTGTTCTTCCCACCACAGGAATGTTAAATGTTGTTATATTATGGTCACTATTTCCAAGCAGTCCTGTTATAGTTACCTCTTGGACCAGATCCTGCGCTTCACTCGGGAGTAAATCAAGAGTTGCCTCTCCCCTTGTGGGTTCCTGTATCAGCTGCTCCAAGAAACAGTCATTTAAAGTATCGAGAAATTTTGTGTCTGCATTTCGTCCTGAGGTGACATGTACCCAGTCAATATGGGCATAATTGAAATCCCTTACTATTATTGAGTTCTTTATTTTGATAGCCTCTCTAATCTCTCTTAGCATTTCATCGTCACTATCACTGTCCTGGTCAGGTGGTCGATAATGGATCCCTACTATTATATTCTTATTAGAGCATGGAATTATTATCCATAGAGATTCTATGGAAGATGTGGATTCATTTAAGATTTTTACTTCATTTGATTCTCTCTAGCATGAGGCATCGCTTCCAGCATTCTCAGTCACAGTGAGGGCTGCCTTCTCCCCTGCTGTGTGCCTGGGGTGGAGCAAAGAGGATGGTGCCTGTTGTGATGGGCGGGTAGAGGGGAGATGAGAGGTGAGTCATGAGTGCAGCTAGTGGGGGTCGCACAACGTGACCGCCCTTCACGTTGCCTCTGCCTCCATCCCCTAAAACTTAATCTGTATGTAGACAATATACACCAGCAACTTCCTCCTCCTCATGCTCTCTGCCCTGTGGCTGGCCAGCCCCTTGCAGAGCTTGAATGCAGTTAGGATGCGCAGTTCGGGATGGGTTTAGGGCGCCAAGGTGGGACAGTGCTTGGGGCTGGCTCATCTCAGTTAACAAGAAGCTGCAGAATTATCAGCCACTTTTTGTTGGAATGGGGATGTGACACCCCCAAATAACCTTCTTCTTAATAGACACATTGGAGGCTGCTGCTGTTTCAATGCACTCCCAGCAGCTGCAAGCTGCTGCTAGGGTGGCATTGCAGCAGCAGGGTCAGCCCCCACTTTCCAACTCTTTCCTTCCCTGCCCCACCGCCTGCTCCCCTCACTCACCCCAGGGCTCTCGGGCTGGATGGGGCTCTACCTGAGCTACGTGGTGCTGGGCACCAAGTCACAGCTCCTCTTCCCAATCTCAGAGATGCCCCCATGACTTACCTCAGCGGGCAGCCTGCAAAGCGGGCAGCGGGAAGTGCTGGGACTCTAGCAGCAGAGAAGGAGAAGCAGCCCCATGTAGTGCGCGGGGGAGCTCAGCCCACAGCCACCCTGCTGCTTCCTCCCTCCCCGCGCTGCATGGGTACATGGTGAGCACCACCACCAGGGTGAGCCACTGCCTCCTCGCTGCTAGGCATCCCGGTGAGAGGTGGCATGAGAAATCGCGGGGGGGGGGGCACATGACCCTGTGTTTCCCCTTGCCCCTGTGTTGCCTATGCAGGGAAGGAGGGCATCCCGCTAATGCAAGCCAGATCCCGCGGGGAGCAGTAACTGTCATACTGGTGCCGGGTTCAAACACACCTTTTAGGGTGGAGGAGCCCATTTTTAAAAACAACTCCAGGGACAGTCAAGCTCAGGTGCTGGTGAAACTGGTCATGCCAGCCAACCAACCCGGGGGAAGCTGGGGGGGCAGAGCAGATGGAAGGCATTGCCTGTCCCCTTGGTCGTACTCGTACTCCTCCCCTCCAGGCTTTCAAGGCAGCGCTGACCCTGAAGAGGGGTGTTTAAGCAAAGGGCATCACTGCACACTTGCCTCCTTCTGAGCCGTAGGGTCTGGGTGGTGTCAGGCAGACCTAGCCCTAACCATGTGCCCCCTATCTTGGTGGTGGTGGTGGCTGTTTGCATTGTGGAGCAGAGCCCAGCTGGTGAGTAACTGTCTGAGCCCAGCCCTGCCCTGGGTCAGATTAAAGCTGCTTTTGCATTAGAACACAGAGTTCTCTCTCCTTTACTTGCCTGGTGCAGCTGACAAGGTGAGAAAAGTAGGAGCAATGTCTCTTTATGCCTCCAGTCAAGGTCTTGGCATACAAACCCCACCGGGAGAGGCCTTGTTAATCCCTCCCGCCACAAGGGGGTCTTGGCTTCCATCTGCAACATACTGAGGAGTTGAGTGGCTCACCCAGGAAGCAGGGGCCATGCCTGGGTGGCAGAGCAACAATACTTTGTTGGCAGTGTAGAGACCACAGGAGCCAGTTCCCTCCCTGCAGAGCTGAAAAGCTAGAATCTAGTCGTGTGAGACCCTGAGCGTCCTCAGCTCCCATCAGAATCACTGGGAATTGAGGTGCCTCGGCCTAGCAGAGGGATTAGGTCCTAAAATGGACAATGTACAAACAAAGACAAAGGTTGGGGAGTAGGAAATAACACCTGGAATATGCGTGTTCCCCTTATTGCTAAAGGCCTGTAGCAGTGACATGTGCAGTGCCAGCATCTGGAGGACATCAGTACCTGTGGGGATTGAAGACCGAGCTGACAATTTCCAGGCCCCTTTGCTAACGTTTTCATAAAGCTGCATGACAGCCAGGTGCTGAGTTTTGTGGTGGTCTGCAACATAACAGAGCTGCAGGGCCTGTGTCACTGAGTTTGTCGTGGGACACATGGGATGCATTGTCAGTGTAGCTGGAAGTGCTTGCTTATCACATGGTCCCTTGTCACAAGCATGGAGCTGGTCGGTGCCCCACCCTGACTCCAATGCACGGCATTGTTTCTGTTTTTAAAAAGAAAGAGAGAGAGAGAGACTGTCCTGCAGTCAATTAAAGCCACATGCGTGCCTGGCAGCGCACCACAGCTCTGGCAACAGTGAGTGTTTGGACCGTAGGCTCAGGAGAGTCAGCAACTCGCTGCTGCAAACTGCAGGGCCGGGCTAGCCCATTCAGCAGAGAGAAGTTTGTTTTTGCTTTTATTTTTCTCCAGCCTGAGCAGATTAATCTGGCATAACATCCACCCAGCTTCACAACTCAGCTGCATGGCAAAAGCAACTTCCCAGGAGCACTGTGCAAACTAGCCCATCCTCCCACCATTAACTTAAACAGCTCTGAGGTCAGCTTCTCAGGGTGTCCTTCAGACAGCAGGAACAAGGCATCTCCTATAGGGTTAAGAGCAACCTGAACTGTCACAGCAGCTAATTGAGCCCCAAAACCAGCTAGATGCCTCTGGTTGGAGAAGCACAGTGTAAGGCCGCAATGCTGTGCAGACGAGGAGGTTCACACAGGAGGTGCCACATGCCAAAGGTCTGCTCTGCAGGCTAGTGCTGGAGCTCAGTCCCAGAGGACATGGGGCTCTCTGGCCATTCACCCAGAGCTGGTCAGAGAAGTTTCTGATCAGAGTCTGCTACAGGGAAGAAGCAAACCGCTGCTGGATGTGGGTGGGAGAGGATGTGGTTTGGGGAATCTGCAGTAGACTTACCCTGGCTCCTGGAGGTCTTTGCAACTCCAGAAGTTACTGTGCCACATCAGAGTGGCCAGCTGCTGAACAACATCTGAGGTGAGCATCAGAGTTGGTAGCTAGGCACTGAGGGAAAATGTGGGAAGGAGAATTTTTTTGCCTCCTTTATAATGTCTGGTGCCTTATTTGGAACATGAAGCTAAGAACGACCGTGCCAAAGTCTTGATTCATTTGGTTGCTACAGTTTAGTAGCTAACTTTGTTGTAGTGTTCTGTGTTGGCTTCATAACAATGGGCGCTGTTATAATCTGAAGCCCCTTTGACTGACTTAATGTGTAGCAACCTCTCGAGACCCTAATTTCCATGTCACGGTGATTTGTTTTATTACCAGTCTGCAAGACGTGTAGCATGTCCTTACAAATACAGCTATGTATAGCAGCAGCTGCTTTGACTCTTTACGCCCAGTCCCCTCTGAGCATGCATGCTGGATTTACTGCACATGGTCAGTGTGACGTTCTGGGGATCACCCGCCTGGTTAGGGGTTTTGTCACTGCCTGCCCTGTAACCTTGTGTCCCTGTGCTGTGCAGCTATGATTCAATCCCCTGACACCAGCAGCCTGCCCACAAGCACAAGATCTCACCCTGGCTTTCAACAGCCTAGGTGCTCCTTGCAGAGAGACCCCTACCAGCCCTTTCAGTCCCAAATTCATTCTCCCGCAGTTCTTAAGTACCAGACGCTCGGACTGTTCCCATCTGGTTCCTCACACCTAAAGGCATGAAACCAGCTCCCAGTTATCAGTTCACTTTGGCCCCCACTCTCCACCCAGTTTGCACATTAGAGACCCGCTTGAGGTAAAAATAAACAAAAGTTTTTTCTTTTGTTTAAAAAACCACAGGTTCAAAGATGAAATTGTAAAGGTGTGAAAACCTGTACAAGTTATAGTAAATAAACATAGACACAACCTCTGACTTTACTCTTCCGTATTAGATAAAATCCCTTTTCAAATACAAGTTACCTATTGCCCTAAACAGTTTCTCCACATACCCTCTAGCTATAGAAGGGATCCAGCATTCATGGACAGCCTCCTGCCTAGAGACTGTCCCTCAAGTTCTGGATTAAAAAAACCTTAGGCCTGGTCTACACTGGAAAATTAGGTTGGTTTAACTAAGTCGCTCAGGGGTGTGAAACATCCACGCCCCTGAACGGCATAATTAAGCTGACCTAAGTCCCCATGTAGACAGCCCTAGGTTGGCAAAAGAATTCTTCTGTCAGCCTAGCTACCACCTCTCGGGGAGGTGGATACCTATGCCGACAGGAGAACCCCTCCTGTCTGTGTAGGTGGCGTCTACACTGAAGCACTACGGCAGCAAAGCTATGCTACTGTTGCCTTTTAAGTGTAGACAAGCCCTCAGTCTCAAGCCTGTTTTTAAAAGTTTTTTTTTTCCTTTTATTTTCTCTCTGTCCATGATGACTCCTTCTTAGCCAGAGTGGGGAAATTCCTTCTTGGCTTGGTAGCCAGGCTGTCTCTCTGCCTTCACATTATCGCTATTGGTCCATCATTGCCTTTTCCTGGGCTGAAAAAAAAAAAAAAAAAGCTGGTTTCATGTTAAAACACCTGGCTTGGGTGGTGCCCCTCCCTGCTTGACTGCTCACTGCCTTACTGTGAAATGTAGTTGGAGTTGTTGTACAGCTTCTGAGCAGTTTTCTGTACACATCGATTCATAACCACATTCTGTGTACGTATCTCATACTGACCAGCAAGTTCAGAGCATGACAAGCTTTTGTGAAAGATCTTATTTGATATATTTTGCATACTGTATTATGCTATAATTCAGCTGATTTAACTGCTCATTTTGTGGGTTTAAACCTTCTGTTCTCCTCTTGGGATGTCTGGACCCTGATTGTCAAAGTAAATATACACGGTCTTTGCACTACTCACATCAGAAAGCTTTTGGTTAGTTCCTGCCTGAAGTTCTCGGAACAGCAGCCAGACACTGTTAGGACCTTTTCAGCTAATCCTCTCAGGTCCCTGAACATTGTCATGCTCTGGATCTGACATGTCAGTCTGGCCTGTCGGGTAGAGCTAACCTGCATCTCATGGTTATGTTTGAAATACACCACATGGCAGGATAATACAGCAGACCTTGCAGGGCTGGTGAAAATGAATATGCCACCAGATCTGCCTCAATCAAAAGAACTGAGTCTGCTAACTGGAGTCCTGTAGGTCCATAACTGAGGTACAGTTGGGCTCTGCATTGTCCATTGGACCTTTCCACCTGCCAGATATTGGCCCAAATGTCCCTAGGATCTACATTGCTGCTGAGCAAACTGACTAAAACCTGCTCTCATGGAGATTTTGCTCTCTGGTAAATGCCTAGCATAAGAAAGTCAATGTGGGACAGCTGGTGCAAGCTGGTTAGCTGGCACAGGCAGACAGTCACGTGTACTGGCCCAAAATTACTGGGCTCTGCAGCCCACTCGCCTCTGGGGCGCTCCTTTGGAAATTCCGACTTGACTCTGGATTCTTGGCTGCATCCCGGGCGGTTGGCTGCTAAGCACAGCTCCTTGCATCTGCATTTGCTTCTTCCCTGGGAAATGAGCTGTAGACTCAAACATCATGTGTTCCCTGTTGTTGCAGATATAAGTGCCCGAGTTAGTGGTGCAAATTCAAAATGTAACTCTGCTAACTCTGCTGTAAGTGCATGGAAGAGGCAGGTACAGAATTCAGGCCTCTTGGTTGCAAATTGTGTATCTTAATCATATGACTGTCCTTCCTCCCTAGACAGCATATGAGAGGACTATGGACATTTTGTGACTTTCAGCTAGGGATCATGATGTAAAGGCTGTGAATTCTCAGGCGTCGGGTCACATGTTGGTTAATAGGCTGGTGGGTTGAGTCTGGCTGTGCAACTCAGGGCACAGGAACCTCAGGGGTGGAAAGTCTGCCCAGAATGGAGTTTAGAGGCACAAGGTGGGGCCTGCATCATCCAGCTGTGACCCAAAAGTGGGTGGCAGTGGCTGGATGTAGTGTGGCCAGGAGACGTGTGGATTCAGTGCAGCCCAGGGGGCCTCCTCTGCTATCAGAGCTCCTAAGGGGCCCAAACTGTGATTTTTAAACTGCTTTCTCCAGATAGACAGCATCCCCAGGAAGTTCAGTGCAGATGCCCCCCTACCCTCCCTGCGAATGAATCCCTACCTCTTGTCTGCAGCTGCACCAGTTAGGCCCGGATTGAACCCTCAGTCAGCGCTAGTGGTGTGTGTGGTCTGGTTATGTGCAATTTGAGGTGGTTGTGTCTTCCTCTGAAGACCTGGGTTTAGCCATTGTTAGAGAGAGGCTACATACAGGAGGGATCAATGGCCCTATATCATATGGTAAGAGGTAAGGAAACCAGACTAAACTGACCAGTGGTTTGATCTAATCTGGTATCTTGATGGACCAATGGTTTGTACTGCCAAATGAGAGATCAGTCTGCCTCTGTCTTGGCTTTTATAGTATGCTCTTTGCTGTAGTGTACAAGTGCCTATGGGGAAAGGCATCTATCCCAGGACATACGCATGCCTGTACACAGTAATGATTGGGGCAAGGTGTTGAGGACATTTGCCTGAATCCTGCTTCTTCATGTGATCCTTCACAGGCTTCCCCCCGGGCTCCGACGTCAAGCAGCTTTGACCTCCAGATGAAATTTGTTTGTGGCCAATGCTGGAGGAATGGGCAGGTGGTGGAGCCAGACAAGGACCTCAAGTATTGTAATGCCAAAGCCCGCCACTGGTGAGTGTTCCTGCCCTCTCTTCTGTCTCCCCCTAGCCTCCGTGCAGGATTTCCCCCCGCCATGTATTCATTCTCCAGTGCTTTGTACAGGCTACTTTGAAATATCTGTGAGGGCTTTCATCCTGGCAGACTACTCCCTTGAGGAGAGAGACTCTTCCACAGTTTAATAGACATCACCATTAGCAAGCATTTTTTGAGTGCTTGCTCGTGTCGATTCCATTCTAGGTGTGCACACACCCAAGTGCACAGTCGTTGGACATGTTTGCCTTAGCAGTATCTGTAGGGTCGGCTGTGGCGCCCTCTTGACTGCGCGCTCATACGTCAGTATGTCAGATGCCGCCAGCACTATGCCATCTGTTACTTTTTACTGCCTGGGGTGGTTTGTCGGAGCATCTTTCCTTGCATAGCAAGAGCTAGCAGTTTCATTTCTTCTGACTTCGAGCCTTAGGGCCTTGTAAATAGTTGTTTATAGTAGTTAGTGTTAAGTAGCTGTTAGGTGTAGTTAGAAGTTAGAATCCCAGAGGGGACTTTTCCCCAGGCGGGGCACGCCCTGGTTTCCAGGGTTTAAGCCCTGCAAGGACTGTAACAGGCCTGTGCCTGTAAGTAACCCCCATATCAGCTGCCTCAAGTGCTTGGAATCACGTGGAGGACAAGTGTCATATTTGTTTAAAAAAAAAAAAAAATTTGAACCAGGACTTGGAGCGGGATATTTGTTTGCGGGCTCTCCTCATGGAGGCTGCCCTTCGTCCGGTTTCCGAGCTGTCCCACCAAGACTCACCTAGTATCTCAGCCTCAGTCCACAGCGCACTTCCAGCACCGCTCCCCATCGTCGGTGCCCAGAAAGAAAACAAAGAAGCACGGCTCCCCGGCACCGGGCAAGAAGGGCCACGGGGCATCAAGCAAAGGACCCAGTTTGGGCCACCCGGTCACTCCAGAGCCATGTGGATGCGCCTCCCCATTCAGGGCCCTTAGCTCCTTAAAGGAGCCACCACTGACTCTCAGAAGGGTTAGGGGACCTAAACTTCTGGCAACATTGACGCCTTCCCAAGCTCCCCCAGCACTGAGAGAGTAGAAGCCTCCTCCCGTGTCACAGGAAGTGGCAAAGACTCACTACAAGGGCAAGCCAGCCACTAAGACCCCTCTGGGGGTAGTGGAGCTCCACCAATCCCCCAAGACAAGGCAGCGCTCTCCATCTCTGCACCGCAGATCTCCAGCATCGCAGCCCAGATCCTCTGGGGCTCACCCTTGGTCACCGGCACTGTGATCACGGTCCCCCACCATCTCAACGCGGATCACCTAGGGGAGGCACCCGTCTCCATTCTACCGGCACTGTTCACCCTCCTGCCGGTCGTCCTCTCAACACACATCTTGGTTGCCTGCCCCGTGGGAGCACTCCCCATTCGCGATTCCGGTCCCCTCTATGCCGGCACCAATCTCTTTCTCCCCCCCCCCCCCCACCTCCCAGGCACTGGTCTCCGGCGGCGACAGTCTGCAGGCAGACACAGGCAGTGATGGTCCTGCCGTGGTCACCGGAAGGGGATTCCTCCAGCACAGAAGGGCAGTTCAGCCCCTTGCCAAGACCCCACCAGTGCGACTGGGCACCTGGTGCTGTATTGACATCTACAGTGCCGCCTTGGCAGCATGGCCAGTGCAGTGGCCTTATTGGAGTGCATGGGATATGCTGGTAATGACAATGCCCCCTTCACACCGCTCATCTGCCGCCACCTGGAGCAACAGCCGGTGGCACCGGGTTCGGTGCATGAGACCCTCTTAGAGGTCGGGGTAGAGGAGACGGCATCCACTCCACGGGGGGATGATGCTCCGGAGCCTCCCTCAGCAGTACAGTTGTCGTCCTCATCCCCGGATGAGGCTGTCATGGGACCCTCGAGGGCCAGCCCGCCGGACAGTTTTAGAAGAACACTAGGCCCTGCTTTGTTGGGTGACTGAGAACTTGGGCTTAGAAGTGGAGGAGATGGCCAGGCAGGTGGACACCTTGTTCAATGTCCTCTCAGCCTCTACCCCAGCATGTGTTGTACTTCCAGTGTATGACAGGGTCCTGAAAATTGCCAAGACTCTCTGGTAAATCCCGTCGTCCATCCCTCCCACTCCAAAAGGGCCTAAAAGAAGTACTGCATCCTGGCCAAAGGGTTCAAGTACCTTTTTATACCCACCCACTTCCGGGCTTGCTAGTTGTCTCTCTGCGGCCAACAAAAAGGACAAGCAGGGACACACCAGTTCAACTCCCAGAAATAAAGAGAACAAAAGACTGGACCTTTTTGGGGAGAAAAATTTATTCAACAGCCAGCCTGCAATTCCATGTGGTGAACCAACAGGCCCTCTCTGGCAGGTACAGTTTAAACTTGTGGGACTTCCTCCATAAGTTCAAGGAGTCCCTCCCTTAGGGTTGGCCCAGGAATTCTGCACCCTGCTGGAGAAGGCACTGTGTTGGCTCTCTCCAGACAGCGTGGGATGCGGCGGACTCAGCAGAGTGGTCACTTTGGCCGTGGTCATGAGGCGCAGCTCCTGGCTTCATCTCTTGCGACAGGCCGGCAGTCTGCAGACCTCGATCCAGGACCTCCCATTTGATGAGGACGGTCTCTTTTCAAAGCAGACTGATGCAAGGTTGCTCAGGTTAAAGGACATTTGGGACACCATTCGCTCACTGGGCATGCATATGCCGCAATCTGCACGGAAGCAGTTCTGGCTGCCCCCACTACCAAGACCTTGGCAGCCTCTCCAGGGGTCTGCAAGGAGAAGGGATAGAGACATGAGCTTTAGTCATCGCCACCTGTGCAGCCCAGCCTGGCAAAGCATCCCGGGGCCAGAAATGCTCATTTTGAAGGTGTGCTCGAGAGCGATGCCCCAGTCAAATCCCTGGATCCACATTGTTCTTTCCTCAATCATCTTCATCCCTACTGATTGGTCGCGGGTCACCTCGAATTGCTGGGTGCTGGACAGAGTATCTCAGGGCTGTACTCTGCAATTTTCTTGACCCTCCTGAAGGGCAGGTTGGTGCAGATCCTGACGGACATTACTGCTGCAATGTATTACATCAATAGACAGGGTGGCACCGGGTCTTCGGCCCTTTGTCAAGAAGCTCTCCGCCTTTGGGATTTTTTGTGTGCGGCATGATAACCGCACACCAGCCTGGAACCAGGAACATCATAGCAGATCACCTTAGCAAGACTTTCTCATCTCACCACAAGTGTCCGCTCCATCTGGAGGCGGTCAGCATAATCTTCCAGAACAGAAAATGTCATGTGTTCTGTTTGATCCGGGGGGATGAACAGGGGCTCCCTATCAGACGCCTTTCTCGTTCTGTGGTCGGGGGCGCTGATGTATGCCTTTCCACCAGTGCCGTTGATTCACGGGGTCCCTGTGAAGATCAAGCAAGACAGGGCAAGAATTATCCCAATAGCCCCTGCGTGGCCTCACCAGCACTGGCTCGGCACATTGTTGAGCCTTTCGGTAGCCACCCTGCTGCTGCTGTCCATCTGGCCAGATCTGCTGTCCCAGATCTACGGCAGTCTTTTGCACCCGAACCTAACAGCGCTGCACTTGACCACTTGGCTACCGCATTGCTAAGCACGGACGAACGGGTGTGCTCCCCCTGTGTTTAGCAGGTCTTGCTAAATAACAGGAAACCCTCCGCCAAAATGACTTACCTGGCCAAATGAAAAAGGTTCATGTGCTGGCCTCCAAACGGCATATCTAAGCCGAGGAGGCCCCACGGCAGGAGATCCTGGATTATCTGCTGCACCTCAGACTCCAAGGTTTGTCCCTGTCATCAATCAAGTTCCACCTGGCTGCTATCTCGGCTTTCCATCCTCCATTCCAAGGCAGGTCGATCTTCGCTCACGCCATGATGGCATGGTTTTTGAAAGGTCTGGAGTGTGTCTACCCACATGTCCAGGATCCCATCCCTCCCTGGGACCTGAATCTCATGCTTTTGAGGCGCCTGGAGCATCCCTTTGAATCTCTGGCTTCCTGCTCCTCTCCTGGAAGGTTTCGTTCCTGGTTGCGATAACGTCGGCCCGCAGGGTGTCCGAGATCAGGGCGCTTACTTCAGAACCACCTATACCATCTTCTACAAGGATACAGTCCAGTTATGACCGCATCCAAGGTAGTTTCTGCCCAAGGTAGTTTCCCAGTTTCATATTGGCCAGGACATATATTTACCCGTCTTCTTTCCAAAGCCTTGTACATCAGATAAGGAGCACAGGCTACACATTCTGGACATCAGGAGGGTGCTGGCCTTCTACATAAATGGAACGAAGCCGTTCCGTAACTCAGTGCAGTTGTTTGTTGCAGTGGCAGACCGAATGAAAGGTCACCCAGTGTCTGCTTGGAGCATTTTGTCCTGGATCACGGCCTGCTTCCACCACTGCTGTGAACTGGCAAAGGTGCCTCCACCAGTAATCGTGATGGCACGCTGGACTAGGACGCAAGTGTTGTCAGCAGCCTTCCTGGCACAGGTGCCAATCCAAGAGATCTGTAGGGCCGCTACCTGGTCATATGTCCACACGTTCACATCTCAGTACGCTCTTACCCAGCAGGCTCGAGACAACGCTGGCTTTGGCAGAGCAGTGCTGCAAGACCGTGAGCTCCAAGCCCACCTCCATTGATACTGCATGTGAGACAGCTACAATGGAATTGACATGAGCAAGCACTCGAAGGAAAAATGGTCGCCTACCTTTTCGTAACTATTGTTCTTCGAGATGTGTTGCTCGTGTCCATTCCGTTACCCGCCTTCCTGCCCCTCTGTCATAGTAGTTGGCAAGAAGGAACTGGGAGGGCATAGGGCTGGTGGCACCTAATATACCGGCGTATGAGTGCAGCACTCAAGGGGGCACCACAGCCAGCCCTACGGATACAGCTAAGGCAAAAATCTTTGACAACTGTGCACGTGGGCATGCGCACACCTAGAATGGAATGGACATGAGCAAAACATCTCCGAGAACGACAGTTACGGAAAAGTAGGTAACTGGGTTTTTTTCTACTGTCAGATTCTATTATTTATCATTTGTATGCAGGCCCTCTTTGGGCATGGCACTTTGCAGAGAGAAAAAAGACACAGTCCCCTCTCTAGGAGCTTACAAGCGAGGGTAGAAGGAGCCTCCATTTTCCCTTTTGTTCAGTTCATCCCATGTCTCCTAGCTATACTCAGCTGGAGCACCCAAAACAATTCATCTCCAAACTTGTTTCCAGACGTCAGCTGTTTGTAGGTGGCAATCCTATCATTATTGGTTGTAATTTTAGCCATGGTATGTACTTTACATCCTTTTTAAATGAGTACTTTGACCATTTTTGTTTATTTCTCTGAAATGCATCCAATTTGTCTGCCTTGGTCTGTGAATGTGGTGTTCTAGGAGAGGTCTCCTCAGTGCTACATAGAGAGGGACTGTCACCTTCCCTTCCTGGGATGTCATTTCTCTGTCTGTGCTGCATTCGCCTGGATTTTTTTTGCCACAATATCCTCTTCTGATCCTTTTGTAAGACATTGTGAAAGAGTAATCTGCCTAACTGTAGGATCTCATTCACAGTGGAGTGTCTGTGTGTAAAGATGTTCTACGGCATCTCTCACCCTGAAGGGTCCCGAAGTGGGTTTTTGGGGTTTTTTTTTTTTGTTTTTTTTACAGACTGTATAGATCAGGACTGGTTCAGCCACCCCTGGGGATGGAATACTGCAGATGTTCAGCAGTTCACAAGAGTGGGTTGTGGGGGGAGGAAAGGGTCCCTTTGGCTCACCGTGGAGAACTACAGTCTGTTCCTCTGGTGTGTCTGCTGTAGTTACCTGTAGCACATGCGCACGCGTGCACACACATCCCAGTCCAGCTACCACCCCTGCGAGGGGCAGGCTGAGTGACGGTTCTGGTTTGGTGATGGGATATTTTAAACCTCCTTTGCTTCCCCTCCTGCCTTTTTTGTTTTAATTCCCCCTCTCCCCATTTCCTAGCTGGACAAAGGAGCGTCGTGTCCTGCTGGTGATGTCCAAAGCAAAGAGGAAGTGGGTATCCGTCCGACCGCTGCCTTCCATCCGCAGCTTCCCACAGCAATATGATGTAAGCCCTGTACCGCTTCGTGGCTCCAGAATCCTCTCCCTTCCTATTGCAACACTGCATGCACCAAGCATGGAGTCAGTGCTTCGATGCTCCGAGGGCGGGTGCTTTGTAAATGGTTGGGTGGGTAGGTAGACGTGGACTCGGGTGGAAAGCAAAGACCAGCCGAAAGCCAAGAGAGATCAGTTCCATCTCAGACAGCCAGCTCTGTGGCATGGTATGAAAGGACCCTTGCGACAAGGTTTTTGACACTGCTTTTAACACCATCACCACCTATAGAACTGGCCGGCTCAAGGGATGGGATCTAGCCCTTCACCTCAGGTCACGCCTTTCCAGGCCAGGTCACAGGTGGGGCAGTAGGCATGGGATAAGCTTATGTTGTCCCTGCTTTTGCTGTTCCTGTTCCGCTGGTAAACAGAGCACACTAGGCTTCCAATCCAGCCACTTCCACCAGTTTTTACAGATCTCTTGAAAGGTGATTTGAAAACTGATATGTTTAAAAACAAGAAAACTCCTCACACCCTAAATTAAACCCCCAGAGCTATGTGAAAAGCTGTGAAGCCCAATCCCAGCTCAGCATGTGATGGGAGGTGGCATAGCGCTCTTCTCCTTTCTGCCTCAGAGAGCTCCCCTCCCCTCAATTAAGAGGTGTCTGGCATCTCTTAATCTAGAGCCAGAGGGGAGCCCATGTGAAAATGCTGCGGATCCCCTTCTGCTCACAGCCAGGGTCGCTATAAAGCATCTGCGACCTCTGTCAGTCGGATCACGCAGCTGCTTGAGTGTGTTCCGTTGCCTCGTAATGAAAGATTTCCATGTGCTGCCATGGCAGTCGCAGGCAGTGCCTGGGGGAGTGGGAGTTTCTTCCTGGAGTGGCTGCTGACTTCTGGGAAACTGTCCTCCTGGGTTTTTCAGTCTGTTTCTAATCAGATTTTGTGTCTCTTCCCCTCTCGGTCCAAAGCCAGAATCATGTGTGTGTTGGAGCTGGGAGGGGGCGATAGGTTAGACTAAATTGCTGCTGAGATGTCACCCAGGAGAGATCCCAGCTGTGGGGTGGAGAGAGGGGAAGGGTGTGGACTCGCAGCTTAGCTGACTTGGTTTAGTTTGTTTTTAAGATTCCCCATAGTGCAAAAGGAGGCATGAGCGCTATGGGAAATGGGAGCCGGTGTCTGGCAGAAGAAGTAGCCCTTTGTTTTCTCCACCGTGCCTCCATTAAAGAGCCTGTGACAGGCACTGCGAGGAGGGGGGCTAAGGACTGGCTGTCACATGGTTCAGCAGGGCTTTAAGAGGAAGGGGGGGTGCGTCCATGGGAGAGCTGCAGAAGGAAGGATCCCTGGGGGGGCAGCACATGTGCTCTAGAGCAACAGCTTTTGTTTTGTCAGTCTGTAAACTGTGTCCTGAGAAAAGGACCTGACAAGAGCCTTGGGCGTGGCTCTGAATTCTTCCTGAGCTTGTTGGGGAATCATTGACCTGCAGCCCCAAACGCTGCCGCTGGCACTGGCACTGATGTTACTGGAGTGTCTGGGGGGCTTTTCCTCTCTTTCCTGTGTGGGTGGACATGTGTGGTTAGTGTTTGTGGAAAAGGAGCCACGTTGGCTGCTGCTGGGGAGTGAACCCATTGGTTTGTTCCCACAATAGGTAGTGCATGGGCAGCAAGAGTGCAAGCTTCCCACCCTAGCCCTGCTGCTCTCTCTCTTACTTCCAACGGGTGAGAGAATGGTTATGTCTCCAGTGACACCTTCAGTCCCTGGCCCTGCTGCTGAGGCTGCAACAAGGGGGTCAGTGTGTTAACTGTGGGGGTGATTTTTGCAAGGTAGACGCTTCGGCGGGGGGGCTGCAGTGTTAAAAAACTCTGTGGTCAGGTGCTTCCGAAAGGCAGTTTCCCTTCTTCATACCATGCCTTGCTCATTTCACGTGGGGCCACGTTGCAGCTTCCCAATGGGTAACAATTAGGGGTCACTGCTGATCTGGGCTGTATTGCAGCCATCAGCTTAGTCAGGGCTAGCTTGACAGTTTGCAGGGGCTAAGCTGCTGAAATGGGGGGAAACCCAGCCGTAATTCCAGCCCGGTTGCTGGAATCTGGAGGGGGGGATCTGGAGGGGATCCGTTTCCTGGTGCTGAAGTGGGAGATAAGGTCAGCCGGTGATTTGCGAAGGAGGCAGGGCCCCAACCAGCTGCTTGCTTTGGCTGTGCATAAGGACAGCCATGAATGGAGAGGAAAGGCTCTATATGCCACCCGCCATTCACTGAGCCCTCCGGACTCTCCTTGGCAGGACTGTTTACAGGGGGAAAGGGAGAGAGTGCGTAACTAGCAATGGGTGGGCTGGAAGTACGCAGGGAAAGCTTTGCTGTTCCTAGTAGAGTTTTGTCATTGGGAACTTTTGCTCTGAATCTAAACTCACCCTGGGCATCTCTCCACTTCCCTCTGAAAGCCTCTCCACCTCTTAAAGACCTCCATCCATCAGGCTGGAGAGGACATGGGTGAGAGTCCCCTTCCGACGCTGCTGCTGGGTTAGCATAAGTTACTTTCCACCACGTCACCTGGCTCCATGAGTAACCTTATCTGTAAGCGGGCCAGCCATGGGCTTGGTGGATAGGTAGTGCGAGGAAAGTCACTGAACTTGAGCCTCCTGTACATTTATACAGAGTCTTACGGGACCCAGGGAGAAAAGGTACGAGTGATCAGCATCACCTGCTCAGTGCCTCTCCTGGTTGGTCTGCCCCTTTCTCTTCTGCGTCCCTAACCAGAAGGGTCTGGGTGGGGGGGCTGTGTTTTCTTTTCTGTCTCTTGACAGCTGTGTATCCATGCACAAAATGGCAGGAAGTGCCAATATGTTGGGAACTGCTCCTTTGCCCACAGCCCTGAGGAGAGAGACATGTGGACCTTCATGAAAGAAAATAAAAGTGAGTGGTGAGCGTGAGCTGGGGGCAGGAACAGGGATGCTGAAGAGCACAGGATATGTTACGCCCCTTCTTCCTGGCATCCCAGAGCTGGAAAGGATGTTGCGCACCCCCGCCTTTCCAGCAGGAGGGTGAAATTACTCTGAAAAATGAGACTCTCAGAGTGTGAGCTAGAGCTGTTCAAACGACAGCCACGCACAGCTGCGCAATCACCCTCCTGCCAGCGCACCTAAGTCCTGCACCCGGTGCTATTCCATTCTCGCCTGCGTGCTCCACAACTCTACTCTTCCTCTGCTAGTCTAGCTCTGGCTCCATACACCTCACTCCTGACCTCTGCACCTGTCCTTGCTTCTCTCCTTGTTCTGCTAATGTCCCTCACGCCTAGGCTGTAGCACTCCCTGCTGATTGTGTGAAAGATCGTACACGGGTGTGTGAACTTTGTGTCCTGAATGAGGATGCAGTTGGGCAGTGCCCCTTACAAACAAGCTTGTCCTCACTTGTTAATAGTTCTTGGAAATGTAAGTGGTCACCATGCTCCGTGGTCTTGGCCAAAATTTCTCCTTCTACCCTGGCCACTTCACTGTCCCTCCAGTTGAGTTGTAGAGCTGGCCAAAATGCTTTACCTAATGTTAATTTTGTGAAAAAAATGCATTTTTGGGGGTTCCAAAACTATTCAAAAATTTGGGTCAAATTTGGTGAATAGTTTTGGCCAAAGGAGAATGATTCCCCCCTCTCACCTCCCCCATGTCAGTGTTTGGATACTTTGTTTCTGTAGAAAATGTCAATTTGAATTAATATTTTGTTTAGAAAATCACAACATTTGAAACCCAAACACACTACTTTTTTTGTTGAGTGTCCTGCTTTGTTGCAGCAGGAGGTGAGCTACCCAGTGAGAGGGACCAGGCTCAGGTCTGATCTGGCACCTCCTTGTGGGTGTGAAGTCCAGAGCGATCACTAACTCTTTGCCCTCCTTCCTTCTCTCTCCTTAATATTTATAAAAGCTGCCATCACAGTACCCTGTAGGTTTCAGAACTCGCATCTGCCTCCCTCCCCCAGACCAAGGGAAAGAGATTTCTCTACCCAGCCTCTCACCTGAGGAGGTAACTGCACCTCAGAAGTGTCTGTAACTGAAGGGAGAGTGCACACTCAACACTAGATCTGTACATGTCCCTTGTTCTGAGTGTGTCCATAGTGGGTGGGGGTAGTTTGCCTGGCTGACTTGGCTGATTCTCTTCTCACAGTATTGGATATGCAGCAGACCTATGACATGTGGCTAAAGAAACACAATCCTGGGAAGCCGGGAGAGGGGACACCACTCACATCGCGGGAAGGAGAGAAGCAGATCCAGATGCCCACCGACTACGCTGACATCATGGTAATACCTCTCCTCCCTTTCCTCATTCTGATATCTCCCCCTCTCTCCTGTGTGTCCCTGCAGGAGTCTCTTTGAGAGGAGACTGTGCTAACTAGAAATCCAGCAGGATTGGAACGCTCCCTTGGGGGAAAAAGCCCATGATCTTTGCCAGCTAGGAGGAGGGCAGCCGGGGTAGCAGTTATGAGGCAGGAGGGCATAGGCCTGGGTCAGCAAGGCTGCTCCAGGACTTTTCTGTTAGTTAAACATGTTTTTATCCAAGAGTCAGCTGAAACTGTATCTTGCGCATGAACTCCTGCTTCCTTGGCCCCCGCCTTCCACCCAGGCTCCCGCCTTTCCCTGGAGCCCAGGAATGGCAAAGCCACAGCTGGCTGTTTTGAAAAGTATTGGGTGGGGGTGAGAGATCTGTGGGGGTGTAACTGGTCCACCAATGGGTGGGAAGAGAAGTAGGGGAAGAGTGCATAGGCAGCATACTAATGCGTGGCAGAGGAGAGGTATGGGGAAGGGGGATGGGCAGGCCACTAAGGTCTGGAGAAACCATATCTAATTGCTCAACAATCCCTCCTATGGTTGTTTATAAGTGGTGGGCTCAGACAAAGAATCGAGTCCTTTCCCCTGTGGCCAGCAGTTTGATGTTCCCAACACTGATGTGTCAGGAGAGAGAGGGAGGTGGTGGGTGGGGTGGGGAGACCCTTGATGCTCTGGCGGAGAGGGGACATCCCTTCCTCTCCACTCCCCAGCGCTGGGAAGGTCAGCGTGTGCACCGCTAATGGGCTGCTCGGTCTGTGCCGGTTAGATGGGATACCACTGCTGGCTGTGTGGGAAGAATAGCAACAGCAAGAAGCAATGGCAGCAGCACATCCAGTCAGAGAAGCATAAGGAGAAGGTCTTCACCTCTGACAACGATTCTAGCTGCTGGAACTACCGCTTCCCTATGGGCGAATTCCGGCTCTGTGACAGGTACCGCGTGTGCTGCGCCTCCATTCCGCACGGGGGCCGCTGCCGGTGAAAGGAGAGCAGACCTGGTACTGAGTCGCTCTGCTCCTAAATGGGGAGCCGCAAGGAACTGCAGCTCGCGAAAGTTCTGGGGAGGTCAAAAAGTGGGAGACGTTATTGCAGAGGTGGGCAAACTACAGCCCGCGGGCCACATCCAGCCCACGGGACCATTCTGCCTGGCCCCTGAGCTCCCGGCCGGGGAGGCTAACCCCCGGCCCCTCCCCTGCTGTCCCCTCTCCCCCGCAGCTTCAGCTTGCTGTGCCACCAGCGCTCCAGCAGGGCGGCACGGCTGCCAGTCCTGCTGCCGCTCTGAGTGGCATGATAAGGGGGTGGGGAGGTTGGATGGGGTGGAGTCCCTGTGGGTGGAGTGGTCGGGATAAGGAGCAGGGGGGGTTGGATGGGTTGGGAGTTCTGAGGGGGGGCAGGAAGTGGGAGGGGGTAGACAGGGGGAGGGGACCAGGCTGTTTGTGGGGCACAGCCTTCCCTACCTGGCCCTCCATACAGTTTTGGAACCCCGATGTGGCCCTCAGGCCAAAAAGTGTGCCCACTGCTGCATTATTGGGAACATGCTCCCTTCTCCCACCTAAAAGTGATAAACTACAAAACTCAAAGGCACAAGTGATGCTTCTCCAGTCTCACACAGTCTGTTTGTATTTTGGGAAATGAAAGAACCTTTAACCCAACAGCCATACCACCCATGACTGTGGTGACATCAGATCTCACAAGCTAATCAGAGCCTGGCTAGGTCATTGCTTGTCTGAGACATCTCTTTGGGAAACCCAGCTGCTTCAGTAAGTGGGTTTAGTGTCTCACTAGAGTGCCCCCTCTCTCTTTTGTCCATGTCTCAAGATGATGACAGGAGGCATTGTGCTGCTGGAGGTGAAATAGAAAACTGAGGTCCTGATCACTCGTGTCTGTTTAAAGATCCCTTGGCATTTTTTTTCAAGAGTAGGGTTGTTCAACCCTAAATATTAGCCCAGTTCTAACTTGTCATTTCATTCTGCAGCCCTAAATCCCCTTCTAGTCTCAGCTGGGTATGGATACATCACTTCTTGGCCAAAACTGTTATTGCTATACTCTCTTAAACACCTCCAGGCTTCACCCCAGAGGTGGTGCTACATGTCTTCATTCAGAGAATGAGCCCGATACAGGGAGAGAGTTTGTAAGGTGCTTTAGAATCCAGCACAATGTTAATGCTAGAGAAATGGAGCAACCCTTTAAACCTTGCCCCATTTTAAAAAAAAAAAAAAAAAAGTCCAGTGAGTTGTGTGTTTCTCTCCTGGCAGGTTCCAGAAGACCAAGGCCTGCCCTGAGGGAGAGAAATGTTGCTTTGCTCATGGCCAGGACGAACTGACAGAGTGGCTGGATCGGCGAGAGGTGCTGAAGCAGAAACTGGCCAAAGCTCGCAAGGACATGCTGCTGTGCCCCAGGGATGACGACTTCGGCAAATACAACTTCCTATTGCGGGACGGCGTATAGTTGGGGGTGGGAACCAGTTGACTGGAGAAACAGAAGCAAGTTTTCAAAGGGTGAGACTGTGGCAGGGCAACTGAGATACATGTCTCACAAGGAGAACTTTATTTTTTCCTTTTGTCTCAAGATTACCAATATGATTTTCTGGTAGTGAATGAAATTGTGACCCGATTCCTCTGTGGCCAGTGAATGCCGTGCTCATAAAGTTTATTTTCTATCTTCTCTTTTCTTTCCTTATTCTCTCCCCACCTTCTTTCTTTTTTTTTTTTTTTAATTGAAAGGAATGAACACAGCTGGGCATATGAGAGAGAAAATCTTTTCATTTTAATTCCCCACCTCTAGACTCTAAGTGTAGCTGGGAGGTTTTTTGGGACATTGCAGTGTCATGAATTCATCTGAGAGGGGGAGCTGAGAGAGGAGAAAGGGTTACTGGAGCATATGTGTCTGCAGTCCTCTGTGCTCATTCTCCTCAGTATGATGGAGCAAATTCCCCTTCTCTTTCACGCTCTCCTGGAAGAACAATATATAAAAAAATTGTAGCCGAGATGCAGGTGAGGAAAGCCTTTAAGTCCATGTGATTTAAAAGGTTAGTTTTAAAACTCCTGGCCTGTTAGCTGCTGTGGATGACAATAAAGGAGCAAACTTACATCCCAAGTCTTCCCGAGGCACACAACAACTCGGGAGGGTAACAACTGTCTAGCCCCCCCACATACATGGGTGCAAGGAACACAGCTGAGAAAACAAGCAGGGTGCTTTTTGCAGAAGGGGAAGTTTGAAAGTGATCATGGATGACTTTTTTGCTATTACTATTGATTGTATCCAAAAACAAACTAGTAATGGGTCATTTAATGTCTTTCTCATGGACAGAAGAGTGCAGGTTTTTTTTGTTTTTTTTTTTAAAACTAGTGTGATTATGTAAGTAAGACTGAGTCTGTCCACAGGGTATATAGCCAATACTGTGGTGCTGTTGTCATCTGTGTGCTCTGGGCCTTGGGATCAGCCAGAAAAAACAAAGTAACAGAAAAGGAGCTTGTATTTTTATTTGTCAGCATTGTAAAGTCAGTCAGCTTCTGCTTCGGGGATTATGTCTTTAAATAGTCTACATACTTGGTTACTTGGATACGGGTTTTGTCTGTAGAGGCTGAATGTGCTGTCAGAGGAAGTGGGCATAAATCAGTTAAAGGACACTATCAAGTAGCATAGGCCCAAAATTCAGAGTTTGTATTTCACAAAGAATGCATTTGGAAATGATTTCACAATTGAAATGAATACAGTGTGGTTGCTGGAGGGGCTTGAAACCTTCTCTTGCAGTGTTGCAAAATCAAACTCAATAGCATTCGACTAATGTGTGGGAACCGGAAAACAAAGCTAACTTAGAAATGGAAGACCAAACCAACCAAGGTAGTTTGGAGCTGAGTGAAGTGCAAAACACAAACCAATAGCGTGCTGAAGAGACCAATTTTAAAGGTTCTTTTAGATTATTAAACTGAAGCCAGTTATTAATGCAAGTAAGGAGAATGTTTGTTCTTAGAATGTGATTTTACTTTGACTGTGTGTCCCCTTGCAGTCTCCCCTCCACTCCCCCAAAAGAAAAAAGCAAATTAACTCTTCCTGTATCCATTGTCAGACAGAGGCCAAGATGTCCAACAACTGTCTGGAAGAGAAGAGGAAGATCATATTTGCAATATGAGGGTCCCTTTGGGTAAATAGAAACACACAACCACCCACAGTGTCCTCATCAGGTTACACCTTGCTTTTTTTGGGGGAATGTTCAGCAGTAGGAAGTGTGCTTTTCTGATTGTGGTTTTTTTAAATCATTACGAACCTTGCTTTTAAACTGGCTTCTAGGCTTTTGTGCCTCCCTCCCCTCACTAGACTGCCGGTGCTGCAAGTAAGGTCATTTTTCAGCAAACTGGCCCCTCCCAGCAGGAAGAAAAGAGGAGTGCCTCTTTGTCATGGGAACATTCAGGCATGCAGGGGATACAGGAGCCTCTGATAGAATCACCCTGCCTCGTGGCGCAAGAAAGGGAACAGCTGTCAGGTCCGCTGCTGGTATTGTGCTGACTTGCATTTTGAATTAGGTCAGCTCTAGGGGGAGCAGCTGACACTAGGAGGGTATGTCTACACTGAAAATGATACTGGGGAAAAGCTGCAGCTGCACCGCTGTAGCGCTTCAGTGTAGACACTCTTACACTGACAGGAGCAGTTCTCCCATGGGCATTGATAACCCACCTCCCTGAGAAGGGAGAGCTAGGACAATGGAAGAATTCTGCTGTCGCCCTAGCATTGTCTACACCGGGGGTTAGGTTGGCATAGCTGCGTTTCTCAGGGGTGTGGAATTTTCATGCCCCGAGAGTTGTAGCTGTACGGCTGTATGTTCCCAGTGTAGACCAGCCCTTAGACTGTGTCCACTGTAAGTGAAGCTAGTGTTGCCAAATGAAGTGACCCAGCTGAATGCTGTTCCTGTCAGAGCAGGTATCATTCTCCGTTGAGCCCAGCTGAAGGGATTCATTAGTGCATGTGGCATGCGTGCCTCCAGAGGGAAGATCCATGATGTGGCCCAACACTTGCCGTCTGTCAGCAAGTTGGCGGGGTGACACCACATCATTTGGGTGGGATGGGATTGATACAGGGGTATGTTAAGAAGAGGGCAGAGACTGTCCATAGTGCATGCTATACCACCTGCACTCTTACCTTGTTAATTTGAGGAGTGGTGATAGGACGTCTCGCTGGATTTTATATCTCCAATACTGATATGATCTAAATTATGTTAAAACAAGCCAGCTCAAACGGAGGAACCCGATTGGCCAAACTGGGGTGCAGAGTAGAGTCTCAGATGTAACTCCACTGAGGTCATGATCTCGGTATTTATAATGGCAATAATGAGCTTATGCCAACACCCCAGAGTTTCTCTGGGGATCAGCTTTGTGCCTCATCCTGGTTCACCTGTAACTGGGGAGTGGGTGCGCTGACCTCTTCCCCCTTTGTCCTGAGCCTCCCTACCCCTCACTCTGATTAGTTTAATTCAGTGTGCATGTGTGTACATAGTTTGATACAGCACCATCAGCTCAAGAACAAACAGTTCCACCTTCTATAGCAATGTGTGTAGTTTTTTTTTTTTTGTTTGTTTTTTTTTGGTAGGGTCTCATGAGATTGCCTGTGGGAAGTCAGAGCCCTCCAGTGCTGTACGGACAATAAATAAAACATGGCTGTATTTTGCATGGTGGTTCAGCAGCATTGGGTCCCCTTTTCTTCACCCTGCCTCTGAGAACAGAGAACACATGTCCCTAGACAAGAGATATTAGGTAGGGAGCAATATGTGGGAGTTACTGAATTGGCACCTGGCATCTTTATACAGACCTAACTCTGGACATACACAACTCATAGGCAGCTGGCTTAGCTCTTGCATAGTAGTTAGAGCCTGGAAGTATTAATGAGACCTGGGGGCTGGTCTTTCCAGCCACTGCTGTTAAGTCACTAGGTCCCTGGACAAGCCGCTAGCCCCTCCGTGCTTCAGTTCTCCCTTCTGCCAAATTGCGATAATAACAATATGAGGCTTAATTCTTCAGTGTGTGTACAACTATTTGGGATCCTTGCCTGGAAGTGGCATTAGAAGCACAAAGATAGAGTATGTATTCGTTGTTTATGATAGAGAAGTGGGAGAAGGGACGATACTTTTCTTGCAGCATGCCCCAAGAGATGAAGCAGCTGGAAAATCCTTGCTCCACTGACCCCCCCCTCCCCCCATCCCAAGTTTTTGGATGCCCATGGTTTTTGAGCAGGCTGATGCTATATTTGTTTCCACCATCGTGAGATGCGATTTCTGTTCAGATTTGAACTGGGCACCTCATCTCCTAGTACATACATTTCAGTCTCAAGCACTGAAATTGTAAGGCTAGATGGCAAAGAGAGGGATGCTTGTCTTCTATTTGCCAAGTATAGTCTAATGTATAGAATTGCTGAGACACTGGATTAAGCAAAGTAACAGGAACCCAACTGCTGCTAAATGAGCTAATCCAGCCTTCCCTTCACACACCCCTTTTTAGCTGTCTAATCCCTGCTTTACCAACGCGTGCTTAGCCAGTCACTCCCTTTGCAGAATTTACCAAAAAGTGATCTTCGCACCAGTGCGTAGGCTTGTACCATGTTCACTGGAGTGGCAGCAGGCACATGTGCAGGGAGAAGAGAGGAAAAATTAATCAAGGCGGGGAGAAATGCTTGTTTTTTATTTTAAAACAAATCTGCATTTACAGTGTAATTGTCATGTTTGCTGCACTGTGATTTAAGAGTTGATCATTTGTTTAGATTATGGAGTGGGGTGATGCCCCCCCTTCTCTTTAATCAAATAACTGCTCTGCACCCACTCTTCTCCAGACTGATAGTGTTGGCTGGGGAGGGGGCACAAGGGTTGGGGATGCTCATGGGCACTGCGTATCTATTTTTGTTTCCCAGATATGATAACCTGATCTGTGGTGTTGCAGTATTTTGTCACAGACTTGTTTTAGTGTGTATATATGTGACCCCTGTGAAGCTATATACACAGGTATTAAATATATCGCTCTATATAATATTATATATGTGTGGTATCGAAGGAATCTTTTTTAATGAGGGTAAAGAAAAAGGACTCAATCCAGGAAATGCAGCATCTCCTGTTTCAATGTGAAGGCTTTCCCCCACCCCCCATCCCCAGCTGGGTGGCAGCAAGGAGGAGGAAGGGAGGAGTTTATAGATGGCATAAGGTTCAAGCTGGGACAGGTTTTCCTGATCACACCTCTGAAAACCCTCTGGTGATGACCTTCCTACCCCACCCTAGTGAAAGAACATTCAGGTGCTTAGCTAATGAGTAAAAGATATGATTAAAAGCTTTACTTATATGTATGTAAAGGCAGGACTCCAGATTTGACCCCTTGTTTTATTTTGCTTAGCTTTTTTCAGTGTGATATTTCATCTCACCAAAAATACTCAGCACTATCAGCTCTACAATAATTAAACCATAAGCTCCAGTGTTCGAAAAGAATCTGACAACAAACCAGTATGCTCAGCCTAGCACTCACTCACTCCTACAATAACAATGTAGCCTGTGCAATGTGGGGGCTAAGGGGAGGATTTTCAGCAAGAAAACAAATCTGAGGGCTAATGTTAAGAAATAATCTTGCCCCTTTATTATAAAAACCAACACACATACACCAGACTTTGATTTAGTTCAGCTTGTTAAATGCTGAGGGATATAATACAAATCCTTCTCCAATCCTTTAAGTGAAGGGAGGGATTTGAAGTTGGTGTCAGAGGTAACCAAATGTTTGAAGCAAAAAACAACAAATCTGCTCATTTGAACAGTGTGTCAGAAATGGATGTGCTCTTGGCACGTGAAAGGGGAAAATAGCAAAGGGGTTGCTGCAGTTCTAAGCTGGATAATAATGAGATGGAGTCCTTTAAAATGTCTTTGTATTAATATAATTTAAGAATACCACGCTTTACTATTAAAGAAAACCTTAGTACTTTCATAAGGTCTAGTACCAAGATAATAATGTAGATGTTTTAACAATTTTGTTTTTGTTCTTAAAACAAACTTGCTTCTTTTAGCCTTTGTATAGAAAAAAAAGTGTGCACTTTAAACCCTCTCCAGATGACTTGCGTGTCTGTGTTGCAAAGAGTTTGTGAAAGGCATTATCTGGGCCTCAAGCCTCCTTGATAAATGACATTGCTGCTACAGGAAGAGAGTGGTGTGGGGGGGAGGGGGGGGATTGAAGGACACCTGGTGTGGTTTTTTATCCAAGTAATCTACTAGTCTTAATAATCATTCATTGCTAGTAGCTTAACAGTCTTTATTAGAGACATAGCTAACGTATATACAGAGCATCTGAACTCAGGCCAATCTATCAGTCTAACCTGATACCAACAGCCTTCTCCAATAGTCACTCCCACACCCTGAAAATTCTATTCAGTCTCTTAAATCCACAATAACACCACATCTGTCTTTTTTAGTTTAATACAAATTTATTCATATCAGAATTGTCTTAACAGATCTTCTTTGAGGCAGTGGCCATCTAAATTCTATATTTGCTGTATTAATGAAGTTGCTCTTGTTATTTAGAGGAATGAGGTCATTTTCTTGCTGCTCTTGGTACTATACTACCTCATTTCTTCTTTCAGCTAAGTCTGGTCTGTAGGTAACAACTGCAATGTCTCTGATTTCGCCTATACATTAGACCATTCTTAGTCATGACATCATAAGACTGAGGTGCTACCTCTTTTGTTACAATGGCTTTCTGAGCCCAGTGTCTACCAATATAGACATACGCTCTATCATTTCGTTTCTAATAAGGTAGTTTATCTAGTCTTGTATCATAAATCTTTTGATACAAACTCAACTGTTTATACTTATTCTTTTCTTCATATCCTTTTTTAAACAAACATAGGTAATCTGTTTCTGTTAAACAACAAATGTGCAGGTGATAAACCTTGTAATGGTGATGTTCTGTAATTTAATAATGCCAAATATAAATCCGGGCTTGTTCAGCTTTTTTGTTAATAATCTTTTTACTATTAACACCAATTTTCACTAGCCCATTAAATTATGGGTAACCTGGACCTGATGTAATATGTTTTGAAATGATATGATATGGCAAAGCTTTTAAACTCTTGACTCTGAAACTAAGGTCCATTATTAGTTGTTACTGGGAATGCCATACCTTACAAAAATTTATTTCATTTTATTAGTGACTTGTTTGGCATGTTTTCGAGTATAGATATTTTTAGGAAAATGCAAGTAATCAAGAACTATAACATATGCATGTATTTTGTATTCAAGTAGACCTAAACCTACTTTAGATCAAGGTGTTGAATTTTCATGAATAAATGTCAGGTTTTCTAGACTGAGCATTTCTATATCTTTTTACAAATGTCACATTCTTTTATATAATGCTCTATGTTTTGGTTCATTTGTCGCCAATACAGAACCTCTCTTGCTCTGTTCACATTTTTCTATGCCTAACTGTACCTCCTGTGTGTGTTTCAACATCTCTGCTGTTAACCCTAAAAGGAATTATTACTATTACCTTTAAACAGAATTCCTTCAATTACTGGTAAACCTTGAATAAATTGATTATATGGCTTCAGTATCCTTTCATTAGTATTATTAGCCTTTCAATAGCTGTAATAATCCTTTATAAATTCTTATCCTGTCTAGTTGCTTGTACAATTTCTTCCCAGACTGCATGACAGAATATGCTCCTGTGTTCATGCACCCTACGCACTATTGTAATAATGTTTTGTACAAGGTATGCCTTGTGTGGTATTTTTAAAAAAAAAATCTCAATTTGTTGATCAATAATGTCATGGCAAAATGCACATAGCAACATTATATGTAAAGTTATGAATATAAACTGAAATCATGACTGAAGTATGTTTCCCGGATAAGTCTGGGGAGGGACTAAACCAGTTCCTCCGAGGCAAAGGGCAAACTGAGGCCTCAGCCAGGTGTCAACGAGGCTGATGGACCTGTGAAATGGCCATTTTTTGGCAAGGAAGAGGCAGGCACAAAAAAAAATCTGCATCTTAGCAAAGAAACAGTATGGAGTTTCTTTTCTTTACCAGACTGCCTGTTGCTAGGGTTGCCAATTTTGGTTGGGTATATTCCTGGAGGTTTTGTCACATGATGTTTTTTAATTAAAGATTAAACTGGAAATGCTTCTCAAAGGGCGGGCAGCCACCCCAAGACACCTCTCTCTTCCCCTGCCTGTTGCAGTATCGGCACATGAGAAGACAAAAGGAAACACCTGTTGGACTTTGGGGGCGGGGTCCTGACCTGAAGAGTTTGGACAATAACCATGCTGGAAGCACGTGCTGAGAAATTTTGCTTGAATCTAATATAGTTAGGCACTAGTCAACATTTTTTCTGTTTTGTCTTGTAACTATGGTTTCCAACCCTCCAGGATTGTCCTGGAGTCTCCAGGAATTAAAGATCAATCTTTAAAGATTATGTCATAGGATGAAATCTCCAGGAATATGTGCAACCAAAAATTGGCAAACCTACTTGTAACCATTTCAGATTAAGTAAGTACAAGTAATGAGGCATAAAAGTCAATCTCTTTGTAGTTAATAAACTTGTTTTACTGTTATCTAATCCAGTGTGTTTAAGTGGGGGTGTCTGCATACTCTATTTAAAATAATAAAATGGCATATTATTCCCTTTAAGAATTAACAGACTTTATATATTTGTATTGTCCAGCTCAGGGCTGGGCAGTGTAGGACATACACTTCTGGAGAAATGTTGGGGTCACCCTGCAGTATAACCAAGGCTGGTGAGAGCCAGAGTGTAGCTGGCAGGCTGCAGTTATACACAGACACTCAGGGTGTGGCTGTGCATGCTGGAAGGCTGTTTGTGAGCGGGGACCAGGGGGAGCTACTATAGCAAGGCATAAGACACCCAAGGTTGCAGAACCACCTGTGGTCTGGATTGTGCACTCCGATATAGAAAACAGTTAAGTACGTTTACATGTACCACATCCCCCTTCTTCATTACATTGGTTATGCAATAAGCTCTAGAAACAGTATCGGCAAACAATTAATAATTTGCTTTGGCTGATACTCTAATTTTACAATAATTGAAAAAAATAATCTTTGGAACTGAGGCAGTATGTCTGTTATGTTCCTTTTTGAAATGGTTTGTGATCTGTTTCTGCCAATACAGGTCTACCCTATATACTTGTGAAATTTTTGCATGCAAAAACCAATGTCAAAGCCTCTCTCGGAGCATGCTGACATTCCATTTTTGATATGGCTCTAGGATGCATAAGAGAGTGATTTCCATACATCACCCTACTTTTGTAATAGAACTGCTCCTAGGCTTTGTTTGGAAGCATATGAAGACAATTTTATAAGTCTGTTACTATCAAATAGTTTTAATATTGGAGCTGTTTTTATTAGTTGCTTAAGATGCTTAAATTCTTGTTGCTGATGACGGTCCCATTTCCAATTATTACTTTTACAAAGTAAAGCCCTTAAATATGGTGGTGGTTCTGCTAAGCTAGGTATGTATTTTCCTATAAAATTAACAATATCCAAAATTTCTATAATGACTCGTCTTTTAGGTAAGCAATACTATCAATGGGTTGTATTCACTGTGGATCAATTTATAATCCCTGAATGGTCAGTTTTTCTTTCTAGAAATGTTCATTCTTTCACTCTGAACTTATTTATTTTTATTACATTTCAATCCTGTTACTTTAGCTCTAGACAATGCTTTAGTTAATCGTATATCATGCTCTTCTAAAGTTTTCCCCTATTATTTTATCTATGTACACTTTCATGTGTTCTTTATACTTTCAAAAATGTTTTGTATTTCTCTATGAAATACCTCTGGAGCTGAATGTAATCCAAAAAATCTTGTAAACCAATGACAGACAAAAGGTGTATTAAACATACATCGCAATCAACTTTCTTGCTCCAACGGTATTTGCCAAATCTGTTTGAAGCATCTAAAGTATTTTGCTCCTGACATTTGTCCAACTGTTTCTTAGTAAGTATTTTAAGATGTTTCCTTTTAACAGCCTTAAACAAGTCTTTTAGATCTAAACATAAATGTAATGATCCATCTTTTTCTACTGTTAATAATGAATTCACTTACTCTAATTATATCTAAATTAACTAACCCAATTTTTTGTATCCTATTTTTTAAAGCTAAGGATATCTTTCTAGTTGCATGCATTACAGGTTTGTTTCATTTAACTTTTTTTTTTTTACATATTCAATTTACCAATGCCAGTGAATAACTCTGTAAGTAAGAAAACGGCTGTTTTCTTTCCAGTGTCTTGGAATCCTGAATAGTCTGAATTCTACCAGCTAGATTTAGTGTTTAAACATTGTTTCTAAATCTAATATAGAAATGTTGTCCCTTAACTACTACAAATCTTGTTTTCTACATCACCTTTAACGATGACCTGTAATACATAAATAGCCATAAGAATTTTTTCATCCCTATAATATTGTAAGTTAATATGTATTTGTTATAACTACAGATTTTACTTTTAGATATTTTACATTTTTTTCTGAAATTACATTAGCTTGTGGACCAGTATCTATTACATAGGAAATAGATGTTCCATTAGTAGATAGTGTAATTGACCAATCCTCCTTGTAGTTCAAAGTCACTGTTTCAAAATACCGAGAAACTTCTTCATCTGTTATGTCAGCTCTGTTGTCCTTATTTGGTATTGTGTGAGAAATATACATTTAGTTCAACATTCAAAAGTTAGTTTTTCCAGACTTCTGTTTATAAACTTTTGTGAAATGATTGTTTCTTGCACATATGACAAGTTTGACCATATGTTGGACATTGCCTAGGTTGGTACCTCCTTCCACATCTAGAACATTTTTTCATATGATTATATGTTTTAACTTTAATACTTTCATTCTGTTTTCCTCCATACTACTTTTTTTTTTAACTTTTCTCTATTCATCAGTTTGTTTTCTTTCCTAAATGGGCAATCACTGTTGATTAAGTTCAGTAGTTTGACAAATTCTTGCTGCTTTTTCCAGATTTATATGTGGCTCTAGCCAACTTTCTTACACTGAAATCTTTTATATACCAATCACAATTTCATCTCTCTCCTTGACTCAAATTCTGGAAATTATATGTCTGACTTTATCTTTAGATCTGTTAAAAATGCTTCAAAAGTCTCTTCGTGCATTTGATTTCTTGAGTGAAATCTTTCAAATTTTTTTTTGTAAACAGTATTCCTCAGATTAAGACAAACTCTTAGAATATTCTCTAACCTTAAAATCAGAAGAATTATATAATTGTTTCAATTCCATCTTTTTGAATATTGCAGGTAATCTTTTATTCATCTTCCTTATGAGTAGATCCCACGGCCCTCAAAAATCAATCAAGTTCACATTTAAGCTTTTTCCAATTTTTCTGCAGCATTCTTGACATTTTAGGAATGGGGGCACTCTTAATTGATCCATCTTATTTCAGTCAAACTTGTTTTTCACTTATGAGTAACCTTTTTACTTCAGGATGGTGGTGGTTTGGGGTTGTTGGGGGTTTTTTTGTTTTTTTTTTTTTTTAACTTCTAGTTCTTTTTATCAGTACTTTTTCTCCTGGTACCCTGTGTTTTATATTCATGTAATTCACCAGTCTTCATAATTATTCATTGCTAATAACTTGTCTTTTTTAGATGCATAGTTAACATATATACAGAACATCTGAACTCAGGTCAATCTATCAGTCTAACCTAAAGCCAACTGCCTTTTCCAACAGTCAGCTTCCACACCCTGAAGAACCTGTTCATCCTCAATGCCACAGTAACATCGAACCTGGTACCTTTCATAATATAGAAATGCCCTCTTGTATGGAAAAATGTGTATGTGTGTGTGTGTTGCAATTCTCCACCAGCCATGCAAATCTTTGTGTAAGTGGTCCATCTGAATGACATATTTTTACCAAGCGTGTTGAGCCTGTACAAGGTCACTCTGCATTAACACATCCTTCCTAAGTATATGGGGCACCCATATTTCAAGGTTGCAGGTGAGCCAGTCTGTAACTTGATTGTCAGGCTGTTGTAGAGTTCTATAGATTGGTCTGAATAACTGAATCTGTTTAACTGGGTTAGCCAGTTCTCCTGCCTCCCATGTTTCGCTGTAAGAGGATATTCCACACCCTGGGACACCCACAGTCCTCTGCACCTAGTCCCAGCAGCTAAGGCAATGCAGAGTAATTGCCCAGACTTCCCCATAGAGAACGCTGTCCAGTGCAGCACCCAGGTGAGGGGAAAAAATCAATATTGGGACACTTGCTAAATATTTTCACTAATGACTTATCTGAGATTTCATTTTTTGATTATACCAAAATATTGAGATGTGGCAAACACAAGAAACTCAGCTGTATAAATACCCAGCTACTTACTGGAACTGTGGGCTACATGCAATGAACGACTAGCTGAGATTCATTATTGCAGTCTGGAATGCAGCAGGATACAAGCAACAGGACAGCTGTGTGGAAGGTGGAGACAGAGGATGACCTACTGATAACAAGCAATGCCAAGCTAAGCATGAGCCTGCAGTTCAAAACTTTAGGAAAAAAAAGTCCAATGCTGTTTTAAGATGTTTATGGAGGTATCACCTGTAAAAACTGTGTGGTAAGTGTCACTCTATAGAACTAATGTGATTTTGTCTGGAATACGGAGTGGAGTTTTGGTCTCCATGCTTCAGGCAAAAGCTACATAAAATACAAATGTCAAATACAGGAGGATTGGAGGAGAAAGAGCTGGAGCTAAATGTGCAGTGTTGAGAAAGGAGAACCTCCCTGGAGATATGACCCAAAACTATAAAATGAACACTGAAAGAAGGGAACTCTCTTGTGTTCTGAAGGCAGCAGGACAAGTGATGACAAAAGAGCAAGAAGTTCAAGTGATGATAGGATAAAAATTTTCAACAGTAACAGAGCGCAAGCAGTGACGGACTCTCAAGGCCAGGTGGTGGAGGCCCTGGTGGTGCAACACAAGCTAGATATGGAGGATGGAGAGCTGAAAAAGGCAGTTCTGAGGTGATCTTGCACGGGGAGTTTCCCTTGCACGCTCTAAAATCTGTAAACGGGATTCCTAGTCGAGCTGCATGATCACTGATTATAGAGCAACGTCAAGCCATGATGCAACATGGAGACGAAATATATACATGTGATGCTAAACCTGTGGGCCAGCTCAAAAATTGTAACTCTTAATGCTTGAGAATTACAAGCTTGTGGGCCAGACCTTTGAAAAACAGGCTGTTAGGTACCAGATGAGTGGAACTCATAAATGAAGCTCACCCAGGACTGGAAGGGGAACCTCTCAAACATGACTCCCATCATGGCCACCTCATGCTCAGAAGGGGGGGGGCATTTAACATTAAAGGAACCCTGAATAACTCTTACTCCTATAGATTCCCTCGGGCTGCAGTGACTATTAACTTTCTGGTACCTTGCAGGCAGATGCTGGGAAGGGGTAGCTAGCCCTTTGTTGCTAGAACTGAACACCTGGTAACAACATGCACCCAATGCTGCTTGTGCAGTAGAATGGGAAATTCCTGATTGCGTGGAGCGTGTGGGTGACTGCACCAGTTTTCATATGTTGAACAGCATCAGGCCCAATGAGAATATCAATAGGGAGACCCCCAGGAAACCGCATGATGCTGCAGGAAGTGATGTGAGTGATTTGTGCAGGGGTGTTTTGCATCAGTAAGGAACCAATATTTCAGAATGATGGCAGGGGAATCTATTCAGCTGCAGATGACATCTTTCTTTTGAGACCTAAAAATGGAGGCCCTGACCATCTGGAGTCATCAAAAAAGCTGCTTTCCATATGGAGGAAAAGTGTTGCCCCTATCCTAATTCCAGTTTGGGTAATTTACATCCTTCTGACATACATTCTCCCCCGCCACACACAGTTTCAGTCACATACAGTGTCTTCCCTTGCTCTTGTCATTTGCATTGCTCCTGGGCACATCACCCCAGAGGCCCCTACATTTCAGTGGAGGGTGAGTGATCCAGTCTGTAAAGTGCTCTGGGATGTGTAGGGGTGAAAGGTGCTAGAGAAATGTTTGCTGTAACATAAGATGAGAAGAAGAGCTCCAAAGCTTGTCTTTCATCAACAGAAGTTGATCCAGAAAAAGATATTGCCTTACCCAGCATGTCTGTGCTGTAATGAAATTAATAAATTATACTGCTGGTCTCACTTATTTTTAGAGGAAATACAATGACCTGCCCTGAGGGGAATCCGTGTCAACTGCCCTCTTTGCCTCTCTACGCAAAAGGCTTCCACTGCTCCCTATGAGATTAACAATTTTCACTCCTTCCATTCTCCTTTAAATATAGTAGGACATGTCTACCTTAAAAACCAAAGTCAACCTGTATTAGATCAACTTATAACCACTGCAGAAGCACTTCCACCTGCATAAGAGGGGCAGTGTGGGGAGCCGAGAGTCTGGTCTCAGCTCTGCTCCCAGCTCCCTACTGGGAGCCCAGCTGCCACACTGACTTCTGGCTCTCTGCTCCCTGCCTGTTCTCTCCACCCCCACACCCAGCTCTCTGTTCTGTGCTCCTCTTTTCCCCCCCCCAACCTATCTGCCCCTCCCTCAGCTCCCTGCTGAGAACCTGGCAGCCCTCCCAGCTTTGTGCTCACTGCCAGGAGCAGGGCAGCTGCCTGGGCCCCCAGCAGGGAGCCAGGAGCCTTGGGGAGCAGCCTGGCTGGGAGCAGAGAGGACTTTCTTATTAATTTCAGATCTCTATGCTGGAGCTGTTAAATTGACAAGAATGACAGCCAACAGCCGATGTAAGTAGTGCAGTGTCTATGCAGACACTGCATATCCCTAACTACACTGCCATAATCCTCTTGTGACGGTAGAGTTATGTTGGTGTAGTAGGGCAGTTACATCAGCAGGAGCAAGGCTGTAGGGTGCACTCTCATAGAATATCAGGGTTGGAAGGGACCTCAGGTGCGCACTGACATAGTTAAGTTGCCATAAGCTGCCTTACATTGATCTAAATGTGTAGTGTAGACTAGGACTTAGTTTAGTGCGGTGATACTCAGACTGAGGCTCGTAAGCTGGAAATGGCTCTTTGCACCACATATTAATAGTGTTGTTTAATTATTAAGCAATCAGGATGCTTTTACCATGTTAACCAATTGTAGCTGATAAAATACTTTGCTGTGGAGAATTATATATATGAACTATTTCCCTTGTCATCATACTGTTTAAATATGAATGTATAGTACTATAGTGGATGAAACAATTCACACTACTGTGGCTCTTTTGGGTAATGTTGATCACTAATATGGCTCCTGAACCACTGAGGTCTGTGTATCACTGGTTTAGTGCATCTATCTGGCTTCCACGTGCTGGTCACTAGCAGGGGTGCTACAAGCCAAGGGCTCCTTGTGAGAATTCACCTTTTGCACTTCCTAAGTTTGGCTCCACTCAGGCACCCAGATGTTTCATAACTGAAGAAATGCAGACTGAGCCCTCAATCTGCTCGCGTGTGCCTGGCAGGGAAGAGCACTTGTGGTGACACTGTGGCCCCAGCAAACTTGCTTATGTTCCCTGACCACTCTCTTTAGTTCCCAGGGGGTGGCAACTCACAAGGGATGGTGTAGCAGGGCAGTTACCCAGCTCCTGAGAGAAAAGACTCGGCTGATAGGGGAAGCAGCCACAGCTGGGGCCATGCCCCAATCAAGCCACCGCTGGCCCTATAAAAGGGCTGTGAGCCAGGAGCTGAGTCAGTTTCTCTCTAGCTGGGGAAAGTGAGAGAGAAGGACCTGGCTGCTTGGGAGAAAAGGGTACCTGGAGTGGAGCAGAGCTGAGGAAAGGCCAGAGGAGCAGGGAAGCTCCAGTCTGGCAACTCCCCAGGCTCAGGCCTTGCTAAAGGCCGAAGATGGTACTGGGGCTGCAGAGGTACAGGGATTGGGGATTAGGCAGAGGCAGAGGCAGCTGGTCCAACCCCCCCTTGCCCATGATGACTGATTTACAGACTGCAGTCTGCCCCAGTGAGCAGGGTCTTGATAGTGACTGGCAGTAGCCACTGAGGCAAGGTGGAGATGGAGGGTTGGGGGTTCCCCTGGGAGGGGAAATCCAGAGTGTGGGGGCATTGCCAGGGGGCAGTACCCCAAAGGAAAAGGGGCACTGGGGCCAGCAGCAGGCAAGATACTGGCCTGCGGAGGATGCTCTGGGCTAGAAGAGCTAATTCCCGAGACAACCAGCAGGAGGCGCCGCTGGTGAGTCATTGCTGCACTACAGATGACCATGGGTGTGCAGAGCTGTGGTGAGGCCAGCTGCCACGTGAGCTCTCCAGGAGTGGGAGGGGGCACAACTTTGGATTGAAGCAAAGCTAATTAGTTTTTGGCACAGATCTGTAAAAGGAATTTCTTCTGCCTCAGGCAGGAGCAGGAGGTGCTGGTGATTCTTCTTCCCAGTACCAAAATCAGTTGCTCGTCCAACACAGGGCTCCATAAGTAAGGCCTGCTGGCTTTAGACAGTTTGGGGAAAGGAAGGAAGGTGCCAAGGATATGCTGCTGGGACTTGGTAATATTGCCCATGTGCAGTTTGGTTCCATTTAGGCTGGGACTGGGGGAGACTGTAGTGATTTTAGATGAAGAGCTGCAGGCTCACACATGCTGATGACATGCCCATAGACTACACAAAGCTGATGACAATTACAGAGGTGCCAAGCTAGATGCTCAAAGTACTGATCACAGCAACTCCTCGCTGGAGCCACAGGGATGCCAGCCTAGGACACCTGAAATGCTGCTCTAATCATTGCAGGAGGATGTCTAAGGGAAGCATTTGCTGCTCACATAAGCGAAAACCATACCTGCTTCTTTCCCTGCTAAAGTAAGGGAGTGCCTCCCCCTTCCCTCCCTCCCTCCTTCAAACAACTAGGTTGCCCTTCCCACTCTGTCTCAAGGGAGCTGAGCTGAAACTGAACACCCACACCATGCTGTGCCCAGTGATCAAGGGAAGGGATTAAGGAGAAGCAGTCACGCTGCTGCTGACACCAGGCACACCTCCCTGGTGCTCTTCAGACACCTGCCTCTGGGTATTAGCTCTAATTCTCCCTCCCATGGCTGCTGTGGCAGGAGCACTTTGATTAATTAGGCCGGGCCTTTCCGCTTGCTGAAGCAGTGAGGTGGGAGGCCACCCTTAGCTCCCAGCCTGGAGAGATGTTTCTTTAGTGCTGGTGAAAGGGGTGAGAGTGGTGCCCCTAGCAATCAAATTCTGTAGCCGAAACACGGGCAGCAGGCACAATGCCAGTGGGTGATCCCCCCCACAAACTGCCCTACCATGACTGCTCCCAGAAATACAGAGGGGGTTCAGAGTACTCCCTGCTCTACACTAGGAGTTGAGGTCGGATTTAGCAGCGTTAAATGGATTTAACCCTGCACCCGTCCACATGACTAAGCCCTTTTTCGACTTAAAGGGCTCTTAAAACCGATTTCTTTACTCCACCCCCGACAAGGGGATTAGTGCTGAAATTGGCCTTGCCAGGTTGAATTTGGGGTACTGTGGATGCAATTAGACGATATTGGCCCCCTGGAGCTATCCCAGAGTGCTCCATTGTGACTGCTCTGGACAGCACTCTCAACTCCAATGCACTGGCCAGGTAGATAGGAAAAGGCCCATGAACTTTTGAATTTCATTTCCTGTTGGGCCAGCTTGGCGAGCTGCAGGAGAGTGCAGAGCTCATCAGCAGAGGTGACCATGATGGAGTCCCAGAATCGCAAAAGAGCTCCAGCATGGACCGAATGGGAGGTATGGGATCTGATCGCTGTATGGGGAGAGGAATCCGTGCTATCAGAACTACGTTCCAGTTTTCGAAATGCCAAAACATTTGTCAAAATCTCCTAGGGCATGAAGGACAGAGGCCGAAGCAGTGCCGCATGAAACTTAAAGAGCTGAAGCAAGCCTACCAGAAAACCAGAGGCAAATGGCCGCTCCAGGTCAGAGCCCCAAACATGCTGCTTCTATGATGAGCTGCATGCCATTTTAGGGGGTTCTGCCACCATTACCCCAACCGTGTGCTTTGACTCCTTCAATGGAGAGGGAGGCAACACGGAAACAGGTTTGGGGAGCAAGGAAGATGATAGCTCACAGCAAGTAAGCAGAGAAACTGGTTTTCCCAACAGCCAGGAACTGTTTCTCACCCTGGACCTGGAGCCAGTACCCCCCGAACCTACCCAAGGCTGCCTCCCAGACCCACCAGGTGGAGAAGGGACCTCTGGTGAGTGTACCTTTTAAAATAGTAAACATGTTTGCTTTTATACCATGTTTAATGATTAACTTGCTCTGGCATTTGCAGCCAGTACAGCTACTGGAAAAGTCTGTTAACGTGTCTGGGGATGGAGCGGAAATCCTCCAGGGACATCTCCATAAAGCTCTCTTGGATGTACTCCCAAAGCCTCTGCAAAAGGTTTCTGGGGAGGGCAGCCTTATTCCGTCCTCCATGGTAGGACACTTTACCACTCCAGGCAAGTAGCACATAGTCGGGAATCATTGTAGAACAAAGCATTGCAGTGTATGTTTGCTGGCGTTCAAACAACATCCATTCTTTATCTCTGTGTTATCCTCAGGAGAGTGATATCACTCATGGTCACCTGGTTGAAATAGGATGCTTTTCTTAAGGGGACATTCAGAGGTGCCCGTTCCGGCTGGGCTGTTTGCCTGTGACTGAACAGAAATGTTCCTCGCTGTTAGCCGCAGGGAGGGGTGAGGGGTTAGCCATGTGGTGGGGGGAGGCAAAATGCAACCTGTAACGAAAGCACATGTGCTATGTATGTAATGTTAACAGCAAGGTTTACCGTGAGAGAGTGTACCCATTGTTCTATAAAATGTCCTTTTAAATACCACTGTCCCTTTTTTTTTTTCCTCTACCAGCTGCATGTGTTTCAAGGATCATAGGATCTTCTCCTTCTCAGAGGCTAGCGAAGATTAGAAGACGAAAAAAACGCACTCATGATGAAATGTTCTCTGAGCTCATGCTGTCCTCCCACACTGACAGAGCACAGATAAATGCATAGAGGCAGACAATGTCAGAGTACAGGAAAGCACAAAATAACCGGGAGGAGAGGTGGCGGGCTGAAGAGAGGGCTGAAACTGAAAGGCGGAAGCAGTGTGATGAGAGGAGGCAGGATTCAATGCTGAAGCTGCTGGAAGATCAAACTAATATGCTCCAGTGTATGGTTGAGCTGCAGGAAAGGCAACTGGAGCACAGACCGCCACTACAGCCCCTGTGTAACCAACCGCCCTCCTCCCCAAGTTCCATAGCCTCCTCACCCAGATGCCCAAGAACGTGGTGGGGGGCCTCCGGCCACCCAGCCACTCCACCCCAGAAGATTGCCCAAGCAACAGAAGGCTGGCATTCAATAAGTTTTAAACTTTTAAAGTGCTGTGTGGCCTTGTCCTTCCCTCCTCCACCACCCCTCTTGGACTACCTTGGTAATTATCCCCCTATTTGTGTGATGAATTAATAAAGAATGCATGAATTTGAAGCACCAGTGACTTTATTGCCTCTGCAAGCGGTGATCGAAGGAGGGAGTGGAGGATGGTTAGGTTACAGGGAAGTAGAGTGAACCAAGCAGGGGGGTGTTTCATCAAGGAGAAACAGACAGAAATTTCACACCATAGCCTGGCCAGTCATTAAACTGGTTTTCAAAGCTTCTCTGATGAGCATCGTGCCCTCCTGTGGTCTTCTAACCACCCTTGTTTCTGGCTGTGTGTAATCAGTGGCCAGGCGATTTGCCTCAACCTCCCACCCCACCATAAACATCTCCCCCTTACTCTCACAGATATTGTGGAACGCACAACAAGCAGTAATAACAGTGGGAACATTGGTTTCGCTGAGGTCTAACCAAGTCAGTAAACTGCGCCAGCGTGCTTTTACATATCCAAATGCACATTCTACCACCATTCTGCACTTGCTCAGCCTGTAGCTGAACAGCTCCTGACTATTCTCCAGGCTGCCTGTGTATAGCTTCATGAGCCATGGCATTAAGGGCTAGGCTGGGTCTCCAGGGATAACTATAGGCATTTCCACATCCCCAACAGTTATTTTCTGGTCTGGGAATAAAGTCCTTTCCTGCAGCTTTTGAAAAAGACCAGAGTTCCTGAAGATGCAAGCGTCATGTACCTTTCCCGGCCATCCCACGTTGATGTTGGTGAAACGTCCCTTGTGATCCACCAGTGCTTGCAGCACTATTGAGAAGTACCCCTTGTGGGTTATGTACTCACTGGCTTAGTGCTCCAGTGCCAAGATAGGGATATGGGTTCCATCTATGGCCCCACCACAGTTAGAGAATCCCATTGCAGCAAAGCCATCCACTATGACCTGCACATTTCCCAGGGTCACTCCCCTTGATATCAGCAGATCTTTGATTGCGTTGGCTACTTGCATCACAGCAGCCCCCACAGTAGATTTGCCCACTTCAAATTGATTCCCTACTGATTGGTAGCTGTCTGGCGTTGCAAGCTTCCACAGGGCTATTGCCACTCGCTTCTCAACTGTGAGGGCTGCTCTCATCTTGGAATTCTTGTGCCTCAGGGCAGGGGAAAGCAAGTCAGAAAGTTCCATGAAAGTGCCCTTATGCATGCAAAAGTTTCACAGCCACTGGGAATCGTCCCAGACCTGCAACACTATGCGGTCCCACCAGTCTGTGGTTGTTTCCCGGGCCCAGAATCGGTGTTCCACTGCATGAACCTGCCCCATTAGCACCATGATGCCCACATTTCCAGGGCCCGTGCTTTGAGAGAAGTTTGTGTCCATGTTCTCATCACTGTCCTCACTGCACAGTCATCGCCTACTCACCCGGTTTCGCTTTGCCAGGTTCTGATGCTGCATATACTGCTGGATAATGCATGTGGTGTTTAATGTGCTCCTAATTGCCAAAGTGATCTGAGCGGGCTCCATGCTTGCTGTGGTATGGCGTCTGCACAGAAAAAAGGTGCGAGGGAGGGGCGACTGATGACATGGCTTACAGAGAATTAAAATCAACAAAGGGGGTGGCTTTACATCAAGGAGAAACAAAAACAACTGTCACACAGAATCCCTTAGGGATTGAACTCAAAATGCTAGGTTTAGCAGGCCAATGCTCAACCCACTGAGCTATCCCTCCCACTGCTATTTCAGGCAGGACTGAAACTCCATTAAACTTTTCAAGGTGCCCCTGACAGACCTCACTGAAACGATTGTCAGCCGTTGATTTCACAGAGGGAGGGGGGAGCAAATGAATACAAAACAAATCTGGTCTATTTCTTGTTTTGATCCACTCCATCTCTCTTTTACATCTGTGGCTGGCAGCAGACGTTGCAGTAGGACTGCTAGCCATCCTCATCTCCTGCCTGCTTGGCAGAAGATGGTGCAATAGGACTGCCGGCAGGACTAAAGAGAATGACCTGATCAAGTCACTCCTATTTCAGTCCCTGCACGCATGTCTGCCCAGGCGCTCCTGACCAACTTTACCGAGGCGTCCAGGAGTACCTCGGACATGATGACTATGGTTATCAGGCCTATTGCACCGTCTGCTGCCACAAGACAATGAGCTGCTGCTGTGTAGCAATGCAGTACCGCATCTGCCAGGAGACACAGGGTGATGGTGAGCTGAGCGGGCTCCATGCTTGCCTTGGTATGACGTCTACACAGGTAACTCAGGAAAAAAAAGGCAAAAAACGATTGTCTGACGTTGCTTTCATGGAGGGAGGGAGGGACGGAGGGCCTGAGGACATGTACCCAGAACCACTGGCGACAATGTTTTTGCTCCATCTGGATCTCAACCCAGAATTCCAATGGGCGGCGGGAACTGTGGGATAGCTACCCACAGTGCAACGCTCCGGAAGTCTATGCTAGCCTCTGTACTTTGGAAGCACTCCACCAAGTTAATGCCTTTAATGCACTTAGAGCATTTTGTGTGGGGACACACACAATCGACTATATAAAAATGATTTCTAAAAAAACAACTTCTATAAATTTGACCTAGTTTCATAGTGGAGACATACCCTAAGGATCAGCTGCCTCCTGGGCACCCCCTCATAGCCAGGGTGCCTGAGCATTGCCCCTGCTAACAATTCCTCCCCTTTTCAGGACTCTCCCATAATTTCCACATCAAAGGGACAGTCTCACAAGTTTCTTATTCAGGCTTCAGTCTCCAGGCACTTCTGGCCAGGCTTTTAGTCCTCTTTCGTTTTGTTAGTTCAGCAAACAAAAATTGAAAACAACACTACTCTGCTAGTGTTGAATTCTGGCCTCAGGGTGTCTCTTCCACGGTTTCCTGCCTCTGGTAGTCTCACCAACTCTCTCAGTGCTCTGGCTGCAGCTTTTCTCTCACTCTCTGGCTTCCTCCTTGTTGCAGCTTCCTGCTGCTCTGATAGTGGGACCACCTGATCCAACCCAGGTGTAGCTCCTTCATAATCAGGGTTGGCTAGCTTTAGGCACTCAAGCCCCTATGGGAGAGGTTCCCGTTACAGGCTATTCAATCCTTGGCTTCTGTGCTGAGAATTAGTGCCAGTAGTCATGGGGCTTTTGCCATGTGGGCACTTACCTAAGGGCTTGTCTAGATGAACTGTTAGTGCGTGGCAAGCTGGGCTGTAAATGCACAGCACACTAGTGTGCCACACACTAACTGTCCGTGTGGATTCGGCTACCATGCGCTGAAAGTTTCCTAGTATACACTAACCTACTTCTGTTTCATTGACTCATTTCACAGTCACTGAACTAGGTCACTAGTGGACTATCGTGGAAAAATTCCTCTCCCATTCTCAAACCTCTGAGCCATCCACCCGCCTTTGATATTTGATTATTTTCCCTTAAAAAAAAATCAATCAATCAATCAATCACATCCTGTATGATACTTGAATGAAAGATCCTCCAATCTATGGTGATATTTGTCTATAATGAGCAATATCATCACGCAGGTAATTTAGTGTGAGGGACAGTCAGCTGCTAGGGATAGGCTGAAATTATGTCCCTACAAAGGTACTGGAAGGCAACACAGTGTGGGCATTGCACTTCAGGTTTATGTGGCAGCTATCCCACTAGCCCCCATCAGTACTGAGCTCTGCCAATAAGGGTCATTAACCCTCCAGGATTGTCCTGGAGTCTCCAGGAATTAAAGATTGTCATGTGATGAACTTCCAGGAATTAGGGCTGTCAATTAATCACAGTTAACTCATGTGATTAACTCAAAAAAATTAATCGCGATTAATCACAGTTTTAATTGCACTGTTAAACAGTAGACTACCAATTGAAATTTATTAAAGATTTTTGGATGTTTTTCTAAATTTTTAAATTTATTGATTTCAATTACAACACAATACAAAGTGTACAGTGCTCACTTTGCATTTTTATTACAAATATTTGCACTTAAAATGATAAAAGAAATAGTATTTTTCCATTCACCTCATACAAATACTGTAGTGCAATCTCTTTACCGTGAAAGTGAGAACAAGCGTTCGCATGGCACTTTTGTAGCCAGCATTGCAAAGTATTTATGTGCCAGATATGCTAAACATTTGTATGCCCCTTCATGCCTCTGTCATCATTCCAGAGGACATGCTTCCATGCTGATGATGCTCATTAAAAAAATAATATATTAATTACTTAGTGACTGAACTCCTTGGGGGGGGGGAGAATTGTCTGTCTCCTGCTCTGTTTTACCCGCATTCTGCCATATATTTCATGTGATCGCAGTCTCAGGTGATGACCCAGCACATGTTTTAAGAACACTTTGACAGCAGATTTGACAAAACTCAAAGAAGGTACCAATGTGAGATTTCTAAAGATCGTTACAGCACTCGACCCAAAGGATGAGGTGTGGAGCATGCTCGCAGAAGTCTTTAAAAGAGCAACACTCTGATGCGGAAACTACAGAACCGAACTACCAAAAAACAAAATCAACCTTCTGCATCTGACTCAGATGATGAAATTGAACATGCATCAGTCCGCACTGCTGATGAACCTATCATCAGCATGGATGCATATCCTCTGGAACGGTGGTTGAAGCACGAAGGGACATATGAATCTTTAGCGCATCTGGCATGTAAATGTCTTGCAATGCTGGCTACAACAGTGCAATGCGAACGCCTGTTCTCACTTTCAGGTGACACTGTAAACAAGAAGTGGGCAGCATTATCTCCTGTAAATGTAAACAAACTTGTTTGAGCAATTGGCTGAACAAGAAGTAGGACTGAGTGGACTTACAGGCTCTAAAGTTTTACATTGTTTAGTTTTTGAATGCAGTTTTTTTGTACATAATTCCACGTTTGTAAGTTCAACTTTCATGATAAAGAGATTATACTACAGTACTTGTATTAGGTGAAACGAAAAATACTATTTATTTTGTTTTTTACAGTGCAAATATTTGTAATAAAAATAAATATAAAGTGAGCACTGTACACTTTGTATTCTGTGTTGTAATTGAAATCAATATGTTTGAAAATGTAGAAAACATCCAAAAATATTTAAATAAATGGTATTCTATTATTGCTTAACAGTGAGATTAAGCGCGATTAATTTTTTTAATCATGTCATTACTTGCGTCAATTTTTTTTAATTGCTTGTCAGCCCTACCAGGAATACATTGAACCCAAATTGGCAACCCTACTGCCAATGCATTTCAAGCCCGAGCTTCAGCTGCCCCTGGTGTTGCAGTCCTGAGGTCCCACGCAGCTCTGCCAAATGCCCCTCACTTCTGATCTCCATCTCTCTCTCACTTCATGAACTACTGCAATTCAGGGGTGCAAGAACTAGGGATGCTGGGAGTGCAGGAGCACCCCCGGCTTGAAGTGGTTTCCATCATATACAGGGTTTACAGTTTTGTTTAATGGCTTTCAGCACCCCTACTATAAAAATTGTTCCAGGACCCCGCTGCACTGGGTTGGATAAAGTCCACCATAAAGGGGGAGCTGGGATATGGCACAAACATTCTTTTTCAAAAGGTTGTGGTGAAATTTAGGTTATTGGCAGAGAAGGTGGCTCTCATCAAAAGTTACAAAAATCCCCAAAGAAGCCAAGTTCAGCCCTGAAGGAAGTAGGCAAAACTCCCCTTGACTTCAATTGACTACCTAGCCCAATTCCTGGTTTAAACGAAGAAAAGAAGAAATATGTGGAAAGGTCATTGCCTGGCCTCCAACAAAGTTTTCTAATGGGAAAGAGGGGCCAACTGCCAGTGCTGAGTTTTTCCACGCTCAGGGCTTGGAGCCTTGATGGAGAACGCTATAAGTCATCTTGATCCACAGGACACATGGCAGAATGATGTGAAGTCTTGGTGAGGGCAATTGTGACATTCCAAAGCAAATGACAATACTGCAAAAATCAATTGTCTCAGCTGAAGAAAAAAATAGCATCTGTTTACTAGAGGAGACAAAACTACTGGATAACCAAGGTGCTTTGAACAGAGTTTTGCCTCACCCACACAGAGGCGGAGTGATAGACGAAGAATTAATAATAACTGCACTCAGGACACTTTGCTATACACTTTAAGCCATACCAACATGCAATAAAACTCTATAGAAAAATACCTTCTTAAAATGTGGAATTAATAAAGCAAACTGAGGAGTCTGCCACTGGGAAAAAGGGCCAAGCTCAGAGTAGGAATGGGGTGTAAAGGAAATAAATATGTGTTCAACACTAGTTTTATATGAAAAGCCAACTTTGTGGTGAAAGCTGTAAAAGTGGGAAGAAATGTACTAAGATAGATGTCAAGGGAAGAATATTCCATATGTTAGGGCCCAGTGCGGTCAAGCCACCATTGCATACAAATGTAAAAGACAAGATTAACAGGCTTATTACCACACAGCAGGTGGTGTGTGTGATCAGATACCTGGCAGGATGAGGTTTAGGGGAATGGTTTTGCGTGTAACTAAAGCCTACACCACTGAGGGCTTTAAAACCCAGGAGTGCTAGTTTAAAATTAAGCTACATGTATGTACAGCTGATATAAAGAATGCATGGCAGGCGTAATTTGACCCTGGAGGTTCAAACTGGTTAGCAAACATCCTTCCAGAGGCTGAACAAGTTGTGAATGATGGAGAAGCCCTGCTGATAGCTCCACTCAGATGGAATTACAATAATGAACCGCACGGGAGCATGAGGGCCTGCAAGGTCATTGCAAGATAGATAAAGATGTGGCCAGGACAAACTGTGCATCTAAAATAAACACTTTATTACAATGTCTGACACACAGCTTTCCATGGACAAAGATAGAGCTAGTGTTTTAAACATTATTCATTATCTCAGAGCAAGCCCCCTCAACAGCAGGGGCACAAAGGAAGAGAGAAACTTCCTGTTACGATGAGTACCCACTGTCATGATTTTTGATACCCTAGGCCTTGAAAACAAGACAGCTCTGATGCATCCTTCTAGTGAAATCAGCCAAGCATTTCTCCAGGGCAGGGAATACATTTTCAGGGTCTATGAAGCATGAAAGACATAATCTTGGCAAGAGGCCTATAGGGGGCGGTTATCCACTCCGCTCCTAACAGGGCTGAGGCCAGCCCTGGGAGAAGGCTGGGGCTGTGGGGAAAAGCCCAGGCTAATTAAGGGAGCAGCTGCAGCTGTGGCCAGCTCAATCAGGCCCAGCTGGCCCCTATAAGAGGCTGCCTGTAGAGGGAGAAGGGCCTGGCTGTAAGGTGCTGAGCAGGACACCTAGATTAGAGCAGGGTAGGGGAAGGGCTAGAGGTGTAGGGAGCTCTGGCCTGGAAAGCCTCAGGCTACAGACTGAATAGGTGCAGGGTTGCAGAAGGTCCAAAACCCCCTTGCCTGTGATGAGTGGAGTATACACTGCAGTCTACCTCTGATACAAGGGGCTAAGTGGGGACTGGCAGTAGCCCAGACTGAGGTGAGGTGGGGTTAGAGGGTGGGGGTTCCTCTGGGTGGGGAGACCCAGAACCTTAACCTGACCCCAGAGAAAGGTGCACTGGATTCAGGGAGGGACACAGGGGCCGATGGTAAGGTGGATCACTGGCCTGCAGAGGGTGCTCTGGTGGCTGGATGAGCTGATGACTGCCAGCAGGAGGTGCTGGCAGGTGAGTCTGAACCTTTACAAGGCCTCATTTATATGGTGAGCACGTGGTGGGGTTACTACTTATTAGACCTTTAGTGAATAATGCATGAATATCCATCACCACAGAACAGCCCCTATTTTCTGTTAATGGCTCAAACCACTGGATGGCAATTTCAGACACTAGCAACTTCCTTCTTTTGTAGAAGCAATAACCCACAGGCATTTGTTCCACAAATTACTGAGAAGTCTTCTAGCCCCCAAATAGCTAGCTATATGCGATCAAAAACAAATTTAAAAAAAAAAATTCCTGTCCCTGACCAGTGTAGTCTCACCTTCAAAGAGAGGTTGTAGACCACCTGGAATCAACCCAGGATGTCACTGGGTATACAAATACATCTTTCAGAGTAGCAGCTGTGTTAGTCTGTATTCGCATAAAGAAAAGCAGTACTTGTGGCACCTTAGAGACTAACAAATTTATTAGAGCATAAGCTTTCGTGAGCTACAGCTCGCTTCATCGGATGCATTTGGTGGAAAAAACAGAGGAGAAATTGTCAGATAGAGACAAACACCTACAAGATCTCTATCATGCATTCCTACAACTACAATACCCACCTGCTGAAGTGAAGAAACAGATTGACAGAGCCAGAAGAGTACCCAGAAGTCACCTACTACAGGACAGGCCCACAAAGAAAATAACAGAACGCCACTAGCCATCACCTTCAGCCCCCAACTAAAACCTCTCCAACGCATCATCAAGGATCTACAACCTATCCTGAAGGACGACCCATCACTCTCACAGATCTTGGGAGACAGGCCAGTCCTTGCTTACAGACAGCCCCCCAATCTGAAGCAAATACTCACCAGCAACCACACAACAGAACCACTAACCCAGGAACCTATCCTTGCAACAAAGCCCATTGCCAACTCTGTCCACATATCTATTCAGGGGATACCATCATAGGGCCTAATCACATCAGCCACACTATCAGAGGCTCGTTCACCTGCGCATCTACCAATGTGATATATGCCATCATGTGCCAGCAATGCCCCTCTGCCATGTACATTCACCAAACTGGACAGTCTCTACGTAAAAGAATGAATGGACACAAATCAGACGTCAAGAATTATAACATTCAAAAACCAGTTGGAGAACATTTCAATCTCTCTGGTCACTTGATTACAGACCTAAGAGTGGCTATCCTTCAACAAAAAGGCTTCAAAAACAGACTCCAACGAGAGACTGCTGAATTGGAATTAATTTGCAAACTGGATACAATTAACTTAGGCTTGAATAGAGACTGGGAATGGATGAGTCATTACACAAAGTAAAACTATTTCCCCATGTTATTTCTCCCCCCCACTCACCCCCACTGTTCCTCTGATATTCTTGTTAACTGCTGGAAATCGCCTACCTTGCTTGTCACCATGAAAGGTTTTCCTCCTTTTCCCCCCCCTGCTGCTGGGGATGGCTTATCACTCTCCTTACAGTGTGTATGATAAACCCATTGTTTCATGTTCTCTGTGTGTGTATATAAATCTCTCCTCTGTTTTTTCCACCAAATGCATCCGATGAAGTGAGCTGTAGCTCACAAAAGCTTATGCTCTAATAAATTTGTTAGTCTCTAAGGTGCCACAAGTACTGCTTTTCTTTTTACAAATACATCTGGAACTGAACAGCCACTACCTGCTCTTTTTTTTTTTTTTTTTTAAATCAAGGGAATAAGTTAGACTTGGTGATAACTGGCAAGCATGCCAGTGTCAATGAATGGATCCCTGAGGCAGGGTAAGCCTCTGCATATTTGAGGATAGTCTGTCTCCTCCCCTCATTAAACAGACATTAATAATGAGCCCCCATAGCTACTCCACTTGCCTTAAGTAACCAAGATAGACAAGGTTTGGAACCACAGCTGGTAAGTGTCAGAAAAGAATGTTTCAGAGTAGCAGCCGTGTTAGTCTGTATTTGTAAAAAGAAAAGGAGGACTTGTGGCACCTTAGAGACTAACAAATTTATTAGAGCATAAGCTTTCGTGAGCTACAGCTCGCTTCATCGGATGCATTTGGTGGAAAAAACAGAGGAGAGATTTATATACACACACACAGAGAACATGAAACAATGGGTTTATCATACACACTGTAAGGAGAGTGATGGTAACACCCATTGTTTCATGTTCTCTATGTATATAAATCTCCTCACTGTATTTTCCACTGAATGCATCCGATGAAGTGAGCTGTAGCTCATGAAAGCTTATGCTCAAATTTGTTAGTCTCTAAGGTGTCACAAGTACTCCTTTTCTTTTTGAGAAAAGAACACGGGCATCCTTCTTGAGAGACTGTCTCCCTGTAGCATACTGCAACAGCTGTGATAAGTGGAGGCTCTTGAGCTGCAGCTGCCTTAATATAAAAGAAGGGGCTGCTGGCAGGTTGTTCTCCCTGGAGAAATGCTGATTTCCCCTTCCTTTGATTCAAAAGAGCCAGAAACTGTGTCCTTCAGGGAATTCTACAAATCCTCTGGCCTTTTAGCAGGAGAGGGGCACAATAAAGGCCAGCATTTGTAGCTGTGATGGTGTATTGGCAGGGTGTTGTTTGGCTGGCTGGCTGGCTATTTTCTGGTTTGGGGAGAGCTGCTAAGGTTTTACATCATCAAATTTTAATTAAGAATAGTGTTAAAGGCACCTCAATTGAGATTTTCAAAGCCAATTAGGGGAATTAGCTCCACAGCACCCCTATTCTCCTTTCACAATCTCAACCCTTGAGTCCAGAAAAAGCACCCCCCACACACCTTTTTGTTATATATCTAAATAAATCTAACCCAGTTCACTATCACTTTGAAAAGAAACATATTACTGGAGAACAACAACAAAAGAAGAAGCAATTTCAAGAATCTGGACTCTGGTCAAGCAAAGCCCTTAAACTGAACTTCACAGATGTGAGCAGTTTCACTGAATCAGCAGGCTACTCACGTGAGTAAATGTGTACAGGATCAGGACCTTAGTGCCCATAAAATCAGCATTCAGGGATGAGGCAGCTCAGGTGCCCATTTTATCTCTGAAAAAACTTGTCACTTTTGAAGTAAAATTCTACATTTTTGGATATGCAAATTTGGCCAAAATTGTGGTTGGTAAGATTACTAAGAAAAATGTCTTACATTATTATAGGTAATTGTCTATACTTAATAAGCTATGTACATTGTACAATATACAAAGACCGTTTCAAAGAGCCTACAACCTAAAAGATGGAGACATACACAATTTGTGTTTGTATGGTACTAGTGCATGTGTCTGCTATCAGTGTTTGAGTGTCTCTCAATGTGTGTTTTTGCTGGATCTGTGGTCTCGATGTGTATTTGGAACTATGTGTGTATTTGCTGTCTGTATTATGTCAGTGTGTGTATTTACCGTTTGTGTCTCTGTGTGCATTTGCTCTCAGTGGGTAAAGTATACTCTCGTATGTGTGACTGTGTGTATTTGCTGCCTCTGTTCGTTGTCCCTGTGCTGTGTCTCATAGTGTGTATTTGCTGTCAATGTATGTGCTCTCAGTATGTGTTTTCTGTCACTGAGTGTTTGCTTGCTGTATCTCTGTGTGTGTGTGTGTCGTTTCAGTATATGTTTTCCCACTGTGTTTGCTCTCAGCGCCTGTGATGCTCTGTGCATGTCTACTCTCAGTATGTGTGTTTGTTTGCTCTGTGTGTGTTCCACTGTCTCTCAATGTGTTTGCTGTGTGTCTGTCGTTTCAGTGCATGTTTTCCCACTGTGTGTTTGCTCTCAGTGCCTGTGATGCTCTGTGCATGTGTCTACTCTCAGTATGTGTGTTTGTTTGCTTGCTCTGTGTGTGTGTGTTCCACTGTCTCTCAATGTGTTTGCTGTGTGTGTCGTTTCAGTGTGTTTTCCCCGTGTTTGCTCTCAGCGCCTGTGATGCTGTGTGCATGTGTCTACTCTCAGTATGTGTGTTTGTTTGCTTGCTTGCTCTGTGTGTGTTCCATTGTCTCTCAATGTGTTTGCTGCGTGTGTGTGTGTCGTTTCAGTGCATGTTTTCCCACTGTGTGTTTGCTCTCAGCGCCTGTGATGACCTGTTTGCTCTGTGCATGTGGCTGCTCTCAGTGTGTGTATTACTTGTCCGAACATCTTTCCAAGCGGCCGCTGACTTCTTTCCCAGAGTTAGGTAACAGGCCCAGTTCTTTGCAGCCTCGTTGGCTGCGGCGGGCCCCATCAGCCAATCGTGCCAGGCGGCCCCGGCGCAGCCAGTCAGGAGGCCGTTTCCACCAGCGGCCCCCGGGGCGGGGAGCGGGCTGGGCGGGGCAGGCGGCTGCTCTCGCTCGCTCGCTCTCAGCCGCCCAGCCCCGCGCCGGCCGCGGCCGCGACCTCTCTCGTGACTCCCATTAGCGCCATCTGCGCTCTGCCCCCAGCGCGCCTCTCCGGGACGCGGCATGTCCGGCTGCGACGACCTCGGCGTCCCGCCTGCCATGGACTTCCCCGAAGTGCTGAAGTCCCTGCTGGAGTACTCCTTGCCCTGGGCCGACACGCTCGCAGGTAGGCGGCCCCCCCCCCCCCGCCTTGCACCCCTCCCCCCCCGGGAGAGGGCGAGGCGGGGGTCCCGGGAAGACTGATCGCCGAGCCTTTGGGGCTCCGCTGCCAGCGAGCCCGGCGGGCTTTGCGCCGCCATAGGGCGCAACTCCTCGCTAGGGGCCGAGCCTCTGCCCTGTCTGTCCCGTTTCCCAAGAACGGCCGAGCCTCCGGGAGCTGCTGCTGCCCCTCGCCCCCAGGGGCCCCACGGTGGGAACGAGTCGCCCAGGGGGTGGGGTGTTTGTGGGGCAAACTGTGTCCGCTGCTGCGGCAGGGGGTTACGACCGCAAAGCTGGGCAGGGAGCAAGAGCGATGGCCCGCCTTCTGTACACTTAGAGCCTCTTCCTTTCGGGACTTTCCCTCTTGCTGTGTTCCTAGTACCGTGCCGCACAAACCAGATGCAAAAAACCTAGGAGGTCCCCTAGTGCAAACGCTTGTTCTCTCCGGGGCAGTGCAGGCTAGATCAAGCCACCCGTGCTTGATACACCCTAAGGACTGGGGAATCGCTACCCCCAGGGACCTTTCCATTTTCAGCTGGGATAGTTGCATGTCCCTTGCAGGCTGCTTTGTGGTTGTTTTAACTCTTTCCTGGCTGAGCAGCGTTCTGGGTGGGAGTGCACGTGGAAATGCCATGGCACACCTCAGTCATGTTTGGACATGTGCCTCCTTACCTCACAGACTGATGTTCACTGAACTAAATGTTCTCAGGAAACTGCTGCCAGGACACAGATATGGTTCTGTGACAGCAAAAGGGCTCACGAAAGCTTATGCTCTAATAAATTTGTTAGTCTCTAAGGTGCCACAAGTACTCCTTTTCTTTTATGGTACTGAAGAGGTGCACCAGAAAAGGCATTAATGAAAGAATCTCTTAGCCAAGGAGAGAGGCTAATGGGATATAAATGGGGGCAGGAGTGCTGGTAGTAAGTGGCTTATGGCACAGAATAAAGGCATCTGAAGATTTAATTAGACACAAGAACCTGTGGCATTAGGAAGACCTGTGATGACGAAGGGATTAATGTAGGTCCCCACCTCTCTGAACAGATTCATTTTGTCAAGTCCCTGTAGCACAGGCCTTCTGTTGTTCCCTGTAAATTCACTCCCTCCCTTGCTGAGACTTGTACAATAACCAGACTGTTATATAATATGGAGCTGGATGGCTGGTCCTGGATGTGTTTCTCAGCTATCCTGTGCCATGGTGAAAAGCTGAGAGAGAGAGTAGGGTGTAGTTGTGGCAGAGCTAGGAAAACTGTGTCCTAGTGCAAGTGCCTGCATGGTGCTCTGGCCAAGCCTGGATTAAGTAAATTCCTTACATCCTTGGTATCTAGATTCAGCGGAGTGAAGCAACTGGTTGGAATCCATCCAACCTAGGAGAACACAGAAGAATTTGTTGAGGGGGCTAGAGAGGAAATTCTTTGATGATTGGATATGACTTTCTTTGGCTGAATGGGAATATGGAACCATGACAACTCCCTCCCTTTGCCTGGGGACCTCCCTTATGTTCCCTTAGTCTTCTTTAGTTCTCAGTTCCCTATTTGAAAAGCTCCCTGCCCGAGCCAGTCTTTCCAACCCCCTTTTTCAGGGACCAGGTCTATCATCCCACACACACCCCTTCTCCATTTTACATACTCTGCTATCCTGCAGCAGGCCTCCTAGTGGTGTTGATTGCACACATACCCCCTACCTGGCCGTAGGCTCCTTATTACAGATCCTCCCGTCACATCAGAGCTGTGCTTCTCACCCCCTTTGGAGCTGAATTCCCCATCACAAGCTGCCCAGTGTAAAAGCTAAGCCCACTGAGGATTCCCATCTTGCATGCCCCAATTCTTAGTACCAGAGCTAAAGAGAAACTGACAGTTACATTTGCAAAATCTAAATAAAGCAGGAGGGTGCAGCTGATGTTGCAGTTTCCAGTGACCTACTGCACCCATCTGCTTTATTTCGCTGGTGACGAGACTGAGTATCTAATCCCAGGAAGAGTCCAAGGAAACGTTCCCAAACCAGCCTCTCACATCACTGCCTGAAGAAGAGCCAGACACTTGACACCCATGGCAGAGTGCATTGTGAAGGATCCCACAAGAAGCTCCCTGCAAACTCCTGTTAAAGCCTATGCAAAAAATCATCTTTGCGTAAATTAAACACTCCCCGTGCACAGGCACATGCCTGTGACTGTACAAAGCTAATCCTAATGTTCAGCATCTGCTGAACTCATCTGGAAGTAAGTCAGGGAACAAGGTCAGTCTTAGGCACAAACACTGCACCTCCACCAGACAGTCTTCCACTTTTGGGGCCTAGAGATGAGGAAGACACTGTTGAGCTAATTCCCTGCCTCAGTACAGTAGTTTAGATTCCTTTACAGATCTTTGTTTCCTTGGACTCTTCCTGGGATTAGATACTCGGAGTCTAGTCACCAATGGAATAAAGTGGGTGGGTGCAGTAGGTCACTGGAAACCAGCCTTGCCAGGGAAACTGCAGCCTTGAACAAAATGGTGGGAAGCAGATATGAGGACTGTAACCCCATGACAAGTACTCAGTGACACCTCCTCTGTGAAATCCTCATTTCCCCTGAGAGATTCCTTCTCCTTTTAAATCTCCCCAGGCTGAGTCCTCTTCTTAGCTGGAGGAAGTTAGCACATGGTGGAAACTTCATTTACAGTCCAGTTGCCCCACATGAAGTATCATGATCTGCAAATGGAGGATTTATTATGAGTAGTCTGGTGCATGCCTTTCATTGCCCCTTGCTGGATAAAATATATTAAATCTTATCTGTATATTTCTGTCCTCTACTGGCTGAGCTAGAGGAGATTGGCTGTGCGTATGTGGGCACTAATTGCCTACTATTTCGAATCTGTAGAGGGCATATATCAGTTCTATTCTTCTTAGTTTTTTTCACTGTGCTGCTCATCATGGTATGCTCAATGTCTTCCAGTGATGCATTGAGCAGCATGACTAATTACTATCATGTACTATCTCTTCTCCATTTATCCCCCTGGAGTGTGGGTGGGAAATTGATTTTGATGTACTATGAGCTTGTATTAGTGAAGGTCAGGTCAAAGAAAGTTTGCCTTGCAACTGGGATGGAAAGTGATGAAATATGAGGTAGTTTTTAGATTCTATGGGAGTGAGTTCCATGGTCATGGTCTGACCCATGAAAATGCATAAATGAGATTCATCTTTGGTAGATAACGGCACTTGAGCCAGAGGAGTGCAGTTCCCTTCTGGCTGAATTATGGAAGTGGCTCTTTTAGATATGGGGTGGATTGTCTTGAGCATGTGTCACACTGTCCTCCATTGGTTGGAATGTATTATTTATTCATACATCACTGTAGATGTGTGTGGCACTTCTAGAGTAAAGTAAAAGACAGTGTTGCGGTCCAAAAATTGTCCATTTGAAGTGTATATCACTGTCTCTATGAGCTTATTAGCTCTGCCTGCTGAGTTACTGGAGATACTCCTTTAACACCTGGCTGGGTAGAGATGCGTGTGTTTTGAAATGGAAGATTGCAGGATGTAGTCCCTCCACTTGTGCATTTAGGTGGCAAGTGTCATATATGTATTTGAGTGATACAGGAAACATTCAGCAGGAACAGAGGTGGGAAATTACTAAAGACAAGATAGGAAAAACAAAAACTCGTAGATCCACCCCCTCCAAACCCTGCCAATGGCAGATTGTAACTGGTAGTTTCTCACCAACTTCACCAGTATAGTTTATATTGGGTCTGCACCTCTAAATCCAGCACCATTTTCCTTGTTTGTTTGAGGGCTGGAAACAACCTCAAAGTTTCTCCCTTCTCCTAGGGGTTTGACATAACATAGGACACATAGCAGCTATTGTCATGATGCAGGATAGGGGGTGATTGATGATATCCATGTCACAGGGGATAGGTGATCTCTGGATCCAAATTATATTCCTCAATGTTCTTATGGTCTTCACGTATCCTCCTAATTGCTATGCTGCCTGATGCAGGCAGTAATGCTAGTATCCCATCTGGAGGCTGTTAGGTTTGATCTCCCCTTATGTTGGCCCTCGAGAATAAATTTGCATATTTGAATTTAAGCAGACTGGTAGTATTATAGAGAGCTCTGCCTCTTTACATTTCACCTAGTTTCCTTATGTCTGTCAATATGCTGTGGTTCCCATTAATCTAAATCATTTTCACTAGACTGTGATTTATCTTCCCTGCTCTCCCCCAATAACGGAAAAAAAAAAAAAAAAAGCTCAGCGATGGAAGCTCTAAACACATCTTTACTCAGCAATATTCCCTGGATGAAAAATAAGGAATAGATTTCCCAAAGAACTCAAGACCAGACTTTCAAGTGCTCATTGTCTACCGTTGGGGCAAGATTTTCAAAAGAATGCTGCATCCAGCAGGTCCTATTGTGGTACTGGCAGCCAGATGTCAAGAGCTCAGTTCCTAGCTCACTGAGGTCTCTTGAAACTCTGCCCCTGCTTGTGTACTTTTGAAAATCTATGCCAAGAAGTAGAGCAGGTGCTGGTCAGGCACAAATGTTAGATGATGACTTTTGTGCAAGGAGAATGATCATACACATCACTTCTTCAGACTGAGGGGGGGGGGGCTGAGTCTGATTTCATATTTTTTTTCAGTGTGATGACATGATCTCTTTGGCAACAGCCAGATATCCTCTGTTTGTACAGTGCCTGGAACAACAGGGAAGGGTTCTTGGTTGGCCTCTCCTCCCTAACATAATAAAGATAAAATAGAAGCACCCAATGATACCGCTGCGGGGGGAAAAGCAGAGGGTGGGAAGGGAAAAGAAGAAGTTAGAATTCTTTATCTCAGCGCATGGGCCCCGCCCCGCTTGTGCAAAAACAACTCCTTTTTAAAAATATTTCTGGGCCCAGAGCACCGATGCGGCAATGACAATAATTGCCTCTAGAGGCTACGACTGTTAAAGAAACGAACGTATTTCTAGCGTGTTTTGCTGCCAGCAGCTGCACGCAAGTGGAGCCCGTATCACGTGCTCAGCCTTGTCCTCACGGGTAAGGTGACCCGCGAGCAGCCCGGAGTGGAGCTGAAGTAATGCGACCCCTAGTGTAGACAGAGGCTGTTTGCCTGAAACCAGGGTAAGCTGGAGCGATGCACGTCGCAGCCGGGAGTAGTTTATCCCGTGCACACACGAGGGTCACGCGGGGACACACGTGGGGCAAAATCCCCCGCCCGGCCGAGCGCCGGCTGCAGCCCGAGTTGGGATGTCTCCGAAAACCGGCCACCCTTCTTTGCCGGGGCGCAGCCGCGGCCCCGCCCGCTGCAGGGAGCGGGGCCGATGGGGGAAGGCAGGGCCGCGTCTCTGGGAAGAGATTATTAGGGCGGGGGGGAGGGGGAGCCGCTGCGCGCGCCCGCAGCCCCGCCCCCTCCCGAGCGGGCACGGCGGCTAAGGGGCTCGCGCCTCCCGGCTCCAGTAGCTTCGCCCTTCCAGGGGCTGGGCGCGCGCGCTCTCTTGCGGTCGCCGCCGCGCTCGTGTGCGCGCGGCTGTTTTCACACCCCTCCGCGCGCAGTCTTCGGAAGAAGCAGCGGCCGCGCAGACGCGAACGCTTGGGGCGCCGGGTGGGCGGGACTAACATGCTAATGAGTCACACTCCTTCCTTGCGCTTTTCTGGCCTGCGCCGGCCGAACGTGTCCCCCTATGGCCAATGGGAGCGCTGCCCTGGAGCGGCGCAGCCAATCACAGAAGGCGGCCTGGCTTGTGGGCGGGGAGTGAGGGAAGCTCGCGCTCATGAATAAAGAAGTAAGGCGAGGCTGGCTCGCGGCGTCAGGGGCTGGCGCGTGCGCCTTGGCGGTGTCTTTCCGGGAGCTGCTGGCGCAGCCCTAATTCGTAGCCTTCCGCTGCGGGGATCTTGGCGTTGACACCACTCGCCGGGCAGCGGGGAGCATGCCCGGCCGCGCCGCGCGCCAGGAGGCAGCAGCGGGGAGCGCGGGGGCGGCCGCCTCCGCGCAGCAGGAGCGGAGCCTGGCGGGCACCTTCCCGCTAGTGCTGAAGAAGCTGATGGAAAATCCTCCGCGGCACGCGCGCCTCGGTGAGGGCGGGAGCGCGCGCGCACGGCGCGACCCCGCGAGCGGCGGGACGCGCGCGTGTCGAGGGGGCGGGGCGAGCCCCGGTTCCCGGGGAGGCTCTGGCTCGGCCGGGGCCCGCGCTGCTCCCCGCCCCGCCGGCTGCATGGCAGGGCCGGGCCCCCCCCAGCGTGCCCAGGCGGTGGCGGTGGCGGTGGCGGGAGAGATTCCCCCTTCCTTAGCCACGCGGCCAGGGCTGCCCTGAGGAGGCTCGTGGCCTGGGTGACTGCGGCCTCGGGGCTTTTTGCCAATGCAAAATACCGCAACGTAAACCACAAAACAACCTCCCCCCTCAGCAGCGCGGCCTGTCCCCCAAGTCTGGGCTTTGCTCCCTGCTCCAGGCGTGGCCATCTGGTGCATGCGAGTGTCCAGTTGCCTTACAACTCCAGCCAGAATCAACGTGATTTACAAAACTAAGTCGTCAGTGTCGTTTGGTGCATTTGAGGGAGGGATAGCTCAGTGGTTTGAGCATTGGCCTTCTACACCCAGGGTTGTGAGTACAATCCTTGAGGGGGCCATTTAGGGATCGGGGCAAAAATTGGGGATTGGCCCTGCTTTCAGCAGGGGGTTGGACTAGGTGATTTCCTGAGTCCCTTCCAACCTTGATGATCTATGATTAATACTTATGCTAGTTTCTAGCGATCTCAGGCAGGGTTATGCTAGGTACTGAACAAATGCATGGAAAGACCTAGTTCTATCTGAAGAGCCTATGATCTAATATCGGCCTGTGTGTTCCTGCTAGCTGTTGAGGAGTCCTGAGCCTCTGGCTGGCGAAGCAATTTCTCATCCAGGTTTGTTTGTTTGCTATGAATTACATTTTTTTTCTGTGCTTTTAAACATAATGTGTAAAATACCCCAGGTTGAAGTAACAATGATACTCTATCACAGTGCTGTCCTTTTCAACAGAAACCTCATTCTTGCCTTGAGCCTTCAAAAGGCACATTCCACCTTGCTTCTGTTCTTGCTAAGGAAGTAGTTTGAAGTAATGCCTGCCAGAGTAATCAAGGTAGGGTTTTCTAAGGGTTGGTAGGCAGGATCTTCTAAAATCACAGCAGGGCTAAAAAGTCTTTCTGGTCTCTCTGTGTGGTTGACCCTACTGGCCTACTGACTGATCTATTCCATCTGCTTTGGAACAGCCCAGTGTTCTCAGGTTTGTGCATCGTGCTCTTTGCCAGGCTACCCTATGTGAACATTGAAGAGCTGACCTCTGATGCAACAGGATTTACATCTCTGTGGAATTTGTCATTCTGTTGTTTTATTCAGAATCCGAATGATGGTGCTGTCTATTTCCATATTGCAGCATAAGGAAATTTAGTTTTCAATTGCTGAGCATTCTTGCAAGTATATATTTATATTTTGATCACACTTGCTGAATGAATTTGTACTACACTTCCCACACAATAGCCTGTATGTAGACTTCCAACCCCCAAATTAACATCCCATCAAGCAGTAATTACCTGAGGTTCCTGGCTTCCGGAGAGCAATCTTCACTGTATTGCCTAAAGTGAGAGGAGCTCTCATCCAGGTACTCTTGTATGGGAGTGAGCACCTCACAAAAATTGAAAAGATCTCATTGCTCTGCAGCCATTGCTCCTCATCCCAGGTCTCCACCATCATGTTTTCACCAGTCAGTGGATGTGCTTCTGCCCCCAAAATGGTACTCAGTCTAGTAAGGGCTAGAGATAGGCACCTTGAGTGAGTGTGGGTTTTATTAACAAAGTACTGTCATTATTTAAGGCTGTCTTCTAATTCTTGTGGGCCTCATTCTTTGCTGAGATTCTACTCAGCTTATCTATGACCTTCAGCAGCCAGTTGACCATGCTTCCAGGAATTCAGTCAGAAATGGGCTTTGCTTAGCATAGAGACAACTGTGCTTCTCCTGTGTATACCCTATAGTGTAGTTTATACAGAAAATTGCATCAGTTTCTGGGGAAAATTCTAAGATGTTCTCCTACAAGCTCCCCTTTTGGGGAGCTGTGTGATATGTACTTTGACCTATAACTAACTGTTGGAGGGAGTACTGTGTGGGGACACTGAATTTTTTCAGGAGCAAATGCTTTTATAAATGCTTAGCTGAACCATTACAGTTAGCATTTAATATAGATGGACTTTCTTATTTCCAAATCAAATATGAAAATCCTTTCCCTCCCCCCCCCACCCCATGCTTGTACCTAATCTTTCCCTCTTTGCACTTCTCTCCCGACTTCAGGATAAACTCTTGTTACCTCAAAGGCTTCTTAATAGTTTCCATTGTAACCTGACCCTTCCACATCTACTTTTCCTGTCTTCCAGGAAAAGCCTGGGAGAAACAAAATATCTGCCATAAATCCTAAAGATAATCAAATCTAAACTGTGGTGAATCATGGTGCTTAAGACTATGTATATTATGCAACCCCTGGTGGGTTGTTGGCAGCACGGATTGTACAGAGGACCTCTGTGCTAAAAGACTCTGCTTTCTTAGCTCAAAGACTTTAATGTACCTGTAAATCTCTGTGGTCTACCTATTAGATGGAGACGAACAAACTGTTAAGTTTCAGAGTGGTAGCCATGTTAGTCTGTATCAGCAAAAAGAACAAGGAGTACGTATGACATCTTAGAGACTAACAAATTTATTTGAGCATAAGCTTTCATGGGCTAAAACCCACTTCATCGGATGTTATACATGGAGATTGATCTGAGTAAACTGATGTAGAACATGTCGAGTTAATTTCCTTGCTCTGATGGAGTCTGTATTGAACTCTTACCATTATTTAAATCTAGTTTTTAATCTTCTAACCCATATTTTACACAGTGACCTTTATGTTTTTTTGTCTTTTAGATAAAGAAAAGAAGGAAAAACTTGAGGAGGATGAAGCTGCAGCTGCCAGCACTATGGCAGTCTCTGCCTCCCTCATGCCTCCCATCTGGGACAAAACCATCCCTTATGATGGGGAATCTTTCCACCTGGAGTACATGGATCTGGATGAGTTCCTCCTGGAGAATGGAATCCCTTCCAGCCCTGCTCACCTAGGCTTGAACCAGAATCCGCTCCTGCCTGTGGCTGAACTGGAAGGAAAAGAGCCTGCCAGTGCATCTGCTGCCTCTTCTCCCACATCATCTTCCACTGTAGTTTTCCAACCATCTGAAGCTGCCTCTGGCACAGGTAGGTGAAATACTTTGAAGCCTTGTGAATGGTTTCTGTTGTTGTGATATGTAAAGAGGCCTCCTTAATCTGGGGAGAAGCACTACCACCCTGCGGAGATTAGCTTCAGAAGCTTAAACAGCATAAATGTGTTTAGCCTATAGAGTCTCATTCATTTGTAAATTCCTGCTAATCTTTATGAAGAGGTCTTTCCCACTCCCAAAATAATTTAGGGCTTGTCTGAACTTACCAGAAGATCCACGTTGCGGCGATCGCAGTCGATCATTCTCCTTTTGACTCCTGTACTCCACCTGATCGAGAAGAGTAAGGGGAGTCAACGGGAGAGTGTCTCCCTTCAACATCGCGTAATGTGGTCCCTGTGGTAAGTAGATCTAAGCTACATTGATTTGAGTTACGCTGTTCACGTAACTCAAATTGCATAGCTTAGATCGACTTTTCCCTTTAGTGTAGACGAGGTCTTAATGCCACTGCTGCTTAGTCACTTCACATTCAGTGTATCTGATTGCAAATCTTGTGGATGTTGATGCTAGAGCTGGGTGAATGAACCTGGATAAAATAAGAACCAGCCCAAACATTCCCCAACAACTGAAGCTGGACTTTTTTTAAGGTTTTAACATATGTCTTTAAAAAAAACAAAAAACACATTGCTTCTGTGCTGTTTTGTTTCTAGTTGGAATTGGCAAATCTGAAATACCAACTTTCTAATAGGTACTTCTAACCTAGCAAGAGTCTGGAATTCCTTGAATTCTTGTGAAAGAATCTGTTATTATAAGATCTGCAGTCTTGATAGGTTCAGATAAGCTTTTGAACACCTTGGTAGTTCAGTCCATTGAGGTAAGCCATTAGTAGTTAGCGTACATCCAATGACTGTGCTTTATGGAAATGTTCTAATAAAGCCTTTAATTTGGCTTGTGAAATGTGACAGCTAAGTTTTTTGGACAGAGGCTGTTTATACTTTAGTTTGAAGCTCCAAGGAATGCTTGGAAGCCTCTTGAGTACCTGAGGTGAGAAAGGAGAGACAAAGAAATAAAACACATTTCTGGTGTCTCCACCTTAGCTACCCATGACCTGATCCTAGATAGCAGTGTGCGTACCTGGAGAGGAGCTTCACTTTTCAGTTTAGTGCTGGACTTGGGAACTCCACACAATAACACTGCACAGATTTAATGGCTATTTTGTGAGGAAAAGAACCTGCGAGATGGCTTTATGGAAAGGGCCTGAACCCTGACCCCCTTTCCACAAACCTGGTAGACATGCACAACATGGAGTACAAGGGTTTTCAACAGGAGAGAGGAAAGAAACCATGCATCAGGTGCTCACTTGTTGACTCCATGTTCATATATGATGTGTTTTATGTTATCCTTTGGATATAGTTTTTGTTGTTGCTTCTCCTAAACTCTTGTGTAGTGTTGCTAATGTTTTACTGCCCAGATGTGTGGCTGCATTTCACTGGTGGAAGAAGAGCTTTATTTACCCCTACCTATATTTCACTTAGTACTAAAATTTACAGTTCATCTATATGAAAGATGTATATAAACATAAAGTTACTGTTATGTGACTTTTAACTCATGTCTTTAAAGATCATGCTAGCAATCTGTTTCTGTCACAGTACATATCTCTTCCACACCAGGCCCTCTGTTATTACTCTTCCATTTACATATAACAAATGAGGAAGAACATGATGTGTGGATTTTTATCAAACCTCTAATTTTCACGCTGAAAATCAAATTTTGTGTGGTCTTCTGTGGGCTGAGTGAGAGAAATCTCCAAGCCAGCTCATGCTTCTGTGGGAATTTCTGGGCCATAAATGGCAGGGAGCTAGAATTCTGAATTTCTCATTTCACTCTGTTGGAGCAAATACTTCTTATATGTAGCGAGGTGCACAAGGCCACAAGATTTTTGCTGAAGGGAGAAACTTTGATATCTTTCTGCCATTTTTATCTTCTTGTATCTCTCATTCTGGGCATGCATGCCCAGGGCTTGTATTTCTTCCATGGTGAAGCAGGTTACCTAGCTCTTCTGGGTAAGGTTGAGATGTTATCTCTTGCAGGGGATGGTACTATGTCTTTTACAGTACTGAGTTCACTATTAAATAGAAGTGATAAATGTGGCATACATTAGGACAGTGAGCAGAGATGCCCATATATGGGTACTTGGATTTATTTTCATCATGCTGATCTCTTATTGTGATGTTTACTGCCTTTTACTAGACTCTTCCCCAGAGAGTGAGAGAGAGACTTCGAGCCCCGTTGATCCAGAGTGCATTGAGATTGATGTGAACTTTAATCCCGACCCTGCTGACTTAGTGCTCTCCAGTGTGCCTGGTGGTGAGCTCTTCAATCCTCGCAAGCACAAGTTTGCTGAAGAGGACCTGAAACCACAGCCCATGATTAAAAAGGCCAAGAAGGTTTTTGTCCCAGATGAGCAAAAGGTAACAGACTTCTTATATCAGACTGATAAGGCTTTACTCAGAGTGTGTGGGGGTCTTTTTTTGTATGTTGAAATACATTTGGAGCAAGGCCAGTGGGCCATACCCATTGGGTTGAGTGGAGAATGTTGCTCAGAAGAGGGTTGGAAGGCTGATTCCTATTCAGCTGTAAGGCCCTTACTGCTTTAACTTGGAACAGTAAGAGAATTGTTGGGCAGGAGTGACTTGTGGTGGTAGACACAGAAAAGGATGGAAAAACTAAGTTGTCGTAACTCATTCCTCCTTTGCTCTTCCTCACTAATGAAAATTTGCCTCCCACACTGTATACAGTCTTTATAGTTATGTGCTCATTTGCGAATGCTTCTGTCTAGTCCAATTCTATGTGCCCCAGACAATGGAATATTAATCACTTTCACTGGGAGATTATTTCACAGGCTAATAGACTTAGCTGTTAAGAAATTGTTCTTGATGTCTACCGGAAATGTTCCGTTTGTTTAATTTCACCTCCGTTTTACTTCCCCACCCCACCCTGAACTATCCTAAATTGTCTCCTCACAAGAAGCCTATCTTCCAGTACCATGTTGCCTAAACTTCAGTTAGTATCTGAGCCTAGCCAACCCAACAACTTCCTGCATGAGCTACAAGAGGAAATCTGATAGCAAATAGGATGGCTTTTATGGGTAGGATGACTCTTATGGTACGGCAGGAAGGTAGCTGTTTGACGCTGGATACGAAATACTGAGCTGTCAGATTGGCTTTTTTTTTCCTCCCCTCTCCTCCCCCAAACCCCTTTTCCTACAGGATGAAAAATATTGGACAAGGCGAAAGAAGAACAACGTGGCAGCGAAGCGTTCCCGTGATGCTCGGCGACTGAAAGAGAATCAGATCACAATCCGAGCAGCCTTCTTGGAGAAGGAGAACACTGCCCTCAGGACAGAGGTGGCAGAGCTGCGCAAGGAAGTGGGGAAATGCAAGAACATTGTCTCTAAATATGAGACCAGATACGGACCCTTGTAAGCACACCCTCTTTCCTTGCTAGGGCTCCTTGTTTAGCTCTTGGACTTCTCTGCCTTCTGTAGACACTCCCAGAAATAACATGTGGAGGCCTTGTCATTGTGCATCTATAGCAAAGATCCGCATCTGCTGGCACAACTTCGTCAGGTCCTTTCCTGACCCTTGTGGTGCCAGAATCTAAGTTGGTGTCCGTCTTTACAGCTTTGTTTTAACACTGCTAGAGCAGTTGGTGATGCTAATCCAAGAGAATGGATTCATCCATCCAGGGGAATAAAAGTGAATCTGTTTAGATTGTTGGACAAGGCTTTTGCTTTCTGTTCTAATCTGCGTTTTAAATGGAATCAGAGCTGGCTGAAGTGCAAAAGTCTCCTGTCCCTGTTAGTTTTCTCTCTCTCTCTCTCTCTCTCTCCCCCCCCCCCCCGCCTTTTAAAACTTAGTTTTATAATTTGGGGTACAAATGGGTGCTGCTGGACAGCACCATAAAAAAGTTCCTTCCCCAGTTCCTAGATACTGGAACGTAGCTGAGCAGCCCTTGTTGTGCAGGGCTCTGTGCTCCTGTTCAGGAGAAACAGGGAAACCTCCTAGGCCTGAGAACTGTCTGTCTTTTGCAGAGGTGTAGATAACATTAAGATGAACATGCATTTGTGTAAACCATAGTGCAGTGAACACATTGTTTCTAAACAATACTTATACATTTTTCTTTGGTTAGCTCCCAGAAGCATAGGATGAGGTGCAGGGCAAAGAGCCCCATACTTCTCCATTACTAAAGTGAGGTAACATTTTTTGAGTTCACAGCAATGGGTTTAGGGAGTGCATTGCTCTTTTCTTCCTTTCCCCTAATACAGTTAGGGGACTTCTTTTCTTGAACTACTAATTATGCAGCACATGACTCTTCATTCAGAAGTGAAGGAGAAGAGCACCACCAAACTTTGAGTCATTCACCTGCGGCCTCATCGGATCAAATCTTAGGTCCATCTGGTTTGGGAATCACCAGCACTTTGTGTTTTGGGTGGGGAAGGGGGGACAAACCCAACCCACCGCTCTAATGCATCTTCACAGTTGTACAAGAGTTAGTGGGAGATTTTTTCTGCACCCCTGTAAGTGATTCTTGGTCCTTTGCCTTTTGAGCAAGCGAGGGAGAAGCCATACCCACTCTAAACATGAAGAACTTCTCTCACAACCTCTTTGGGTGGCAGTCTCTCTATGCCAGCTGGTTTTCTCTCAAGCACATGACTTGCCCTCTTGGTGCTGAGAATGGATTACTTCCAAGCATTGCTTGTACAGTAAATGTTGCTAAAGAAAAATGCATTCTTGTGAATGTTGGAGGCCGCCTCCACCTGCAAGAATGGAGAGCTTTAGTAAAATGCCTGGTACAAAAGTAGACTGTCACTGTCATATGTATTTTATCCCAGGCTTATGGCAGTGAATATGTTATAACTGTTGGAGTTAGACGTCTGGGGATGGTGTTTGTATTTGGGAGCAAGAGGAGAGTGGGAGATAAGGTTTTAGGATAGATTTGAGAGAAGGAATTAGAAACTTATAAGAGCACGTAGAAGTTATGGGGTTTCTTTTCTGTAACAGATTTTTGACTAGGTCAGCTTTGTGAGCTCAATGTGAGAATAAAACAGCTTGTCTAAAGGAGTGGGGAAAGAGGCTAATCCAGCATGATTAAAGTAAATCTATACAGGAGCTGTTTTCTCCCTGCATTATTACCTGCTTGTCTGGGCTGAGCTGTGTGTGTGTGTGTGTGTGTGTTTTGTGCAGCACCAGTCTGATTCCTCCTGAGCATCAAGGAGGGAGATAACTTTGCAGCGGGAAAATAGAATCCCACACCACTGGGTTTTTTCTTTCATAGAGTGGTGTGTAGTGGTGATCGATGGAGTATACTGTAAATAAATTGTCACACTTACTGCTTTGCTTTATTTAAAGTGACTTATCTGATTCCGAGTGATGCAACTTTAAAGACTTCTAAAAACAAAGAAACTAAAAAGCACACATGAAACCATCTGTCTTCAGAGTGAACAGTGAGATGTGTGAGAGGTATCCAACACAAACAACTGACGGGGACACTGCCTGCAAGTATCCCATCTGAACTGCACGGGGGCTGGCATGATGAAAAGTGCAAGGTCGTCTTAATGCTGTGTATGGCTTTCTTATCTCTTTTTGGTACTAATGTTTTTCTTCTCTCTGTAATCAAACTACAGTAATGTTACTTACTGACACTTGTCAATGACACTCACAGCTCGTATCTTTCAGTCCAATCTGTTGATGACTTGTGTGAATGGTGACTCTGTTTTGATACTTGAATGAAATGGGAGGAAGGGGGATTCTAACTTAAAGTGGCTTAAACTATATCGTCACCGATTTTTGGGGTTGGGGGAGCAGTAATTCTGGTTTTAGCTACTGCTGCAGCTGGGTTCTGACAAGCATAGCATCTTGTGAGGTACTGCTAGGGATGCTGAACCAGAGGCATCCATGGAGAATAGTCTAGGAGTGCAAGAAAATGCAACAGATTTGTTGAAGTAAACTAAAAAGCACCATAGTGTGTGCTGTACAAAGAGTAACAAATAAATCCTGTTATATAGCCCAGATGACACACAACTCTTTAACTACTTCCTCTCCTGATATGTACACTATGGGGAGCCCACCTCCTTCCCCTTTTACTTTTAAGGGGCTTTTGTATCTCAGTAAAACAAATTATATCCATTTCCCTGGCTGCTGTACCAAAATAGAGGAGAGGGGTATACCTCTCTGAGCTGCTGAGCCCTGTATCTGCCTGCAGGCCAGACCAGTCAGACTGTATTGAAGCCCCAGAGGAACAGTGGCTAGCAGCTACTATGCTATGCATCCTTCTCTTTTTCCTACTGCACTCTTAATTCCCCAAGCACTTCGGAGAGTATGGTGTGCATCTGTCTCATGAACCCAAAATAACCAGCAATTCCATTGTGTCATAATGGAACAGCTTTAAAAACAAAGACTCTGGGCATGTATGGAGATAGATGAGGCACTTAGAGAGCATTGCAGGGATGTTGGCCCTGTGTAGAAAAAGGAGGATGTCCATGGAAGGAAAGATGCCATCAGTACAGCAAAAGGCTCCTAACCAGACATAATAACCAAATGTATAGGTGAAAGAGAAAATGGAATGGCTTATTTCCAGTAAAATATTGTAGGGCTGCACTTGTCTCCAAGGTTATGTCAATAACATAGAAATGGAGAGGAGGCTTTCTGTGTGTCTATATGACGCACACAAAACTCTCTAAACTCTCTGCCAGGAGGCTGATTAATGGCAGACACCTGACTGATAAAGAGCATTTGAAAGCCTGCAAAAGGAAAAGGGCCTAAATGGGAGGCTCAGAATCCATTACAACTGAAACTTATGACGTATGGTTTAATACTGTACAAATACCGTGTCTTCATCTTCCCCAGAGAGATTCCTGCCCACAGAACTTCTTAGTAGGCAGGTGAAGAGGAAAGGGAGCAATGGGGAGAAGCAGACTGTTGCAAACTTTCTTAAACAAAGTTATAACCAATTAATTTTTCAGTGGAACCTGGAAAAGATGAATGGGTTTGATCCATCGAGTGCACTGCTTGCAAGTGGACCATGTGTTCAGTGTTAAAGAACTTGCTTTAACTTTTTTCCTAACCAGTAAAAAATGTTATCAATGTGTAATATGTATGTAATAAGATTCCAGGATTGTCTCTGAAGCTTATTCATAGAATCATAGAATATCAGGGTTGGAAGGGACCTCAGGAGGTCATCTAGTCCAACCCCCGCTCAAAGCAGGACCAGTCCCCAACTAAATCATCCCATCCAGGGTTTTGTCAAGCCTGACCTTAAAAACTTCTAAGGAAGGAGATTCCACCACCTCCCTAGGTAATGCATTCCAGTGTTTCACCACCCTCCTAGTGAAAAAGTTTTTCCTAATATCCAACCTAAACCTCCCCCACTGCAACTTGAGACCATTACTCCTTGTTCTGTCGTCTGCTACCACTGAGAACAGTCTAGTTCCATCCTCTTTGGAACCCCCTTTCAGGTAGTTGAAAGCAGCTATCAAATCCCCCCCTCATTCTTCTCTTCCGCCAACTAAACAATCCCAGTTCCCTCAGCCTCTCCTCATAAGTCATGTGTTCCAGTCTCCTAATCATTTTTGTTGCCCTCCGCTGCACATTTTCCAATTTTTCCACATCCTTCTTGTAGTGTGGGGCCCAAAACTGGACACAGTACTCCAGATGAGGCCTCACCAATGTCGAATAGAGGGGAATGATCACGTCCCTCGATCTGCTGGCAATGCCCCTACTTATACATCTCAAAACGCCGTTGGCCTTCTTGGCAACAAGAGCACACTGTTGACTCATATCCAGCTTCTTGTTCACTGTAACCCCTAGGTCCTTTTCTGCAGAACTGTTGCCTAGCCATTCGGTCCCTAGTCTGTAGCGGTGCATGGGATTCTTCCGTCCTAAGTGCAAGACTCTGCACTTGTCCTTGTTGAACCTCATCAGATTTCTTTTGGCCCAATCCTCTAATTTGTCTAGGTCCCTCTGTATCCTATCCCTACCCTCCAGCATATCTGCCTTTCCTCCCAGTTTAGTGTCCTCTGCAAACTTGCTGAGGGTGCAATCCACACCATCCTCCAGATCATTTATGAAGATATTGAACAAAACCGGCCCGAGGACCGACCCTTGGGGCACTCCACTTGATGCCGGCTGCCAACTAGACATGAAGCCATTGATCACTACCCGTTGAGCCCGACAATCTAGCCAACTTTCTGTCCACCTTATAGTCCATTCATCCAGCCCATACTTCTTTAACTTGCTGTAGAGTCAGTGTGAAGCAATGGAAAACGGCTACACAGGTGGTTGAGGCTCCTTTTGTTCTGAATATCACCAGGAGCAGTCATCGCTGTGATCTGTTACTGTCATAAGTTCATGGCCATTTTTGGCTTTTTTGTATGCATGACTTTACAAATTACATCCATGGAACAACACAACTAGTACTTTTATAAATTGGAATTCTTAAGATATGCTAGGATAGTACATGAAAGTTTCCAACATCTGCAAATGGGTTATTATTCCAGCATCAAATTCCTAAAATGTCGGGAATATAGTACCACCTGTATAAAGTGCTGCAGGCTTACACCTTGTAGTACAGACTTGAACAACCTTTTTTTTTTGGAGGATTACTTTTTTAGTTTAAGGACCTTGATTTTAAAGATGTTGAATGCATGTAAATATATTATCTTATAGCATTTATTTCCAATTACTTAGCTCTGAATTATTGTTTTTCACAGCCATGTTTACCATTTGAAGTGAGGTGGATTTTTTTTAGTTGAATAATAACTGACTAAATTTACAAGTATGATACTTCATTTGGATCCTGTCATCATTCTGCATTAGGAACAATCCTAATATACTTATTTCAACAGTCTTAGTTGATATTTAAATAGGCAACTGCAGTGTACTATGGTAACCTTTAATGCTATCATCTAGAATAATGCATGTATGGAGAATTGTCTTTTGTAATAATCATGCTACGTTATCACCGTAATATTCAAGTAATGGGAATAGTCCCATTTGGTTTCCAGATTAATTTGTGCAATATAACATAAACCAGTGAAATATTCATTTGGTTTGTCTTTCAGAGAAGACTATCCATATTGCATCCTGTAGTCTGTGTAGATTAGTGCACAAAGTTACACATCATGTGTGCTGCTGTACCTAGGTGATACAAGGTTGTGTCAGTCAAGCATAGTTTTTTCTCAAGTATGGATTGATTTTTATAGCTGGAGAACCATCACATTGTGAGACATCCAGTAAGTTCTCTGAGATAATGGTGGTGATTTCTTATTCCCATATGATCACAGCTCTTACCAGCCACCTCCTTTGTGCGGGGCCAACACCTCTCTATCTTGTTCTGGCTTTCTATTGCAAGATTATGTCAGACTTCGTCCAATTCTTACAGTCTCTTGGAGGTTAAGCATGCTGCTTCAGAGCTTTCCACTCCTTTTAGAGTAAATTACCATGAACTCTCTGAGATGGTGATGGATGATAATATAACGAGGATTGCCATCTTACCTGTGTAGCCTCTTCCCCTTGGTAACAATACCGTAGTATCTGCAGCAGAATACTGACAAATTGTTTCAAACAAATTTAGTATTGAAGGGTTGAATTGAGAGGCCAAGAGCCTGAAGTTTTCTAACAGCACAGGTTCAGCATGAGCAATAATTTAAGCAAGGTTCTCGCATACCCTGCTTCATGGCAATATGTCCTATGCCTCACTGAAAGGAACCATCTCAAAGGGAAAAAAGGGAAGTTGCATCTTTGGCCTTGCTACAGAGACTATCATGAAGGGAGCAGTTAGATGGGGAAGCCTGTTCAGTAGTCCCTGTGAAATGACCCTAGTGGTTTAAATCTAGCTTCCACGGAACAGCCATCAGACTACTAACTTTCAAAATGTCTCTGCTATTTTAATAGGGTTACCTGTGGTGAACATCTGCTTTAAAAATGTCCATTCTATTACATAACCAGAAAAACCAGTTCCATAAATGATGCCATTGAAGTTGTTGGCAAAGCTCTCATGAACTTCCATAGACAAAGGTCTTTCTTCTCTGCTCTGGTGATTTTTGGGTTTTCCCAAACATTGGAGCGGCGGATGACTTTGCTTTCCTCTGGAGCACACTGAGCCCTGGTCTACACTTAAAAATTAGAGTGACCTAGTTGCATCACTCAGGGTTGCGAAAAGTGTATGCTCCTGAGCACCATAGGTAGGTTGACCTGACTTCCCATATAGATGCAGAAGAATTCTGTCAACTTAGCTACAACCCCCTCAGAGCGTTGGATCAGTGACATTGACGGAAAAACCCCTTCTGTTGCTGTAGGAAGTGTGTACGGTGCTATGGCAGCACAGCTTCAGCCAACAAGCCCTGAGTTGGGACCAGAAGAGACATCTGTGATTGCAGGTTGGACTGATCTTCCCATCACTTTGTTTATCTTACAAACTAGAAAACTTTTTTTATTCAGACAGTCTGCTTAATTAATCTTTCATTTGCTGTTTGGTCTGGGTAAAGAAGAAATATGCTGAGAGAAGAAATGTGTTAATTCCAGGTGTCATATAGTTCTTTACTTTTTTTATTTTTATTTTTTTAAGGTCTTCGCTGCTGATAATTATCCATTTCATTTCTTTGCTATGCTATTTGGAAGTCCCTTGTGTTCTAGCTGTAAATACTATTTTCCGCATCATCTGCTGAGCTGCTACTAACTGTGCCAGGTACATCTTAAGGTGGTAGGTGCAGTGGAGGTCCAGCAGCTCCAGAGTTTAGGAATACTGTAAAAGTACAATTGTTGTGACAAAAATGTTTTGTGTAGTCAGCAGGAGAGCAGTGCTGCTGTGGAACTTCAGATCTACAGAGCTCCTAAACTTTACAGAATTGAAGCTCCTGGTTATCAAAAGTCCTGATTTTACAAAGTGTTTAGTTATCTCAAAGCTTTGTAAAATCAGGTGTGCCTGTACTGTTTTCTCCTGGCTGTAATGGGTGAACCCAAGACAAAGGGGAGATGCAGAGGTGACCTGACCCATTAACTTCATATTATACAGTAACCTAGATCTAAATCTTTACTGAGGAAAGAACATTTATTTGAGAATTTTTTTTTTTAAGGGCTTTTCCCCTCACACAAATACAAAATCTTGACCAGATTTGTTGGTCTTCAGTAATTTGTCTGTTGTACATCTACCAAAACCACCAGTAAAGGTTGGGGGAAGGGACAAAGTCAATATTTCTAGCCGGATGGTTCATTATATTTTGTGTGGCTTTTTTGGAATACAAACTTTTAAAGTTCAGGCAGTCACAATAGAGTGGAGAGTTGTGAGGGAGGTAAAAAAGTAAGCAGAGCATAAAGAAGAGAGGAAAATCTGAAAGATAAGATTAAGGCAAAATACTAGCCTGAGCCAGAATGCTGAAACTGAAGCCGACCTGCTTCTAACTTTGGGGCAGTTCAGATCCAGATCTCAACCCCACAGCTTGGGCTCAAATCCAAGATGTTCACTTTTTAAAGTGATGGGCGCCTCTTTTTCTTGCCCATGTTTCTTATGGGCCATGATAGAGAATGAAGGGGAAAAGAGCTTTGGAGAGTGCGGGAAGTTGCTATTATTTTTAACTACTGTAGTTATATTAATTTACTCACTGTATGTCCATTAAATTAAGGCACTTGATTCTGACGTGCAGATCTCAGTAATACTGCACTTTGCTCATGTGGTTACCTGAATTGCTTGATAGCACTGCATCCATATGTGAGGATGAGGTGAGGATTCGTTCACTTACCTAAATGGAATAGCAGATAGCTGGTATCTGTCTTTTAGAGAAGCGATGAGGTGTCTGTTTGCTACTGGTCAGGATAATGGAAGGATTCATCTTCTACACTCTTATGTGATGATGTGATTTATTGGAATATTGTATTTTGTATAATTTAGAACATGTAAATACACTTTTAAAATTAATCTGTCCTATAAAGTAATAAATAGCGCTTCTATTGTAACACCTGAAAATTGTTAAAAGTGCTTCACGTAGTATGACTTGGGATTTTTTTTCTAGAGAACTGCAGAAATTAAAGTGAGATTGATGATGTGGAGTTTTCATTTAATTGTGATGCTTCCTGTTGACAAAAATATTTAAAAAATAATAAACCACCCAAATAGAGAAATTTCATTTTATTTTTTTACAGTAGTCACTGAGGTGACATTCATCACTGTACTCAGACAATCCCATTTTCTGGATTGTCAGTTTTGTTGTTGGCCAGTAACATTTAGAAAGCACTCAGATTGGTCAGTTTCATAAAAAGCACTGTGCGAGTCCAGAAAAAACAGTAACTTGTTTTTTAAGTTGCTTGGTTGTGGCTTAAGCGTAGCCCTCTAACCAGACTGCGCTGTCATTGACTGTTACTGCAACTCATCCATAACATAAGTAGAATAAACCTTCATCAGTCATGTTGTGTGTACACACAAATATATGGTTATCCTACTCGCACACCTTTGGTGCATGGAGAGATACATTTACTAAAGACTTGAGTTTTCGGTGCATTTTCATTGGATACTGCACAGATGGAACTTTCAATTAGAGTAGAGGAAAACAAAATTAATGGTTGAGAATCATGGTCAATGTGTTAGGAAGCAACTTGTCCTTGTCCTTCAAACTTTATCTAGCATTGGGGCCCACAGCCCTGTTATAAAACCTTCCTGCTGACACATCTTTAGCTCACTGACTTTAACTGATGTACAGCAGTGACCTCCTCTCCATTATCTGCTGCTGCAGCATTCCATTGAAATAACAATGGAAAATTACACATTTTTTTTATAGTGGGCAGAAATGGTGGTACATTTTTTGTATTATGTTTCCAAGCTGTTAAGTAACTGTGAAGCAGCTAAGTTATGTGCAAATTATTCACTGGAATTCTGCGCCTGTCAACCTTTTTTGGAGAAGAGGAGAGAGTCCGTTTTGATCTGATTAGTGTTTCTGGAAGAATCACATTTGGCATATTTGGTTTACACTACATTTTAATGCCAGAAGCAAGAGAATTTTGAAGTGTCCTTTATTTGGCTCTACAGATGACACCACTCTATCCCACTCATTCAAAAGGAAAAATTTGACTGCAGAATATTTTATTAACTGCAAAATATTATTTTAATATATAGTTTTTGCTTTGTGTCATTAAACAATTGCTGTGTTTCACCTCTTGGGTGTCTCCATTTTTGAGGAAGGCAAAGTAATTCCTGTATATAGTTTTGTAAGTCAGTCTGTAAAATGCTTTTTGGTTATTCTGGATGAAAGGCCCTATAGAAATGTAAAATTGCTACTATTTACCAGATATTATCATGTTTGTGAAACAGGTGAGTAAAATTGTCTATTACCATAAATAATCTAGCTTCGATTTTAATCATGTACCCAAAACTGCTCATTTTGTACACATACTCTTGCCAGCTGATCAGAGAAAATAAAGGTGCCTGAATTGCAGTTTAATGAGGAAAGGGCATTTCACTGTACACCCAGTATCCTCCTATATTTCCATTTCTGACACACTTTTTTTTTTTAAATGAACAAACTCTGGATTTGAAGTTTCCAAGTATTGAAAAATCACTTGGAATTTGTGGGTACTGTAGTTGAAATCCTTTCTGCTCTTGATGACTGGGGGTTTTTTATGCTTTTTGTTTAATATGTAAAGTTTTGACTGTATGAAATTGTTAGTATTTTTCCTTTTTAAAAAAATAAAGTGTATATTCCACTACAGTAAGATCTAGTCATGTATTTCTCTCTCTCTCTGCCAGCGTTCTGCCTGATGTTGATCCTTCAGTTGTTGTTGTTGTTGAAAGGGGCTTCATCTTCCAAAATTAGGTCTTACTGGTCCCTTTGTATGGATATACGGTGTACATGCAACACAGTTTCTCATCTTATGTTTCCTTTATTACATTGTGATTATAAACTGACTTCGGAAATGTCACAAGGTTTCATATTTCATGTCCCTTGATCACTTCCAGATCAAACTTTCACTTTGCAGGGTCCAAAGAAAACCTGCCAATGCCACAAACATAATCTGTGCTCTTTCTGCCTCCTCACTACAATGAGGCAGTTATGATTTAGTTGGCAATCTTGTGGAAGAAGCAGAATTTATTTAGGACTCCAGGGAGAAAATATGTTGAAAATGATTTTCTCCCTCTTCCCCCTCCCCTTGCCTATTTTAAACCACAACCAAACTTTCTAATAAAATGGTGCTGTTGAAAAGTGCTGGATTACTTATTCCCCCAATCAGCTAAATCCTACATAGTGGTAGTACATGCTTTTTCTACCCCCATCCCCACCCTGTGCCTCAGACTAAACTTAAAAGGACCACTCCTAGGGAAAGGCTTTTGGTGTGTCTGGCCCCATTCAGTCCTTGGCCATTCCCATTGAGACCATCAAAAATGGGGCTGGTTGTGACTTTAGTATGAATAATTAAGGTGCTGTAAATGTACATGGTATCAGAGGGGTAGCCGTGTTAGTCTGTATCCACAAAAACAACGACGAGTCCAGTGGCACCTTAGAGACTAATGGATTTATCAAAAGCTTATGCCCAAATAAATCTGTTAGTCTTTAAGGTGCCACCAGACTCCTCATTGTTTAAATGTACATAGTGCTTTACAAAACAAACCAAGACCTGTTCCATGCACCTAAAACTGTATTGTCTGTAATGACGCTGTCTAAATTTACAGTGCCATAAAAGGGAAAGCTGGGGGAGGACTACCTCTGCAAAGAACAATGTAGAAAAAATGATGTGGACAACTATACTAAGAAATGCACTGAGCGTCTTCACCATTTTTCACAGTGACTGGCCATAGGATAGTAGCAGTGATTTCTAATGTCTACTGCTTCAGTCTGATGAACTAGAGGTTTAAAGCTCCTTTTCTCAGGCCTGACCCTTGAGTCATCTGCTTCTAATTCCCGTTTTTTTCTATAGCTGTGCTTAGCAGGATTGAGGTTTGCAAAAGAGATTAGCAAATCTCTCTTTTGGACTCAAATCTCCCTTTATTGAACAACAGCACCATCTCCTGTCAGCTTCATCTACAGAAGGTGTGGTGTGGGAGAAACATTTGAAATCAAATTTCCCCAGGTCTGAAGCAGTGGTGAGAAGGGCATCTAGATGTGACTGAACAATAAACACAAAATACACGTGGAGGCAGAAGGTTCCATACTCTGCTGTTTAAATAAAACCTTTGAGAGCCACATGGAGTTGTAAGAATGGCCTTGTAGTCTGGATGAGGAGGGGCTTGATGATGGGCTATTGCTTGTTCTGATCCTCCCCAGCTCTGTGGTGAGCAAAAGTTACTGCAGTAAAGTTAGTTTCTCAGTCTAGCTCTGCATGAAGTGGCTGCTTACCATTGGTGTCAAGTGGCTCCTTGGCAGTCTCAGCAGAGAGTCCAAGGACTGAACTGACATCTCCTCCCTAGAGTGTTCCAGCAGAGTCTGACCAAGGCACAGCTGCAGGGACAAAGCTTGCATTGCTGTTGCTCGTGTTACGTTGTACCTTCTCCGGGGAATAAAGGGAGCGCTGAAGCTACAGCAAGAGCTTCGGGTACACCTTTTACCAGCAATCAATTCATTTGCTTGGGCATTGGAAGGAACTGCTGAAGGCTGAAGTGGAATTTCTATCAGAGATACTCCAGGGGTCAGACTAAAAGCCCATCTATCAGGTATGGGTTAAGGGATAATGGAAATCATAGAAGAATAGGATTGGAAGAGACCTCAGGAGGTCATTTAGTCCAACCCCTTGCTCAAAGCTAAATAATCCCAGCCAGGGCTTTGTCAAGCCGGGCCTTAAAAACTTCTAAGGTTGGAGATTCTATCACCTCCCTAGGTAACCCATTCCAGGTGCTTCACCACCCTCCTAGTGAAATGGTTGGATATTAGGAAAAACTTAGATCTCCTCCACTGCAACTTGAGACCATTGCTCCTTGTTCTGTCAGCTGACACCCCTGAGAACAGCCAAGCTCCACCTTCTTTGGAACCCCCCTTCAGGTAGTTGAAGGCTGCTATTAAATCCCTCCTCACTCTTCACTCCTGCAGACTAAATAAGCCCAGTTCCCTCAGCCTCTCCTCATAAGTCATGTACCCTACCCCCTAATAATTTTCATTGCCCTCCACTGGACTCTCTCCAATTTGTCCACATCCTTTCTGTACTGGGGGCCCAAAAGTGGACACGATACTCCAGATGTGGCCTCACCAGTGCCAAATAGAGGGGAATAATCACTTCCCTCAAACTGCTGGCAATGCTCCTACTAATGCAGCCCAATATGCTATTAACCTTTTGGCAACAAGGGCACACTGTTGACTCATATCCAGTTTCTTGTCAATTGTAATGCCCAGGTCCTTTTCTGCAGAACTGCCGCTTAGCTCATCAGTCCCTAGCCTGTAGCAGTGTCTGGGATTCTTTCATCCTAAGTGCAGGACTCTGCACTTGTCCTTGTTGAATCTCATCAGATTTCTTTTAGCCCAATCCTCCAATTTGTCTAGGTCACTCTGGACCCTATCCCTACCCTCCACCATATCTACCTCTCCCCCCAGTTTAGTGTCATCTGTGAACTGCTGAGGATGCAATCCATCCCATCATCCAAATCATTAATGAAATGTTGAACAAAATCCCTACGGTGTTGCAGAGAGAATAGACTAGATGACTGGCTAGAGCTGTCTCCTGCTACAAATTATTTACTGCCACTTCTCTCTGCTCACCTCCCTGAGAAATGCCATGATTGCCAATGACCTGGGTAGCATGGGGACTCAGGCTAGGAGCGTAAGCAAACTCTCAATCGGTTAACTAGAAATAAGAACCTGACCTATTTAACATTTATGGTCATGTCCAGCCCATGGGCTTGATAGTGCATTTTAAGAGGAACTGTGTGGGTGCAGTGAGATCTGTACGTATGGGTCTCATTCTAGAAACAGGTTTCAGAGTAGCAGCCGTGTTAGTCTGTATTTTCAAAAAGAAAAGGAGTACTTGTGGCACCTTAGAGACCAACAAATTTATTAGAGCATACGCTTTCGTGAGTTACAGCTCACTTCATCGGAAACAGATTAACATCCCAGTGAGAACACTTGGGGTTGGTGCCTAGCAAGATGGCTGCTTCTAGCAGTAGAAATACTCATTGATGCTCTTTCCCCCACCCCCGTCAATGTCTTCTGTGGAAACTTACAAACTTGCTAAATAAGCAAATTTTTATTACCTGTTCCCTGCAGGAAAGTGCAGTGATGCTTAGAAGAGTGGCAATGTAAAACTGGCAGCACTGTTCCTCAGCCAGTCTGGTTCCTGTCTGTGGTGGAGTCAGATCTGCTGACTTCAGTGACCAAAATAAATCCTTAGGACTTTTTGCTCCTGCTATCGCCACAAAGCCAGCAGAGTTACAGGAGAGTGAGCTGGAACCTGTTCTGTTTTGTGTTGGCATTGCAGTGCCGACAGATTTATTTTTTCTCCCCAAGAAGCCAACTAGGACTTAAATCTACAGAGAATTGCTGTGTATTTAAAACAAGGCATTTCTCTTCTTTCCTGTTACTCTGTTAGCACTTGTTACTAGCTAGCATATCTTATGAACCATATTTCAAACACTACACATGGTCTTCCGCAGGTGAGCTGGGGCATAGTCTGTTGATCTGGAGATGCAGGTTCTTTCACCAGCTGGTGACTAGTTTGCATATGTGATCACAGCTTTAATGTGATACTGAATTCCCCTTCAGAGTAGCAGCCGTGTTAGTCTGTATTCGCAAAAAGAAAAGGAGTACTTGTGGCACCTTAGAGACTAACAAATTTATTAGAGCATAAGCTTTCGTGAGCTACAGCTCACTTCATCGGATGCATTTGGTGGAAAAAACAGAGGGGAGATTTATATACGCACACAGAGAACATGAAACAATGGGTTTATCATACACACTGTAAGGAGAGTGATCACTTAAGATAAGCCATCAGCAGCAGCAGGGGGGGAAAGGAGGAAAACCTTGACCATGAAAGGTTTTCCTCCTTTCCCCCCCTGCTGCTGGTGATGGCTTATTTTAAGTGATCACTCTCCTTACAGTGTGTATGATAAACCCATTGTTTCATGTTCTCTGTGTGCGTATATAACATATAAAGGTATATGACCTTTCATGGTCAAGGTTTTCCTCCTTTCCCCCCCTGCTGCTGCTGATGGCTTATCTTAAGTGATCACTCTCCTTACAGTGTGTATGATAAACCCATTGTTTCATGTTCTCTGTGTGCGTATATAAATCTCCCCTCTGTTTTTTCCACCAAATGCATCCGATGAAGTGAGCTGTAGCTCACGAAAGCTTATGCTCTAATAAATTTGTTAATCTCTAAGGTGCCACAAGTACTCCTTTTCTTTTTGTGAATTCCCCTTCAGAATCGCAATTAAGTGTGGAGGTTTCATGATTATTTGAGAAGGGAGAATGGCAGAAGGCAGCCATGGTGTGTCGGGAATGAGGGGGAATAGAAGGAAGCAGTGGGGGCATGTAGAGAAAGGAGCAGAGTTTCAAGGTTTGATTTGAAGAGACAATTACATCAGGAGGAAGGGAAGGGGAGGGGATCCTGGATAATGTGTAGTGCAAGTGAAAGAAGAGCCAAAGTCCAGCCTTTCTCCCCTGTGGGAAGGGGAGAGGACAGAGAAAGCTGAGATTGGAGAGACTGAGAGGAATGTACAGGCAGGAAAAACAGGGTAAAAGGCAGAGACTCTGGCAACATTCCAGATGTGGCAATAGGTAGCTTTACACACCTTTTCCCTTTCATACGCATTTGCAAGTTCAGGGTCAAAGATTACTTAGATTTTTCTAGCCCTGGACTTTGCTTCCAGAGATAGAGACAGTGGAGTCAGTGACCTGAGCTGTTTGACCCAAAAGCAGCACTTTTTCAGTCTCCTAAAGTAAATCAGAATAAGATTTAAACAATCTATTCAGTTCTGTCTAGATTCTTACACCCCGCTTATCGCCATAGTATGTGAGCATCCTCCAAAGTTAAAAATAAACCAGGTGACCACCATCAGTCAGATAAAGGGTTCTTCTCTCACAGGGAAAAGTTACATGAGGGGATTGATTTTGGTTTAAAAAAAATCATAAATGAAGATTAAAGTGAGGTCAAAGAAGTGAGCTTTGCATTAGAAACTGAAAGTGGTGAAGATTGTGTTTGTATTTACTTCCTTTGGAAGGGAGTTCTAGGCCTAAGATACAAGTTTCTCCCTTCAGGTAGACAGTTCCGCTGGTTCTGAGCCATGGGCTCATCTGGCTCTCAGAGGACGAGGGGTCCTTCAGGCAATCTTCCCCTGGACTCTAATAAGGACTGAAATTTAAATGTTAATTTGTTTTCTAGGTAGCACGTAGAATGAGCAGAGTACAGGGCTGATGTTTGTGGTAACCTGTGTTGCTGAGAAGAGATGCTGCTGCGTTCTGCACATTTATTTTCAGGGCTGATGCTTTTAAGTCCAGGTAAGTAAAGTGAGTAGAGTGTGTTATTTTAAGTTTTATGCTTACAACATGGAAGAGAGCCTAGGCAGATATACTATAGCTTAGTGGCATAAATTTTACTCCTGAGGGAATTCTGTGCCAAAACAATTACAAATTCTGCATGCAATGTTTTAAAATTCTGCAAATATTATTTGTCAGTCAATAAATGTGGAGGCTTCAGCAGGGCAGTGGGGAGCACTGGCCACTGGCTGCACAGAGGTGGGAGATCACTCTGCCTCCCCCTTCTGACATGGACTTGGGGATGAGGCTGCACCCAAACCTGATAGCACAAGGATTGGGCCTGCCCCAGAAACACCCCAAGGCCCTGCCCCTCTATGCTAGGCACACCAGATGCGGGCAGGCAGGCACAGCCTGGCAGGATATAAGTGTGGAGGGGCTTAGTGGGGGGGACCAGGTGTGAGGTGAGAGGGTTCCGTATGGGGCAATCCGGGTGCGGGAAGCTCGGTGTGGGTTACAGGAGGGATCTGGATGCACAGGGGCTTGTTGGGGGATTCTGGGTGCAGGGGCAATGGAACTCTGCAGGGTGGTCCAAGTGAAGGTGGTTGGGGCACATCGGGGGGTCTAGGTGTGGGGGGGAATGCAGCTTGGTGGGAGAGTCTGCATCTGAGGGGCTCAGCAAGGGGGTCCAGGTGTAGGGGGAGTGAGGCTTGGTGGGGTAGGGATCTGGGTGCAGCTGGTTGGGGCTCAGTGGGATGAGAGTTCAGATGTGGGGGGCTCGTTGGGGTGGTTCAGGTGCAGGCGGTTGGCGCTTGTTGGTGTGGGGGTTCAAATGTGGGGCTCAGAAGGAGGTGGTTAGGGTGCATGGGTGGGGGTCCAGATGCAGGGGGGTCTGTCTGCAGGGGAGCTCTGGATGCAGCGGGTGCCTCTTGATGGGGTGGAGGGTTGGGTGAGTGGGGCTTGGCAGGGGGTCTGGGTACGGGATGGGTGTCAAGGTGCATGGGGGTTGGTGGATGAGGAGCAGCTCCCCCCTGCAGTGATCCATCCCTGCCACAGCTGAGAGGCAATGGGGGAAGGAAGTGTGGGAGGGAGTGTGGAGCTTCCATCAGTCAGGGGAGGTTTCTGGGAGTGGGTCTGACCGGGCGGCAGGCCCCGGTCACTCCTTGCAGGGGAAAAGGAAGTCCTATCCTCCCCTATCCCCAGCCCAGCTGGGACTAGCGCTGGGCTTAGCTGCAGGGTATAAGTCACTGGCAGGGGCATCCCCAGTCCCCTCTCCTCTGCAGTGAATTACCTCTCTGTCGGCTGCTCCGGGTGCCCAAAATGATGCATCTCCACAGCTGGGGAGGAGTGTGTGACCACTCTCGGGCTTCCCCATCAGAAAGTCATTTTTCTGTGGGGAGGCAAAGAAATCTGTGGGGAACATGAATTCGGCATGCGCGCATTGGCGCAGAATTCCCCCAGGAGTAAACTTTGATTATAAATCCAGGTAAACTGCACAACAATAATCCAGTCAGAAGGTAATGACAGTGCATATGACTGAGACCAGGTCATCATCAGCAATGATGAGACCTAAGGTAACATTTTTCAAAAGTGTCTAAGTGACTTAGAAGCCCAAGTTCCATTGAAAGTCAATGGGATTTAGGGTTTAAGAAATTTAGGAGCTTTTGAAAATGTTACTGGCAGTCTAGTCAGAAGTTGTTGAACGTCTGTATAATTCCCAGATAAAAACCCCTAAAACATAAAGATTTTGGTACTGTAAGTAGCAGATATTGGAGAATATAAATACCAGGAATGTTGGTATCAAGCAACCTTAACATTAAATAATATGGAAATACAGTAAGGGTTAATGTGCATCAAGAATCAAATACCTCTACAATTCATACATCCTCTAGGAAAAAATCTTGATATGTGAACAACATCATTAAACAATAAGCATCTGAACTATGATCCCCAAAGACATAACTTTTAAAAATATTGTTTTTCAGTTTACAAGTTCTAGAAAGGAAAAAAAGACTTTTCAACACATAATACACCACCAGATCTATAGTACTTATAACTGTCTTTCACCAACCTCCATACACATCTTCTAACTGTGGAATACTAATATTAATTAATGATTCAGATATGCAAAAATGTATTTAATATTGATTTGTTATGTGTATTCTGGTAATGCTTAGTGGCCTTGCTCAGAGAGCAGGGCCCCATTGTGCTAGGTAATGTAGACCAGATCCTCAAAAGTAATTAGGTGTCTAACTTCCATTGAAATCAGTGGAAGAGTGGCACCTAAATACTTTTGAGGATCTGGGCCTGCAAGTACAGCCCACCCTCCCATACTGACCAAACACAAAAAAAGTCCTTGCTTTGAAGATCTTATAATCTAGGTAGTAGTAATAGTAAAAACCTTCCAGGACTTTTGTCCTTCATCCTGCAAACTGCTCTACACAAGCAGATCATTGCATAGAGCAGTTTGCAGCATCAAAGCATTTGTAAGGATTAGTTGGCTAAAGTAGTGCTTTGAGTTTATTTTTGAGTGATGATCATCTCTCCCTCGGGGAGGTTGTAACCAGCCACATTATAAGCCCATCTCTCTCTCTCTGAGGGTGGCAAATAGGTTTTGTCACAAGATTTTGGTGAAACAGAATTTTTTTTCTATTCATAAATTTCAAATGATTTTATTAAATGTTTCTGAAGGGGCAAGTTATTCTCTGAAGGGGCAAATTAAAGGTGGAGAAATTGAGGCAGGAGGAGGTTTAAGTGACTTGCCCAAAGTCAGACAGGGATTTGAACTCAGAAATTCCTGATTCCCAGTCACGTGCCCATACCATGTGGCCTGAAATGACTTCCAGATTGGTGATGTCAGATATAATGAGGCCAGAAGAGCCCCATTTCTCTCTCTCTCTCTCTGAGAGAACTCAGTCAATATCTGTGATGTTCCAATGGCATTAACTACCAAATGAACTGAAGCTCCCTCCCACAATTTTCTGCTGTTCTTTTATTTGGAGGAGGCTTTCAAAGCCCTGAAGAAAATTGCCCCTGACAGCTTGGCTCCCTCTTCCCCTCCCCAACCCACTCTGTTCTGCAGCCAATCTTCTAGCTCCTGGAGGACCTCAATGCTGGTGTTATACCAATAAAATAAAAACCAGCAGGATCTTATTAAAGGGGAAAAGGCAAAATGCCACATTTATTGTGAATACAGAAAGAATACATCTGTGAATACAGAAACATCTCCGTGCTGCTAGATGTTATCTTGTTATTTGGTTCTCCCATCCTTGAAGCTGTTGGGTGGATTCCAGTCTGCCCTCCGGGGGTCCTCTGGTTGTTTCCATTTGACGCCTTCTTCAGCCAATGGACACTGGATTCTTAGGCTGGCACCTCCCTGATCATTCAGTTATTATCCACACCAAGCATCCATCCGCTTACATCCTCTATCTCTATTTTAATCACAATTGTTAACAAAGCGAGATGAATACAACAAAAGCGCGGGGAGTCTCTGGGTGATGTTTCTGTTGTTACAGAGTATTGCTTTGAGTCTCTCTCTGTGTGAGTAGGTTTCAGAGTAGCAGCTGTGTTAGTCTGTATTCACAAAAAGAAAATGAGTACTTGTGGCACCTTAGAGACTAACAAATTTATTTGAGCATAAGCTTCCAATGAAGTGAGCTGTAGATATGTATTGTAAACTAATACATGTGCCCCATGTTCAGGCACATGCACACTTGATCTCTACCCTCTTCCTTCCAGCAACATAATTCTCTCATCCCACTGGTAATCCCCAGCAGTCAGACCTCAGTACCAGCTGCAGATACTGCTTGTGGTTGCTACCCTCTTTTAAGCTTCCTAATCATACTGCTGCCTTCCACCTGGCGCCTGCTTTCCAGACCCTGAGACTGCCTGCTACCCTCTAACTAGCTTGGCAATTCCTTTGGAGCTACTGAATCTGTCCGCATCCCCTGTATGACCATCCTCATCCCCTCTCAACTGCCCAATGCTGAACTACTTACCCCAAAGCCTCAGCTGACAAGACGTCCAGCTATCCTTCAGCAAATGCCTTGATGATTCCACCGTGTCTAACCCTCTTGCAATCCCTGCAGCACGCTCCCTCCTCTCCCTCCAACAGCCTGATGCTCCTGGTTTCGAAGCATCTGCCACTTAGCCTTTTGAACCTAACAATTCTATTTTATTGTTTTAAACCTCTTTTTAAAGCACATCTCTCGGTGTTTCCAGTGACTGGTCACAAGAGGGCTCTGTGGTAGCATAACAAATAGGGTGACCTTGTCTCTTTAAAAAAATAAGCAAAAGCCCTTCAAACTCAGGATTGCGCAAGGATCCCAGGGTTATTCATATTGGATTAAAATGAAAATGAGAGTAAAAAAATACCTCTTTGCCCAGAGCCATTAATCCAGGCCAAAGCCAGCAGGCTGTGTGCGTATTTAAAGGCACAGGACGCTCCCTTTAGAGATTTCAATTTCTTTCTGTTCTTGGACCTGTGTGCTGGGTTATTATCGGGCAGGAGTCCACATGCACTCTGATCAAGTTCTTTCCCTGATAAATCTCACTCGGATGAGTGGGCAACCCTCAGGAATGTGCTCACCTGAGTGAAATAAGTCTTTTATGTCACCTGCAAAATGAACTGGGAACATACCAATTGCTATACCAGCTTAGACCAGAGATCTATCTAGGCCACTATCCTTTTTTTGCCAGTGTCAGGTGTGTCAGGAGAAGGTGGAAACCCCCACCTGCCATGGACACTTATCGAGTAACCTGCCCATGGAGGCCGTTTCCTCCTAACCTCTGTCACAGACTCCTGGCCTGAGGCAAGACCATGTCTATCCCTTCCCATCTTTTGTGTCTTATCTAATGCACCAGTGGGGAGGGGCAGTGCCTTCAGCTGAATTCACTCAGGCCCAGATAACAAAATTGGCAGCGGCCCAGTTTTTGTGCACTGCCATTTTTGGACCATGTGTTGACTCTCTGATTTGGACTCTGCACCCTGACTAATTTATACAGGGAGATTGGGATGGGGCTACGATATCTGTGTATTTCACAGCACGGCCAAGTCTCACTGGGTGACATTGGGCTGGTCATTTAGAACAAAGAATTCTGTAGTCTGAACAGTCCTGGCTTTGTTGCAAGGATAGGGTCTTGGGTAACAAAAACACTAACCCAGGAACCTATCCTGGCAACAAAGCCAGTGGCCAACTGTGTCCACATATCTATTCAAGGGACACCATCATAGAACCTAATCACATCAGCCACACTATCAGAGGCTCGTTCACCTGCACATCTACCAATGTGATATATGCCATTATGTGCCAGCAATACTCCTCTGCTATGTACATTGGCCAGACCAGACAGTCTCTATACAAAAGAATAAATGGACACAAATCTGATGTCAAGAATTATAACATTCAAAAACCAGTCAGAGAACACTTCAATCTCTCTGGTCACTCAATTACAGACCTAAAAGTGGCAATTCTTCAACAAAAAAACTTCAAAAACAGACTCCAACAAGAAACAGCAGAACTGGAATTAATCTGCAAACTGGACACCATTAAATTAGGCTTGAATAAAGACTAGGAGTGGATGAGTCATTACACCAGCTAAAAACAATTTCCCCATGCTAATTTTCCCCCTACTGTTACTCACACCTGCTTGTCTACTGTTTGAAATGGGCCATCCTGATTAGCACTACAAAAGCTTTTTTTCTCCTGCTGATAATAGCCCACCTTAATTGATTGGTCTCATTAAGAGTTGGTATGGCAACCCCCATTTTTTCATGTTCTCTGTGTATATATATATATCTTCCTACTGTATTTTCCACTGCATGCATCTGATGAAGTGGGCTTTAGCCCACGAAAGCTTATGCTCAAATAAATTTGTTAGTCTCTAAGGTTCCACAAGTACTCCTCGTTCTTTCTATTGATACAGACTAACACAGCGACCACTCTGAATACTTAATGGGTTTATCCTCACAACGCCCTTGGGAGATAGCGAAGTGCATTAGACAGATGTTGAACTGAGAAGCTAAATGAATGGCCCAAGGTCCCACTGACTATCTGTGTCAGAGCAGGGAACTGAACATGGCTCTCCGAAGTCCGAGGCCATGGGATTTTCAAAGCTGGTGGCAGGCACATCCAAGTTGTCTGGGAGCCCAGGGGAGTGAGTGCTCAAAGGGGGTGGGACAGGGTATGCGCTGGGAGGGTGGATGTTAGACAGCACTTTCAGAAAAGCCCAGGGGCTCGTAAGGGCTGCTCTGGGTGCTCAGAAATAATGATGTTAAAGCCACAACTGACTCAGGAGGCCCATGTTCAAGTGCTCAAGCAACAGTCCCTCTACTGGGTGCTCTATAATCTATCCCCCGTGAAAATAACCTGGGAAGAGACGGCTAGACACACAAATGGACACATTCTGGGTGTGTGTGTGTGTCTTTTAGGATTGGGAAGGAGGATAATGGAGATTAGGTTAGACTTAGAGGCTAGACAAGGTGAGGGGGAGAGGCAGATAAGGTTGTGATTGGGAGGGGAGGATCACTAAAGGGGTTGGTTAACAGGGGCACAGCATTGTGGGGACAGTATCTGGCCCAGGGGGGAGGAGGGGATTATGTACATCAGTAGAGAACACATGAGAAGGGGGTGGTAGGCAAGGGAATTGGAGGCTCAAGGAGGATGGATGCATCTTTACCTGCCTACCAAGGTCAAGGGACCTCTGGGAACATTCCTCAATCTCCCTGAGGTCATACCGAGGCACTGGCTCTCCATGAAACCATCCCGCCATCTCCGATGAGCTGAAGGGAGAGTGGGGGTGGCTGATCCAAAGGTGCCGTTATTATACTTGGTTACTTGTGGCTCGGGTCTCTCACCACAGCCCAGGGCTCTGCTGTGCTAGACGCTGGCCAGTGTCTCTGTACCAGCCAGGGAGAGCACAGGGCTGCCACAGACACCAGACACTATGCCGGGACTGGCGCCCCATTGCTCCTTTCTGATGCAAGGTGTTAGGGGGAGAGGGGCCCAGAGTTCCTCACTGTGCCTGAGTAGAGCTGGGCGAAGGACATGGGGAATGGGGCAAGGGGGATTTATGTGACCTTTGCATTTCCCCAGTCTGGGAGCTGGTCAGGGCCCCTGACTGCAGCTTAGATCAGCCCCAGGGCTGCCCTAACTTGTGCTTCTGGCCCTGAGGGGCTGTAACAGCAGCCAGCATTGTCCTGGCTATGAACCCAGTCCCTGCGAGTGCTCCCAGCAGGCCCCTTACGTCAGGAATTGTTATGGGATGGTGTAGGGCTGTTGTACTGGCCTTTTGCCATTTAAGACATCTTCTCCCCCGCCCATGGAGAATTCCCTGGGGTCCAGATCCGCTGGGGAACTAGCTTGGAGGCGCCCCAGCACCATGCGCAGTCAGGCCTGTGGTGCCTGACGGCAGCCCTGGATGTGCCTGGCACACACGGAGCATTCTCTGCTCCAGACCCTCCGTCTCTTGACCTCATGTTCCCACATTACACTGCAGTTTTTCCTCGCCATCCTTCTGCTCAGCCCCCAGTGAGAATGCAGGGGAGGCCGTGACCTTTCTAATGTTACAGCAGGAGAGAATGGGAACTGCCAGTACTACTGGTGAAGGGGAAGGGGGGAGGTGAGGGGATGCAAGCTGCCTGCGGGGGACAGAGCAAAGAGTCCAGAGGGTAGGGGGCAGTGGAGGAATAGGGGAAAGACAGGGAGGCCAGGAGACAAAAGGAAAGAGGAGAGGAGGGCTGGAAGCAAACTTGCAGCTAGCCCAGCAGTCTGAGCTGGAGAGCTCTCTGGAGCAGCTGAGTCTGCAGCCCTGTGGACTCCTCCCGGCTCAGAGGTGCTGTTGAGATGAGAAGCAATTATTATATTTGCTTGGGGGAAGGCCTGCCGTACCTTGTATCTCCACTGGATGTGGGGTTGGGAGGGGTGAAGAGACAGCTGCACATCATGATGAGGGCTAGAGGGGAAAGAAGAGATGGGGAGGGGAGATTTAAAAATAGCCCCTTCTAATTTTTGTGGCTGTCACTCACTATGTGTAATCCACCCCGAGGCATCCCAGCGCCGGTATATACCATGAGTTACATAATGGGAGACACACAGGTGTCACTTCAGCCTCGAAACAGGGACAGACGTGACATTTATGCTGCGTGTTTCCCAATCTGTCCCTCCAGCCCCTGCCCAAGCCTGTGACTATGGGGCAGATGCCAGGTGCCTGACACCTGGAAACTGGCTAAAGGTTTGTGAGGCAGGATATGGGGGCACTGACTAGCAGGAAAAGGTTCCAGCAGCTGGGATGTGGAAGCAGTGGGGCTGGGGAAGAGGCAAAGATTGGCGTATTGGTGCTGATGGGTGTAATGGGAGGGTCCTGGGACGGGGAGAGCAGGTTGAAGTGTTTTAGAGGGTAATACTGCAGGAAGTAGAGTGACTGGACGGGGATCAGGCGGCTTTGTGGGGGAGCAGGAAGCTCGGCTATGGTGGACGTTGGATTTCTTGTCAAGAGGTAAAGAGAGGCTCCATTGCATACAGGGGAGGGGTGGAAGAAGAGGGAGAGATCTGCAGCTGTGGGGAAGTTTGTTGGAGTATCAGGATATTGGCCATTGAGGGCTAGGCCAGGCGCTACTGAGGAAGCTGAGAAATCATCAGTCAGAGGGGATTAGGTTAGCAGGCATCAGAAACTGAGGCATGTGGGGAAGAAGGGGGATCAGCTATTCTGGGGAGGGTCAGAGTGCTTGGGGAATAGTGGCGGGGGGAAAGGTCAGGTTTTATCAGAAGACGACTAGGGGGTCAGCGGTCAGGAATGAGTGCATTCATCGTTGGTGTGGGACGGGCTAAAGGGCCAAATCCTCCCACTTCTTGTGAAGGAGAAAAACGACATTCCATTCTCCTCATGCCGGTCATTCTTGGGCTTGGATGCCGACCTGCTGTCATGTGCCGCTTTCCCACCCTCCCAGCTTTGCCTGGCGCTATGGCTACTGATGACTCAGGGAAATTCCAGAGCAAGTAGGAGATACAGGCAGGGCAGTGCAGGTTGTGAGGACACATGGACAGAGGCAGGCTGGCTGGGCAGTGGTGGGGAAGCGATGAACCTAGTGCCACCTAAATGTAAAAATGAGCCTCTCAGCCCCTCTACGTGGCCTTGAAGCACTTTCACGGCTGCCTTCTGCCCCAGAACAGTGCCGTATGTTTGCTTTCTTCTTCCAAAGATCACCTGCTCCTATTCCATACTCATGCAGCCAGCCGGCCTTGGGTTACTGACTCATTAGTATGTGGTTATGCCAAGTGTGTTTGCTGAGCACTGCCTGTGTGCTCAGCTCTGCACAGGCTTGGAAGAAGATCCATTTGGTCCCTGGAGTTTACAATCCGAGGGCCAGACACAGAAGAATACTGAGCTTTGCTTTGCACTAACAATGCCTGCTGGTCAATGGACACTGCAGGTGCTCTGCACTTCACAGGCACTGACCCAACACAGTGCAGTTCAGTCCAGTCTCAAATGGTGCTAGTGTTCCCTGCTCACACACACCAGCCAAGCCTCCCTGAGTATTACCTTGTTGTGGTTTACCAACTAAGCAGGGCTGGAGCTAGTTGATTTTCTGGTTTTCTTTGCCCTGGTCGCACTCACTGTGCTGTGGTGATGGGGTGAGGGGTGGTGTGATGCCACTGGGCTGGCTCAGTGCTACCTGGGGATCCCATGTCTGCTGGAATGGGGTTCAGGAGTTGGCCTCAGACATCAGCACTGCTGCCAGTTTGGGCTTTCTAGGAAAATTCATGCCTAGTTTGCAAACAGCTGTGAAATCTCCTAACTATTCTCGGCAGTTTTTCTTTCAAACTGACCTACCAGAGCAGTGAGTAAGTCCCAGGCCTGTGTACTCCCTGGTGTGGCAGCACTCGGTAGGGCTGGCTTTAGTGGCCTCTATTCCATGAATGATCACAGGCTAGGAAGTTAATTCTGTGGCTGTAGAGCTCAGCACTTTACATTAGCACCAGCAATAAACAGAATTGCTCAATCTCTGGGTCAGCCCAAGAGCTCCCAAGGGCTTGAGTCAGAGGAGATCACAAAACCCTCTGTGGTTGGCCTTAGTACACTCCCTCCTTCCCCAACCTCATGCCCTGCCCTGGAGAAGGTCAATACCTCCCCAGGAAGTGGCCTGAGCATTCACACTTGCTGAGAGCCAGAGGAAATCACAGCATCCACTGCAAGACAACCTGAGGGCCTCTGTGAGACTGGGCAATCTAGGGCAGTAAGAAAGAGGAGGTGGAACTGAGCGGTGGATACAAGTTTTATTATAAAAGAAGGAGATAAACTAGGGTAGGCAGAAATCTTTTCATCTAGATTTCCTAAGGAAGGACTTGCTACCCAGGAGCAGCCTCACAGCAGGGGAAATGTCCACTGATGGGAGGAGTTCCCCAGCTCAGGGAGGCATGAACACAGGATCGGTCATTCTTACTATCTGTATGCAGGGTTGCCAACTTTCTGATCAAACAAAACCGAACACCCTTGCCCCACCCCTTCTCCGAGGCCTCGCCCCACTCACTCCATCCCCCCCTCCTTCTGTTGCTTGTTCTCCCCCACCCTCACTCACTCGCTCATTTTCACCATGTCGGGGGGAGGGTCCCTTTTTGACCAGGTGTTCAGCTGAAAACTGGACACCTGGCAACTCTATCTGTAGGCCTCAGCAGCCACAGCTGAGGCTCTGGCCATGAGTTTCCACTCAATTGTTCTCACTGCCAGAGAGAGAGAGATGGCACCAACAGCACTCAAATGGGTCACAGGCCTTCCCAAAGAGCTGGGCCCCAGATGACTACTTGTGTACAAGGCCTGCTCTGCATACGTACCTGCCACGGTAAAGGTCTTCTTCAGGGAGCTCCGATCCCTCCCCAGACTCGCAGGAGGGAAGCAGGTGGTGTGGAGTTATGTCCCTCCTGAAATATCATTGCCTCATTTGATTATAAATAGTCACAAAGGTGTCAGGGATGTTATTAGCACAATTGCTCATGACACATTTACAGGAAGAGCCAAGTGTTTGCCAAGAAGTGATGACAGTGGCAGGAGAGAGCCAGGCCATGCTAAGGGAGATGTTCTTCTGGCCCCATGTTTAACTCTCCCTCCCTCCTTCTGTTCAGTCATTTTCCTGCCATCCTATTTGAGGCTGAGAGTTGCTGATGCTCCTTCTGTACCTCTCCCGCCTTCCTGCCCTTTGGCTTCCTCTCCTCCTATGTCTTTTGCTTTTCTTTATTCTCTTTTCTTCCCCCACAATCCCAGTCTACTCCCTCTTCAGAGCCTCCCAATGGTGGCTAGTGCCCATAATAAATGTTAGCGCTGCAGGTACTAGAGGCCCTCAACCCCCCACCCCACCCCCCCGCCACCACACACACACACACACACTGCAGCTGTAAAAGCAGGGTCAGAAACAGCAATGGAGGGACTGTAGCTGCACGGAGCATGTGTGGGAAGCCTTATACCCTGCTCCTGGGGGCTGGGGAGGGGAGGAAGAGCTACTCTAAATTAGCCCCACAGAGGCCTGCGTTCTCTGCATCTGTTCCCCCTGCTGCCTGAAGTCTATGTGCTGTAGAAACGCCTGCTCACGTGGAAACCTCCAAGGTCTGGAGTACTCCCAGCCTTAAGCAGGAGTCTTCCAGTGGTGGTAAGTTCTACTGCACCTGGCAGTACAGCAGCCGACGTTATAGATGCTACACAGCATCCGGGGTGTGGCTGATGTAATATCCGCTATGTAACAGTCTCCCAAGCATTCTCCCATCACTCTGGGGTCCTTCCCCGATCTTCTTTTTCATTAGAGACTCAGTTTGTGTTTCTGAATTACTTTAGGGAACAGCATTTACTATGGTCTCGGGATACGCAGAAGTAGAGGGGGCGGGTATGCAGAGCATGGTCTTTGGGTACGGTCTCCTTCTGCTATTTTTCTGTATCCTGCCTCAAGCTTTTAACTCCAACTATACAAACTCAAGCTATGATCGTAGGTGATTTCGCAAGCTGGGAAGAATTGGCCTTCGCCAATATTTGGACGAGACCTTCAAGGAAAAGCCAGTCGCTGCTGGAAATGGTGCTGATTGCTCAGTAGGTGACTATATCTGCTCTCCAGACCTCAATGACTTAGTGCCCGAGCATGGTGATAGGGGCTCATGAGCTATTTTCAGGTGACCATATAACTGAGGCCCTGATCAGTCCTGGTAATTAAAGATCCCATAGAACTTTTTTCAGCAGCAGAGCTGTGAATCCCTGTTGCCTGGCCAAACAGCAACTGGACAACTACCCTCTGCAGACAAACTTCTCTCTGCAGTTTCAATTAGTCAGTCTTTATTTACCTCCTATGACAGTGATTATGGGTACAAAATGGCTGCCATCTCTCTTTCTCTCTCTCACACACACACACACACACACACATAGCTCCCTCCACTATGCAACTACATTTCCATGGGGGATGAGTGTCTTTAAAGTGCTTTAGGATCCTTCAGAATGAAAAGTGCTAGTGAAATGTAAGGGATTGTTAGTAAGACGCTATTTAACTAGACCCAATAGTAAATCTGGCTGCCTAATTTGCCAGACAGCCCACTTCAGTCCTATATCTCTGTGAGCACTCAGGAGCCAATCTTCCTGCCATTTAAGTCAATAGTGAGGGTTGCTAACCCTCCAGGATTGTCCTCGAGTCTCCAGGAATTAAAGATTAATCTTTAATTAAATATTATGTCATGTGGTGACACCTCCAGGAATAAGTCTAACCAAAATTGGCAACCCTAGTCAATAGGAATTTTGATATTGACTTCAGAGGAGGCAGGACCAAGCCCTTGAGGAGTTTGGCAATGATGGGAATTTGGAGGGACGGGACTTGGAGATACGTCTGTGTCCGCTTCACATAGGCAGCCATGTCCTGTGAGTCTCGAATGCAGGAAAAACAGAGACTATTTGCCTGATTTTCAGAGTGTCAATAGGATTCAGTTTTTTACTGCAACGGAAACCACAGGGTGCTCAGCATGTTTGAAAATAAAGCCATGTATGTGCAAGTGTAATTATATTGTAATACTATTATATATCGACCACTGGCTAATAAGAGGCTATGTTTTTTAATTAAAGATTAATGAGCGACCACAAACCCAAGAGGTTGGCCAATATTTGGGGTCTTGTGGGTTGTTTCCATTGGGAGGAGAAACTGGTGGTAAACAGAAAGGTATTTCTTTGACACAGTCCTGGTCAGTTACAAAGAATGTACGAAGTCCTGTTTCCCTGAACACAGTAGGAATCAAACAGCAGACAAAAGTTTTTTTCCTCACAGTTCCAAGCACCTTTCCGGACAGCATTCTACCCAAAAGCTAGCCCTCTTAGTTTTACTTGGGGGGTCACACTACAAGTGCTTCTCTGGCTGTCTCTGGGACTTCCTACTCTGTTTGTTTCATTCTATGGTGTTTCTGCTTCTCTCTCTCTCTCTCTCTCTCTCTCTCTCTCATATACACACACAGTTCCAGCAAACAATACCCAGTTCCCTGCATTTGCATTTAGCCCCCAGGGAAAACCCATCCGCCCACCTGATTCAACTCCTACTCCAGCCTTGTATGTGGCCTGCATTTTGGGCAGTGGCTCCTATTGTTTCAGCTATCTGTCACAAAGGAGAGCAATTGTTTTTTCCATGTAGTCTCAATGAAGGGCAGCTGTTACACTCAGCAGCTTCAACCTGCATTCACCCAGCCAGCAGTATAACAACAATAACCCTTCACACGTCTACGGCATCTTCCATAGTAGCATTTGAAAATTATTTCAAAATATTAATGCTTCATAACACTCACTGTGCTGCAGCACACCCGTGACTTTGATACGCCATAGTATCCTCATTTTATAGGTAGGAAAACTGAAGTACAACAAAGTTAAGTGACTTGTCCAAGGTCACACCGTGACAGGGTTGGGAATAAAAAGACAAGAATCCTGGTCCCCACTTTACTACTGTCCAGAACTGCATAAATTAGAGATTATCTCAGTCTGCTCTATGCACCTCAGATTGAAATGGCTGGTGGCTGCTGCTATTTTCAAGATAAATCCATGCAATCAAGGAGGATTGGCCTAGAATGAGGAGCTGGGGGTAGTCCTGCCATTAGCAGGCTCTCTAGAGGAGTTGTTTTCCCACTGTTTTGGAGACTTTCCAGTGAGTTCACTATACCTGCCCTGGACAGTAAGACTGTGTTGACGTTGCTCCCTTATAATTAAGCTCGGACGCCTAGGGATCTATGCGCTGTCCAGATAGGATATGGGGCAGAGATCTGCCCATCATGATTTCACAAAGTAACCAGGCCCTCCCTGACTTTTATTCCACAATTTCCCCCTATTAAACTCTCTACAGTTATAAAGTAGATTCCTATACCAGCTTTTGGCTCTCAAGCTTCTCCTTAGTCTTCCCGTCACCTCCTGATGTGGATCACAAAGAGAATATGGTTCCCGCAGAAGCCAGCTGTGGGAGACTTTAACTTCCCAGATATAGACTGGAGGACCAGTGCTAGTAATAATAATAGGGCTCAGATTTTCCTAGATGCGATAGCTGATGGATTCCTTCATCAAGTAGTTGCTGAACCGACTAGAGGGGATGCCATTTTAGATTTAATTTTGGTGAGTAGCGAGGACCTCATAGAAGAAATGGTTGTAGGGGACAATCTTGGCTCAAGTGATCATGAGCTAATTCAGTTCAAACTAAATGGAAGGATTAACAAAAATAAATCTGCAACTAGGTTTTTTGATTTCAAAAGGGCTGACTTTCAAAAATTAAGGAAATTAGTTAGGGAAGTGGATTGGACTGAAGAACTTATGGATCTAAAGGTAGAGGAGGCCTGGGATTACTTTAAATCAAAGCTGCAGAAGCTATCGGAAGCCTGTATCCCAAGAAAGGGGAAAAAATTCATAGGAAGGAGTTGTAGACCAAGCTGGATGAGCAAGCATCTTAGAGAGGTGATTAAGAAGAAGCAGAAAGCATACAGGGAGTGGAAGATGGGAGGGATCAGCAAGGAAAGCTACCTAATTGAGGTCAGAACATGTAGGGATAAAGTGAGACAGGCTAAAAGTCGAGTAGAGTTGGACCTTGCAAAGGGAATTAAAACCAATAGTAAAAGGTTCTATAGCCATATAAATAAGAAGAAAACTAAGAAAGAAGAAGTGGGGCCGCTTAGCACTGAGGATGGAGTGGAGGTTAAAGATAATCTAGGCATGGCCCAATATCTAAACAAATACTTTGACTCAGTCTTTAATAAGGCTAAAGAGGATCTTAGGGATAATGGTAGCATGACAAAAGGGAATGAGGATATAGAGGTAGATATTACCATATCTGAGGTAGAAGCGAAACTGAAACAGCTTAATGGGACTAAATCGGGGGGCCCAGATAATCTTCATCCAAGAATATTAAAGGAATTGGCACCTGAAATTGCAAGCCCATTAGCAAGAATTTTTAATGAATCTGTAAACTCAGGAGTAGTACCGAATGATTGGATAATTGCTAATATAGTTCCTATTTTTAAGAAAGGAAAAAAAAGTGATCCGGGTAACTACAGGCCAGTTAGTTTGACATCTGTAGTATGCAAGGTCCTGGAAAAAATTTTGAAGGAGAAATTAGTTAAGGACGTTGAAGTCAATGGTAAATGGGACAAAATACAACATGGTTTTACAAAAGGTAGATCGTGCCAAACCAACCTAATCTCCTTTTTTGAAAAGGTAACAGATTTTTTAGATAAAGGAAATGCAGTGGATCTAATTTACCTAGATTTCAGTAAGGCATTTGATACCGTGCCATATGGGGAATTATTAGTTAAATTGGAGAAGATGGGGATCAATATGAACATCAAAAGGTGGATAAGGAATTGGTTAAAGGGGAGACTGCAACGGGTCCTACTGAAAGGCGAACTGTCAGGTTGGAGGGAAGTTACCAGTGGAGTTCCTCAGGGATCGGTTTTGGGACCAATCTTATTTAATCTTTTTATTACTGACCTTGGCACAAAAAGTGGGAGTGTGCTAATAAAGTTTGCAGATGATACAAAGCTGGGAGGTATTGCCAATTCGGAGAAGGATCGGGATATTATACAGGAGGATCTGGATGACCTTGTAAACTGGAGCAATAGTAATAGGATGAAATTTAATAGTGAGAAGTGTAAGGTTATGCATTTAGGGATTAATAACAAGAATTTTAGTTATAAGTTGGGGACGCATCAATTAGAAGTAACGGAAGAGGAGAAGGACCTTGGAGTATTGGTTGATCATAGGATGACTATGAGCTGCCAATGTAATATGGCTGTGAAAAAAGCTAATGCGGTTTTGGGATGCATCAGGAGAGGCATTTCCAGTAGGGATAAGGTGGTTTTAGTACCGTTATACAAGGCACTGGTGAGACCTCACCTAGAATACTGTGCGCAGTTCTGGTCTCCCATGTTTAAAAAGGATGAATTCAAACTGGAGCAGGTACAGAGAAGGGCTACTAGGATGATCCGAGGAATGGAAAACTTGTCTTATGAAAGGAGACTTAAGGAGCTTGGCTTGTTTAGCCTAACTAAAAGAAGGTTGAGGGGAGATATGATTGCTTTCTATAAATATATCAGAGGGATAAATACAGGAGAGGGAGAGGAATTATTTAAGCTCAGCACCAATGTGGACACAAGAACAAATGGGTATAAACTGGCCACCAGGAAGTTTAGACTTGAAATCAGACGAAGGTTTTTAACCATCAGAGGAGTGAAGTTTTGGAATAGCCTTCCAAGGGAAACAGTGGGGGCAAAAGATCTATCTGGTTTTAAGATTCTACTTGATAAGTTTATGGAGGAGATGGTATGATGGGATAATGGGATTTTGGTAAGTAATTGATCTTTAAATATTCAGGGTAAATAGGCCAAATCCCCTGAGATGGGATATTAGATGGATGGGATCTGAGTTACCCAGGAAAGAATTTTCTGTAGTATCTGGCTGGTGAATCTTGCCCATATGCTCAGGGTTTAGCTGATTGCCATATTTGGGGTCGGGAAGGAATTTTCCTCCAGGGCAGATTGGAGAGGCCCTGGAGGTTTTTCGCCTTCCTCTGTAGCATGGGGCATGGTTGACTTGAGGGAGGCTTCTCTGCTCCTTGAAGTCTTTAAACCATGATTTAAGGACTTCAATAGCTCAGACATGGGTGAGGTTTTTCATAGGAGTGGGTGGGTGAGATTCTGTGGCCTGCGCTGTGCAGGAGGTTGGACTAGATGATCAGAATGGTCCCTTCTGACCTTAGTATCTATGAATCTATATAACAAACCAGTATTTCATGCCACATATTTATAGCTGATCAGCCAGACTTCTGGGCTGGGCTGTCATCCATGACACTCTTGTCCTTCAGGCTGTCTCAGTAGCTGCAGGATTGAAGTGATCCTCCTCCACACAACCTCTCTACTGCTGCTGCTTCCATGTGGCACGTAGCTCCCCCTGTTGATGGCCCTCAGGCTTGCTCTGCCTTGCCTCTGCAGTTGGATTTCCTAATCCTAGCCACTTCACAATTGCTGGTTCTTTCCAGCCAGATGTGGCCGGCTCACTGTCTTCTGCCCCAAACGTTATGTCATCTTGGTTTCCTGATGCCTGCCAGTTCATCCAGCACCTGTTGTCCCAGGGGGAATGTTGGCTTCACTACAGCTTGACACCCAAGGCTGATAGTGCCTCAGGCAGGTGGAGGATGGACATGCACGGTTCTCAGAGCAATCACTAGAGCAGTGTGCCCTCAACCTGGACAGGAGGGTGAATGGCTCTAGCAGCATGTATAGAATGCCTGTCACTGCAGTATCTATGTGCTGTCAGGGGTTCCCAGGAAACACACTGAGAACTGCCCAGGGAAAGACGTGTTTTCACCTTCCTGGCAGCAAAAAGAGAAAGTGCCAAGGCAAGAGCCAGAACTCACCAGGCGGTGCCAGAAGTTCAGCCCCACAAACCTTTCCTCCTCTAGTCCCCATGCTCTCCACCTGCTTTTTCCTTTTCCGAAACCTCCCACACTCCAGGAGGAGACATGGAGGAAGGGACCTGAAATTGGCACAGGGCTCCCCAATCCTCCCCTTCATTCCACATGCATCCTCCCCAAAAATCCACCAGAGGGAACTCCACACTGGCAACAGATGTTGCCCACAAAACAAGTCAGCGTAAGTTGTGGAGGAAGGCTATCTATACAAGAAACTATTAGATTTGTGTCACATCCTCACCCACCCCCATTTCTCCCACCAGTGGTTACACTCCATTCCCAATGGTCAGTTTCCCTTGAGCACCGTGATCTGTTCATAGGAGATAATGGAAACTTCAGGCAGATAAGAGTCTATAGACAAAACGTGGCCCTGTGACTTCTAAACAGCCAGATCCAACCTCCCGTAACCACACAAACTTGTTTCAGAGTAGCAGCCGTGTTAGTCTGTATTCGCAAAAAGAAAAGGAGTACTTGTGGCACCTTAGAGACTAACAAATTTATTAGAGCATAAGCTTTCGTGAGCTACAGCTCACTTCATCGGATGCATTTGGTGGAAAAAAAAAATCTCTCCTCTGTTTTTTCCACCAAATGCATCCGATGAAGTGAGCTGTAGCTCACGAAAGCTTATGCTCTAATAAATTTGTTAGTCTCTAAGGTGCCACAAGTACTCCTTTTCTTTTTACAAACTTGTTTGCCTCTCTCCTCCTCCCCTTACTTTCTTTACTTGCTCCCAATGGACATCTTTCCCGTTTGCTCCTCTTCTTTCTCTCTTCCTCCATTAAACCTTCATCTGTATAATTCCCTTCCCTTTCCTATTCCTACCACTGCTCAACCTGATCTTTCCCAACTTCCCTTACAGCACTGGGCATTTTTCCACAAGAGTCCTCCTTGATGTGTAGCTTCTGTCCCAAAAAGCTTTGACAGCAGCAAACAATATTTGCAGAAGCTCTATAACCTGTAGCTATTGGTTCTCTACACTGAGATTTAGCACTGGGAGCCTGAGTGCGAAGCTGTACATGTTAATAGACATACAATGGGTTACACTGAGGAAGCAATTGGGTTGGCCAATGAAGGCTGCCAGGCTTTGTTACTATCTCAAAACTATGGACATGGATAATTAGGTATAGTAGAAACATAAAACAGTTGCCAGCTGCAGAGAGAACTTTGTCAGTCATTGTGTGTGCACTGCTGAGTCAGTTATTCAGTCTCAAGTACCCACATCACGTGCAAAATACCAGATCAAGATCATAGTGAGATAATTATGGCCTGAGTTCTTCATTCTGCTTGGTTGAGCCAGACTGGCTATTTCTCAACTTCCACACCAACAACAGGGACCCCCAGTCTGGCAGAGCCAATGCATGTACAGGTTCTGCAAAGGCCATGGAGGTACAAAAGATTGAGAACTAGAGGACAACTGCCCAGCCAAAGAGTGGCCTATTGTTATTGTGAGATAGGCACCATCTTCTGGGAGTGCCTGAAATGGTGGAACAAATGCTTGCAGCTTCACAATCTCTCAACATCCCGGCAACCTCAATGGCAGAAAGCGGGACACAGAGAGAAGGTCTGGCAGTGAGAAATACACAGTCCAAAGGAGCTGAGCGGGTCCTCCTGTGATGTTTGCATATGCCCCACCAACTAGGAAGAACAGATTGGGTAAGGCCTTACCTGGAAATGAGGGCTGGAAAGCAGACACTCATAGCCCTTCATGACCTATGTGCCTCTGTAGCAACAGCTCACTCTGAAAGCGGGTTCATCTCAGGGCAAATGTTCTTGTACTCTAAAAGAGAGTACGTCTAATAATGGCTGTGTAAGGCACTCATATATGAAATGGCAAGATTACTAACTGTGGTATGTAACCTATCTCTTAAATCAGCCTCTGTAATAGATTACTGAAGGACAGATAATGTGATGGTAATTTTTAAAAAAGGCCTCAGAGGCAATTCTGGTAAATACAGGCCAGAAAGCCTAACTTCACTACCAGGCACATTGGTTCCAATGGGTTCATAGTAAAGAAGAAACACAAAAATGATATGTTTATGAGGCGTCACCATGGTTTTTGTAAAGGGAAGTCATGCCTCACCAATCTACTAGAATTCTTTGGGTCAACAAGTGCGTGGATAAGGGTGGTCCAGTACTTGGCCTTTCAGAGAGCCTTTGACAAGGTCCCTCACAAGAGGCTCTTAAGCAAAGTAGGCTGTCATGAGATAAGAGGGAAGGTTCTCTCCTGGCTCAGTAACTGGGTTAAAAGACAGGAAACAAAGGATAGGAATAAATGGTCAGTTTTCACAGTGAAGAGAGGCAAATAGCAGGGTCCCCCAAGGATCTATTCTGGGACGTGTGCTGTTCAACATGTTCATAAATGAGCTGGAAAAGGGGGTGAACAGTGATGTGGTAAAATTTGCAGATGATACAAAATGACTCAAGATAGTTAAAATCCAAAACTGACTGTGAAAAGTTACAAAGGTATCTCACAAAACTGGGTGTCTGGGCAACAAAACGGCAGATTAATTTCAATGTTGATAAGTACAAAGTAATGAACAGTGGAAAAAATAATCCCAACTATCCATACAAAATGATGGGGGGTCTAAATTAGCTGTTACCACTCAAGAAAGAGATCTTGGCATCATTGTGGATAGTTCTCTGAAACCATCTGCTCAAATTGCAGCAGCAGTCAAAAAAGCAAACAGAATATTAGGAACCATTAGGAAAGGGATAGATAAGACAGAAAATATCATAATGCCTCTATATAAATCCACGGTACACCTGCAACTTGAATATTGCATACAGATGTGGTCGCCCCATCTCAAAAAAGATATATGAGAAGGCCAAGCGGGGCAGAAGCCAAAGGATAAATGTGTGTGCCATGCACATCACTGAGCAGGTGGCAGGTGAAGGGTTAATCCGCGCAGCAGGATCCAGCACAGGGCTCTGCCTGCAGGCTCCTGGAGCCCAGCACAGAGATAAGGAGCTGGGACTCTGACGTCAAGGAGGCCAGAATAGAACACACTATTTATAGGCCTATTCCAGGGGACAGCAGAAGCAGGCCAGAGACTGCGCTCATCACGCTTGCAGCCTTCTTTTTCCTTTTCTAAACAGACCAGAAGGCTGACCCGCCAGCTGATGTCACCTGCTAAATTTGGGAGAGAGATTCCCCCTTCCGGGTCACTCCTAAACAGTGCAGAATGCCAGAGCATCATGGCCCCTCTTCCCCTAATATTCCCACCCCCCACGGCCACACACTCCTTCCCCTCCTGTCACCATCTACCCCCAGAGCAACACACTCCCTCCTCTCCCTTCCCACCTACCCCCAGAGCCACACATTCCTTCCTCTCTCCTTCCCTTCCCCACCTAGCCCCACAACCACACACTCCCTTGCCTCCCCACCTACCCCCACAGCCACACACTCCCTTCCCTCCCCACCTACCCCCACAACCACACACTCCTTACCCCCCCTAACCATCCCCTCCGGCCACACACTCCCTCTCCTATGTTTCTATAGCCAGTCAAAGTTCTCTGATGCATGCAGCATGTATAATTTAGGGCTCAACTTCTATGTCTCTGTAATAAAATTAGTTGATTTTGGTCATTTGGGGGCATTTTATGACACATCATGAATTTAGTTTTTTCCAGGATGATTTGTAATGCAATAGGTTTCTAGCAGGTGTAAGTTTATTGGGGGAACCTTGTTTCCTACTTGGTAATATGACCAGGTCTTTGATATACAACAGGCATTTTATCTCAGTGGAAGTATTGGGCTTGAAGATTTTTCCAGTAAGATTTCCAAGTCACGGGTGTGTATATTGGAAAGGATCAAGATGAGGTTATGGCCTCGATTGACTCCCTCTTCTTGCTTGGAGGTCTCTGTTCACACATTGCTTATTTACATCATACATTTGATGGACAATTAGTTCATATGTTGCTCCACCAATTCCATTTCAGAGCAGTTTATGATTCACACTTGAGTGCCAAAAGCTTTTCTGAAATTCTACATGGCAGATAAAGTACTTCCCCTGCTCTGTGATTTTTTTGCATGTTGGTTAATAAGCATCAGTATGATCAAGCTGTGATCAGTGGTTTGTTAATCAAGGAGGAATCCAGTTTAACTTTCATGGATTACTTCATTGTGGTTCAGATATTGTATTATTCTTTTACTGAACATGCTACAGAACAGCTGGCTGGTGTTCCTCCAAACACCTCTGTCACTGCTGGGTTTGAGGGCATCTCCCCTTCTGTGCATTGGGCAGAGTTGATCAAAAATTTCCCATCAAAACTTGGCTTTATTGGAAAAGGTATTTTCCCTCGAGGAAAAAAAATGGGAAAAATGTTTGTTATTTAAAGAACAATTGTTTTTGAACAAAAAACTGATGTATTTATTTCCTAGGAAGATAAAATGACTTTTTTCTATTTGGCGCTAATATTGGATTAATTCATCCATATGACCAAGTGTCCAGACTGGAGAATTAGGTGGAGTCATTTTGGCAGGGCTTCCTAGACATGATCAGTGCTGTGCTTTAGGCTCTCACGTAATGTTTGGGCCACATGATCTCCTTGCTTGGAGTTTTGGAAGGTTAGGAACCTTCACTTCCTGTACTGTGACATGTCTGTCCACAGGGTTGTGGGGGGAGGGGCAGTAGTTTTTAATGGTATTACCAAGGGCAATTTTTTTTGTAATGATGCTATTTTGCTCTCCAGGTTGGATTCCTCTGTTTAGGCCTCTGGATTGTCCTGTCCCCATGTTACCGTCTCATGTTTGTCTTCTCCCCAACTTCCCCTGCACATGCTCCTACCCCAATCCCTTTCCCCCTGACATGCTTTCCCTCCGACTGGCTTATGGAGGCTCATTCAGTCATACTCCCCAGGACACCACTGATTAACATCAGCCATGCAGGAGATCAGGGTGAGGGGGGAAAAAAGAGGGGCCCAGGATGGCAACCGGTTGCTTTGGGGAGCACAGGTAGAGTTCCAAAAAGCGGAAAGCACACAGCAGCATCACTGCCATTCTGTATCTGTCCGGTGGGATGGATGCACGGAGCACTGCAGTCTCCACACCTCTCAGCCTTTCACCAGGACTACATTCACTGGTAAGCAGGAGACTGTGCTCCCCCAAGTGCTGATCAGTTCACTTCTCCCCAGTTGCTAGGTAATAATGCCTGGCTCTGAAGATATGTTCCAACCCCAGAGTATTCTGGAAAGGCTTCTCTTTTGCTGTTTCATTGGCCGCCTGTGTTGTCACTCACTCTCCTGCTGGGGCTGGGGAGTGGTACAGGCTGACTCAGAACACTTCAGTGCTCCTGCTTGCCTATCTGAATTAATCTCTCTGCATAAAGCACTTGCTATTTTTCCCATCCACCTTCAGAATTACTAGCATTACTCTACAATGCCGCAGCTACGTTTCTCCTGCATCCATGGAGTGAACACTGCATGAAAGTGGAGGGTTGCTACTGCTTTGAGACCCTTTTCTAAAGCTGTCAGCTGCAGTGGAGACAGATGAACTGTAGAATTTACTGGAGTGACGGATTCAAAGGCTCTTCCAGGGCATGGTGCATTGCCGTGATTCCCATGCAGCCTCCTGTTCTTTCCTACCTTAAACATCAATGACATGCCATGTACTAATGCAACATGCAGCAGCACAGCTGAAGACATATACAGCAGGAAATGCAAAAGTTAATGTTGCTGTGGGAACCTTCATTTGCACTATGCGAGACTTAAAGCATTTAACATGGAGAGACAGTAACATTATTGGGGGAGGGAACCATTTCCTGCAGCTGGCTCAGTCAGCCACATGACCTGCACGCTGTATCAATGCTATCTAGGGCATTTAATACATATATATGAGCTTGGATTTCTTAAAGTAAGTCCAGCCCATCCTCTCCAGGCTCTTGCTTGTTGATTCCTTTCAGCTGAAAACATTGTCCTTGCTTTAAACTCCCTGCACAGCACGCGTGGCGAGGGAGGTGGTGGAGGTGCCTCCTTCAATCTGAACGCCAGGCGAGTACCACATCAGGGCTGCCAACAAAAATAAAACCACTCAACTGAAAAACAAGTTCCCCTGGCATTAGTGTTGCATAAACTCCAGCAGAGCACAGGGACCTTCTATTCACTTCCTTCCCCCTTCAATGGCGAAGTGAAATCCAGGACTGAACTCTCCCCACAAAGGCCTGAGTGTTGAAGGTGCTGACTACCTATCATGCCTGCTAAAGGCAATGAACATGGCAGCTGCTTAGCACCTTTGAAAGTCAGGCCATAATACGTCTGCCTCCACGCATGCACTAGAGAGAGTCTCCTTTGCTGTAGGCTATAGGCATGCCTGAGTCTGCCACTGCATTACACACTGCCCCAGCCCAATCAGCAATAGCAATAATAATACTTAAGAAGAAGCAGCAGCAGCGTTCATTCTAGGAGGGCACTAAACTTAATAGTGACACTGGGGACAAAGTCTCTTTTTAAACAAGTTTAAACAAGCACCAAAGGTTTCTTGTGGTGAAATCATTACCGTCATGGGGTGTGTACCTAGGGGTGGGGTTAGTGAAAGGGTAGCCCCATAAGTGGGCAGAGGCAGGGGTCAGGATGAGCGTGATCCATGAACTGTTTGTGTTGGAGCCTGCCCAGAGGGATTGGGGGAAAGTTGCACGCACTGACACAGCAAAAGTTTTCACACAATGCTAAGTAGGGCCAAGCTTTTCTGGTTTTCTTAAATTTGTGCTCTGGCTTAGCAAAACAAACCGAGCTGAGCAGTGAGGAAGGAACTGGTGAGGATTGAGTGTGCACGTAGTCCTCCGAGGCTTTGGGTTTATGGACAGCAATGCACGGAGAGCAAGGGTGAGAAAAGAGCTCAGAGGGCAAGTGACAATTTAAGTCAAACTGAGGGGAGTCCTTGATTTTTGAATCCAGTGAGGCAGTGCTTAAGGAGAGGAATGGGGCTTGCCAGGATATCTGGGCTATGCAGCCTTTCTCTTCTTGCTGACCAGTTCTAACCCATCCCCCAACCTGAACGCAGTTACCATTTATGCACAAGATGGGAGCAGGTGTCTTCAATGCCGTCCCTTGTGGTGTGATGCAGACACATAGGAGACTCTAAAGAGGCCAAGGACTGAATAGGTCATAGGCTCTTCCTCTGGTTTTCCATGTTAGGGCTCAAGCACATTGGCAAGGGAAGTGGGGTTGGGACAGTGCCGGCTGCCACTGGCTGCGCTGTACCTGTTATATGAATCCAATCATCTAAATAAGTGAGATGCTTCAGGGCAGTCATATGCTCCCTTCCTGCAGAGCAAGCCTAACCCAGCATCCCTGTGCTCCTATGCACAAACAAATCCCAAATGCTACTATAGCATAGTCTGATTTTCTCACCCATGAGACCCAGCCGGCTTTCCTCCTCCTTTCCCCGCCCCGCAGCCTGACATGTCAGAAATTACGGCTGCCAGAGGCTGAGAGAGATAAGTGGGAAGCTTGGCATTGTCTATTGAAGCTGTCGCCTCCATTCAGGTGGGATCCCTCCTTCTCGGTGACTCAAGTTGCAAGCTCCTTCTTTTAATAATGGAGTCCCTGGTGATGAGTGCCTAATATAGCCCCACACCTATGCTTTGGAGAAACTACCCAGTGATTTCAAGGGACACGTCCCATCTTGTTGCTGTTCCCACTCAGTTACCAATGTGTTGCATTTGGGGATCTAGCTATGTTATTTGGTCCATGCATAGGGTCAAACTCAAGGTAATCATTCCCTCTCCTCAAGTCCAAGCACTGCCCCATTTAGGTGATCAATGCATTCACCCTGAGAGGTGTCCATCTAAAATGCCAGGAGGGAGTGTGAAATTTTCTAATACAGCATGAGCTATACACCACGCACTGCCTCTGGCACTCCACCTCAGCCTAACCTAGAGGGACCACAGCTAGGGCAGGGTTGGGAGTTCGGTCCCCTCAAATCATTCAGGCCCTGGCCCCATTGCTGAGACAGCCAGTGTGGGCTTCTGTCCCATTAGAAGCAAGGCTGAGACAAGCCCTTCTCCACATCCACTTATAGGCCCAAAAGCTAGCAGATGTCAACTACATTCAGCCCCTGCCAGCCTGGGGCTCCATTTTAACCTGTGGCCTAGAAGTGAGAGGTTCTGTATTTCCTGCCTCACCATCACCTTATCTCCTCCATCGTGTGTTATTCACCAGACATTATGTGGGGGTTATTATGGTCACCCACCTTCGCTCAGCCCCAGTCTGCAAATGTATTTTACACACGATTGCAAGGCTCAGACAGACACACAACACGCCCCCTCGCCCCAATCTTGTTACTTGGGGCTGTGTCAGCCCCATGTTATCCAGGGTGGGAGAGAAAGGAGCTTGACTTCTAGTGTCTGTAACTGAAATGCAATGATAAGCAATGTGCACTCAGTGCACTCTCACAGGGCTGCCAACCACCATGGTTTGATGAAGTGGGACTGTTCTTAATGTTTCCTCTGAATACTGTAGGGGTGCCTCAGTTTCCCCTATGCATTTCTGAAGTTTCTAGGTGGTGGGATAAGGGAGTGTAATTGTTGCAGAACAAAGGGCCAGGGTACATAAATGGCTGATACTCTGTCTCCTGGACCCATGGAAAAGAAGCCCTTGAGGAATTCTACCATGATTTCAACAATTTCCATCCCACCATCAACCTCAGCCTGGACCAGTCCACACAAAAGATCCACTTCCTGGACACTACAGTGCTAATAAGCGATGGTCACATAAACACCACTCTATACTGGAAACCTACCGACCGCTATGCCTACCTACGTGCCTCCAATTTTCATCCAGACCACACCACACTATCCATTGTCTACAGCCAAGCTCTTCGATACAACCACATTTGCTCCAGGCCCTCAGACACAGACAAATACCTACAAGATCTCTATCAAGCATTCTTAAAACTACAGTACCCACCTGCTGAAGTGAAGAAACAGATTGACAGAGCCAGAAGAGTACCCAGAAGTCACCTACTACAGGACAGGCCCAACAAAGAAAATAACAGAACACCACTAGCCATCACCTTCAGCCCCCAACTAAAGCCTCTCCAATGCATCATCAAGGATCTACAACCTATCCTGAAGGACGACCCATCACTCTCACAGATCTTGGGAGACAGGCCAGTCCTTGCTTACAGACAGCCCCCCAATCTGAAGCAAATACTCACCAGCAACCACACACCACACAACAGAACCACTAACCCAGGAACCTATCCTTGCAACAAAGCCCGTTGCCAACTCTGTCCACATTTCTATTCAGGGGACACCATCATAGGGCCTAATCACATCAGCCACACTATCAGAGGCTCATTCACCTGCGCATCTACCAATGTGATATATGCCATCATGTTACAGCAATGCCCCTCTGCCATGTACATTGGTCAAACAGGACAATCTCTATGTAAAAGAATAAATGGACACAAATCAGATGTCAAGAATCATAACATTCAAAAACCAGTCGGAGAACACTTCAATCTCTTTGGTCACTCGATTACAGACCTAAAATTGGCAATTCTTCAACAAAAAAACTTCAAAAACAGACTCCAAGGAGAGACTGCTGAATTGGAATTAATTTGCAAAGTGGATACAATTAATTTAGGCTTGAATAAAGACTGGGAGTGGATGTGTCATTACACAAAGTAAAACTATTTCCCCATGTTTATTCTCCCCCTCCCCCCCCAACTGTTCCTCAGATGTTCTTGTCAACTGCTGGAAATAGCCCACCTTGATTATCAGTACAAAAGGTTTCCCTCTCACCACCCCCTCCCCCCGCTCTCCTGCTGGTAATAGCTCACCTTTCCTGATCACTCTCCTTACAGTGTGTATGGTAACACCCATTGTTTCATTTTCTCTATGTATATAAATCTCCCCACTGTATTTTTCCACTGAATGCATCCAATGAAGTGAGTTGTAGCTCATGAAAGCTTATGCTCAATTAAATTGGTTAGTCTCTAAGGTGCCACAAGTCCTCCTTTTCTTTCTGTCTCCTGGCAACTGATGGCCTGGGCCCTTCCCCTCTGCAGGAAGGGTTGGAGAAAAAAGGAATCAAGTGCCTTCCTGGCCCAGGAAAGGGACAAAGCACAGAGGAGCAGGGGCTGGAGGGTGAGTCAGTTTGGGCTGGCTGGGGACGTGGAGTGAAGTGCAGACATGTCTGGCTCACTGCTCCCCAAAATGGACCCAGCTGAGGGGTCCTGTTCTCTGTACCTACAAGCTCTGTTTTAGACTGTGTTCCTGTCATCTAATAAACCTCTGTTTTACTGGCTGGCTGAGAGTCACATCTGATTGCGGAATTGGGGTCCAGGACCCTCTAGCTTCCCCCAGACCCTGCCTGGGCGGGCTCGCTGTGGGAAGTGCATGGAGGGGCAGAGGATGCTGAATGCTCCGAGGTCAGACCCAGGAAGGTGGGATTGGCTTCGTAGGGAGCAGTTCCAGAGCATTGCCTGTGGACTCCGTGACAACGGGGGGAAAACCCCCAAATAAACCTGAGTGGCATTGCAAAGCTGCGTGCCAGGTTGCAACACCACTCACACCTGTCCCTGCCGTGACAGAGAAGCAGATAGGCCAAAACTGGCACTTTCCATCCCCCAAGCCCTTCTACCATAACCACCCAACAATCAGAAGGCTCACCGTGCTCCCCCCCAAAATGTGGGTGGTCACAATTTCATAGTGTATAGAGCCCCACAATTCTTTTACCTGGCATTAATCCAAACAAGAGTTCTTAGTGAGAAACTCAAGAGTCAGAGCTGTGGGGAAGAGATCCTAGCAGGAGCAGGGAACAAAGTCTCCCTTGACTCCATTCTTCCAACAGCTTTTTGAGGGAGGGTGGTAGGGAGAGGTCGCTGTGTGTGTGTGTGCCATTGCATAGGACTAACTCCACCCCTCTCTCTCTGGTGCAGAGGAAAGGAAGACTAAATTAATTAGGTTCTGGTAAACACAGGTGGTGGGGAGTTTCCACTAGCCCAATTATATACCCAACAGATTCAAGTCACCACAGCATCCTAAGATTATGCAGCTCTTTTCAAAATAATCGACACCAAATCCAGGGATCAGCTCACCTTGTCTCACTGGCTGGAGAGGAACTGTTTAAACGTGTTACAATCCCACATTATACTGACTCCAACTGGAACTTGAAGGGTGTGTTTGAGGTAAGCAGAATTCGATTAGCTCCCTCCTGGAATGAGACTCGTACTGTTATGAGAAATGCCACAGGCTCTTGAACAATCTTACAGGGTGAGGATTTAGCCTGGGTGCTCTTCACTCACGTTTGGAGACTGTCTAGCACATTTTGGGTGCTAGACCAACCTGTTTTACTTCTCTCCAACCCAGTGCACGCTGGGGCACTCCATCTATACCATCACCTCCTGCAGCAACCCAAGTTCTTTGTTGGAGGCCTCCCAGCCCAGTGTGAGTGGGCTGGGCCTGTTTAGTTTATGAAACAAGGGAAGATTACAGGCCAGCGTGATATGGCTGCAGGCCACATATGTACTTCTGCGCTTGTCAGTTGGGGGGAGCCTGTATTTTTGACAAACTTCAGTGTTGTGATATCGATTCACTAGGAGGAATCCTGAGTTTGAGTGGGACAAGGGGCCCCAGGGCACTGAGGGCTAGAGGCAATATAGCATTCAGTCCCCATCAGCTGTGAGAGGTGGCTCCTTTTGCTGATCACTAGTTACCCTTGTGGTACTGATGGATTCTAGAAGGAGATGTAGAAACCCCTTCACAGCTGCTATGGCACAGAGAGACATCAGGAAGGCAGCCTCTGCTGCCATATTGCACAATAGGGAGGTTTACCACCACTCCACTGGTTGAGAAGGGATACCAGAGTATGGGCCAGTGGGTTTATGTGGAGAGGGATACCAGACTAGATGGGCCACATCTTGTATCCAACATAGCATCAGGTGGAAGACTGGCCGAGATGGACCAATGGTCTTTCTAGGAGGGGGTTAGCACAGTAACGATTTTGCTGTCTAACATCAGGCCAGAAAGCAGGGACTCCTTCCATGCATCCCCCCTACTCCCGCTGAGTGCACAAAACAACACAGGACAAGAAGTTATTATATATCATGCTTTTAATACAAACTTAAAAAATCTGGAACAATAGAAACTGTACAGATTTGATCAACTTTTTGTTTTGTTTTTAACTAAATCTCTAGACACGCCAATGTCCCGTTCCAAAATATTGCACAACATTCTGAATACAAAACTCAGATTGTATTCCTCCTTCGCTAAAGAAAAAAACAGCAACCCCCTGATCCCCCTCTCAGTAGACCCCTTCTCATAAAAAACAAACAGAACAAACATAGGAACCTTTTACATTAAGAAACATACATAATTCTGTCCTCTTTGTGTTCACACATTCTCTCTCTCTGTCTCCAAGATCATACAGTTGTTGATTCTCTCTTCACAAGGGGTTAGGGAGGGGGAAAGAGGGAGCTGGGGGATGGAGAAAGGAATTTTCACTGCTTTTTTTTTTTAGTTTTTTTTCCTGAAAAAATATTCTCTCTCCTCTTAAGAAAAAATCTCAAAGAAAAAATTACATTTTTTACGTTAGAAATATACATATATTATATATACCTCTTACATTTTACAAATGTAGCAAATTATTCAATACAAACGGACATCAACAAAAAAACACAAACCCATAAAAAATAAAAGTTAAAAAAAAAATCTCTCTTGCTCTCTTTTCCTAAGAAACCAGGTTAATTAGTGCAGGTTTTAAAAAATAAAATCGAAGCTGAACGCCTAAATCCAAGACCAGACCAAAAAAGGCCATTAGTTTAATTGCCACCAGTGCTGGAGAAGCGCTTCTGAAGCACACTTTTTTCCTTTAAGATACAAAGAGGTTGGTCCCCTCCCCTTTCCCTCCTCATCTTTGCGACACTATTTTTAAAGCAGTTACAATACGTGTAAGCAGGTTAAAGCAGCGTCAAAGCTTCACACACATAGCAGGTGGCTGGTGATGTTCCATCTCTCCCCTCCCTTCCTATGCCATTAGAGGGTGCACAATCCCACCCAGGCAGTGACTCATGGCAGCATTTTGCTGAAGGATGAGAGGGGTGGAAACAACAAAGGAAATTGGGCTGGGAAGCCAGCCGGTCCCCTGAGGTGTGGAGAGTTATTTAGTCTAGAGCAGTAGTCTGGCAGTCTACAGTACACTCAAAGGGGGGGAACTGGGTGGCAGTGGTAAAGTTGGTGGGAAAGAGTATCAGCTAAACAGATCCCCAGAGTCTCATTCTAGTTTTTCCATCTTCAACCCCACAGGTTTCACACATCATATTAGGATAGACTGCTTAGTAGTGGATGCCCTTGTCCCCCACCCAGCCAGCAGTTGGTTCACATCCAATAAGTGGCAAGCAGCCTGTTTTGGGAAATGGTGTGCTGGGATTCAACCCAATCAGAAGAGTGATCTTCCCATTAATGCAATAGTGAGGGGGATTTAGAAACAAGCTCTCTACTGAGACCAGGGTGGTGTCAGTTGTGGCAGGGCAGTCCCCTTAACCCAAATAAGGTTCATTCACAACATACACAAAGACATGAGGACTGGAGTGTCATCAACTCGGTTTTTTGGGGGTGGGGAGAAATGGGAGTTCAAAGCCTCCTTCCACTGATACACAGTGAAGTCTTGGGAAAATAAACTGGATCTTATCCCTTAATTACAGAAATGCTCAAGGTGAAGTCTCAGAAGAAGCTCCAGAGATAGGTTTAGTTAAAAATAAACATGGGAGACAGCAAAGATGGAAATGATTGTTTAAAAAAAAAAAAAGAAAAAGAAAAAAGAATACCCCAAAGCTAGATGTCTCTTCACTTGCTTCCTAGCCCAAGGCCGACATCCCAGGAGGCAGTCTTCCCACCTAGAGTCCTCAATCCCAGGTAGCCCTTGGGGTTCTAGGTTGCCCCACCTGGGAGGAAGAGGGATCCCCACACATCATGGAGACAGGCTATCGAATGTCAAGATGCAGAAGCAGCCTATCAAAGGCTGCTACTGTCCTACTCCCTCCCTTACTCCAGCATTTTCTACTTGGGGTGGGGGGAGACAAGGAAGAAATTAGGGAGCAGCTCTGGGATTCCTAGCTCTTTGTTACTCCCAATAATGAGGAGGGGACAACTATTCATCTAGGTCCTGGAATATCAGTTTCTTCTCCCCATACCATCAGTCATTTCAAAGTATTAGTCCTATTCCGCAGTGAGCCCCCTCTAGACTATGCGTCTCTGGCTGGATTGATCAGTTAACACCAGGGGCCGAGTACAAACCCACCTGGGCATTCCCCTCTGTACTAAGTCACCTGCTCCCTCCTATCTTTCCAGAAGGAAAGCAAAAGGGGTTTGGTCACACTTTATATTTTTTAATAAAAGAAAACAGGAAGTGACGTCCTCAAGTTATCAATCAGGAAAGCAGCCTGGGCGATGCAACCCCCTGCTCTCCCCAGAAAGCTGTGCTGCCTCTTCAAAAGAAGGAAATCCTTCCCCCCCACCGAGCCAAAGGTAGCTGAGAGTAAGAGAACTCAAAACATTTGGAGACTGCTCCAAAGGAACATCAGTGGATGCTGCTTACATTGGAGGGGAAGGAAAGCACATAAGAATGTGGGAGGCAGCATATCTAACCATGTCCCCTGAAAGAGAAGTGCAATACATAAGGACCAATATTTCCTCCCTTTAAACAGCAGTGGGTGCACCTACTGTAGTGCTTATTTATAACAGCAACCCTATTGAACTGACACTGGCTCTGACCAACTTGAAGAGACCAGCTCAGACAAGATCCTTTGTGCATGAGGGTGGGGGTAGGAATCATAAATGGACTCACTGGTATAACACAGTGCTGTTCTTCTCCAGCATTCACCTCTGGAGGAAAGTGCAGAGAGAGAAGACCGCAGGAAGCAGCTGTTTCATAGAAGTGCTCCAACTTATCCACCTGGCAAGGGAAAGGAGGCCGGGGGAATCTTATTCCAAAAGAGAGGCTGGCATCAACTGTGGCAGTTTTGAAGGGTTTTGGATGACAAGGTCATAGCAGTCTAAAGCAGGCAGGGTAAGGGGAACTTGGTACACTCACCCAGTCTGTTTCCCAGGGGGAGGAGAGGAACTGACTAATCATGGAAAGAAGCAAGCCCCCCACACCCCTCTCTGGGAAGCAGGCAGTGAAATTGTGCACCTCTAGACTGGCACTGAAAACCAAACCAATACCCCCAGTCCGCTCAGCAAGGCAGCCTAGCACCCAGGGATATGGGAATGGCCCAGAACAGGCCATCTCTACACCAAAAAACAAGGTACTAAAGCCCAGTTCTGAGGAGGAAGTTGGGAGACAGGAAGATAAAGTGACCTATGTTTCCACCATTTCTGGACCAAACAAACCCATTACAGGAGTAAAAAAGTGGGTAGGAAAAAGCACGGAGATTGAGTTAAAAAACAATTCAGTGCTTCAGGAGCGCTGCCCAGCACAGCACAATGACTCCGGGGTTGTCTCTCTTTCCAAGAAGCTATATTTATAAGATTTCAAATTTTTGTATATTTCTATTTTTCATTTTTCTTCTCTCTCTCTTTTTTTTTTTAATTCTTGTTTTCCCCAAATACTCTCCTTCCTCCTGGTCAGTTGGCCAGGACGACAGGCTGGAACGACTGGCTGGGGTACTGCATGGTGTTCAGGTTGTAGCTGAGTCCTTCCACAAAGGGAGACTTCTCCAGAAAGAGGCTGTTGCTGCTGCCGCTGAAGACCTGAGCCATGTCAAAGCCGCCGCCACCACCGCCGGTGCTAGTGCTGAACTGGGAGGCCGGCGGGATGCTGCCGCCCTGATTCTCGTTGGTGACACCCTCAAAGAAGAGGCCGCTGGCTCCGGACGATCCGCCATTGTAAACAAACTCCTTGGCATTGGGGGAGAGCTGCGACTGTGGAGCTTGACTCCCCCCGCCCCCAACGAAGTTCAGAGAATGCATAGAGAGGGAGAGGCCCTTGTGCTTCAGCAGGTTGTTGGTGGGTGACCTGGCCATTCTTTGCTGCTGTTGTTGAGCTCCTGCTCCACCACCCCCACCCTTCTTCATCTTGGTAGAACCAAACTTTGTGGCAGCAAACGTGGCAGTGGTAAAGGTGATGGGCTGGGCAGAGCGGGGGATGAAGGTGGGGCTGGGTGACTGGCCAAAGGATGGCGATGGTGAGTTGGACAGCGAATTGTCCTGGCTACCAATGGGGACAAACACCTGGGCATCAGGGTTGAAGCTGCTCTTGATCTCCTTGTCCAGCTCAGCTGCACTGCAGCCCTCACTGTCATCCAGATACAGGACCTTGACGGACCCTTTTTCGCCAATCTGGTAGGAGACCTCAGAAGGATCGATCCAGACACTCAGTTCTTCAGGCACATTGGCCCGCACATCCTCTACAGCCAGCCCGCTCCGCTTGGCTGCCAGTTCCACCACCGGATCCACCGTTTCCCCGATGTGGACGCAGCGATAGCCAGAACCCTTCAGAGGCTTTTCCGGGTACCAGTGGCCCTCATACTTCTTCTTCAGCAGGCGTTCTAGCTCTTCACCAAACAGGTCTGCCCGCCTCCGGGGAAGCTTGTTATACAGGTACGAGATGATGAAGTTCAGAGCAACTTTGATCTCCAGATGCATACTCCCTTCACAGCAAGCAAGTCAGGGCAGTGTATTGAAAGAGACAAACAACATACACAAGATTTGGCTCCAAGTAATTCTACAAGAGAAAGAAGAAAAAAAGATGGATGAAGGGAGAGAAGAGAACGGGGCAATTTTAATATTGTTGAGGCAAACAGCTTAATATATTTAAAAAGGATTAGACATTTCTACAAATAGCATTTGCAATGACACTTCCTAGAATAAAAGCTACATAAATGTGATCAATCCTTATGCTACATGACATAAATGGATTGCTAGAGGAGGTCGGGAAGAAATTCTGCCCTACTAAATGGAATGAGTACTACACTGAACTGTGTGTACACGATGCCGTTTTCTCAAGTTATCCACCACTGATCACCAATGGAGACAGGATACCAAACTAACCAGACAAATAGTTTTTTTTGGTAGTGGTTAATATGTATTTTAATACATCTCTTTTTGCTTCAACTCTTATTTATTTCCTTTCACCTCATGTGCCTCTGATTTAAAAAAATTACACCAAGGCAGAATCATAAGAGTCTTTCCACATCCTGAATGGAGATCAACTCCTTAACTCTGTATTGCAACCCCAGCCTCCGTTGAGGAACAGCAAAAACACTCGGTTTGAAGGCAATGGCTGCTGGTGGTTTTTGGAGATTTGCACTCTCTGGTCCTGCTGGCTCAAGGATGAGACAGTGGTGGTGAGGGTATGATGATAGTGAGGCACTACTGCCTGCCCAGTTTTATTTATCTCCTTGAAGTGGACAGTTCATCTGACATTCAGATACTCACCTGCCCCGACAGAGGATCTGTCTAGCTAAATCAAGTTAACAAGCTTCATGTCTCAGTTTAATCCAGATCAATAAATAGCGTGGGGTGTGCACACTACATACATTGCTGGACACTTGTCATGAACAGTTCCCAGCCCTGTGATTATTCCATCAGAAAAGTGTGTATGGGGAGTATTGTAGGCCCACACAATTCAACTCACTTGCCAAAACAGAACTAATCCTCCTTCCCTCCCTGATGAGGTCATTATTGAAAGTATGAAAACCCACAAAAGCAGAGTGTGAAACCACAACACTAACTCTCCAACGTAGAGTGATTAATGAACAGAGTCTTTTTCCAGGTACCAACACACTCTCTAGGTGGGTCATTTCCTCAAAGAGAAGAGATGGGAGGGAAAGGACAGAGAATCTTACAGACTTTTTAAAAAAGCAGCATACCACTATCAACTCCTGCTCCATTCAGCAGGGAAGCGGCACATCCAGTTTTTAATTGATAGCTTAGTCAGAGGCAAGTCAGCTCTCCACTACTACCCTGGGCTTAATCTGCTCAAACAAACATATACACACCACATTCATCCATGTTGGCAAAATGGGCTTAAGGGACGCTCTCAAGCTTTCAGCCCAAGCATTTAGGCTGCAGGCCAAATGGATTTCTCTTTTTTTTCGTGTGGAGCACAGAGTTAAGAAGTAAGCCTTCCCCTACAGAACTAGAAACCCAGACTACTCTGGTCTAGATCAAGAGAAGCAGAAAGGGAAACTGATTAGGGCTAGTTTACCTGTCCTGGTTGAGTGGATGGCAGGGAGTAAATATGCAGCATTAATGGTGACATGCACAATTTGTTTTTAAATGAAGACGGCGTTATGACAAAAATGACAATACAAATTCTAAATTAAAAAGATATTATATTGGTAACTTATGTTCAGGGAGGATTATATCCAGGAGTACAACAACAGGCAGTTGGAGCTGTAAATACCTCAAAATCAGTTAGCAGAAGAAACTACAGAGTTCTAGAAATAAACCCCTTCAGGTTTAGCCTTGCATGGAAGTAAGTGAGTAGAGGCAGTGAGTGACTGCTGAGAGTCAAAAAGACACCGCCAGCCTTTGGAGCTTGGATTTCAGAAGTTACTGGACCATGAGAAGTTCTGTCATAAAATAGAAACATGCTAAGAAGAACTGAACAAAGCAGCTTTCTGAAAGGCCAACTAGGACAGGTCATTCTCAGGCTGGTGTGTAGGTGGGACTCGATAGCGTGGGCTGGAGGCTTTAAATGATTTTCAGAGGAAAGAAGAGTCAGTGGGCCTGCGGAATACATGCTGAAATGATCACAGAGGCCTAATCAGCCCATGTTATGCCAAGTAGACTGCATAAAACCAACTTCTGTTACTATGACCTTAAAAAAAAAAAAAAAAAAGCACCCAGCCTGGTTCACTGGAATCCTAGCAAGATTGGATGTTAGTGGGATGATACCTCTGGGTCACAATTCTGATCCAGATCACTGCATTAGAGACCAAAAGTTAAGTGGGGTGATAAGAAAATCTTGGTTTTCAAATTTTGACAAAAACTTTTGTAGAGAAACAAGCATGTTTTCAAGAGAGTTCCAAAAAAAAGAGAGACAATGACAGTATAAAAATACAAGCTACCTGAAAAGCTGTACTCAAAAGGTCCCTTTAACAGAACAAGGACAGGAGGTAATAAAGAGTTTTCTTGAAAAGAGAATCGATATAGTGATCTTTAACAGAAATTGCCAACAGCCTTAATGGTCCCTAGCAACCGCAGGCAAACTGGAATTGACAGATGGGATCAATCAGTGGTCCATTTAGTCTAGGATTACTTCTCTGACAGTGACCAGCACCAGATGTTTTAGAAGAAGGTAAGGGGGGAGGGGAAAAAAATCCAAATACTCTAGGGACTTGATTTATTATCATCCCCAAAACAGCACAAAGCCTTAGTGCTTCTCAGCAGTCCTGCATCTTCACCAACAAATCAGCACAGTACTTCTGTGGGAGGCAAGGAGGAGGAGTAAAATGCAGCAACCAATTTCAGTATCAAGCTTGCAGAGAGGAGTTATAAAAATGGAGTATTTTTTCTTTTTTTTAAAATGGAGAATACTCTGAGTGTGGCATCTGTGGCTTCAATTTAAAAAAAGCAATTAACCAAACAACAGCAGGCACCAAGACAGCTACATACAACTGGCCTTGGCAGCTGCCTTCAAATGTAAGAGAGGGTTCCAAATGAGCAAGAGGCACCATTTATTCCCCACATTGTTAACACAATAAAATGTATTCCATTAGGATCCCTTAATCCCAGGACTGCCAATACAAGAACCTGTATGGCGGAGCCAATTACTAGTTTTAAACTATAAAATAGTTGCAGCTGAATCTGCACATCTGCAGTGAAAAAAAATATATTTTCTTTTACATACCTAGAGAGCTTTTGGGAGAGGTGGGGGGGAAGCAAAGGTCTTGAAGCTGATGACCAAGGTAGAAAGTGTCATAGCATGTTTTGCAAATAAGGCCAGTCACAGAAAAATGTATACATTTCCCCCATCTCCTGCATATATTTGCTGGAAAAATATTTTATTGTGGAAGGAAGATGGGGGCGGGAGGGCAAGAAAAAAAAAAGAAAAGAAAAGGAGGATGAATGTTTCCTCACATAGGTTATGTTGCAGAAATGCAGGAGTTCTGGAGATCAACCATCTCTCTGTTTTAACAGAGCACAGATTTTAAAGAAAATGAGCAAAATGACTATACACATTAGATGAGAGTGAACACTTTAAACATCCCCATTCCTCCCAGTTATGAAGACATTAGGCAGTGACCTTGTAAGACATTTTTTAAAATCCATAAAGAGCAATTATCCCTCTGAAAACAGGTCGGCGATTCTGCCCCCTCATTAAGTGCACACAGTGACATTTCAAAGGGCTTAAAAAAAAAAAAAAATCAAGGCCAGGATGAAACCTTCTATGTTACTTTGCAGGCCACACCCTACCAAAACAACAGCCTTGTCTCTAACCATCCTCACTCACCCCCACCCACACAATGTAAGAGGCAATCCAATTATTTTCTAGTTTTAAACAATTTTAAGGCACATAACCTCCAAAATAAAGAGAGAGAGAGAGAAAAAAATATTTTTAAAACTCAGCCATCCCTGCAGACTGTGTGCATGGGGAGGAATGGGCCCTATGGACACACATTCTAGACACCAAGATAGCAAAAATCTACTAACACTATCAAAACCACTGTCCCTGTGTGTGTGTGTGTGGTGATGGTGAGTGTTGCACAGAGGACACGCCCCTCCCAAGCCCCATCCTATGCAAAATATACGTACATTCCTCTCTCAGCTGGGAGTCCAGCTCCCCCCACCCCCCTTTAGGCACAGCAGCCAAGGCTCATAGAGGATGATGCATTTCCAATAACCCAGCCAAGGAAATTTCTACAAATACTCGGAGTCCGCCTCCCCCACCTTACTATATCTAACACACAGGATCCTGGGAGTTGCGGTCCTTCATCCTCCACTTCTCCAGGCCCTCATCTGAGCCGAGAGGAGTGACCTACTTTGTCCCTGAACTACATTTCCCAATATGCTTTTCGCCAAAAAAAAAAAAAGCAGAGAACCCGCGCCTGCTCAGAGGAGCAGTGTAGAAAATTTTCCATGGCACATGCGCTCTTAGTGCTCTCAACCCTCCCAGCCAATTGCCCAATGCAAGAAACACACCCCATGTACCGTGTCACCGGGAATTGCTGGGTATTTTTAGGGGTCTGAGCGAGCTCTCGCCTTTTGGGTGGGGGGAACGCTATTTACCCTTCACCTTCCCATACGCACCCCGGAAGCCCCCCACAGGTATTAGCAAACATCCCCCTGGTTGGGCGCTAGGAGTGAGACTCTGAAGTGGGGTACTGGAGAGCTCTTTGATGGTATTATGACAATTGCCCTTAAAGACTTAAGGCCACACCTCTATCCCCACCCCCACCCCAAAAAAAGCCACCCAGCTTACTCCCTTCTTCCCACATTGTCTCCTCACCCCCTTTACTTATTTATCCCTGTCCCACAGTAAGGGTGATCAGAGGTCCCAATATCAGGGGTTTTGTCTTGTACAGGCAACTATACACTCTCCTCCCCCCTAACCCGCAAAAAAAAAAAGTGTCCTGATTTTTCACACCTGCTATCTGGTCACTACCCACAGCTGCCTCGCTGTTGGGGGAAGAGATCAGCCACCAATTCAACAGATCCCAAACAAGGCCCCAGGAAGAGGCCTGCAACTGGGTGGCAGCGAGGAGGAGAGACACGGGGTGATTCCCCCCCCCCCCAAAGCAAGGACATTTCTCTGCTTCAAAACGTATTAGGGAAGGGGGTGCGTGGAAGAAGGGAAATTCTAATAACCCTCCGTGGTGGAAGGGTGCTCACCTGACCTTTACTTCTGCGGAGGATATAGCAAATGACCCCTCTTGTTCTCCCCGGGAGAAGGGGGCCCAGGCCAGAGAGCTGGCTTTGTTACAGCTTTCCAGACCAGACATAGCCCCCATCGCCCTGAGCGTACAGATCTTTAGGCCTGGTCCTTTGTTGGGGGCTCCCTCCCGCAGCATAAACATCCTTAGTCCTTCTTAGAGTGGGGCAAAGCAGGAACAGATCGGACCTGATATCCCCGGCCCCAACAACAGGGGATCCTCCCCACGGATTCTCCTCAAAGGGAAAAGAAATGATTCAACCCACTAAGGGCACTGGGATTTTATTTCTCGGTCTTGTATCTCCCCCCCGCAATCTTCCAGGTCCGCGGTGGAAGGGGCCGTTCCTGAGCTAGGCCACCCCCCCGTTGGCCTTCAGGACCCCATCCCATGCTGGGGAGGGGGGCTACGGAGCGTCCAACAGAAGCGCCGCTTGGCCAGAACACAATGCCCGTTGTCAGCAGTGCTGAAGCAAGCGAGCCCCGCCAGAGAGCAGCCCCCCCCCGCCCCCCATCCAGCCCCCCCACTTCTCCCTTTTGGCCAAGGGCAGCTGCTGCCACAAAGGGGGAGCGGACCCAGCTCTTCCCCCCCCCCCCGTTCTTTTTCAGCTACCAAATAGGTGCCCTGGCCCTGTCCCCAGCCCCAAACCGCAGGCTCATTTGTCTTTAGGGGCTGTCTCTGGACCTTTCATTTTTAAATCCCCTCGCCAGAAGAATAACAAAAGCCAGAACAAAATGGTGAACTCGGCGTCACAAGCCAAAGGCCGGTCACCCCCCCCCCCTTGCAAATAAAGATCCCACCTCCTCCAAGAAGCCACCAGCACCAGACACGCTTTAAAAGATGAAAGCGACTGGCGGGGGGGGGGGGAGCCACCAAAGCTAATATCCTACAAATGGGGAGCCCCCCCCCCCCACTTCGCAAGCCAAGGCCGGATTTTCCCCCAGCCGCCCCGCATGCTGCAGAGTGGGAAGGGTGGAAACTGAGGCAGGGGGGGGGTTTCTCCTCGGGGAGCCGCCGCTCTCCGCTCCGATGGAGGCCGAGGGGGCAGGCGAGCCAGCCGCAGTCAGACAGCGGGGCTAGGGGGAAGAGACGGGTCCTAGTCTAAGGGGGGGGAGGGTGCGGGTCAAACAGCAGGTGTAAGGGGGGGGGAGAGGCAGGGCCGCTCTGTGCCCCCCCTGCCCCCCGATCGCCAGGGAGCGCCCCAGCCCCACTTACTTCGTCCTCGGCTGCAACGCAGGCGGGCGGGCGGCTCCTTTCTCCTGCCAGGGGTGGGTGTTGCTGGAGGGTTTCTCGGGAGGTTTCTTTTTTCCTCTCTCTTTTTTACGGGGTGCGGTTGGGGCGGGTGGGTGACTCCTCCCTGCTATGGCCTGGGTGGGAGGGGTTGTTTGGGGCGCCCCGTGGCTAGTTTTTCTTCCCCCCCCCTCCTCCTCGGCTGGGATCCGGAGCCTCCCTCGCCCTGGCCCAAAGTGAGCAAAGTAAATGAAAAGTTTCACCCTTAGCAACCCTGCGCAAGGATCTCCTCTTCCACACCCAGCGTGACGCGTCCTGCAAAGGACAAGGGGGGGGTGGGGGAGAAGGAAGAGCCGGAACTACTTCCCCAAACCCTCGCTGGAGATTAACCCTTTTGTCCATGCCCGTCCCCGGCCATTAGCCGCCGCCGCGCGCCTTCTCCGGCAGGGAGACCGTGCGCGGATCGCCCCGGGGCAGTCGTCTCTGTGTGTGTCTGGCCTTTTCTCTCCCCTGCTCCAGGTTGTGGCTTCACTAAAGGTTGGAGCTTCCCCCCCGCTTTCCCTGTCGTGGGCTGTTCATGGTGGATCGCTTGTGGCTAGGCAGCTATGCGACAGGACAGCGCTGCGGCCCAGGGGCAGCTCCGCAGGCTGCTTTTGCAGCGTGTGTAGTGGTTTGTAACGCTGTGGCGTATGCACTGGTTTAAGAGAGAGGAGAAAGGGGCACGGAGGGATTTGGAAGGAATCAAATAGCCAGGCTGCATTGACCTGAGATTTCCCCAAGCTTCTTATCGCTTCAGGACTTGGGACAGAGCAAGCGCATCAAAAGGGAGGGAAAAACTGATGAGATTTTTTTTTTTTTTAATCCTACATGCCTCGTTATCTGACGTCTCCCAACGGCAGCTACAGCGAATGGTGTTAATGGGGTATGTGTGGGTTTTAAGGGTGGCTAATCGTCGTAGACATCCATCTCTTTGATGGAAAGCGAGGACCCGCTTCAAAAATGACCTCAAAGCAGAAGACAGGCTCTTTGAACAACCGCATTCCCACTCCGAAAGAAACGAGTAAAAGCCAGGCTACAGTCTCAGCATCAAATCTGTTCAATTAAAAGGGTAAAGAAAGAACAACCCTCTTTTCGATGCAGTGAGCTGTAGCTCAGGAAAGCTTCTGCTCTAATAAATGTGTTAGTCTCTCAGGTGGCCCGAGTCCTCCTTTTCTTTTTGCGAATACCGACTCCCACGGCTGCTACTCGGAAACCTCTTTTCCAAGGGGGTTGATAGAAATGCCCTAGCCTGATCGCTCCACAGGCTGCTGCTGTGCAAAAGAGAGAGGAGAATAAAAAAAAAAGCTCTCCCAGCAGCGGAGAGCAGCTAGATGCGTTACAATGATTCCCCCCCCGCACGCTGCTCCATAGAAACCCCATTATCCAGTCGCCTCCCGCTCCTGCCACAGCAGATCTCCCCACGCGTCCCGGGCTGCGGGCTGGCGGAGGAGTGGGACACGCGTAGGCGCGCGGCACTGTTTGGGGAGGCGGACGGGGCTAGCGGAGGGCGCCGGCGCGCTTGTAAGGAGGGGGCATGGGAGCGGCGGGTGACACCTCGAGGCGAACGCAGGCTGCGCGAGCAGCAGCGCCCCACGCGCGTTTGCATGTGTGCGGACACCCCCCCCTCGCCCAGACTCAGTGCGACCATCATCGCCCCCCGTCCCAGGGGAGGCCCCCGCACCGTGCCCCGAGTTCACGGGCATTCGCCGCGGAGCGTAGCCCGCCCGAGCGCGTGTTCGGACCGGGAGCGAGGGAGGCTCTGCAACGCGCCGCCACTTCCCCTCGCTGCGTTTCACAGCGCGGTTCGCACCGAGGCAAAGGCCTGCAGCCAGCAGCCTCACTGGCGCAGTGTTACGCCTCATGCTGGGGCCGCAGGAAGCCAGCAGCCTTTCAAAGCAGCAGCAGCTCCCCCGCCCCCCGGCCCCGCTCCTCGAGCCAGGGATGTGACTTTAACTGTCCCCTGGGACGCATTTCCCTCCTCTCAGCCCTCTGGTTGCAACGCCCAGCTCAGGGACTACTTTTTCCCCAACGCGCTTGCGCATTGACTTCATCATCACCACTTCAGGCGCAGGCACTGACACTGCGAGCAACCTGCAAGGTGCACGAGCGGAGACTGTGCTAAAAATAACAGCGGCGTGTTAGCAACAGCCTCCCCATTGGCTGGCAAGGTTAGGAGGCGCCTCCGGATTGGTCTGTTGCGCCAACCAGTCAGCTGAAGGGGGCGTGTGCGGGCAGGGCCGCCTCAACCGCGGAGCAGAGGCTGCTGGGAGTTGTAGTTTTCTATTCAAAGGTTCTAGGAGGCCTTACAATAGACCTTGTGTGTCCAAGCCCTGCTTTGTGGAGATGAACAGCTAGATATTGTTTTAAGGTTTTATCTAGGTCAAGTAGGCAGGGCTCACCTTAAGCGCAAGCAGGATAAACGATTACCTAAGACTGTGGTAACCTCTGTAGCTCATGGCCCAAGTCCCAGCCTAGGGAAGAAGGCAGTGCAGAGCTTGGTAAAATTATCTGAACTCCAATTGATGCCTCATCTACTAGTTGCACTATGACATACCATATATTTACCCTTTTCAAAATGGGCTAGACACTGAGAAGAGGCTCTACAGTGACACTAGCGAGCATCAGCACAAGGGCTTGTTCTTCATGTAGTGAAAGAAATATTTTTCTGAAAATTATAGTAAAATAAATACATACAATTCTAAGAGTTCATGGTCCTGCTGCTTCCAGGTTGAAGCCAATCACCAACTGGTGTCAGGCAGGTATATTCTCCACAACATAGTACTGCACAATAAGGCACATTATAGAGGATTTGATGCATTCCTCAGACGCAGTGCTATTTACATGCATTTATAGGGTGCCAAGAGCTATTCCACTGGCCCCACTTTCAATGTTTTAAACTGGGAACTGTTCTCAATTCCAAATAACAAGAACAAATACACAACAAGCTCCTGCAGGCCCCTAACTTTAAGCACAGAGAACAGGAAAAAAATACAGCCAGCTGCCTACCTAAGAGTATGTCTACACTACAATAAAAACCTGAAGCTGGCTGGGGTCAGCTGACTTGAGCTTGCAGTGTAAGGTCTGAGAACCCAGGCTTCAGCCCAAGCCCAAATGTCTACACTGCAATTTTATAACCCCAGAGCCTGAGTCCCGTGAGCCCTAGTCAACTAACCCAGGCTAGTCATGGGTGGTTTATTGAAATGTAGACATACCTTTAGCGCCCAGGATTCCAGAGATCACAGGAAGGAAAAAGTCTGAATAAAAACATGTCTTGCAAAGTGTTCTAGATGCGTCTATGTAAGATACATTTCTTGGAGGAGTAAACTCCAGAAATATGAACCACTACTAAAAATACTCTGCTTCCATCTTCTGCAAGCTTCACTTTTAGGACAGTTGGGTTCAGAGTGAACACAAGTGGATGAGAAGTCAGAGAGAGAGAATGAGTATGCACCTGTCTTTTAGATCATTAACCACCTGCATCACCATTGGCGGAGAAAAGGTAATTGACTAGATTGACCAAGAGTCTGGCCCAATGACTCTGTTCACATTTTCCTTTGATCCTAAAGAATCCCCCAGAAAAGGTGGCATAGTAGATTCCTACGTAACCTCATTATCGGATTCTCTTAACTTGTGGAGTTGCACTTATTTTTGAATCATCCTAGAGCTTCAGACTACAGAAGACTATAAATCCTTTTGAAACAGTTGTAATTCTTTCAGGTTAAATTGCTCTCCACAATGGCTATTGCAAAAAAATATTCATCCCCAACCCTGCTTTCATGAGGATACTCTGTGTTCGCCAGGATCTCTCTACACTTCACCCCCTTTTCCTCACACCCCTCTTCCTCCAGCCACCATCTCTGTAGTCAAGGAAGACTGAATGAACTCAGTCAAGAGTATCTTGAAAATTTGTTGTGGCAGTCATTGTTGGATACCACACTGCAGTAGGCACGGCTACTCATTCTTCTCCCCTCCCCCCGAAAAAGATCTGGCGCATATGGGGTTGGTTTTGTTTTTTGGGGGGGGGACAGGCTGAAAATGGGTGGCCATTGGGAAATTATTAAACCTATAATGAACAGAATATCTCCATTACTTTAGTTTAACAGCAATTCAATTAAAGAGTGCATTAAGAATGTAAACATTCCATTGCTTTGCTTCAAACAAAATCATCCTGTCAGCCACGCATCAGGAAAAGAAACTGACCAGCCTAGGTTCAATATCATTAATAAAAAAGCCAATTACATTTCTGAAATTGTTTTAGTTTTAATCAGGTGTTACTAATAGCACATAAGGACTCTTAAAATATTTCTCTCGACTATGTCCCTTTAATTATCCAGAGGTGAATACACACACACAGAGAAAGAGAGAGTGGAATTCTGTCCTAAGGATCCATTTATGCATTCCTGACCACTTGGCTATTACGACAAAGGAGAACTACTGAATCAGACACACACACAAGAGGGAAGGAATCTCCAGGTTGCCAGAACAAAGCTAGTTTTGCTAGGTTGTTTAATGCCAAGGAAGGTCAGTCAGGATATAATTGGGCATAATTAGCACTTTCATGCACAGGAACATTCTTTACTTACAAGTCACATGACACTTAACTAAACTCAAAGGAAATGAGAAATTCTTTCCTGCCTTAGAAATGAAAACATTTGCTAATTTGAACATGTCAACAAAAAGTTCCCACCAAGCACCATAAAGAACAAAAACATGGCTGCTCCTATAAGTAAAATTTCAGATAGTAAGATCTGATCCCTGTAGCTAACACTCAGAGGCAAAGCACATGAATAGAATCCAGACATTTACCAACATCCCATTTTTAAAGAAGGCAACATTTCAGGTTCAGGGGGTCAAGCAGGGGACCAAGTGATTCAAGGAACTGGGGCTGGGTTTTAGAGCCATTTACCTGTCTAATATGACCCTGTCCCAGCTTATTTGTAACCAAAAGTCACACCACCTTTCTGTTAACTGATATGAAATGAGGTGACATTGTGCATGTGGAGGGGAGTGGGGGGAAAGAGGACTCAGGGTATGTGTCCACATCCCAGAACACTATAAACACCTTGTTAGCACTGTGAGCAGAGAGGCTAAGTATTAAATAGGCCAGGAATTCTCCAGTTTTTTTTTTTTTAGTGTGGACATTGTAAATACAGGGATTTTCTTGCAGAAACCTCTTCTTCCATTTACAGATGCATATCATCCCTGTAGTAATTACAGCAATAACATATGTGGAAAAGGAATACCAGACTTGCATATTTAGCTTCCTTTCATTCAGTTTAGCCGCATACCTCCTAGTTGTTCAACCACTATAATGAGTGCCACTATAAGACCACACTGCTCTCTGCACCAACCATCCCACAGATCAGTTTGGGAACCTCTGAATTAGGCCATTTGAGACTGAACTACTTTCTAAAGTCCTGCCAGAGGCCCCTCCAGGACAGAGCTGCGGCACAACAGGAGGGCAGCATGTGGGGGAAGCTTGTACTGCCGGTGCCCTTGCTGAACCAGTTCTGGGCTTAAAGAAAGGACTTTGGTCTTCACAGCTGTCAAGGCAAGCACTTTCTACTCATTTAAATGAGTTTTAATGATTTTTTTTTTTTTTTTTAAAAGACCCTGCAATTAACCTCACAGTATCACACAGAATCTCTCTGTTTCAGAGAACTCGTCTTTTCTAGGGTCAGTGTCTGGGGATTAGAAACTAATGAACACCAGACAAGTAACCACAAAAGAAAGATTTCAGAGTAGCAGCCGTGTTAGTCTGTATTCGCAAAAAAGAAGAGGAGTACTTGTGGCACCTTAGAGACTAACACATTTATTTTATAATAAATAAATTTGTTAGTCTCTAAAGTGCCACAAGTACTCCTTTTCTTTTTTTTTTTTTCACATAAGAAAGACTGAATCTTCACTGCAGTGCTACCCTACTGTATCTCTTGCTCTGCTTCACAAGGGCCTTAACTACACTAGCAGTTTTAGGGCAATCTCCCACCTTGGGTAGCAGCACAGGAGAGGCACTGGCACTGACCGAGGCTACACACTAGTGGCAGTAGAAGTCTTCTCCAAAGTTGCCTGTGTAGACAAGGCCAAGGAGAAAAACAACCCTCTGCCTCCACTCAACCAATGGATGAGAAACACTAGATAAGGCAGTTTAACTCTTTCACAGCTGCCAGAACATGGAGCTATATAGCCAGTAATCAAAGTTCTTAAGCTATAAGCCCTTGATTCCCTACAGCCGTAGCAAGACTGGGAGGGATGAAGAAACAGCATGCACAGCTGTATGGGGGAAAAGGAAGGGATATTCCTCATCTCTCTATAGCGATCCCTGCCTGGATGATATTTCTAGTTATGCCAACAGGCTCAGACATGAATACTGCATCCCAACTACATCTTTGTTGGGACCCTAGACCACAAGTGGGAATTCTACTGTACCTCAAATCAGTTTAGTTTCTCGCTGCCCCTCCTGCTCAAAAAGCAGCTCCTTAAAAGTTAACATGATTTGCAAGCTCCTAGTCAGCAGGGAAGGGGAAGGAGGTGTGTACAATGCGTACATGATCTGTATTTCCTTCCCCAGATCTGTGCTAAGCAGCCTGGGAGTCCACAGCCTCTGTTGATATTCAGCAAACAAGCAGGCTCTAGTTTTCAGTATATGGCTATTAGTCTGGAATATAATAGCTGGTTTCCAGCTACAGCACAGAAGGCTCCAAATTCCTGCAGCAGGATAGAGTCAAACAGTTCAGGAGGTTTTAGAAAGGGATTGGATGTTTGCATGGTGAAAACATCCAGACACATTAGCAAAGGCAAGGGTTACACAAAGCGAGCTACACTCTGCTTCAGGACATAAAATTATCTATGACTGGGGTGAGAAAGCAAGCAGCGGTCCTTCCCCAAAGCATCTCACAGAGAGGTCAGCGTAGCCATGACAGGCCACTGTCAGAGAACAGACGGCTCATTGTCATTTCTAGTTTGGCAACTCCTAAGTTCTTAGTTTCCAGTCACCAAAAGGAAACTCCGGGAGGATTACGGGTGGGATGAACTAGAGAGAAACCCTTCTGTGAGAAAAAGGAAAAAAACTTTATTGGTGTACATTTTGCAGAGATAGTTACAGAAAGAGCCTTTGGTTAGTCAGTTGAGAAAACATAGGGACATGTAATGGTTGTGTTCATATGAAAAGGGCATCAGCCATGAGCATGCTAGCCTCCCTGCATAACAATACATAGAGAGTTTCAGTGGGTCGGCAGTCTGAACTCATTCTTCAGACTTTGGAGGTGTGGCCAGGGGAGAAGACTTCTTATCAACTGAGAGGGAGTGCACGGAAAGGAGAACTGCAGGTGACCCCCCCCCGATTCCAGAAAGGGGACTAGACGTGTAAAAGCAGTGCTACACCTTGATAAGAGAGCAGATCCCCTTAGAATGTAAGTGCTTGCCCACCAGGCATTTTGCAGAGCTGTGTGGCAGACACTAGCCACGCTTGAGAGAAGGCAAGAGTCAGTAGCCTGCTTTTGCCATCTGCAGTACTCAGCTATCAGGTTCCAATCCCCAGTCAATTTTGTTTCTTCCTCCACCCCTCACACATAATTTAACTTGTAAGACTTTAGAGAAGATTAATTGGTTCTCAATAACAGTGAAGTTCAGAGATGCTTTAAGACCCTTTCCCCAACCCTGCAGCGGGCACAGCAGCATCAAGGGTGGATCACCTCTTCTTGAAGCCGTACTTCTTGCGCTCGTAAAAGAGATCTGTCTTGGAACTGCCCAGATTGACGATCTTAGGGCAGCCATCCCTCTGGAAACATACAGAGAGAAGATGATACAGTTAGAGCTACAGCAAGCAGAACAGTCCAGTCATGTAGGCCCGAGTAGGGTATGAAGAGTGACCACTATCTTCCACCCCAAAAAACACCTCCTGGAAACACCCATGCAGGCAAACTTCCCTTCTACTCCATTGGCTCCAGCCATCAAAATCTGAGGAAGTGGAGGGGAGGAGGGAAGCCTTGCTAACACTACTAGGGCATTCTCCTCTTCAGGGGAGCATGGAGAACAGTTTGAATAACATAATCAGTTTAATGAAAGAGATGTACAGTGCCCTGAGACTGGATCCTTCTAAGCTAGGATACACATTACTTATGGGGGCAAGGGGAACAACCTTCCCCACCCTGAGGCAAGAAGAACCTACTTCCATTAGGTGTCAACAAGTATTCCTTCTGCACTCAGTTCCCACAGCCAAAGCAACTCCCAGATTCCCCATACTTTAGACACATCAGAGTAGAACTTGATTCACTGTAAAGGTCACATGGTCATTTTGCAGGTGCAGGGGTACTCATAGCAAGCATATGTGAGAAGGCCTCCATATCCCAGTCCACCAGCTGGAGGGAAAGCCAGACATGAGAGGAGCAGGTTAGGGAGACTAAATCAAGGGTGCAGCTGTGAGTTATGGGAGATGGAAAAATTTAAATACAAATAATGGGAGATGGACATGTGCATGTGCATGCCAGAGAACGTTTGCCCATGGGTCACTCAGCCTGGCATCTGTGCGCCTCTTGAGGGCAAAATGCTACTGCTGGAGCTGGCAGCTGCGCTGTGCTGAGGGGCCCAGTGGGCACTGGAACACGTGTCCCTGGTTGTTGCGTAAGCCTGAGTGGATTAGACGAGAAAGCCTTTGGGCAGATGTCATCCACTGCAGAGACCACACCCAAGCTGTGGCACCAAAACTTGCTGTTATGGGGGAGGAAAGAAGAGATGAGATGGGCAGGATGGCAGAGATAGAAGAGGGGAAAAAATTAAATAAGTCTCTTCTTCCCTACCCACCACACCCACATATATGCCTACACCAACCAGCCTCTAGCTCTTGTCTTGTGGTTTCACTTTGAACCTCCTAGGTGGTGCCGTTCCAAACCTTTCCTCCCACAATTCAGAGCATCTGTGATAAATCTGGCAGCTTCATTACAGGCTTCTGTTCATTCCTCCACCCCCTCAAAAGGATTGGCACATGCACATACTTTTATCCCCAAGAAAGAAACCCTCCCTGCAACCCACAGCTCTCCAGAATGATATGGCATGACCATGGCCTGTAGCCCCAAATGGGGCATGAGTGGAACCAGCACCCCCCACGAACAGGAACCCGGCACCTTTGCCCCTTTACATGGAGGATGTTCCCTGCAGCCCATTTCATCCATTTTTTTGCTTTCTTGCTTCACATTCTAATGGAAATACGTTCTTCTTGACTCTGTCTGGGGCTGAATGTAGAGCATTTGGAAAAGCAAGATTAACTCATCTGACTAACTAAGGAAGTGTTAAAGCTTCAGACACTGAGCTCTGTCTGTAGAAGCAGTAATGTGGTCCTGATCATTTGTGTTCATTTAAAAAAACCCTCTCAAGACACATTTCCACAGGAAATGGGGGTCCATCTTAATCACTGCATTCCATCTCTTTAAGTTCCATCTGCCGTTTCATTTGGAGGTGGTATTCTTCACATCCTGCTCTAACTGCGTGTAGTGCTGCTGTACATGGTTATACTGCCATGTTTCACACTCAAAGATGGCTGTGTTTCTGTGTGCAGAGATTAACTCTCACCCTACTGTCATTAAGCATTATAGGATCCTGCTACAGAAACACAAGGGAACAGGACCACTGGAAAGAGGCCACTTCTAGGTTGGAATATGTTTGCCAACAATACATAAAACCCCAAAGCAGTGAAAAATTCATATCCAAATAAATGGGAAAGTGAGTTTTAGGTCTGTAGAGTGCAATTACCAGAGTTGGAATTTGATCAGGACACCAGAGTCCATAACCCATATTCTTATAAAAACTTCCATGGATTTTAATGGCTACAAGTGGCCCATGACTTTTGTTTTCCATCTAACCCAGAGGAAAACAACAGCAGTACTGGATGTCCTACAGCACCACATGCACACAGGGCCATTGATTCAGTGTTGACTGGAGTAGTCACATGCTTTTGCAGCATCTGAGCATTTCTAAGCTAGTGACCTGACCCTGATAAAGCTTAGCTTGTGAGACCTAGTAAAATAACATCTTAAGTGGTAATGCTACAGGCAATGGGTGGATGAAGTGAACCACATACGTGTGGTTTGTAAGGTATTTTCCAATCGTTTGGGATGAAAGGCACGAGAGAAATCACAGGGCTTATTTGTAGATCTCACAGCATTTTACAAAGGTGGGTAAGCACCACTATCCCCAGATGCATAAAAGAGAGGAAGAGAGGTGAAGTGACTTCCTCGTAGTGACATAGCAAGCTAGTGGCAGCGTTGGTACTAGAGCTTAGGTGTCCAAAGTCACAGCTCCATGCTCATTCCACAAGACCATGGCTGCCTTTAAAGTAAGCATGACTGTTAAATAAAGACCACATCTGTTTAACAAGAGACAGAAAGACAATCTGAGGCACTGCATCCAACTTACATCCTTCTCCTGATGGTGCACTCCTTGCAGTAATAGGCATCAGAGACTCCTGGACCTCCGCAGATCACACAGCGCCCTTGGTACGACCCATAGTTACACTCATCACATATGCGCACAAGTGTGCAGGGTCGCACGTATGAGTCACAGATCACGCATTTACCATCACCTACAAATAGAGCACAGTACTCAGCTAAAGAGTTTCCTTCTCCACCATTCCTACAGAGAGGGGATAACTCCCTACCCAAACAACTCCCCCATACACCCTAAAATAGTGGGACTGAGCTGATATATGAAAGCCATTTTACTTCTCTGAAGCGAATGAGCAAGTAGAAGAGCCAGTATCTTTCAAAACTTCATTTTCAATTCTTTTTGCTTTGCAATCAGAATCAGAGATGAGGGCCAATGCTCTGATCAGCAAGCATTTTACAAAACTCTTCATTACATCATCCCACCACTGTGTCGTTAAACTTTTGACAAAATTAGCACTTGTGAGAAGTTGCTGAACTGACAGCACCAGACAGTCTCTAACTACAGGCCAGATAGAACATGGGCGGCCGCAGCAGTGCAAGCTTCTCACACACCACTACATAAACATGAGACTGGAGTATTACCTCCAAGGATGAAAGGGGAGGTTCAGTCTTCATTACCTATTTGATCCTTGACTTCTGAGAAGGCCAAAAAGAGGGTGAATTTGTGTAGACAGCCACAACAATTTCTGTGATGTGGAAACCTCACAAAGAATTGAGTAAAACCTAACAACTCATTTCACATAGGCCATATAGCCATCAGATGCCAGTGACAGTCTGTAGCCTCCTGAACTATACCCAAACCAATGACCTCGACCTGAAAAGGGTATATGAAGCCTGAGTCATCTAATCCCTACTCCAGCTAAAGATTCTTATCTCTGTAGTGATGAGGCTTCAACTACTTCCTATGGAATCTATTCCACTGGCCATATACTCTTAAATGCTTCCCTAATGTCAGACTGAATTTCTCCCTCCTTTGCTCCTTTTCCCACTATTTTCTGAGACACAGGCTAACATCCTTATTTCATTTATACTGTGCCCATGAAGGATGATCATACCCTCTCATTCTCCAAAGTCTCCTCTTTATAGTAGGAGAAGAATGTATTTAGTTCTGTGTCTCTTCACATGTTCTAGTTTCAGATAATTTTTGCTGTGTATTTCCCACACTCAGGATTATGACTTGAGCCTTTATCAAATTGGGCAATAGGCATTTTTGGAAAATGGATTTTTTCCTCTTTTAAATTACCAAGTTATCTTTTTGCAATACAAGTGGATCATGATGAACTGAGATCAGTACAAACCCAGTTCCCTAAACTCTGGCCACAAACCTGTTTTTTTATCCACAGGTAGGACCCTCTCCCTGTACCTTTTCCATGACACATACCATAATACTCTGTGCTTGTATGGCATCTTCCACGTAAGCCTCTCAAAGTGCTTCCCACATATTCATCAACTTAACCTCACAACACCCATGTGGGTTTTCCCATTTCAAAGAGTGATTTTTCCAAGCTTACACAAAAAAATCAGTGGCACAACTGGAAACAAAATCCAGGCTAAATCCCAGCTGTGTACTCTAACCGCATGACAATGCTCTCATAAAACACCATATGCAGATGTTATACTTACATTTTTCACACAGTCTTCCAATAGCTACAATAAGTAAAGCAGAAAAAAGAATTATTTTTGACAGAGAGACTTGTTTTTAAATAAAACTTTTGTTTTAAATAGGTGAACTCCGATTTAAAAGTGAATTAATGTTTTTTTTTTTTTTAAAAATGTTTAAAATCCAAACTAATTTAACAAAATACAACGGCAGCCTTAACATAGCAAATACATACATTTTAATAGTAAACAGTAAGCATCCTCTGGACATACATTTGCCAAGACCAGAGTTTAGAGTTCAATGTTTCCCCATGCAGCATTCAATGGCACCACTCACACTTCCAGCACAGTGCTGCATCACTATGCTGCTTCAAGGTATTAGCAACAGCAAGGAAATAACCAGAGCCCTATACACAGGCCATGGCAGAAATTTTCCATTGCACTAATGGGAGCTGGATGAGGTTTGAGAGAGGAAATTATTTTCAAATATTTTGTTTAAGTCTATGTTTGGTTCTGAAGGCTACTAGCATATTCAGGTCATGTTCAGGATGTTATTTGAATTAACTGAAAAAATTACATTTGTCTATAAGATTTCAAAACAATACTACCGTAAGTATCAAGCTATAGAGAGTTGTAATGCACAGTGACCACCACAGCAAGACTCAGTCACCAGTGAACAGATAGATACCCACCAGGCTGGAAGAGTAGGTCTCAGCTGCAGTTAGGCCTCTCACCAGAAAGGTACAGTTCTACTCTGAAAGTGATTCTTTGAAAACAGCACCCAGGTTTCCATGTTTCCCCTTGTCTCAATGAGAACAGTTCAATTTGAACTTGCAAGCAAGATTTTTTTTTTTCTGAGCCAGCCAGATCTGGATCGAAGAATCAAGCTAGTCTCTTTCTCTCTCATGCCCCATCACCACTATATAGATTTAGCAAACCAACTTCTGTCCTCAGTTACACCATCTACAGCACAGTTAACTGAGGGCAGAACTTGGCCCTACAATTGGAAAGAAATCAACAGTTGTGATAATGAGAAAACCAAAATATTCTCCCACTTGTTCTCTTGGCTGTGTTGGCACTGCCAGGATAATAGGAGTAAAGAGCAAAGATATTTAGTCACTAAAGTGAGCAACTATGACTGCTTAAGCATACAAACTAGTCTGTTGAGTAAGTAGATATTATATTCATTTTTCTAATAATTGAGGTGCAATTAAAAGTATTTAAAATCAACAGGGCAGTGTACACTCCATCTGCCACTAAGAAGCAGCAAATGTAAAATCTACAAAGATAGAATTACAATAATAGATCCTTATGTTCTTTGTACGTCACAAGTTGGCAGCCACACAGCAAGGTGTTAGGTTATATGGGAACACAGCACGCATGCAGGCACGCACAGGTGAGGCTCAAGGCCAAGAGCCCTGGGCTACCTGGAGAAGGGCAGGTGACTGGGGTAAATGGGAGGACAAGGCTATTTCTGAAAAGTGTTTTGGATGCGTTTTTGTGGCAGCCACCCCAACGTAGTAACAACCCCAGCACCGATAGGGCACTCCCAGGCAGAAAGCACTTCATAAAGCGAGGAGGGGAAGAAGAAACATTCCTCCCAGCTTACACAGCCAGTCTGTCGCAGAGCCAGAAACAGGACTTGGTCCCTCTGACTCCCACACTCAACTTGGTACAACACTGCCGGACCCTGGACGTGCCCCTTCCACCCGCCCGGGTGCCCCGTGCCCCCTGCTGCCGACGTGCCCCTCCCCCCGCACGGGTGCCCGTGCCCCCTGCTGCCGACGTGCCCCTCCCCCCGCACGGGTGCCCCGTGCCCCTGCTGCCGACGTGCCCCTCCCCCCGCACGGGTGCCCCGTGCCCCCTGCTGCCGACGTGCCCCTCCCACTCCGTGCCCCCCCCCTCCCCGGCACTGGTGCCCCGCGCCGCTAACGTGCCCGCCCGCCAAAGTGCTCCACACCCCCCTCCCCCACTGCCGGGATAGGGTGTGTGGGGCGCTCCGCCCCTCCCCACGCGGGGGCTGTGACCCTGGACAGTCTTGGGATCCCGCGCCCCACGGACGCGGCAGAGCGGGAATCAGGGTATCCGGGTCTCACCCCTCCCGCCTGCTTGCGGCAGAAGATCAGGTCCGGATGATGTTTGGCCATTTCTCATCACCGCGCGAGTAGTGTCGCGCGGGCACCGTTGAGCCCTTTCACCCTTGACCTCTCACCCCAGGTCCTGGCAGGGTCTACGTGATCTTCTCCCACAAAGCTGCCAGAGCTTCCCAATGACAAACGCTAATCACTCCACAGCCTCGTCCATAAAGCACCCATCAACCACGACTTGCTCCCCCGAGCCCGCCCCAATGTCCTCTCTGTTAGGCCGGAATCGCGTTCCCACTGCTTGGATACTTCCTTCCAGGACCTGCAAACCACCCACTCCCTTCTCTAGGCTCAGTCGCTCGCCGGAGTCCCGCCCTCTCCGGGTCCCCCAAAGCCCCGCCTTTTCGCCATAGAGGCCACGCCCACTTCACGATATGCTTTAAAGGCGACGCGTGACGTAATTGGAATGCGACATCATCTTTGTCAGTGAACAAAATGGCGCCGTACTGTGTCCTGGTGACTCGCCTGCAGGTGACCGTGCTTCGCGGCGAACGGGGTGTGGCGGTGGGCAGCTGGCTGCTGTTGGGCGGCCCGTGGCGGTGGGGAGCCGGGTGCGGTTGGGAGGCTGGGGCGTCGGTTTGAGACTGGGGCGTCCTCGTTCTCCCTGTAGGTCAGCGGGTCCCTCGCGCCTGCCCAGGCCCTGTTTCCATAGTGACTGGGGAGCGGGGTCCCCGTAGGGCGGGGGCAGCCCCAGGCTCCGCTGTCGGGAGGTGACACCCCGGCTAAGCTCCCTCCGCCGGCCGGGGGCGCGGGCGGTGGCGTCTGCTCAAGGTGAGGACAAGGTGAACGTGAGGTGGGGCTGGAGGGGACAGGAGTCGGGCCGAGCCCCTTCGGGGGCAGACCGCAGAGTTCGCAAACCTGCTGCTAGCGAGCCGGGTCATGTCTGTGCTGGCCTCAGTTCTCCCCTCTCGGGGCCGGGTGCTCTGCAGTCTGTGTGTCAGATTTAAACTCCTTCCCGCTTGTGGACTAAAGCAACTTCACCCTCCCCCCACCATACTAAACTAGGGCTCCACTCAGGCCTGGGCTTCGGGGATGCCATGAGGAGGTTATTTGTGCTGCAGTCTGTGCCAAGAGCTGGTGGGTGGGTGCCACTGTGCACCTGCATTGACTTGTTAGACATAAAAGTGATCATAATGTTTTTTTCTCAGGTTAAGTTTTGTTGCTTCGTTTCTCCCCTTTGTGAGATATAGTGAAATAAATACAACTTTTATTGATGTATATGTAAAACCAACTCTAGTGGAATCTACCTCTTGACACTTCTGTTTACCAGTTCTCAAAAAATCCCAGTTGCCACTGGAGTATTAGCATACAAGACTTTGAGTGGAAAATGTGTATGTGCATGCTTAGGTCTAAATACAGTAATTACAGGGAGTCTGCAATGAGACTAGTGAGGGAAGAAAGAGATCCACCTTCCCATCCAAGTTCTAGCCCACTAGAACTTGAATAAATTTACACTCTTTTAGAAGAGATGCCCTATTTGTAATGATCTCTAAAACTCGTACAGACTTGCAAACATAATTTCAGCACAGGTCTGATTCTTGTACTTCAGGCATATTTTTGTGTCTAAATCTGTACTTGAAGAACTCTAGAGGTTCTCATTATTAAGTTGCGGACATGTATCTGGGTATAGCTTTCTCTTTAAAAGGAAAATGTTCATGGAAAATCATGCTCCTCATTTTAAAGCATGGAACTGGGAGTCAGGAGATCTAAATTCTGTTCCCAGCTTTGTTCATAGACTTTATCTGTGACATCCCCTAACATTTTTTACTACTTTGCTTCAGGTTTCCTAATCTGTAAATTTACCCATAGTACTTCTCAAGTGTGGTGCTTGAGTGTAGGAATGTAGGAAGTGTAGATGCTTCCTACATAGACAATGGTTTTTTTTTTTTCAGTCCATGTAGTTAATTCATCTCTCCTAGAGACAGTAGATGGGTTGATGGAAGAACTCTTTGATAGACCTAGCTGCATCTTCCTTGGATGCTAGGTCTACCTCACTACGTCGCACAGAGTGCACCGTTTTTTACAGGCCTAAGTGATCTGGTAGGTCAGCCTAAGTTTTAGGTGTTGGGCCAGGTCTTATCCCAGTCAATTTTCCCATGCAGATAAGCTCTTAAACTCTTCAGGTATTAGCCAGCCTACTATTTTGGGTAATGGACGGTAACGAAGCCTCCTAAAGTTCCAGGGTTTGGGTTTAGGAGACCATTGGTTACCCCCTCCGAAGCTGTTGAGTGTATGATTTCAAGGGAGACCTTCCCTGGTCACTAAATAAAGCTTGCTTGATTCTTATCAGGAGGAGGGGTGGGAAGGTATGTGATAAAATGCACCCCTGTATTCATACCCTAAATGCTATTGTAATAATCTTTGTGTACAAAATATGCCTTGTAAGTATCATTTAAAAACTAGTAATTTGCTGGTCAATAATATCATGATAAAATGTCTGTAGCAACATTATATGTAAAGTTTATAAATATAAACTGAATAATGACTGAAATGTGTTACCAGACAAGTCTGGGGAGTGGATAAACCTGTTTCTCAAAGACAAAGGACAAGTTGACAACCCTAAACCAGTGTCATCAAAGCTGATATGGCCATCACCTATCAAGTGGTCATTCTTTGGCAAGCAAAGGGGGCAGGAACAGACAGACTGGCATTTTAGCTAACTACAGCATGAACTTCTCCTCCCCCCCCCAGACTTCATGTCTCCTTGCATTAGCTGGAAAGAACTTTATCTAGGGTCACTCTCTGAAAATTCATTTCAAAGGGTAACTGAACTATACAAGTGAGGGGCAAAACACCCCAAGTTCTTTCCCTGTCCATTTCTCTCTTCACCTAAGAAGACAAAGAAACAGCTGTTGGACTTTGGGAGCAGATTCTAGCCTGAAAAATTTGGTCAGCTATGTTCTGGAAACATGTAGTAAGGGACCTCACTTTGAACCAAGTCTAGTGTAAGTTTAGAAAGCATTTTATCTTGTAAACATTTCCAAGTAAAATGCCTCATTACTTCTACTCTCTTAAAACGTATCCCTTTGTAGTTAAATAAAATTGTTTTACTTTAATCCAGTGTTTGTGAATGTTTTGATAACTCCATTTAAGGTAGCAGACTGTTGTGTGCTGATCCCTTAGAGGGGCAATTACACCTAATATATCTGGACTGTCCAGGAGAGGGCTGGACAGTGCAGAATACACATTTTTGGGGTGGAAAATCCAGGACTGGGAGTATTGGGTCACCCTACAAGTTGTAACCAAGGTGTCTGGAAACCAGGAGAGTGGCTGGTGTATGCTGACAAGCTGCTGTGCTCAGAGCAGCTGGACTAGCACTGTGGTTATACACAGATGCTCAGGATGTGACCTGCATGCTGTTTGGCTGCTTATAAGAGCCCAGGTTGGGAGCTAAAGCAGAAAAAGTGTTGTGAGTACCCAGGTTGCAGGGCAAGTGGTTGACACGCCCCTCTCTGGTCTAGATAGCACCTTGGAATGTCAAAGGTAGCTCAAGGAGGGAGTGGGGTTGGAAGCTGTCAGGGCACTGAAGGACATGCTAAGGGTCAGGGAAGGTCACAAGCCCTCAAGATGGGACTCAGAAGCCTCAAAGTACTACCAGAGTGTGAAGGTGGGAGTGGGGCCCTATATGAACTTCCAAAGGCTTATCAGAGGAGGCGGTGGGCCATGAGCCTCCAAAGGCTATTGAGGGGGCCCATTAAGTTTTAGCAGGACCCATAAGCTTCTGACGGGTTGGGGTCTTTGAGGCTTGCAGGAGGTGAAGGATGTCAGGCTGAAGAGTGTATGAAGGCTGGGTGAGGTGTGTGTTTTTTTTTTTTTTTTTTTTTTTTTTTTCCTCTCTGTGTGAAAGGACCCACCTAAACAGGAAACTGATAGTGAATTGGACAACAAGTGTGTATAAAGTAAGCAAATAGCAGAGGAAAACCACTGCTAGATTAGAGAAATATTCATCTTGGTGTTGCTTGTTAGAAGCGTATAGTCCAGAAGATAAGGATGTATGTACTAGTCCCTACTGTGTCATTGCATAACTCAGGCAAGTCACTTAACCTGTGCCTCAGTTCCCCCTCTTCTAAGGTGAGCTGTCACCATTTTATTAAATCTCTTTTTTGAGTTTTGTAATTGCTAATTGTTGTAACAGTAGTAGGGAGGAAACTTTCAGAAGAAGTGAATTTAAATCAGCACTGTCACGTTATCATCATTTGTGGAAAAGATGAAATGGTTCACATTTATCTTCTTGGGTATGTCTCTTGTCTTTACTAAAACCTAAGGTTATGTCTACACTAGGGCTTTTGCCAGTATAGTTATGTTGATTAAGGAATGTGAAGAGTTGTGAATCCATGACCAGCCCAGCTCCGATGGCAAAAAGCCCCCAGTGCAGATGCAGTTGTGATGGCAAAACACGAATTTTACTTGGTATAGCTTGTTTTGCTTAGGTATGGAAGTGGAATAAACTATACCAACAAAGCTGTGCTTGTCAGTAAAACTGCATCCACGCTAGGATTGCTTTGCTGATATAGTATGCTGGAATGCCTATACAGTGTTCTGAGTGTAGAAAGGTCCAAGTGGAAGTGGCTTAGAAGCCTGTTCTCCCTTGTCTTACTGGCACCTTCCCCAGGCTGGAATACTTTCATCTCTGAAATGTTTCCATTTCTCTCCTCCCTCCTGGTGAGTCTAAGAGGTTGTAGCAGCCTTCAAGTAAGGGTTTACTGCCTGGTATTGATGGCTTTGGTTAGCATCCAAATATTTGTACCTTTCCTAGGACTCTTCGCCGTTAATTTAGTGTAAGATCCTACTGAAGCAAAAACTTAAATGGTTCTTTACTTCCAGCGCTTAGGATTCATACTGAGACAGTCTTGACCCTTTCCTAAAACCTGAGGACAGGGGGAGCCCTGCTTCAGATTTTGTTCGTACCAAAGTCTGCACTCAAACAAAGAGTGGACTGTTGTGGAGACGTTACCGTTGTTTTAATTTCAGACATAATCTGCTTAGGAAGTGTTCTTTGGTCTGTTACCAGTTCATGGTGTAAAAATGATGGCTGTTCCTGTAGTTCCACTGTTGAAAATCCTTATGTAGACAGTGAGCTAAGTGTATTAAACGCCCAATGTAGACCCATTCCACCAATACAAAGCAGAGCTTTGCGGGTGCAGTTTACTGTACAACGCATCTCCACACCAATCTGTAACTTGTCTTATTCTTCCTTGTACCTATTAGTCCCAATTCTCCTTGATCCATCACCTACTGTCATGGTTGAAGTGGAGTCTTGACATAAGTTACAGGAGGGTAGGAGGAGGTGGTTTTTTTTGTTGTTTGTTTGTTTTCCTCTCAGACCTTGTTACCAACTCATAGGGCCTTTTCAAGTTCTTGTTTGTGGTATCCACGGAGGGCAAGGGTCCCATAACCAAATTAATCATTACAAGTGCATGAGAATGAAGATGAGTTAAACTAATTAAGACTTCAGAGAAGAGTTCTTGGGCAGAAGTCCAGAACGGGGGAGGAGACAGTGAATACGGTGAGAGTTCTTGCAGTATATAGTAAATGCCTTTACTAATTTGGGCTTAGAAAGTGATATTTCTTCCATGACATGATGGTGGAATCTTGAGGTTTATCCTTACTCTACAGCATTGAGTGGAGGCTTTCACAATAAGGTGGATATACCTTGGGTGCAGACAAGAAAGTAACACAAAAGTGAGCTTGAACTGGGCTGAAGGAATTGGAGGAAGTCACTGGCTGATCAAAGATCAGCATGTACACTTTGAACAATGAGTTAGCAGGGATCTTAGGGTACGTCTACACTACCTGCCGGATCCGGTGGGTAGTGATCGATCCTATTGGGGATTGATTTATCACGTCTAGTGTAGACGCGATAAATTGATTCCCCAATCACTCTGCCGTCAATTCCTGTACTCCACCATGGCAAGCGGAGTTGACGGGAGTGGCAGCAGTTGATCCCACGCCGTAAGGACGCAAGGTAAGTCAATCTAAGATACGTTGACTTCAGCTGTGCTATTTTTGTAGCTGAGTTGCGTATCTTAGGTCATCTCCTCCGCGCCCGCCTCCTTCCCCCCTCCCCCCAGTGTAGACCAGGCCCAAGTTAGTGGTACAGTGAATGTTTCACCTCTAGTACTTGAGTTTGGTCTGTGGTTGAATCTTAAACACATCCACCAAATGTGGTGAATTATTACCAAAAAAAGAGTTGGAGCTGATTCATTTAATGAATAGCTCTGTGACTGCACCTTTAGAATTAGTGTTCTCATTTGTACCTTTTATATTGTTTCCTACTGGCATGTGCTTTAACAATCTGAGACAATTTATTTTTTGTATTACAGTAGTTCCTAGGAAGCTTTGATTGGGATCCCCTCCCCCACAAAATGGCAAAACTAATAGTACAGATTTTTTAATAAAAGGACAAATTAGGTATTGCTGCTATTACAAAACTGGCTATCCAACCGACTTAAACGTCAATCCCAAATCTTCCTAGATTTCTCGAACCTTTTTCATACATCTGATATTGAGAGGCAATATAAATAAGATTAGAGCATCCAAATATTGTCATGATCTTGCCTCATTAGCTCACAATTCTTTAGTCAGTATTTCAGAGGCTGGTGTCAAGATTATTTTGTGAAGAACACACAGAGAAGAGAAAACCAAGGTGGGTGGAGTGGGATTGGTGTCCCTGCTCCTCACCGAAAAAGTCTACTAACGAATGAATAGTTAAGGATAAAGGGGAATGCAGGAGTAAGATTAAATGCTCAGATATTACAATGATGAGGGTTTATTACAGCTTCAGCCTTTGCTGTTGTCCCCTCTTTATGTGATACCAGTGCTGGGGAAAGTTGCCAGATTTCTAGTTCTGACCAACAGGTGCCTAAGAACTTTGGATGCCCAATTCCATTAATTGTAATATAAATTGGACATCCATATTCCTTATGCAGCTTTGAAAAGCTCAGCCAATGGTCCTCTAATCATGAGTAAGGTTAAGTTTTTTTTCATGGTATTTTAGTAAAAGTCATGGACAGGGCAAGGCAATAAACAAAATCACGAAGCCTGCGACCTGTCCCGGACTTTTACTAAAATAACTTGTGACAAAATGGGTTTGATCGGGGGGGGCGTGGATGAGAGCCCAAACCCTGCCATGAGTTGGTGGGGGTGGGGGGCACATATTGGACATGCTAGGTCTTTATTTCTAAAACTGTTTAATCCGTTTGTTGCTCATCTCTTAGAATTAGGGTCCTAGAAATCAGAGCTGGAAAACACGTTACCATTTTTTGTGGGTGATCACTTTGCTGCAGATGGTTGATAGATAACCAATATAATCTTTGTCTCTTCCTTTTTCAGCAAGTCCTGAGTAAAGGTGTACGACGGTACCATGTAGCTCCTGTCCTGTGCCCGAGGCCAAGGTGGCCATGAGCCACTTTGAGCCTAATGAATACATAAATTATGAAATGCTTGAGAAAAACATCAATAGCGTCCATAAAAGGTAAGGGGCCGAGGTTGTTTGGAGAACCCACCCCACAATGAAGGGAAGGAAAGGAAGACTTCAGGGGCTGTGGAAGCACAAGAAGAATCTAGTGGGGAAAGAGCAGCTTTAACTGGCTGTGCTGTTTACATAGAACAAATGAAATTCTATGTGCTGGTGTACTCCTGTGAGGTGGAGGAAAACGTGGGGGGATGTCTTTTATATACAACAGTCAGGCCACTGCCAGTGGAGGAGATGCTGAAGAAGTAAAGTATTAGGCATTGGATTTTCATACCAGCTATTGGAGATTATTCATATTTCTTGTGCTTTAATGTCAGGTTCAGATGGGACTCTTGGTGTATCACACCCTAGTCTGTTTGTATCATGGAACCAGATATGAGGTTAGTGATTAATCTGAGTAAGACACTTAACCGTGTCTATTTCTCTTTGTTGCACTTTGTTTCCAATACAGCATTATCATTCTGTATTCATGGTCCAGATATCTAGAGTAAAATTGGCCTAGGATACCTTGCATACGTAATTGTGAACTTAGTTTGCTGACGCAGAGATTAGTGTGACCTCAATTGTCACCAGTTTTACTCCAGACTCAACCTTGGCAGTGGTTGAAAGTCATGCCCTTGTGACGGCCATTCTGAGTCCTTGTGAAATGAGTGGCTATTTCAATCAGTCCGTTGTAGCCAAGTAGGTTCATCCAGAAAACATCCCCATAGTCATTAATTAGTGTTTTTCTGTTGAGACCTTATCGTGAGGAATCCAATGACTGAAAAGGCCCTGAGCCCCACTTGTTTCCTAGCGCTGAGGGATCCTCACTCATGATGGGGCCTGGCACATGTAGATTTGATGACTTGTGTGGGTTCTGTGTTTGTGGTTTTTTGTTTTGTTTTTTAAAGTTTCCTGCAACTGTACCCACTTCTTAGGCACCACTGTGGACTATGATCTCATAAGCGAAGCAGAAGTAGGATGACTGTTGCTTGTACTTGCACCCAAATGTGTGCATTTGGAAACTTCTGGGGGGGAAAAATGTATGCTTCAGGAAGGGGTGCTGATGGCTCTTGAAGAGTGCTCATCCTTCTGAGTCAGTACTGAACCAGGGCCTCTGCATTTTTTCATGTTTGCGTGCTTTTAAACAGCTGTCAGAAGTAACTGAACTTCAATGTTGTGGAAGGAGTGAAGGGTCCCTCTGTATATAGTGTAAAACGTGCCTGGGGAGTCTGGTTCTCCTGGATGATGTGTGTGGAAATGTAAAGGAGTATCCTTGTTCATTTAAGATCCCCATTTAAATGGGGCAGAAGGGTTGAAAAACATGAGCTTATGTTGTTAAAATTCCTCCCTTTTGTCTTCCCACAGGCTAGACCGTCCCCTGACCCTGTCTGAGGAAGATTGTATATGGGCACCTGGATGACCCTTTGAAACAAGATATCGAGCGGGGCAAAACCTATCTACGCTTGCGGCCAGACCGCGTAGCCATGCAAGATGCGACGCTCAGATGGCAATGCTGCAGTTCATCAGCAGTGGCCTGCCCAGGGTGGCGGTGCCCTCCACGATCCACTGTGATCACCTCATTGAAGCCCAATTAGGGTCTGAGAAGGATCTTCGGAGAGCTAAGGTCATTATTGCACCAAGACCCATGAAATAGACAATTCTTTTCCTATGTTTGGAAACACTTGGTCCACTCTAGAGAACAGATTTTCAGGAGAACAATCAAAGGAACAGAAATCACACCAGATGATGTACTGTATGCACCATAGATGTACGTGGTACAGTACAAAACCAAAGTTGTGACAGGTCCAAACCCCAGAGCTTACAATCTGAACTAGACAAATTCATCACAAACTGTTTAAAGGGTGAAGCATGATGTTGAGAAAGACAGTTTTAGTCAATCTGCTTTGGAAAACCAAGGCAAAAGGTGTATTCTGGGCATAGGGGGAAAAGGGAGGCCATTTTAAAGGGGTGACACATGAAAATAGCTGCATCTAGAGCACTAGAAATTTTCTTCCAGCAGTGATCAAAACCTGGTGTGTCACAGCATGGGGATGTGAAAACCTCCAGAATATGCCTGGCCACATATACAGCAGTCTGTCATGCAGTGGGGGAGAAGCGTTAACTAGCAGAGATCAGGACATGAACTAAGGGGTTGCTCTCCCTTGTTGCTTTTCTGGGGTGGAAATCCTGCAGGACCTTTCCTTTCCTCCCCTACAACCTCATGAATGATAGAAACATACAGTAGAAGATGGAAGACTCAGGTCTACTGATGCCTTTCCTTCACCCTGAGGGCGTAGGATAGATTGTGGATAAGCTCCTCTTGTTTTAATGGACCATTCTGATTGCAGTGCTTGAGAGAAAGCTGGCCCCTTCTCATATGTCCCTGAAGGGCTAGGAAGAACTTGATATCAAATCTGGTGAATTAGATTTAGCCTGTACACGGATGAGCTGTAGCTTAATCATCTAATTTACTGTATAGCCCAAGATACTGGCCCAAGTAAGTGAATCTCTCCTCCCCCTCTTCTCTCCCCACCGCCCACGCGCCCGGAAATCATAGTAAGGTTGAATTATGCCACTCATGAAGCTGAGGTCAGGAGCAAATTTCCCCTCATTAGGAGTATTTGTCCGAAGCTTTGTTGACTCAGGAAGCTTGAGAGTTGTGCAAGAGGTTCCAAATCTGGAGCCTTCTTACTAGACTGTTTGTTCCCTTTCTTCCCTTCACCCCTTGCCCTCCCGCTGCTCCTTGCTCTGGGCACCGAACATGTTTTCTGTGGTGTGATTGTATTCTTTATAGCAGTTCTGCTGCAGCTCTGGGTACCACCCTCCCTCCCCATCCGCTCAGTGATTAAAGCACGTGAAGGTCCTGCCTGCCTCTGACTGGGTTTCGCTCTTGATGTTGCCAGTTGGCATGGAATGAATGCTGGCAGGGCAGAGAGTGGCTTGGATCTGCTCCTGGCACATCAGCATGCTCCGTTTGGGAAGAGAGCTGCATAAACAGAGTGAAGTGACCTGACTCCCAGTGCAAACAAAGCTCAAAGAGCCCTCGCTGCCTCATGGGAAACTTCAGTAAATGTTCTGTGTAGCGAAAATTCCTCTATCTCCACATAGTCTTCCCCCAACTCCTTATTCTGAAGTGTTTGCATGAGAACAGGGTCTCCAAGTCATCGTCCACATCCCATTCCTTATCATATCTACTCTCCAGCTGCTTTGCCAAGAACATCTCTGGACATCATACAGTCTTCTGCTTGCAACAATAAGTGATTGTCCTGGAAGGCTTCATAATTGTGATCCTACAGATGATTGTGATGTCACAGTGAGAGGCAGCATTGTATAGGTGGTAGAACAGGAGACTTGGGTTCTCTTTCCCACTCTACCACTAACTATGTCTGGCCTTGGGCTAGTCACTTAGCTTCTCTGACTCCATTGCCCCATCTGTACAGTGGGACTAACATGCTTATCAAAGCACTAAACAAAGCAAAGAACCAAGGAAGCAAAAGAGAAGTCCATGAAATGGAAGCAGAATGGTTTATAAATCATGTGGGTTTTGTTTGATAACTTTAAACAGTAATTCTGACTCAGTCTTGAGATGCTTTAGTGATGTCACAAGTTGTCGAGTTCAGTGCTGAGATCACTGTGAAATTCTATGCCCTGTTGTGCTGGAGATCAGACTAGGTGATGGCTGTGGTCTCTTCTGGCCTTAAAATGATTTCCTGGAAGTCAGTGATGCTGAACTTCATTCTCCCCTCCACTGCCTACAAAATGTCCAGGAAGTCATGGGGCTGGTGGGTGGCTGAACTCTGGCTCTGGGGGGGGCAAACTGAATGTAATGTCTTACTAATGCTTTGTTTAACTCTGTGTGAATAGGACATTAACCAGGAGGTGTACAACTTCCTAGCAACAGCAGGTGCCAAGTATGGAGTAGGGTTCTGGAAACCTGGATCAGGAATCATTCACCAGGTAAAGAGTGCCTGACTGCAGTGTTTGAATGGCAAATGGCTCACCACCTTATGGTGGGGCAAGAACGTGAGTGCAAGTACTAAAAAGAAATGGAGTACTTGTGGCATCTTAGGGACTAACAAATTTATTTGAGCATAAGCTTTCGTGAGCTACAGCTCACGACATGCATCCGATGAAGTGAGCTCTAGCTCACAAAAGCTTATGTTCAAATAAATTTGTTAGTCTCTAAGGTGCCACAAGTACTCCTTTTCTTTGTGGATACAGACTAACATGGCTGCTACTTTGAAACCTGTCAAGTACTAAAAGAATCCCTCCTTCTAAGGAAAGGCATGTGTCCTCTCTCTCCTTCCTTCCGTCCTTCCTCCCCTCCCTCCATATTTAATCTACACTGGCTGTGTTTGTCCTGCAAGGTGACCTCTTTGCACCTCTGGCCTAGACCAGTACATTTCTCCAAGGTTACGCTGGTCAAACTGTAATCTAATGCTTGATGGCCTATTGTTGGCACTTACTGTAGTGGGAAGGGGCAGAGTTTCACTCCTTTTATCTGAATGGTTAATTGGCTAGCTTAATTTGGTTTGGCTGGGGCACTAAAGTGATGCTGTGAAGTATCTTAGGCCCAGTGTAAGTTGCCTTTATGGGGAGGAGAGTGTCTTTTAAAATCTAAAACCAGACATTTTTATGATTTTTTTTTTTTTTTTTAATGAAAACGGGTTGGAATGGGGGAGAAGATGCCCAAAAACAGTAGCACTGTCTTACTGCCTGAGAGTAGCAAAGCAATAACCAGTCTAGAGTCACTATGCAGACCTTGTGAAATGCAAAAAGTAAACTCCATTGAGGGTGAAAGTACCTTTTTTTTTTAAACAAAAAAAACATTTTCTAGAATCTCATGTTCCATTAGCACCTTAACAGAATACAATCAACTTTAAAAAAAAATCATTTTTCTCACAATCTTTTTAACCTATTTTATAAGTAATACTTACCATAGGTGTAATTAGGAGATTGGGGGGAAAAGTCCATGTTGCTTTTAGTTTGTCTGTTTTGTGTATTTGACCATGCTTTTGTTTTGTGGCTTCCCCTATTTATTTTGTGAATGTCCCACACAAACAGGGAAGAGATGGGGAGGAACATACAATTGTAAAAGCTAAGAAGTTGACTGGAGGGTCTGGGGACAAGTGCACTTAAGATGTGCCTTAAAGGTCTCTTTGTTTGCAACTCATCTTGTAGATGATATGTCACCTTCAGTCCATAATGGGCCAGCCCAGAAGAGAAAGGGGAGTGTCTACACAGGAAACTGTGGGAATAACTCACTTCTGCCACTGCTCTTGGATCATGTGGTAACGCTTACCATGTGACCATCTCTCTATAGTGGTGTTTTCTACTACCATCACTAATATCTGAGCATTTTGTGTGTAAACGCAGTAGTGGCCTTCACAGAGTTTCTGGCACTTCTCCCTTTTGGGGTAAAAGCATCGCTTGGGGTAGGGTTTGTCTTTGGTTGGGGCTTTCAGGCATAAGGGGATGTCAGTGCTGAGTGCTGTTCTTTATATATAATTTTTTTTTCCATAGTAGCATTGGGCAGGGGTTCTGGCTTATTCATCACTGATAAAGCTCAAGAGTTTCTTGGGTGGGTCAAGGCGAGTATGCCCCTCTCACCCCAGTGCCAAAGGCATTGAAAGCATAACCTGGGAGGAAAAGGGGTAGTTCAGGTGGTGTTTGTTCTAACCCTGACCTGTTTGCCACCCTACCCCCAATGACTGAGGTGCACCTAGGGCAGCCTTCGTTGGACCTGATGGAGAGGAGGCCTTGCCAGGTCTGATGAATGAGGATCTCAGTTAATGCGTGAACCTTTGTTTTCTGTCATTGCGGTCACCTGAGTGGGTTAGCTGGGTTTTTATGAAACAGATTCTGCCTCTGACACCTATCTGTGTGGAGCTTTCTGACTTCATGCGGATCCCATACAACCCTGTCCCATGTTGTATTATCATTGGTTTCATATCTGCTCCTCTCTCTGCCTGGACTGGTTTAGATCCCTTCCTGGCATCTGGTGAAGGGCTACTTGTTGCTGACTGGGCAAATCTGCTTTAGTGGGAGATGCAGTTGGAATGACAATGAGCTTGCAACCTGAAATAAGCTAGTGACCGTCCTGGGATCACGACCTACAAATTAAATCATTGATCTGATCCAGGGCTCCTTCTGCTCCTGGCTCTCCTCTTCACTAAGTTTCATCTTGTTCTTTGTTTCTCCACTTACGTTTGTGTCAGATCATCCTGGAGAACTACGCGTACCCTGGGGTTTTGCTCATCGGTACGGATTCCCACACCCCCAATGGAGGAGGCCTGGGTGGAATCTGCATAGGAGTGGGCGGAGCTGACGCAGTAGATGTCATGGCAGGCATCCCCTGGGAGCTCAAATGCCCAAAGGTGAGACAGTGGGGGAAGGGTTAATTCTGAATGGGTGAGGGGCTGAATAATGAGAAGTTAAAGGGGAGCTTGAATTTCCCAGATAGATGAGGCGCTTTGAGCCACTATAGCCTTGAGAAAGTAGACTGGTCCAGAAGCAACTAAACCATGCTTCACTCACAACTCTGAGTCTCCACTCCCTGCATTGTTCCTTTTTTTTGTGCCTCAAAGGATGCATCAGCAGGAATTTCCCATTAATTAGCCATGCAAAAAGGATTCAGGCCTTCTGGCAATATAGGCTTCCTGGAGCATGGCTTTGATACTTCAGGATTTCCTTCCTTACCCCACATCCTGATTCTGGGCACTGATGCCACTTGGAAGTGAGGAGGAAAGGGATCCATGCAGATACTCATTGGCTTAGCCAGCAGAAGATAAAATCTCCATATTTTAGCAAGCTTTCTCTTTTTGTTGGTACTACTTAGGTTATTGGCATAAAACTGACTGGTGAGCTGTCAGGCTGGAGCTCTCCTAAAGATGTGATCCTGAAAGTGGCCGGCATCCTCACTGTGAAAGGTGGCACAGGTGCCATCATCGAGTATCATGGGCCTGGTGTGGACTCAATCTCCTGCACCGGTGAGGCAACGCAATCCCATTTATTGGGGATGTAGATTGTTACTGGAGGCTGTAGTCCCTGGACAGTAATGGACAAACTGATGCTGTTCGCTGTTCTGGTGATCATGGGGATTGACTGCTGGTGGACTGAGGGTGGGAAAGGAACATGATGGGAGTTCTTTAAAAGAACCCAACCCCTGACACTGGCCTGATAGCTAATGTGCTGCATTGGTGTCCCGGAGACACTGACTCTAGTTTTGATCTCTTGTTCTGTCAGCCTGCATAGCAAGGGAATGCTGCATAAGCCCAGAGCTCCCGCCAGGGTAGGAGTGATCACTCAATTGTGACTCCTGCAATTCAGGAGCATAGAATGGCTGGCTGCAACAGGTCTTGTTAAATGGCCAGTCAGGACAGTTGGCAAGATGCAGGGGCCTCACCTATGTTTGGAGGAGGGAGAGAGAGAGATTTCTTCATGGTTCTGACAGGATACAGGTGGTGATTGACCTTCCTGTGCTTGGGTTTGAACACCTGATCAGGCCTGTGTAACTAGAGGGAGGAGAGGGAAGCTGATGGTTGACAGTGAGTGTTAGTGTATGCACTGGTGCTGAAGAAAGGCCTCTTACAAGAGCCGGTGAAGATAACTGGAGTGGGGGAGAGATGAAAGGTGATTGGTCTAGACTAAAGCCCTAGACAGAGGCTTTGGGCCTTCCTGTGGGGAGGTGAAAAATGGCACTGGCATAATGGAAACTCTTACCTAGATTTAAAATGCTCCTAAATCTTCACCACTATGCTCTTGAAATTCATGGCTGATCCCAGTGGCATAAGAACATACTGGCTTTCCTTGCTCAGTCAGTGAAAGAGTAACTTTTACTCCATTTAAATCAGTCTTTGTCATTTTTCAGTCGACAAGATCAGCGTACTACTGGCTCCTCTGGCTAGAGAAATGCTGTACAGCTGGGGAGGAGTTTGAACCCTGCCCTAGTATTGTGCAGGTAGTAAAGAGACTGCTGCAAAATATGTCTGGTGGCTTCAGCAGATACAGCCATATAAAGTGGTTGTTTCCTATCAGCTGCATTTTACCTTCTAGAACGCCCCAGCCCTGATCGCCACACTAAATGCTTTATACAGTCATGTGCATTCAGAAGGTCAGAAATATCTGGCACTAACAAGATGGAATATTGGATCAAATGGACCTTAGACTGAGCTGATGTGGACTTATTTTCCTGTGCCCACTTCCCCCATTTTGTCCTAGCCTTGCTGTCTCCACCATAGATTTGCTTTTGTTTGAAGAGCTGAATGCCTTTGGATCCTCGGTCACTTAATTTGTGGGTCTTTCCTCTGGCCCGTCTCTAGGAATGGCAACTATCTGTAACATGGGGGCGGAGATTGGTGCCACCACCTCCCTTTTCCCATATAACCACCGGATGAAGAAATACTTGAGCAAGACTGGACGAGCTGGTAAGAGGCTTGGGGAAGGCTGGTGTCAGGGTGCCCATCTCCTCTAGCTTTGGGTGCTCTACCATGTTGCACAGGGGTGGTGCTTGTGGCAGACAGTACCGTAGAGGTGGCACGCTTGCTCACCCTTGGGGGAAATGGGGAATCTCTTGTGCTCCTCATCAGCACCCCTAGAAAGACTGAATTCAGGAGTGTTAGAAGCTTTTGGCCCCCATTAGATTACCCTGTTGACTCTTGCTGTCAAGAACCTGTTATTTCACATGCTACTTGCTATGGGGATTGGGTGGAAATGCAGCTAACTGGTACAGTAAGGGGTGCATTGTGGGCACGCCATCCCAGGTGTATGAGGAGAGTTCAAGGGTATGCGCACTGTAGAAGGCTAGATCAAATATGTTCACTGAGTGGTGGTCACTTGGGTTATGTGGTGCAGGAGGGAAGATCAGCAGGTAATGTACCTGGTTAATGGTGGGATTGGGAATAGCCTGTGGGCAGTGTCCCTTAGGAGAAATGGTGTACAGCCTCTCCTGACCTCTGCATTTTCCAGTTTTCCTTTCTTATTTCAGAAATTGCTGCTTTGGCAGATGAATTCAAGGCACACTTGGTGCCTGATGCTGGCTGTGAATATGACCAGCTGGTTGAAATTAACCTCAGTGAGGTGAGGCTCATTTCACTACCTTGTTCTTCTTGAACATTTAGACATGACTTTGTCCTGGATGAATAAAAAAGAAGAGTCTAACATGGGATACTTCATGGTGCCCTACGGAATCATAGGCACTTCATAGCTGACATAAAAAGAGACAGTGCCTGCGCCAAAGAGCTTGATATGACACAGCAAACAAGGGTGACAACAGTTGGGGAGGTGGATGAAGCAAGGATGAGGCTTGATAGCAAAATGCTCATGTGATAACTCAATTCAAGCAAGTGTCCGTCTTGGTGATGCTATAAAGTTTTCTTTCTTAAACAAAAATAAATAAATTCCAAAGCCTGTCTCCTGACTGAATCTCCAGAGCTGTCTGCCTAGTAAATTCAGTTCCTTGTGCCCTCAGGTATTCTCTTCACCAGAATTTAGGCGAGAGCTGTTCAATTTCTTGACCTCTTCCTGTTACTGAAGTGCCCATAATGGAGAGCTCCATTTTAAAAACTCTCCAGGTCAACAGTAAATCAACATTTTATTTTATTGAGTTGGGGGCCCATGTGTTAAACATTTCCTTTCTGGCCTTTGTGAAATCCCTCAGCTACTTTTCATTGTTTCTTAAAGCTGAAACCCCATATCAATGGGCCTTTCACGCCAGACCTGGCACACCCTGTGGCAGATGTTGGCACTGTGGCAGAAAAGGAGGGCTGGCCAGTGGATATTAGAGTTGGTGAGTAGCCTGTTTCCTGGTCTGCATTTTTTCCCTTACTAACTGACTGCTCTTGCCTCAAGAGGATGTGGCTTGCCATCTCCATTCAGTCTCGGCCTGTTTGACTTTCTCAGCCACTTCCTGTCTTTCCTTTAAAATTGCCCTTCCACAGCCTGGTCTCCTCTGAGCTCCAAGAGTTGGTCATTGCCCCAACTCAGCATGAACTTCCTAACACCTACTGGCCTGTAAAGCAGAGCTGGATTCTTGTACTCTCATTTTCAACATTGTAACACACTGGATGTTTTCTCTGTTACTCAGACTGTGGACCTCAAAAGATTACACTTCAGTCTGGAGAAGTGTTAGTGATCTGGGGTGTTATCTGAAATTGAAAGAGTGGGAAAATTTTCCCCCAATTTGTTACTTTGTGCATTTGACAGCACTCTGGTGTAACAGTCTGTTTTCTGTGTTCATGTGATTCTCTCACATAGCAACAGGAGAGAGACAAACACAATTCAAGAGAATCAAGGAAGACCCAAGGAGAAAATGCCTTATAGTGAGAATTAAAGATCTCAATCTGTTCAGTATATTTAAAAAAAAAAAAAATTGACAGGTGACGTGATTAGTGTATCATTTCCTTCACAGGGAGAAAATACTGGATGCTAAAGGGCTCTCTAATCTAGTGGGGAAAGGAATAACAAAACCTATGGCTGGGAGCTAAAGCCACACAAATTAAAACTAGAAATAAGGTGCAGTGAGGGTGATTACCTTTAAAACACACTCCGAAGGGATATGGCGGATTCTCTAGTCTTGAAGCCATCAAGAGATGAAGTTATGCTTTAGTCAGATGCAAATTATTGGGCTCACTAATGTGGTAACAGTAAAATTCTGTGGCCCGTGATAGACAGGAGATCAGGTCCTTCCTAGCTTTAAACTCTCTAAATTTTTTAAAGTGTTATAAAACCAGAGAAATTGGCTGGGAGATTTGGGGTAGGTGCAGTACCTGAAACCACTCCTCGCTCTTTTTTGTTTTTGTTTTTGTATGTTGTTGGGGCTTTAGATTGGTGTCCCTGTGTTTTCTGCACTGATGGGTAGGTGTGGAGGAAAGGAACCTATAATTGGTAGTGAAATAACTGCTTCCTGTTTATCCATCAAAACCACACAGGTCTGATTGGCAGCTGCACCAATTCAAGCTATGAGGATATGGGGCGCGCCGCTGCGGTGGCAAAGCAGGCACTAACACATGGGCTGAAATGCAAGTCTCAGTTCACTGTCACACCTGGCTCAGAGCAGATCCGAGCCACCATTGAAAGAGATGGCTATGTGAGTATGCATGCCCCCACCCCTTCGGCACTTAACCGTCAGAGGAATGAGTCTTTTGAACTATTTTCCAGGAAGGGCTTTTTTTCCTAATAATTTGAGGGTCTGGAGGCAGGTGCTGGAGAGTTTAAAGTCTCTTCTTGCTGATCTCTAGAAGCCCTCTTGCTGCTATCACCCCACTGGTGGGCTGGCTGCCTTTCCTGCTCCCAACTATATGTAGGGGTTAGCTTTAGGGTGTGGGCTAGCTGCCACTCCCCCACTATCTCAGCATGGTGCTCCTGTGCTGAAAACAGCAGGACTGGAACTGTGAAATTGAAGCAGCCAGCAGAGATTGGAGCTGCCCGAGGAGAGATGGCAACGCTGCAGACACACAGCCACTTCCCACTGTCTGAGTCCCAGCATAAAAGCTCTCCAAGACTGCTTAGTAAGGCTGACTGAAAACTTTCCATCAAAACCAGCTGTGATGGGAGGGAGGGGGAACTGATATGGCCTGGGGATGGAAGGGCACAAGCCATGTTCTGACCAGTTCCACGGCTTAATGAGATCCAAGGCTGTCCCATCCAAACTGGGACTACTTTTGAATCTGCCACATCAGCCTTCATTTTTGAAGGCTCCCCACTCCACGCACCTGATACCTCTCCCAACACTTCAGTCTTCACACTGCCTATTGCAATCGCTTGATGGGCATCCCAATCCTCTGCATAACGACTCTGCCCACGACCGCTGGTTTTTGAACTGGTCCCTTGTTTTCCACCCCCAGTGTCTGTAAAATGCTTTGCTCCCAGGTGTCCTGTATCTGGAAACTAGGGAGTGTACCGACAGTTAAGGGGTGGCTCCTGGTCAAGTGAATGTAGTACTTAGTGCAAGGTACTGGACTGGCAGGCAAAACCTTCTAAAACCAGTACAGGATGGGCAGCAGCCGTACAAGTGCCCACCTCTCCTCCTCCAGTACTAATTTACAGCCTTTCCTGGATTAAACTCACCTTATTTCAAAATGACTCCAATGAAGTACACAAGAATTGAAAGGGGAAGCAAATAAATGGCTTCAGGCTGAGGTGCCCTAGTTAGTGACGTCTCTCCTGCCAGAAAGATGGTGACTGCACATTGAAAGGCAGGAATGCAGATGACTGGGTTGCTTTTTCTGCTGCGTAATTTTGTTCTTCCTTTCCGCTCCCAGGCTGGAATCCTGCGGGATGTTGGAGGGGTGGTTCTTGCCAATGCCTGTGGGCCATGCATTGGGCAGTGGGACAGGTAAGGGGGAATGCACACAAGGAAATCCCTTTTACAGCTTTATTTCGTATCTCACTTTTCATACTAACTGGTATCCTGAAGCGCTCAATAAGACTGACTGGCATAGCAGAAGCTGTCAATATTAAGAGTACCAAGTGAATAAACTGGTGCATTTTGGCCACAGATGATCAATAGGAGAGAAAGGAAGAGTTACAGGCAAGGGAACTTTTCAGCTGAGATTTAACATGAGGTGGAGGGGGATACTAGGAACTGCAGTGGGGAAGACTCTTGCAAAGAGTGGCCATATTTTAGGAAGGGGCAGAGGAGGTGAATAAAGAGAAAAGGTATGTGTGAGAGGACAGAGTTAAGGCTCTGCTGGGTTTTTGGTTTTTAAAACCAAAGGGTGACATTTGACCTGGATCCTGTATTGTATAGGTGGGGAGAGCCAGTGGCACGGGGTTTGGAGAGTCTTGTGTTCACATCTTCATTCTGAAGGGTTGGAGTAGCGTTGCAGCACATTCTGGATACTGTGTGCTGCTAATCTATTATGAGAGTAGCATGGAGATGTGGAGAGCTCAACCTCCCATAAAATATCAAATATCCCTGCTCAGCAACGGCTCACTGAGTGTTGCACGCTATAACCTATACTGAGAGGGACTGTTAGGTCACAGCACTGACCTGATCTCTCTCAAAGTACTGTGTGATCTCTTCCACCTGGAAGATGCCACAAAAGCCAGACCAAGGGGATCTTTAACATCTTGCTGATTCTAGAAGAATCTCTAGAAGCAACATACCATCTGGTGGAGTTAGCAAAGCACATTTGTTCCTCTGCATTTCTTTGTAGGAAAGACACCAAGAAAGGAGAGAAGAACACAATTGTTACATCCTATAACAGAAACTTCACAGGCCGCAATGATGCTAACCCAGAGACGCATGCATTTGTGACCTCTCCAGAGGTACAGTACACGGGCTGGCAGGAGGGAGCTGAACCAGTAGAATGACTGTGGGAATTCAGTTCCTGGGCCTACATTGTCTGAAGAGAAGGTCCTGCTTTCTGGGTGGGGTTGGGAAGAGAAATTGGCAGCCCTGATATGGACTGGACTTGACCATGTTCCAAATACTGTGGGATGTGAGAAGAGGACCCTGAAGGCCATTGTAAACTTTGGCTTTGATTCTCTCAGTATAAAATGCTCACTGAGAAATCAATAGTCTGGGTGCCCAAAGAGCTATCAAGATCAATTCTTGGACCATCTACAAAATCCCCAAATGGATTCTAAATCTTGCTGTAATTCAGGGGTGGTAACTTCCTACTCTGCCTCATAACTACATTGTTCTATTAAACTTGTTTGTTGTCCTTTAACTCCAGTGTCTTCAGTAGCCCCCAAACTACTTTGTCTTGGCCTGATTTCATTTCACTGTGAAACACAAGACAAATACATTTGAGTTCCCATCCCCCCCGCAGGCACTGCCCCTATTGCTAGTCTTGGAAGCACCATGACTTCTGAGTCTGAGACTTTAATTTCTGGCAGAGTTGGGGGTAGGACTTTAAAATCAGAGAGATTAAGTGAGCAAAACGTACTCTTAAGACGGATTGTATACTTTCTCAGATTGTCACAGCCCTGGCTATTGCTGGCACCCTGAAATTTAACCCTGAGACGGACTCCCTGACAGGAGCTGATGGGAAGAAGTTTAAACTAGAAGCACCTGATGCAGATGAGCTGCCCACCCTGGTAACATTTGCCTTGTAGACTGACTTTCCACCAAGTGGGGATGAAGGGAGGCATGTAACATCATGGAAATGTATATTACTGCTTGATTAGATGTAGTTTGGGGGTTACTGGGGTGAGGACCATCCTGCTGTGGGAGTAGAGGGTGGCACAGAGGAAGAAAACTGGGTGTTGGTCATGGAAGACCTCTCATATACAAACAACCACTTTATTCCCATTGTTGAAACACAAGTTCTGGCCTTATGTGACTACAAGGACTTGGCTTCTTTTTGTTTCAAATGCTGTTGTGAATGTGGTTGAAGAGAATAGTAGTGTGAACTGGATCTTTCTTCCCTTACAGGAGTTTGACCCAGGCCAGGACACCTATCAGCACCCCCCCAAAGATAGCAGTGGGCAGCATGTAGATGTAAGCCTCACCAGCCAGCGCTTGCAGTTGCTTGAGCCCTTTGATAAGTGGGATGGCAAGGATCTGGAAGACATGCTGATCCTCATCAAGGTCAGGAATGGGAGGTGGATTGGGGCTCAGATCTGAAAGGACTTCAGGTAGTTCTAGAACAAATCCATAAAGCAACTGTTGGATTTGGGTGACCTGACTTGGATAGAGAAGCTGTGCAAGGTTCTAATGACTCACCCGGATTAACCATTTTGACAAGTGTATAAAGCAGTTGTTCACTCCATCACAGAAAGGGTGGGTGAGTGAGTGATTTTGTTTTTTGTGTTGTTTCCTTTCTCCCTCCCCCAACCCTCTGATAGTTTTGTAAGGTTACTTTAGAGGAAGTCATACTGCCCCATAATGCATTTAGCTGCATAACCAGGTGGAGGTGGAGATGTCTTCTTGACTGCCAGCTGCTCAGTTCATATCCTGAAGCATAAGGCTTTGCAGGCCTTGTCATTTATTAGCCTACCTCAGCTAGTGTCACTTTTATTTATTAGTCAGAGAAGTGTCTGATCCTCTTCTGAATCTCTCCTCTGTTTGCACCAGTAATATCCTGCAGTAGAAAGCTAAGGAGGGCATTTCTGTAGCACATTCCATCTTTCCTGTCGTTCCTTTCTGAGAGAAGTTTTTATGCCTCAGGAACTTCCTCCCCTCCCTGCCACAAACACTTTATTTGTATTTTTGCTTTTCTTGTCCTGCGTGTCATGAGTGGAAGTCCCTTCACAATAGCTAAACATTGCTCCTATATTTTAATAGGGTGTGAGAGATGGAGCTTTTCATGATTGCTCTAAAGGAAGAGAGAAATGAAATCTGTGTGAACGCCCCTAATTAGCGAGAGGAGTTCTGAAATGCAGCCCTTTACGATCTGTGCACTCCTCCTGGAGCATGTTCCCAATTCCCATTGGTGCAGGAAGTGAATGTTGGGTTCCTTGGTGGCCAGTGTGTGGTGTAAAGAGCTACCACCAGGTTGTGGTGGTGGTGTATCATCCCAGAGCTTTTTGATGCTAGCCCTTATAAATCTGAATCGTGAAGGGTTCCTTTGACTAACACTCTGGCAGTTTGAGACCAGCAGCGATATTAACAATCTATCTGAGTTGTGAGCTCTATCCTTACAAGCCAAGAAGGGTTGGACCATTTCAGTACTTGGATTGGAGACCTTCATAGAAAAACCAGGTGCTGTGGAAAGTGGGGTTGGTCACTCAATAGGTGGGCACTCTTCCTTTTAATTTCTTACTGAACCAGTGCCCCACTATGAAGTTAAGGGGCACTGTGCTGCCTTTTGGATGAAATGTAACACAGAGAACTTGATTGCTTATTTGGTTCCTAATGAACCCACTTTTGTGTGAAGTGTGAAAAAGTGGTGGGGTCAGGTGTCATGGCTCAATTCCAATTTGGAATTCTACCTTTCTAAAATTCTTCCAGCAGTTTCAAATGGAGATGTTCTTCCCTTCCCCTCCATTACAGATGCAGAATGATTGCTGCATTTTGTCCCAGAGATGGCTGTGATTCCATATCAGGTGTGATGGCCCCACATACATGGCTTCTAAAGGGCTTTAGGATCCTTCAGAATGAAAAGTGCTCCAGAAATGCAAAATCGGTCCTTACAGCATCCTTCCCTGAGTGAGGAAAGACTTTCTCTCATCTCGTTTCTTTTGCTGCACTCCAGGTGAAAGGGAAATGTACTACCGACCACATCTCTGCAGCCGGTCCCTGGCTCAAATTCCGTGGCCATCTGGACAATATCTCCAACAACCTGCTGATCGGCGCCATCAATATTGAGAATGGCAAAGCCAACTCAGTGCGGAATGCATTAACCCAGGAGTTTGGGCCAGTCCCAGACACAGCCCGCTACTATAAGGTGAGAGTTCCTACCTTACAGCCACCTCTCCTAACGTCAGAGGGTATTGGATGTGTTACGGTGAGAGGTACTGGTGACTGCTTAGGTCTCCAACATAGCTAACATAGCTGTCAGTTTAAATTAATCACAAGCCCCCCACCTAAGACAAAAGGAGGTTGTGAACCGACTTGGGAGCTTTTGGACTGAGTGGGTGGAGGGGGTTTGAGGAGTAGTGCAGGCATGTGAAGGCAGAAGAGTCAGGGCAGAAACAGCCAGCTGGAAAGAGCAGCTGAAAGCACTGGCCCTGGCCCTGGAAGAAACCCAGGGAGAAGCTTGTGTGTAAGGGGCGCAAGCTGAACAAGCAAAAGAAGGTGTTTCCTGCTGCTTGATTCCCTCTGCATTCAGAGACATGGGACACTATAAAGACTGTACAAAACTGCATCCAAGAAATACCAGACTATCCCCAGTTTCCACTCCCAAATGGAACATCTCCAGCTCCCAAACTTTGACCAACTGTTTGGCTTGAAAAGCTACAGATAGGGTGCTATGCTTCATGCTGTTCTGCAGTAGCGGTCACACCGTACCTCGCCACTTAATTGGCTCTTTACTAGTCCTCTCAGTTTTCAGAGTAGCAGCCGTGTTAGTCTGTATTTGCAAAAAGAAAAGGAGTACTTGTGGCACCTTAGAGACTAACAAATTTATTAGAGCATAAGCTTTCGTGAGCTACAACTCACTTCATCGGAAATGCATCCGATGAAGTGAGCTGTAGCTCACGAAAGCTTATGCTCTAATAAATTTGTTAGTCTCTAAGGTGCCACAAGTACTCCTTTTCTTTTTGCGAATCCTCTCAGTGTTTGGGATCTCCAAGGATCCACTCTAGCTAGATTGTGTGGGGTAACTACCATTGTCCTCTCCCTCTCTGGAGGAGAGAATACCTAGTGCCCCAGAGTTTCTCTACCGAGAGCTCTCATCCTGAAGGGAGACACTGGAAATGCTGCTCAAGTCCCTGCTGCCCTTATGAGCACAGTTGTGTCTTCAAGCCATGGTGGAATTTCTTCACTGGAGTGTGTTCCATCTGTGTGATCAATCTGATAATTTTTTAAATAATATCAAACATTTTGCCCCCTCCATTCTTTGAAAACTCCTTGCCGAACTTGAAGATGATGGAAACTGTTAGAGAAAATGCCCTTACTACCCTATCCCCGCAGCTTGACAAGTGTCCATGGGTTAACTTCCCATCTGCCAGAAGAATCATGACTCTTGGGAGCAGTTCCAGGAACGTGCTATGTCTACCTTATGTGGCAGCCACCTTGCCAGCAGAGGCCACAGGATAGACAATGGCACTGGGGGACTATTCAGGAAGACTTGTGGTTGAAACTCCATCCTGGAGGCTGAGCAATGTCCAGGGTCTCCAAAATCCATTGTCCAGTCAGTCCTCTATGGCCAAGGATGACAATACCTAGCTCTTTATATAGCTCTTAATAGGATGGGAGAGATCGATGTGGGGGTCAGAGGAGCCCTCTGGGGGACACTCCTCAGCAGATTTTTTTAATCCATAGAGCACTAAGATGAAGATGTGTGACCACGCACAAGTAACCTTTATTTTGGCATATCTTAACTTCTGAGTGCTTGGCTTTGCAACCTTAATGCTCTCAACATAATTTCTATGTGTAATATAAAATTATTTGCATTGCTTTTGGTCACAGAAAAATGGCATCAAATGGGTGGTTGTTGGGGATGAAAACTATGGTGAGGGATCGAGTCGGGAACATGCAGCATTGGAACCACGTCACCTGGGAGGCAGAGCCATCATCACAAAGAGCTTTGCTAGGATTCATGGTGAGTATCACCACCAGCACCTGGATACTGTGTGGTGTATAAGGAGGTTTCCTTATGGCTTGGAAGACCCATTTCCTTGCTGTGCTCAGCACTGGGAACAGGAAAGAGAACAGGATCTGCTGGAGCAAATCCATTGTCCATCTAATCTAGTGTCTAACCAGCAGTTAACACTTGATGCTTAGCACATGCTTAGTGTTGCTTTTTTCTATTAGCAGTAGCAGTATTTTATTCCAGTAATGCCTAAAGGCCGAAGCCAGGTATTAGCCCCCCAACCTGAAGCAACCTGTAAGCGAGGGGACCTTGCACACAGACCTTGGGAAGCAGGCCAGTCCTCGCTTACAGACAGCCTCCCAAACTGAAGCAAATACTCACCAGCAACTACACACCACACCACAGAAACACTAACCCAGGAACTAATCCCTGTAGCAAACCTCATTGCCTGCTCTGTCCCCATATCTACTCTAGCGACACCGTCGGAGGACCCAACCGCATCAGCCATACCATCAAGGGCTTATTCACCTGCATGTCTACTAATGTTATATATGCCATCTTGTGCCAGCAATGCCCCTCTGCCATGAACATAGGCCAAACTGGACAGTCCCTATGTAAAAGGATAAATGGACACAAATCAGACATCAGGAATGGTAACACACAAAAGCCAGTAGGAGAACACTTCAGTCTCCCTGGACATTCTATAACAGCTTTAAAAGTAGCTATACTTGGACAAAAAAAACTTCAGAAACAGACTTCCAAGAGAAATAGCAGAACTAAAATTCATTTGCAAATTAACACCATTAATTTGGGCCTGAATAGGGACTGGGAGTGGCTGGCTTATTACAAAAGCAGCTTTGCCTCTCCTGGAATTGAAACCTCCTCATCTATTATTGGGAGTGGACTACATCCACCCTGATCAAATTGGCCCTGTCAGCACTGGTTCTCCACTTGTGAGGTAACTCCCTTCTTTTCATGTATCAGTATAATAATGCCTGCATCTGTAATTTTCACTCCATGCATCCAATGAAGTGGGTTCTAGGCCACGAAAGCTTATGCCCAAATAAATCTTGGTCTTTAAGGTGCCGCCAGACTCCTTGTTGTTTTTCCAAACATCTACCTGATTGGAGGGAGTGTTGTATTCTTGAACCCAACTTCTGTATCCAGAGGCAAATCAGAACACATCCTTTTTATCACTCCAACGTTTCAGTAATCCCAGGAGCTCTCAGTGCCATGCTGGGGCAAAAAGAGCTGTGACCCTTGCTGTATAAACAGGGCAGTAGGAGTAGGGAGGGGATTTATCTCTGTATAGGCTTTATTTTGCTGCACTGCTGAGACCACTGCAGAGCTTTATGCATTATTCCAGAAGTCACCATTTTTAAGAGGATGTTGAAAGAGCTATGCCCGAAAGATTAAGCTCTTTGTCTTACTCTATGGTGTTTCTTTCAGTCTGTTTAGCTTACCAAAAAAGGACTGAAGTGATTTGACAAGTGTGTAAGTACCTTCATGAGGGGAAAAAAATATCACATACTGAAAGACTAATCCAGCAGAGAAAGGCTTAAGAATCAATGGCTGGAAGCTGATCAAACTAAGAAAGGCACAACTTTTAATGGTGAGGATGATTAACTACTGGAACAAACTACCAAGGGACATGATTGATTCTTCATCTCTTGATGTCTTCAAGAGTGGATGCTTTTTTGTCAGTTGTGCTTTGACCAAATACAAGTCATGGGGCTCAATCCTGGGATAACTAGGTGAAATTCTGTGGCGTGTGCTATACAGGAGGTCAGACTAGATGACTTAATGGTCCCTGCTGGCCTTAATCTATGAATCCCTACATACACAGGAACAAACTTCTCCCTGGGGAAGCTCCACTGAAATCCTCTCCCAACAGGGATAAAGATGACCCAAAAAGCTTACAAACCATCTATCTTATTATAAAGACTCTAAATTATTGCATTCCCATCAATATTTTGTGCCTGAAAAGCCTTTAGAAGTACTCTTCTTAGAGATGGTATGTAAGAAACATGCCACATGCTTCACTGCTCTGCAGACTCAAAGCAACAAAGGTGTGCAGGGGGTGAGTTGGGATAGCAGACAGTGACTTTTAGATCTTTTGCAATTGGCTGTCTGAGGAGCGGGAGTTACTAAGCCAGTGGTGGTAGATATAATACAATCTTTCAGAAAGTTGTGTACCACTGAAACTCCACCTGTCTATGGTTTCCATCTGTGTTTTGAAAATATGCCTTAAACAGTCTCAGCTTTTTCAGTAGGATCTGCAATGGAACAGAGTTGGGTGTATGTCTGGATGCTTCCCTCCCCAGCTTCTTCACGCTTCAGCCATGTCTGAAAGTTCAATGTGCGCTGGATCTCAGATCTGTGACAGTACTCTTTATAGTAACATTTTATCTGGTCTTTACTGCCCCTAGAAAAGCCAAGCATAGTTTGGGGCAAAGTTACAGAAGGATCGATGTCCTGTTTCATCAGCTGTAATGGATACACCAAGGCCTCCAAATATGAACCAGGCGTTCCATGGTCAAGAAACTTTGTTGTGGTGGAAACATCTGCAAAATCTCATTACTCATGAGATCTGAAAGTCCTTATATACTTAGTACCAATATTTATACTATTGTAGCGCCTAGGGGCTCTAGCCACATTGTGCAAGACACTGTAGAAACACATGACAGCTGCTGATTGTGATATTCAAATACCAAACAGTATAGTGGATGTTCTTATACCTCTGTGATTCTGAGCTTATCCATCACATTCCTTGCAAACTTCCCTTCCAACTAACAATGCTCCTCCTTGTCCACTTGCCAACACTGTTGGGTGGAAGGAGGAAATGAGGAAGATGCCTTCCTGATGCTTGTCAGCATACTATCGTTTCATTGCTCAGAGGTGAGAGCTGCTGGATAAAATGAGCACTAGCTATGGAGCTACCATTGCCTGACAATGCAATGACAGCCATTGCATTGTCAGTATATTATGCTGCAATACTTAATAAATGTGGTGTGTGGTTTATCCCCCATGCCAGGCTCACTAAACTGTCCTATACCCTTTCTGGTGGGTGGTGAACCCTTGCTGTCTTATTTACAGAAACCAACCTCAAGAAGCAAGGTCTGCTGCCTCTAACTTTTGCTGACCCAGCTGACTACAAGAAAATTCATCCTGTGGACAAGCTGAGCATTGTGGGTCTGGCAGATTTTGCACCTGGAAAGGTAACTGGTTGGATTTCCTGTTGCAGCAATAAGCTGCATTTTGCTTCCACTGGGCTCACTCACAGGGATCAGAGCTATTTCTAGGGGGAGGGAGGGGTTATGACTAACTCTGCTCTTATAGCAGCAGTTCTCAAACTGGATTGGGACTCCAAAGTGGGTCACAGCCCCGTTTTTAAAGGGGTCGCCAGGGCTGACTTAGGCTTGCGGGGGCCCAAGGCCCAAGCCCTATTACCAGGGCTGAAGCTACAGAAGCCAAGTCCACTGGGTGTATGTGCTTCAGCCCTGAGTGACAGGGCTTAGGTTATAGTCACCCACTCCTGGGGTGGAGGGGCTCAGGTTTCAGTCCCCCGTCTTGGGGTTGTGTAGTAATTGTTGTTGTCAGAAGGGGGTCATGGTGCAATGAAGTTTGAGAACCCCTATATTAGAGGGAGTGATGGAAGCCAGGCCTAGTGTTCTGAATGGAGTACTTACAACTACAGGAATTGCCAACCAGATCTGAATGGTCCCATGTAGTCGTTCAGTATTCTGGACTTGCTGGTAATCCAGAGAGCTGACTCACTGCATGGTGTTGGCCTCAATTCCTCCTGCCTCTATTGAAGATGAGGTAAAAATAAATTACTTCAGTTATTGCTATTCCCTGTAACAGATTGATGTAGCTGCCACTGGAGTGTTAAGGAATTGTGAATGGGAGAATTGAGCTTCCTGATTGCAGATGGATGAGGCAGTGTCTATAGGGCACTTGAGTTCAAGGACCCCTGGATTAGAAATTGTATTAAACAGAAGGGGTCACTCACTCCTCTACATCAGGGGCTCAGTGTGCTCCTTTAAGTGATTCCTTTTAACTGGTAGGGCGAAAGACTTTCTGGTGAGCATCCTGCATTGTCTCTTATAAATGTTGCTCCATGAAAGGAGAAAACTTAAACTCCACTTTTTGCTTCCCTCCTCTCCCCTCTATAGCCCCTGAAATGCATCATCAAGCATCCTAATGGGAATCAGGAAACTATCCTGCTGAACCACACCTTCAATGAGACACAAATAGAATGGTTCCATGCTGGCAGTGCCCTGAACAGAATGAAGGAGATGCAGCAACACTGAAACAGCTGCATGTACACCCAGTGGACTTGGCCCTGACATCTTCATAAAAGTGCAATTCCATGGCTGTTGGACATGTCTGATCATATGTAACCATAGCTTCTTTTTTGTACCTGTATTAGTTCACTGACACTGAACAGGGAGTGCAGCTCAGCTTGCTGCTGCGTGGTTTCCAAACTCTCTAGCTCTTTGGTTCAGATTTCACTTGTATTTATTTTTGAAGATAACTACTCAGTTAGCTTTTTCTGCCCAATCATTTCATGGATGGCTGAAGAAATTTAAAGTAAGACTTCTTGGTTCTTGTGAAAACATAAAATCCAAAATAAAGATTCTGTGATGGATATTGCTGGTCTGAAATGTTGATCAGAAATATCAGTACACCACCCACTTTCTGCATGCAAGAGATTGAATGAAGGTGGGGCTGTGTGACTCCAGAAAAGCTGTCAACTTCCCTTCACTACACCATCCTCTACTCTCAAGGGCATCTGCACTCCAATGGTCAGTACACGGCCTTGGTCTCCTTTTGCATTTGTGAATGTCAGTGTATGTCCTAAAAGCCCATTCCCATCTGTGACTGGCCAAATGCTAGGATAGGGAATAAGCAGCCAGCTATGTGACCTCCCTGACTGTCTATTGCACTTCTTTCCTAGGAATAAATTCATCCATGCTGCAAAAAGCTGTTACAGGCACAAATCTTGCTGTTGAGCAGTTCCAATCTCCAGAAACACATCTCTGCACTAACCACACCTTCCCCCTGCCCCATTCATATCAAGCCTGTCCTGATAAGCCAATTCCAAAGAGGACTTTGAGCAAGAACTCATCTCTCCATCTGCCTTCCTACACGAGCTATAGTCTACCAGACTGATAACATAAATGAGGGAGGCAAGTTCTTTCCTGGGACCCGACTAGTACAGCACACTCACCCAGAAGAGACAAGAATAATGGACCTTGCCACTCACTCCCTTACTTACATGCAAATCTTAACTAATTGATTCTTCACTCACTAGGTGAACAGGTCCAGAGATCATTTGTGTTTAAGCAGGTGAAAGGTTTTCAGATAGTATGAGCATGAGTACCTAGGACTGTAGAGGAGAAATGATATGTTTCAGGGAATGAAGCTTCAGGTAGTCAGCATATACAAACAGAGCACTTTGGAAGCAGAGTAAAGGTACACAGGTGCTGCCAAATGGAAGACTTCTTGTTTTTTTAGAATGGGGTCTGAAATTCACTTACTGGGAACAGAAGGGCCCCAACTGCAGCAAGGGTTAGGGGAGGCAACTCTCAGCTGTGTAGTTCCAACTACCCCCTTAATTTATTGCTCCCCTTGAAAGGAACAGCAGTAATACATAGCTGAGGGGAAAGAAGTCCAGTCTGGGACTCATGTTCCAAAATACTGAAAATTCAAGAACTTTTCCATTTCTCTCACTGCACCAATGCAAGCTTCAATCTAGCATCAGAACTCAGGGGGGTAGAATAGCTAAGAAAGCACTGCCAGGGCTGTAACTTGCTAGTTGTTCATGCTCATGTGTGCATAGAAGCCACAGTGCAATAACTAATGTATGAGAGAGACACCCACAGTAGTTTTTATTGGTCAGACTTCAGCTGCTTGGAATCCATAGTTTTCACATAGCCAAAGTGCCTTAAAACACAAAGAGATGAGTCCATGTGAAGAGCATCCTCTTCTCCTGGAAGCCAATTCCTAGAACATGCTCAAAACTGTGCTCCAAGTTATAACATTCTGTAAGATACCATACCTTTTTTTCCCACTAGCAGCCCTGTTAGAGTGATGTTTGGTCAGTGTTGCTATACTTCATTAGAGAAGCTGGTGACAGCACAGAGGGGACTTTATGGGTTCAGATGGCAGTGAGAAGATGAATTCTAGACTTCCTTTTGATTAATCTATGAACCAGCAGTAGCCAAGCTTAGAAGTAAGGGGCTGCAATTATATTGTAAAAATGGTTCCAGTGACTTAAGCTTTGCTTTCATGGTTTAAGGACAGCAGAACCACCATGCAATCAAATTCCAGCCCCACAAAATAGCTGGTATTTAATCATGCAAAACACATTACAGCCCTGCACAGACTCCCACTAACTTTTTGTTCCCTGCTTTCCTTTCACTGCTGTCTGCAAAAGTAATTGAGTTTGATTCCTGCATGTTTAATACTGCTCCTCAAAGTAGAAGTCAGAAAGTATCTTCATTGAGATGGAGTAAGCATCCCAAACTGCAGGAACCTGGGTTTGTCTTTTTCTGATAGACAGGAAGCTGGGTTGTGTACAGTCAGTAATATTTATTCATCTAATATTAAAACCAGCCTTCCCACCCCCTAAGGGATTGGAAATACAGCTTTACTCAGCAATATGGCCTTGCATCTAAAATTAAGTGAACATTTCAGCCAAGCCTGAGCTTGTTTTGCATAAGACCACTGCCCATCCACCATATTACAGCATTTCACTTCAGCACCATAGCAGGTACTTGGCAAAGGATTAGAAACAGCAGCTAAATTGCTTCCTAGTAAGCTGACACCCTTCCATCTTCATAGCAATTCATGTAATGGAACTCCAGCTCCCTTGTACAGTGAAGTGAATACTCCTCTATGGGCTGGATTCCCATCCTTGCCCCAGCTCTCAATGCCTTCCCCATCCTTCCATCACCAGGCTTTACAATGGCTTAAGAGCCAACGTATACCTTTCCCATACTTTTCTCTCATGTTGAGACAGCAGCACCTCCTTGTTTATGAACACTTCCACTAAAGGAGACAGGCCTTTGCTTACACTTCTCATTACATTTCTCAAGCCAGGAGACTGGGTGCGGTAGGAAATTACCAGTTTCTTCTGGCCAGACAGCACCACCTGTCCTGCCACTGTTACAACTTAGATTGCTCTTTTTCAAGACTGCAGAGACTTTCTTTGGCATTTGAACCCAATTTTGCTCTGCTTTCCAGGATGTCAAAGTCCCAGATGGGTTTGTGGCTGCTGGGCTCATGTAACAGGGCAGCCCTTGTATCTGTAGTTTTACTTGTACAGTTCTAACGGAGGTATTTCTTGGCAGTTGCCAGCCCGACCTGGTGGGGAGCAATTACAGGAACATGGAAGCCCTGCTTTCTTGTCCACTGCCTGGAGGGGAGCAGGGCACCAGCTGGCTCCTGCAATCCTTGAAAACATCCATCCTGTAGGATCCATGCAGAGCAAGTTCTGACTCCTGCTAACTGTTTGTCCACCATGAGAGGAGGCCCAGGCCAGGTTCACTGATGGATCCCTGTCCAGACAGAAGAAAAAAGAATGAGATGAGAATTTAAGAAGATTCAGAGGCAAGTAGATAGGAGTGAATGTTTGATCCAACTTAGTCAACTGTGTGTGTGTGTGGGGGGGATTCAAAGGAGGGGGAATATCTGAGTTATCTACTGGAATCCTCCTTTCCTCCCTGTCTCACAATGACCCTCAGAGGTCCAGCCTCCTCCGGATCTGGTCAGTACTATTTCAGATGTTGGCCAGAGCATCACTTGAAGGCAAAGTACCCACTGGCCCACATACAAATACCCCACTCCATCACTGGGAAGGTGCAGTTTAAAGGAGCACCAGCACTAATTTAGAGTCTTGCCTTTCTGCTGTGCACAAGCCTTTAGATCAGAAATTCTTTGGTGGAAGAGCTTGTTTGGCAAAAGGCTATTGTGCAGCACTAGCACTACTATTCCATGTGCACCAGGCAACCTCACTCACTGCCTTCAGCCCCCTCCTCAGAACTTCATCCCAATGTTTCTTACACTGTCAAAGACACCAGATACATATTTAATAAAGCTAATCTCAGTAACCTCATCCCCAACCTTTGTCATCCTTCACTGTGTTATCTCTAATTTAGACGGTATGCTACTTGGGGAAGAGGCACTGTCTCTTTAAAATGCCATGCACATCTATGGTGCTGTAGGAATTATACATAGTTACCACCAGAGTGTAGGGTGCCTCCTTCTTCTGCACCTCTTCTGTGGCACCAGAGGTGGAAGCCTCTGTGGAGCTTGGACCTGTAGGGGATGTGTCAACAAAGCTCTCATCCACTATCCGGAAGCGGATCTCCTCCCCCGTGTCCATGTACAGGTCATGAGCCCCTTCTTCTGTCTCGTACTCCCACACCCAGACCTGCTCTGCTTCATCGCTGGCCAGCTCAAGTCAAGGCAATAAAACACATCATGAGAATCCAGTGGTTTTCTCTCACTCAATAGACCAAGAGCCCTCAGAGCAGGAGGCTTGTGGCTTCACCCTCTTCACACGTTTCTCAAACCACACTTCTCCAAGCAGCTCTAAAACCCAGGCCCTTTTATCTTAGCTTTACAGCAGCAAAAAGGATAATCAGTGCACAAGCTTCAAGGCATAAGATAATCACCTGGGATGGAGTCAAAAAAAGAATTCTCCCACCATGTACCCATTGGCCAAGTGCATCATGTAGGGCAGGGGAATTGGCCACTGATGGAGGCAAGTTACAAGACTGAGGAATGTCTATGCTGTAGAAAAAAAACCCAGCTGTTCAGGTGACTTTGCCATTCATTTCTAACAGGTGGCAGAATAACCCTACAAGACCCACTTGGTGTGACCCGAAAGGGATTAGCTGTCTAACTCGGACAGTTGACTGCATGGGACTCTGGACTAAGCATGATATTCTAGCTGCTGCCCCTGAGCCTCTTTATAGTACAGTATGGGGCATGCAAGGTTTCAGGTGACAAGAAAGAACTGTAGCCACTTCCTTCCTTTATTTAAAAAAAAGAAGTCAATGTGGCAGACGGTTAGAGGATACAACTTAGCTGGCTGCTGCAGGGACTCTGGAGGGATGACAATGTCATCAAAGAAACCAAGAGAAACTGCAAAGCAAAGAATCAAATTAGGAAGAAAAGGATCTTGCCATCAGTGACGGAGTACATTAAAGTGGTATAACGTGGTCTTTTGTTTTTTTCAGTGTGAAGTACAGCGTATCAGTTGTTGTGCCTGCTTAAGTCCCCCTAGCAGATCTATAGCTCTACAGTCCCACTCTTCTGTTCTTTTAAGTGTTTCTCTCTCTCAGTTGCTGTGAGAAGGTCCCTCACAACAAAAAAGGAGAGTAACACCCTGACCATAAACTAATTATTGTCAAATCCACAAAGTAAACAAAATTTTCACTAACTTTCGATGCAGGGAGGGGTCACAGATGCTGCACATAATCACAGAAAGCAAGAGAATTCCGACCAATGTGATTTACGGTGATAATATACCCTTTTAACCAAATGACTCTCAGAAGCCATGCTAAATGAATTCCTGACAAAGCAAACCTATGCCTCCATCTACCGATGGGTTTATCCACCTGCACAATCTAGTGACTCCAAGCTCTTCTGAAATGTACACCTACGGGACTGAATAAAGGAGGTTTGTGGGTCTGGGCAAAACCCGCAAGCAAGAGGGCCCACAGCCTGCCCCCAGTTTGAATCTAGCAATTTAACTAAGGGCTTGTCTACACTGGCAATTTACAGCGCTACAATGTTGTCGCTCAGGGGTGTGAAAAAACACTCCCCTGAGCGCAGCAAGTTTCGGTGCTGTAACACGTGAGGTCGGGTTCTCCCCCTCCCCCAGGACTGGTTGCTTCTGACAGCTGTCATACACACATCTCCATCCCTTCCACAACAATGATTTGTTTTGTGTCCCGAAGCAGTGCATAGTGGGACAGCTACCACAGTGCACTCCTCTCATCTGCAATGCAAGTGCTGCATATGTAAACACACTTTGATGCCTGTGGAAAATAATGTGAACACAAACCAACACTTTTCTTTTAGCGCTCTTCTATCACCAACAAAACTGTCAGCGAAAAAACTCTAAAGTGTAGACATAGCCTTAGTTACTATTGACCCAAGCCAAATAGAAATAATGACTTGGGGTTGAACATCTCTGTATCTCAAACCAATCTCATAGCCAAGGATGCAGGATTCAACACAATGCTCAACAGCTACGGTATCCCTAGTATTAGAAGTTGCAATTTACCATGAACTCCATCCTGACTGCAGCCTTTAATCTCCCCGATCAGAATCTCGTCCAGAAAGGGATGGAATACCACATACCGGAAATGCACTGGAAAGAAGCAAAGATGCTAGGTCTGAGAGAGTCACATACTTAACTTCCTCTGGGTGACAGCCATTTAAAAATAAAAAAAAATCTACCCCACAGCCTCCAAATCTCATATCTGACATTTCTTCAGCAGCTTCATTCCCATGCCAACGATATCAGGAGCACAATCAAACTCCCACAATACTTTTAAGTTCTCAGGAATCATGTGGTGTGCATATAACTTGTCTAAGTAATTGCACAATCTTGTTATTATAACACTCACCAGCCTATTGTTTGCCACACTTGCTTGTTATTTTTTGTATTGGACTGGAAACTTCTCAGAACAGAGACTACTTCTTTCTGCCTAGTACAATGGGATCCTACTCCTCCTGTTGGGCATTACTACAGCACAAATAAATAATACCACCAAGCTCCTATCAGTAGATCTCAGTGCACTTCCCAAAGGTCAGTATCATTATCCCCACTTTACAGAAGGGGAAACTGAGGCACAGAGATTGGAAGTGACTTGCCAAGCAGGCCAGTGACAGAGCTAGGAATAGAACCCAAGTCTCATGAGTCCCAGTCCCGTGCCTAAGCCACTAGCCCACACTGCCTAAATAACGCACTTAACCACTGAAAAGCAGCTGCCACGGAGGTGGAAGGCAATAGTTGTATGACAATGCACAGCAATGCTACATAGGAGAGATGTTCGTGAGGCTCAATTTTAGACAAATTCCCATTTTGATTCCAGAAGTAAACTTCAAAATATTATCTTTGAAGCTGCCTTTTATTTATTTACTTATTTTTATAAAAGGTGTTTCTCCAGCCCAGGAAGAGATGGGAGAAGTTACTCCAAAGTAGTTACAACCAACAGAGAGAATTGAAGTTATCACAGAATTTCAGATACGCTCCCCCACAACCTCTATACCAATATTTATTACTATATATTAGATTGTGGAAGCACTGCAAGTATGAGAATGTAAGCACTCAACACAAAGAGGCAGGTTTTATGAATTAAAAAACTAGAGGAAGGGATGGTGAGAGATAGAATATACAAGTAAAGTGGCCAGGGTGGGGATTACCTGCTCAGACGGATTCTCTTTCTGCTTCTTAGGTCACCCCCCACAATAAAGCTCCTGGAATCTAAAACCCTGGCTGGGTATTCCGATGATTGGCAAAGCAGAACGTAACCCAGCTTTGCTCTTCTGCGGGGCTGATACTAACCAAACCAAGTCTTTCTCCAGTATAAGTTAAACGGATAAGACTGTGGTGATAGGAACAGAGGTGGACACACATCTGGAAAGGCCAATTTTAGACAGTGTCACTTTTCTCACCACAAACATTTTGATGTCTCAACCCTTTGTTAATGATTAGGAACCCGCCTGGCTACTGGGACACTATGGGTGTCAGAGGGCATTGCAGATGCTTTCTGTAATAGATGGTATTTACCTTAAGGAGTGGCTGAGATGCAGGCAGCAGGATAGTGGTGGTGAGGGGTGCTCAGAAGCATGATAAATTCTATAGCTTAACACATGCCCAAGAGCCATATACAGTTTCTCCTGCAGGCTACCCAATACTCAGGGACAGATACTGAAATAGTTTTCTCTGTTCAGTGGAAGGGTGGGGGTAAAGCCCACTCCAGTGGCTATTCTGGAACACGGGTGAATTGGCTTAACTATTCACATGCAAAAAAGCCTTTAATACAGAACCGAGGTTGCAGGTGCTCAAGCTCTTGCCCTTCCAGTATGGGAGAGTTTAAGTTCTCAAAATGCAAATGTTGCAGAACAAGGAAGTGTGGTGCTAAGGACCCCCTGAACAAATGTTAGCACTACAAGAAAAAACCTTCAAACATAAGAAAGCCAGGAAATGCAATTAAGACCATACTTCCCACACAACATAACCTTCACTTTGCCCCCCTTGGATTCCCACCGTGAGGAGTCCCTCAGGCAGATCACAAGAGGAAGCAATGGAGTTGGATGCCTCCCTACACATTTTTGTCCAACTAGCAGCAAGTAGTTCCCACAGCAGTGGTGCTGCTCAGAGCATAGAGAAGGTCTGTTGGAGTGTATGAACAGGTGAGCCAATTTAAAGTTGCGGTGAGCACACAGAAAACAACAGCTTTTGACAGGGACAGGTGATGTTCCTCTTGGGACCTCTACCTGGGTAGAATTAAGGTTGTGAGGCTTGAACCATTCCTGCAACCTTCCTAGTATAATTAGAGACCTGAAAGAATCCTGAGACCCATACAGCTTAGGAAAAGCAGTAGCAGACCTTTAGTGTGCGATGCACCATCCCCAGGAAATATGTACGAGTCTTCCAGCTTTGTGATGTCATACAGACAGATGCAGAGGCCAACATTATACACAACCTGTTCAGAGAAAAGCCAATGAGCAATAAATAAATCCCTGGAGTTGTAAACCCCGCAAATCTCTGCCCCACACCACTCTCACACACAAGTTTTTAAGCAGGAAGCTCATGCAAATGGCCAACCAGATGAGCTGTCATAGGAGGAACTGGACAAGAGATCCATGCGCATCAGATCAGAGCACTGTAGAGGTGCAAGCCTCAGCTCTTATGGGGAAAAGATAGTGCGCACCCATCATTACCTTCTAGGGACCCCTCTGGCTCTCTCAGAGGTATCAGAGGGCACGTGTTGACCTACTCCAGAAACAGCACTGCTACAACCTGAGCCTTTTAGGTTGTTGCCAAAGATGGGAAAATGGGAGAAGTGAGCCCTATGAGTGGCTTAGATAAACACCACCACCTGGATGAGAAATACAGCATTTCCAGAACTAGCTCTTCCAAAGGCCAGAAACGCCCCTTGCTGGGTAGTCATGCCCTTGAATCCCTTTCTGTAAGAGACATGCTTCATTCAGAAGTCACGAAGATTGTTAGCGCAGGTGAAGAAAGCCTTTCCCCTCCATCTGGGTACGCCCATCATTAACTCTGGACCCATCAGTTGATACTCAGGTCAGAGGGAGCATAGGTTTTTTCAGAATAATGAAAATACTGAAGATGTCAGTATACCCTATGGGCTTGGGACTGCCTTACGATCCAAATTACAAATAGAAGAGACCTAGTAGGTCCCAACTTGCCCATTCATCCCCGTCAGTGGAAGATGATTCCCTACAGTGTATTAAGTGTCCCGACAATGGGGCTTCTGCCATTCCTTTAGGAGATTGCTCCTCAGCCTATCAGAAATCTTTTCTGATGTTCAGTTCTGTTTAGTTTTATCCTGCTAATTTCCCAACCCCACAAAAGACCCTGAACATTCCCTCTCTTTCTTTGTTGTTCAAACACTTGCAGACAGCATCCCATCTCAAGTCACTGGTGGCCAACTGAGACACGTTTAATAATCTTTCCACATAAGTCACTCTTCATAGCGCGCGATCATTCTTGTTGCTCTTCTCTGAACTCCCTTCAGTTTATCAGTTACCTGTGTAGAACTGAATGCTGCACTCTAATCTTAGTCCCAATAGTTCTATATATGAGAGGTTGTGACCTCTCTGGTCTGTGTTATGATGCCTTTTTATATGCTATGCCAAATCTTATCAGTTTTTTTGTTGCCAGATCACATTTCAAGTGCTTAGTGCACAGCAGTGAGATACTATCACCCCAAGAAAAGAAAAGGAGTACTTGTGGCACCTTAATCTCTAAGGTGCCACAAGTACTCCTTTTCTTTTTGTGGATACAGACTAACATGGCTGCTGCTCTGAAACCTATCACCCCATGGTTTCTTTCAACATTTCTGCCTTCAAGGCTTTTCTCCAGCCAAGACGTGTAAATTAAAATTTTTCAAGGCGGAGTCTCCTATTGCTACTTCCTACTCCTGCCAACTACTCTTAAGTTCCCTTCATTATTTCTCTGTCCCACTTGGCATCCTTCTCAGTTCAGTACTCTCTCGGAATATCATTACTGTGCTCTTTACCCTCCTTGTTCTACATAATTTGAGATCACATTAAGTAACGCCAGAGCCATCACCTTCTCCAACTCAATATTTTTGATCGTTACCCTTTGTAGATGGTCCCTTAGGTAGTTTTCAGTCTTTGTAACGGTCCTCATATCCAAACCAGTCTGAATTTAATTTTTTGCTACTTACGCCGTCACTCACAGCTGCATAAAAGTCTGGTTCACATGTTCAGTGCTCTAAGCTTTACCTTGTTAGCTAACTTCTTATTTAGTTCTTCGGCAATGGAGTCATTGAGCTTCATTTCAAACTGCCACGGAGGAATCCGTACCGTATCCATCATCTCCACTAGAACAAACATGGTGGCTAGTAGCAAAGTGTCCCTGTAGAAAGAGAGCAAAGGGCCAATAAAGTCTGGTCTACACTACAAAGTTTTGCCAGCATAGCTATGTTGGCTAGGAGTGGGGGGGAAATAAAAATCACACACAACTAGCCGATATAGATATGCCGGTAAATCCCCCAGTATGTACGCAACTATGCTGACAGAAGCATGCTTCTGTTGGCATAACTAATGTTGCTTGGGGAGGTGGTGGAGAACCCCCTATGCAGGCCAAGGCTCTGTACTGTCGATAAACCCTAAAAACAGAAGGACCTTAAGATCAGGGGTGGACCTAGGATCCTCTAACAGCTCATAACGATTGGGTGAAGTGTCTGGGAAATCTTTCAGTCCCTGCACCATAGACACTTCATTCGCATGGAATGTCTATAAAATCTGGCAGGTTCAATAAAATACTCAAGTGATTCAGTTATGCAGCAAAATAATTTTTAGATTCACTTTGCTAGATGTCCTACCCAGTAAACCCCAAATGGAAACTTTCTATTTTTCCATTCAAGTCTCCAGCTCAATCCTTTATAATCATGAGCTCTTTGGGACAAAGACTATCTCTTCTTTATATGCATGCACAGAGCCTAGCAACTGGGCTTCTAAGCACTACCCAATAAGACAGCTGAGAAAGGGATCAACATAATTGCTGAGGGCACATCCACAAGACAAGCTCAAGCGTAAGTGAGGATGTGTCCCCCCCCGCTGGAAGTGAAAGAAAGGGTTCCTGAGAGAGCATGATTGAAGGGAACTTTGGTTCTTAGCTCATCTAGAAGATTCTGCACCACTCCACTACCTGCCTAAAGGACAGATTAGGCCACTGTCAAAGATGCCACCTGCCCATTGTCACAAAAAAGTGATCTTCAATTGTGGGTTGGGGGAAAGAAATGGCATTCATTCATGCAAACTCAGGAGCAAACCTTTGAACCCACACTGTCTAATCCCTCCCCACTAAAAATACTATCCCTCACATATAGGAACAAACAAAGGAAAATCATTTGCTTTTTTTAAAAAAGGAGTTTGTAATAGCTATTAAGGTGATAGGCACATTGCAAATCCCTAAATTAGATACTGTAGTTAACACAAATTGATCCTTATTTACAATATGCCAGATGCGCATGTGCCCCAATGTTAGGTAGTTAACAATTCTGGGCTTTTTTCCACATTTGTAGAAATGCCAATCATTGGTAATACTCAGAGGCTAGTGCCAACCAACCTCTGCCCACCCCCTCACAAAGAGATACGTTCCCTCCTACCACCATGAAAGCTTAAATACAGCTCCAAACACTGGCAAGAGGTGGACTAACCTCTTAAAATTTCATTACTGAGCTAAGCAGTTAGGGTGATAGATTCTTTTCTCCTGCAGCCATCTGAGGTCCCCTAAAGATTTTTCTTCTAGTGTTTGACTTGCCAGAGGAGAGAAATGAGGGAAAGATTTCTCTGCTCCACACCCAGGTAAGTCAAACCTGACAACACAGGAAAGGGACTTGGACAAAAACTGAGTAGCATGGAAGAGGGATAGGAAAATCAGTTTGGATTAGTTCCTCCAGGGGTAATCAACAAGCAGACCGAGGGACACATCCAGACTACCAATCACCTTTGAATGGCCCTCCAAAATATTTTATTTATCATTCTTGGGGATTTGTTATGTTCTTCTCTGTATCTTGACTATACCTTGATGAAGAAATTTGGACCTTGAGAAAAAAAATAGTCTACCCCCGATTAATGACAGGTTTCAGAGTAGCAGCCGTGTTAGCCTGTATCCGCAAAAAGAGGAGGAGGAGGCGGACTTGTGGCACCTTGGAGACTAACAAATGTATTTGAGCATCAGCTTTCGTGAGCCGATGCAGTGAGCTGTAGCTCACGAAAGCTGATGCTCAAATACATTTGTTAGTCTCTAAGGTGCCACAAGTCCGCCTCCTCCTCCTCTTTTTGTCTACCCCCGAGTTACTCCTAGCAGAGCCCAACGCAAGTTTTTTCATGGGAGGCCCCTCAGCTGGGGAACCCGGGGTACCCCCGGGGGATCAGCGCAAACCCGGATCGCACAAAGGCCCATCGCGGTCCCGAGGCGTTTCCCCCCTTAGGGAGCGACCAGCGGCCTCCCGCCCGGGCCGGTCACTGCGCGCTGCTCCCGCGCGCTCGCTGCCCGCCCCTGGCACAGGCCGGGCTCGCGGGCCCGGAGAGCGGCGTGGCGTAGCGCAGCGTCCGCGCGGGCCGCGCTCAGCCCCGCGCGCAGGCCCCTCCTCCCCGCGCGCGACGGTAAGGCTCGCGCAGCGCCCCCACCGCCCATGGGGCAGCGGCCCAGCAGGGCCGCCCGCTCTCCGTGCCCAGGGGGCTAACGGGCCCGCGCGCGGCCCACCAACGAGCGAACCATGGACCCTATGGTGCCGCAAAGCATGGCGGGATACAGTCGGCTCCCGGAGGACCAAACTGGTTCCTCTCCAGGCACCGGCCCTGCGGTCCCTTTGAGCCCCCCGTGCACCCACCTCTCCCGGGTGCAGCGCGCACGTGGCAACCGCAACACTGGTGGCAGCAGATCGTCACCGCGCCGCGTCAGCCTCCTAATTGCCGGCCAGGTGACTTCCGGTGGGCTGGCCAATCGCCTTTCGTGGGCGGGCCGAAGGGGTTGATTGACATATGGAATCAGTATCAGCTGACCAGGGCTCCCCCAATCTCCGAGCGAGGAGTGGAGCGGGTCTAGCTCTGCGGTGGGGCGGGCGACTTGTTGCGGGCTGCGCCATTTCCCTCCAGCCCCTCGTTGCATTGGACGCCCCTGGTCCCGCCCAGGCTCGCGGGGCAGCGGTGGCACGACTCCTGCTGCTGGTGCCGGAGAGAGCCCGGTGCGGGGTTCCGCTCCCCGCGGGCCCGGGGCCGAGGGAGCCGGAATCGTGCCGGGGGGAGAAGGGGTCGGGCTCGCTCGGCCCCCGCCCCGGCAGCCAGGCCCGGGTAGGGGACGGAAGCCGCGACCTTCTCAACCAGCCTCTCGCCGGCAGGATCCCGCCCCCTCCACTCCCTGCCCAGCCCCGGCTGCCAGGAACGGGCCGGGGGGCAGGCACAGCACAGAGCCCCCTCCCTCCCCCCGGCGGGCCAAGAGAAATGGGGGGGTACTTGACCCCCCAGGCCTCCCTTCGCTTCACCTAGGCCTGGCAGGATGTGGCGGGACAGCCCCCTGGGGAGCCAAGCCAGGGCCGTGACTGACCCAGCCATGAGGAGGGGACCTCGGTGCCCTCCTGGGGGACACGTTGTGCGATCGCTAGAGCACAGGGGAGCAAACTACAGGGCCCTCTAACCTCAGCATCCTGCTTCCTGGTTTAGCAGGTCAGGTGGTCATTGGTCCAGCTCTTCAGCTACCCCAGCTGCTGCCGACACCCGACCATTGAATGGCCGGTGATGGTCATTTTGTCCCACCTTTATGCCATGCCAGAGCAGACCATTGACCCATCTAGCCTAGTATCCTACCTCTGTTGTTTATTATTATGTTTTGTTATTACAGGAGCAACTAGAACTGGGATCAGGGTCCCATTGTGCTAGGCAGATGCAGTTCCTGCCCCAGACAGCTTATTGTCTAAGAAGATGAACAATATACAAAGGGTGGGGGAAAGGGACATAATCAAACACATAGTTAGAGACTAACAAATTTATTAGAGCATAAGCTTTCGTGAGCTACAGCTCACTTAAATGCATCCGATGAAGTGAGCTGTAGCTCACGAAAGCTTATGCTCTAATAAATTTGTTAGTCTCTAAGGTGCCACAAGTACTCCTTTTCTTTTTGCGAATACAGACTAACACGGCTGCTACTCTGAAACACATAGTTGGTAATATAAATATTTTGTAATGATGTAAATAAATATCAGCTTTTGTAAGCTTTTTTTTTTTTTTTGTGAGGTTGTAGCAACCTTGCATGGAAGTTGGAGGGAAGAGCAGAGGTTGCAGGTGGAGGTATCCAGAAGTCAGTCTGGGTGCGCGTGGCTGGAATGCTAGCTGCAGTTTCAGCATCTCTGTAAATAGTTCTTTTAATAAAAAGCCAATTTAATTTTAGAAACTTGGATCCTGTGCTGTTACTGTGCCGTGTGCAGTGCATGAAAGAGCTTTCCCCATTGTCCCTCAGCAGCTTGCTCCAATTGCCTTTGGTCCCCCATTGTCTGTGCTACTCTGGTACTGAATTCTATGGCAGATTCAGGTAAAATGGAAGTTTGTATTGGATTAAATGTGAAAAATCATACAACCAGTGCAGTGTCCCTATGTATGATTTATTTTTCTGGTAAATTCAGTTTATTTTATTTATGCTGCTATAACTTTTCAATATGCCACAGTGTTTGCTACTGATCAGGCCTATTTGCAGTATAGTTTTCAGCAGAGAGCAGGGAGTTTGGCAGTGCAGTGGTGGATATTTGGTATCCAAGAAGGTGTGAGAGTCAGTTTATGTTTTTAACATGCAGGCAGCTGTTGGAAGCTTTTCACATTGAAGAGAGGCTTCATCTTATTTTTTCCTTCCCTTTGTAGGTTGAAACATAGGTGACCAGAAACTATGGAGGGGCTTCAACTCCTAGTTCTCCTTCCCCAGGAACTCTTGACAACCACTAGCCTTCCCATTTCCCCTGACCCAATATCTGCCATTTCATCCAACCATGATGAATATCTACATTAGCTGGATGTTTCTGCTAAAATGATCAACTGGAAAATCGTTAACAATGTTATCATTTCAAGTGTCATTGTTAGGCTTTGATGTTAACACTATTATAGAGACAACGGTTCTCGCCTCTCCTGGAGCTGTTGTATCAGGGTGTTTGTATACTCAGGTGCTAACAGATTTACATCTGGAATGTTTTCCTCACAGCTACAACAGCTTGAAACTTCGGACCAGATTCTTAGCCGGTATAAAGTGGCATAGCTTGGAACTGTGACAATTGGGCCTTGTCTACACTACAGAGTTTTGTCAAATGCAAGTTATGCTGACGATCAAAAACCGGTATAATTACATCACTTCTGCATGTTCATGCAACGCTCCTTCTGTTGGAAGAGCGCATCCACAACTGGTGCTTTAGCATTGACAGAGCAGTGCACTGGAGGTAGCTATCCCACTGTGCTACTCGCCACCTTCTGCAGCTAGGAGTTGTGGGAGGGTGGAATGGATTGCAGGGCATTATGGGAGCGGGCTCAACATCCCATGTTGCATTTTTTTCTACCCCATCATTTCATGGGCTTCTAACCACGTTTCACGGCATTTTTCAATGACCCCTGTTTACTGTGTGCCCACCATCTCTGTCTGAACAGACGGATCCTGCACTGCTCTCTACTGTTGTGGTCACTGTTATGAACATGTCATGGCTGGCCATGCAATATATTATGAGCAGCCAGTCTGAACAGGAATCAGAGGTGCCTGACATGCTGTGTGGAAAGAAACACCAGATCACTTTTGGCATTCACAGAGCAGCTACACATGGTGGACCATTGCTTTTTGGCTTGGGAAACAAGCACTGAGAGGTGAGATCACATTGTTACACAAGTCTGGGATGACAAGCAGTGGCTGTAGAATTTTCAGATGCAGAAAGTCACCTTCCTGGAACTGTGTGTGGAGTTCACCTCAGCACTGTGGTGCTAGGACACCAAAATGAGAGCTGCCTTCTTGCTGGTGATTGCTGTGTGGAAGCTGGTAACTCCAGACAGCCAGATCAGTCACAAATCAGTTTGCAGTCAGGAAGTTGACCATTGGGACTGCGTTAACACAAGTGTGCAGAGTCATTAATTGCATCCTGCTACTGAGAACTGTGACTCTTGGCAATGTGTGTGAAATAGTGAATGGTTTTGCAACAATGGAAATCCCTAACTGCAGCGGAGCAATAGATGGCACACATATCCCAATTTTGACCCTGGACCATCTTGGGATGGAGTACATCAATAACATGGGGTACCTCTCTATGTTATTGAAGGTGCTTGTGGATCACCATGGGCATTTCACTGACATCAATGTGAGGTGTTCCGGGAAGGTGCATGACACATGCATCTTCAGAAACACTGGCCTGTACAGAAAGCTACAAGCGGGAACTTTCTTTCCAGACCAGAAGATTCCAATGGGGGGGGGGGGGTGTTGAAATACCCATAGTGATCCTGGGAGAACCAGCATACACCATACTCCCATGGCTTATGAAACCTTACCCGGGAAACCTGGACAGCCAAAAGGAGTGCTTCAACAATAGGCTGAGCAGGTGCAGAATGACGGTAGAATGTGCCTTTGGCAGATTAAAAGCACTCTGGCACTGCCTTTATGGCAGGTTAGACAAAAGTGAGGAAAATATTCCCATGGTCATAGCAGCCTGCTGTGCGCTCCATAATATTTGTGAGGCTAAGGGTGAAAAGTTTCCCCTGGGGTGGAGCGTGGGGGTGGAATGCCTGGTGGCTGATTTTGAGCAGCCAGATACCAGCGCTATTAGAGGGCCACAATGGAGGGGGGGGCTATTCGAATCAGGGACTCTGAGGCACCATTTTGACAACAAGCTCCAGTAATGTGTCTTTCTATACACCACTCTGTCATGCTTTATTAACTTGCTGCCTTGCATGAAAATTTTGATGATTCCTGACTGTGATTCATACACAGAAATGATCAGATTGCCACAGTGTATTAATTCCAGCAGCAACCACTGTGTGTAGGAGACAAATAAAGATTGGTTATCTTTCAGAGAGTATGTTTTTATTAAATACCAATTAACAACACACACACAAGGCTTAGTGGGAAGGGAGATAACAATGAAAGGCAATATAGGCTCTTATAGCTGTGTGTAAGTCCAGCTATCATTTTGCAAGCTGTCCAAAGGGGTGGAGTGAACGGGGTACTGAGATGGGCCGGGAAGTTACAAGGAATGTGTGGGAGGAATTCGGAGAGGGCATGGAAAGCAGTTCTGTATCGACTGCAAGGGGGGGCCGAGCATACATTAATTCAGCCTGCAGTGTGATTAGGGACTTCAGCATCTCCGTTTGCTCCTCCATCACTTTTGTCATTCACTTCTGGCCTATTAAAATTCGCTCCTGGCTCTCTTTCTGTTCTGCCTGTCTGTTTTATAATTTTCTTGTAAAGTCTCTCTCCACACCCCGCATTCTTGTTTTTCAGCCTCTGAGGATTGGAGCATCTCTCAAAACATGTCTGTCTTGCTCTTCCTTGGATGCTTCCTTATCTGGCGGAGGCGTTCTGCTGGTGTGTAGGGTGTTCCCCTGACAGCCACATCTACAGAAGAACAAGAAACAATAAACAGAAGCATGATTGTTAGTGCACGCACAACATTGAATCATTATAGTAAAAGGCATCTTTTAAAAAATATGAATTAGTTTCTCACTGTTCCTTGGCAAGCACACAGCACACACCCTAAACATGGTGAGTTCAGCCTGGGGTCAGGGAGAATGGGGGAGAGCGCTTAAGATGGGGCAAAGGATCTTGGTGTCTTTTTAAGGGGATTACTGCAGGCCAGTAGGGGCAATATTGTAAATTCTGCCACCAATTTCCACAGGCGGTCATGGAAGACGATATCTCACTCCTGAGGATAAGCAAGGATGCAAAGGTACATCCCCTGTATACATGCGGCTTCAGACCAGGTTCTTATGCTGCACGCCTGTGTGCAATTTTGGTCTCTGCATAACTGATTGCCGATTGGAGCAGGAAAGTTTCCTACAATGGGGGAAGGAACAAAGCAGCTCTGCCAAGGAAGCTTTGGCAGAGGATTGGTGAGTACCTCCAGGAAAATTTCCTTGAGATCTCTCTGAAGGATTCCCTTGAAATCTTGGTGTCCATTAACACACTGTTCCACTGCATTGCTTAGCTGCACAGGGGAATGTGAAGTGCACACAAACACAGCTAGTCTTGTACATTTCTATCCCTTCACCCACTTATAGAATATACAAAGCAAAGGACAGCTCTGCCTCTTATAACTGAGCAGCATCAACTCAAAAAGATCATTTACCAGAGCTCTCCTCTCCTGTATCATGCACACCAGAAATGGACTGCTGGGACTGGCTAGACCCCTCTGGAGTGGAAACGAGGTCCTGACTTGACACGCCACTAGATGACCCTGCCATGTGCTCCACATTGTCCTCCAACTCAACCTCATTGTCTACAACTTCGTCCTTGAAGCTGAGTCTCTTGTCCGCTGTCTCCAGCCCCACTGAAGTATTCACAGGGTTTTTGGTGGTGGAGGTTGGGTCACCGCTGAGGATGGCATCCAGTTCCTTATAGAAGCAGTAAGTCTTTGGCATAGCACTAGAGTGACAGTTTGACTCCCTTGACTTCTGGTACACCTTCCTCAGCTCCTTTATCTCTGCATGGCACTGATGTGTGTCCCATTCATAGCCCTTATCCAACATGCCCAAGAAATCCAACCGTAGGGATCAGAGTTCCTACAGTTGGACCAGAGCTGAGGCTGCACAGCCTCCTCTCCCCACAGTGCCAGCAGATCCAACAACTCTGGTGTGCTCCAAGCGGGAGAGTGTTTGCTGCATGGAGCCTTCATGGCCAGCTGGAAAGATGCGATGTGAGCTCTCCACACCAAGCAAACACGAAGTGGAATTTCAAAAATTCCCAGTCCTTTAAAGGGGGAGGGGTAGAAGCCTTCCTGGGTGCAGGGCAACAGAGTTCAAACTGCTGACCAGAGCAGTCAGGATAGGCATTGTGGTATATCTCCTGGAGGCCATTTACAGTGACATAATCAAGCGCAGTGTCTGCACTGATATTCTGTCGATATAACTTTGCTGCAAAAAGGTCTATGTCCCTCATCGAGGTAGTTTTATTTTGTCATCAAAGCAGGAGAGTGTGACAGGGTGGACACCCTTCCGGGATGCCCCTGATGTACTGGGATTTCACTGAGCCCACATGTTCCACTAGCCTGGTCCCCCTTTCTCTGTTTTGCTGAATCAGGCTCTTCTGCCTCTGGCAGTGCACACACAGATAGGGCACACCAGCTGTAGAATTGCACAGAGTCTGCAAGCAGCTCTCTATGGGGAGATTCAGCTAGGAAATTGCCCAGCAGTCAAGTACAGTTTCCCTCTGGAAAGTACACCCAAGATAATACTGTCTTGCACTGTAGAGAAATCTCTATATAATGTAAGCTCATAAATTCACCCCCTCCCTCAATGTGGAGGAAGATATACACAACTTCTTGCCCTCCACGCCAGTTATAAATTGCACAAACTGGGCTTTATAATAAACAAAAACAAGTTTATTAACTATAAAAGGTAGAATCTAAGTGATTATAAGGGTTAGCAAACAGAACAAAGCAGATTAATGAGCAAATAAAACAAAACACGCAAACTAGGCTTAATACACTCAAGAAACAGGTTACAAAATGTAATTTCTCACTCTAAATGTTGTTTTAGGCAAGTTGCAGAGTTTCTGTAGCATAGAGTTCCAGTTATTTCTCTTTACAGACTAGACTCCTGTCTTAGGGTACATCTACACTACACACATTACAGCGTGGCCACGGCAGTGCTGTGATGTGGGAAGTGTAGACACGCTTTATCACTGGGGGAAAGCTCTCCCAGTGATTAAAAAAAAGCCCACCCTGAATGAGCGGTGGTAGCGCTCCCAGCAATAAAGTGCTGTGTATCCTGGCGCTTTTCAGTGCTAAAACATTTGTCACTCAAGGGGGTGTTTCTTCACACCCCTAAACAACAAAAGTTTTAGCGCTGAAATTGGCAGTGTAGACACAGCCTCAGTCTAGACTCATCCCATGCCTTCCTCTCAGCCCAGTTCCTTTGTCTCCTCGGGTACTTTGAGCTGTCTTTCTTCTTGGGCAGGAAGGCAATGGAGAAAAGTCCTGTTTGCCTGACACCCCAGCCTTATATAGAATTTACATAAGGTGGGAAGCCTTTGTTTCCAGTGTAAAAGTACAACAGTGTCCAAGGTGGTACTTTTTACCAGGTAACATTATCACCTGACTTTGTAGTGTCAAAACAACCATGAAACCAGGTTTATTTTCAATATCCGCAGGAAGGAACTCCCAAGAGATGAGGGATCCATGTTGTAGGAGAAGCAGTGATCTATATGCTCTGTATAACCTGTATGTTCAAAAGGTCTGTTACACCTTCCCCCTAACCCCGTTTTGTCTCCTCTCCCTGTTCGAATACCTGTGAAGTGGCTTTCCCCCTCCCTCCTGGAATGCTTGTGGGATGAATGGGCTGGTTGAACAACTGAAAGATCAGAAGACCTCCCAGGTAGACAAGATGTCTGGCACTCTGATTAGGCAGCACTCACACACCCAATGCATGACATTGCATGGACACTGTCCGAGGAGGAGTGTGACCAACAAGATGTGGCCAGGTCATCTCTAGTCACAGGCCATGAGGAGCAGGTCCTTAAAAGGGGAAGGGGCCATGTGCTCAGGAGTGCACTCACAAGCTTGTACCTCCCATGAAGGCCCTTCACCCGGACCGCCTGGCCAGTGGTTCGCTGCGTTGCATTCCATCGTGCCTCGGGAAGACTTACCTTCATCACACTATCCATTGCTGCACTGTGGGACACTTACCTTGAAGAATCCTGACATCTCCAGTGCTGTGCCTGTCCTGGGAGAGTGTGAGTGTGAACCGCCCCCCCCCCTTCTTTTGAGCTTAGCTATCAGTATAATAAACATGCTACTTTCTGCTAAACTCTGATGGGTCATTAGTCCTCCCTAAGCTTACTAGCTGGCCCAATTTCGGGTGATAATTCACATCTTTGAAGACTCATTGTCTTTTTCCTAATAGCCTATTAAGGCTGATTGCTCACTATCTGGTGGGCATCTCCAAATATAACCACAGTTGTAACTGTTACATAGTCAATATTCCTAACTCCAGATACAGAAATGATACATGTATACAAATTGGATAATCACATCCATGACCTTTCCAGTGATAATTGTAATTTCTCCTGCGCAGTTCTTCCACAGTGGATTGTGCAGCAAAATGAGTAGTTGAAGAACTGTGGAAAACAAGGGGCTCTGCTAATGCCTGAAACTTTCCAAAGCAAGATGAAAAGAGAAGGCTTGAGGTGTTTAAAAAAAGCTTTAAGGAAAACCAAGCATCTCAGCAGCTGCCAGTCAAAACCACAGTCAGTGCAATCGCTTTGATGCAAACACTATGTTCTTCCCAGCAGTATGCAGTGGGAGTTTCTGAATTATTAGATACTGTACTGTCTTGGGGAACACATGTGGGAGTAGGATTGGGAGTAGTGTTTCTAGGCTTTATTTAGCATGTTATTTTTCTGAAGTTAGGGTTTTCAGACCAATATTATGCTCTCTCACTTAGTAACTATCCCATTTCACTGGAATTTTTTTCTTCATAAATATTTGTGGTCTGAATAATTTTGTTTTTTTTAATGGGGGATGATGAAGGCTAGAAGTGTGCTTAGCGGGGGCATGTACTATTCCAGTTTCCACCTGCCAGGTGAGTACCGGAGTCCTTAACTGCTGCTATCCCAGTCCTGAGCTCTCCACACAGCTCTGTTAATGTACCTCAAGCTTTATATGCAGCACCCCTTGCTATTCCTGTCCCAGTCCCACACAGACTACAAATGTACCTTCCTGCTGGCCTACAGTGCCAGCTATCCCAATCCTGGCCCCACAGCGCTTTGCTAGTGCATCTTGATTGAGATCTGCAGCGCCCCTTGCTATTCCAGTCCTTGCCTTACATATGTCTCTCAATGCACCATCGTTAGGACCTGTAACTGAGGCACAGTTGTTTTGTTACAGTTGTCTGTTAGTTTTGCTCCATCACTCCTTTTCTCCATTGCCCCAGGCTCTTGCCCACGTCTTTCTCCCAATGGTATGGAATAAAACATTTCTACCTCACAAGAGGAAATAGAGGTATTGGGATGGCAGAGAGAGATGATCAGTCTGGAGAGTTTTGAATAAGAAACAAGACAGTTAAGTCAGGGCAGCAAAGGAGAGAGGAAGGTGAATTAGGGATGGGGAAGGAAAGTGAGTTAGCAGCAAATCATGTCATATTAGAGTCTGTCAAGCCTTTCAGCTCTAGATCACATTTGATCTAATCAGGCCCATGTTGGTAATAAACAAAAATGGTCAGTGTGCAAAGTCCGCTGAGTGTCCTGTAGGAAATGGGTTTGTGGGTCTCAATTCAACAGTGGCCATATCACAAAAAACACCACCACAGCTGGTACTAATTGACAAGTCGGCACCCTCTGCCAAGAATGGAATGGGGCAGAGAGACTGATCTCTGTTCTCATCCATTATGGTTGGCCCCTCCAATAAGAGGGTGTGCCAGAGAGATATGTTGTGTGGCAGATGCTTGCATTGCTATTTTCCATGCTTTATCTCTTCTGTAGGCACACAGAGGCACTTGGTGCTCCCAGCCATCAATGCAGCACCATTTATAACTAAGCTTAAGATTTTGTCATGGATATTTTTAGTAAAAGGCTCATACAGGTCATGGGCAATAAACAGAAATTCACGGATGTCTGGGACCTATCCATGACTTTTACTAAAAATAACTGTGACAAAATGGGAAGTGGAGGGTCCAGCATCCAACGCTGCTGTAGCTCACAGCAGCTGTGCGTTCCCCCCGCCACCAGCGGCGGCTTGGAGCTCTGGGGCCGGTGGCTAGGATTTGCAGTTTTAAAATTCTGCAAAACTCTGCATACTTTACTTGTCAAAATAACACAATATAATCATGCCAGATTCAATTATGTTGGTAATTGATTTCAAAATACCTGCCAGCAAGTAATGTCTGTAATAATACACACAAACATAATTCAGGAATTTTTTTTTTTTTTTTTACAAATAGATTCCTCACTAGGCAAATTAATACATAACTTTGGGTAATAATTCATTTAAACTACAATAAAGAAACATATTTCCTGCACCCTTCAGAAGCAGTGCAAAGGACTGGGGGAATCTAGAAAGGGAGGAACTGAGGAAGAGGGAAAGAGCATGGGATTGAACCTGGAGGGTTGTTGGTGTGGGTGGGAGAAGTATGGAACAGTTTTTTTTTATGGGGGAGGGGAACTGTTGCAGAGCTGACCCTAGCCTCTCCCATTCAGTCAGGTACATCTGCCCCTGTTCCCATGTGTCCCTGCATCTTCCTCCCCCCATCCCCATGTGGCCCTGCAGCCCCCTCCCATTCAGCCCCTGGTGCAATGCTTGTCACCCCACTAGCTCCTGTCCCCCCTAGCCCTTCTGAACCACAGTCTGTGGCCCCCAGCAGCCCCATGTATTCCAGTCTGTCTCCCCATATCCTGTGCTTCCTAACCTGGTTCCGCAGGCAAGGGTGCTGTTATGAATGCAGCCGGCAGGTGGCTGTTAGTGCCTGTCAGCTGCTGCTGTCTATTCTGGTGCCACAGTAGCCTCTGGTGGGCAAAAGGCAGAACTGCAGCACTTCTCGGGCAGAATGCATTTTCTGTGCAGAAAAAAAATTCTGCATCAGACAAGAATTCTACACATGCGCAGTGGAGCAGAATTCCCCCAGGAGTAGGGTATGAGTGAGAAATTTACATCTTTGCAAACAGACTTGCTCTTGCCTGAACTCCAGTTGGAGATGATTCTCAAGGAAGAGAAATGCTATAAGCAGGGAGAACAGAGGACCTAAATTGCCTCTGTCCTCTCATCTCTACTCACGGCCTCAACAATGTTTGAAAGAGAAAAGAAGCATCATTGAACTGGGGGAAGGGTCCTGGCTGAAAAATCCAGACTGCTGTAAGCATGTGGTGAGAGAAACCTTTTTGTTTTAAATTCACTTAGCTTGTTAAGTTAGGTATTAGTTTGCATGTTACCTTTTATTTCTTTATAACCATTTCTGACTTTTATGACTCATTACTTGTAATCACTTAAAAAAAATCTCTTTCAGTAGTTAATAAATTTGTTTTATTGTTTTATCTAAACCAGTATGTGTTTAGATTGAAGTGTCTGAGAAAATCCCTTTGAGATAACAGGGTTTGTGCATATCATTTTCAAAAATAAAATGACAGATTTAATATGAGGTTGTGTTGTCCAGAAGGAGAGAGCTAACAGTATAAACACACATTTCTGGGGACAAGTCTGGCACTGGGAATTTGCTGGTGTCTCTCTGTAGTATAATTCAGGAGTGGCTGGCAAAGAGCACTCATATAACTCAGCTGAAAGTAACTTACGTGCTGGAGGCTGTATGTGAGCAGATCGGGAGTAGTTGCTCTCACAGAAAAGTAGTGTAAAAGGCACTCCATGTTGGAGAATTGAGGGGACACAGCTGTCAATCAGTCCAGCTTGTACCCTGGGGATTGTCACAGGGCTGACTGCAAAGGGCCTGTTTTGGTGGAGCTGGGGAGGTGCAGCCAGAAACACCACAGAAGCAGACAGACAAGGTAGCAGAAACATTTAGTAATATTAATCCCTATTTATTATACAGTGCTTTTCATCAGTAGCTCTCACAACACTTTACAATCTGTAATGTGTTTATCCTCACAACACATCCACACAGTAGGGAAGCATTATTGTCCCCATTGCACAGCTGGGCACAGAGAGGCTAACTGACTTTCCTAAAAGCATACAGGAAGGCCATGGCAGAGCAAGGAACTGAACCTAAAGTGCCCACTCCATTGCCCTAAACCACTGGACCATCTTTTCTACTGCTTGTAGCAGGCCCCTGAAAGGAAGCTTCACGTAACACACAGTCAACCTGTAGAACTCTTTGCCAGAGGATGTTGTGAAGGCCAAGACTATAACAGGGTTCAAAAAAAGAACTAAATAAATTCCTGGAGGATAGGTCCATCAATGGCTATTAGCCAGGATGGGTAGGGATGGTGTCCCTAGCCTCTGTTTTCCAGGAGCTGGGAATGAGTGACAGGGAATGGATCACTTAATGAGCATCTATTCTGTTCATTCCCTCTGGGGCACCTGGCGTTGGCCACTGTCAGAAGAAGTGAGCTGTAGCTCACGAAAGCTTATGCTCTAATAAATTCGTTAGTCTCTAAGGTGCCACAGGTACTCCTTTTCTTTTTGTCAGAAGACAGGGTAAGATGGACCCAGTATGGCTGTTCTTATGTTCTTAAGCTAAGAGAGCTTTTTGGGTAGCATGCTGGCTGGAAAAAGAGGCTTGGACTACACAGCAAGAAAACTGCCTTGTTTGCTTCCTGCTGTATTCAGGGAATCAAGACTTTTTTGTACATTCTTCATAAATACACAGGACTGCATCAAAGAAATAGCAGAGTTCATCATCAATTTCTCCTCCTGGTGGAAACAACCCACAAGACCCCAAATATTGGTAACCTCTTGGGTCAAAAGGGGTAACAATACATATACTGGAGTGCACTTGTTTCTGTATTGCCTTTCTCTCACTCACTTGACCTAGTGATTTAATGTTATATGTGAGGCTGATTTTCTGAATTCTTGACTTTTGTAAAGCTCTGGAAATCAGATACTCAGCTCAATGTGTGGTGATAGGGTATGCATCCTAGATCCCACTGGTCTTGATGCCCTGTACAGCTGTAGACCTGTGTGTGTGTGTATGCAGATACGCATGCATACATACTGTGACAAAGTTCCTGCTCTACCTTGGTGGGTCTTGTGCTTATTGGCAGATTTGCTCACCTTGGAGCTTCATGGCAGCCCTCAGCTTGGCTGTTTTTCTGAATTCACAGTCCAGGTCAACTCCTCCTGTGTCTGACCAGGAGTTGGGAGGTTTGGGGGGAACCCGGGCCCGTCCTCTACTCTGGGTGCCAGCCCAGGGCCCTGTGGAATACAGCTGTCTAGAGTGCTTCCTGGAACAGCCGTGTGACAGCTACAATTCCCTGGGCTACTTCCCCATGGCCTCCTCCCAACATCTTCTTTATCCTCACCATAGGACCTTCCTCCTGGTGTCTGATAATCCTTGTACACCTCAGTCCTCCAACAGTCCGCATTCTCACTCTCAGCTCCTAGTGCCTCTTGCTCCCAGCTCCTCACATGCACACCACAAACTGAAGTGAGCTCCTTGCAGCTTTGGCAAAGGGAATGTGCCAGTATCCCTTTGTTAAATCAAGGGTGGTCAAAAATCGGGCATTGCCCAGGCGGTCAACTAACTCATCAATACAGGGTATGGGGTATGCAGTGAATTTGGATCTCTCATTCAGCCAGCAAAAGTCATTACAAAACCTAGTGGTGCCATCAGGTTTGGGCACCAACACAATCAGGCTTGACCACTGATTGTGGGATTCTGTTGACTCCCAGCTCCAACATCCTTTTTACCGCTGCCTTGATCTCCTCCCTTTTTGCTGCTGGGACCCGATGGGCCAAAGGTAACTTTAAGGCCCTAAGGTTTGTGATAATGTGGTGATAGGCTTCGGTAGTCTGGCCTGGTTTGGTTGAAAACACGTCCTGGTATCGGTTGATCATCTCAGTTACCTCCTTCTTCTGGTTTGGTGTCAGATCTGTGGATATCCCGATCTGCTCCTGCATGTTATTTCCCTGGATCGGGGTCTCTTGGGCCACTACACATGCCTCTCGTTGGTGCCAAGACTTTAAGAGGTTAATGTGATAAATTTGTTCTTGTTTCCAGCGTCCTGGCTGCCGCACCTTGTAGGTTACTTCCCCCATGAGTTCAATCACCTCATAGGGCCCCTGCTATTGGGCCAAAAGCTTGCTTTCTGCTGTGGGTACCAACACCATCCCCCGATCCCCTAGTTCGAACTGTTGGACTTTTGCCTGGCGATTTTAATGGGTTTGCTGGGCCTCCTGCACCATTTCCAAATGTTCCCGTACAATAGGGGTGACCCGGGCTCTCTGTTCTCGCATCTGCAACTCATAGTCAATTATATTTCTCCCCTCATTGGGTTCCTCTTTCCAGATTTCTTTTGCAATATCAAGTATGCCACGGGGGTGGCATCCGTATAATAATTCAAAGGGGGAAAACCCAGTTGAGGCCTGAGGTATCTCCCGGATTGCAAACATAAGGTAGGGTAGTAGGGTGTCCCAATCCTTCCCGTCTCAACTTACCACGTTCCTTATCATTGCCTTGAGGGTTCGGTTAAACCTTTCTACCAGCCCATCGGTCTGCGGATGATAGACTGAAGTTCTCAGGGTATGTATATGGAGCAGTGTACAGAGCTCCTTCATTATCTTTGACATAAATGGGGTATCTTGGTCTGTTAATATCTCCTTTGGTAGTCCCACTCAGGCAAAGATCCCCACCAACTCTTTAGCTATCGTTTTAGAGGCCGTGTTCCGCAGGGGGACGGCTTCTGGGTAGCGAGTAGCATAATCCAGAATGACAAGTATATATTGGTGGCCCTGGACTCTCTTCTCCAGGGGTCCCACAAGATCCATGGCTATTCGCTTGAAGGGGAACTCTATGATGGGAAGGGATACTAAAGGTGTGGGGACTGTGCAGCTGACACTCCAGGCAGGACGCACAGTACCTCCGCACTTCTTCATATACTCTGGGCCAGAAGAATCGTCGCAGGACCCGTGCCAGAGTCTTCTCTATCCCCAAATGCCCCGCAAAAAGATGACTATGGGCCAGACTTAACACATTCTGGTGTTTTTGAGGTACTAGGATCTGCTGTACCTTCTGCCCCTGTACTGGTGCAACCCAGTATAAGAGATTCTTCTTCATTATGAAGTAGGGTCCTTGTCCCTGGGTTTTCCCTTCCACGGGGACCCCATCTATTTCAGTCACCTCCTTCCTAATGTTGTCGTACCTTGGTCTTCAGCCTCGTCCCATCCAAAATTTCCTCTCCTGGGGCTAATGTGCCCAAGATCAAGGGGGCCAGTCTCTGTTGCCTCTATTGGTTCAGAGGCGCTAAGGTGTGGGTCAGACTTGGGTGCTTCTCCCTCCTGGGTGGCCTCCTTTTCAGCTGCTCGGGTCCGCCTACCTACAAGAGCGACCCTCAGGCTTTAGGCCAGTATTCGTGTTCCCGAGGCCTTAGCTGCCCTTCTTTTCCTTTTCGTCTTTCTACCCTGTCTGGGAGTGGAGAACAAATCTGGGGATATTTCAGAGAAGGTTGGGGGTTGACAGTCTACTGTGGATGCCTCACTACTTTCAGGGCTTCTCCCTTTCTCCAATTCCCCTACAGGGAATAAGTCTCCAAACCCTCCCTATGGAGGTCCCTCCCTATGAGCACTGGGTATGGGAGTTTAGGGACTACACCTGCTACTACCTCAGTAGTGTTCCCCTGAATCTCGATTTTTACTGATGGTGGGGTAATAACCAACTGTCCCATGGACGCATGTTATCCCTGTATGCTTAGCCCACAGCAGCTGACTACACTTCACGAGCTTACCCTAGACAGCAGCTGACTACGCTTCACGAGCTTACCCTAGACAAGCGTGATAGCACTCCCCAAAACAACAAGTACTGTGGTCTCTACCCCATTAGCTTCACTGGTCTAGTGTACATATGTGGGGTTAGTGAAACCCCCAGAAGGTGGATTAGGGAGCATGGGTTTGCCCAGTTCCCCAGGTTATACTGCATAGGCTCCTCGGCCTTAGGACACTGTGCAGCCATGTGTCCCCACTCCCCGCAGGCGTAACATCTGTATGGAGCCCTAGGTGTTCCCCAGTCTCTTGGTTTGGGTAGTCTACCATCACGATCCTCTTCCCCCTCAATTCTCTGACTCTTTCTGGTGGGCCTTCAGCCTCTCTCTTTTTCCACCTGGGTTCTCCTGGTGGCCCAGTCACTTGAGCTCTAGGGCTTGGTGCTGCTAGTTTAACCCGGGGTGCTTCTTCCTTAACTGGTCAGGTCAGCTCCCTGCCGTCCTTTGCCTTTCTACTAACGCGACAACCTCGTTGTAGGTGGAGGGTTCGTTCTGACTTACCCAGGCACGAAGGTCTGGCGGTAGTCCTCTCATATACTGGTCGATGACCAGAACCTCTAGTATCTCTTCCGGACTTCGGGACTCAGTTCATAACCACTTTCATGCAAGATGGATGAGGTCGTATAATTGGGACCGCAAGGTTTTGTTTTCCTGGTATCTCCACTCATGATATCGCTGGGCCCGCACTGCGATCGTTACCCCAGATCTGGCCAGGATCTCTGCTTTCAGCTGGGGGTCGTCTGCTGCAGCCTCTTCAGGCAAATCACAGTAGGCCTTCTGGGCCTCCCCACACAGGAATGGAGCGAGGATGCCAGACCACTGTTCTTGGGGCCAAGCCACCTGCAGGTCTGTCCTCTCAAAGCCCAGGAGGTATGCCTCTACATCATCCTCCCATGTCATTTTCTGCAGCCAATTGCTGGCCCGCATGATCTGCGTCCCATCATGGCCCTGGTTGAGCTCTATAAAGGCCTTTACCTGGTTTACCAGTTCCCGCAACATAGCCCGGTCTTGAGCAGCCTGGTCCATCGGCAGGCGATTAGTCTCTTGCTGCAGCCTCACTGCCTGCTGTTGGGTGGCTGCCTGGACACGAGTAGCTTCCTGCTAGGCAGCCGTGGCTTGTATCAGTGCTCACACTACCTCCTCCATTGTAGTGAAAAAAAAATAAAAATAGACCCTCTTCCCTTTTTTTTCCCCCTTCCAAACACCCTCCTCCTTCCACCATGCTGTGGACAGCAGATCCCACTTCAGACACCAGTTGTGACAAAGTTCCTGCTCTACCTTGGTGGGTCTTGTGCTTATTGGCAGATTTGCTCACCTTGGAGCTTCACGGCAGCCCTCAGCTTGGCCGCTTTTCTGAGCTCACAGTCCAGGTCGACTCCTCCTGTGTCTGACCAGGAGTTGGGAGGTTTGGGGGGAACCCAGGCCCTCCCTGTACTCCAGGTTCCAGACCAGGGCCCTGTAGAATGCAGCTGTCTAGAGTGCCTCCTGAACAGCTGTGCGACAGCTACAACTCCCTGGGCTACTTCCCCATGGCCTCCTCCCAACCCCTTCTTTATCCTCACCATAGAACCTTCCTCCTGGTGTCTGATAATGCTTGTACACCTCAGTCCTCCAACAGTATGCCTTCTCACTCTCAGCTCCTAATAACTCTTGCTCCCAACTCCTCACACAGGCACCATAAACTGAAGTGAGCTCCTTTTTAAACCCAGGTACCCTGATTAGCCTGCCTTAATTGATTCTGGCAGCTTCTTGATTGGCTGCAGGTGTTCTAATCAGCCTGTCTTCATTGTCTCCAGAAGGTTGCTAATTGTTCTGGAACCTTCCCTGTTCCCTTACCCAGGGAAAAGGGACCTGCTTAACCTGGGACCCACAGCTCTCTCATTGATCACTCTCCTGTAGCCCTCTGGCCTGGAGGAAGAAGGAGGGAGAGGGCTGCTGCTGCTGCTGCTGCTGCTGCTGCTAGGCCCTGGGCTCTCCTTGCTGCTGTTGCTACTCCAACTGTTCCCCTGGCTAGGCCAGATACCACCCTCCTTCTCTGCTACCTGGTTGCTGACTGGCTGCTGGACCCCCCACCCTTGGGTGCTGCTACTGCTCCAACTGCAGCCTCTTGGGGGGGGCCTGCTGGCCCACTCCCCAGAAAGGAGGAGTGAGGGACCCCAGCTGTTGCTGCTGTAGACACCACCAACACTACCACCACCACCACCTGAGAGGAGTCCTTTCTGCCTGCCTGGACCACCACCTGGAGTTTCTGGAGCTGCTGCTGTGGAATTTGCTGCCTGGAGCTGCTGAAGCCCTGAGGAGGAGAAGGAGAGGACCATCTACCAGTGGGGGAGCACCTAGAGACTTTACAGACCACTGTGGAGGGGACCTTAAGACTGAGTAACTTCTGAACTGTGCTCTTGTGGTGGGGGTCTTGACTGTGTTTCCAGGGACACAGGGGGTGTGGTGTGGAGCTGCCCCCCGATCCATCTGCATGTGCCCTCAACCCCCACCACTACCACCACCACCGCTGCTCCCTCCATCACCCGCACTGGCTGTTTACCATCTACCTCAGTTCCTGCCTCTGGATTCAGCTGCTTGCTTGGCTTGCCATGTCCTATTTCCACCCTTTGGACCAGAAGCAGCAACCAACCCAAATTGACTGTGTGCAAGCACACGTGGGCGCACGTGCCCCCCCTGGACTGCCCACCTCACAGCTTTGCCATTTGTTACCTGACCCATTTGCCCTATTGCAGCTTTTGCCCCCTCCTTTTTGCCCCAGCCCCCTTACTAGCCTCAGTTTGTTTGCCTGCCCTGCCTGTTTTCCCTCTGCAGCCTTTGTTTGTTTGCCCTGCCCCAGCCTCTGAAGCTAGCCTGTTGGTTTCCCTATCCCAACTCCAGCCCGCTTAGCCCCTTGTTTCATGCACCCATGCTCCCTCCCATGTGCTTGTGCAACTCCCCATTTCAGTTTAAACCCTCTTCACTGCACCCCCAATGTTGTTGGATTCCCCCCTCCCCTAGTGCAGCTAGAGGAGCTGGAATTCCACCCCGTGTCGGTGACTGACCTCTAACCTCTGATTGCCCCCCTGTCCAGCCCACCCCTTTTGGCGCCCTTCTCCCCTGCCTGCAGCCTAGCAGGGAGGAGTGGTCGACCTGCTTCCCCTTTCCCCTCCTTCTTCTGGTATCTCCAATTCCCTCCCCGCTCATGATGGCGGGGGATGAGACGGATGGGGCTCCTCCAGCAGCCCGAGCTGCCCCTTCCCCGCCTGTCTCTCCGTCACCCCCCCCAAACCTCTACCTCTGCTACTGCTGCCGAACCATTTGCCACCGCCCCCGCTGGGGTGCCAGCAGCGACAGGCACCGGGGTGGCCTCTGCTGCTGCCATGTCCTTCCCCACCTCAGATTCTGGGGGAGCCCCTCCTGCCAGCAGGAAGGGCCAGGGTAAGAAGAAGGGGAAGGGCCCCACTAAAAAGACCAGACCCTCTATGGCAGGGGATGCCCCCACTGCTGTGGCCCTGCCACCGGCCGCAGCGTCCCTCCCCGCTGTTCCCTCCACCAGCTCTGCGGGTGTCCCTCCCCCGGCACCCAGGGCATACGCCCAGGTGGCGGCAGCCCCCCCGCCTGCCACTACGTCATCTCTCCCGCCCACCGCCTCCGCTACCATCTATAGCAGCCGGGGCCCCTTTCCCACCATGACCAGGAAGCACGGCGTCCGTTGCCCCCTGGTGCCCGCCTCACCCCACGTGGAGACCTATGTACGGGCATTGGCGAGGGTGGTGGGGCCCACGGCCATTGTGGCGGCCTCCAAAATGTATGGCAAGGTTGTCTTCTTCTTAGCATCGGAGGCCGCTGTCCAGGAGGGGTGGAGAAGGGCCTGGCAGTGGGGGAGTGTTCATCCCCCTGGAACCGCTAGAGGACCTGGGCGTCCGCCTGGTCCTGACCTCCGTCCCTCCCTTTCTTCCCAATGCCGCCCTGTTACCCGCCCTCTCTACCCTGGGGAAACCCATCTCTGTCATCAGCCCTCTCCCGTTGGGCTGCAAAGACCCTGCCCTCCGTCACGTCCTCTCGTTCCGCCGGCAAGTGCAGCTTCAACTGCCGCCGGCGGTGCGTGACGGAGAAGCGCTCGAGGGGTCCTTCCTAGTCCCCTACCAGGGAGCCCATTACCGGATGTACTACTCCACGGGGGAGGCCCGGTTCTACCTCTGCCAGGCGATGGGGCACATCCAGAGGGACTGCCCCTTGGCCTGGCAAGGAGGGGCATCCGGGACCCCTGAGCCCCGGCAGGGCACCAGCCCCGTCATCGCTGGTGCCCCTGGCTGCCTGGCGCCTGAAACCACCCCTCCTCCTTCCCAGTCCACCATTGCTTCCACTTGGGCCCAAGGGGCACCTCCCCCACTATGCCCAGATGAGCAGGAGAACCCCGCCCCCGCTGCTTGCAATCTGGTGGGACCTGTGGAGGAGGGTGCGGCAGGGACACCACCGGGCATGGGAAAACCCACCCCAAGGGGAATCTTTCCTCCCTTGTTCTGCCCCACCATTATCCCCTCGAGTCCCTGAGCCATCGCCTCTGCCCCCTGACACGACCCCTGCTAGCCAGCCCCCGAATGATGCCAGGGAGGGCTGGACCCTAGTCCAGGGGAAGCAGGTCAAGCGGAAGGCTTGAGCTCCTCTACTCCCATCTGATGCAGAGGCCCCCTAGAAGACCAGGAAGGGGGGCACCGATGCCGAGCCTTCCGCTCTACCCACGGGTGTGCTCCATCCACCAGTGCCGGCTGGGGAAGACGTGGCAACACTGGAAGGCAGTATCGCCCCTCTACGGGAGTCCCTCCCCTCAGAGGCCCCCGAAGGAGCCCACTCTGCCCTGGTGCCATCTGAAACCTTTATGAGCCCCGAGGCAACCGTCGCGTCAGGTGCTGGCAGGGAGAATCCCGGGGTAGCAGAAAGCGATCTCCCATCCATATATGAGGAGATCGAGGCCCTAGGTCTGACCCCGGTCACCCAGGGGGAAGACGACCCTATGCCAGCGGGCCTCAATCTGGGTGACTTCACTCCAGCCCCCCTTTCCCCATGCTCCCTCCCCCTAACCATTGCTTCTGCTCCCACCTCTGAGGAGCCCCTGGATTCCTCCATCAACCCGGCTGCAGATAGCACCCCGCTGACAGCCACCGAGCTTGTTGAGGCGATGGCCAGTGGGACCCGAGCCATCAGGGGCACCCCTCGTTGGTGAGGAGCAATCAACCTCCTTCCCAGGAGGGGGCCCTACAGAAGACAGTCCACCTCCTGATGCCGTGGCTGCCAAATCCACCATAAAGCCTACGCCCAGCATCACTGAGAGATCTCTCCCTGCCCGGAATCTCGCCTCTAACCCTGCCCCTGCCCCTGCCCCTATCCCATCCACCTCCCGAGCTGTTATTGCCGCCCCTGGGGCTGTCTCCTTCCCTTTTCCAATAGATGATCCCCAGGGAGCGGCCTTTGTGTTTATCTGTCCCAACCCACCAGGGGCTGCTATCCTCCCTCCGCCGCCCCCTATCGCCCCAGGGTTCGAGGTGGGCCTAGTGGCGCCAACCCATCAGGAGCCCCATCTGGGATCCGCACCCTGTCTTCCCATCTCAGTGGGCCATGGGGCTGTACCAAGGGCTCCACCAGGAGACCGTAACCCCACCCCCCCATGCGCTGCGAGAGGAGTTGTGGGAGTTTTTAGAAGACGTCCATGGCTCCCGCAACAAAGTACAGCTTGCTCTCCAGCGATGGGGGGACTTTCATCAAATCCTCTGGGCTGCAAGGGCCCTCATGGGGGAGGGTAAAAGGACCGGGAAGCAGGGCACCGCGGCCTCCCAGCAGGTCCGCCTCTTCCGTGACTCCTTACTCACCTATGGGGTAGGTCACGGAGTGTTGCACGGTCCATCGGGAGCCGCGAGCTTCCCTGCTGGGAAGGATCCCCCCCAGCCCTCCTCATGGCACCTCTTACCATCGCAACATTGAACACCCGCGGCTGTAGGATGGGTCTCTGCAGGTCCCAGGTGCTCTCCTTCCTCTGGGACGGGGGGTACTTTGTGGTTTTCCTGCAGGAGACCCACACGGATCCAACCGCCGAAGACAGCTGGCAGCTGGATTGGGGGGACACGATCTACTTTAGCCATCTCACAGTGCGTATGGCTGGAGTTGCGATCCTGTTCTCTCTCGACCTACGGCCCGAGGTGCTGGGGGTTACCGAGGTTGTGCCGGGCTGCCTGCTGCACCTCCGGATCCGTATGAAGGGGCTCGTGGTCAACCTCATTAACGTCTATGCCCCGGCAGCGAGCCCGGAGTGGCTGCAATTCTATCAGCAGGCGTCCGCCTTCCTTGGCACCTTAGATCCTCATGAGTGCCTGGTCCCGGGAGGGGACATTACCATCACCCTAGAAGACCAAGGGTGACCGAGCAGAGCCCGGCCGCCGCCGCTGTCCTCCGGGAGATAGTCGAACACCACTCCCTGGTGGACGTTTGGCACAACCACCACCCAGATGACACTTCCATGTTCACCTTTGTCCGAGTGGAGGCCCTTAGGTTGATCCGCTCCCGGTTGGACCGCATTTATTTATCACGCTTCCATCTTTCACGAGCCCACTCCTCCAACATCCGGACAGCCTCATTTTCTGACCATCATCTAGCCACCGTGACGGCCTCCCTCTGCATGGAGAGGCTGGGGCCGGCCTATTGGCATTTCAACAACAGCTTGCTGGAGGATGTGGGCTTCGTGGCATCCTTCCGAGAGTTCTGGCTGGGCTGGCGAGGGCAGCGGCGTGCCTTTCCCTCAGCGCGGCGGTGGTGGGACCTAGGGAAGGTGCGCGCCCGGCTCTTCTGCTGTGACTACACCCAGGGCGCCAGCCGACGGAGGGATGCAGCAATAGAGCAGTTGGAACGGGAGGTCTTAGAACTGGAGAGGCGTCTGGCCGCCAGCCCCGAAGATCCGCCCCTCTGCGGAGCATGCTGGGAGAAGCGGAAGAAGCTCCGGGCCCTCGAGGACCATTGGGCCCGGGGTGCCTTTGTTCCATCCCGCATCCATCTCCTTTGGGAGTTGGATCACAGCTCCCGCTTCTTCTACGCTCTGGAGAAAAGGAGGGGGGCCAAGAAACACGTCACCTGCCTTCTGGCAGTAGATGGCACCCCCCTCATGGATCTGGTAGAGATGTGCAGGAGGAGCTCACTACGGTCAGCGTGGGCGACCGAAACCGGCTAGAGCTGCCTCTCACTCTGGCCGAGTTCTCGGAAGCCCTCCATCGCATGCCCACAAATAAATCTCTGGGCATGGACGGGCTGACCGTGGAGTTCTACCATGTGTTCTGGGACGTCCTTGGACCAGACCTTGTTAACGTCTGGGCCACATCTTTCCAGGGTGGGGTCCTCTCTCTTTCGTGCAGGCGAGCCATGCTCGCCTTATTGCCGAAGAAGGGGGACCTCTGCGATTTACGAAATTGGCATCCTGTCTCGCTCCTCAGCACGGACTACAAAGTCGTGGCAAAAGCAATCTCGCTGTGGCTAGGGTCTGTGCTGGCGGACGTGGTCCACCCAGACCAGACCTACACCGTCCCAGGCTGCAGCATCTTTGACAACCTATATCTGGTCCGGAACCTTTTGGAACTCGGGTGTAGGGATGGTCTGTCATTCACCCTCCTGTCTCTGGATCAGGAGAAAGCCATTATCCACCCTGTCAAACGCCATCTCCTGAGCACTCTGCAAGCATTTGCCTTCGGACCCCAGTTTGTGGGTTTTCTCCGGGCGCTGTACGCCTCCGCAGTGTGTCTGGTCAGGCTCAACTGAACCCTGACCAAACCGGTCAGCTTCGGGCGAGGAGTACGACAGGGGTGCCCCCTCTCGAGCCAGCTGTACGCTCTGATGATCGAGCCCTTCCTCTGTCTCCTCCAAAAGAGGTTGACAGGATTGGTGCTGCAGGAGCTGGAGCTGCAGCTGGTCCTGTTGGCGTACGCCGATGACATGCTCCTCGTGGTCCAGGACCCGGGCAACTTGGCGCGGGTGCAGGCTTGCCAGGCCATCTATTCGGCAGCCTCCTCCACACGGGTCAACTGGGTCAAGAGCTCTGGCTTGGTGGTAGGGGACTGGTGGCAGGCGAGCTCCCTCTCACCCACACTTCAGGCCATCCGTTGGAGTGCGGGTCTGCTGCTCTATCTCGGCGTTTACCTTTCTGCCACACATCCCTCTCCACCGGAAAACCGGCAGAATTTAGAGGGCGGGGTGATAGAGCGGCTCCAGAAATAGACAGGACTACTCCGGTGCCTCTCCCTTTGAGGGAGAGCGCTGGTGCTTAATCAACTAGTCCTGTCCATGCTCTGGTATCGGCTCAACACCCTGGTCCCAGCCCCGGGTTTCCTGGCCAACCTCTGGACATCGATTCTGGAGTTCTTTTGGTCAGGACTGCACTGGGTCCCTGTAGGGGTTCTCTATCTACCTCTGGAGGAGGGAGGGCAGGGCCTGAAATGTCCGCTTACTCAGGTCCACGTCTTCCGCCTCCAGGCCCTGCAGAGCTCCTTTATGGTGTAGGTAGTCCGGTGTGGAGCATATTGGCGCATGCCTTCCTACCCCGCTTCTGAGGGCTCCGATATGACCGGCAGCTCCTTTATCTCCATCCAAGAGATCTTCCGCGAGACCTCTCCGGGCTGCCGGTCTTCTACCAGGACCTCCTCCGGACCTGGAAACTGTTTTCAATGACCAGGTCTGTGGCAGCCACGGAGGGGGCAGATCTCCTCATGGAGCCCCTGCTACACAACCCCTAGCTCTGTGTGCAGGTGGCGGAGTCCCGCTCGGTGCGCCAGAGGTTGGTCCTGGCTGAAGTCACCAGAGTCGGAGACCTCCTGGACTACGACTGGGGAGACTGGCTGGATCCCCTGACGCTCGCTCAGTGCATGGGGCTCTCCAGACCTCGTATTCCCCTGCGCATACTTCAGGAGGTGAAGGCTGCTTTGCCGCCCGCTGCTTGGGTTTATCTCAACCGGGTCCTGCACGAGGGCACGTCCCGCCCACCCTCTACCCCAGGCCTGCCGGACCTTTTAATTGGACCCCCGCCCCATGGACCCAACCCACCCCCTCACCCCTTCACTGTGAGCCAGCTGCACGAGATGCAGCCAGTCTGCTTTCAAACCGCGCCAAGAAAACATCTATACATGCTCGTGCTCCATACCCTTCACACCCTCACCCTTGTGTCCTGCCCCGTTACAAAATGGCGGGACCCCCTGCCACTTTTGGAGGGTGATGAGCCCCGGTGAGCCAGCCTATATTCCACCTTGGTCCGAGGCCTGCCAGGGATGTCAGTTGGCGGATCCTTCACGGAGCTGTGAGCACGGGCGTGTTCTTGGCGCGGTTCACCTCAATCCCAGAAACCTGCCCCTTTTGTGGCATGAGGGAAACCCTGGCACACACATACCTGGAGTGTGCCAGCTTGCAGCCCCTATTCCGGCTCCTCACCAATATTTTATTACGTTTTTGGTTGCACTTTTCCCCTCACCTTCTTATTTATGCACTCCCTATCTGTGGCCCCACAAAGTCTGGGATCTCCTGGTCAACCTCCTCCTGGCCCTAGCTAAAATGGCCATCTATAAAACCAGAGTGAGGAGGTTGGCCGATGGAGTCTCCTGTGACTGTGGGGCCTCTTTCCGATCCTCGGTCTGTTCACGTATCCGGGCAGAGTTCCTCTGGGCGGCGTCCTCTGACTCCCTTGATGCCTTTGAGGAGCAGTGGGCACTGTCCGGGGTTCTCTGCTTAGTGTCCCCATCCAGTTCCCTTCATTTGACCCTTTGACCACACCCCTGTCCCTGTTATTTCATTAGTTGTCCCCCGGAATTATTTGGTATCTAGGTCCTGTGGATCCGCCTTTTAGGCTCGGGGAGATCCTTTAGCAGTGGACGGGCTTTGCCCGCCCACTTCCCGGATCCCAGTAGGATTACACTCCTGTAGCTCTCTGGCCTGGAGGGAGAAGGCTGCTGCTGCTAGGTCCTGGGCTCTCTCTGCTGCGACTGCTGCTCTAACTGCTCCTCTGGCTGGGCCAGACACCACCCCTCCCCCCGTCCTCTACTACCTGGTTGCTGGCCGGCTGCTGGACCCCCCCCACCCTTGGGTGCTGCTACTGCTCCAACTGCAACCCCTTGGGGGGGGTCTGCTGGCCCGCTCCCCAGAAGGGGAGAGTGAGGGGCCCCACCCCAGCTGTTTACTGCTGTGGACACCACCACCACCTGAGAGGGGTCCTTTCTGCCTATCTGAACCACCACCTGGAGTTTCTGGAGCTGCTGCTGCGGAGTTTGCTGCCTGGAGCTGCTGAAGCCCGAGGAGGAGAAGGAGGGGACCATCTACCAGTGGGGGAGCACCCAGAGACTTTGCAGACCACCGTGGAGGGGGCCTTAAGACTGAGTAACTTTCAAACTGTGCTCTTGTGGTGGGGGTCTTGACTGTGTTTGCAGGGACACAGGGGGTGTGGCGTGGAGCTGCCCCCCGATCCATCTGTGTGTCCCCCCCGACCCCCCACCACTACCACCGCTGCCCCCTCCACTACCCCCACTGGCTGTTTACCATCTACCTCAGTTCCTGCCTCTGGACTCAGTTACTTGCTTGGCTTGCCATGCCCTGATTCCACCCTTTGGGCCAGAAGCAGCAGCCAGCCTAAAAAGACTTTGTGCAAGTGCACGTGGGTGCATGTACCCCCCCCCCCAGACTGCCCACCTCACAGCTTTGCCCTTTGTTACCTGCCCTGTTTGCCCTTTGCAGCTTTTGCCCCCCATTATGCCCCAGCCCCCTTACTAGCTTCAGTTTGTTTGCCTGCCCCACCCATTTCCCTCTGCAGCCTTTGTTTGTTTGCCCTGCCCCAGCCTCTGAAGCTAGCTCCTTGGTTTCCCTGCCCTAACTCCAGCCCGCTTAGCCCCTTGCTCCGTGCGCCCATGCCCCCTCCCATGCGCTTGTGCAACTCCCCATTTTAGTTTCAACCCTCTTCACCCCCAATGCTGTTGTATCCCCCCCTCCCCAGTGCAGCTAGAGGAGCTGGAATTCCACCCTGTGTTAGCGACTGACCCCTAACCTCTGATTGCCCCGTCGAGCCCACCGGTGTTCCATCCACCAATGCCGGCTGGGGAAGACGTGGCAGCACTGGAAGGCAGTAACTCCCCTCCACGGGGGTCCCTCCCCTCTGAGGAAGCCCCTCCTGCCCTGGTGCCATCTGAAACCTCAGTGAGCCCCGAGCTGACCAAAAAAAAGAAAATTACTCTCCTATAGCCATCTGGCCTGACCCTGTCACAATACATACATCTGCAATGTTGCCAACTTTTGCTATTGTATTGTGAGTGCTGTAATATTTGGTGTGTTACTTAAAGCCCTGGTTTCTGGAATCAAGAGATCCATGAGAATCTCAGCTTTCATTTTCTTTTTTTTTTTAAAGGTACATTTCTAGACCTCGTGGTTGGGGAGAAAAGCTTGAAATCATCAAGTGAGTGTTACCTAAAGGCTCAGAAACCAGCAGGAAAATCAAAAGAATCCAACATTTATTATTGTAAAAAATCTCATGATTTTAAAACCAACCTTATGTTTTTTTGGGATCTGACTCATGATTTTTGAACACTTGAAGTTGGCAATCCCATAGATAGACTTTTCGGCATTGGGTTTGATCCCCCACAAAAGGTTCAAGTATCTTCTCACATCCAAAGCCCTCCATCATTCTTCCCTTGCCTCCATCTCTGTCCTTATCTCCCTCCAACACCCACACCCTAATTTCAGTTAAAGCTTCCCTCCTCTCATCTCCTTTTGTCTTCTTTACGCACTCTGGACTTTATGCCTTTATCACTGCTCTATATGCCTTGAACCTCCTTCAAGTCACCATGTGTCATGCTCCCAAGAACTCTTCCTTCAAAAACCTCTAAGCCCCCAGTTATTCCATGAAGCATTCAGGTTCTGATACCCATATCCCAGTCTGTCCTGTCTTGTACCATACTGTTTAGCTTATGCTATTAGATTGCAAGCTCTTTGGAGCTACCAAGGAGACTGTTAATTGATCAACACAGAACATTCATTGTATAGCTCTATGTACACTTATGGCATCATAACAAGTAAGTAAAAATATTTTAAAAGCTACAGACACATTATGTACTTTATTTATGTCACAGCATTTTTATGGTACTCACCACTGTAGTAGCTGAGTGCCTCACAAATGTAAAGCTACTTCATCACTTCTAGAAGGTAGATCTCTCTCCTCCTTTCTCTAGGTAAGTCAATTTCTCATGGAGACTGTGTGCTGCTAGTGGCCAATTCATTTTGTGCAGGGTATTTTACACCATGGTAATTTGGGAAAACTCTAATTGAAAATCTGTAGTTTAAAATTGGTGGGCTGAATTCTTCCCTTTGCTGATTCATAGGGGCTTTAAGGCAGCTGGGTCTGCCCCCTGGACATACCCTGACATAGGTGCCTTGTCTGTCTTCTTTGTCCCTGTGCTGGGTTCAGCACCCGCATGGGGTAAATTCAGCCCAGTGTGTCTCGCAGCACGCTGAGCAGGGCTAGTGGTTTGGTATGGTCAGTTGGTAAGCCATTGTCTGAGCACAGGGGAAAAAGACAAAAGCCACAAATCTATAGTTTAAAAAAAATGCCCAAAGGGCTGGGCTGCCTCTCTTTAGTCTAAGTAGGTTTTATTTTAAAGCCATTTAATAGTATATAGATAGTAGCTTAAAAACATTTTGGACCATGGTTCTGCTGGTTCAGCCCTGCAGCAGCAGCTGAACGAGGAGGCAGGGGAGAATCTACAGCTTGCCTTTCTTTAGTGGTGCTTTACTTCCTCATCTCCTGCCAAACCAGCAGGAGCAGCAGCAGATCCAGACACCTCCTACCCAGCCATATAAACTTGAGGACAATGTGATTTGGGCTCACTCTGATTTTCTGTAGGAGTTTATTCCGTAATTGTGGACCCATCACTGAGGATGCCTTAAGCTGAGCTTTCACAAGTAGAAATCTAGGCTCTGCGCACTGAAATGGCTCTCTTGGGCATAGCAGGATTGGCAAAGGGCAGAAAGATATGGCCCCTAAAGCACCTGGGGCCTCACCCAGCCAGGCCTTTGAAGATGGGGACCTTGAAATGCACCTGAAATGCAAATGGCAGCCAACACAGAGTGCCATGCCTCTGGTGTGATGAACTGATGGTGTGTAGCTCTGCTTAGAAGGCATGCTAGACCATGCAGTTTCTGGGTATCTCTGGGGGTAGTCAGCCCCAGATGGAGCGAGTTGCAATAGTCCAGCCCAGCAGCAACAGAATCTCAGATCTCTGTGGCAAGGGGTCTAGCAATGAGTATTGGTAGTTGACCAGCTGAAAGAGAACAGAGAGATTTCTGGTTACTGCATCTTCCCGGGCATCTTGGGGCAAGCAGGCCCCTGAGACGGTGTATGCCTGACCACAGCAGCCAGCAGACACCATCAGGGAAAAAGGAAGTCTTCCTTTCAGTTAGTTCCTCAAACTGCTTACTCAATTTTGAACAGCATTATCTCTGTCTTACCTGGTTCAGTCAGCTGCTCTTCATCCAGGGCCACACTTCACTCGTGTTGTATCAAGAGGGAATCACAGCACCCATGATTAAGGCTACATTTATGTCATGGAGGTTGCGGAAGTCATGAAATCCCTGACTCCAGAGACCTCAGAGACATTTTCTGCTTCAGCCCCAGGGGCAGCAGGACTGGAGCTGGCAGCCAGCAGGGCCCCCCGGCAAGGTTTCAGCAAAGGTTGAAGGTCGACAGCCTCCTCAGGGGGCCTTCCTCAGAGTTCCAGCACAGGGGCAGGAGCAGGGGACAGACTTCAGGCTTGTGGCTAGGGGTGTCCCATTTTTTCTTTGGGAAATATGATCACCCTGCAGTTCCCAGTCGCTTTGGGCAGAGGGGGAACCCCGCAGCTCACAGCCATCACAGTGGGGGAGGAAACCATGGAGCTGCAGCAGCAAAAGTCACAGACAGGATCTTGGCTTCCATGATTTTTTTTTTTTATTGCTCATGACCTGTCTGTGACTTTTACTAAAAATAACCATGACAAGATCTTAGCCTTACTCACAACTGTTGAAAAGGTCGCTTCAAGCATCTGCCTACCGAGAGCAGCAGAGCTTATAGCATTTCACAGTCTCCCCGGGGGCAGGTACTGAGAAGGAGGCATGATTGATGGGACTAAAGGCCTTGGGGAAGAGAAGTTACCCTTCACTACTCTTTGGGGACCTATTCAATAGGAATCATAGAACTGGAAGGGACGTCGAGAGATTATCCAGTCCAGTGCCCTGCACTCATAGCAGGACTAAGTATTATCATTCTAGACCATCTCTGATAGGTGTTTGTCCAACCTGCTCTTACAAATCTCTAATGATTTTTAAGAGCTGATTATGACTGGGAATGACTGGAAGCAGCTTAGAGCAAGTCTAGCTCCACCTGCCAGGGCCAATGAAATAAATGACTGTCCCCTCCTTGAATCCCAGCTTCCACCCCGTGCTATTCTTGGGTCATTCTCTATTCCTCATAATCAGCCTCTTTCCCGGCAGTTTTCAGGGCTACCCCTCTTATGTCATGTCATCTCTCTCTCACACCCCCAGCCCGAGGCATGTCTGAACTCTTGAGAGATGTGCTCCAACAAACCCCCCCCCGCCCCCCGCGCAAAAAATACATGTCTCTTTAAATCCAGAGCAGCCGTTATCATCATCATCATCATCATCCCTCCCACTTGTCCCCTCCATCCTCCCCGCCTCCCTCAGCATCCTGACGTCAGGAGTGTATAATGTGCGACGCTCAGGGTGCAACATCACACACGCCAAATATTTCCAATTCACCAGGAGCCGCCAGCAGCCCGACGAGAGGAGAGAGGGGGCAGAAGAAAAACCCCGGAGCGAGGCTGAGTGCGGCAGGACCGCGGCTCCCCGCAAGGTAATAGCGGAGCCTTCCTCCGCTGGAGGCACGGAAGCTTTGTAAATTACAGCTGCAGCAGGGGCTGTAATTGACGAGGAGGGGGAATGCCCCCTTTGGTATCCTCTGGAACCCTGCCGGGCGAGCCAGAGGTGTGTAGTGACTCATCCTCGGAGATTAAACAGTTGTGCTGAGATTGAGGAGAAGGTGTACAATTAAATGTGCATTAACTTCCCCCTCCTATTTCTCTCTCCTCTTCCCCTCCCCTCCCTTAAAACAAAAACCCTTTGGCATCAGCCGTAGTATTGTGTGTGTGATCTATTTTTTGTGTGCTGTGGGTGAATAGCTGTAGTTTTGCCATCGAAGGCGGGGATCAGCTGGGCTACGTCTCGTATCTACTCTGTCATTTTCGGGGGTGGGGGTGGTGCGATTTGTTAAAACCTCTCCTTAATGATCTTTTAAAGAGGGTGGCTTTTTTTTTTTTTGACTGACTGACTGACTAAAATTGTTTCCTGCAAACAGCAATTCCAGTCTCCAAAGGAGGAAGGAAGAGGGTGTATGGAGACATTAGCTTGAGGTATTAAAACAGCCACTCTTCCCATTAAAAAACAAGCTGGGTATCTTTTTTTTTATTATTATGCATATATATATATATATATATATATATATATTTAAAAAAAAGCTCATCAAGACTCCATGATGGCTTCTCTTTCCAACCCCCACCCTTTGGCACTGGTAGCTTGTTTGTTCTCTCTCCCATCACCAGCCCCCAAATCCAGTAGCCTAGCACTGACTAAGAAGGCTCTTATAATCTAGCTATAAAGGTGACATTTATATTTTACCATTAATCGGGCTGGTCTGTTGTAGACGTGGCTGCTCCTCGGAGGGGTAAGTGTGATCAGCTCAAGGGAGGGGAGCTTTAAATATGTAATCCAGTAAATGGTTTATTTATTTTTCTTATTGTGATTCATCTCCCTAAAGGAGCATTTAACATCTAGGACATGTAAGTGAAAGTGCATTGCTTGTGATGTGATTTAACTCTTGGTTGCAGGACACTGTAACCAACCCAGGCAGGGATAAGAGGCTTTCATTAGCATTGGATAGAGACAGCATTTATAAAAACCTGCCAGACACCAAAGCTCTGATCTGAAGAGGAGGGAGAAAGGAAGGAAGAAAGAATAAGGGTAGTCTGTAAACCAATGCAGCAGACTGTTTATAATAACCTATTTATTTAATCACCACATTTCCCAGATGAATATCCATTAGAATAATCACCCATGGGAGCAGTCCAGTCCAGTTCTCAGACCAGTGACCTTAAGTGGGTGTGTATATAAGGGGGGGAAATAAAAATGTAATTTTGTTACTGAACTCTGAGGACAAACTAATTGTATGTGTGTGTAGACCAATATGGAGAGAGATCTGTCTGTCTAGACAATTTGGGTTTTGGGGGTGTTAGACCAGCTTCATGTATGGCTACAGGCCAGAATGCTGCTTTAACTTTTCTGTGCCCATACTACCACTATTTCATTGCCTGAGGCCAGGGTGTGCCAAGAATGCTTTCTAGGGTGAAGGAAATACACATGGTGGTCTCCAGTTTGGCAACATGCTCCCTTTGATGCAGTAGTTGGGGAGGGGGGATTTTCAGTGAAATGTTGCAGGTATCAGCCCCTTCTTAAAATGTATCATCTTTATTAATGATCTGGAAGAGGTGGCAAATAGCACAAGGAAACTCACGATGGTTCTAAACTGGGAGGAGTTGCAAACACTAGCGACCTAGATAAGTGAGAGAGATGGGAAGGAAATAACTAAATGAGATTCCAGAGGAAAAATAATCTGAAAGCAGCTAGTCTATGGAATAGGAGAAGCTAGGGAAGCAGGAACAGGAGAAGCTTGGGGAGCAGGAATGCTCAAACAGACCGGGATGAGAGTGGATAGCACAGTAGACATGAATTTGTGATGGGATATAATTACCCACCAAAAAAGCTGATGCAATTTGGGGTTGGATGTGCAGAGGCGTCCAATTAGAGAGCAGGAATGTAAAACAGTCCCATTTTAGTTGTCTTTGGTGCAATCACCCCTGAAATATTATCTTCTGGGCACCTCCTTACCTGAAAGATCTTGACAAGTTGGAGGAAATATGAAGAAGAGCAACAGAGATGATTAAAGGACTGGAGGCATTGATTCACAGGGGCAGAGTAACCAAACTAGCTATATATACGCTAGCTTGGCTGAATGATATCTGAGGGATTTTCTTTGCTCCTGTACTGAGGGGAGGGGGGGAGGGAGAAATGGGGGTATTATCTCTTCAAAAGCATCCTTCCCATATTTGGAGGCACCCAAAGGGTGTTTGTTTAAAGGAGGTCACAGCCAGCTCCCAAATGAATATGTCTATATTTAAAAGAGAGATTTTTATTTGATAAATTGTGGGCGCTTCTGATCATCGGGATGAATGGGGCACAGGGAGCTCTGGATGAAAGCTGATGTGTCTACAACCTCTCTTGAATAATTGAACTAGGTTTTTGCATATTCTTTGGTAGAACAAGTCTTCTTTTTTTCTATGTCCGTGACGCTTGGAAATGTTCTTTTTTCTTTCCTGAAGAAGCTAAGGTAGCTGTCCCTCATGCTGCTGCAGGAGAGAGTAAAACTGCAGGGTTCAGGACTATTGCAGTGCTTTTAGTGAAATATAAGGGTTTGGTGTTTAATAAAAACACAGGCTGCTGAGCCTGGTCCCCCAAATGAGCTCAGAGTGGGAGGCCTATATGCTTGGGTCCTGGACTCAGATGGCTTTCACCTGCTCCTACTGTCCAAGCAAAGCCATGGAGCTTCTGTTCTCGAAAGGGCGATGCCTGGGGCGAATGAGTCTGTCAGCAATGGGCAGGGGGCTGTACTGGAAAACCTCTTGACTTCCATTTTGCGGAGCTGCATTGGTGTATGCAGTACTGTACCATGGGAGTGACCTGGATTCCCTTCCCCTGGGCAGGTCTGCCACCTGTCCGTGGGATCTCTGTTGCCAAGGCCAGCAGAGGTTGAAACACTTGTGAAGGAAGCACTCTTAGTCCCACACCAGAGGTGAGCATGGCTGTTGGGGATGTGGAAGAGGAGCAATGCAAGGTGCTTTTTTCAACAACCCTCCTCCACCTTGCCTAATATAGATCTTACCCGTAAGAATGTGGCTGCTGGAATCCAAAGGGGAATCCTGCTGGGGAGGGGCATGAAATAGGCTTTCTCTGTGCTCCCACGCCCCTCTGCATCCCCCTCCAGCAAGATGGGAAGAGCAAGGACTTTTCTCATCCTCTAGTGCAGGGGTTCTCAACCTTTTTCTTTCTGAGCCCCCCACCCCAACATGCTATAAAAACTCCATGACCCACCTGTGCCACAACAACTGGTTTTCTGCATATAAAAGCCAGCGTTAGGGGGTAGCAAGCAGGTCAATTGTCTGGGGCCCCATGCCACAGGGCCCCCACAAAGCTAAGTTTGGCTTCAGACTTGGGTGGTGGGGCTCATGGCCCTGAACTTCGGCCCCATGTGGGGGGCTTTGGCTTTCTGCCCTAGGGAGTCTAACATTGGCCCTGCTTGGTGGACCCCCTGAAACCTGCTCGTGCCCCCCCCCAGGGGGCCCCGGATCCCTGGTTTAAAACCACTGCTCTAGTGCATCTTTTCCATGACTTTAATTTCCTCCATTCCTTTGTTTGTGGTGGGGCTTCAGATTAGGTTGTGGTCAGCATGACTATCCCATAGTGACCCATTGCGCTAAGATTTCCATCTGGCTTACTTTTGAGCAAACTATCCCATGTCTTGGGACCCTTAACGGGTCTCTGGAATTGGGGAGGGGCCCTCCTGTCTCTCTGTTTCAGGGCATGTGGATTGCTTCCTTGCAGCAGAGATGAATGTGGAAAGGAGGGTCCCTTCCCTGCTTGTATTTGTTTTGTGGGCATCGATGAGACTGCTGTCATGAGGTGTCCTGGCATCAGTAGTGCCTGACATAAACTTGGGGCACTTGAATGGGCCAGTGGGCATTAGCTTCATGGCACTGCTGTGTGAAGCTGGGTGCTGCCCTGTGGATTTGGGGATATGTGGTGAACACCGTCTGTAATTGCAGATGAGACGGAACGTAATCCTACCTGGCATTCCCACCTCAGCCCTGCCAAATGCACACGCTCCTCAAGAGGAGACCCTGAGACACAATCTCTAGTGGTGGGAAGGCTGGACTAGGTGATGCCCTTTGGGCCCCATCAGTATTTGACTGGCAAGACACCAGGGCCAAGCTAAAGGAAGGTGGTTTCTCCAGGGCAATGGAGATGTAAGGACCCACAGATGCCATGGTCCCCCAGCATGGAAAGCAACATCTGCCAAAAACACCCTACTTACACATGGCTCTGTCCCTTCTCCATTGCCCTCCCACCTCCTGCTGGCCTGTGAGAGATAGGGTTGCCAATCCTCCTGGAATCAACATCAATCTCCCAGTAACTATTGAAACCAATCAACGAGATTTTAATAGGATATTTTAAGAAAATGACATTCTGTTGTGGGGGGGGAGGGGGAAAAATCTCCCAGAATAGCTTCAGTCAGAGTTGGCAACCCTAGTGGGAGAATAAACTTGAGTCTGAGGTGTGCTCTTCAAGCACATATTCACCTAATCGAATGGTCCAATAACTTGCACGCATAGGTTGAGGGGTAAAACTTGAGTTACCACTAAGGTGCTAATTAAGAGATAGTGCCTGAAAAGGTTGCTGTTGCCCAGATTATGAACCCCTAACTAGGGAGGGTAGAAGTGGAAGAATCCAATCCACCCCCGTTAGAAAAATATTGATCAGCTAGGAGGTTTATGGGCTTCTTATTGTGCAGCAGCTTGATCTTGAGAGATTAGCTGTATGTAGAATGCTTTGCAGACAGAGGTGACATGGGGGGCATGTGAACCCAGGTACTCCCCCAGATTTCTGCCTTCCATTTAGCTCTTGCGGGTGGGGGCTGCACCCCACAGTTTGAAAACCATCTCCTGCCAGGAGCTGGTGGATTGGAAGTTGGTGGGAGCTGCGCAGGCTATGGGAGCCAGGGCGCTGGCTGGCTGCCTGGCATCCCTCTCTGCCGGACTGCTTCTGCGTGGCCAGGCACTCCCCAGGTAGGGCAGGCAGCATAGCTCTGAGCTGCACCCTGATGCATTTTTGCCTCTTCCCCTGAAGGAGCCCGGCCCCTGCCTGTGGAGGCAGGCTCCAATAAGATGCTCCTTGAGGAGCTTGCTCACTGCTGCCCTAATGCTCTTGACTCTGCTGCTGCTCCTTAGCCCAGAGGCAATGGGTGGGGCGGTCACATCCCCCCCAAACCCCAAATCTTGGAATTGTGCTCCCTCCCATCATCAAGAGTTATGTATCATCTCTGTTTGCAGATTACGCCTGGGGGAATACTGCGCACATGCAGAATTCATGTGCCATGCAGAATTCCCCTCCCCCATTCTGCTGGAGCGGTGCAGTAGTTATGCCTCTCACCCAGCTGCTGTGACTCCAGAACAGAGAGCAGTCACTCTGGGCCAGTCCCAGCTGTGGATAGGGGAAAGAAGAGATTGCCTTCCTCACAGTGCTCTGCTCATGGGGCCAGGTCAGGAGGCATGGGGTATGGGGAGGACAGACAGCATGGGGCTGCTGGGGAGTCACAGACTGGGGTTCAGAAGGGCTAGTGGGGGCAGTGGTGCTGGAACAATTTGTATTTTGTGGGGGGGGGCATTGAATCAAACTGTAAACCCTGTATATGATGGAAACCTCTTCAAGCCAGGGGGTGCTTCAGCACCTATGTTCAAGCACCAAGGAGTGTGTGTGTGCGTGGGGGGGGGCAACAGACTGGGGTGGGGACTAAATGGGAGTAGGGGTGCAGGGACACATGGAGCTGGGGCACTCTGGGGCTGGGGGGATCACACGCTGCCTGGCACTCAAGGGCTGGCAGCCGTGGGGGTGGGGCCTCTGGGCTCTGGCAGGGCCTCAGGTGGGAGGAGCAGGGCCTTGGGCGGGGGCTAGTCCCCGACCAGGCCGGCCACCTGCTGCCCAGATGCAGATGTGCCTGACTGAACGAGAGAGGCTAGGGGTCAGCCAGCATCTGCGTGGTGGAGGCTCCCTAACCAAGCCCTCCCCACCCCCCCAAAAACCTGTTCCTTACTTCTCCCACCCACATCCAACAACCCTGTAAGTTCACACCCAGGCTCCTTCCCAGCAATTACTTGCCTCTCCCGCAGCTCCTCCGTTATCCCTGACTTCCAAGCCTTTACACCGCTTCTGAGGGATGCGGGAAATATGGTTCTGTATTGGAGAAGACTTGGTGTCCAGCAAAGTCTTTGCTGGGTCCATTACATGATCCACGAGCCAGAACCACACATCCTTCTCTTTAGAAGACCTCTTCTGAAAGACCAACAAAAATGAACTTTAAATGAATTATTACCCAGAGTTCTTTATGAATAGGCCTAGTAGGGAATCTACTTGTCAAAAAACATTTCCTGAATCTCTTGTGTTGTCTGTATTGTTACAAATGTACTTGCTGACAGGTATTTTGAAATAAATTACCAAAACAATTGAAACTGGCATGATTTATATTGTTGTTTTGACAAATAAAATATGCAGAATTTTGCCAAATTTTAAATACTGTGCACAGAATTTTGAATATCTTGGTGCAGAATTCCTCCAGGAGTAGTAGCTGTAAAATGCCATGGGAATGCTGAGCGCTACCTTACATCCCATCAGCTACCTGTGGGACTCTTTCTGTGACGGCCTCAATCTCTGCCTCCAGTGGCTCTTCCATGTTCTCACAAAATGTCCCTTCAGCCCATCCACCCAGTCCAGGGACAAGAAGCTTGCATGGGAGAGTCCTGGTTGTAATTGGTCTGCCCCACAGCCTCATGAAACAACTGAAGAATCCCAAAGAAGTGACAACACAGAGATTGAAGTGTCACAAGACGAGGTGTCACAAGGAACAGGTGGGAGATGCTAATCAAAAACAGTGTACTCTGCCAGCAACTTCCTGTGGTTCCTTCCCGGCTAATGCAGATATCTGTGCCTCTTGGAATGAGCTTTTTCCTCCCCAACACTTGGCTTCTCCTTCTGCCAGAGCTTGCTTGTGATGTTCCTCGTGGTCGGTCACAGAAGTGGTTGTGATGTTACAGGCTTTGTGTTGGGTGACTGCCCTGCAGGGTTGACTGGGGGAAGGCAGAGAAGGTAGGACCTCAAGGGAGAGGAAGAGACTTGGGCGATGGGGAAGATAATCCCTTTGCTACATTTTGCTCAGATATTGGCGTTTGAAATTAAAGGAAAATGATGCTACAATAATCCTAAATGCCGAGCAGGCGGAATATACAGGGATTGTTTTTATATAAATGTTAAGTTTTGTCGTCATATCGTGGCGGGGGTTGTGTAGCTTGAGCAGTGTGACTGCCAGTAACAATCCAACAATGTCTTAGGAGGGGAAGTGACAATTAGAACCCACAGGAGGTGGGGTTAGGCCAACAGAATATTATCTGATTTGGAGTCAGGCCAGGATCTTATTGTAAACAACCCTAATTTTGAGAAGTGCCCTGAGATCTGTAATGACTGCCAGTGACCAGAGCCCTGGCTTCTCATCCTTTGTAAAAGACTGGGGCAGAGGTGAGCAGGCTTCTGCTGTGGTCCAGTCCGTTTTGGAGTCTGTCTCTTGGGTCCCCAGCCCCTGCCTCACTGCGTGTTAGGTGGCAGCAATCCCTGGCTGGTCGTGCAGCGGTGCATCTGGGGGGTTGGCACGGATACCCTCCTTCAGCCTTCTGTGTTGTTTTGCAGCATGCTGAGTGGTGTTTCGCAGAGATAGGAAGCTGTCCCTCTGCCAGAGCTGGGTTCAGTGCTGTGTGTGGGAGGGGAGGTGAACATACATAGGAAGGGTGGAGGGGCCGTCTTGGCCACGGGATCAGAGAGGAGGGAGGCAACGCTGTTGCTGGGGCGCAAACCAGCCTGGGGGATCGACATTTGGATCCAGCAAGAGCCTGGTAGAAGCAGAGGAGGTGAGAAATTGTTGCTGCGGGGGCTGATCTGAAAACCAGGGGCAGCCAGGTGGGAGGGGGGAGAGAAAGGCAGGTGTTGGCTTAAAGTCTAGGAACAAAGAGGATCATCCAGTGAGGCTTGTTTGCAGACTCCCTTAGCGATGGAGTCTCCAAGTATAAGGGTCCAATAGACAATCTGGTGGTGCCCTTTGTGAAACTCTTGGCAGGAGAGGACAAGCCCTCACTGGGAGTGGGTCACTGGAGGGCACTGATAGTCCAAATGAGAGCTCGGGGACAGTTTTGAGGCAGGCTGGCTGCATTGAAACAAGCTGCCTAAGCTGGTTTGTGACACAAAGTAATGAAGTGCCATTATCCAGCAATGAGAGACATGCCACTTCTTGGAGATCACTGTACGTCCCAGGGGAAATCCAGCTTGCTCTTCTGATCTCTCCTCCGCAGCTCTTCCCTCCCGAGTCTGAGGGCAGGATCTGAGTGTGGGGGCAGAGGGAGACCTCGGACGCTGTTAGAGTTTGGATGCCAGAAGAAGAGTGGGGTGGGAGCAGATACTTTATTTCAGACTGATCTGGGAGATCTTGGGGCACTTAAAGCTCCTTCATTTAGTCTGACATCGCCCATGGGGCTGCTTCTTGCACTGAGGGACTGTGTGTGTGTGTGTGTGTGTGTGTGAGAGAGAGAGAGAGGGAGAGAGAGAGAGAGACTGCAGGATACCAGTCCCTGCACCTGCCTCCAGTTAGTTCTGGTCCCTGCATACTGGAAGTGTGCCTGACTAGCAGAGGGTGGAGGGCGTTGTGGGGGGGCTAGGACTTGTCTGTACGTGCACAACATGATTTCAGCCTTGATTACAGCACTGCCTTGCTTCCTGCGGGGCTTAGGGCAGGCAGGGAAGGTGCTTTGTTGGGACAGTGCCACTCGCTGCTGCGCACGTCCTCTCTGTGACATAGTCTTTTTCAGCACACGGATGTTTCTGCCTCTGCTGCCCAAAGAGAAGGTCGTATGTTGCCCTGCAGGGCTGGATGGCTGAGGGGACTGATACGACACCCAGCCTGTTGCTTCTCGGCTGCTGGCTCAAGTGACCCCCGAACTGGCAGTGACTCAAAGCTGCTGGCTGTTCTATGGTCCATGTGTAATGACTTGGAGGGGGTGTCGGCTAATTTCCTAGCAGACAATGGTTCTTATAAAGAGCCACCAACACACTTGGCTCCCTTCTTGACTATTTGAGGAAAGAGGCCTGAGATTGAGGGATGAGTCCTGCTCCCATTGCCATCAACAGGGCCAAAACTGAGCATGGAGACAGACCTCTCCTCTAGCCCAGATCAGGAGGAAGGACTGGTCCGTGTGGATAGGGAAGCCAGCAGTGCCACTCCACGCTGTATCTCTTCTGTGGCTATACAGGATATTACTCCACTGCTACCACCCCAAGTGCTCAAAGCAGGAGTGTGGCTTAAAAAATTCAAATAATAACAAATACTGGGTTCTTGTTCTTTGCCATATAGGTTCTAAGCCTTCAGTGACGCTCTTGTCATGTTTTCACACATTTCTCTGCAACCAGGAGAGCTAGAAACTTTCTTTTAAATGAGCTGAGATTCTCCTGTAATCTCTTGGTTCTACCAGCTGGAGCTTTATGCAAAACATCATCTGATAAAACCAGGAGATGGCTACACTGCCATGCTCTAGGGCTGGACAGCATTCAATTCATACCCAAAAGTTGCTGCTGCATTGTCTCCTGAGAACTTCCATTCCCTGCCTCTCATGTAGTGAATGGGGAGAATGGTGGGGATCTGTCACTAGATCTAGTGACATATGACACTACATTTCCCAAAGACACAGCAACCTAAATGCCAGCCGTATCCTAGCAAAGCCATACGGTGATGTGGTTGATTCTTCCTGGAGGCTGGTCACAAGCAGCTCTTCAGAGAAGGCAAACATGGCATTGCTGCATCTAAAGTGGTGGACAGCAAGGGAAGAAGGTAAAATAAGAGTTGATCAGTATCCTTTACTGGATTGAAAGCACTGGTCTCAAGCAGGCGCTGTGCAACCTTCCTTGCGCAACTCTGCCAATGCATTTCAGTTGTGAGCTGCAGCATCCCCTGCTACTGCAGACCTGACACTGTTTTGCATCTGCCGATATAGCTCCATCTAGGCATCTGGAAGGTGCAGATCACTGTGGTGTCTAGGCACCAGAATAGGAATGAAGTGATGCAAGAAAATTAGCATAAGAGACTCCAAAGCAGAAAACTCTGTAGTGCAGGTGACTATGTCCCTTCCTGCTATTCTAGCCCTGAGGCCCTGCTCTTCCTCCACCCAGCTCTCTCAATGCACTTTGGCTAATCTGTGTTCCCTACTGGGGCTCCCCTCTAGGTCTGCCAATGTGCTGCTGTTTTACCCCAAGAAGGGCTGGTCAGACGGTTGATCAAAGCTTTTTTGACTAAAAGAAAAGGGAGCTCAGCGAGAGCGTTTTGTTTTTGGTCCAAAGAGGGCTGGAGTAATGTATTGTGCCCTGATAGCCCCACGCCATAGGGCCTCTCATAGCTCTGCCCCTGTGGCCCCACCCACACTTGGATTGGTGAAGGCAGGGGCAGGCCCCACTCCCTTCCCAGAGAGACAGGGGCAGCAATATGGGGCCTCTTCTTCTCCACCTTCCAGAGGACAGCAGGAATTCTGTCTTTGCCCTTTGGAGAAGCTGGGGCGGCAGGCTGGGGTCCCCCTGGTACTTAACTCAGCAGTCTGGATCTACCTGCCTGGGTGAAAGGGCAGGGCCCCTTACACTCTTTCCTGTTATAACCATAATCCCTTATTGGGGTATGTTAGCAGGGTCCTTCCAGAGCTGGCTGAGAAGCTGGGGGCAGTTCACACTTCTCAGAGTCACTGTTTCAGGATGGTGGCAGACTCCAGCAGATGTCTCTAGATTGCTAAATGTGACCCAAGCATAACAAACCATAAGGGCTAGAAACTCTTATTACATCAACAGGGCAGCTTTTTTTTAATCACATGACTCCAGAAACAGAGACCCTAGATGCACCTCTGTAGTGCTGCTGTCTTAATCTGGCTGTCGGGCTAAATCCACATCTGATCAGGTTTCAGAACTGGTGTGCTCTTGGGTCTCTGTGTGTGTCCTGTAGCTCTTAGAATGGAGCAGGCCAGAGGAGGATGTATCACACTATTTTGCAACAACTGCTGCTTCCCCTAGAGGAGAAGGAAGTGAAGATAGTCCCCTCTGCTGACTGTAGGAGCCAGAGGGCTCTGGTGCAATCTTTGGAGTGACGCTGCAAGAAGTTACCTAATCCTGATGTTTCATTTCAGTGGAACTAGATAACATTCTACAAACAGTCAAATAGTCTTTTCCCCCTCCACCCCCCAATGCTATGATGTGAGCCAGACTGGTTCCAGTGAGAGGAGAATGGTAGGAGGCAGGAAAGCTGGATGGGGCTGGGAGAAATAGGTGACCAGACAGCAAGTATGAAAAATTGGGACAGGGGATAGGGGGTAATAGGAGCCTATATAAGAAAAAGACCCCAAAATCGGAACTGTCCCTATAAAATTGGGACATCTGATCGCTCTAGGGAGAAGGGATAGCATAGCAAATTTGTGGCCATTTGGAACTTTGGTGTCTCTCTGCTGCACACCGTGACTATTCAGACCGTCCTGGGGATGATGGGGGAAGAAGGCTGATCATCCTGCTCCAAAAGCCCAGCCCCCTATATATGAACTAAAGGACTCTCCACAGATAGTTAGCAGTATAAGGACTATGACACATCATCATACTTGGAGCTTAAGGCCAGAAGGGACCCTCGAGGTCAGACTAGATGCTTTGTTGTGTATCACAGGCCACCAGCACCCTCACACTACGTCTACCACTGAAATTAGACCAAAGTATTACCAACCCCACAGGAGACTGGCAGAGACCCTGGTTTTTTTCCGCCTTCCTCTGCAGCATGGGGTACAAGTCACCATTTACTCTAGTTTAAACTTGCAAGTGGAGTCTCCGTAACCTGAAGTCTTTAAATCATGATTTGAGGACTTCAGTAACTCAGCCATAGTTAAGGGTCAGTCTATTACAGGAGTGGTGGGTGAAGTTCTGTGGCCTGAAATGTGCAGGAGGTCAGCCTAGATTATCATGATGGTCCCTTCTGGCCTTAAAATTTGAGAGTAGACTCTTATGTGCCATAAGCAGAGATTAGGAGAGACCGAGGTGCACAATGTCAGGGACATGATTGTGAGGTATATACAGATAATCCTGGCAAATGACCTGCACCCACACCACTACAGAGGAAGGCGAAACCCCCACCCTCAAGCCCCTGGGTCCCTGCCAATCTGATCTGGGGGAAAATTCCTTCCCAACCCCGCCTATGGTGATCAGTTAGGCCCTGAGCATATGAGCCAGAACCAGCCAGCCAAGCAATTGAGAGAGAATGCTTCATACCACCTCAGAGCCCTGGCCTGGCCCCACCCATCTAATGTCTCATCTCCAGTGGCGCCCATCTCTGATGCTTCAGAGGAAGGCGATTAAAATAAAACCCTCACAGAATACATTGTATGAGTGAGTGTGTGTGTGTGGGGGGGATCCCTTCCTGAGCCCGACAGGTGACCTGCTGACACCCTGATGCATGAGCTTTAGGAACGTAAGACATCAACTGGACGTGAGCCCCTGGGGCAGCCAAGCCCTCTCCCCTGCCATCACACTCAGCCCCATTTTACAACCGCACTCAGAAATTTGTCCAGCACTTTCTTAAAGCTAATTAAGTGGTTTGCCCCCACAGCTCCTATTCAGAAGCTGTTACAGAACCTCGCCTCTCAGATGGTAGAAGCCTTCTTCTAATCTCGAGCCTGAATTTTGTTCATGGCAGGTTTATACCCATTTGTTCTTGTGCCATCATTGTCCATTAGCTTAAAAAGCTCTTCACCCTCCCTGGTATTTACCTTCCCCTTCCCTGGCAATGTATTTATAGTGATCAAGCATATTCCCTCTCAGCCTTCTTGCTAGACACAGCAAGCCAAGCTCTTCCAGTCTCCATTCCCCTGGTCATCCTAGTAACTCTTCTCTGCACCTGTTCCAGCTTGAATTCATCTTTTCTGAACGTGGGTGACCAGAACTGTACACGCTATTCCAAATGAGGGCTCACCAGAACAACGGCATTAATACTGCTCTACCAATCAGTTCTGGTTCCACCTAGCAGAGGGCAGTGTTAGGCATTGGCACTACCCAGTTCATCACAAGAGGAAGTCAGTGAAGGGGATAAAGAATTTGGAAGGGGTGGTAGGATGGCTAGGAAGCCGGGGAAGGACCATAGAATGGTTTGGGGTAGTTAGGAACATGGCGAGGAAGCCACCAAAGAGGGTGGGAGTGATGATGAGTTGTGATCTCTGCCTGCCATAGCTGTGCTGGCAAAAGCCTCTTGTGTCAATGTGACTATACCAGTGAAAGCACAGCTTTGCCAGTACAGCAGTGCCCACATTAGAATCACTTTGCTGGTATGTTGGGAAAGCGCTCCTAGCATAGGCCAGGCCCACTTCCTAGAATGAGAGCAGCATGGCCTCAGTATTCAGGACCCACAGAAGTTGAGTAAAGGGTTTGGGGGGATCACAAGTGGCAATGGCTGTTGTTCAGATGGGAAGTGGTTAAGGCATGGATACAAGGGTCTGCTGGGGCAGAGCCAGGATGAACGCTGGCAGCATTCTGGCTCAGCAACTTCCAGAGAAAACAAAACCTGTGGGAAGAGCGGGGGAGTCTGCTCCACTCGGCTTTTTTCTTCCAGAAACTGAAACTGATGTAGAAAACTTCCCCAAAGCCCTCTGCACCTTCTCTTTTCAGAGTGGAGGGGACCCCCTTTATCTGTGCATCAAGGACTCTGTTCCTTCCTCTGGAGGCTATGCATGAGTTTGAAATCGAATTTCAAATCTCTGGGTTTCCTAGGGTGTTAAATAAGTCCAGCTGAAGGTGCTGGTGGTTTAATTGCAAATTGGGGGTGTGGAGCTAGGCTAGCCTTTCAAAGCCTCGTTCTCCAACACACACAAACTGCACCTACTCATGAGTCCCCCTAAGCCAGGTGGTATCTTTCTCTCACCCCTCCCCTGGACAAAAGTGACTTTTCCTTCTGCAATCTGACAGCATCATGTTCACAGCCTTTGTACAACTGCTCTGCTTCCCATGCCACAGCATGGTGCAAGTGCTTTGGAGGATAGGATTAACATTCAAAATGATCTGGACAAACTGGAGAAATGGTCTGAAGTAAACTGGATGAAATTCAATAAGGACAAATGCAAAGTACTCCATTTAGGAAGGAACAATCAGTTGCACACATACAAAATGGGAAATGATTGCCTAGGAAGAAGTACTGTGGAAAGGGATCTGGGGGTCATAGTGGATCGCAAGCTAAATATGAGTCAACAGTGTAACACAGTTGTAAAAAAAGCAAACAAAATTCTGGGATGTATTAGCAGGAGTGCTGTGTTGTAAGCAAGATACGAGAAGTAATTCTTCTGCTCCACTCCACTCTAATTAGGCCTCAACTGGAGTATTGTTCTGGGCATCACATTTCAGGAAGGATGTGGACAAAATGGAGACAGTCCAGAGAACAGCAACAAAAATGATTAAAGGTCTAGAAAGCATGACCTATGAGGGAAGACAGAAAAAACAGGATTTGTTTAGTCTGGAAAACAGAAGACTGAGAGGGGACGTAACAGTTTTCAAGTATGTAAAAGGATCTTACAAGGAAGAGGAAGAAAAATTGTCCTATCCTTAGAGGTTAACCAGAATAAGAAGCAATGGGTTTAAATTGCAGCAAAGGAGGTTTAGGTTGGACATTAGGGAAAAACTTCCTAACTGTCAGGGTGGTTAAGCACTGGAATAAATTGCCCAGGGAGGTTGTGAAATCTCCGTCATTGGAGATCTTTAAGAGCAGGTTGGACAAACACCTGTCAGGAATGCTCTAGATAATTAGTCCTGCCATGAGTGCAGGGGACTGGACTAGATGACCTCTCGAGGTCCCTTTCTGTGCTATGATTCTATGCTGGACAGCTACTCACGTGGAGCATGTCCTGGAAATCAGCTTACCCCCACTGCATGAGGGCATGGTCACTTTTATCCTAGCTGGTGCCAGTTAAGTTCTGTGTGGGATGATTTCAGGCATGTGATTAGATAAAGCTAATACATTCTTCTCTGGCATATCCATAGTGCTGCTACCTCTGAAGGGCTCTACCTCACCAGAGACCTAGGAGTCAGTCATTCACTGCTGCAGTGCAAAGGCCTTTGAGCTGGACCATGGCAGCAGTTTAAATGAAGTGCCATAGAACGATCTGAGGTGTGAAATGAACCCCAGCTCCAACTGAAATTGCCACTGGGATTTGCCCAGGGCACCCCTCCACTTGGGAAGGGCCGAGCGCTCCCCACATGATACAGTGAATGCGGCTTAAAAACAAAACTACCCCTGAAGTGATTGTGATTACAACAGCTGCCTCCCAATGACATCACATATACACATCAAACAGAGGCCACCGAATTGCCCAAGAGGATAGAAATGTACAAAAATAACCTCTCTAAATGCCTCTTGCGCCATCAGAGCTAGCACTAGTGTGCAATTGGACCGAGTGCCAAAACAGTTGAGATCACACTTACATGGTGATTTCAAAATGACTAAACAACTAGCTTTGGGATCCTGATAATGGCTCTGATTCTCATTTCAGCTGTGGTCAGATCGCCAACAACAGTATCGGATTTCTCATTCTTAGCGTAAAGTCCGGCATCTGAGTGTTGTCTACTCTTGCAATTTAATTGCTTGTCTCTCTGAATTTGCTGTAAGTCTTAAAACTCTGCTTTACATGAGACTTTTTAGCCTTCGTGGCAGCAGACAGAAGCTTGAGAACATGAACCCTAAAAGTTTTAAAAGCACAAGGCCACCCCCCCAAACCCTCAATTTTTAAACCTCATATTATGCCAATCTCACGATTCCTGATCTTTTGAATGTGGGGGGTTGGCATTCCTGCATATATGGAATCATAGAACTGGAAGGGACCTCAAGAGGTCATCTAGTCCAATCCCCTGCACTCAAGGCAGGACTAAGTATTATCTAGACCAGGGGTCGGCAACCTTTCAGAAGTGGGGTGCCGAGTCTTCATTTATTCACTTTAATTTAAGGTTTCTCATGCCAGTAATACATTTTAACGTTTTTCGAAGGTCTCTCTCTATAAGTCTATATATTATATAACTAAACTATTGTCATATGTAAAATAAATAAGGTTTTCAAAATGTTTAAGAAGTTTCATTTAAAATTAAATTAAAATGCTGATCTTACGCCGCTGGCCCGCTCAGACCGCTGCCAGTCTGGGGTTCCATTCACCTAGGCAGGCAGCAGGCTGAGTGGGGCCTGCAGCCGGGACCCCGGCTGGCAAGGGGCCAGCAGCCAGAACCCCAGACCGGCAGTGGGCTGAGCGGCTCAGCCTGCTGCTGGTCTGGGGTTCCGTCCGCTGGCTCCTGCTAGCCAGGGTTCTGGCTGCTGGCCCCACTCAGCCCGCTGCTGGTCTGGGATCCCAGCCCTGCCCACATAGAGTGGGTACCTACCTTCTCCCTGGTTCTAGCCCATTCTTTTCCTCTCTCTCTCTCTCTCTCTCTCTCTCTGCACTGAGCTAGAGTGGGAGTGCACTGAGCACAGGGTTGGGGGTGAAGAAGCAGGCTGGGGGTTGGGGTGTAGGGTCTGGCCAGGAGCTAGAATGAGGGAGGGGGCTCAGGGTTGGGGCAGGAGGTTTGGGTGTGGAGTGCTTACCTGGGAAGCTCCCATTTGGTGTCAGGGGTGCAGGTAGGAATGTGGGGGTGTGAGTGCAGGAGCTCCCGGTTGGTGCTCAGGGTGGGGGTGAGACTGTAGGGGGTGCAAGAGTCAGGGCATGAGGTGGAGGGGCTGTGTATGTATGGGGGTGCAGGAGTCAGGGCAGGGGGCTGGGGGTGTGTGAGGAGGGTGCAGGAGTCAGGGTAGAGGGCTAGGGTCGTGGGGGGGTGGGCTAGAGTCATGGGGGTGCTCCCAGCCCCCTGCCCAGAGCAGCTCACAGCAGGGGGCTGGAGGGGATATGCCCTGATTCCAGCCCCTTTCCCCAAGGCCCCATCCCCACCTCTTCTCCATCTCCTCCCTGGAGCAGCGAATGTGCTGTGGCTCCACTTCTCCCCCTCCCGTGCAAGGGCCATCAGCTGATCAGCAGCTGGGAGGGAGAGGAGGAGGGGCAGGAACCCAACACGCTAGGGGAAGAGGCAGGGGAGGGGGGAGCTTGCCTGCCCTGCAGCAGCTGGCAGGACCAAGCTTCTTCATCCTGCCCCCGCGGGGGGGGGGGCGGCGGCAGAGAAGAGCGGGCCGGGGAGGGCAGGATTTTTAATGGCACGCTGCTGCCTGCCGGGGTCCCGGCCTGGGTTCGGCAGCAGGCTGAGCGGGACCAGCGGCTGGGACCTGGCAGGCAGCAGCATGCCATTAAAAATTGGCTCGCGTGCCATCTTTGGCATGCGTGCCATAGGTTGCCGACCCCCGATCTAGACCATCCCTGATGGTGTTTGTTCAACCTACTCTTAAAAATCCCGAATGATGGAGATTTCACAACCTCCCGAGGCAATTTATTCCAGTGCTTAACCACTCTGACAGTTAGGAAGTTTTTCCTAATGTCCAACCTAAACCACCCTTGCTGCAATTTAAGCCCATTGCTGCTTGTCCTATCTCCAGAGGTTAAGAAGAACAATTTTTCTCCCTCCTCCTTGTAACAACCTTTTATGTACTTAAAAACTGTTATCATGTCCCCTTTCAGTCTTCTGTTCTCCAGACTAAGCAAACCAATTTTTTCAATCTTCCCTCATAGGTCATGTTTTGTAGACCTTTAATCATTTTGGTTGCTCTTCTCTGGACTTTCTCCAACTTGTCCACATCCTTCCTGAAATGTGGCACCAAGAACTGGATGCAATACTCCAGTTGAGGCCTAATCAGCACGCAGTAGAGCGGACGAATTACTTCTCGTGTCTTGCTTATGATACTCCTGCTAATACATCCAGGAATGATGTTTGCTTGTTGACTCATATTTAGCTTGCAATCCACTATGACCTCCAGATCCCTTTCCATAGTACTCCTTCCTAGGCAGTCATTTCCTATTTTGTATGTGTGCAACTGATTGTTCCTTCCTAAGTGGAGTACTTTGCATTTGTTCTTATTGAATTTCATTCTATTTACTTCAGACCATTTCTCCAGTTTGTCCAGATCGTACATCTTTCTGAAGAGCCATCTGACATCAGCAGGCATAGAGAAGTTTAAAATCTGCATTGAAACCTTTACAATGGGAAACTAGAGAGAGAAACAACTACTTCCGTCTGTGCAAGGTGATTTGAGTAACATCCGGGGAAACAAACACTGTGCTCCCAAAAAAGGGAATCACGGTGTGGAGTCAACTCTCAATATCCACTTCTGCTCTGTGGTTCAAATCAAAATGAATTGTTAGTGTTAGCATTAGTATTATGTTATTATCTACTGCTCTGACTGAGTTGGGGGTCCCAGTTGTGCAAGACAGTGTACAGCAACACAGAGTCCTTGTTCTGAAGAACTTACAATGTAAATGGCTGAGGCAAAGGGTAGGAGAGGAAATGGAGGCGCAGACAGGGAGGTGAAGTGACTTTCTTGGGGTCACACAGTAGATCAGTGGTAGAGAGGGCAGGTCAATGTTGTATTGCCAAATCCCAGGAAAAGCACAACTTTTCTAAAGCAATAAACTGATGCAGGTTTCTTTAAAAGATGGAATCTCTCTGGCTCAGTTAAGATGTTATGTGCCTGAGCATGGCTAGACAGAGAGGGGAGTCTGGTGAATAGTCACTCTGCAGCATGTTTCCCTTGGAAAAACATAGAATCACAGAAATGTAGGGCTGAAAGGGACCTTGAAAGGTCATCTAGTCCAGCGCCTTGCACTGGGGCAGGACCAAGGAACCTAGATCACTCCGACAGGTGTCTGTCCAGCCTGTTCTTAAACACCTCCAGTGATGGGGGTTCCATAACTGCATTGTGACTTTCTATTGCCTGAGTATCCTTGAGGGGCCCTTCTGGGGTTTTCCAGCATATGGAAAATGACTGGGTAAGCCCCTGATAGAAGAGGAAGGATGGGGCACGGGTACCTCAGCTTACAGAACCATCACTAGATTCTGTTCTAGCTCTTTCTTTCTGGTGTGGGGAAAAAAATAACTTGAGACGATTAGCTTAGCAGTAGGAGGGGAACGGAAGTAAGTTGGAGGGCAACGGAAATGGAGATGTCTGTTAAAAGAAAGAGGTGATGACAACAATGTAGTTGAAGTCAATACCAGTTTGTGAGGCACAGCGTGAATCTGGGATGACAGAACAAAAATGGAGAGGATTCTATTCAATGGAACAGCTTCCGTGGGGTTTACTTTCCTTTGGCTAATTTTGAATTGGCCCGTTCTACGTGCCTTGATGTTCACAAAGCTTACGGCAATGGGTTGGGAGGGAGGATAAAGGTTTGTTTCCTCCAACAGCAGATATATTTTTGAATGCTATTATAGAAACTCTTATTCGTATTCCGGTAGCATGTAGATCCCAGCAGAGATGGGGGAGCATTGTGCCCATACTCACCTCTTGAATCTACTCATGGGATTTAGAAAAAAATGGGAGAGATTTTCAAAAGTGCCAAAGAGATTTGGATGCTCAATACCCACTGAAAACCAACGGGAGTTTTGCTCCTTAGGCTAGGTCTACACCAGAAAAGGTGTGTTGGTATAGCTATGTTGGCAAACCCTCTGGGGTGGATGCAGCTTAAATTGGCAAAGGAGTGTTTTTGCCAGTAGAGCTTATACTGATTCCCAAAGCAAAATAAGCTACACTGATAAAAGCACTTTGTGGTGTATTGGAATGTAATAACAATGGAAAATGTCAGAATAACGGGCTCCAATGGAATTATTTAATCAAATATTCATACAGCACTGCACAGGATACAGAAAGAAAACATGTCTTCCCATCCCCTGTAGATAGTGAAGAGAAAGTAGTTGGGCCTTTCCTCTGTACCTGCTGGAATGCTGGCAGCATTCATTCCCAATCTAACTTCCCAAACCTCTGTCCCTTTATAGGGTTTGAGACAAAGAAATGCCTTTTTGGAGGGCAAAATACTTTCCCATGATTAGTTTCACCCTGTTCTGCTTTTGATACCTTATCTGAACTAATTACTTATGGTGTTTCTGTCATGGCTGTCCCAGGTTCCATGGCTGAGTTAAACTAAAGGGCTTTCTGATCTGGTCGTTATTACTGACAGCTGTGGCAACTGGCAGCTCTTAATGAGTTTAAAAATACCTTTCAGTGGGTCATTATTTCACCCCTTACAGAAAACATTTGCAATCACAAGTACCTCTTATTGCGCAGGGAACATAATTAGATCGCAAGCATTCCTTACCAATTACTCAGTCTTATTTATTATAACATACTTCTATAGGTACCTTTCATTAGTTCTGAGGGGTCCCTTCCCTGGGTGTCTGGCTATATTAGTAAGGTCAGGGTAAAAGATTATACACGTTCCATTACTGAATTCATTGTTTCCTTCACCCATTAGGTTCGATTGAAGGACAAAGTACTTTTCCGTTTCAGTAGATATAAGGCACTAAATATATTGATTCACAACATAAAAGGGACTTTGGTTAGCATATAATAATTATGAGAGTTTAACACTATAAATCATAAAGCTAATATTTACTACCACTTTTATGCTGGTACAAACACTGCTACATTAGGCCTTTTGCTGGTATAGAAATGTCACACAAAAATCCCACTCCTGACTGAATTTACTGTTCTTGCAAAAGTTTCTAGCATAGCCCTGGCCTAAATCACATCTGAAAAGTCCCACCCCATAGGACTAACCAGTGGGAGTTACCAGTAGTTCTGTTCTATATGATGAGATTTTCAAAGCCTACTAGGGGACTTAGTTGCACAGTTCACATTAATTGCAATGGGGGTAGTGGAGCTAACTCCTCCTAAATTTTCCCTACAACTTGCCTAGTGAATTCCTCCCCAGCACATACATAGCGAATATCTGAAGGTTCCTTCAAGCAGAAGTGACAAGGTTTTGATCCTTGCTGAAGCTCTGACTCTCAGCAGTAAAGGGATTGGAGACGGGTCCCTCAAGATAACAGCAAAGTCAATAAAATTGAGACAAATGGGCAGCCAGCGGCAGTTCTTGCAGCTCCATCCAGCCTAGTAGCTTTCTGTGTGGGGCCCATCTCTCCAACGACATGGGACCCTGCAGCAGCAGCCACAGACAGATATTTTCTAACCACAAGGGAGCGCGGGGAAGACCTTGATTTTTTTTTTCCCACCTCGGATAACAAACTACCCAGTGCTTAAGTGATCTGACAAACGTATGTGGGGGTCTTATCACCCCCATCCGTGCCCATTTGCTTGCCCAGCAACTGATTCTGGCCCCACCTCCCCTCTGCTCCTCCTGCAGCTCCTGGGGTTCTTTACCTCCCTTTCCCAGAGCAGTGAGGGGTGGGAACAGGATTCCCTCTGCCCCTTCCCATGCTGGATGCAGCAGGGAGGGACAGGGGCGGAGCCATCCTATTGCTCCCAGGAGCAGAGGAGGAATTGGGGCCACCCAGAGCAGATGGGTAATTTCCACTTCCTCCTTTGCCCTCCCCTCTTGTGAGAACAGTGTGGGTTCCAGTGGGGAGGGGTGATCCTGGTGTGTGTGTGTGTGTGTGTGGGGAGTGGGTTGTGCCTGTGTCTGTGGGGGTGTGGAGCCCAGTCTGGGGGCTGCAGGAGCGATACAACACAGGAGCTGTTGTAAAAAGCTGTGCTTAAAGCATGCCCCACTGTGACCCAGCTTGATTTCAAAAACAACAACCACCACCCTTGTCCCCAGATCTGCGACCCATTCCCACCCTGCACGCTTGAAGCACTGGCAGCACCTCCATGCTGTTACAGCACGCTGGGGCTTGGGGGTCTGTACGGACTCACAGGGAACGCCACCGCCTACCATGTTGCCAACGCCACTTCTACAGCACCCAGCTTTTCCTTGCTGATCTCCAACTCAAGCACTGGCCAGGCCTGACCCTGCTCATCCTATGAGAGAGGGAGGCAACGGGCTGCAGAGCACACAGTCTGTTCCTTGTAAGTTACACCGTCTCTTTCTCTGCTTTGTACCATAGGTTGAAGTAAGAGCCAAAATTGTGAGCTCGCTCTCTTCTTCCTGTTGCCACTTTCCCCTCCAAACGACGGCGCATCCTGCCAGCCACACCATGTCATCAGACCCAACTACTCCTACGACAGTCCCAACCCTCCACTCCCCAAAGTCGCCTGTCTGGCCCACCTTCCCCTTTCATCGGGAGGGAAGTCGAATCTGGGAGCGGGGCAATCTTCTGCTCCGGGACCTGCCCAGCCCCCTCCCCACCAAAAGAACCAGAACATACTCTGCGTAAGTATCTGGCTTATGCTGCTGAGGGTTGGACGGGGCGGTCACTGCACAAGGGGCAATAGGGCAGAGTATAAAAATCCTGTGGACTGCCCCAATGTGGGGGAGCAATGGGAGAGATTGTAGCTGCTGTGTGTATGTGATTACACCCAGACACCCACTGGGGTGGTCTTCCTTTGCTGGTTCAACCACATTAGCTCAGAGACAAGCAGGTATTCTCGGAGCTGTGCTGACCTGGATGATGCATACGCATAAGGAGTAGGAAGCCAGGGGAGACAGGGCCATGGAGAGTGTGTTTTTGAGTGTGTGCTGCAGACGGGGGAACAGCTTATGTGTAACTGAGCTGGCGCTTGCCCTGTGGTCTCTGCGCAGGGGTATGTGTGCGCATGCACATACTGTTACACGCCAACAATGCTCATGGTGAGCAAACTCAGACCTGTGTCCCCGGGTGCCCTAGGCATGGAGAGGATCTGATGCCTCCACAAGTAGCTCCCTTACTTCCACCCACCCAGCTGGCTCCCTACTGTCATCCCCTCCCCTAAACAGAGGAATCGGTACCCACTCAAAAGCACACGGCAGGTGCTTTTAATTTCAGCCCCCCTCCCTCCTAGAACCCTCTGCACTAGTTAGTGATGCTTCAAAGGAGGTCCTGAGGTAATGGACGTGAAGGATTCTAGGCTGCCAAGGACCCCTCCCTCATACGCACCTCCCCCTCTACTGAGTAAAAATGGGAGCTGCCCCTTAGCAGCCATGGGGGAGCAGATAGGCAGATGCCCCAGGGCTGGTGAAGAGCTGTCTGGGACTGGCACGTTGGTGGGTGATTGGCACTCAGAGTGCTATTGCAGAGGTGCCACTTTAACATGTGGCACTCTGGGCTGCTGCCTCCCTAGCCAGTGGCCACTTGACATGGTGAGTGCGTGGCTGAACCCACCCCGTCCCCCTCCCCCCAATGTGCCGCAGAGGTTGAGAGAAGTGCTCTGTGTGGCATAGGGGGCTCAGCCCTTTCAGTCGCATAGTGACTGCTCCCTTTGAAAGGAGGCTATTGCCTGGCTACGGTCTGTTAATTTTGTAAATAGCTGACTGATTTCTGACCCAACCTTTTCCTCTTCCACTGCCTATCTCTCCGCTGCAACGCCAGCAATACCTGGGTCTGACAGGCCTTTGCCAGACAGTGGGGATAACAATAGAAGCAATACAATGTCTTTGATTCCTGGCTGGGTTTGGGATTGTCCGTTGTGGAGAGCTGCTTCTGGCAGAGGAGAGGATCCTAAAAATCTGCCTCCCGGTTGTAATTGCAACCTTGATCTTCTGAGAAATCGTGATTAACAGTGTCTGTCCTGCTAAACTGAGTGGCATCCATGGCAACCAGAAGACCCTGTAAACAACTGACACTTTCAAACAAACTCTCCCTTCTTTATCCCGAGTGTGCAGGTCTAACTCTGGTATTAAGAGCACCAGTCACTTTAGTATCTAGCTTCTTAGCAGATGGCATATATAGAAGTTACCCATTACCCCCTGGTCTGCCAGTTCAGTGGTCCTGGGAACACAAGACCATGATCTTAATGGTAAGGGACACCATTTTGTTTAGAAAAGTGGCGACACAACTCTCTCCTGGGCTAAAGATGTGGTGAGACTGATTGGTCTGGCTCCTTTAAGTGGCACTGCCTAATGGTGTCTCTTGTGGTGCCAACTGTGAGACTACTTCACCTCTTCCCCACTCCTCTCTCCTTCCCTAGGACAGCTCGTGCCTCCGCTGGTCCTGTTTTCAAGGGCGTCTGTAAGCAGTTCTCGCGCTCCCAGGGCCACGGTTTCATCACTCCAGAGAACGGCACAGAGGACATATTTGTACACGTGTCTGAGTGAGTCCTGTGGGGAATGGGATATAGAACCTTTCACCTTGAGGGCATCGCTAGGTCCAGGAGGACTGGATGAACGAAGGGACTGCGAATGGGACAGGATTCTTTAACTTGGAGGTCACTGGTAACAATAGATGGGAATGACCAGAAATTGTTGCCACTTGATGGCTGTTTGGGGCCTGTGAGAAGTGAGTTTGGGCTAGGGGAGCCAGCAGGATTTCAGGTCAGTTTGTTGTGGAGATGCATTCACATGATACAAATAGCCATGATGACTGGTGTTAACTGGGGCATGAGGGCTAGCTGATGAGATTGATTATGGAACCTAGGACTGGCTAAAATCTTCAGGGGGGAGGGATGGGCCGACTCCACTTTGAAGCCTGCTCCTTTCCAGAACTGGGCTCTCTAGGTTGGAGGCATAGTGTGTGTCAGCAAAGTGCACACAGTGCTGCTGGTTGGGCTGTACCTGTTCTGGAGGTAAAACCTCTTCCGGAAGTCTGGATCTTGTGTCCCACCACAGCAAAACATTTATTAAGGCTGGGATTTCCAAAGGGGCCCACAGAGTCAGGGACCTGAATGCCAGAGGCGTGAACTTGCTTTTGCCCCATTGAAGGACCCCAGATAATGGGACTTAGCCTGGTACCAGAGTCCCTCATGGCATCATCCTGTAGTCAGGGAGAGGAGGGGCTATCACTGCAGCTCTTTCCACCCCTATAGAAAGGGCACAGCTGATGTCAGGTCTTCAGGAATGAAGCATTTGTCCCCACTCCCCCAAGAGCAGCCTGTGACCAAGGACATCACTAGTTCCTGATTATTTTTTTGGCTTTGGTCTCGTTTCATCCTCTAATGATCTGCCATGTCTTCCTCTCTTCCAGCATCGAGGGGGAGTACGTCCCCATGGAAGGAGATGAGGTCACATACAAAATTTGCCCCATTCCACCCAAGAACCAGAAGTTCCAGGCTGTGGAGGTGGTGCTCACCAACCTGGCCCCGCACACAAAGCACGAGACATGGTCCGGCCAAATAATTGGATCCTAGGCTTCGGGTGGAGACTACATGGGCTGGCTCAGTCTAGAGGCGGGGTGGGGGTGGGGACAGGGATAAAGTCTGGGACAGCTGGCTTGCGGGGGAGAGGGGTGGGATCACATTTCTTGTTTGCGAAGTGACATGTAGCCGTATCCATTCTGTGTTTTTTATACGATTACATCCTTGTTTGTAACTGTGTCTTCTTGAGGGCGGAGGGAGAGGTAGAGCTGCTTTGGGGCAGATTCCCACTTTCCTACATGTCATGAGCTCATGTGGTCTCTCCTCAGGGACATGTGCAGAAGAGCCTGTTTTGTGTTGGGAGAGGAGAGGTGTGAACCCAGCAGGAGCTGATGTCCAGTTTATCCTGCTGCCCATGCTATCCAAACTCACCACCCTTCCCTGATCCCAACTCCTTCAGGAAGATCCAGATCCCCCATGCAGGGGGCCAGGACAGCCAGAGTTTTGAGCCCCGCAACTTCCTCAAAGCAGATGCTAACGAGAGCCAGGGGGAATAAGGGGTGGGTGGCAATATTCCTGGAGACAGTGGGCAAGGAGGCACTCATCATTTGAGGGGCAGTGCAGCCCCACAGAGTCTTAAAGAAACATGTAGATTGAAAGCTCCAGTTCGGGGTTCTAGAGTCTTTCCTGGGACTCCCTCACCTGGCAAGAGATGGAATTTATTCCCCCTCCAGCCAGTGAGGGGAGAGAAGAGGCAAAATGGAGTGTACCTCCCCCAGGTCATTTTATACACCTGCCTGCTGGCTCTGAGCAGCTGCAGAGTGAAAGTTGTGCTCCATGGGCTCTGGATCTGGCCACTGCTCTAGTGAGGCTCATTTGCACCTCCTTTGCCTGTAATTCCCCCAAATACTGGCATCCTGAGCCTGGGGAGTATATACCAAGAGGCTGTTTTTTTTTTTTCTTTAAGGCAATGGAATGTACCTCTGTGTGGGGGCATGGGGGAGTCTTTTAAAATATGAATTAAGTCTCTCTCCCCACCCTTCCCTCAGGTCCCCACACATGTGATTGAGATTTGCCAAATCTCATTAGTGTGGAGGGAGATGTCCTAAAAACAATTAGGTTAGCTTTGAAAACTTCTTCCTGTCCAGAGTGCTAGGAGACTTTGGCTCTAGTCTGTATAAACTCACTGTGGGGCTTTGGACAAGTCACTTAGGCAGCAGACTCAGAAGGGATCTCTGATTCTTATTTCGTGGTGCTTCAGTTTTTAGTGGCTGAATTTGAATCATCTTGGATCAGACATTCAGAGGTGCTGGGCATCCACAGTCCCCAATCACTTCATCTGGAGTTGTGGGTCTGCAGCATGTCTGCAAATCAGGGCCTAAGTGTCTCAGTATATGCTTTTCTGAACCTCTGCCTCCATTTCCCCATTGGGACAATGAAGTCTGTTCTCCCTCAGTCCTACCCATTTTGAGGCCTGCGCTTCGGAGGTTCACTAGAAGTACTAGTTGGTATTTACAGTCTTACTCATACTCCTTTAGAAATCTTCCTCGTTCAGATGATCACAGGTCAAACATCCCTGTATAGACGTTTGTGTGGTGTTTATTGTTGTGTGGGTGTGTGTGGAGAGAGATCAGGAAAGAGCATAACAAACCAAGAAGGCAATGGGAATAAATCTAGACTCTAGTTACTGATGTCCTGTCCAGTCATGCAGACTCACCAAATTGTAGGCTACTCGCTGTCTTTAATCCTCAAAAGAGTGGTCCTCACTAGCTACATAGCTGGATAAATAGTTCCTGCTTTAGATTAAGTTGATTAAATTATTTAAGCAATTTAATATAATAAATCTTTGCAAATGCAAAATGTAAGATTTTTCTTTTTTAGGAGGCACTCTTCTCAAGTTTCCTCTAGCCGCAACAAATGGTACATTCTGGTTCCTGCTCCCCCATCTCACACACACACACACAAAAACCCATGGTTTGTTCCTGTCCTTGAGTGTCCTAGTTGTTGTAGCAACTCTGTCTCTGTGACCCTGTGGATTTACATGGCATAATTACTGTGGTTGCTATGGTACCATGGTGTGCTGTATGTACAGGTCACACTCTCTATACAGGATAGGGAGGATTGTGCCAGGGGGTGATTTGGGCTTGATGGCTGAAGCAGGAACTCTTAATATCCTGATCACATACAGCACCATAGATGCTGCAGATGAAAAAGACCTGCTAGGTACACCCCCACCCTCCCCAGCTGGTGATTTTTGCACTGAGAATGGATGAATAGCAGAGCAGTGGTCTGGGCTGGTAGCTATTGCTCTATGCTGCTGCATGGCCAGAGACCTGGGGTTGAAGACCCCTCTGCACTTCCGCAGTGTTTAGAGGTGTTGCAGGTGAAGCAGCACTTTTCTTTGGAGCTGACCTGAGTTTTGGGCTACAGCTCCCCTCCCCTCTTGTTAACACAAATTCTCTTTGCGTATGTTTGTGTGGCTGGGAAGTGAGGGAGATGGAGGAAGGGTATAGGTGGCAGCATGTTCTCAGGGGTAGTAGTCTAGTTGGCTATGCAGTAATTCATGGTGGGAATTCAGCTGCCTAGATGTGCCTCTTTAGTCCTGCTTCCTCCAGTTATAGTACGTGGGTCTCTCTGGGCACCTCCCCCTGGGGCATACAGGATCACTGCTACAACATAACCTTAATTTCTGGTCTTCCTATAAATATCCTGAGGAGGCAAATCTCCCAATGCAGCTTGACAGGAGAGGGGAGGGGCTCTGTGTGTAGGGCGTAGCTGGTATGATCTTGCATATTATCGGCAGGCTGAGGCACATTCCAGTGTAAGCACATGTGTATTGACCAGGGGTTTAGCCAGGGCTGAAACTCTGTGTGCACTGATACTATCTGCTCCTCAACCTGAATCAACCCTCTGGAGACTCTGTAACCAAACACGTCCTCCTGAGGACTCATTCGGGCTGGTCCTCTGGAAAATGCCGGCATCCCAAGGGTGAAGAAGCTGGAGTGGAGGGGATGTTGGCCAAGCACAGCAACAACAGTGGCGTGCGGGGTGAAGTCAGTTTTGCTGAGTGGCAGGATGCCCTTGGGGGAAGTGGATGGGCTGCCTGGTCCAGAGAGCGAAAGCACATGTGCATGAGCAGCACCTGTGTTAGAAGAGGGGGCAACGCTGTCAGGTGGCTTTGTATGGTGGCTAGAGGGCAGTGTTTTCCCCGGTATTGCTTCCGGTACCATGGGTGCGCGGGTTCTGCCCTGACTCAGAGAGGAGACACCATCCTGCCAGGACTTTGCTGAAGCCTAAAATGCCTGGTATGCTTTGGAGCCTAGCCCAATATCCATTCATAGTTGAGGTATCTGGTGAGATCAGTGGCCCATCAAGTCCGGTTGGTACATGAGCCTTCCTTTCGTTTCCCCTACTCAAATGGGTTCAGGCTGTGCCACTGCTATTCTATGGGTGCAGTGTTACACTCCCGGGAGCAAAGGGGAAATTCCTTGCGCGTCACAACAGCCTTACTAGCCTGCCCTTTGAAGCTGAACTGTTCAAGGACTGGGGGTTATTTACAGTCTCATCCTACTGCCACTGAAATCAATGGCAAAACTTATATTGGCGCTGTTGGGAGTGGGATCTGGCCTATCACAGAGTGATTCATAACAGGGCTTAACTCCTGGAACCCACTGGGCTGTGAGCTCCTGCCCGTGTGTGTGAGACAGAGGAAGGAATGCTGTAGTCTGCTCATCTCATGCAACACCTGCCTCAGCCCTTGAGGGCAAACTAATTAGGGGACCAGGTTATTCCCTCCTCACTGGAGGCTCTGTCCTGAATGCTGAGGTAACTCCACCACATCCTCACTGCTGTTCTTTGGTTATCAAGCTTAAAACAGCAGCAGCCACCTATGTCTCCTCATGGTGGAGCAACAAGTGCCAGAAACTGCAACTCCCTCTGGCATCTCTCCTGGAACGGGCAGCTGGCTTGGCCACAACCAACTCTTTGGTTCTTTTGGAAGTAAACTAAAATCTTAGAAGTGTTTTTTTACAACTCTGGTGTGGTTCCCACCTGTCTGATCTTGTGTCAACTTCTGTAACACTGGCAATAAACCATTGAAAGTGACTTTCCCATGAGTCCTGACTCTCTCATCTCTCTTGTGTGGTGGCTCTTTCATCTGCCTGACATGGGCAGGGCCCTCACTGCAGGACTGTCCCCAGGATCTTCCACTAAGGCTGATTAGTCTCACAGCTGCAGCAGGAGAGAAGTATCTGGCTCCCCTTCTGTTACTAGACCCTGCTAGCTGTTGCTGTGATTGGCCCCAGTGGGTTGCAAGAGTACTGAGGTACAAAGCACACAGCGCTCCTTGGCCACATTTAATATTTTAATGTTTGTTAAATAAATGTATTTTAAACACTTGGGATCAATTGTACAGGAGCTACCTGGCTCACTGCAGATGTGACCAGAGCCACCTGTCTCCTTGGTCACCGACACATCCATTGATGTTCACATACACACACAGCAATAACTCTGATACACATATTCCTGCTTAATCGTGGTAGATATCATGACAGTACAAGCTGTGGACAGTACAAGGAGAGGTTTCAGAATAGCACCCATGTTAGTCTGTATCCGCAAAAAGAACAGGAGTACTTGTGGCACCTTAGAGACTAACAAATTTATTTGAGCATAAGCTTTCGTGAGCTACAGCTCACTTCATCGGATGCTCATGAAAGCTTATGCTCAAATAAATTTGTTAGTCTCTAAGGTGCCACAAGTAGTCCTTTTTTTTTTTTAAAAAGTACAAGGAGAGTCCTCCTGCATCCCAGGGCAGGGGGGAAGGCAGAGGAGAGTGCTAATAGGTCCAGCCACCTCGTGGCTAGTCAGAGGTATAACACAAAGGAGGCGTATTCCCTGTTTTGTAGCCCTTCATGGGCTACTGAATGCTCTGTCTCCTGTTGTTGTGAGGAGGAGTGTGTGTGTGTGTGTGTGTGTGGAGGGGTGAGGGACAGGACAGGGCTCCCACTTCATGCCCTCCCCATCTGTCACAGTGAGATCAGCCCAGCAGGGTTACAAATACAGGGTTAGGAAACAGACATGGAAAAAACCAGAGATGCTAAATTCTAGACCAGGGTCGGCAACCTTTCAGGAGTGGTGTGCTGAATCTTCATTTATTCACTTTAATTTAAGGTTTTGCGTGCTAGTAATACATTTTAATGTTTTTTAGAAGGTCTCTCTCTATAAGTCTATATATTATATAATTAAACTATTGTCGTATGTAAAGTAAACAAGGTTTTCAAAATGTTTAAGAAGCTTAATTTAAAATTAAATTAAAATGCTGATCTCATGCCGTTGGCCCGCTCAGCCCATTGCCAGCCTGGAGTTCTGTTCACCTAGGCCGGCAGCAGGCTGAGTGGGGCCTGCGGCCAGGACCCTGGCTGGCAAGGGACCGGCAGTCAGAACCCCAGACAGGCAGTGGGCTGAGCAGCTCAGCCCGCTGCCACTCAGCCCGCTGCCGGTCTGGGGTCCTGGCCCTGCCCACATAGAGTGGGTACATACCTACCTTCTCCCATTCTCTTCCTCCCTCTCTGCACTGAGCTAGGGTGGGAGTGCACTGAGCACAGGGCTGGGGGTGAAGAAGCAGGCTGGGGGTTGGGGTGTAGGGTCTGGCCAGGAGCTAGAATGAGGGAGGGGGCTCAGGGTTGGGGTGTGGAGTGCTTACCTGGGCAGCTCCCATTTGGTTTGAGGGGTGCAAGTAGGAATGTGGGGGGGGTGCAGGAGCTCCTGTTTGGTGCTCAGGGTGGGGGTGAGAATGTGCGGGGTGTAAGAGTCAGAGCATGGGGGGGGTGGGTATGTGTGGGGGGTGCAGGAGTCAGGGCAGAGGGCTGGGGGAGGGTGGGCTAGGTCGTGGGGGTGCTCCCAGCCCCCTGCCCAGAGCGGCTCACGGCAGGGGCTGGAGGGGATATGCCCTGAATCCAGCCCCCTTCCCCAAGGCCCCATCCCCACCTCTTCTCCGCCTCCTCCCCGAGCAGCTAGCACCCTGCGGCTCCGCTTCTCCCCCTCCCTCATCAGTTGATTGGTGGCAGGGAGGGAGAAGAGGGGTAGGAACCCAGCACACGGGGGAAGAGGGCGCTTGCCTGCTCTGCAGCAGCTGGCAGGACCAAGCTTCTTCACCCTGCCCCCGCGGGGGGTTGGGGTGCAGAGAAGAGCAGGCGAGGGCAGGCAGGATTTTTAATAGCATGCTGCTGCCTGCCGGGGACCTGGCAGCAGCGTGCCATTAAAAATCATCTCGCGTGCTGTCTTTGGCACACATGCCATAGGTTGCCGACCCGTTCTATACCAACAATTATTCCCATCTTCCCTCTCACCTAACACCATTGCCCCCCTGTGCACTCCCTGCTAGGGCAGTGGTGACACAGGTGGGATGGGTGCTTCTCATGCTTGTGTGCTGATACAAGCCACACCACGGCATGGTGTCAGGACTCAGATGGGTGGATTCCCCTTCCCAGCTCCTCCGAGCGCTGGCAGAGTGGCCATCTCACCTGCTATGTGCCCTGGGGCATGCAGACCCTGCTCTAGCCCCCTGGGAGGGGTCTGACAACTAGCACCTGGTGAGTATTTCCAGGGGGCAGGAAGAGTGACTACATGAGGGAGGGCTCTAGGAACAGGCGGTGCACACAAGCACTTCCTAGGAATGTAACCATGGGGTGTGGTGAAACAGAGGCTTTTCCGCTCCTGAAAGCTGCTGCTCAGGCAGGGCACAGGCCGTCACCCACTCTAATCCCTCCCAAGGAGCCCAGTCCTGCCCCTTCCCTCCACACCTGCATTTGGGCCCTTGCCTACATCAGTGTAGTAGAGCAGGGCCAGCATTGTCAGCAGAGCCAGTGCCAAGGGGAGGCAGCCAAGCTAAGCCACCCGGGGCCTGCTTCTCCAAGGCACTGAGCAGGTGCACACCATGCCGTCAGCCCCTTGGCACAGCAGGGCCTGGGGGGTTGGGATTAGGCCCCCAAAGTCAGAAGTGGCTTTTGAAAATGTTGGTACAAGCCCATCCCCTTCCCCCCATGGTGCTGCCTCCTTACTGCTGTCGCTGCCAGGCCAGGTGGGGGCCTGTGGGCAGGGAAAGGCTAGAACAGGAGGCCTGGCTCAATCTTTGCTTTTGCCAAGGATGGTAGCAGGGTGAGCTCTGCTCTACCCTAGCCAGGCTAACTGCTTAAACCCAGCCCAGCTGCTCCACTTACACAGCCTTAAAAGCAGGGCTGTGACAGCCCGGGCATTGGCCAACAGTGCAGTTTGGAGAAGGGGCCTCCACAGCTAAATCCATGAGCCTCTACAGCCAGAGCTGCAGAGCCTGGTGCTGTGGCTGCGAGATGCAATGGACTCCCCTCTGCTGTGGACTGGCACGGGGGGAAGCCCACCGCATGCTGACTTGGCCCCTAATATAGTTTGGGTTCTAACAGAGAGGGAGCCTAATGGTAGCCCAGGGCTGGCAGGGCATCACCTACTACAGTGGTTCTGAAACAGATTCATGGAGCTGCATCTGCTACCACGAGGAGCAATATTCAGGCGGCAGGTGCTGAACTGTGCTGGGCTCCCGCTAATGCAAGGCCAAGGGCGCACAACTCCATGTGAAGCTTAGCACTGCTGAGGAAAGGCCCTTTGCGTTCCCAGCTGAGTAGGGAAGCCAGCATTGCCCACCTTCCAGTAGTGGGCTCCTGGGAAGATGACCCCAGGCGAGTCCCAAGTGGGTGCAGTGCAGGCAGAGCACTGTGATGAGCTGGAGCCGGTTCGCACCAGTTCGCTGGAACCGGTTGTTAAATTTAGAAGCCCTTTTAGAACCGGTTGTCCTGCGAGGGACAAGTGGTTCTAAAAGGGCTTCTAAATTTAACAACCGGCCAAAAGTGGCGCCATGGGTGCTCCGGGGCTGGATTGGTGGCAGGGAGGGAGCCACGGGGAAAATTTGCTGGAGCACCCACGGAGAAAATTTGGTGGGTGTAGAGCACCCCCGGCAGCTCCCTGCCCCGCCCCAGCTCACCTCTGCTCTGCCTCCGCCCCCGAGTTACGCACTGCCCTGCTCTGCTTCTCTGCCCCCCCGACTTCCTGCGAATCAGCTCTTCGCGCGGGAAGCCAGGGGGCTGAGAAGCAAGTGGCAGCTTTGTGCTCAGGCCCAGGGAGGCAGAGGTGAGCTGGGGGGGAAGGAGGGGCAAGGAGGGCCACCCGCACTGCAGCAGGTAACCTGGGGTGCAGGTAACCCCACCCCACTCCAGCTCACCTCTGCCTCCCTGGGCCTGAGTGCGAAGCTGCCGCTTGCTTCTCAGCCCTCCCAGGCTTCCCGCACGAAGAGCTGATTCGCAGGAAGCCGGGGCGGGGAGGTGGAGAAGCAGAGCAGGGCGGCGCGTTAAGGGGAGGAGTCGGAGCGGAGGTGAGGTGAGCTGGGGCCGGGTGTGGGCAGGGAGCTGCTGGTGGCTGCTCTGCACCCACCAAGTTTTCCCCATGGGTGCTCCAGCCCTGGAGCACCCATGGAATCGGTGCCTAAAGTGCCACTTTTGATGTGATCGGTGGGAGGACGGCCGCTCCCCCTGCTCCCCACCTAGCTACGCTCCCCTGCCCCTAGGAGCCAGAGGGACCTGCCAGATGCTTCCTGGGAACCACCCCAGGTAAGCACCGCTGGGACTCCCCACCTCACCCACCGGCAGGTCCCTCTGGCTCTTAGGGGCGGGGTGGGCACCCACTATGGTGGCCCATGAGACCCTCCTGCCCAGTTCTGGGGGCAGTCAGGGGACAGGGGTGGATGGGGCAGGGATCTGGGGGGTATCAAGGAATGCAGGGGGCAGGGATGGGGCAGGAGTCCCAGGGGGGCGTGGATGGGCCATGACCCCCTCGTGGGGTGAGGAGGGAACCGGTTGTTAAGATTTTGGCAGCTCATCACTGGCAGAGCACCACGGGGTGGGGAAGCTGTGTAACCCTGCATCATGGCACAGATAAGCTCCTGAATAGGAAAAGCACCCATGTTAAGTATCCTCACACCTTCTTGTCAACTGTCTAAATGGGCCATCTTGATGATCACTACAAAAGGTTTTTTTCTCCTGCTGATAATAGCTTATCTTAATTAATTAGCCTCTTACAGTTTGTATGGCAACTTGCACCTTCTCTGTATGTGTATATATATATTTATCTTCTTACTGTATGTTCCATTCTATGTGTCTGCTGAAGTGGGCTGTGCCCATGAAAGCTTATGCTCTAATAAATTTGTTAGTCTCTAAGGTGCCACAAGTCCTCCTGTTCTTTTTGCCTCCTTAAAAGGTGACTGGCAAAAGGGAATGCGGCAAATTAGAGCTGTTCCGTGCTTTGTTTCCAGCTGGATAAAGAACGCTTGAAAGGGTTGGGTTGGCTTTTTAAAGTGTGGGGATTTTTGAACTAGAAATCGAGCTCTTGTCTAGGCTGGCAGTCCTAAGGGTGTCTGGTGTTGTCATCACTTCATAGCTTCTCCAGACAGGAAGACTTGAGCAATTGGGAGAGAAAAGGGCATAACTCTTAGACTGCTGAAACTGCCAGAGGTGGTGTTTGTTGGTGGTTTTTGTTTTTGTTTTTTTTCTTTTTACACAAACTTAATACCCACCCAACTCCAATGCCTAATAGTTAAAAAAATGTCTTTGTTAAAGTTTCCACTTCCTAACCTCTTCAACTGAGGTGCTAAGGGCAGAATAACCCCCCACAGACCTCCCACAAGTCCTCCAGCAAAATAAGAGATCAGGCACAACCTTCCTCATGTTTCTAGGGTAAACAAAAACAGAAATCCAGTGCACCCTTTTTCTATATTTTTTATAAATAAAAAGGGTACAAGCTCATAAGATCAGCCATAATGGATCAGACCAATGGTCCATCTAGCTATTATCAGGTCTTCTTATGGTCAACAGTGCCCTATGCTTCAGAGGGAATGAACAGAACAGGTAATCACTGAGTGATCCATCATCCCCCTGTCGCCCACTCCCAGCTTCTGGCAATCAAAGACTAGGGACACCCAGAGCATGGGGTTACAGCCCTGATAATTTTTTAAAACCCTTTGCAGCTCACCTTTAAGGATTGGTCTGCTGTGTGAAGCAGTCCGAGAACCACCTGACTTGCGGGGGTCCTAGACCCTGCTTCCTATTTAAAGGTGCTAACTGATGAGGAGTGCATCCCTTGTGCAAATATGTTTAGAGAGAGTGAGACTGTGATTGGCCCCTACAAATGCCTCAGATGAACAGAGCAGGAACTGTCTCCCACCAAGAACTGAACGTTCACCCGGAAAAGGGAAGAGAGTCTGGCAGCAGGAAGGAGCCTGGTCCCACACAGCCCACCTGTAACTGGGGGTAGTGGAAGGTTAATAACCCCGCTCCCTATCACCTCCTCCACCTCAGTTTAAATCCTTCCCTCACAACCAGCTCTGGAAATCTTTCTTAAAAGGGCCCTGCACAGAGGCCTCGAATGAAGGTGGTTTTCATGATGTGGGATCTTGGGAGGCGGGGTGCTGGAGAAGGGGTAATAGAGTCACGATTCATTAGCTCTCTCTGGAAAAAAGATCTCACGGCACCTTCGGACTGTGTCCTGGGGAGACTGGATGCTGTGTCCTACTGTCCGGGGGTCATCGTAAATTTCATAATCATTCCCTCCCTGTAGGAGAAAAAGAAAATAGGGAGGAGGGTAATAATCACAACCATAATCCCCTCTCTAGCTATAGCTTGCTTTGTCTTGCACAACCCACAATGCACTGGAGACTTTGTAGAAGGGTCATTCATCTGCCACTGAAATGCAGCCACCTCTGCAGCTGGAGGAGAACGTGGCAGCTTGTAACAGGCTACACTGTATGAATTGTGCTAATGGAGTATGTGGGAAAGGTCCCTGCTTACACCACTGTTCTGCAGCTACAACACTGTGGAGCAGTTTAGAACAGGAAGTGAAGAATACCACACCCATCTGAAATGATGAGAGAATTTTAGAACAGCACAATGTAGTCACCCAAGCCGGAGCTTGGCTAACACCACTCCCTCTACATCGATGGAGATGCCCAAGTCAGCTTATTGCAGCAGGTAAGGATCATCTTGTAACCGACTCCAGAGAGCAGGCAGAGCCGTTCCTGTTTAAACTGAAAAAGCCTCTGTGGAAGTGGGCGAGGTTTTGGTTTACATCTCATTGGTTACAGGGCACCTTCAGCAGCATAGCCCTTCCCAGACTTGTGCTGGGCCACTAGGTCAGTAAGGACTCAGAAGGAAGAGAGCCACCCGCTGAATCCCCAACACCACTTCTTACAGCACTCAGTTTCCCCTGGAGACGCAAGTTCTGCTGGGACTGCAGCCTGCTATGGTATAGTTGCAGGCCCTCATTTGCACTAGAGAGACCCCCACCTCCCCACTTGAGGGCAGTGTTGCTTGACAGCAATTCCAAAGGGAGTTAGGTAAAGTCCCATATAGCTGGGGAAGGACTCCTGCCTTCTCCTCTGAGAGGTTGCCAGCCTAGGAGAGAAATGTCCCCCGCGTATACTCACTGGGGTCGTCTCGTTCCCGAAGAAGTGGATGGTGTCGAACCTCTCATCGTCGAGGATGTCGAGGCAGTATCGCTTGTCCCAGCCCTCAGGGAAGACATCAAAGCTGATCATACCACCTGCCAGCAGAAGGGAGGTTGTTAGGCCAGGTGCGGGGTAAATTCCAGACCTCACTACCCTGGGGCAAAGGGAAATGTCTGTCCACGTTGTCGTCGAGGCAGGCACCAGCCCAGCCATGGTGATCGAGTCTCTAATGCATTATCAGGATGACAGCAGCTGCTGTTTCTATGACAATGGGCTGTGGTGGCGTCAGCAAGGCCCTTGTGATTCCAGTCAAGGGCACAAGCAGGAACCAGTGAGGCTGGTGGTGGTGGTGCTCCAGAGGAATCTGCCATGGGTACTGTACCAGAGTGGTCTGTCCCCTTTCAGGTGTAGTGGGATCTGGGGCTAGCCAACCCTGTTTCATGACATGGCCCCTTTAAAGAACAGCTGTTTAAGGAGGCAGCAGAGAAGCTAGAGAATGGGGGCCAGGTGTTAGTCATGAAGCTACCTCCTGATCCAGGATAAAACCCAGCTGTTGGCTGAGCAGAGTGGAAGAAGAGAGACTCCGTAGAGTAGGCCTGGATCCTAGCAGGCTGGGGAACTTGACTCTGTGCACAACCCATGGAGGAGCTGTGGAATCCCTTGACCAGAGGAATGGCACTGAGACACCAGGGCGAGACACCTGGGGAAAAAACTCCCCAGAGTGGCCAGAAGCTGCAGTGGGAATGACAACGCTCCCTAGCAATGAGCTAACTGGAGGAGGAACTGCGAACCTGAAGGCCTAGATGGAGGGTGAAATGGGAAACCCCGAGAGGGAAGGGCTTGGGCCTGAAAGGGCCAAAGGAGACTATTTCCTAAAGTCTTAACTGAACCCCAAGAAGGGGAACGTTACTGCAAGTATTCTGGGCTATGACCATGTTCTTGGGAGAACTAGGAAGGAACTGAGGGCTGGGTGCCTGCAGGGCCATGCTGTGCCATGAGGGGGTGTGCTTTGGGACAGACCCCTGCCACAGTACTTCCATGGCCCCATCCCCACAGTAACTCCCTGACCTCACAGGGGTGTTGAGAAAAGTACGAGCCTCCCCTTTTACATGGGAGGAGCTGTGGCACAGAGACACTAAGTGACTTGCTTGAAGGTCCCACAGAAAGCCTGGGGCAGACTAGGAATTGAACCCAGGTCTGTAAATTCCAGGCTGGAGCCCTACCCTAATCCTTCCCTTTAATACATCCATATGCATTCAGATATGGAAAATATCATCAGTGTGCTCTGTCTCTAAGCAGAGCTGGGCAGCGAGAGAGGCTCCTGGTACTGGCAGGGCTAGAAGATCAAATGCAGAAGGAACGACAGATGGCACTCAAGGACACCAAGTTCTGTCTCCTTGTTGATCAGTGGTGTGAGCAGAGGACTGGGCTCTAGGAACTCCTGAGGCGTTCTGCCACTTTTCAGCTCTATGCACACCCCTTTCAGAAGGAGTCCTTAATTTTGTGTGTCTCCACTTTGGGGTGCTCAACACTTTATGCCTTATTTTTAGAGGGGCTGAGCCCCCGCAGCTCCCATTATCTTTGTGTGCTTACTTACAATCCTAGCCTACTGCTGGCAGCTTACCAAAGTCATAGGAGAAAGGACCATTGTTCTGTTCTTGTTCCATGTGCATTTGAGGAGGAGAACAGGACTGCAATGCCTTTGTCCTTCTCTGCTATGACATGGTCTGTGTAAATGCTGGCTGGGATCACGAGATGTTTTTACTGGGGCAACCAAGGGGGATGCTGCCTAGAGATGCAGGTTCCTCCGAGCTCAGAGTCTCGGGGATTCTGAATTACACATAAGGTGGCAAATGATGTGCCACCTCCACCACGCTTCCCCCATCACTCATCCCTGCTACACTCTTAGTAATGGGCTTTCTTTTTGATGAGTGACTTCCATTTTCAGCCATACCTACCTTCCCTGGTGAATAGCTTTAAAGAATTCAGCCCAGTCACTCACCCAGCCTGATGACATTCTACTTCAGTGGAAAGACCCAAGAATGCTCCTCTCCTGCTGTGTTCCATGAGGATGGCTTGGGGCTGAGCACTCCTGAAAATCTGGCCATTAAAGTGAGTGACTGCATAAAATGGCATATTGGGTTCCACATTTATTGCCTCTCAGTGACTCCATATGCAGCTTTTCCTTGTAAATGGAGTAAAGGCAGTTTTCTTAACAGTCACCCCTGCAAACACCACCTGGGAGCTCAGACTCAGGCTGGGTTCTTCCACTCTCCTGCACCAGTGGATTCAGTGGGGTTACGTAGGTGGGACTGAAGGTAGAATTTGGCTCTGTAGTTGGAATGCAGTTAGCAATCCTGTTGCTGTTGTTTGAGACAGAACAGATTCAAGCTCTGTCCTAGAACTGTGTTGGCTCAGTACAGCTAACAGAAGTAAAATATAGTTAAAACTTAGTGTGTCACTAAAGCCAGCACATCTGAGTGATACCAGGGAAGCAGATCTACAGTTTTCAGACCATAATCATGCATTAAATAGGAAACAGGGCTTGAGATCCCTCCGCAGGGATGAACATGGGCAATACCCCTCCCAGGGATCTCCACTGGGAGTACACCTCTGACATTCACTCAAGCAGATGCTCTACTACTTTTAAGCAGGCAACACCCTAGCATCATTCCCTTCCAAGATCTCGACAGGAAATTCATCACACAGGGAAACCCCACAGTAGCTGTGATGCACTCTGCTCACCTCGAGAGAACCGTAGGCCCTTGCCAGCAAACTCTCTCTGCAGGGCTGCCACAAACTTCTCACGGATCCTCTCTTTCTGCAGATGAATAAACAGGAGGACAGTGGGATAGGGATAGGATTTTGAATGACTGTATCCTTGATAGGCCTCATTCCATTGATTGTCTAGATTTACCTACAGGCCTTGCAAGCCTCTCTCTGTACATCACCAGGTTATTTTCTCTGCTCTGATCCCAGTTTCCAGGCCAGAATCTCCTTGTTACCCCAGCAGCAAGTACAACCTCCTTCCTCTGTCTCCTGTACTGAGCACCCAGGACAACTGTTGGGGAGGGAGGGGGGAAAACGAGGGAGGCATTCAACACGGGCTGTGGGGATTCAAAATGGCCTCTGCATTAATGCTACTTTCATTTCTCCCTATATCTGATTCCCCTCCCCAGATCAGTCTCACACTGCTATAGCCAGCCCACATTAGCCTTGGCCATGTCAGCCTAGAGCCGGGGTGGGCAAACTACAGCCCAGCGGCCACATCCAGCCCTCGAACTTCCAGTGAGGAGCAGGATTCGGTGCTTGCCCCGCTCCAGCCGGGGAGCGGGATCAAGGCCTTGCCCTGCTCCGCGTGGCTCCCAGAAGCAGCAGCATGTCCCCTCTCTGGCTCCTATGTATAGGGGCAGCCAGGGGGCTCCGCATGCCATACCTGCCCCAAGCGCAGGAATTGCGGCCAATAGGAGCAGATGGACAGCGCCTCCGTGTAGGAGCTGGAGGGGGGGGGGACACGCTGCTGCTTCTGGGAGCTGCTTGAGGTAAGCATCACCTCGAGCCTGCACCCCTGAGCTCCAACCCCCTGCCCAGGCCCTGATCCCCCTCCCATCCTCTGAATCCCTCAGTCCCAGCCCAGAGCACCCCTCCTCCATCCCCAACCCCTCTTTCCCAGCCCCACCCAAGAACCTGCACCCCCAGCTGGAGCGCTCACCCCCTCCCATGCCCCAACCCCCAATTTCATGAGCATTCATGGCCCACCATACAGTTTCCATTCCCAGATGTGGCCCTCGGGCCAAAAAGTTTGCCCACCCCTGGCCTAGAGGACCCCAGGTCAGCTGTTGAGCAACCCCAAACCAAAGCCCCTTCCTGCTCTCCCCCCCACCCCAAGAGCTGATGCATTTCACCATCAACACTACTCTCCCTTGGAGGTTCAGAGGCCCAGTTCAGGACGCAAAGTCCATAGGTTCTCCACTCATCTGCCTTCATGTCTTGACGTAGTCTGACCCCTTCTGCCCTTGGGGAGGGGAGAAAGAAGCCATCACAGCTAGGTTGGTTCAGCCAGCATTTGCCAGGATCTGAGAGCTCTGTAGATCCATTTAGGAGACTGATCCTGGTCTGGAAGGCCCATTGAGGAGACACCTGCTCCGTTTGGGCTGGGGAATGGGACATGTCGTCAGCTGACAATGCTCCTTCGCTATGACTGGAGATGGGCCCCGAGCTGTAAGTTCACTACCTAAGTTCAGGGCTGCTGGCTTTGAGGTTCTGGTCTAAGACCATCTCTAATCATGACACTGAAGAAACACCACTGAAAATGAGAGGCTCTTCTTAGGACAGCTTCTCCGCATAGGGAGCCTGCACCCCTACTTGATCAGTGGCAGCAGATTAGGTCAGTTCTCTTATCTCATCTACATATTTCCTTTGGTTTCCCATCCTTATCACAGCCTCAACCTCCAGAGCTTATGCAGGCAAGCCCACAGGCAACAGAGTCATTGACATGGATATAAGATGAGACCCGAGTGCTGTGGTATTACATGGCCAGAAACAGTCAACGCCCCACAACTTAACGCCCAGTCATGGAGGAAGGGAGGGTGGATCTTGGCCAGTTACCTTGTCCAGCTCGGAGAATTCTATTCGCTCCTCCAGGGTGCAGCTTCGGCCAATGGGAGAGATGTTCAGCATTCCGTTGCGGAATTCTATGAAGGTCCCGCTGGGCGTGTGTAGATGTCCATTTTAAGAATTGGGAAGGGAAGAGAGAAGGAGCCATTAAAATAGGAGTGCCTGTAAAACACGTGATGCAAGGAATGTTTGCAGGGACACTAGGCAGGCTAAAAATGACAACAGGATTATCCTCATGCTTCAGGTATCAAGTGCTCACGCTCTAAGCCTAGAAATAAATAACTCTCCACTTTTGCTGCTGCAGAAGCACACCAAGGCACATCACTGGGATATTAATCACAGCCAAGCTTTGCCGATACAGAGTTGAGGGGAGTTGCCCCAGAATGACAGGGTGTCTTTAGAGAGAAGGAAACATGTCAACTCAATCCAGGCCAGAGCTCAGGGGGAGGGAGCAGTGTTTTGGAAGCTTAGATCATGCAAGAGCAAAGCTGATCTTGTGGTTAAGGCACTGGGACTCAAGTGACGTGGGTTCAATTCTTAGCTCTGCCATAGACTGTGTGAGATCCTGGGCAAGTCAGTCTTTGTGCCCCAGTTTCCTATCTGTAGGGAGGGAATAACAATACTTCCACTCTTCCATCCCCTGGTTCGTCTACTTAGATCAACTCTTTAGAACAGGGACTGTCTCTTAAATTGTGCGTTTGCAACACCAAGCACAGTAGGACTCTGCTCTTGGTTAGGGCCTCTAGGTGCTATCAAAATACAGAAATGAGGCCAAGAACAAAGCCAGTGGATCTGCAATTCTAAATGGGAGTGTGATGTCCAAATGCCTGGACCTGAATGGTACAGGAACAGCAGCTAGGTACAGGAGGATCATTACCGTTTCTTGGGCAGCTTCAGTAGCGCCATGTAGTTGAGACAGAAGTTGATCAGCTCCTGCAAAAGCTCCTCCCCCAGGTGATTCTGGATAGCCTTTGGGAGCAGGGGGAAGAAAAGGTTAGAGGTCACATGAAGCCAAGACTACCATCAACTTACCACAAAGCACGTGGACTGAACTATTCTACAAAATTCATCCAGGATGCCCACTATGATGTGATGACTGGACAGAAGGAGTAGGGAGGCTTTGGTAGGAACTGCGGGGAGTGGAGCTGGCAGAGCTCTGGATGGTGGCATACGGCTGGTTTCATTTGTTGATGATGGAACTGGAGACAGACTTGGTGGAGGAGACAGGGAAAGAGCCCCTGTGGCTTGGTGGGAGACATAGCAAGTAAGCTAGGCCTACCTGTTTGGCGACCAACTGCCCATTCTTGTACTGCACGGTGCCATTCTCCGCAAAGACGTAATCAAACTTGTCGATGACTGTGGGGAATGGGTGTGTGGGGCAGGGGACAGCAGGGTGGGGAAGGGAGATGAAGGCAAGAGAAAAAACATTAGCACAACCTGGTCCGTAACTCGGCGACGGAGCAGTGCGGAGTGGTGGACGTTGGCTGGATTCAGAGCTCTTTGAGATTTTACTCCATGGCCGTAGGCTGAGCAAACGGGTCTTGAGCCTCACAACTCCCTGGATGTTATGCCCATTTTACACATGGGGAAACAAAGGCATAGACAGCAGAAGCAAGCTACTCAAGGCCCTGCAGGGAGTCAGTGGCAGAGTTGAGATTAGAGCTCAGGAATGTCAGACTCCCAGCCATGTGCTCATTCTCCTAGACCATCCTGCCTCCACCCCTCCCCATCCCCACCCTCCCCACAGCAATGCACTTGGTGGTTATCTAACCCTAGCTTCTCCTCCAGCAATAAACAGATTGTTGCTGACTCTGCAATTAACTTCATGCTCCCTTGAGCCATGAGTTGTGTCACCAGGCAGCCTCTCTTTGCTAAGGAGCTAGGAAGAGGATTTCAGAACTCCGCTGTAGATGTTATACTGATATTAGAAAAGAGGAAAAAGGAAAGTGAGAGGAGAGGACAGCTGTCACTTCACCAGTCGTTCCTTCTCATCTAATCTGCCCAATCTCCCACTGCTGTTCAGGACCTTCAGACCTTCAAAACAGAGCATGTCCAAGCATAGGAGAGAGTTTGTGCACATTCCCTTTCCATTTACTCGGACTGTCAATGGGCTATGGAACTAATGGAGGTGACAGCTGATCAAACCTGGAGATGGTAGGACTATATTGCTCCTGGAGGTAGGGAAGAGAAGGTAAACTCTAAATGGGCCTCTTTCTATCCTCCCATGCTCTTTGCAGGCCCATGACAGCTAAAAGCACCTGCTGCAACTGCTGGAGTTGAAGACTACTCATGGGCTGGCCCAGAAGGAGACACACACAAATACGGTGGGTTACATGTGCACCTCTGCTCTGTTACAGAGGTCAGCTCTGCTGACGTGGATAGCCACAGTTCTGGTTGTTAGCTGAGCTGCTCCTGCTCTCAATGGCAAAATTTCTGTTCGTTCCAGTAACTTCAATGGGAGCAGGAGCAGGCCCTTAGGTACAAGCGCTACGCTTCTAGCAAGAGTGGCTGCCTGGGGGAGACTCTCTGAGCTCAGTAGCACGAGTGGCAATGGTAGCAGTGCAAGCGCTCTCTGTGGGTATGATTTTATCCTCTCTGTGGGTGGAATCAAACTCAGTGTTCAGGTGTCTATAGCTGCATGTAATTACTAAGAGCAGACAAGCCAAACTACCTCCCTCCCTGCAAAGGAGAGTAGCCTCTCTCTCTCCACCTTCTGTTTCCCCCACCTCTTCCCACACTCCCCTGATCTGGGGTAGGGGGAAGTGTCTCACCTTCATCCCCTTCCCCCAGCTGCTCAGCTATCTTGGAGTAGTCAGAGCCTCCCACCACGCCGATCTGGACTCTCTCACGCAGCTCCTGAAGGAACTTGTCCACTTCGGGATCAATTTTCTAGAGGGGCAGGAGCGAGAGGGCAGGTCAGAATACAGCCAGAGTAATGGACAAGCTCTGGCCCCACTTACAGCAGGGTCTCCAACGAAGGCCGTTCCCAGCCAGTAGTGACTAGTCTTTAACAGTGTTTCCCTGCCTGGTGAGCACCACTTTAGTCCAGGGAGGCAGGTGCACTGGAATTGTGAATAGCTGCATGACCCCAGATCTGGCCATCATCCCCTCCCCCTGCAGATGGGCTTCCATGGCTCTGAATAAAGTGGCAAGGGGTTCTTTGAAAACCACCTGCCTTCTCTCTGCTCTCACAGCAGCCTCTGTGAGTGGGCTGTGGGAGCTGCTCACACATGGAGCTGCAGGCAGCATCCCATGAACCCACACTTCTCTTCTCTGCTTCTGCGGCATTCAGCTCAGCCTTGGCAGCATGTGAGGCCTAGTCCCACGGCGATAGGAAGGGGTGCTGTCATCTTCCCAAGCCCAGCAGCACACAGTCATCTGGGGGGAATGGGAACAGGAAGGGGGTACCACCAGGGCATGGAGGAAAAAATACACTAGGAGGGGTGGAAAAATGATATGGAGGAAAGAAACAGCAAAGGACTGGTGGAGGGGGAAGAGACAAACAAGGAAAGGAGTGCATGTATGTATCCCCCCTCCATTTGAGGAATTAGTAAATTGGCACCCCATTCCCGCATGTCCTGTTGCTCCATGTCTTTCCCCTCGCCCTGACACACAAAGTGGTAATATACGCACTTTTCTGTATTTAACTAAGGGGGTGGGAGGTGCCTATACATCAATAATCCCTCACAAATGGGAGAGATCCTACCCAGAACATTTGGGAACCAGGCAGAGAAGTGTCCTAAGGGCTGGCTCCCCACAGGGACAAACCAAACTGCATCACAGAATTCACTAAAAAAGGAAAGGAGGACTTGTGGCACCTTAGAGACTAACAAATTTATTTGCGCATAAGCTTTCGTGAGCTACGGCTCACTTCATGGGATGTGAAGGAGCTGGAGATGAAGCAGTGACAGCAGCGGCCATAACGAAGGCGGCACTCAGGGGCCTGCTCTTGCTCCCTTCCCCTCCCACTGAAGGGCTGCCCCATTACTGCCTAATCCCATTAACAGAACGCCAGCTGAAGCAGCACAAGTCGCACCAAGCCTTTAACTTCCCCCTGCTCCCTGCAGGTCTGGCCAGAATAGTCACAAGCCATGCCGAGACAGGAGAGGAGAGGCATCCCACTATCGCAGGGCTGGACAACATGTGTCTGCCAGGAGCAGACTCTGCCACCACCCTGCTGTTTATCTTCTCTAGATAAAGGTAATTTGCTAAGGCTGGAGGGCTGACTGCACCCAGCAACAGCGCCTCCCCTCCTCCCCCTTCCCTTGGCCTGGGGACTTGTGTTCTCCTGCATCACCCCCTACAGAATAACTAGCTTTAAAGGTCGGTGTAGTTAATCACATGGATACTTTGCCCTCCCATACAGCCAGAGCCTGATAAACATGATTCTAGCCTCACAATCCATCTGCAAGGTAGGGAAGTGTTAATGGTTTGTACCTATAGGTCATGTCTCCACTAGAGAACTGAGCTGGTGGGATGATGCTGGTCTAGACACAAACATTGCAACATGTCCATTTGGCATTGTATCCACACTAGTGCTGTTCTAAGCTACTTCCCCTGCAGTGTCTTCTGGGTACCTACCCCACAGTTCCCAGCTCAGCTGCCAGCAGCAGTGGATTCTGGGAGATCTCAAAAGGTCACCAGTGGACTGTGGGTTAGTAGGGAGAGGACTGTGTGGTCTGTTCTGGTGCTGTCCAATGCAGGCTGAAATGATTCAGGGTAAATCCAATATTGTGCCCTGTTTAAAGCAAGTCATTTCTATTGGGTAAACAGTTAGAGGTTCTCATCACAGGCCCCGTTATGTTGGGCTCACGCACCATAAGTCTAATTCAAATGCATTTGGCTCACAGGTAAGCCATTGAGAGCACTTACGTGTTGTGGGCCAAACAAGTTTTACAAGCATGCAAGGGGGCCACACAGATCTTGGTCTGGTAAGTCCCTCTATTGTAGACAAGGCCATAACAGACAGATGAGTAAACTCAGTACCATAGCGGACAAGGTCGCAGTAAAAGAAGAGGCATGTGGGGTTAGTCTGTGTGTGGGCAAGAGGCCTTCACTACAGTGGGGCTCAGAACAGTTTATACGTGGATGCAGGGCCAGGGGCAGAACTTCATCCTGGAGTGCCAAAGAACGAAGGAATGTGGAGTACAGGTGGGATTACGCTGGAAAAGCCAGATGCTTCTAGGCTTCACCAGCTAGGCCCACCAGACCTGCTCTCGTTCCTTGCAAGGCTCCAGCATCTTTCGCAGGCTGTGAGGAGAAAGCAGGCCTCTCCCCTTTCCCTGCTTCTAATACCAAGCAGATGCTGTAAAATGGTTATTGCATAACAAACATACGGCAGGCAGCAATTTAAAGGAACTTTGACATATTAATCAGAGATTTTTTCTATTTCCCCAAAAGCCAAAACAACTAGGATGCAGGGAGGAGATTTAACCCCAAAATATATGTCTATGCTGCAATTAAAAACCTGTAGCTGGCCGGTGCAAACTGACTTGGGCTCAAGAGGTTTGGGTGAAGGGTCTGTTTAATTGCAGTGTAGATGTTTGTGCTAGAGAAAGTGGTAAGGTCCCAGAGCTTGGGCAGTCTGAATGTCTACACTGCAACTTAAACAGCCCCTTAGCTGGAGCCCTGCGAGTCTGAGGCAGTTGGCATAAACCAGCCCAAGGTGTTTAAGTGCAGTGTAGACATACCCAGCCCCTAAGAGGCTGTTAGACCCTGTCATCTAGCCCGTTCTTGTCTCTAAGTGATGTAAAGATCTTGTCCCAGATAAAACAAAAAGGTGCCCCTATGTGGGCTGTGGGAGGGGCAAGTGTGCAGGTTACTAGAAAGGTGGCCAGATCTCCTTAATCAAACATAACCTGTGGTCTGTGCATCCAGCCAGCTGGGCTGACACCTTGGGGTGATTGCCTATGAAAGGAGCTTTTTGGTTTAAGGTAAGGCTGAGACACATCAGTTTGCAGCACAATATGAGCATACTGAATTGGCACCTTTGAGAAACCTCTGCTTGGGGGGAGGCCTGGGATGGGAATAGCAGGGAGTGCGGCATGTTGGGATCACGGTGCATTGGAAGAACAGTGGGGGAGGATGCAGGGATAGCAAAGGTTGTAGCAGGGACAGCAAAGGTTGTAGCAGGGCAGGAGTGAGTGCACCGGCAGAGCTATGCATGTCAGTCTAGGACAGGAACAGCGGCGGGAGGGCATTAGCAGAGCTATGGGATCAGGAGTGAAATAGCAGTGGCTGCTGCAGGTCAGAGTGGTGCGTTCGTAGAGCGGCATGAGAGGAAGCTTGTCCAGCCCTTGCCCATAGTGTGTCAGCCCCTTCCCAGGACCATCTGCCCCTCACTTTTAGAAGCAATACATGTTCTCCCCCTGTTAAATCACTCTACAACACAGAAGAGCTACAGTTAAATCCAAAGGGCCAAGGCAAAGAGAATCCCTGGTGCTCAATGGTTACGTGACCTTGCACGGTCTCCTCCTTCCACCCACAGGGTATTTCACAGAAAGGCAGAGTAGGGCTCCAGACCTGCTAGAACAAGGCCCTGAGCTTGCACGCTTGGCTTCCAACAGGGCGCAGCAGGCGTGCTGGGGGCAGCACTGGCTGGGGAGGTCCGACTCCATCTCGCCACCCGCCGCCAGGCGGGGCTTAGGCGACCTGTTGCCCAGGAGGGAGAAACAGCCCCAGAAGAGATGCCGCAGGAGGCCGCTTCCTCAGCGGAGGGCAGCAGGGGCTGGGAGGCCGGGCTCCCCACCGCGCTAGACCCGACAGGCTCCCAGCGGGGCCACAGGGCGCCTCTGCGCGGGGCAGACGGGCAGGGACTCCGCTCCCGAGCCCGCTGCGCGCTCCGCACCCGCGGACACCTCCCCGGCCGGCTCCTCTCATTGCCCTGCCCGCGATGCTCAAGGAGGGGCCCACGGGCGGGTACCTGGCGAGCCGGCGTGAGCGTCCCGTCCACGTCGAAGAGGCAGAGGACGCGCTCCCGGCTCGGCGGCTCGGTGCCAGCCATCGCTGCGGCGCCGGCCGAGCCCCAGGCTGCGGAAGGCGCGCAAGGGAGAGAGGGCGGGAGGCGTCGCCCCGTCCGGGCCAATCGCGGCGCACGGGCGGGATCCGGGTGAGGGGCGGGGGGGGGGGAAGCACAGGGCTGGCGACACGTACACCCCGGCCCGCTCCCTGCAGCCCCAGGCAGGTAGCAACCCCCCTGCCCGTGCAGGACGGCCCCCAGGGGCGCGGGACGAGTTGATCGCGCCCGGCCCGGCGAGGGGGCCCTCGGGGAGGAGGGATGATAAGGGCTGCCAGAGCCTCCCGCCTGCCGAGCCGAAAGCTCCCCCAGCGTCTCAGAGACCATGGGAGGTGTTTTAGCCTCGATCGCGACGCAGCCGAAAATAGGCAGGAGAAAATGAGGGCAGAATTTGGCTCGCCCACCCCTAAAGTGCCGCCGCGTCTGGGGTGGAGCGCAGCGGCTGATGAACAGCCCACAGCAACGCTGCACAAGCTTTGGGGCAGTGAATGAAAACGAAGGTGCCCGAGTTTCTCTCTTCCCCCTCCCCCCACGGTTATTCAAAGTCTTTCTCAGCAACTGCTTTCACAGAGCAGCAGATTTTACAACCTGTTTTTACCATGAGAGGGACTGTTAGACTAGACATCAGTATTATTTTTGACCCTTTCTGCAAAGTACCCCAGGGGACAGTATCAGAGGCTGGACAAGAGGTAGTTACGTTTAAGGTCACCCCTAGCCTGTGGCTACAGTTCTCACATACCCTCGTCATGGTTCCTTATTCTTACCAGCTTAGGTTAAAAACTTCCCCATGGTACAAACTTTGCCTTGTCCTTGAACAGTATGCTGCCACCACCAAGCCTTTTAAACAAAGAACAGGGAAAGAGACCACTTGGAGACATCTTCCCCCAAAATATCCCACCAAGCCCTACACATCCCCATTCCTGGGGAGGCTTGAGAATGATATCCTAACCAATTTGTTACAAAATCAAAGACCCAAACCCCTGGATCTTGGAACAATGGAAAAAATCAGTCAGGTTCTTAAAAGAAGGTTTGCTTGTTTTTTTTTTAAAAAAAGGTCAAAATCATCTCTGTAAAATCAGGATGGAAAATACTTTACAGGATATTCAGATTCAAAACAAAGAGGATCCCCCTCTGGGCAAAGCCTTAAAGTTACAGAAAACAGGAATAAACCTCCCTCTTAACACAGGGAAAATTCACACAAACAAAAGATAAACTAATCTGCCTTGCCTGGTTTAGCTATACTGGTTGCAATATTGGAGACACGGGTTGGAGAAGATGGATTTCTGTCTGGCCTCTCTCAGTCCCAAGAGAGAACAACCCCACAAACAAAAGCCTTCCCTCCCCAAGATTTGAAAGTATCTTGTTCCCTTATTGGTCCTTTGGGTCAGGTGCTAGCCAGGTTAGCTGAGCATCTTAACCATTTACAGGTAACAGGATGTTGCCTCTGGCTAGGAGGGATTTTATAGCACTGTATACAGAAAGGTGGTTACCCTTCCCTTTATATTTATGACACCTTGGGACTGGGGGGTTGTTGGAAAGAGGAATCTAATCTTATGATGATCATGGAGGCTGGAAAATAATGAGGTAGGGATGACCAATCCCTTATTCCAATTACAGTTAAATTAATTGCATTTGTAAACCGTGCAAGACAGCAGCTGCTGTGGATGCTGTGATGAGCCTGAGGTAATCAGCTTTGGGCTTTACAGCCAAACAGCTCCATCAGTGAGGAAAGTAAATCAAGGATCAGTCTTAAAAAGCTACCCAATCTCACCACTTCTGGGGTTTGATGTAACACCTATCATCATGGTATCTATGTGTCACACCAAAACCCTGAACAAAAGGTGTTTTGTCTCTCCCAATTCCTCTGGGACAGAGGAGCATGACTGTGTGTTTGATTGGATAGTATCATTTCTGAGGAAGGCTTTATGGAAAAGGCATGGTTTGATCAGCACAACACCTGGGTTTGGCTTCAGTCTGGTCTCTGACAGAGATCTGCAGCTGGGGCTCTGCCACTAACAATGCTCTGTTCCCAGTGTCTGGGTTATCCATCTATACAGGTACTTACACAGGGCTGTCACAATAGGAGCTGAGAACCTCACAATAATTAATGAGCATTCCTCAGAACACCCCATGAGGTAGGGGAGCACTAGCCCCATTGAACAGTTGGGAAACTGAGGCATAAATGGATTAAGTGACTTGCTTAAGATCACACAGGAAATCTGTGGCAAATCTGGGAATTGAACCTAGAGCTCCTGAGTGTTTATGTACTGCCTAAACCACAAGGTCATCCTTTCTCATCAATAATAGCCTTGTGGAATGTAGCTGATTTGAAGGATTGCGCAAGATAAGGCATTCTCTGCACTAACTATATCCAAATATGTTCAGTGCCTTGTAGATTAGGATCAGGACTTTACACTATGCTCTGAAATGAATGGGGAGCCAGTGGTGTTCACAAAGCATGGTTGTTGTGTGTCTGTGTTGGCCTTTGCTGCTAATGAGGTGCATGGGGTTAGGGAACAGCATGTGGACTGGCATTGCCAAGGGAACTGCAGGTGATGTGTCTGTGGGGTAGCTCATCGTTATTGGATGGGGTCTTTCTTCTACCTCAACCACTGTAACAGAAGCAGTGGATGCCCAAGAAGACTGCTCTGCCCCACTCTTGAGTGCTGGCTCAAGCCATGCCTAGACTCGGCAAATTAGCTAACATGTTAACAAACGCTTTCACTTGGGAAACACAATTTTCAGTTTCAGAGTAGCAGCCGTGTTAGTCTGTATTCGCAAAAAGAAAAGGAGTACTTGTGGCACCTTAGAGACTAACAAATTTATTAGAGCATAAGCTTTCGTGAGCTACAGCTCACTCTCTCCTCTGTTTTTTCCACCAAATGCATCCGATGAAGTGAGCTGTAGCTCACGAAAGCTTATGCTCTAATAAATTTGTTAGTCTCTAAGGTGCCACAAGTACTCCTTTTCTTTTTACAATTTTCAGTGTCAACTCTTCTTTGCAAAGTCAAGTCTATTTCTTCCAGTTATATTGCTTTGACCTGGCTATCAGTTATACCACAAATAATTTGGTCCATCTGGAGTTCATGTGATTTAGCATTATTATGCAGGCCTGTACATAATGGTCAATAGTCTCACCTCACCCCCAGCTTCTTGTAAAGAATATATCTTTCCCAAATTGCATTCTTATATGGATCACAGTGTTCTTGACATTTCGGAATATTTGCTCTCTTGCTCTCATTGGAATGTGCTGTTGGGCTTCAACATCTCTGGACCCACCACATTTCACCCTGTCTGGTTTCTCTTCAATATTTATTGCTTTCAGTAAAATCTGCAACCATTTCTTCCTGTTCTCTGCCAGATTGAGGGATTCAGGTGACATCACTTGCTCCATTTTTGTCAAAGATTTTGTTTTTTTCTGATACTGTGTGTTAACACTGTGACCCACAGAAGTGCTGGTAAAAGACTTGTCTCTATTTCCTGGGTTATCAGCTGGCCTGGTCATACAAAAGATATAACCTTATCACACAGCAGGCGGCAGTATCCCTAATGTAACCAAGGTGACTATTACTAGGGTGCAGCGGTCCACTTCAGTGGAGATTTGCTCCATGAGTTTCTACCACTCCTCCCCATCTGCCAGAGATCATTCATAAGCTGTTGTGCCAATTCCCATAGCATCTCTGGTGCAGAGGATTCTAGAGCACCTTTTCGAAGAGGCAATTATTGCAAGTGGCTAAATGTGGGAGGGTCTGGAAATCTCTTTGGGGGGCGGGTCTATCTTTTTTGTTCTGTGTATGTTCAGCACCTAGCACAGGGGGGTCATGCTTCAGGACTGTGAGTCCTAGGTGCTAATGCAATACAAATAAGTGGTATGAACATACATGGAACTTTCTGTTGAGGTTCTTATACTGTGCTTGTATCAGAGTGCCTGCCAGTCATGCGTTAAGAAATGTGACTACACATCTGTCGTGTTGTTTGTTCTCTTATCCTCTTCCCAGCAGGAAAAGCATGTATAGTGGAGTGTCTTGTTTTTGGTAGGTTTCGTTTTGATCTCTATATACCTGCTGCTATGTGTTTATGTTAGAGAAAGCAGGTCAAAGAAACAGACTGGTCACTTGGAGCAGAAGATACAGAGGCTTGTGATGGTCCTTAGTTCCTAAGGGAGTTTATTCCACTGTCTTGGACCAGCCCAGGAGAAAGGGCTGGTTCCCAGACACACAAGCTTTACTCTTAGTGGGAGAATCCCAATAACACTGAAAGTCTGACCATGCCCCTTTACTAAAGAAGACAGAACCTTGGTAATTAGCAACCAAGAGACAATGAATCTCAGGTGCTTTCGAATGCACTTCATCAACCATCCTGTACTTCTGACTAATGAGGGACTTGGGGTCCCTGGGCTGCTCTGTATCCAAGGAAACAGAGACACATCCACCATCTTCATACAGAAGGTCTTGGCTCGTGCAAGATGTGTGTGCATGGGCTTTGTTCTCCCTCAGTTTACCCTGCGCCACAGCTACTGTTCTCTCCTGAGGAGCAGGAGGTCAGATTCTGAAAGGTGAGTTTGGTCTGGGTTATTTGCTTATCACTTTGGTGGTACTGGAATAATCCAGGTGGGACTGGAATGAGCTGGGAAGGTATATGGGTAGGATAGGCTTCAGTATAGAATGTCAGGTTTCAGAGTAGCAGCCTGTTAGTCTGTATTTGCAAAAAGAAAAGGAGTACTTGTGGCATCTTAGAGACTAACAAATTCATGAGAGCATAAGCTTTCGTGAGCTACAGCTCACTTCATCATGTAGCTCACGAAAGCTTATGCTCTCATAAATTGGTTAATCTCTAAAGTGACACAAGTACTCCTTTTTCTTTTTAGTATAGAATGTGACACTCTCCATCTGATTTCCACCCCCCCTTTGCTTTTCTAAGAGCCCCTCCCTACATCATCCCCATTAATGTCTTTGTGTGCTTTAATCTCTGATCTTTTAATCCCTCCCTTGGAGGAGTCTATTCTACTCTACTGTCCATTTGCTCTGACTGGTAAAGCTGGACTGCATACTAGGTAACAGATGTGAGCAGGACTCCTCTGTTCCAAATGCTGGGGAGTGGAGTTGCAGGGGATTGGGTCATTTACTGTATTTCCCCAGACTTTGGTGCTCTCACATTAATTTATGTTTGGTCTACTGGGTTCTCTCTGTTCTACTTGTGCCATAGCCTGCTTATAACAATCGTGTTCTACTAGGCTGGAAATATGGGTTTAGCTATAGGATGTGATCCCCAGGTACACTAGAAAGCTGTGTTTAGTGTGGCTGGCATACAGTTAGGTGGCTGAATGTTTATGTAGATCAGAGAACATGCCCTAACTATGGGCTTGTTTACACATGGAGTTATTACTGATTAACTTTCTGTGTGAACACTGTTATTCCAGGTTTCAGAGTAGCAGCCGTGTTAGTCTGTATTCGCAAAAAGAAAAGGAGTACTTGTGGCACCTTATTGACTAACAAATCTATTTGAGCATAAGCTTTCGTGAGCTACAGCTCATTTCATCGATGCATCCGATGAAATGAGCTGTAGCTCACGAAAGCTTATGCTCAAATAAATTTGTTAGTCAATAAGGTGCCACAAGTACTCCTTTTCTTTTTACTGTTATTCCAGAATAAGAATGCCTTGTTCCTGATTAGCTTCACCCAGTGGGTTAGATAACTAATGCACATGAGCTATCTTAGTGTAAAATCCTAGTGGAGACATGGCTCTGTAGTTCTACCTGCAGTGTAGCTAGGCAAGCTCAAGTGGGTGGAGGGGTATAGTGTTGACCTTCCCTAGTTACATCGTGGTGAAAACTGCCTGTCCCTTGTCTCCACTGGGATTTTACAGCAAGATAACAACTGAGTTATCTTATTATATTAAAAAACCCCAAACGGTGGGTGTGTTTTGGTAGTGAAGATGAGCGCATGTCTGGCAAGTTCTAGAAGAATCTAGCTTTGCACTGATGTGGCCTTCTCCTAACAGCCATGGAGGAATTTAGATGGAAGCATTCATATTTAGAATCCTGAAACCAGGTTGTTTGCCAACTTTATCTGTTGGGATTTAAGGTTTGTCTCTCTGTAATTAAAGGTCATCTGCAAAGAGGAAAACAATAATTAGAGTTCTGCTTCTTCCCTGGGTCCCCTTTTTTATGTTCCATAATGCAGACCTGCTTATGCTTTACCATAGACATTCAGGGCATAGCTAGGCTGGAAGAGAGTATGTCAACTCTGCAATGGGAGGTGTGATTGCTGCACATGTAGGCATACCCAAGCTAGCTTGGATCTAGCCAGGGTGAGTCCCGGCAGCAGTGACAACACCATGGGCTTCAATGCAGGCTGTACAAACCCATCCAGGATTCTGGCTAATTACTCTGGTGGCTAGCCTATGCTGCTGTGACATCTCTGCTATTGGTACTCAGGCTAGTTAGATTAAAGCTACCTCAGGTTTGACTGCATCATGAGGCAGTCACACCATGTGATTGCAATGGGCACCTATCTTGAGGTGACTGGAGAGCTAGGAAAATGGTGACATCAAGCAAGTGACAGTTGAGCAACTGAGAAACAAAGGGATTTGTCAGACTGTTGATGTCTCTTTGGCTGAGACTCTCAAAGCTGTACAGAGCATTTACCCCACACCTGCGATTAGTTTCAATGGAAGAGGTGTAGCTAAGGCTGTCCCCTGGGTATAGCCACCAGTGGCCAGCTGCCAGTGTAACTGCATCAGAGGAAACCCCTCGTGTAGCCAGGCAAAGCCATGATTTGACAGATACTGTTTTATTTCAACATAGCCACAGAATACCTCAGTTGCCCCCTCTCATCATAGTCCAAGCAGTCTCCACCTTCTTTCACTAACTCTAATGTTGTCTGATTAGTTATCAGACTTTCTTGGTTTTAAAAGACGCAGTTCCTGACTGCCAGCCCTGTCATCTCAACCTGCCCAGCTGAAAGCCAAGTCGGTCTCTCTCTTCCCTGTGCTTGGCATCACTGCTACAGATTCTGCAAGTTGTGCTCTGCTCCACAGTTCCATTTAGCCTTCAGATCTTTACGCAGTTGGTCCCAACACTCTTAAACATCAGAAAATATTTTGAGTTCTGCTCAGACTGAGTTGGCTTTTATTTATTTTTGATTGGTCTCCTCACAACGAGAAATCTCCAGAGAAGCTGAACGCAATGGCAGAGCCATGGACAGGGGAGGGAAGGGAAACAATTGTGGATGAAAGAACAAAGGTTCCTCACACTCTGTGTGAAACCACAGCCTTCTTGGGGGTTGGCTTCTTGGCTGGCTTCTTGGTTGCCTTCTTGGCTGGCGATATGTACTCTCCAAATCCTTGCGGTTATCATTTAACCTTTGAGCAGCTTTGAGCAGGGGGTTGGACTAGATGACCTTCTGGGGTCCCTTCCAACCCTGATATTCTATGATTCTATGATTTCAGTTCTCCTTGTGCTCGTTGCTTTCAGGAAGAAGTGCTCAGCTACTGTTGTTCTCCAGAACCTTCCAGCCTGGGTTCTTGCTGATGCTTTGGATCAGCTTCCAGGCCAGCAGGTGCATGGCTGAACATTCTAGACTAGTGAGGCTTGCCCATAATCCAGGAAGCTGTGCTTTCTCTTTGTAGCATGTTACAAGGATGAGAAACTGGGCCCCAATAAAGGTCACTCTTACAAAGTGAATCTTGCATAGATGAAAGGGATGTGGCTTGGGAGACTAGAGACCTCGCTTTACTCACAAACTAGTGCAGCAGCAGCAGCACTGCAGGGCCACAAATGTGTCTTGACCCTGGGCTTAATACGAAGAGGCTGCCTCAGGCTCTATGCGCAGGCTTCATTCCTTGGCATCTCTGGGACCGAGAAGGCGGCTTGCGGTGATAGTAGTTTGTGTGGAGACCTGTCCCCCTAGGAAGTGGACTGGAAATGAACTATCTTCAATCACAGAGGCCACCAGACAGCCATTGGATGGTCACGACCTTCAGGCACTGCTTCCCACTTGGCATTTCCCAGTCTGGCTTTGCAACAGCAACACCATGAGACCCAAAGCGTTTGTAGGAAATGCAAAAAGAAAAGGAGTACTTGTGGCACCTTAGAGACTAACAAATTTATTAGAGCATAAGCTTTCGTGAGCTACAGCTCACTTCATCGGATAACCATGAGACAAAATAGCAGTGCCATCTAGAGGTAGCTTGTTGTAGCAACTACAAGTGAGTTGGCATTTTGCATTTTTCACTCCTATATACAGATGTCAGACCAACTTCACGCCTCAAAATTGATGGGAGTCACACCTGGGATGAATTTGGCCTGTTCTTCCAAATCTGTCTCTCTTACTATTTTGGACACCTCTTTGCAAGAGTGTATGGAGAGTCCAAACCACTCTCTAACCATGCTGTCTACTGTTTAGTACCAGCTGGCTAGGAGGAATGCTCACTTCCCTCTGACAACAGGAATTTGCCCTTTGGGCAGTAGCAATATGTTTAATCATTCATAATTCATCTGGGCTTGCTGTAAGGCTGCACTTGCTCTGGGCAAACTGTCTGTCATTCCATAGTTACTGAACACTTTGAAGCCCTAACCAAAGCACCTGCTCTGACTATATGCTAGAGATCCCTTGATACATTCCCTCCACAGCAGCTGCTGCATAAAAGCAGTGCACTGTAACAATCAGCAGGGACTATCTGCTGGAATTCCCCCTTTGGAATAGGTGTCTGCTCTGCTTGAGGCCACTGCTGATAGTTAATGTCTAAGACCAGCTTTCCCATGCATGAATCTACGTTTGGTAACTATGTAGCCACTGATGCAACTGCAATCCTGACTCTGACCACTGTTTGAAATTCTTTGCCCTTTAAAATATCAGCAGAACACAGCTTCTTAGCATTAAGGGGGAGAGGTGGACATAATTACTCTGTCATTAACGTGCTCTGAAGTTATGTGGAGAGATGCTGAAGCATGATAACTTGCCTGCATTCTGAGGGCTGAACTGATCACTAACTAAAATTGAGAAGGAATTTTTCCTTTTTCCGCAAAGCTGTGTTGATGGGAGCACAGGGATTCCTATAAAGCAATGAATGTGTTTGGATGAGGTGGGTATTCTAAGCAATCTCTCCCCTACTTCAGCAAGGAAAGCCAGGCATTGGGCCTCCCTGTTATTTAAAAAAAACAAAATACTTGGCTGATATCTCAACATTTTGAATGGAAGATAACTAGAGTGGGTTCAGGGAGGTTCCAGCCTAGGCTCCCTCACTGCCCAGCCCCTCTTCCTCTGTTTTTTAACTCAGTTTACCTCCTCTAGCAGCAAAGATTAGGAGGTTTTATTTTTCCCCATCCATTCAATGTTATGAAGGCATCTTACTCAAGTGAGAGCCAAAGAGCACCCCCCTTCCATCCAGCCATTGTTCCGCAGCACTGACAGGCTCTTCAGAGCTCTGTCAAGCATGAAGGAAAGTAGCCCTGATGCAGGAGCAGGATGTGCGTGGAACCATTGTCCCCAGACTTGATGCTGCTTGTGACCTCCACCAGAGTGAGGTAGCTAGTACTCCCTTCAGTATCACCAAACGGCATGAGCTGCTGGGGCAGTTTCCCAGCCCACATCTTGGTATTGACAGATAGGCCCTGATGGGGCTCTAGTCACTTGCTTGTGTTCAGGAGCTGTGTCGACACACAAAGTAACACAGAACAACATACCATAGTTCTGTTTATTGCAATAGGGAAAAAAACAGAATAAACCAAACACCACTTTCTGCCTAGAGATGACATTATTTTAATGTAAAAATGCATCCCCTCTGTCCAGGCATTGTTCAGCAGCACTAAGGGGAACCCCAGAAATACAAGACAGAAAACAAGAGTTGAGGCAAAGGGGTTCTGCTCTCTTCCAAGAGAAAAAGTTCAGTTTCCATGCGCCTTTGTTAGTCAACTCACTGGAAGTACTTTACTTACATACATTTACGTATTTATTTCTCATTCTATCTTCTATACCTATAAATAAGTGTGGGTGGGTGGAATGCTGGGTATATGCACCTGCAATTTATACATAACCCGTCTGAGGGAGTAGGCTACTAATAAGCCTACAGAGCATTGGGTGGGCTCACTACACAACCATGTTAATTGGTTGGGGCAGAGGGGGCCCACTTTCATGTAATTAGTTTATCAAGGATCCCAGTGTTAGTGTTGAACTCAGGCCCCTTTCTGGGTTCCCCCCTACAGTGGGACTGTCCCACGGTGACTGAAAATGGAAGCCGCTGCTCAGTAAAATTTTGTCCAGTAACTTGTTTTAAAAAAGTAGCAGCACTAGATGTACTGGGATTAATGGGGTGGAAGGATGGCAGATTCCAAAATACACAAGGTGAATCTGTTCCCCTTCTCTCCTCCCTCCCAGAATAGATGTAAAAGGTCCTGAAGTTTGCTGGGCAGTCAAGTAAGATCCAGGCTCAGGCCTAATTAGTGGGATACATTGCTAGGGTGTATGCTGGTCTCCATTTATACAACAGGAGATGAGGAAGGACAGGACAGGAAGACATGTAGAGTATAGGAAAGCAAAGGAATACAAAGACCTGTTTGTTGGTGCTTCTGGAGGAGCAGAGAAAGAAGGGCTCTGAAAACCACTCACTTTAGAACAGTTTCTGCAGACTATGCATTTTCTGGGTTCGGGGAATGTTTATGCAAACCAGGAGCTGTTTCTAAAGGGCATCTGCTCCCACGTGGAGTCCAGATTCATCACAATGAAGGGCTGAGGAAAAGGACTGTTATGTTACAAGAAGATGACACAATGAAACACATGCTGGGTTGCATTGACCATTGCCCTGCACCTTGTGTAGTTATATACATTTTCAGTCTGATTTGATAACACATTTTACACCCACTATGCACTTCTGTAAAGGACTACACAACATGCAGTGCAACAGCAAACAAATTAAAATCCTCCTCTTCCTCCCAAATAGAGTGCACCACTTATAGTTGTTATTGAATAAGTGCAACAGAAATTGCTCTCCAAAGGATATCCTTTTGGAACCATTATCAAGGGTAGAAGCCTAACAGAGCAAGGACACAACTGCTTTAGGATCCTAGGAAGTGTTCTGTGCACTTGTGTGATTAGAAGTTGAGGCAAGTCTGGACTAAGCTTGGAGCAGTTCTTTGCACAACAAGACACTGGGCAAAGGGTTCTGCACATGCAAGGTGTTCCTGTTGGCAGGATCTGGGCCAAGTACTCCCCATTAGAGAGTATCAGCAACACAAGGCGCCATGGGGAAGTTCCCTCTGTCCCGTGACTATCTTTCTTGCATTCTCTCTCCTAAATACTGTTGCTGGAGAATCAATGGGGGGAGAATATCTATACTTGAAGGAGAGATAGCACAAAGTACCCCTTCTTTCCTTTCCCTAACCTCCTACCCACAAGAGAGTTAAATGGAGAGGCCTCAGTAATCTTAAATCGGGGAGGATGTAGTTCTGACCCAATCCTTTGCCTATTGTTCAGCCTTACCCACTTCCATGATAGGCACATGTATCCCTTGAAGTGTCCCTGATGGAAAAGTGGAGAAATTCTATTTAGAGGCTGTTCTGCTTTTGTCTTGCTCATCCCTCTTCTTCTTTAATTTGGGGAAATTTACATGGAAACCAGATAGGAGCTCCTGCAATGCCGACCCACTGCTTTCTTCACACATTTAATCAGACTCATCTGTGACATCACACTCAACTGCCATGGAAAGGATTATGGTGCTGCGGAAGGCTGGGACCTTAGTGCTTATGTTGTGACTGCAAACAGATGCAGCAGACTGTTTGCAAACTTTAGATTAATGTGCAGCTGCCATGCTATTTTTTCCCCACTGTGCATGCAACACTGGCTCAGCAAGGCAAGAACAGGCCCCATACAAAGGGAGTCAGTTTCCAGGGGTTCTGCACAGGGGCCTATGAGCTTGCTTGCTATGGAAAGAAGGAAAAGTTTTATTTAATTTTGCTTTTACTTGACCCTTATTTTCCCCTGACTGAAAGGGATACTGATCTTTTGGAGATGTCCTGTCCTCCATCCCTTAATTCTTGGATCTAGCATTACGAGGCTGGTGGTGACACTCTGCTGCAGCCACTATCCAACTCATACCTAATGTCACTGAAGACTGTAACACTGAGAGGCTAGCAGGTTTTATTAAGCTAGGACACCTTTCCCCTGTAAGTATCCCACTGTGAATGTTCTGACTAGGTTAGGTTAACTTCTCCACTTGAGCAAACACCACAACATTAATGGAATAGTGAGAAGGTTTTAATATTGGGGGACCCACTGCAGTATTACAAAACTCACTGTATCCTTCTGTTACAGACTGCAGCAAATATCCCATAATATGGGCAGTGAAAAAGAAAAAAAGATGCAAGTCTGGCAAGGGATTGCTAGGACTCTTAATCCATTGTCTCCCCTTGGGTACCCCAAATTGAGTAATGGGCTCTCTAGTCTCCATAGAATGCATTCCACATCTCCAGCATGGGGGCTATTTAGAAAATGTCAGTGTACACAGACAAGACAGCCTTAACAAGTTAGAATAATGCTATTGGAAATTATGGCAATCTTTTTTGGTAGCATTGTCCTACATGCAACCCAATAAATCATCTCCCTGGGAAATCTGAAAAAACATCTTGTCATTTCCTTGGAGACAATGCTGATGTGAAATTATAAAATAGAAATCTGATAGATTTGTGTGTTTAAAAAGGAAAAGCCTGGTGAGGCTGGGCACATCCATCCACTCGTGTTAGCTCTGTCCATTATGTCTGCGGAAGGTATTCCCACCAGGTGGCTGGATCTGGATGGAGTCCAGGAGAGGCCTCAAAGCTTGTCCAAAGGGTCTGAGGTGGCAAAGAAATTTAAAAAAGAAAATAAAAAGGGATATTTATAGATCAAAGTGATCATGCTACATATATACAAGGATTTCTCATGCACCCGTGAAATACAGCCACCTCTGAAATAGAATGAGGTGGCCTTTATAAAGGCAACTTAGTAAAGTCCTGCTCTTCAGTGAGTTACTTTATATGGTTTAATTTAACCAGTTAAATAAAACTTGCTACAGCAGCAACTTTAAATGTTTGTTCAAACTCTAGTTTTCATGAGCCAATTCCTTGAATCCTAACAAAGTAGTGTCAAGATAGCAGTACCCTGTCTGATACTAACTTTTAGTAATTTATCTAGTTACCTGAAGTGATCAGAATATGATTTTGCAAAGCAGTTTTCCATTAAGTGTCAAACATCATTAAATAGCGGAGTAGTAGCTATCCAACTGAAACGCCTAAGAGAAAGTTAGGGAGGCAGAATGTCAAATTTGAGCTAAACTGAAACGTGGCCAGAAACATAGTGACTATCATCAGTAACCTTGGGAAAAGGGCTATGGGATCCGCTAGTGGTCACAAGTGTCCAAATCTTAGTTTAATATCTCTTCTGAAAGGTGGCATCTCTGACAGCAGAACAATCTCTAGCACTTCTGTGCAACACTGGATCAGTATTCACTGAATAATCCCTACTGAATCCTGCAGCATCTGAGTTTTCCTTGAAGGTCTCCTATTCAAGTATACACTAGATCTGACTTTGCTTAGCATGAGCTTACAGCCTGGTATAGGAGAAACTTTTCTACCAACTGACCTTGTGTGTCATAGTCAGGTACAGTGCTGTTTGTGATAAGAGAACTGGATGGTGCAGCTCTCCTTACCTACTCAACTGAAAGTACATACCAAAGGAGGGCTGAGCTAGCCTCTAAGGCAGTGAGATCTACAAATCTCAGTTGTGATGAGAAGGGATGTTATAGAACTTTCAGTTATTTCCTCCCTTCTGCATCCTCTCCTCCCTTCCAGTCCCTGCTTTTAAGTATTTTAAAAGCAACTTTAAAGCTTTACCCCCATAAGGCAATATGGCAAGCCTCAACACAGTGATGGCCCTCTAGGGCAGGAAAGGTGACTCATTAGCGATGCCCACATCCTGCCCTGAGATGTAGACATTGCTTATTTTAATTTCAAAGAGGTACTAGTATCCTTAGCCACTGGCTTTTATACGGCTCTCTGACCTCTTATATACATCTTGTCAAGTGATTTAAAAAAAAGCTATAGGGAAGCAGTTAGTTTACGTTCATTGATGGTAGAAGAAAAGAATCTTACACCCTTCCCGCATCATGACAGGGCCAGTCATGGTATGGAGACTGTCATTGCATATAAAGGCCCAAATAAATGAAGCGGCATCCTCTCCCTGATCTACGAGGTACAGCAGGTACTAGTCCCCACCAAGGGCTTACTGGATGTGGCAGCAAACATCCGGGCATCAGCATGAAGCAACATACTACAGATAGAAGCAGAGAAGATTGTACTCACGTGGAAAGGACTTCGGACGGAAGGTCAGTGATGTAGGAAGGTATCTTTCTTCCTGTCAGGAACTGCGCCACTTCGTTACTAAAGGTGTTGCAGTTATGTTCAAAGAGGTTATAAGACTCTCCTCTGTCCCCAAGAAAGGAGTTCAAACACAGGAGAGTGAGAGTCAGCAATACATACCACAAGAAAAGGAACTCAAAGTAATAATCAATTACATCAGCACCCTTCATCCTAATGGGCCCTAACACGATTTAGACAACACACACAAGTCCATTCTCTCTCCAAAACTCAGCTGAGTTGGGGTGGAACATGGCAACCATTCTGTACTACTGACACTACACAACAGCCTTTTGGAGGAGAAATGAGGACCAACTTCTTCACTTGAAATTACAGAAGAAATAGTAGATCCAAGTAATTGCTGAGGTTGGAATTTCACCAGGACACTAAGTATTATTGTTAATTACTTTTGTAAGAAGTGCCCTGGGCTTTCTAATGAACCCAGGAAGTCAGAACCTTGATTTTACATATCATCTGAAAGAGGGCAGCTCCAGCACAGTGTTTCAGTACTGGCTCTCATGGTAAAGTGCCCCTGTTGAACGAACACCATTTCCTCCATCACTTAGATCTTCCATGAAGGTCTCATCCAATAAATACCAGGTAAAACCCTGTTTGCTGTCAAATCCAGTGCTCAAGATCCAGCGTTGCAGGCATCCTGATAGAATGCTTTTCCACCGTTGATCAAGGCCTGGGTCTGCCCAAGTGTTACGTAGCTTGCAGTTGATCATGTGCCAGTTCTAGCCCCATTATTACTTATTATCTGGATAGTACTAAACAGCATACTAGGCAGATGAAGCTTTGTATTAGTGAGACAGGCCCTGAGACCCCCACCCCAATTTTCTTTTTTTGGAAAAGATGTTAAAAATCAAATAAAACCCATAGCTCACCGGAACATGGATTCTCCCAGCGAGGACAAATATTCCAGAAAAATTTCTTCTGTAACTTCCGTGCTCCCCAGGTCTACAACTGAGTCTGGGGGCCCAAGCAACGTCCCTCCCTGTGAAATGCACAAGCAAAAGAAGATGCTAAATGGACAGAATGGATTCTAATGGAGCACTTCAAGGAGTGGGGATTCCTGCAGTCCAGAATGCTGCTGACATAAACAAACTAACATGGTTTGCCCAGGAGCAGGGAAAGAGGCTTACAGTATCAGATTCAGAGCAAACTATTCTGTCCCCAGCTCTCCCCAGTTAGAGAATGAGAGGTATAAGACACTTCATGTGGCTTATTTTGCAACTTGCTGCTTTATTCTCCATGCTGTTCCAGAACTGTGTGGCAGACCTGTGTTTTAAGGTGCTTTCAGATGGTGAACTTAGGGCTAAGACCACCCCAAGAACTGGAGAGGATGTCAAGGTAGTCAATGTGTGTGCATTTTAAATACCATGAATCACCAAGGTCTAAGTATAAAAATCCTCCATTTAGAGCAGGGGTGGGCAAACTTTTTGGCATGAGGGCCCCATCGGGGTTCTGAAACTGTAGGGAGGGCTGGGTAGGGAGGGCTGTGCTTCCACAAACAGCCTGGCCCCCGCCCCTTCCCACCCCCTGACTGCCCCCCTCAGAACCACCGACCCAGCCAATCCCCCCTCCCCCCGTTTCTTGTCCCCTGTCTACCTGCTCCTGGGAACCCCCTGCCCCTAAGCGCCTCACCACGACCCCACCCCCTATCCAGCCCCCCTGCTCCCTGTCTGCCCTGACCCCATCCATACCCCCGCCCCCAGACAGGGCCCCGGGACTCCCATGCCTATCCAACCGCCCCCTGCTCCCTGTCCCCTGACTGCCCCCCGGGATCTGCTGCCCCTTATCCAATCCCCCTGCTCCCTGCCCCTTTACCATGCCGCTCAGAGCGCCAGGACTGGCAGCCGTGCCGCCCAGCTGGAACCAGCCATGTCACCGCACGGTCTAGAATACCAGAGCAGCCCAGGGGCTCTCACAGCTGTGCTGCCCGGCAGGAGCTTGCAGCCCCATCGCCCAGAGTGCTGGCAGCACAGCAAGCTGAGGCTTTGGGGGATGGGAGACAGCGGGGGAGGGGCCGGGGGTGAGCCTCCCCGGCTGGGAGCTCAAGGGCTGGCAGGATTGTCCCCTGGGCTGGATGTGGCCTGTAGTTTGCCCACCTCTGATTTACAGCCAACTAAGGCAACCAAGGAGTGGCTGAGCTGCAGGAAGCTTCTTCCTTCTCAGAATGCTGAGCACAGGAAACCCCATAGTTTGTTTTGAACTCTCGCTGATGTTCTAACTTGTGGTTGGGACCAAACCCATTGTGCAGGTTCCCTTTTCCCCAGCTGACCAGCCATCATGACCCTTAGCACCTCACCTGGCTGCATCATGCAATCTCTTAAGACTAAATACACTTGTACACTTTTCCTAAAGGTCAAACACAGGGCACTCCTGATTAGAGAAATTAATCATCATCAAGAAACCATATGGGAAGAGAAAAAAGAGTAGAGCTAGGAAAAAGACCCAAGAAGGCTGAACTTACAGGTGCACAGCTCGAAATCCCACCACTGCCATAGAAGAACTCATCCTTATGGACCATTATGGAGGAGTGCCTGTTGAGGGAGAGCAAGGAGACATGAAAAGGAAGCCACATGAAAGAAGAGGAGGAAATGTTTAAGACAGCATATAAACCACTCATATGAGTGGATGAAAGGCTAGAACTGTAGTACATGTTGCCTAAGATATTACTGAGGCAAATAACTTAGTAAGAGGCAAGAAAAGATTAAGACCCTTCTCTGAGTATGAATAATGTCTGCTGGTACACTAACCAGAAGAAAAATGGTCACACTGGTTATCAAGCCTCATGCTACACTGCAGATGGGAGCGAATGCCTCAGTCAGGACCACCATGGTATCCACCAGAAAAGGTGGGAGAAGAACCCCCAATAGTTTCCCTTCTCCAGCCATATGTGGCAAAGGACAAAACTTCTCTCACGGGCGGTTAGAAATTTGGGAAAGTTTGGGGCATGAATTACCCAGGGTCACCATATGGACAGAGGGTGGCTGGATATGGGGATTGGAAAAGAGTTGGACAGTGAGTGGGATAGTTGGATGAGGGATGACAGAGTGGTTGATTGGTGAGGGAGGATGGAAGACATTGGTCAAGGGGCGCGTAATCCTGGATGGAGACTTTGGTGAGTTGGGCATGATGGTGTTTTATCTATTGGAGAACATATATTTTCTAACAAAATGTGCATATAGCTACTAAGTAACCATGTGGTGTTATTTTTGTAATCTTTGTCAGCAATCCTCCTATTTTCACCTGCTGTTGGTGCTCTCATGTTGAGCCATGCCTGCAATCAGAAGCTAAGTTGTTTGGGACACAGACAGTATCCTATGTTTGAAAAATGACTAGTACATTTAGGGTGCTACTGCAATAAAATATGTAATAATAATTATTGTTGGTATGGAGGTCCATTGACAAGAACTGAAAGGAGATTTGCACAGTGCCTAATTCAATGCTATCAATCTTTCTTCTAGTAACTCTAAGAACATTCAGAAAGTACCTCAAACTCTGTTCAGTACCAATGGGTTTCTTCAGATCTAAAACATGCCATATTGGAAATGCTATCCAATGTCGAACACACATTATGCAAGTTAAATCTAGTCACTTACCAGATCCCATCCAGCTGTTTTCCTGTATGTGGAGAGAAGGAGAGTGTGTCATCGGCAACTTCCTTTACACAGTTCAGTCTACTTGCTGTCACTTACCTATGCATCTTCACCTATTACCACATCCTGCCTTAAACCCAAGCTGCAACCTTAATGCCCAAGTTGCATCTTTCTAAAGCAGTGATTCTCAACATGGGCTACTTGTACCCCTGGGGAGACGCACAAGTCTTCCAGGGGGTACATCAACTCATCTAGATATTTGCCAAGTTTTATAACAGGCTACATAACAAACACTAGCAAGATCAGTAAAAGTAAAATTTCATACAGACAATGACCTGTTTATACTGCTCGATATACTATACACCAAAATGCGAGTACAATATTTATATTCCAATTGATTTATTTTATAATTATATGGTAAAAATGGGAAAGTAAACAATTTTTCAGTAATAGTGTGCTGTGACACACTTATGTCTGGTTTTGTAAACAAGTAGTTCAAGTGAGGTGAAACTTTGCAAGACAAATCAGACTCCTGAAAGGGGTACAGTAGTCTGGAGAGGTTGAGAGCCATTGTTCTAAAGGATCGAGAAAAATAGCTTTTTTTCCATTTTGTAATGAACTGTAGCGCTAGTGAATGGTGCCACACTGTCTGCACTGGTGACTTAATTTCTCTGTTTACTTGCATGAGGAATTGGCAGTGCCAGACTTCTCTGCCAACATACATCCTCCTAACCCTGAATAGGCCCACTTCTAGGGAGAAGAGAGCACCATTTCAGTGGCTGTCAGTCAGTCCTTGGCCTCTAAGCTTACCAACAAAGGTGCTCAGTCAGTACTAAGTGTACAAGTTTCATACTAATTTCACATAGTCCATTATAGAGCCATCATATAATAATGAATTTCCTTTTCAGTCACTACTGATAAAGGGCTAGATTAGAACTGGTGACTTACAAGTGAAGGCTCTGTAGCTCATTCTCAGTATCTCTTCTTAAAAATAAAGTATGGGGCTGAAATTTAAATAGGTTTTAAAATTATAACCTACCAAATCTGAGTTGTTGTTTTTTAAATCTATCACCTTATCCAGTTTTGTGACTTCAGCCAGCAGCAACAGTTAAAGACTTGTTGCGAAGATCACTGAATTCAGAAGATGAAACAAAAAAAGCCACTTTGGTTTCAGCTCATTTAGAAACATGGAAATCTGCCTCATGACACTAAACTAATTAGAAAGTGACTAAAAACCAATACATGGAAAGTGACTTGATCAGTGGAAGAGGAATTGGAGAATGGATAATGGAGAATTATACATACAGTGTCTATTCTTATGTATTTGTACATCACCTAACATAACTGGATCCTTATATGCACTATTAGAATATAAATAATTTATTTGAAAGAGAACCCAATAGTGTCTCCCTTTCAAATATAACCTATAGGGCATTTTAAAAACAGGATTGGGGTAGATTAAAAAGTTACAAATATTTACATCTTGAAACTAAATGTGAAAACAGCTTCCTCCTTCACTCATCATGTCAAGAACATAGTTCAGAACTCATTGTTTTCTCTGGCAACAGGTGATGACTCTGTCTAAGCAGTACAGATAAAATAAATTTCAGCTGCTAGTTTATAGAGACAGAATTCTGGCAGCAGGTTGGAGAGGAAGGAACTAGTTTTCTAAAATGTGATTTTCTCTCTAAAATTCTCTCTAAAAACGTATTTTATTAAACAGAGAGGATGTCAAGATAAACTGTGTTTTAAAGCATTCCTTTACATGTGCCAATGCCTAAGATTCCTAAATTGGAAATGTTTTAAAATCAAGGTCTCTTCACTATTTCTGCTGTTAGTTTTTGTACTTCATTTGTCATAGACAGTGAAGCTCTACTGGATAGTTCCACTTACTGATTATAATTTATTAGTAAAGAGAAGTTGTGTTTGGATTCCCAATGCTGCAGGGGAATATCAAAATTAAGATCAAGACATTTTAAATTGCTTTTTATAAAATTTACTAAAATTTAGGACTAAGCTATTTGATAGCCTTTAAGCCTTGATTCATCAAGATAGTTAAGCATATGCATATCTTTAAGCATGCAAGTAGTCCCATTAATCACATATTTATATATGATTTGCTGAATCAGAGCCTAAGTGATTTGGGAGCCTACATAAGGGTTTTTTTGATACTTTATTTTTTAAAAAGGTTCCCGTTTCAAATAACTATCTTGCCAACCTAAACACTATTTATGGGGACAAGAAAATAGGTTAAAGCTCATGGGAAACAATTCCACTGCCCTCAAATTAATTGTGGGAATTTGAAGAATTACTAGACTTTATTTACTTGTGCTGTGACTACGTTAGGACACAGGTTCATAGTTAGGATACAAGGTCACTTTTAGACTAGAAACTGAGCCTGTATAATTTTAGAATCCAATCAAACCAGATTACTCCCATGCCTGGGTTTATCCAGAAGGCCACGTAGTGGGAAGATTAGATGGCTGTGAATCATCTATCTTGTTGGCACAGTTAATTTATTAATCTTGAGGGTTAGGGGATGGAGCATGTGCAGGTTTTTAACCTCAAATAAAAGTGGAGTTTGTAGATGGATCTGGATTAATCAAATCCAAGAACAGTGTACTAGTGATGCATGAAGGGATTATATAAGGAGACAGCTACTACTCAGGATACAAATACCCTGACTGGGATGCAAAACTGGTGCCTACACTGGCACAAAAGTGAGAGCAACACCTATTCCCTCAGCTGGGTAGCAGGGAAATAAGATACTATCAAATTTAGCGTGTATAGGCACTTAGTATGCCACCTCATTTCTGAAAGAATATTGCCCTACTTAGTGAAACTGCAGCACAATGCCAACGGAGGGAGTGAAGAGGAGTCTGCATCTGAGTCTCAGTCCCTCATTCCCAGAGGTGGCTTAGAGTGTGCGGAGATAGGGTGTATGGGGGAAAGCACAGACTGTTTCATTTTCAAGCAATCCTGTTTAGCAAATGCTTTGGGACAAAGCTGATTCAGTCTTGCTCTGGAACCATCCAGTCCTCTTATTTAAATCATGAGAAGCTGGATTGCGGATAGAAGGAAAAAGATAGGAGATAACTCAAGTAACAGTTATCCCCTGCTCTCAGAGTCTTTACTGGCTAGTGAAGTGGGAAGGATGGTAGTGCTGGCTGAATATTCCATCAAGAACTGTTCCAACTAATGTATTCTTAATTGATTGACTGATTCGCACAGTGGCAGCTTTTGCCTTATACTGCAGTCTTCGGCTCCACTCATACAGGGATCCCACGTACATACATCTGACCCATGAGTCAGCCTCATTGGCTCAGGTACATGAGGGAAGCAAGTTAGAAAAGGCCCTGAACATTTCATTTGCATATCACCCTGAAAAACTTGTGCCAGCACTGAAGTGACAGTACATTAATCCTCACCATGGATCTCTCTTAATATTAGGGTAGTTTGTCCACAATCAGGGTGTTAGAACAGCTCAGCTTCCAGTTCTCATTTGCCCCCACCCCCTCCTGGAAGAATAAGACCAAACATTCTAAGAATGGAACTTTCACTGCTTTCCCATTGGTGAATATTATTTTACTGTTTTAAAGCAAGTTTAGTTGGACATGCTAAATTAGTCAAAGCACATCCCAAAGGGTAGAGCAAGTCAGATAAATGCCATTACAGTTTTGGCTTGCACATATGACGTCATAGACAAAGAAGCTGATAGTCCCTAAATGCAGTAGAGACTACAGTGTTCAATAGTGCATACCTCAATATCAGAAAGATGTCTGGTATACTAGAAGGAAATTCAGGGAACAGTAACACCAGAAAATGGATTAAGGGGATGGAAGGAAAACTATATGTGGCCAAAGGACATAATTAAATCACTATAACATCTGTTTCAACAATGCTATGGAAATCTAGAATTGTCCCAGTTCAGCATTCAGCTACTGTGGTGATGATCATTATAAAGTTACCTTACCGAACTTTCTACAAGTATTTGAGGGATAAGAGGACTAATCCTTGAGCTTTGTACTGACAAATATTAACACAATACCCATTACTACTTCAGGATTCCTCTAGCCTATCTGAAATTGCCAGGCAATTATGCCTTTGTTGTGGTAGGTCCTATGATGTGGATTCTGCTTCCCTTTGATACACATCTCATTCCATTCTTCCCCTCCTCTAAAACACGTTAAGAATCTTTTGGTTCTATATTTGTCACCTTTCTTTCCAATCTTTATTTTAAATATATTTGTATTTTAAGAAGGTGGCATTATGAGGAATTATCCCACCAAAGAAAGAGTCACATTGCTTTATCCAGTTTAGCTCTAACAAAGAAGAAGATACTATAAGAAGTAATCCTGGACTGGCTAGGGATGACAAGGGTTTAGAACTAAACCATCTAATACGTTATTTCCCTGTCTAATTTTTGTATTCCATGAAGCTTAAGAGTCTCACATCTGAACCGCTCTGGGCTCCAAAGGAATAAAAGCTATTGGCTGCATGAGATCCTCATATAAAGCCCATCTATGGAGTAGTGCCAAACCGCTTTTGTGGCCACTTAAAAAGGGGATTGGATGTATTTCAAGAAAGAAGGTACTTTTCCCATCTGCCTACTTTGGGGAGATCTGTGGAAAACAACTAAGGTCAGTTTTGGCAACGGGGAGCCCACATTAGAGATTTACTATCACTCAAAGAATAAAAACCAAGATCTATCTTTGGGACAATCCAATCACCAAATTCATATGATCCCAAATATTCTGAAGTTTGCCTTGTCACTGTGACTGAACAAGCCTAGTGGGCATTATTCCCAGAACTCATGACAACTTGCCCAACCTCAGCTGGTTATTAACCATCACTAGCAATCAGTATTTCCCACAAAGCTGTGGACTCTGATCCAATTTGTAATTTTCTCTTTCTTTCTGCAGACTCCTACAAACTTAGACCTGTGCACTGTTTTTCAAACACATTATTTTGCAATTATTGGTATCATAAAAATCATAGCATACTTATTACCATTCAAAAAAAAGTAAATAAAGAATAAGTGCTAAGTTTCAGAGTAGCAGCCGTGTTAGTCTGTATTCGCAAAAAGAAAAGGAGTACTTGTGGCACCTTAGAGACTAACAAATTTATTTGAGCATAAGCTTTCGTGAGCTACAGCTCACTTCATGGGATGCATTCAGTGGAAAATACAGTGGGGAGATTTATATACACAGAGAACATAAAACAATGGGTGCTCCCATACATACTGTAAGGAAAGTGATCACTTAAGATGAGCTATTATCAGCAGGAGAGTGGGGGGAGGGGACCTTTTGTAGTGATAATCAAGGTGGGCCATTTCCAGCAGTTGACAAGAACCTCTGAGGAACAGTGGGGGGGGGGGGAAATAAACATGGGGAAATAGTGTTACTTTGTGTAATGACCCATCCACTCCCAGTCTCTATTCAAGCCTAAGTTAATTGTATCCAGTTTGCAAATTAATTCCAATTCAGCAGTCTCTCGTTGGAGTCTGTTTTTGAAGTTTTTTTGTTGAAAAAACAAAGTCCATTGCCAACTGTTTCCATACATCTATTCAGGGGACACCATCACAGGGCCTAATCACATCAGCCACACTATCAGAGGCTCGTTCATCTGCACATCTACCAATGTGATATATGCCATCATGTGCCAGCAATGCCCCTCTGCCGTGTACATTGGCCAAACTAGATAGTCTCTACATAAAAGAATAAATGGACACAAATCAGACGTCAAGAATTATAACATTCAAAAACCAGTCGGAGAACACTTCAATCTCTCTGGTCACTCGATTACAGACCTAAAATTCTTCAACAAAAAAACTTCAAAAACAGACTCCAATGAGAGACGGCTGAATTGGAATTAATTTGTAAACTGGATACAATTAACTTAGGCTTGAATAGAGACTGGGAGTGGATGAGTCATTACACAAAGTAAAACTATTTCCCCATGTTTATTCCCCCCACCCCCGACTTTCTTGTCAACTGCTGGAAATGGCCCACCTTGATTATCACTACAAAAGGTCCCCTCCCCCCACTCTCCTGCTGATAATAGCTCATCTTAAGTGATCACTTTCCTTACAGTATGTATGGGAGCACCCATTGTTTTATGTTCTGTGTATATAAATCTCCCCACTGTATTTTCCACTGAATGCATCCCATGAAGTGAGCTGTAGCTCACAAAAGCTTATGCTCAAATAAATTTGTTAGTCTCTAAGGTGCCACAAGTCCTCCTTTTCTTTTTGCGAATAAGTGCTAAGTGTATCATGCAAGAACTTATAAAGCAGCAAAATACTAAGACTGGAATCTTATGTCATACCAGAGCTAGAATGCTTTGGCTTGGTCTGCATATGAATTTGCATTGTAATAACAAAAGATGTGAATGAACATCAGTTTAGTTTTCAGTACAAGCCTGTGGGTGGACACTTATTCCAGAAGAAGCATGGCTAAGGTTGATTCAGCTAAACTTCCTCACATTTAGTTAAATAATTGCAAATTTGTGTGTAAACCATGCTTTAGAGTCATATTGATATTTCCCCTCCAGCCCAAGATAAAACGTAGTCACTTAAACCATTACAAGAGAAAGTTGCATCCTTGCCAGTACAGTGGAAAAGAGCCTGAAGGGAGAAATAAGTATCTGTAAATATTTTGAAATTATCCAGCATGGGGTGGGATAGTGAAATGCACTCCTCTCAAAGCTGCTGTTTCTGTCCATCTGTCATACACAGAATTAATCACTTAGGGTCTCAACAGGAATGTTTTCTTCTCAAACTCACTGTTAGCATATATGGACCTTCATGCGGCGTATAATTCAGGCTTTCATTTTCACTTTTAAAAAGCCACAGGAAAGCACAACATCTTTCTCTCAGGACAGGCAGATGAAGTTACTGCCAGCAGTTCACACAGTCCATAGGGCCATCTATTCAGATACTGAGGTGGCTGGGAAGGCGGATATACATTGTTAGCCTGACATGGGGCAGACTCTGTAAGAGACTTTTACAGGTCCTCCTCTTCCAACAAGGCCACTTCACACTTCAGAAACCATACACAAGAGACACAATTCCTCAAAGTCATCAAACTATTGATCAGTCAGTTGACAAAGGACAAGTTCTTGGTAAGAGAATTGATAGTGATATGCATAAACTATTTCAGAGTAGCAGCCGTGTTAGTCTGTATTCGCAAAAAGAAAAGGAGGACTTGTGGCACCTTAGAGACTAACAAATTTATTAGAGCATAAGCTTTCATGAGCTACAGCTCACTTCATCGGATGCATTTGGTGGAAAAAACAGAGGGGAGATTTATATACACACACAGAGAACATGAAACAATAGAGACTGGGAATGGATGAGTCATTACACAAAGTAAAACTATTTCCCCATGTTATTTCTCCCCCCACCCCACCCCACCCCACCGTTCCTCAGATATTCTTGTTAACTGCTGGAATTAGCCTACCTTGCCTGTCACCATGAAAGGTTTTCCTCCTCCCCCCCCCCCCCCCGCTGGTGATGGCTTATCTTAAGTGATCACTCTCCTTACAGTGTGTATGATAAACCCATTGTTTCATGTTCTCTGTGTGTGTGTATATAAATCTCCCCTCTGTTTTTTCCACCAAATGCATCCGATGAAGTGAGCTGTAGCTCACGAAAGCTTATGCTCTAATAAATTTGTTAGTCTCTAAGGTGCCACAAGTCCTCCTTTTCTTTTTGCATAAACTATTGTAACCCAATTGGTAGGATACATGGCCTAGTCTACACCACAGACAGTCCAGGGTGTATGGCCTTATCATGAGTCAGAGTACAACATTAACAATTAGTTAGGGCCTGCACCTCCTTTACTCATAAAGTTCACCACTAAGATTCTGGGCAGAAAGATTATAATATCTCTTGTGAAAAATCTGTAAAGTGATAATAAATTCATACACTTCCAGGAATTGCTCTTTAGATGCACAAGTGTCACATAGTGTAGCATTTGACACTGGAACACTGCCACGGTAGAATTCGGTACTTCTACCACAGACATGTATAAACGGCTTGAAACAGGTATATATTCTAGCACATTTCAAAACTGGATCAGTCCCACCCTAATGGGATTTTATCAACAGTGTTGCACTGATCTGTGAACCCTACTCTATCGTGTCAAACGGGAAAATGTATCGTTGCTGCCTTGAAAATCTCTTTTCTTTTAGATAGAGGGCCACAGCTCCACTCCACCACGATACAATTACTGCGAGCGAGCCTTTGTCCCCTCGGGGTGTGTGTGTGTGTGTGTGTGTGTTGGGGGGCTCCGCAGGTGCCAGCGCTCTGGCGGGACACACGTTACTTTGCAGCTTGGGAAGCCGTCCCAGCGTCCGACTCCCAGGAGCGACTCGCCTCCAGAGCAGCAAACCGGGGTGGGGGGGACCAAAGGGCCACCGGGAGCAGGACCCAGGACAGTCCTCCCCGCCACGGCCCGGCCCAGCGCTGCCCCCATCCCACGGCCTCGCAGGCCCTTCCCCGTCCCAACCCTCCTCACCCCAGCGACCCTGCCCCCGGGCCAGCCCCCTTACCCAGCATGAGGGGGCTGAGGCGCCGGGCCATGCCCTTGGACAGGTCGTAGACATAGAGCTTCACCGGGTGCAGGGTGGGCGGCGGCTCCATGGGGGGGATAAGGGCCCTGAGAGGGAACTAGGAGGCTCCTTGCCCGGGGGAGGGCGGGCAGGTGCCGGCCGAGCAGAGGGAAGGGGAAGGGGGAGGGAGAGCCCGGGCCGGCCCCGCTACTCCTGGCTCTACAGCACCGGCAGTGGCGGTACCGGCACCAACTATGAGGTGACAGAGGGGGCGGAATGGGGAATGCTCCCTCTGCGCATGCGCCACAGCCATAGCCCGGCCGGGCGGCTTGTCCCTGCGCCGCTATGGAACCCGGCACCGCTGCTGAGGCGGGGCTAGAGGCAGGGCGGGGCGGGGCTATGCCGTTAGGATGCGTGGCTCCTGCTGGTGGGAGGGGCTATTTCATCAGGAGGGGTACATGAGGTAAGTGAGCGGGACTCCATCTTGTGGGCGGGGTTACGGATGGGCCCCAGTTATTGGCTGGAAGGCGGTGATGCCCTGTGAATTGAGCTCTTTCTGGGCGGTGAGTGGGCGGGGCTGTAACCTGGAGCTGAGGTGCCGGCTCTGGAGAGGGGGTAGAAGGTAAGGGGCGTGGTTTCCTCGCAGGCAATCGCACGGGGGCGTGGTTTCCCTCGGGCCACACCCACTTTCGCAGGATTGGGTGGGATTGTTTCCGGGGGCGGGTTTCCGGTTTCGGTGAGCTGCTACGGGCTCAGGTAATGGTGGGAGTCTCTTATGCGCGCGGAGCCGAGCCGCTCTAGAGGCTGTTGGAGCCCCGTCTCCTTCTCTACCGAGCCCACCGCCCATTCAGGAGGCTGCCGGTCCCCCTCCCCCAGTGCCCATGATTTCCCCCTTTCTCTCCCTCTCCCCCTCTCCCGGGTCCCGGCCTCCCATTGCTAGGGCGGCGCTGAGCTATGGCTGGCAGCGGGAGCGCTTGTTCCCGTCGCCTCTCGCGCCACATCCCCGGGGCGCGTGTCCTGTCCGGGCTGCCGCTGCAGGGACAGCCCGTGCCCTGCAGCCCGAGATCAGAGGGCGGGTCGCGGCTGATGGGCACTCGCGACTCGCTCTGTTGCGGCGCCGCACGTGAGGGCGCGAGACGCTAGCGGCGGGCTGGAGACCAGCGAGAGGGGGCGTGTCCCGTTCGCTTCCCCTGGCGCGAGGCCGGGGGGGGGGGGCAGCAGTTCCGGGCCGTTATCCCACCAGCGCTACTTCGCGCGCCTTCCCCTGCTGGCGGACGGGACGTGGGGCTCGGCGCCCCTCCCCCTCGCGGCCCGGGATTCTCCAACCGCTCCGAGCGGCTCTGGGATCCCCCCCCCCCCCGCAGGGCGCTTCCCGCTCAGCCCCGCTGGTGACTCCGGCCATCGCTGCCGTGGCAAAGTAACGTTCGGGGGGCCTCTTAGCATAGGCGCCTCCCACGCTACACAGTTAAGTCGACCTAAACTAGGTCAAGGTAGAGCCGCTGCAGTCATGCCTGTGGGGGTTCGTGTCCGCTCTGTCGGCGGTGCCCCCGCACTGACTTCACCGTGCGGGGCGTTGTGAGCCCCACGCGGGCCCGACAGACCTGTCTGCACTGACACTGCATCACCCTTGCTGTCTGGACAGCGCTGTGCCTCTCACGGAGGTGGCGTTATTAGGTCGGTGACTTACATTGAGGGGAGCAACGTTGTAGTGCAGACACTTAGGCTATGTCTGCGCTTATCATTTAAAACCCCTTCTTTGTGCTAACACCCTATGGTCGTTAATAGAAAGAACGAGGAGAACTTATGGCACCTTAGAGGCTAACAAATTTATTAGAGCATAAACTTTCATGGGCTAAAGCCCACTTCATCGGATGCATGTAGTGGAAAATACAGTAGGAAGATCGATACAGAGAGAGATACACAGAGAACATGAAAAAATGGGGGTTGCCATGCGTCTCTAAGGTGCCACAAGTAGTCCTTGTTCTTTCTGCTGATACAGACACGTGGCTACCGCTCTGAAACCTACACTTGTTAATGACTTTTTGCAGTGAAACTCAGAAGTTTCACTGCAGAAAGAAAACCACCTTCACGAGAGGTGTATAGCTCTTACCGCTGTCCTTTTTGCGCTGTTGTGAAAGTGAAGACACGTTCTACCAGCGTAAACACCTTTGGCCTCCGGAGGATGTTCCACGGTTCCAAAAATGACCGCTTCGTCCAGCATCTCCACTACTCTGACTCCAAGTAAATGAACTTCCTGTAAGCCCCAGGGAGTTTGAAACTCCCTTTCCCTTTGCTTGTAGATATGGTGGGGAAAGCAGGCAGACAGCAGGGGTTTTTAAAAAAATGTCACAAAAGAAACAAGGAAGTAATGGGGCTGCTGGGACATGAACCAATGCAGTAGGGGGCACTGAGCAGGGACCCAGAATGCCTTCCACTCACCTCCCCCTTTCCACAAGACCTATCGAGAGAGCTGCACTGTGGGATAGCTGCCCTACAGCGTTGCTCTCATCAGCGATGGAAGTGCTGGTAGAGTAAACACTCTGATGCCTGAGGAATTGAGTGAGTACACAAACCAGCTCTTTACTTTCACCAGTTCCCTATCACTGGTGAAACTTAAAGCGCAAAAACTCTGTAAGTGTAGACATACCCTTAGTTAGGTTGACGTAAGCTGCCTAACTCTGTAGTGTAGATCAAGCCTTACTTGTATCTACTTCAGGGGTTAGGCCTCCCTGACTACCATGCTTAGGGCATTAAATTTTTCCCAGCAGTATAGCTAGGTCGATCTAATTTTTAAGTGTGGACCAGACCTTAGCAACTGAAAATGAGTGCCCAAACCATGTGATCAGTTATTTGGATGGTCTTCAGACTGAAGATCAGTACAAACACCTGCCTCGTCTGCTCTTTTTAGCAAACAGTGGCAGCCATGTCAGAGTGGATGTCTTACTACAAAAATGAGGAGGATGAGGAAGAGGAAGAATATCCTGAAGAAGTTGAAACTGATGGTAAGAATTTGACCTTTAATCAAAAAGTGTTCTGTGAATGTGATCCTGAGTGCCTGCTTTCTTCCCCTTAGCATGGGGTCCTCTGCTCCAGACATATTTCTGAGGATCTCCATAGGTTCTTTTATTTTTGTTCTTTCAAGCCCCTGTATTGTGAATAACCTTCTGTGGATGAATTTTGGCTACTCAAGCCACTCCTCACATGTGCTTATATTACAGAGCACAAATAACATGGGTGGGTACTTTAAGTGGGGGAAAAAGATTATACTTTTTTTTTTTTTCTTCAGGGGAATATAAATATTCAGGTCGAGACAGCCTGATTTTTTTAGTTGATGCTTCCAAGGCCATGTTTGAATATTATGATGATGATGAGTGGACTCCTTTTGATATGACAATTCAGGTAAGATCATGTGTTAGAGATTAATAATGACCTATCTTGTAGACTGAAAGATTTCAACGTGCTTTATGGGTTGCCTATATACAGATTTCTTATCCACTATAACATAGCTGATGTAGCTAGTTGACTGCCTTATCTATTTATGTATTTCTCATCACCATGCTATCAGAGCACCATATCTTTGGTGTGAAAATCAGAAATCATTCTGCAGCAACAGGAGTGGTTGTGGGCTGGAGAGGTCTGATCTGTAGTAGGGATGTAAAATGTTAACCCATTAACTGGTGAGCATTAGTCTTAGTCCTGGCCGGGGCAGCCCTTTAATTGGTTAACCATTTAAATGATTAAAAATAGTTAACTTTTTAAACTATATTTACATCCCTAATCTGTAGTCAAACCCAGAAATTTTGTTGATGATTGTGTTTACAAAATGAGGAATAAATTTGTATTAGAGTAGTATCTCTAGGAAGTCTTTCTCTTGTCCTCTTCTGTAGAAAATGGTGTTATAATGAAAAGTACTTTAATGTTCAAATGAATCATAAACATCTTGTACCTAACTTGTTATGAAATGTGGCTCAAAACATTGTGGCAGCCCTTGGCATTGCCATTATGAAGGGCTGATTGCCAAAGATCGAACTCTAGCACCATTTTTTCAGCTAACTTTCTCCCTCTGTTTTCCCTGATTCTACTGTTTTCTCTTTCCAGTGCATCCGGAATGTGTACACCAGCAAGATCATTAGTAGTAACAGGGACCTCTTGAGTGTTGTGTTTTATGGCACTGAGAAAGACAAGAATTCTGTGGATTTCAAACACGTGTATGTTCTTCAGGAGCTGGACAATCCAGGTAAGAGATAATAGGAATATAAGGCTTAAGAGGAAATGGGGAAGTTTGTAAAATGCTTTTATCACCATTTGTCCCCTTTGGGGAGAGAAGCCTGTTACTGTAGCATTTTAATTTCTTTTTCTGTGCTGGGATTTTTGATAGGTGTAGCAACTTCCCTGCTTAGAGTTTCCTTATTGAATCAGGTAAAGAATACACGATATCCGTGTTTTATTTCCTTTGTGTTGGGTTCCATATTTTTCTGTACTTTAACACAAGGCCCCATTTTATGGCCACTGCCCTCTTTGATTAAAGAGGACTTCTAGCACATACATGATACATTTAGCAGTACAGCAGGTGCCTGACAGGCTTTCAAGAGAGTCCCATCCCGACTCTTGAAAGATTGTCAGGCACCTGCTGTACTGTTGAATGTACCATGTATGTGTGCCATACCTTTTGATTGCAACAGAAAATGGACAGGATGACCTGCTAGCGGTATTCTGTCTCAGACTTCCCTAATAATAATGTTAGCAGCATAGTAACTCTGGTTGAGAACCAACAGCAGGAGTAAGGTTAATGTGACAAAGTGTAGGAAGCAGAGTGAGATGTGGGACGCTCTGTAGAGAGAGAGATAAGATAATACTGTAATTTCCTTGTTTGAGGGAGGGGCAGGAAATAGAAGGTGAGTGCTTCCAGCCAGAGTGACTTAATGGAACTAAGCGCCCATATCTGTCATGGCAAAGCGGCATTTTATCTAAAAGCTATTGCTTTTTCTCTAGTGGGAATATTCAATAAATAGGAGTGGGAGAACAAGCAGATGTTTCTTCAGAGGGCTTGGACTGTTCTTTCTCATTGAGACTTCTTAGCCCTCGTGCTGAAGTACTTTTATGAGAGTGGGATGTTGTATGCAGAAAGAAGGGCAGCTCTGTTTTAGCTACTGTACTGGCAGGGTAGGAGTATCTCTGAAGTCTGATTCCCAGACTACTTCTTTGCAGCACCTCTTATAAGCAAAGTGCATCATGGTGGAAGTTATGCCTATCAAACTCTAATATATCACACCTCCAGAGACATGAGGCTATTGTTCTCTTGGCCCAAAGGTGCAGATGAAAGGTGTGGGCCATTAATGGGGGAAAGAGTTGGGGAAAGACTCCTGCTTGCTGGAGGATGTACCCTGGAGGGGGAAGGGTTTATGTAATCTAATTCTTCTCTCAGAACACTAACTCTAAAACTATATGCAGTTAGTTAAATAATAGAAGAAGGGGTAGGAAATTAAATAGTGATAGGATCAGGTGAGATCTTAAGAGATGGAGAATCCAGTGAGGGAGCAAGATATGAAAAAGCTGATCAGATAGCAGTGGTTGCAGAGTAAAAGGTTCTTCCGCTATCACTGGCAAGGTTTTGAAGCGAGAGAGAGAAGCTGGCACTAGACAAGCAGAAGGGGGAGCCATTGGTCAACTTGAGCAAGTCAATAGTTTGAAAAATGAGGATGGTTATCGATGAGTCCATACACCTAAGGATATGTGTACACAGTAGGTCGGAGGTGTAATTCCCAGCACATATAGACATATATGTGCCAGCTGTGCTTGAGTTAATGCCCAAAAATAGCAGTATGTCTGTAGCAGCTTGGGCTAGCTACATGGCTAGTTGCCCATTTACAATCCTGCCCGATCCTCTGCGTACGTACATGGGTGACTATCCCAAGCCACCGCCTGGGCTGCTGTGGCCACACTGCTATTTTTAGGCACTAACTTGAGTAGTGCTAACATGTATATGTCTACTCATGTTGGGAAGCATGCCTTTCAGTTGCTGTGTAGACATACCCTAAGATGCTGAACACTTTTCCTACTCAACTACTGGAAGGGCCATGCTGTGAAATGTTAGTCAAACATAAGCTGTAGGGAGCTATGTGTTTTCTCTGGCTGGAAAAATGGTCAGCAGGTTTTGGCTTTTATGTGCGAACCAGAACCAGTAATGCCCTTGCTGTCCTTCCATTTAGGTGCCAAACGAGTGCTAGAGTTGGATAAGTACAAGGGAGATCAGGGAAAAGCACTCTTTCGTGAGTCTTTTGGCCATAATGCTGACTACTCACTGGGTGAGGCACTTTGGGCCTGCTGTAATCTCTTCAGTGATGTCCGGCTCAAGATGAGCCACAAGAGAATCATGCTGTTCACCAATGAAGACAACCCTCACGGGCATGACAACACTAAAGCTAAGCTGGCCAGGACCAAAGCTGCTGACCTTCGAGACACAGGTGAGTATTTTCACTTTTAATTTAGAAATTGAGCCTTAATGAAGAGTAAAAGTGATGCTTCCCTGCAGCAGACACCAACTAATTGCTTTGTACAATCTTGGAGGAAAGTGAATGATGTGATCGGACTTGGGGAATTGCTAGGAGTAAACAGGACTTTGGGCTACTACATTTCTGGAGACAATTCTTCAAAATAGATTCATAGATTCATAGATACTAAGGTCAGAAGGGACCATTCTGATCATCTAGTCTGACCTCCTGCACAGCGCAGGCCACAGAATCTCACCCACCCACTCCTATGAAAAACCTCACCCATGTCTGAGCTATTGAAGTCCTTAAATCATGGTTCAAAGACTTCAAAGAGCAGAGAAGCCTCCCTCAAGTCAACCATGCCCCATGCTACAGAGGAAGGCGAAAAACCTCCAGGGCCTCTCCAATCTGCCCTGGAGGAAAATTCCTTCCCGACCCCAAATATGGCAATCAGCTAAACCCTGAGCATATGGGCAAGATTCACCAGCCAGATACTACAGAAAATTCTTTCCTGGGTAACTCAGATCCCATCCATCTAATATCCCATCTCAGGGGATTTGGCCTATTTACCTTGAATATTTAAAGATCAATTACTTACCAAAATCCCATTATCCCATCATACCATCTCCTCCATAAACTTATCGAATAGAATCTTAAAACCAGATAGATCTTTTGCCCCCACTGCTTCCCTTGGAAGGTTATTCCAAAACTTCACTCCTCTGATGGTTAGAAACCTTCGTCTGATTTCAAGTCTAAACTTCCTGGTGGCCAGTTTATACCCATTTGTTCTTGTGTCCACATTGGTGCTGAGCTTAAATAATTCCTCTCCCTCTCCTGTATTTATCCCTCTGATATATTTATAGAGAGCAATCATATCTCCCCTCAACCTTCTTTTAGTTAGGCTAAACAAGCCAAGCTCCTTAAGTCTCCTTTCATAAGACAAGGTTTCCATTCCTCGGATCATCCTAGTAGCCCGTCTCTGTACCTGCTCCAGTTTGAATTCATCCTTTTTTAACATGGGAGACCAGAACTGCACACAGTATTCTAGGTGAGGTCTCACCAGTGCCTTTTGTATAATGGTACTAAAACCTCCTTATCCCTACTGGAAATGCCTCTCCTGATGCATCCCAAAACTGCATTAGCTTTTTTCACAGCCATATCACATTGGCAGCTCATAGTCATCCTATGATCAACCAATACTCCAAGGTCCTTCTCCTCTTCTGTTACTTCTAATTGATGCGTCCCCAACTTATAACTAAAATTCTTGTTATTAATCTCTAAATGCATAACCTTACACTTCTCACTATTAAATTTCATCCTATTACTATTACTCCAGTTTACAAGGTCATCCAGATCCTCCTGTATAATATCCCGATCCTTCTCCGAATTGGCAATACCTCCCAGCTTTGTATCATCTGCAAACTTTATTAGCACACTCCCACTTTTTGTGCCAAGGTCAGTAATAAAAAGATTAAATAAGATTGGTCCCAAAACCGATCCCTGAGGAACTCCACTGGTAACCTCCCTCCAACCTGACAGTTCGCCTTTCAGTAGGACCCGTTGCAGTCTCCCCTTTAACCAATTCCTTATCCACCTTTTGATGTTCATAAAATATTTGAATCAAAATATAAAAACCCTTTCTAAATTAGAGGTGCTCAGTCCAGTTTTTTGTGGTTAATAGACACTAATTAAGCACCTTTTGTTTGTCTTGGCTTGTAGTCAGGGATTGAATGGGCCATAGAAATTAAACCCCCCTCATACTTCCTTATTTCCCCCCTCTTTTAGGAATGGAGTGACATGATCAGATTGACAGGCAAAGAGGATTACTTTAGTGTCTGTTGTCACACTGCAGGGCAACTGCATCTGTTTCCCTCTCCGTGGTTCAACAGCAGCACACATTCTAGGCTCCCGGTTCCTCAGCCATCATCACCTCTCTTTGGTGAAGACCCGCATCTCTCTCCCTTCTGACTGGGGTTTTTTCAGCCTGCATAGTTCCCTGCTTATACTGAAATATCCCCTGCAAGCTAGAATGCCTAAACAGGCCAGTGTCTGTGCTTTGCTTTCTCACCAGAGGCTATGAACAGCTGTAGTTGCCAGCAGTCACAAGTTAGCACACAGCTTTTTCTAAGTAAACATATTTATTCTTAAGGTGAAAGCATTACAAAGAAAATTTGTATGAAAAATAATAAAATAATCTACATGCATTCTAATAAGTTTACAAGAGATCACCCCCCAACTCCAGCTAGGACTCTGATAAGGATCAGTCTTTCAAACTCTGCAAAGGGGTTTTTCTGTGGTTACAGGTTCATAGCAGACTTAGCTCAGAACTAACACACCCATGAATAGTGCAGTCTTTCCTTTATAAAGCTTGGGCCTTTGATCTTGAGATTCTGGGAAGAGGTAATCAGTAGACAGTGGTCCCCTCCTCAAGCCATAGCTTGAAAAAGCTGGGTTTTTGCGTAACTGGAAATGGGAATTTGCATTCACCTTCCCTCTAGAGATTTCCCCTGGCAAATCACTTGACATTTAGTCTCCCAAGTCCATTCGTGCCTGGCACGTTGCTGAATATAGTCTTTTGACATTCACAACACTTTCCAGGGTTCACATCATATCTCTTCCCTTCCCTCTCCCCATCCAGAAAGGTTGCATACAATCTAAGCCAATAATAACACATCACCTTTGTATTTAATACGATGGACTCCAGAGATACTTTAACTTAATTCACTAAGGTTTTTCGAGGATATTGCAGAAATTGCCTTCGGTCACAGCTGCATTTTATATGAATTGAAGGAAAGCAATATGTTTCGAGGCCAGGAAGGAGGATGTTGTAGTAGTCACAGCAAGTGGCTGAGAGCCAATTCCTTCAGAATTCAGTTGGTGTGCTAGAACCTAAGGGTCGTCAAACATTCTTAAGACATTATCCCTTATACCTGGCAAAAGAGAATTTTTGTGGGGGTTTCTCTATAATGTTCCATCTTCTCTTCCTCTTCTCTCCCTATGGACAAGAGTGGGATGGATGCTAATTCTTCTGGAGCCTGTCAGTGCTGCTTTGAGCATTGGCCACAGTGGGTCACTCCCTCCCAGGTAGGGGCTGAGCATGGTCCCTCTGCTGCATTGCTTGACTAGATGCAAAGAACTACCAGGCCAATTCTCATTAATTACTTTCTTTCAAGAACCAACACTTGCCAAAAAAGAAAAATACTAAACAAAAGGACACCTCTTTGTTTTTGGACGACTGTCCATTTCCACTTTCTTTTCCATATAAAGGAATATCTGAGTATTGTATGAAGATGCCAAAATAAGTAGAAATCAATTTGAACGATCCTCCCTACATTTCTACCTTGCCCCCAGGTATCTTCCTTGACTTGATGCATCTGAAGAAGCCTGGGGGGTTCGATATCTCCTTGTTCTACAGGGACATCGTTAACACAGCAGAGGACGAAGACGTAGGGATCCATACTGATGCCTCAGGCAAACTGGAAGATCTCATGAAGAAAGTGCGAGCAAAGGAGACAAAGAAGCGGGCTTTGGCCAGGTGCGTACCACATGTCAACATTTTGAACATGTCAACATTTTGAATAACCATTTTGAAATAACAGCATCAGCAGCCTCTGGAAGGGATGTCCAGCCTTCTTCATGTGGAAGGATTGTTCTATAAAGACACCATTTGAGCAGTATTTTCACTCCTGGGCCTTAACTCTCTAGCATAAGACTAATGGAACTCTTCTAGCTCTTAGACCCTTGAGGATTGCAGTAGTGGAAAACAGAACGTGAGCTAGGCCCCTTCTGGCTATCACATGCCTCCTCCTATTCTGAGAGGTTGGCCTGAAATGATCCTTGCTCCATCCTGACCCCAGAGCCCTTTTCTTGACATGGTAGTCTGAGTATGGGGTTCATGTCCTCCAGGCATCTCAGAAATCATTTACTGGAAAAAAATCTACAACTCAAACCAAAAAATGTTTGTGTTTGTGGTAAAGTCAGGCTTAAGTCAGCCTTTGCACAAAAACTTCTTGACTGCCTTCACTTGTCTGAGTTTAGCTTACTGCATTCCAGCATGTTTGGTAGCTATTTCAGCTTGTCGCACCTGCATTAGTCATATGTGAGCCAGTGTCTTTGCAGGCCCTTGTTTTCTGGTTCTTATGGGGAGTGACACTTCTGAAAACTCACATTTAAAAAGTGTTATGCGATATTATTGTGCTCTTGACAAAGCTGCTGAAAATTCCTTCTGAACCATCCAGTTTGTGTGAGTTTGTTTCTTACAGAAAGTTCATTTTCATGGTGGCAATGATTTCAGCTCAGAGTGAGTTCAAGGGCCTAGTGATTGATTCCTCTTATGCCATGTTTTATAAGGATAAGTTAATGCTGCAGACTCATCCGAGCTTCCTCTTCAAGGTGGTGATAGACTTCTACCTATCCTTCTGCCAACATGTTTCCGCAGGCCGTGTGCCTGTCTGGGGAGGCCTTTCACCCTATGCTAGATGTCAAAATGTCCCTGGAGATTCTGTATGGAGCAGATTGAAACCCTTAGAAATTTTACCCAACTTCTTGTGGTGTGTGTGGTTTTTTTTGTTTTGTTTTTTGTTTAACACCAATTTGATCAGTAGTATTGTACTTGAAAAGATCATGTCTAAATGGATGTCTGCATTTCATGACTTGGCTGGGTTGAAACTAGAAGTCTCTGTCAAGGCTCTCACTCAGTTTGAGGGAAGGTTCCAGCCATAGCCAGCCTCAAGGTTCAGTCACAGATGTCAGCAAAGCAAACAAATGGTCATCTTTCTATGCATTTATAGAGCATTATTGCTTGAGTTCAGGGACAGGAGAGAGTCCCTTCTCAGGATGTTATCCCAGGTTTTCAGGTTGTCAGTTGCTCTTTAACTCTTGTGGAGTGAGAATCCTATACTGACATTATCTTTAGAGGAAGGGAAATGCCTTGCCTCACTCTCTTGCTTTTCTACTCATAAGTTTGTAGGTTTCCTTCTTTCTCAAGCCTTGTTTCTTTTTTCCCCAGAGGCATGTTTTTGCTATTGCATTGTCTTGCATTGGCTTTTTCTGGGAGTTTTGCCTCCTGCTCACTCAAAGGAGCTGGCTAAGAGTTTAATGGGCAGCATTTACATTCAGCCTGGGTGCGGTGCAGAGTTGTCAGTAGTGGGTGTGCCTTGTGCTCTACCTCACTGTAGCTGCCCTCAAGGATAAAAAGCAAAGAGAAGCTGTGAGTTCTGCTAAGTGGTTTGTATTAAAGAGCTATGACCCAGGACTGAGAATCCTGTACAATATCTTCAGAGAAGCAGAATTGCAAGGTAAGTAATATTTCCATTTCAGAGATGCAGATGGTGTTGGGAAGTGAATAAAGGTGAGCCTGGGGGAATAGACTGTCATGTGAGAGACCCACTTTATGAAGTGTCCCTTTAGAAATTTGAAGTCTGTCTGTTATTTCCACACAGGTTAAACCTCCATCTGGGTAAAGACCTGTCCCTCACTGTAGGTGTTTACAACCTGGTCCAGAAAGCTTTCAAACCATCTCCAGTGAAACTTTATAGGGAAACCAATGAGCCTGTGAAAACAAAGACACGGACATTTAACCGAGAGACAGGCAGCTTGCTTCTACCTAGTGATACCAAGAAGGCTCAGGTAACACACTCCCTACACACTTTGTTCTTCCTGTTGCTGGGGGACCTGTAGGGACATTAAACATCTAAATAAACCTGCTGCTTATTTTTGTGTTGGACTTTTAAGATGATCTGCAGAAAGGCACAGTACCACTTGTTCATACTGTTTGCATCTCTGTCCTCTTTGGTCTTTGTCACATTCATAAGTTAAGCAGAATTTGAGTGGGTCATTGCTTGGGTGAGGCTTTCAAGGGAGAAAACAGCTACTAGTGGAAGTGAAGCTGGGGCTTTATAGGGTGTGCCCTTCTGCCGGAGTCAAAACTGTATCATCCTGAAAACATGACACTAGCAGCCCTTGTTCTGTTGCTGGTGCTGTTCCTTGATGATCTAATTAGAGGATTTGACCACTTATGAAGAATATCATGGAATCATTAATTACCATAAGGTCAGGGGTATGAATCCCAATATTTAAGTTAACTTCCTACCTGGGTAATTGCACTCTGCATCCCTAAAATTCCCTCTTTATTCTTCACTTCCTCTGTTGCCATGTAATATTGCTGGTACAGAATGATTGCCATGCTCAGGTGTAGCTATATTTCAGGGCAGGATAAGTGATTCCTATACACACAGTTTGCAAAATACTTTGAGGTTCTGGGATGGAAGGAGTTATAGGCCTATACAATTATTTTGAGTCCATCCTTTTAGCTGAAGATGCTGGGTTTTATTGTCATTAGACACTGATTGCTCAAAGCAGAAGGTTTCTGGAAGAAGCACAAGGCTGAAATCCAAACATCTCTCTCCTGTCTGACCTTTTGTAGACTGGATGAAAGTACGGAGATTAAACACTGTTCTGATCAGCTCTATGAAACAGAGCAGTACTTTCAACCACCAGGTTGCTAGCAAATGTCTGCTTAGAAGAGAGGGTTGTGAGCACACTCCCATTACTGGGAATTTGCTGAAGCAGATTTTCTTAGTCATTCATGCCCAAACTTCCTCCATAAACTATCCTGCCAGGTCCTACATTGAATGCCATGGAGTACCATGGAAACTAGTGCAAAGGGATTCAAAGTGTGTCTGAGAGAGACTGGTGATGAATAGATAAAAATTAAACTATTGTCTGAATGTCTGATAAAAACCTGGGATTAGAGAAATCGAAAGGCGCATGAGAGATGCTCCATTATGGGCAGTAGCAGGTCTGCTCTTCACGTAGACTGGCTATCAGTCCTTTTAAACTGCTGGCTTTGTCAGTGTTGAATGTATTGGATTTGTTCAATCCTGTGTGTGAAACTGATTTGGATTTTGCTTTAACCAGCAGTGAGCTGGTAGTTCCATGCTGGCATGAGGAGAAACATCTCACAGATCTTTCCTTTGAGGTGGAAAATATCTTCAGTGGGTAATCTAGTCATCTTCCCCATTCCCACAGTCCTCTTTTTGCCACTCTCCCATATGTTCCATCATAGCTGAATTGATTCCATTGTCTCTTATGCCCTCTCTGCTGAATGGGTGACCTGTCCATTCTCATAATTGTCTTTTTTTTTTTTTTTCTTTCTGTATTTATTAGACCTATGGGAACCGTCAGATTGTGCTGGAGAAAGAGGAGGCAGAAGAAGTGAAGAGATTTGATTCCCCAGGTTTGGTCCTGATTGGCTTTAAACCATTGGTGATGCTAAAACAGCACCATTACATCAAGCCCTCCCAGTTCATCTATCCTGAAGAGTCTTTCATTAATGGTAAACAAAACTGGGAGAGATTGACCACCTGGCAGTGCAACAGCAAACTAATTGACAGAAGAGTGGAACAGAGCTATCATTTGAGAGGGACACGGGATATACAGAGTTTAGTTTGCTCCCTTGCCCAGTACAGTAACTCCTCGCTTAATGTTGTAGTTATGTTCCTGAAAAATGCTATTTTAAGCGAATCCAATTTCCCCATAAGAATTAATGTAAATAGTGGGGGTTACATTCCAGGGAAATTTTTTTTTGCCAGACAAAAGATTTTACACACTCTCTCTCTCTCTCTCTCTCTCCACGTTTTAAACAAACAATTTAATCCTGTACACAGCAATGATGATTGGTTGAGGTGGTGGAGTCAGAGGGTGGAAGAGGGTGGGATATTTCCCAGGGAATGCCTTGACGCTAAATGATGAACTAGAACTCGGCTGAGCGCTCAAAGGTTAACACGTTGTTAATGTAGCCTCACACTCTACAAGACAGCATGAAAGGAGGGAGGAGACACCATGGCAGAGAGAAACACAGACACACACCGTGTGTGTGTGTGTGTGTGTGTGTGTGAGAGAGAGAGAGACGCACTGGTGTGCGAGAGAGAGAGATGCATGCATTGCCCCTTTAAGTACGCTGACCCCACTCTAAGTACATTGCCTTTTTAAGTAAATCAGCAAGTTCATTCAGCAGCTGCTGCCAGCACGCTCCCTCCCTCCTGAGCCCTGTTGTGTCCATCCCTTCCCCCGCCCTTGCTCTGTGGAGATGAGGTACAGGAGTGGGGAGAGGGGGACACCTTGACATTAGCACCGATCTCGTGTCTTCCCCCCCCCCCCCCCCGCACAGCAAGCAGGAGACTCCCGGGAGCAGCTCCAAGGCAGAGGGCAGGAGCAGCACACAGCAGTGTGGGGAGGGACAGCTGAACTGCCTGGCTATTGATAGCCTGCTGGGCGGCTGCCGCATAGGGAACTTAGGGGTGCTGATGGGGGGGCTGTCGGTCCACCCTGTTCCAAGTCCCCACCAGCTCGCTCCAACGGGCTGTTCTTTCTGCAAACAGTGGACAAAGCAGGCGGCTCCCAAACAATGTTATAAGGGAGCCTTGTGCAACTTTAAACAAGCATGTTCTCCAATTGATCAGCAACAAAACAACGTTAACCGGGGCAACGTTAAGTGAGGAGTTACTGTGCAAAATCTTAAAAGAGCAATAATGTGGGTTTAACTGCCACTCTCTGCTCCCTAATCACAGCTAATATTCTCTTCCTTCCACACTATGCTTCTGAACCTGTTCTGTCTTCTATTTCCAACCTACAAGCAGCTGATCAAATGTGTCCACAAAAGGTTTGCTTTTGTCATTCATAGCAGTGTCTGTATTTGAAACCTGAAGTATATTGGAAGATGGACCAGAATAGAGAACTCTAGGGACATGGGTAGGAAATCTAGATTCAAAGGTGGCAATTATATTAGCTAAGCAGGACAAAGGCAATGCTAAGGAGGGATGTATGCGTTAGCGGCATTTGGGGGTTCTGGATTGTTTTATAAGCAGATGTAACTATAAGGGATGGAACTGGGACCTTTTTTCTCTTCTGTCACCATGTTATGTGTGTACTTGGGGTGGGGAGGTAATACTGTAACTTGTAAGTTAAAAGTGCTTAAGATGAAGTAGTTAATACTTCTCTCACACAGACAGTAGGCCATGAACTAAAAAGGGCTCTGTTAGGACAAGGTGCCCTTCTCCTTCAGCGTTTGAGACAATGCTCCTGGTATGGGGAATAAGGCATTACTCCCTAGAGCGTTGCACTGTTGGGGTGGATATTTAGCTAACTCCTTTACTGCCTTACAGTCCATTTAGGTCCAGCAGAACAGCACCTGCATGACTCTTGACTACATAGTCTGAGTTAGGTGTCTGGTGAAAATAAAAGCTCATGTTTGGTCTGGAAAGAGGATGGAGTTTTTACAACCTAGATTCTTAGTACCCTGCCTCTGCAGTGAGGGCTTGGGTCCACCAGTGCTAGGCCTCCAAGAGGGTGTCACTGTCTATATCCAAATTGAAGGGGGGCTTTTCCAGATGTCTCCTTCCATTCTCTCCCCCATCTCCTGTTGCAAATGTTGGCGAGTCCAGCAATTTCACCAGCATTCTCTTGCTCTTCTGTTCAGTTGAGACCATGTTGTCATCTCAGAGTTTTGCCCTGTTAACGTTATTTTTCTGCCTTCTGTTCTGGCCTCCATCTGGAGTATTGCAGGTATATTTAAAAAGTGGCAGATACTAAGTTCTGTAATGCTTTGGGTCAAGTGTCTGTATTCCAGGAGGGCACAGGGTTCTTAATCTGACAGATGTATGGCTTTTGTTGCACAGGGAGTACGACTCTGTTTAATGCCTTACTGACCAAGTGCCTGGACAAGGAGGTGATGGCATTGTGCCGGTACACCCCCCGCCGGAACACCCCCCCCCGTTTTGTGGCCCTGGTTCCACAGGAAGAGGAGCTGGATGAACAGAAAGTGCAGACAGCCCCTCCAGGTATGTGAAGAGACTGCATTTTTTCCATCTTGCAGCATGAAAAAAGCTGCCAGCTAGAGAACATGCACTATCCCTGCCAGATACTGTGTGCTGCGTAGTATAAAGATTGGGGAGAAAATGACTTGCAGAAAGAGGACATGGGCATGTCAGGAATCTGACACAGAACAAGGTGCTTATTGGTCTCTAGCCAAGGTTGCTCACCTGAAATATTTACTTTGCACAGGTTTTCCACAGTTTTTCGATTGAGGCAATTTAAAATGAATGCCTGCTACTATGGATTTCTGATGCAAGGCTGGTATTGGCCTTGTTTAGCTGTGCCTGTGTAGTGTGCCCTGCTACACATTTTAAAAGCCTCCATTTGTGTCAGTTCTTGCCCTGCATAAAATAACATTCAAGTCCAATGTGGCTGCAACAGTTTCCCTCCCCTCTCACATCTTTGCTAACTGCTTCAGGTAGCCAACATCAGAATGGAAAAACCTCTTTCTCTGTTGGTTACCTAGAGCTCTTATGCCTCCTTGAATTTTGTTCTGTCCCTGGGCTCTTCTGAAGGTTTTGTGTAGTGATGATTTTCATTTGATCATCACCGTGTACCAGTTGAGTGGGTTGTTATGAAAGAGCATGGTAAATTATTTTCCTTCTGCTTTTCCTCACTTTTATAATTGGAGAGCCCTGGATTGAGAGGTTTGTGGAGAAAAATAATGCTCCTGGCATGTAGTGTGTAATTCCATCCAAATCTCTTCATAAGCATTAATTCCATTGTCACAACACCACTGTGAGATGGATGAGTGTTCTCCTGATTAAAAGATGGGGTGATGCTGAAAAGACAGGTGACTTGCCCAGCTCCACTGAGAATCAGTGTCCGATGGAATTACAGCTCAAGAATCCCTAGTTCCTGCTCGCATACTTAGATTGTATCTCTCAAAAGTCAGCAGCATTAACTATTATTGATACTGATTTATATTATGTTAGTGCCCAGAGGCTCCAGTCAGGATTAGGGCTTCGCTGTGATGTGTGCTGTTTGAATACACCTGAAGATATTGTTGGCTCTTCAGAAAAGAAACTGCGTAAGAAATGTCTGAAAAGGGAAGAGATGCTAGTTAATTGTGCATAATTGACAGATTGTATACAATGTGTCTGGCTAGCATAGATAGATAGATTTTTCCTGCCAACCCAACTTCTGAGCATTTTGGGCTTGTCCTTGACATGCTGTTCTGAGGTCAGGCTTTCAGATAACTGCTCTCTGGTCTCTCTCTGGTCTAGGTTTCCACCTCATTTTCCTGCCTTATGCAGATGACAAACGGAAAATTGACTTCACAGAAAAGGTCCCAGCTAATCAACAACAGGTGGACAAAATGAAGGAAGTAATCCAAAAGCTCCGGTTCAAGTACAGGTGAATGGAGGCCAGAGGCATGGGGTATGAAAATGCAAAGCTATCACCAGCTGTGTTGTACAGTGTTCAGTGGCAGCTGTGGTATGCACACACAATCATAGATTTCAAAGCACTAAGTGGCTGAAACTGTGCAATTTGTAATGCAACTTGGGTGCTTTTTCTTAACTCTGAATGAATCTGTTAGGCTGTCTGGTGATCCAAGGACATGTCTACTCTAAACACTGTATAAAACCATTGTTTAAAATGCTTTGATCGTGCAACGCTTTTACAATATGTTGTCCACATACAACAGCTAAGCCAGAGAGCTTCCAGGTATTGATTATAATAGTTGGCCACAAAACTTGAGAGCAGAGCTTTAGGTAATGTCTGATTGATCTGGTGCAATCCACTGTGATGTCTGCCCCAGTGTGGTCAAACCTCCGATATATGTATAGCTGCACTGGTTCAGATACCATAATGATGGGTACAGTGTAAGTCTAGATAAGATGAGTTAGTCCTAACTCCATCCCAGGGTGCAATGTCTCACATTTGGAAATTACCCCAAAGCTCCTACTTCTAGGGGCCAAAATTGAGCTGCTAATTGAAAATTAGCTGTGGTATAGATCTCCATATATATAGGTTTAGGTCTGTTTGCACTGAGCTAGGAGACTGTTGCAGGGAGATCGATTGCCTGAACTAGTTTGTTACATTGTTTGTCCTTGTAACAGTTTACTGCATACATTCACATGCAGTGGGCTATGGCTAAGATATAGTTTTTAGTTTATTAATATAACATGTGTAGCAACTCTTACCGACAGCCATTTTGACACCACCCACACACAGCATGCCTTACTACAGTTGTACCGGTACATTCTGGGACTCCTTTAACACATGTCCCATAGAGCAGGGCCATTACACCATATTCCAGAGGCAGTCTGTTTCAGTGGCAATGAGAGAACCCATGTCTGATCTATCTGTAAGTCAAGCATTTTAGGATGTTTAAAATGAAAAGTACTACAGAATACTTGTTTAAAGGAAGTTATGCCTCTCCATCTTGAGGAGGCTCAACTTCATAGTGCTCACATTAAAGCGGACGTGTATTCAGATATTGGCTGTGTGGAAAGGGGCAAAGCTGGTTTTGAAGTGTGGGCTGATGCCATCTTCATTTTTTTTCACATATACACATCATGCTTATTAATAAGCTGGCAGCTTATTAAGCTAGTGACATGGTCACTACTTCTGCAGGCAGTAAACCTGAGAGAAAACCAGTCTTCCATGAAGCACCACTGGTGATGGAGATACTTAACTGTGCAGGGGAGAATAGGCTGAACTGGGGGCTCAGTAGCCCTATTTATGGGATCAGCTTACTCCTGATGTGTGTGTTGAATGTTTCTGGGTTTTGTTGGCAGGAATGACAGCTTTGAGAATCCAGTTCTGCAGCAGCATTTTAGGAACTTGGAGGCTTTGGCACTGGACTTGATAGAGCCTGAACAAGCTGAGGATCTGACACGTGAGAACGATGAGTGGATGCAAAGAGGGTGGGGGTAGAGGCCACTTGATTTTTCACTCTAGGCGGTGGTGTGTTTCTAGAAAACACAAACGGACTTCTTGTGCTTTTAAACCAGTTAGCGTTGTGCAATGCTAGGACTTAATTCAGAGTGTGTGGTGGTAGTAACACACTTCAGTCTCTTTAATGTTGTAATTCTGGTTCTGTACTCTTCCTCACATGCACCCCTTCCTCCCCAATAAATACTTGATAAAATGTCCCTTTCAGTACACATGGCAAAAATGATTTCTATGCCAAAGTGCTTGTAGTCTAACATGAGAGACAACAGGTGACTATAAAAAACAGATAGGGATAGCCCAACATAACAGTGAGATGAATTAAAAGCTGCAGCATACCTATTTCTCTAGCATGCTGTTATATTTTTTCTTCTGTTTGGTCTGTGCATAAGCATGTCTGTCCTTCCTATTTAGGTATACGTACAAGTCTAATTAGTAATAAGACATTATACATGGGCAATATAAGTTAATGGTATCATCGAGAACCTTCCTGACTCTTGTGCATTCAAAATTTGTAACTATCATTGCATTAACATACTTTTTTGCATTTAATTTCTCATGTTTGCAAAGCCTTTTGGAATGATAGTTATTCTGAAGACAATCCTCTCTTGCTGTACACTGGAATATGGTGGTGACATTTTAAAGTCATACAGGTTTCCCTGTGCTTGGTTATGTTTTTGTGAGTATGAATTTCTCTTCTGCCAGAGCCCAAGGTTGAGGCGATGAACCACAGACTGGGTGATCTGGTGGAGCAGTTTAAGCAGCTGGTTTACCCTCCTGACTACAATCCTGAGGGGAAGGCTGTGAAGCGGAAACAGGGTGAGTGGCGGTGAGGAGCCTGCACTATTGTGACATGCAGCATTCTGTCCATATCAGCTGTTGCTGAGAGGTCTGCATTTCTCAGTTTATCTCATGATTTAAAGAAACCTATTATGAAACCACTCTCGCTGATAGACTGTCGGTTGGCTTCATGCCAAAATGATGATGATCCACTTTGGATTGTGAACTCTCATTAGAACTCTCAAGCTGAAATAGTGTTTGGTCAGATTGGATTGTTTTTTGAATGGGAGATCTCTTAAGGAAAACCCAGCTTGCAGCAGGAAGTAATGTGGGTCAATAAATAGAGCAACCTTTAAATGTTTTTGCTCATTTGGCTTGAGGTGATTTTTTTGCGGGGGCAGGGGGAACAGGCCAGCAAAACTATTTTTTTATTTACCCATACCCTGGGCTGCTAAATTTTTTTTGTAAGGCTGTAGTAAGAGATTTCTTCCTTCAAAGTAATGATGCAGTGTTCCGCTATGAACTTGTCTTGAATTAGCTGTACACCGCAATTGTAGTTAGATTCCATGGGACTTCTCATAAGAGTGGGGTGTTAGCAAGGGTGTCCTAGCCAAATTCCATGTTGGGACTTTACATTCTGCTGTGCTGTCTCTGTGAAAATCCCCCATAGTGTCATTTCGTTATGAGTCTTTCCCATTAAGCCACAAAATGTTCTAGCCAGCATATATTAGTCAACAGCATATAAATATGTATATATTAATATGCATTAAGCACCAGTAATATTAAGCACAAATATTGTAACAATGATGTAGCCTAAACTGGCTGATGTCCTAATCCTGTTCACTTATGCTAAGTATCCTATATCTCCTTGAATTTGCTGAAGTAACCATTTGGCACAATCAGATAGGAAATTTGTTCTATGTCTTAGTACAAACTAGGGAAGTACCTTCACAGATCAGTAATTGGAATGCTAGTATCCAAAACAAAGATAAGGGAGGAACAGAAAAACAAGATAGGGACCTGAAATAAATTGATGGGTTGGATTTTAGTGACATATAAAGAAATGTGTAACTTGTAAAATCATATAAATAATACCAGCTGAAATGTGTAATTTGAGGAGCACACCTTCTGTATAAGGTGAATATAATATCGCTCCATGGGACTGCTCTTCAGAGACTGGTATTGTATAGAATCTTTTTTCCTGCACCATATCAATAAACCTAACTGACATTTGTTATTTGATCTCCTATGATCACTCACCAATTAAATACAGCTGCTTCTGAGATGAAACGCAGAATCTAGAAATTTGCCATGTATCCATACATAGCTATTAAGCCACTGCTTACTTATTGGTTACTAGACTGGCATATTAAGTGTAGCAGTGTTTTCCCTATACTTACAGTTCTTTTAATGTCGTGGGTCCAAATTTATTTTTCTAATAGGAGAAGGTGCTGGCCAAACAGAGAAGAAGCCCAAGATGGCAGTCTCCAAGGATGAGCTTAGGAGCCATGTACAGAAGGGCACTCTGGGCAAATTCACTGTGCCTGTTCTGAAGGAAGCATGCAGGGTTTATGGGCTGAAAGGCGGTGGGAAGAAGCAAGAACTTCTAGATGTACTGACTGAGTATTTCAACAAGTTCTAACCAGGAGCTGAGGACTTTGATGACAAAGGGGTGACTCCCTTCCGCTTAAAACTTCAATCTACTTACCTGGGTGTTGGGTCGGAGTTCAGTTTTGATGCTGGTGGAAGAGGGGGTGGGGAAAGGATCCCTTCTCTACATCCAACACTGCAGACTCCAGTCGGGAGGAAACTTATTTCTTCCTTTTGGTGATAATAGATCCTCTTAGCAAATGTGTCTTCTGCTGGTGGTAGCAGAGGGCAAAATAAACCCCATCCCAACTCTGGTCCTACAATTCAAATGAACACTGTTGTGCCTTGTTGATGTCTGAATAAATGCAAGTTAGTTTTGGAACCCTTACTTCTTTGGAACAGCAGGAATGGCATAAAAGAGATGTTGTCATGTACAACAAAACTTGTTCATTTTAAATAAGGAAGTGGAATAATCTATGGTAGCGGATGAAATAGTGCTATATTGCTATCAGACTTCCAAGAACTATAAAAGTGGCATCTTACTGTACTGATTAACACATTAAACTTATCAGAACCAAAATCATTATGCAAGAACAAGTTGGATTCTATTCTGCCTTAAGCATAATCAAAGTTGTCAGCATATACTGATAATGACATAGGCAGAAAACTATTTAGGGCTGAGTAATAGCAGTTGTTAAAAAAAAAAAAAATAAAAAATCTTTTCCCTTTTGAAAGCTAAATTGCCAAAGGAAAAAAAGGCTAAGGATAACTAGTTTCTTCTTAAACACTAAATATCAGGTCATGTATTCCCTTTGAGGAGAGAAGAGGGATAACAACATCCCATTAGGTGGTTTTTCAACAAACCCAGTGGTTTTCAAACTTTTTTTCTGGGAACCCAGTTGAAGAAAATTGTTGGTGCCCGCGACCCAACAGAGCTGGGGCTGAGGGGTTTGGGGTGTGGGAGGGGCTCAGGGCTGGGACAGAGGTTTGGGGTGTTGGCGTGAGGGCTGAAGGGAGTGGCTGGGAATGAGGGGTTCAGGGTGTGGGAGGGGGCTCTGGGCTGGGGTTGGGGTGCAGGAGGGGATCAGGGCTCTGGGCTGGGGATGAGGAGTTCGGGGTGCAGGAGGGACTCTGGGTTTGGGGCGCTCAGGACTGGGGGCTTTGGGGTGTAGGAGGAGCTCCAGGTTTGGGGGGTGGGCTCAGGGCTGGGGCACGGGCACGAACTTACCTCCAGTGGCTCAGTGGCGCAGCTGGGGTGCCCCATAGACTGCGCTGTGCCCTGGAAATGGCCAGCAGCCGGTCTGGCTCCTAGGTGGAGGCGCACAAGTGGCTCAGCGTGACTCTTGCCTGCAGGCACTGCCCCTGCCTCCCTCCCAGTTCCCAGTGGCCCATGCAAGGCCTGTGGCAGAGCCAGGGGTTGAGCAGTGAGCACGCTCCGGCACATTGGAAAGTTGGCGCCTGTAGCTCCAGCCCCGGAGTTGGTGACTATACAAGGAGCCGCATATTAACTTCTGAGGAGCCGCATGTGGCTCTGGAGCCACAGGTTGGTCACCCCTGCTCTAGTTTGTAGGTCTGATTAGGTAAGTTGCATCTTCATAGCACTCAAGTGGACTTCATGGTCTATTTCACTTTTAGCCTTTCCTCAGTCCTGTTTTTTAACAGACCCTTTTGTTGTGTAAGAATTTAGCAGATAGGCAGTGAAAATTGGGTTAGTTTAATTGCCTCTGCTTGCATTGTTAACTAGCGAACTCTCCCTTCACTCAAGAATCCTTTATTCCTGGTGCTCTTGTGCAGTGTGTTAAAGGAGACAACTGTCTTGGCATGTTGTGAATTGTCTAGGTCCTTTAATAGTGGTGGTTTTGAATATGTTCAGCTATCATAGTTGAGATAAACTCCCTTATAAGGAAATGACAGCTCTACTGTAGTTAAGGTTGAGAGGTTTACTGTTTAAAAGAGAACTATTCGAAGAGCTCTAAAATCCCCCTGGTAACACAATTGTCTTGTAGTGGTGTGGGATAGGGCTAGTAATCCAAATTTGGGATCATTTGAGCCTCAGATCCAGTATCCCTAAAAATCAGCCATTTACAAATGACTTTTAATGTGTTCTTGTGCACAGCTGGGGCTCAGGCAAATCCCAGCTGAGATCAATCTTACCTATGGCAAGCTTACAATTCCAGGTTGGTGCATCATCAGCTTGAGCCAAAGCCAATGAAATGTGCATGTAGCTAGAGTAGGGCTTTGCTAACAGCTGTAGGGCTTGCATGCCATCTCTTGTCACAGTAACTGGGTGACTCAAGGTGACATGCTGTGGTCAGTGAATCTGACCATGCCCAGTGTAAATTTGAGCCCTACTCTTGGCAGTTTTCAGAGACGGTGGCATGGTCTACACTTACAAGTTGGAGAACATTAAATCAGCCCTGGGTGCCCTAACTCCTGAGGTGTCCTCACTGGCAAGGCATGTAGAGTGCCCACACTCCATGGCTGGAGTGCCCCTGGTAATCCACCTTCATGAGAAGCATAGAGCTTTCTGCACCCCAGCTGGAGTGCCGCAGTGCCAGTGTGCATGCCCTGGTCTATTAATGTGCTCTGATCGGCCTCCAAGAAGTGTCCCACAGTGCCTGTTCTAGCCACTCTGGTTATCACTTAGAAGTCTATCACCCTGCCCTCAGGTGACCAACTGTCAGACTGCCCTTTAAATTCTCTGGGAATTTTGAAGGTTTGCCCAGCAAGGTGTGGAATGCTCTCAGTGCATCTTTCTCTGTGACCATGCCTCCATGCACCAAGTGATCCCCAGTATGGAGCAATGACGAGGTGCTGGACCTCATCAGTGTTTCGGGGGAGGAAGCTGTCCATTCCCAGCTACGCTCCAGCCTTAGGAATTACGATACCTATGGGCATATATCAAGAGCCATGACCTGGATCCAGTGCAGGGTTAGAGTGAAGGAGTTGCAGAATGCCTACCACAAACTGCCGCTCCAGTGCTGCCCCCATGACCTCCTGGTTCTACAAAGAGCTGGATGAGATACTTGTGGGCAACCCCACCTCCACTCCAAAGAGCAACATGGACACTTGAGAGGCCGTGGCAGCCCAGAGTGCAACAAGGCAGGAAAAGGAGAGCGGGAGCGAGCGAGGGTGCTGAGGAGGAGGGGGGCCCAGAGCCAAAGGATGACCCAAAATCCCTAGATGCATGGAGGCAGGAGCTGTTTTCAAGCCAGGAGGAAGGTAGCCAGTCACAGCAGATGATGCTTGGGGAAGAACAAACAGCAGCCTAGTAAGTGGCCTTTATTTTGAGAAGAGGATTGTTGGGGCGAGGAGGGTTGCAGAAAGAAGGGTTAGGGCTGTATGCATGCCTAGATGCGGAATAGGGCATTGATGTGCTCTCTCTCACATCGTGGTAATCGGCCTCAGTGATCTCATTGAAGGTCTCATGCAGAAGCTAGGCAATCTGCCTGCGCAGGTTCCTTGGCAGAGCTACTGTGCTCCTTGTCCCAGTCAGGCTAACATGTCTGCACCACTGTGCGATGAGGGGGCGGGGGGGATCATTGCTGCACACAGGCATAAGGGCCAGGGTGGAAGCTGCATTGTTGCAGAAGACCCTCCCTTGCTTCCCAGGTCACCCTCAGAAGCAAGATATCTTCCAGGACAAACCCATCCTGTGGAAACTTTGGGGAGAAGTGTTGAGTATAGGGGCCCCCTGCAACTGTTAGCTCTTCCCAAAGCACAGGACCCCAGAGGACAGTATGGCCTCAGAACAATCAGTCCCCCCTGCCCCTCTGGTTACTCACCATTTCGGGGTTCTTGTGGGTTGTGTGTGCTCACCTTGGGACATGCAGTTTGTACTATTGTGTGCACTGTGCTTGTCTTTAAGTTAGTCAGAATCATTGCTCTGGCTTGTGTTAACAATGCTGCCTCTGTTAAATGTTGCATTTTGGCTTTATAGATGCAATCTTGAGATCCCAGCTATCCTTGTTATCAGTGGCCGAAAGGCTGCACAAACTCAGGAAGTGGCCGTGAAGAAGCAAGGAGGACCTTTTGCATGAAGTCATGCAGTAGTCCCTCACTGAGACCAAAAGGAGGGTGTGCCCAGAGCATGTGGATCGCTGGCAACAAACCACAGGGGGGCTCCTAAGCATTATGGAGCACCAAACAGACTTGATGCAGAAGCTCATAGCACTGAATACAGAGCAGATTTGCACCTCTTTCCCTTGTACCCCCATGTCACAGCTAACCCACTTTTCCCAACATCCAGTTTCTTATTGCCAGCAGGTGCCTCCAACACCTTCACCACCCAGCCCTGTAAACTATGATCCCTTCACTCAATCCCCATCACATGCATTTTAACCAGCCTGAAGTGCAGCACGCATTGCCCAGTACTCCAGGGAGAAAGGCTGAATATGAAAACAGGACATATGCAAATCTTATTGTCCCATTCCCCTTCCCCCACAGCACAGATAGGTCATGGTATGTGTTTCTCTCCAGCAGTTGTGTTTCTTTTCAGTACATCAGTTTTGGAAACATTCTTTATTGCATTAAGTAAAAGAGAGCATAGCCCAGGAAAGTAACAGGCACTACGAGTCAGTGTATCATATGTAGATGCTACTAGCACCTGAACCACTGCACTTCACTCTCATGCAGGGCACCAAACGTTACTGGTGGCTTTCAGCACCAAATTACTTCAAGGCATCCCTAATCCTTACTCCCCACAGTAGGCCCCTCTTAATAATCCTGGTCTCGGGCTGTTCAAATTCAGCCTCCAGATGTTGAACCTCAGTGATCCATGCCTAAGTGAAGCTTTCACTCTTCCCTTCACAAATGTTATGGAGGGTTTAGCACATGGCTCTAAGCATAGGGGTGTTGTCATCGGCCAGGTCCGGCTTCCTATACAGACAGCGCCAGCAGGCCTTTAAACAGCCAAAAGCACACACAGTCATTCTGCACCAACTCAGCCTGTCGTTGAACCGCTCTTTGCTGCTGTCAAGGCTCCCTGTGTAGGGTTTCATGAGCAATGGCATTAAAGGGAGGCAGGGTCTTCAAGGATCACAATGGCCATTTCAACTTGCTTTATGGTGATATTCTGGTCCAGGAAGAAAGTCTCAACTTGCAGCTTCCTGAACAGGCCTGTGTTCCAAAAGATGCGTGCGTCATGCATCTTTGCAGACCAGACTGCGTTAATGTCCATGAAATGCCCACAGTGATCCACATGCACATGGAGAATCGTCAAAATACACCCCTTCTGATTTATGTACCCAGCCGCTAGGTGGTCTGGTGCCAGAATTGGAATGTGTTTGATCTGTCGCCCCATGGCAGTTAAGGAAACCCATTTGTGCACAGCCATCTACAATGTCACGTACGTTGCCCAGAGTCACGGTTCTTCTAAGCAGGATGCAATTAAGGGCCCTGCGTACTTGCATCAACACTATTCCAATTGTAGACTTGCCCACACCAAAGTGGTTAGCGACCAATTGATAGCTGTCTGGAGTAGCCAGCTTCCAGATTGCAATCACCACATGCTTCTCCACCAGCAGGGCAGCTCTCAATCTCATGTCCTTGCACCATGGGGTGGGGGCGAGCTCAGCACAGTCCCATAAAAGTGGCTTTTCTCATCCGAAAGTTCTGCAGTCACTGCTTGTCATCCCAGACTTACACGACGATGTGATCCCACCATTCAGTGCTCGTTTCCCAAGTCCAAAAGCGGTATTCCATGTTGGTGAGCATGTTTGTGAATGCCACAAGCAATCTCGTGTTGTATGCATGTCAACATCATCAGCAGACTCCTCACTGTCACTTTGTAGCTTAAGGAGTAACTAGACTGCAATTTGTGACGTGCTGGCGAGACTCATCCGCATATTCCTCAGCAGTTCGGGATCCATTCCCGCAGACCGAAAGGGAAGACAGAGGACGCAGTACAAAAACTGTTGAGAGATGGCACCAAATGTGGATGGAAGAAAAGGGATTGCTGGGATGCAAAGCAATGCCTCACGGGGCATGGGGACAGGACCCAGGATGCCCTGCACCCCCACCCCACAAGCCTCAGTGCCAGAATGGGAAGAGATGCTCTGTGGTGTCCGCGGGCACCATGGCATCCACCGGTGCATTTGTGTGTGCCCACAGGACACCTGCCAAAATGCCACCAGGAAGAGTTGCCGTTTCTTGGCGGCAGTGCTTCTTCCCGCTGCTGCTTTTCGGTGGCAGCATTTCGGCTGCTGGGTGTTTGACGCCCGCCACAGTCTTCTGGGAATAGCGATATGCTATTCGCATAAAAAAGATTGGGGACCACTGCTCTGTGGGATAGCTGCCCATAATGTACGGCTCTGAATGGCATCACAGCAGCGACACTGTAGTGTGGACACTTCCTACAGCCACAGAAGGGGTTTTTTTCCAGTAGTATAGTAACACCTCCCTGATTAACTGTAGATATCAATACTGCCACATCTACAGTGCTGTTATCATCAAAAAGGACATTTGCTCTCTGAGGCCTGGTCAACATAGCTAAGGTGGTCAGGATGTGAAAATCCACACCCGACCTACATTACTATGCCAGCCTAACAGTGTAAATGCAGCAATGTTGATGGGAGAATGCTTGATGCCGGGAGGTAGTGTTCCTATACTGCCAAAAACAAACCTGGTCAGCATAGTCTACTCTATAGGACTACTCTTGGATTCCTTGCCGACACTGGGCTCTCCCCATCATAATGGCCATGACTAATGCTTTCTACCATCAAAGACCTGAACTTAGGTATTCATGCCTATATCACCTCTCAGGTGGACTACAGCAATGAGATATACCTAGGCATGATATCTGCAGCACCTCTCAGCAATACATGCAACTGTGAGCACACCACACCTGTCCTGTGCTCTCTACAGAATACTGAATCAAGGTCTTAGTCTTTATCTTCAAAGTACTCAAGGGCCCAGACCCTATCTAAAGTTCCAGGACAAAGTGTGATTGACAGCTTTGCTCCTCTCACACAGTGGAACTGTCAAACAGTACGAGTAAAGCTAGTCTCTGGTGTAGACAGAACTTGTTCCACAGTTTGTTGGAGACGGTAGAACCAACACTGCCCAGGAACCATTACAAGCCACTACTTTCTGTTTCAAGTGTAAGGCATTTCTTTGACCTTGCTTTCTCCACTATAAACAAGGCAAACAAACACCTTATCAAAGACACTCCATTGCCTATGCTTCCCCTTGTGGGGAAGAGGGTGGGAGAACATGACAGTGTAGTCACGTTACTTAATATACTATTAGAAGGTGCCAAGAGATATGAGGAGTATGGTATAAAAACCTATATAGACTAGAAGACAGCCTGGTATACCTCTGACAGTCTCCAGAACTCAATGCTGAAACAGCATATACTTATCCCTCAAAATACACGTGCATCTCTGTATCAGAGCAAGAGCCCTTCCTACCTGCTCCAACTGATCCTACCATTCAGTACAGTTACACCTAACAGTTAACGCACTCAGAGTGCATCTAGATTAGCAGAACCCAGCCAATGGAAAATATATTCATGTCCACTTATGGCACCCTCCCCCACTCCCCTTCTAGTGGTAATGTCAGCTCCAAGATTGTAGTTAATACAGTGTTGTAGGGGTGGCACCTATTTTAACTCTTGAACAAAACAGAAGATTAACAATTAAAAAAAACAAACACGCAAGCGCTGGTATGGGTGGTAGGCAAATTGGCCAAACTAGCTCTTAGACCTAAAAAACAGCATTCCAATGAATAAAGGCCATGCCTCATTTCACCTTTAAAGTGAAAAGAATAATAGACTTTCTGTTTTCATGTTCAGTTCTAAAGCTAGGCCTTTGCTGACAGTAACAATACACTTTTGGGAAGAGTATGTGAGTATTTACACTGTTCCTTGCTATCCTTATTTCCCCTGCACGACATGTGGGCCTTGATAAGCTATTTCCTACCAGGAGTAGCAAGCTTTTTTTTTTTTTTCCCTCCCCTCTCTGTGTGTGTGTGTTTGTTTTTGTTTTTTGGGGGGGGGAGGGTAGAACACTCTGGAGAACTAGCTTTTTATAGATCACAGCAATGCTCCAGGCAGACATCACTACTAAACAAAATTATAGGGGGCAGCTCTAATATGCTGTATTATAATGCACAGCATTAGCCCTGGGGTGGTCTCCAATTCATTTTAACTAGTAAGAGGCAGTTAGCAGCACATTCCTATCCAAGACGGGCTGAGAGAAGTCATGTACATGAGTTGACAAACCTGGGAGTAAATGGATTTATTTAAAAAAATACCGGTTTAAAAAAAAAAAAAACACCCAAAACAAACAAACAAGCAAGGTTAGAACTATCACCCATAGCATTGTAGTAGGATTTCTCCTCCCTCTACACCTTACATACAGTGGCCGCTTGTCCAGTTTCACCATGTCTGCTGACCTGATCTTGGCCTGTATCCTACACTACATATCTCCCACTGTCTTTATTTCCCCCCCCCCCAATTATTTGCCTCTCCCTTAAAGCAGCAATTGCTGAACATACACCATTACACTACAGATCCACCTTAATTTTCCTCATTGGACCAAAGCATCTAGAACTCACATTAAATGATTCATGTCCGTTACAAGTCAAACTTATCACAGAAGAATGTGTGGCAAAATGAAGGAAGCCAATCCATTACTGGTGGAGAAAGAGATAGGTTAATCATGGCATAGTGGGGCAATATGTTACTTTGCATATCACACAGGAGGAGCTACTCTCACTCTGTTGAACAACAGGGTTTTGAGAACTAGTATAGCAAGAATGTCTTCTGAAAAGCCAGTGAGGGAGAGAGGGAGGAGAGAAGTCTAGTCTGACCCACAGTGGAGAGTGGAAATATATAATAGGAACAAGCCGCTGGAAAAACAAACACCTGGCATTTTGAAACGAGTTTGGTATCAAACTATTGTATTGTCTAGCTATCATTAATTCCCTCCCCAACTGATTTTTTTTTTTTAATTATAGATTTCAGCTGTGGGGTTTTAGGCAGATTTAGACCAACAGTCTCTCTATGGCTTGCTGGACCGATTGAATCTGAGGCTTCAGTTGTGACCCTTCCTTGATGGTAATTGAGCAGGCAATGACAGGCCGGGAGACACCACATGCCCGGCCCAGGGCCTGCTTGGAGCGCACAAAGACATAGGGCACATTCTTGTCCTCACACAAGAGAGGGAGGTGCAGGATGATCTCCAGGGGCTCAGCATCTGCAGCCATCACAATGAATTCCGCTATTCCTCTGTTCAATGTTTTAGTGGCTGTAGAGAGAAAAGGAAGAGGATTAGGTCGAGGTCTTGCGGTGGAGCATATTAACACAAGAGAATGTTACGAAACACAAAAATCTATTTAGTAACAGTGAGTCTATTATTGGTAGATGCCATGATAATGTTACTAGGAGCCCTAGTTAAGGGCCAGGACCCCACTGAGCTGGGTGTTGTACAACCAGAACAGAGACAGTCCCGCCCCAAAGAGCTTGTGAAAATCTCCTGAGGAAAATGGTGGATTTGGTGTCATAAAAAACAAACAAACATGCATGCAGATTGGACAAGGCTGTAGGGAACATATTCTAGGAATCAAACCTGTATTGTGTGACAGGGAGGGAGTGAAGGAAGGTGATGTAAGCGATTGTATAGATAAAACTGATCCAACAACTGTTTTCATTCTATTTTTTATAATTAGGACATAGGAGTCCTATTTGTCTGGATCCTTCCCCAAAGCCAATAATGTCCAAACTTTCCTCCTCATGTATTGCCTTACCAGTAATGGAATATGTCTGCAGCCCCCTGGGCTAGGAGTACAGTCACAGCTGGGTTGGGGGCAGGTGGCTGAGTCGTGGCAAGGAGCAGGGCTGCAGCCAACGTCCAGGAGGAGCGCTAGGGCTGGATGCCCTCTCCCCCCATGGGGGCTGGACTGGGCCCCCCCGGACATTCCTCCAGACACCCCAGTTTGGGACCACTGCCCTAAACACTATCTGTTCTTATGCAGCACAGTAATGGGCATTACAGACAAATATTAAGGATGTAATCCTGACAAATTAGTCTCACCACCAACCAGCCATCTTCCATAACACTCTCCCGATACCCCTCCCCAAAACACGCACAGGAACTGTTATACCAACAGCCCTTTTTATGCTGTTAACAGAGAGGCAGGTGAAAGCTGCAGACAGTTTTGTTCCTGTTAGAATATTCTGTGGGGGGATGGACCCAAACATTTACACAAGCCAGAAACTGTATAAAACAATGTGAATTTGGAAGGGTGAATTACCAAACATCCTAATCCCACAGCTGTAGACGGGAAGCCAACCATCATCTGTAACATCTAGTGTGGTAAACTAGATACTCTAGGAATTATCTGGGGGAAGTTCTCTTGCCTCAGAGGTCAGACTTAGACGATCACAGTGATCCCTTCTGGCCTCAATCTATGAAACCCTTTCTTTACTTTCTGCAAACACAGCATGTTTTATAACAAACAGACCTCACCTTCATTGGCACCCTTGCGTAGCTGTTTGTAGTTGCAGGACTGCTGTACAAGGTCCAGCAGGGTTTTGGTGAGTTGTGCATCAGCTAGTGGGTAAGCTTTGGGGTTCACATCTGCCTCAGTCTAGAAAAAGGCAAGAATTACAAGAAGCAGAGGAAGGCTTCACTTGGAACATTCACAGGCAGGTACTGAGTTGAACACATCCAAACTTCCTAGAACCACAGGTTCACATCCTGCCAGGATCAACTCAGTCCCTGATTCTTCTGAAAGACCTACACAAAATCTATCTGCAGATGAGACAGGAAACACTGAGATCTCAACTGCTCTGTATGGACACTAAAGATTGCCTGGCATCCCAAAGTTACATACACACACAGGTTTGTTCTCAATCCTAAACCAAAGTTCCCCTCTACATGCTGTTGTTTCACATATACCATACCAATTCCAGCCCAGACGTAGTTCAACAGTGAGCCCTTTGTAATTTCATGTGTGATGTTAATATAAAATGTTTATCTGCCAACATAGGGAGAGCAATTGCACATTTTTAGATCTGAACTTAAAAGAATAATCCTCTTAAGAGAGTCAGGCACCAGGTTTATTTTGCAAAGGCATGTTTTCAATATTAAGAAGGGAATGTTCTGAGAACAATTCAAAAGGAAATTTTCTACTTAACACTTCTCCCTTCTGCCCCCCGCAAGTGTTGGAACAATTCTGTGCTAGCGCATAACAAGCGGGAATTAAAATCAACCATGCTAGTTTGTGTCCATGATAAGTGAAGACAAACAGACAGCATCAATAGGGGAAGAGTTAGAATTCTTTTCTGTTTTAATTAAGGCTTTTCTAAAACCTTAAGTTAACAATTAAGCTGTTCTAGATACGCACAAATAAGTGACAGGATTTTTGAGGCCCTTCTGTAACAGGGACATGCTTCTGCTCAGGGTCAGCTCTACTACATAGGTAGCCAGATACATAGTAAATACTCAGATAGGTGATTGTGGAACTGAAAGGAAATTACACAGGTTTGTCTAGACAGAGACAGGCACAAGAACATCTCAAACTGGAGAAGCAGAGCTAAGAAAGGCACAACAGGATACTCCTAAAGGAGAGGTTTCAGAGTAGCAGCCGTGTTAGTCTGTATTTGCAAAAAGAAAAGGAGTACTTGTGGCACCTTAGAGACTAACAAATTTATTAGAGCATAAGCTTTCGTGAGCTACAGCTCACTTCATCGGATGCATCCGATGAAGTGAGCTGTAGCTCACGAAAGCTTATGCTCTAATAAATTTGTTAGTCTCTAAGGTGCCACAAGTACTCCTTTTCTTTTTCCTAAAGGAGAGTGTGTGATCTGGTGGCTAGAACACTGTGTGCAACTTGGGAGACCAGGGTCACGTGCCACTGGATGGCTCGGTGAGCTTTGGCAAGTCTGTCACCTCTTTCTCTCTCTGTTTCCCCTCTGTAAAGTGGTTTGAAATCTACAGACAAAAAGCACTATAAGAACTAAATATGGTTATTGCTACACGAACTTTCGCTGTAAGTTACCCCTTTAAATAACCCCTTATTATGGTCAATTAACATTCAATAAACGGAGACTCACGCTGTGAAATAATCAGCAACATCCTGTACTGGTGTCATACAAGGCAGGGGAGAAGCATAACCTTCATTTGTTCCCACCCAGCCCTGTACCCCCCCCCCCCCCCCCCCACACACACACCAAGAGGTGGGGAGGCAGCATAGCATCCTGCTGCTCTTCGCAAACTCCCACCCCACCCAACGGAGGAGCACGTGGGCAGCAAAGGGGCTGAGAGAGAATCGGGACACAGGGCTCAGAGGAGGGCGAGCAGTTGCCCACACAAAAGCCACAGGACATGGCCGCAGTTTGCTGTGACCGGCCAGCGGCCCTGTGCGCGGCAGCTGGAATCATGGAGGGGCGCTGAGATACACGCCCCCCACCCCAGCGGCCTCGTCCCCCGCCCACATGGCGGCGCCTGTGCTCCACGTGCCCCGGCCCAGGCAGGGCTCCCGGGAGCCAGCCCGGCGATCCGCCGCCGTGCGCACGCTGCTCGCAGAACGCGGAGTGTCCCAGCGTTCCGCCCGCCTCCCGCCACGTGCTCTGCCACCAGCTCACATGGGCCACCGCGGCCTGGGCGCCACTCACCATGGCTGCGCTGTAGGCGAACCGAGCCCTTCCCTGTGTGGAGCGGCGCGATCCTCTCGGCCCGAAAGCTTCACGGAGGAAAAAAACCTAAAATGCTCTAAATGCGTCGCGCCCGGAAATGAGGTTTAGCCGAGCCCGGCCGGGGAGGGGAGCCAGGAGAGACTCTCACCTTAAAGGGCCAGCGCTGCTCTTTTTAAAAACCAGCCGGGTCTAAGGTCCTGGATATACGTGGGTTGTGTTGTGTTGTGCATTGCGCCCCCTGCGCGTGATCAGATCCCCAGACAGAAGCAACAATTCAGGAACCAGAGGCCTGCTTCGCTTGCAGCTGAAAGAGATTTTTGGCTGTCTTCAGTATCCTGCTCAGTCTGGGATTTCCACGTAGAGATTGTTATGCTGGAGGTTAGAGGCAGAGCTGAATTCTGATTTCAAATGCATTCTGAATAGAAAGACAAACCTACTCACACTACACAAGGCACATAAATTATTCAGGTACAGGAGGGGGTAGGCAACCTGCGGCAGGCCAGCTGAGTTTCAGCGGCAGTCATGCTGACGGAGTCCTGGCCACTGCTCTGGGGGGACTCTGCATTTTAATTTAATTTTAAATGACGCTTCTTAAACATTTTAAAAACCTTATTTACTTTACATACAACAATAGTTTAGTTATATATTACAGACTTATAGAAAAATACCTAAAAACGTTAAAATGTATTACTGACATGTAAAACCTTAAATTAGAGTGAATAAATGAAGACTTGGCACACCACTTCTGAAAGGTTGCCGACCCCTGGGGTACACTTTGGAGTAACGGGGTGAAATTTTAACTGGGCATCAACATATGTTTCTAACAGTGCAATCTTTCAGATGACTGAATCCTCTCCCAAAGAAAGAGGTGGACGCTTTGTTGACAATATACTGAAGGATACAATTCCCTACTAGGCAGGGTATGGAGAATGAACAAGATGTGACTGAAAAGTATATCAGGTTTCAGAGTAGCAGCCGCGTTAGTCTGTATTCGCAAAAAAGAAAAGGAGTACTTGTGGCACTTTAGAGACTAACAAATAAATTTGTTAGTTTCTAAGGTGCCACAAGTACTCCTTTTCTTTTTTGAAAAGTATATGTCATTACAATTTTAATTTCTGTTGCTTTAGACTCTAAGGACTTGCTTTTCAGAACAGCTGATAATTCATAGTTTAGCTGAAGGCTCTGAGAGCTGTCGCACTTTGGAAAACCAGAGAGAGAGTGTTGGTTAAAAGATCAATATACACCTATTGCTGGGCAGGCAGCAGGCGCGTTGCATGGACAGTGGCTCCGCTAGGGGACGGGCTCAGGCCCGGGATGGAAAGAAAGGTGCGGAGGGTGATGTGTGTGGCCCTTTAAGGACAGAGGGAGCCGGAGAGGAATCAACTGCCTCCTTCGCCTGGGCCCCGCCCTCACCTCCGGGATGCACGTGCTCGGAACGCACAGAGCTTCTCCCCATGCGCCAAAACGAAACTCCGCCCCTCCAATTACGCATGCGCAGGTCTTTCCCCGCCAATTCTCTGCTTTTCTGTCCCCCCTAAGCACGTGACGCCTACTGGCGGCGAGGCCTGGGCGGCGCGCGATGGAGGCGGGGACGGGGCTGCTGGTCTGCGAGCGGCTCCACGCGCGCCACGACTCGCGCTGGCTCCTGCTGTTGCCCCCGGCGCTTTGCCTGGCCTGCGTCATCGAGACGCTGGGGGACGGCGGCGCCTCGGTACGGAGCCCAGCCAGGCCCACCCCGCGCCAGCGCGCCCCGCCCCCGCCTGTCGGGACAGGCCGCTGGGGGCGGAGCGGGCTCGGGTTCCACACCCGCCTCCAGCGCGTCCCCACACGTCTCCCCGAGCCGGCCCAGCCCCGCCCCGCCCCCTGCCTAGTCCGGCTCGGCGCCCCGCCAGCCCCGCCCCGTGCGCAGCCAGGCTTGGCTCGGCTCCCGCCGGTCCGGCCGGCTCCCCGCCCCCAGCCGGTCCAGTCTCGCCCGGAGTCTTGCCTGGCCCGGCTCCTTTCCGCCCCCTGCCGGTCCATTCCTCCCAGGTCCCCTTCAGATGGGACGGCCTCTGTGACTTGCGTCCTGGTCTCTGATGGGGGAATAGGGCTCGTGCCCTGCTGCGTTTCTGGGCTCCAGCACGGGTCAGTCGGGCACCTCGGCACGCTGGGCTGTCGTCCCCTTGTCTTCTTCGGCCCCTTTGCATGTCATGAGGGAGATCTCCAGTGATACTTTTCATTCCATCTTCAACCTTCAGCTGGTGCGCAAGAAGCACGTGCTGTCTTGCTTCCGGGATGTCCTGGCCTGGCATGCCGTGCCAGTTCTCCAGCTGCTAGCACAGGAGGAAAGGGTGTGTGTCCATTTCATAGGAACCCTCTTTGGTAAGAGCACCCCCTTTATGTTAACTAATACCGCTAACGGGGGAAGGCAGTGCTGATCTTTACTTTTCTGGGATCCCTCTGCCTCAGTGCTCCCTGTTTCTCTCTGCCCCATCTTGACTTTCAAAGCTCTGTGTCATGAATACTACACTCCCGGAGAAACACTATGCCTGCACCAGATCATACAGAACGCAAGTTTTTCTCATCCAGCTGGAGGCAGAACCAGCATATCTGTGTGGATCATGCTCCTCTTTTTGTTTCCTTTTTAAAGTCTTGCTACAAACAGAGAGCTTTTGGGGGTTATGTCTCTTCCCAGAATGCACTGCTGTTCTTCCACAGCACTGTCAGAGGTATAGAATAGATGAGACTGTAGCTTTGGGATGAAGTGGTAGAAAACCAAAGGGGTCTGGGTGGAAAGAACACATTGTGTGGTTTAACAGCACAATATCCAAAACACTAATCTGTATCACAGGTTTCAGAGTAGCAGCCGTGTTAGTCTGTATTCGCAAAAAGAAAAGGAGTACTTGTGGCACCTTAGAGACTAACAAATTTATTAGAGCATGCATCCGATGAAGTGAGCTGTAGCTCACGAAAGCTTATGCTCTAATAAATTTGTTAGTCTCTAAGGTGCCACAAGTACTCCTTTTCTTTTTACTAATCTGTATGATACCTTTTCAACCCATATCTCTGAATTTGTAGAAATTCTCATTGAAGCTTAAGGGCCATTCACCTGCTCCTTTCCAATCAGCATCACAGTAGAGCAGGGATTAGAAGAGGCGTCTTTCCAAGAATGATCTTTGCTGGACAGAGCATATGCATGATCAGTTTTTGTTTGCATCACAGCCCTTGCAGGAAGAGTTGCAAAGGAATGTTGGCCCATTGAACAAAGGAATAGTAAGGGAAGGGGAAGGTGGTGGGGTGCATAGAGGTCCCAGAAGCTGGTTATTTCACTGAACAAATATTGGATTCTCTGTTTCTGCCTTGTTACTCCCCAGATCTCCTTTACACTTGAGATTTTTCTTGCTCTTTAAGGGAAAATACATCTCAAGATCGCTCCCTCTTGTTCTTCTATCCTGGCACATTGAATAATTTCAGTGGTGTTTTCCTATTTTATTTGTATATATGATGCTGTGCGTTGTTCGGAACACAGCTTTGTAGATTTTAATAATTTTATTCACAGAGGTTATACCGAGCACAGTCTGTGCATTTGGCCCAGTATAAATGTGAAGGAAGCAGCCCTTGCCCTGAGGAGTTTACAGACAATTCAGACCTAGATAATATAGTGCTAACACTAAACACACACGAATCCAATAACTTAAGAGGCCAATGCGTGCTTTAAAAACAGGCAATAGCATAAAAAAATACCACTTCTCTATATTTTGGAAGGCTTACTGTAGAGAGGTTTTTGGGGTAGGAACTGTCTTTTACTGTATGTTTGTACAGTGCTTGGCACAATAGGGTCCTAACTGGGGCCTCTGGGTGTCACTGTAATACATATAATCAATAATAATAAGTATTAAAGAGGGATTGGAATGAGCTGATTTTGGTTTTTTTGGTACACTACCTGTGGGAGGGAGGTCCAAGGGTAAGGGCAGCAGCATGGGAAAGGCAAAACGACCAATGTGGTGGAGTAATAATTGGCCCTACAAATGTATGTAATTAAGAACTCAACTGTAAAAAGTATCAGAGTAGCAGCCATGTTAGTCTGTATTCGCAAAAAGAAAAGGAGTACTGTGGCACCTTAGAGACTAACAAATTTATTAGAGCATAAGCTTTCGTGAGCTGTAGCTCACGAAAGCTTATGCTCTAATAAATTTGTTAGTCTCTAAGGTGCCACAAGTACTCCTTTTCTTTTTGTAAAAAGTATGTGAAAGTTCCTAAAATGTCAAAGTAACCTATCAAGAATAAATGTTAATGGGAAAAGATATGAAAGGGAGACAGAAAAACTGAATTAGTCTAAACAAAAAGGCTACGGATGTAACTCAAGGATGGTGTTTGTTTGTTTTTTAAAGTGTAAAACCAGTTGTCAAGGCTGAATCCCCACTCTGTCATTTAGAGTGCAAAAGGTGGGGGCCCGCAAGGATTTTAAAAATTAATACTTGCCACTCCAGGCTTGTATTAAACTCCCAAGGTTACACTTTTTCTCTGACCTTGGCTTGGTAAACGCTACCACCACCCAAATGCAAAAAAAACCCCTTGGACCCTGGAAGGAGCACTTGGGAATTCCTCCCTGTGGGATACCCTTAGGCCTTTCACCCCATCCCCCTGGGGAAGAGCTGAGAAAGAAAACAAAGGAAATTAGCTGTTGCTACCAGCTAATCAAACATCATGCACAAACCTCTTAGGACACCAAAAATCCCATCCTATTCTTAAAAAAGGTAAAAGTTATTTAAAAAAAGAAAGAAAGAAAATACGTTTGGAACTTAGGCTTTTTGCTAGATCTTAAAAGAAACAGTTACAGAAAATAAGCATCAAGATAGCTCTCTTGAGGTTCAGCTTAAAGGTTACAAGCAAAACCAAAAGAAAAGGAGTACTTGTGGCACCTTAGAGACTAACAAATTTATTAGAGCATAAGCTTTCGTGAGCAGCTCACGAAAGCTTATGCTCTAATAAATTTGTTAGTCTCTAAGGTGCCACAAGTACTCCTTTTCTTTTTGCGAATACAGACTAACACGGCTGCTACTCTGAAAAAAGCAAAACAAAAGCATCTAGGGTTAGCACAGAGGAGATCCACAAGCCAAAATAAAGAAATACATCTAATCGCGTCTATTTAAACATGCCCTGTCCAATGATTTCTTCTAGATATGGAAGATGAATTCCTGCTTATAGCATTGCTGCTCCCTCTCGTTCTCTGGAGACAAAGGGAAAGTTTCTTTCTCAATTTTAAAAAAATTCTACCTTCCCATTGGCTCTTTTGGTCAGGTGGCCACTTTTTTTTTCTTTACCTGGGGGACTTTTTAACCCTTTACAGGTAAAGCAAGTAGAAAACAGCTACCAAGAGGGATTTTACAGCTAACTGTCTGCCTGGGTGTCCATCAAAGGGAGCTGCCCCTCCCCCCCACTTCATTTATCACACCGGAAAAACAAAATTGATGTATCAAAATCTAGGCCTAATTGGTAGACAAAATAATGTGACATTCCACTGGTGTTATCCGGACCGCTGATTTGCTAGGTCACTCCAATCCTTTACTCTGGGAATTAGCCTTACCCTACTGTGCTGTGAGAACCCCAATTCCTGGGCTGTTCACACACAACCTCTGGTATGTAAGCTGCTCCTTGGATTGTGCAATCGAATGACACTAGCCAATATCTCTGGTCCCAGACACAACCCTAGGAACCGCTGTCTTGAAGTGTCCAGTTCTGCCCGCTAGACGTTGCAAGCTTATATGAGTTCAACAATTTAACAAAGAAATTGATATGTACCCAGGCTTGTTATCCCAAGGGGAGTCTCTGACACGCCTCAAACCAAACACACTGCTTTAGGTAGAATAAACAGACAGATTTATTAACTACAAAGCTACATTTTAAGTGATTATAAGTCAAAGCACAACAAATCAGATTTGGTCAAATGAAATAAAAGCAAAATGCATTCTAAGCTGATCTTAACACTTTCAATGCCCTTACAAACTTAGATGCTTCTTACCACAGGCTGGCAGGTTGCTCTTCAGCCAGGCTCTCCTCTTTGATCAGTGCTTCAGTCGCTTGGTGTGGTGTCTGTAGATATAGGTGGAAGAGAGAGGAAGAGCATAGCAAACATCTCTCCCTTTTATCACGTTCTTTCTTCCCCCTTGGCTTTGTCCCCCCTCCCCCCTTCAGAGTCAGGTGAACATTACCTCATCACAGTCCCAAACTGACCAAAGGAAGGGGGGCGACTCACTCTAGAGTCCAACAGATCCTCTGTTGTTGCTTAGGCCAGTGTCCTTTGTTCCTGTGAGGCTGGGCTGGGTTTGTTCCATACATGCCCTGATAAGGTGTGAACTGCCCCTCTACTTTTGGAGAGTTTTTGTCTGGGCTTTTTTTAAGCCATGAGGACACATTTTCAGCCTCATAACTATATACATGAAATTACAACCTATAATATTACTGTAACAATAATTACTATGTCTAGTATCAGAGGGGTAGCCGTGTTAGTCTGGAGCTGTAAAAGCGGCAAAGAGTCCTGTGGCACCTTATAGACTAATAGACGTATTGGAGCATAAGCTTTTGTAAGTGAATACTCAGTTCATCAGATACATCCGACAAAGTGGGTATTCACCCACGAAAGCTTATGTTCCAATACATCTGTTAGTCTATAAGGTGCTACAGGACTCTTTGCCAATAATTACTATAATATCATGATAACAATGCCCAACACATCATGAGCCTTCCGAAGACACCCAACATGACAAACTTTGCATTAAATACCACACAATCATAAGGATGAACATGGGGGTGTTGGGTGTTTCCACGAGGTACAGAACGTCACACACTCCTTATGTGGTTCTTAAATTAAAAAACTTTGGAAGAAAAATTGGCTACTGAATGAAGCGTCACCATCATGGCTGCCACTCCGATGATCTACAGGGACCCCAGGCTTTCATCATCCATATCCTAAAAAATGTTCAGACCAAACTAGGCCAAAAAAAAGACCCAAATGACATTGCCACCTCTACTGGTTCCAACTAAATCTCAAACACCACCTAAAATAAAACAAAATCAAATGTTAACAAGAACAGCAACACCAACAGCTCAAGCCTCTCTCAACCAATTTCTTCTCTTGTCACTAAAAGAACAGTTATTACCATTTAAAAACTGTCAAACAAAGGGTTTTTTTCCTTCTAAAAACTCGCTCCAGCTAATTCCCCTCTCCCCCAAAAAAAGTTGTTTAAAATAAAAACCTTGTTTAATACTTTACCTTTCAAATCCTTTAACTGTTTTCCTTTCTTTGCTTTATCTTTAATTTAAAAGTTTTTTTAAAATATAATGGTATGTTTGCCATGGTACTAAGCAGGCTGAAGTCTCTGTATATCAAACCCCAGACCTGGTTTAATACTGTTTAAAGTTGAACAGTGACTGGGTTATGTTAACACCTTTAACCCATTTATTTAATCTAAATCAATTCTATGTTGGAAAAGGATAAAAAAGGAGGGCGTTTTGGGAGGAACATAGGCAGAAGAAAGGGAGATTAAAAGTGAAAGAGGGAAGAGATGTAGGCTCGGGTATTGTGAAGGACCATGATGGTGGGCATGAATAGTCTGAATTTAATGTGGAAAGTGAAAGGAAGCTAACTCTACAATATTCAGTAATAAAGGTAATTGATCCTATGACCTAGAGGGGATGGGATGAGGCAGGAAATAAAACTGCTTTCTCCCGATCTAGTGTCTCAGTACTGTTCAGTTGATCAGCTGTTTTATGTGGAGGGTTTTTGTCCTTTTGAAGCATCAGAAGCAAAAGGACAAAACTAGAACTAGAAATACTGTTGGTGGAACAGGCCCGGTATGGCAGAAGAAGGGATTGTGGTAGACCAATGCTATAATGTGGAAGGAGGTGGGGTACTGGATTAGAAGTCTCATCTGGTGCAGCAGAAGGTGGGATGATGGCCAAATCTTATTTTCCGGTTGTGAAAATAAAAAATTATGATGAACAGTTCTGTAACAATAGGTTCAGTTTACCTCTGGAATAGTCTCCACGGGAATGTGAATTTCTAATACTGATGGTGTTTAACTTTAGACTAGATAATCTGTTTGGAAGCGTTCACTGCTGTAAGGGAACAGGAACAAAACAGTTTATGGCAGGAGTGAGTAGAACATAAGAGACTGATCTGACAGACAGTCTGTAACTTCTGGGATTCTGGGTAGTGTGCTGTATGTTTCTAGAAACAGACTTTTGTGAGTTGGATTTAATAATACCAGCCGCAGACACTCAGATACACTGGTGATGGGGGTTGGGTAGGTACCTAGGTGGGTGGAAACAATTATTTTAGCAAAAAAAAAAATCTCTCACTATACCCCCTAAAAATAAAAACACAGCAAACAAGTTAAAATATTACAAGTTAGGTTGTATGTTTCAGCATCTTGTGAACTGGATACAGGGAGCACCTTGTATCCTGCTCCCATCGAGCAATGTCCTCTCATTCTTGACCAGAAAGACAGGTTGGTCTCATGTGAAGCAGGGCTAATAAATGGGTAAAATGCGAGAGTCCTGAACGGTCCCCAGATTTCTTTCAAAATCAGAGATTACAAGCCCCAACACTGATGATCTCAAATGGGAGATATATTACATAATTGTGGTTTATATGTGAGTTAATCTTTCAGGGATGTTGCATGCAGCAGAAGACAGTAGTGCACTGGATCTACCCACTGAAGGTGAGAGGGAGGTTCTGGGTCTCACTGGCAGGTTGGGAAGAGGAATCAACTGTATCTGGTCTGATGCTGGTATTGAGAGTCTCAGCAACTTCACAAATTGAAGAGAGCAGCTGTTCCCTCTCGTTGCCAGGGTGCTTTGCATGCACAGTGAGAGGGGAATCGTCTCCTAAGAGTTGTTTTTGGGGGAAGCACACCCACAGCTCATTTAATCTTTGGCATTTCTGCTGACATTGGTGTCTTTCTCACAAAAATCTTAAGACCTGACCTGAGAAGTAACCAGCTCTCTTCAGGGAGGGTAACAATTTTCAGTCAGTAGGAATGTGGGCTGGACTTGACGTGGTGACACAGAGGTAAAGTGTCTGTGTCACATTACTAATCCTCTGAGATGTGCACACTCCCAAACTGTAAAACTGTTTAACTTATTGGTGCCTCATACCTGAAGGTTTTCATAGATTTTAAGGCCAGAAGGGACTGTTAGATGCTATTTGCACCTCATTTTTGGCTTTACTAACAAAACAACCGGTGAGTTGCATGAAGAAAGACAACTGCTTTCCCAGTAAAAAAAAAAACTGTATAACCTCCTGTCCTGGATGGTCACCTCTTGCCTGATATGAAGAACCAAAACAATTTCTGACATGTTTAGATCACAGGCTTTACATGGGCATAAGGAACATTCAGTCTGACTTAAGAGTAAAAGTTTTCCAGCAGAAAACCAGACAAGAAAGCTATTATGAGGGTAATACACAGAGAATGGAGTCAGGGTACAGTAACTCCTCACTTAAAGTCGTCCCGGTTAATGTTGTTTCGTTGTTACATTGCTGATCAATTAGAGAACATGCTTGTTTAAAATTGCGCAATGCTCCCTTATAACTTTGTTTGGCAGCCACCTGCTTTGTTCACTGCTTGCAGAAAGAGCAGCCCGTTGGAGCTAGCTGGTGGGGGCTTGGAAATAGAGGGGACCGGAAGCCCCCCAATCAGCTCCCCTAAGTTCCCTGTGCGGCAGCTGCCCAGCAGGCTACCAGTTGCTGGGCAGTTCCGCTGTCCCTCCCCCCACTGCCGTGTGCTGCTCCTGCCCTCTGCCTTGGAGCTGCTCCTGGGAGCTTTCTGCTTGCTGTGTGGGGGGGAGGGAGTGGGGTGCTAATGTCAGTGTGTCCCCCTCCTCCCCACTCCTTTACCCCATCTCCACAGAGCGGGGGAACACACAACAGGGCTCAGGACAGAGGGAGCTTGCTGGCAGCAGCAGCTGTCTCAACATGCTGATCTACTTTAAAAGGCAGTGTACTGTATTTAGAGTGGGGCCAGCGTACTTAAAGGGGCAATGCACGTCTCTCTCTCACACACAGTATGTGTCTCTGTCTCTCTCTGCCATGCTGTCTCCCCTCCCTCCATTCCTGCTACCTTGTACAGTGTGAGGCTACATTAACAAAAATGTGTTAACCTTTGCGGGCTAAGCCAAGTGCTAGTTCATCATTTAGCAGTAATGCATTCCCTGGGAAATATGCCACCCTCTTCTACCCTCTGACTTCACCATCTCAACCAAGCTTCTCAATCGTCATTGCTGTGTACAGTATTAAATTGTTTAAAACTTATACTGTGTATATGTGTGTGTATATATATAGAATATAGTTTTTTGTCTGGCGAAAAAAATTTCCCTGTAACCTAACCCCCCCCATTAATTCTTTTGGGGAAATTGGATTCACTTACCATCGTTTCGCTTAAAGTAGCATTTTTCAGGAACATAACTACAATATTAAGCGAGAAGTTACTGTATATTGTTTGATATTATATGAAGGGTTGTTGTGGGTTTTTCTTGCTCCCATTGTGTGGTTTGTTTTGGGCATTTTATACTTTTATGGAACATACTTTTTTCCGTTTATATTGTTATAGTATTCAGTGACACGTTAAAAGTGAAGTGTGGTTAACCATTTGAATAAGTTACTAGGGAACTTGGTGGATTCTCCATCTCTTCAGGATTTCAAGTCAAGACTTTGGACCTTTCTGGAAGAAGTGCTTTAGCCAAACACAAGTTACTGGCTCAATACAGATGTAACAGGGTAAAATTTTAAGGCCTTTGTTATGCAGGAGACTAGATGATCTAACAGTCCCTTCTGGCCTTAAAATCTATGAAAACCTTCAGGTATGAGGCACCAATAAGTTAAACAGTTTTACGGTTTGGGAGTGTGCACATCTCAGAGGATTAGTAATGTGACACAGACACTTTACCTCTGTGTCACCACGTCAAGTCCAGCCCACATTCCTACTAGGGCAGATGGAATAAGGTTTTCTTACAGTTACTGTGAGCCAAAAATAAGAGGTCTTAATTGGTGCTGAGGAGGTGGAAAGATACAATTGGGACACCAATCTGAAGATATAGGACTTGATACACAGAATAATCACAATTGGTGTAAATAACACTTAGCTGTTATCATCAGTAGACCTTAAAGCACTTTACAAAAGAGATCAGTATCATCATCCTATATTTGGGGAAACTGAGGGAGAAAAGTGGTTTAGTAGCACTCACCCAGCAACAGAGCTGGGACTCAAACACAGGTCTCCAGAGTCCTAATTCAGCCCCCTGTCCACTAGGTTATTACAGTCTGGTCTGAACAAGACCACAGGTACTATTGAAGAGCCTGATACTAGATGAGAGCCCCTCAAATTATATCTGGTCATCAATGTGTTCTTATCTAATTTTGGAAAGGAAGTGTGGGAAACTTGCCCTGTGCATTGCTTATGTGTGTACTTGTGCTTGAAATAAGGGACTAATTCTTTTCCAGCCTGATATCTCTTCTTTACTTGACATCAAAACGCTGAATTGGTGACTTGAAGTTAATTTCCTTGTAAACAGACGGCAGTCACTAATGTAGGGTTTATTATGACTTCACTGCAGAAAGATCAAGCTGGGGCAGGAGGGATATCACATAACAGCAAAGGGAATGGAGATGTTACCTTGCTTTATAAGCACCCATATATGCGTTAAACACATACTCCACCTGCTCACTTGCCTGGTAAAGCTCTGTGGAAGATGTGTTCTGAGTAAACTCTAGTATGTGTAATTGTTACTGATCCTGTTTCTTCTGCTCAGTTCTGGTGCGACTTGTGGCGGAGCTGAAGTTGGAACAGTATGTACACTGTGTGTTGGATGAAAGCCAGAAAGAGGTCAGTAAAGATTATATCCTTGCTCCCTTTGGTTCCCCAAATTTGAAAATATGGAAAGTTACACAATATTGTGAATGGGCTCTTGTGGAATGTCCTAAATGCTGCCACTGCCTTCGTGACTTTGGCAATGTTGACATCTGCCCTGGAATTTTTACCATCATATCCCCTCCACCATGGCAACATAGCATCCTCTGTGGTTTCTCTTTTCCTTCCATTACTGCGGCAATAATATGGGCAGCTTTTTAGACCTGGAGCTGCTTGGCAGGCCTGCTCCCTTCGCTTGTGCTCTCTTCATTGCCAGGTTCATCACAAAATGTCAGACTTCCCCATAGCACAGACACTTGGGAGACAGCAGAAGTGGGGAGAGAGTTAGCCAGCTCCCCCATCCACCTACACATCAGCTTTGGGGGTGCAGCAGCAGGGCAAAAACCAGGAGGAGATTACAGCTGGGAGATTTGGTGGATGTGTTTAGGGACAATTGGCTGGACAAACACATATCTTCCGCTGATTTATCCTGAACAGTTAAGGGGGTTCCACTGGCTTAGAAGGTCCCATTTCATGGTGTTCATTGCACCATGAGGGGAGTTCACCATTTTGTGTGTGTTTCCCATTTTGGGCCACATCCTTATTGGTGATTCGTTTTCTTCCCTCCCCAGTTATCTAAGGCAGCCACCATGAGAGGGAGCCTGCCTACGTTTAATCTCCTGGGCAAACTGGCAGATGCCATCCCGGGCTTAGCTGATATATTGGTGATTGAACACGGTGAGTCATGCTTCATTATATCATGGTAGCATCTAGAGGCACTAACTGAAAGAGTGAGACAGACACTAAAAAGAAGAGGAGTCTGGGGGCACCTTAAAGACTAACAGATTTATTAGGGCATTCGCTTTCGTGGGTAAAAAACCCCACTTCTTCAGATGCATGGAGTGAAAATTACAGATACGGGCATATATATACTGGCACATGAAGAGAAGGAAGTTACCTTACAAGTGAAGAACCAGTGTTGACAAGGCAAATTCAGTCAGGGTGAATGTGGTCCACACTCAATAATTGATGAGGAGGTGTCAATACCAAGAGGGAAAATGGCTTTTATAGTGAGCCTGCCACTTCCAGTGATCTTCCTGAAAGCACCATCCTGGCCACCATGGATGTAGAAGCTCTTTACACCAATATTCCACTCAAGGATGAATTACAAGATGTCAAGAACAGTCTCCCTGATGAGGCCACGGCATACTTGGTGGCTGAGCTTTGTGACTTTGCTCTCACCCGCAACCATTTCAGATCTGGGGACAACATATATCTTTAAGTCAGCGACACTGCTATGGGTACCCACATGCCAACATTTTTATGGCTGACTTAGAACAACGCTTCCTCAGCTCTCGTCCCCTAGCGCCCCTCCTCTACTTGAGCTACATTGATGACATCTTCATCATATGGACCCACGGGAAGGAGGCCCTTGAAGAATTCCACCTGGATTTCAACAATTTCCACCCCACCATCAACCTCAGCCTCCAAGAGATCCACTTCTTGGACACTACAGTGCAAATAAGTGATGGTCACATAAACGCTACCCTATACCGGAAACCTACTGACCGTTATAGTTATCTACATGCCTCCACCTTCCATCCAAGACACATCACACAATCCATTGTCTACAGCCAAGCCCTAAGATACAACCCATATTTGCTCCTATCCCTCAGACAGAAAAAAACACCTACAAGAATCTTTATCAATTCTTAAAACTACAGTACCCAACTGGGAAAGTGAGGAAACAGATTGACAGAACAAGACGGGTACCCAGAAGTCACCTACTACTGGACAGGCCCAACAGGGAAAATAACAGAACACCACTGGCCATCATGTACATCCCCCAGCTAAAACCTCTCCAGCACGTCATCAACGATGTACAACCTATCCTGGAAAACGATCCCTCACTCTCACAGACGTTGGGAGACAGGCCAGTCCTCGCTTACAGACAGCCCCCCAACCTGGAGCAAATACTCACCAGCAACTACACACCACACAATAGAAACACTAACCCAGGAACCGATTCCTGTAACAAACCCTGTTGCCTCTTCTGTCCCCATATCTACTCTAGCAACACCGTCAGAGGACCCAACCACATCAGCCACACCATCAGGGGCTCATTCATCTGCACATCTACTAATGTCATATGTGCCAGCAATGCCCCTCTGCCATGTACATTGGCCAAACCGGACAGTCCCTATGTAAAAGAATAAATGGACACAAATCAGAAATGGTAACATACAAAAGCCAGTAGGAGAACACTTCAATCTCCCTGGACATTCAATAACAGATTTAAAAGTAGCTGCACTTGAACAAAAAACTTCAAAACCAGACTTCAAAGAGAAACTGCAGAACTAAAATTCATTTGCAAATTATCACCATTAATTTCATCTTGAATAGGGACTGGGAGTGGCTGGCTCATTACAAAAGCAGCTTTGCCTCTCCTGGAATTGACATCTCCTCATCAATTATTGGGAGTGGACTACATCCACCCTGATAGAATTGGCCCTATTAACACTGGTTCTCCACTTGTGAACACTGGTTCTCCTTCTCTTCATGTGTCAATATATAATGCCTGCCTCGTTGATAATGGGCTGTATGTGATGGCTGGTGGTGTTCTGTTATTTTCCTTCTTGGGCCTGTCCTATAGTAGGTGATTTCTGGGTACCTTTCTCACTCTGTCAGTCTTTTTCCTCATTTCCCCAGGTGGGTATTGTAGTTTTAAGAATGCTTGATAAAGATCTTGTAGGTGTTTGTCTCTGTCTGAGGGATTGGAGCAAATTTGGTTGTATCTTAGGGCTTGGCTGTAGACAATGGATTGTGTGATATGTCCTGGATGGAAGGTGAAGGCATGTAGGTAAGTATAGCGGTCAGTAGATTTCCGATATAGGATGGTGTTTATGTGACCATCACTTATTTGCACTGTAGTGTCCAGGAAGTGGATCTCTTGTGTGGACTGGTCCATGCTGAGGTTGATGGTGGGGTGGAAATTGTTGAAATCCAGGTGGAATTCTTCAAGGGCCTCCTTCCCGTGGGTCCATACGATGAAGATGTCATCAATGGTCTGAGGAGAGAGTCCAAATCGCCAGATAATCTGCCTTAAGAGTGCCGATGCCTGAGATGATGGGGCATCTAGGGTTTCCAGGTTTATGGATCTTGGGTAGCAGATAGAATACCCTGGTTGGGGCTCTGGGCGTGTGTCCGTGTAGATTTGTTCCCGTGCCGTAGCAGGGAGTTTCTTGAGCAGATGGTGTAGTTTCTTTTGGTACTCCTAAGTGGGATCAGAAGATAGTAGCCTGTAGAATGTGGTGTTTGAAGGTTGCCTGCAGTCTCCTGTTCATAATCTGACCTGTTCATTATGACAACAGCACCTCCTTTGTCAGCCCCTTTGATTATAATGTCAGAGTTGTTTCTGAGGCTGTAGATGGTATTGTGTTCTATACGGCTGAGGTTATGGGGCAAGTGATGCTGTTTGTTCACAATTTTAGCCTTGCACATCTGCCTTGTCAACACTGGTTCTTCACTTGTAAGGTAATTCCCTTCTCTCCATGTGCCAGTATATATATGCCTGTTTCTGTAATTTTCACTCCATGCATCTGAAGAAGTGAGGTTTTTTACCCATGAAAGCTTATGCCCAAATAAATCTGTTAATCTTTAAGGTGCCACCGGACTCCTCGTTGTTTTTGTGGATACAGACTAACACAGCTGCCCCTCTGATACAATCAGACCTTTTTCCCAAGGTCACAAAGCGAATCTGTGGCAGAACTAGACACTGGATCCCGATCTCTTGAGTCTCTGTCCAGTGCTTAGCCGCAAGACTGCTCTACCTCTCCTGCCAGTTCAGCCTGTTGAAGACCAGTCTTAGTGGACTGGAATTTGGAGATCTGTTTGCCTCTTGGGAGACATGCATGTGGTTGCACTTCCCCAGGTCTCCCTTCCCCAAGGTAGGAGTGTTGGTGTGAGCATGCTCAGCCCCTGAGTAGAGGAGTTGGGGAGCATGTATTGTTATGTAGTTTAACTGTGACCCCCTCTGGACAATTGTTACAGCATCACTCACTCCTCAGAGAATCACAATAGGTGGCCCCACATCTCTAAATATAAAGCTTGATTAGGGAAATAGGGAAAGATCAATTAACATGCCTTAGCTAATCTCAACCTAACCTCGACCTCTTTTCCTAGCCTTCATGGATAGGTCTGTAAAGTGTTTGTGGAGGCTTTTGCAGGGAATGTGCCTCTGCTGGATGACTTAGAAATGTCTGTTACCAGTGTTTTCTCTCAACAGCGGTCATTGTCGTTCACCACTCTAGGTAACTTAATGGAACACCTGCTGGCAGGCTTGATGTACCCCAACGAGGGTATAAAGGCTACTGTCTGCTATCTTTACGGCAAGCTGTATTCTTCCCCCATCAGTTCAGAAAGGCTGTCAGTGCACTTCACAGAGAAGCTGTGTGACCTCTTCCTGGCTACCCTAAGGAATGCACAGACAAAGGAACTGCAGGTTAACTGCATGGGTAAGACACCTCAGAGAAACAAAAGGTGGAGGGTTGTCTTTATTAGTCTGGGAGTCCTAATGTGTGCTGGATTCTGGATTGTTCCTCAGAACTCTGAACTTGCAAACTCTCAGCTGGTTGGACTGTTTCGGAGGTGGTGAGCATACTTGTCCACAGCTGCTGATCCCTTCTGTTACTGCACAACAATCGTTCATCCTAGCCCCATTGCCAAACCCTCCTGGTAACCAGGGAAGCAACACACCCTGCCCCACCTTGTTGCTGGAACCCCAGTGGTATCTGCTGTAACTGTCTCTGAAGGCCTCCAGCTTGCACCATGGCTTAACCTATCCCAATTTAACTATGTCATCTTCCTGGAAATCAAGTAATCCCCTAAGGTTAAAGTGACTGATTCCAACCTCTACATACAATCAGATAGATTGGTTTTGTAAAGTAGCTGGATTGATTCTGAGAAATGCAACTTGGAGATATGAAGTGTCTGTTAGTTGAGGCTGAAAAACTAAAATGGAGATTGGCTTTCTCTCACAAGCGCTGACTTTCCAATATGCTCACCTCTTCTCGCGCCTGGCTCACCCCTGCCCTGCCTCTTTCCACCGCTCCCCTGAGCGCACCGCGTCCTCACTCCTCCCCCTTCCTGCTGAGATCCTCCTGCATGCTGCAAAACAGCTGATCACGTTGGGTGGGAGGCACAGGATTGGAGGGGGAGGCACTGATCAGTGGGGCCCACCGGCAGGCGGGAGGCGCTGGGAGAAGAAGGGGGGCTGTTATGGGGGCTGCCAGTGGGTGCTTAGCATCCAGCATTTTTTTCTCCATGGGTGCTTCAGCCCTGGAGTACCCACGGAGTCGGTGCCTATGCTTTCTCTACGCTTCTGGGTGATGCAGTCAGAACCATTGCTTTGCATAGAGCAGCGATGTCATGCAGTACACAGGATGGTTTTGGCTTCACTCACACAGCTCAAATGCACACCACACAGCAATCTCTCTCTTTACTGTAGAAGGGGAACAGTAGTCTGCTTGCTTTTCACATCCAGCAGTCAGCCATTTGTAACAGATGACTCTTTTCAAAAGTTCACTCCAACAGCCGTGCTACATCACTTCTGAACTTACATTGGAGTGTCGCCTACAAAATCTCTTGTTTATGATTTGCATCAGTGCATGTTATGACGTACACTGTATGTTTATAATGTGCTGCTTGTGGTAGTATCTTTAAACTTGCAGCAGTTATAGAAATGGGATTATTAAATGGGAAGGTGTGAGAGCAGGTCGGGAGAATGGATAGCGAGAGGTGTGAATGGTTGGCACTAGTAAGTATCTGGGGGAGAAACTGGTGGTTGGGTCCCTGGCTGCAAGCAGCAGAGAAGTGGTGGGTTTTGGGCTGCGCTTTTTAAAAAGAGTTTGGAGGTGAGGAATCAGAAAGGCAGAAGGAGTGGATCAGGTTGTTGCAGAGAGCTGGTGCAATGGCAATTAAAGGATCCACCTATAGAAGAGGGAATGGGGAATGAGAGAATCAGAAATGGCAAAGAGGAGAATTGGGGATGGGGTGGGGTGTAAAGCATTGATGGACGGTGGAGATACATGGGGGCATGCCCAGAGAAGGTCCTGAATGTAAGCAGAAGGGTTTTGTCAAGAATACAGAAGTGGGTAAGGAGTTAGTGATATGTTTCAGGGCAAAATGTTGTGAAGCTCCCAATCCTCCCACTCCCAGTTTGCTGCTTGTTCTTTCTCTCCCTTTGTAGGTTTGCTAAAGGAGCTGCTGAATTCTGACCATTTTGTATCCGTTATTATGAGCAATTCAAGAAGAGGGGCAGATTCCGAGAATGCTGAGTTGCTAGAGGAAGAGAGCCCACTGCCGCTCATGCTCAAAAAGGTAATTGCTGCAGGGGTTACCACATCTGTCAACATGCCTTGTACAAGTGGCCATCAAATTATCTGTTTCTGTGAGGCGAGTTATCAATAGGAGCAGTTATTTGCTGCACTGGTTCAAGTAGCCTCATATTATGTCCCCCATACTGATCAATGTCAGATGCAGCCTAGGAAGGTGGAAATCCCCCATGATGCACCAGTTGTTGAATAGTGCACAGGTAGTGAGTGGAATTTCTTCCTGATCCCAGCTATGTTTAGCTTATACTCTGAAGCATGAGGATCAACATAGCTCTTGTAAGCATTAGCCTGGCTAGTGTGATTGCAGAGCTATTCTTAGTCATAGGCTTCTTTAATGTTTTTCTTAATCTTGCTGAATTACTTGCCTTGGTATTACCTTGCCATAGCAAGTTACCCTAGGGAATTATATGTTGCTTAAAGAGATTTCTTTTTGCCTGTTTTAAATTGGTCTTTTTCAAGCTCCCTCTAGGAATTATTTCCTAATCAAGTCTGTGATTTTGATTTTTTTCTTCATTTTTGTTTCCACACAGCTGTTGCTGTCCAGAGACGAGCTGCTACAGGTGGCAAGTGTTCAGTGTATGACTTCTGTGCTTGTGCATTCTCCCATCAGATATGCTCCTGCCTTCATTCACGCAGACGTCCCAGGTGAAGAAATACAATAATACCTTGTAGTTCTACAGTATCTTTCCCTCTGGGGGCACCTTACCGGTGTACAGTTTGGGCACATAGGTAATCAGCCTCAATCCATGTAATGCATCCACCTCTGGGGTAGTCACAACAGCCATTCTGCATCGACAAAAGCCACCAACAGTATTTTGGGAAGAGAAGTGAAAAATAAGCTCCTAGTTGAAATTGTAGGGGGAGTTTTATGTAATGTCCTGAGTTGGAATTTGGGCAGGTCATCAAGTCTAAGACTCCTCTTGCAAAAAGTGCCAAGGAGGATACTTATTAACTGTAATTGGTGTAAAAACTGCACTTCCAAATGCATGGCTAGGAGGCATTGGTGCAGTAGTGATTCAGAGCACAGACCATCCTTTACCAAATTACTAATTACTTCCTGCAGCATCTGAATTTTCCTTTGAAGTCTCCCATCTAAGAATTGACCAGGCCCAACCCTGCTTAGATTATGCATTCTCATGAGACCACAGCCCATGGAAGTATAACTGCAGAACCCAAACAAGCCAACTTCTGTCCTGAATTAACCCTATGTCATCCCCTTGACTTCAGTGGGGTTGCACAGGATGTTATTCAGCTCAGACTTTGGCCCAGGATGCCAACCCAGGGAGATGTTAAACTTTAATTTCCCGTCCGCAGAGGAATTAATCACTTTGGTTTTGTGCATCCCCTTCTTTGGATGTGTAAGAGTTTGAGAGGAGGGGTCACAGCTGCTGTGACAAAGCTGGCTTTATATCCCTTAAATCACATCAAAGTCTATAGCCATATTTCAGCTGCTTGCTAGCTCTGTACTGGAAGGATAGCAGCCCACCTGCCTTCAGGACCCTGCTGCTTTTTAGTCACTTTATTCTGAGGATAATGTACCATAATTTTCCTCTGCGTTCTCTCTACCTCCTTTAAGAGTCCTATTCCACAGTAATCCTTGCTTTGGCTGAGCAGAGCTGGAATCCCTTTTTCCTTCAGGACTCGTCAGTGCTGCTGGACACCAGCCAGAGGTGGTGGGTGGTTGTCTCCTCTTCCCTAGGGACCATTACTGAGTGTTACTGTTAAATTAGTATGGCAATAGGGTGGAAAAAAGAAGACATTGCACCCAGTTAAAGCCCCTGTCGTTCTCCCTGGCCCCCTTTCCCTTATACTAGGGGCCGTTGTGCCATGCATGGCGGAGACGCTGTTTTACTACAATGGTTTTATTTGTTTGTTTGCAGAATTCCTGTTTGAGCATCTCTCCTGCACCAGTGAAATTCTCCTCTGGTCGGTTTATTGCTGCCTGTTGCTCCTAACTGAGGAGCGGCTTTTCTTTTCCAAGTGTCACACAGTCTATGGTAGGTCCCAGTCTTTCCTAGCCTGGCAAAATTGCTAGAGTAATATCACATGGACACTGAAGATGGGGTTGGAATTTCAGAGCCTTTTACTGCAAAGTCACTGGTCCCAGTCAGGCCCCAAATTGGTAGTAACTGAAAATTATTCCTACATGATGCTTGTCTGGAGACTTCCATGACATAGGTTTATGGTGCCTGAGTCCAGTTCCTGATGGGCATATGTCCACATTACAGAAGCCACCAGCACTGTTGACATTAACTGATGTCTTGTTGGCAGTCTCCAGAAAGAGGCCAAGGACATAGGAAGACAGAAGCTGAATTCACCATTAGGGTGTGTCTATATTTGAGCTGGCAATATGATTCCTGGCTTGTGTAAATGTACTCACCCTAGCTCTGCTTGAGTCAGCACCTAAAAATAGCACCGTGTCTGCACCGGCGCAGGTGGTGGCTTGGGGTAGCCAGCTGAGTGTGAACCCAGAGGAGTAGTGGGATTGTACTTGGGGTAGCGACCCCAAGCAGCCATCTGGGCCACCACAGCCACTCTACCGTTTTTAGGTGCTAGCTCAAGCAGAGCTAGTGCAGGTATGTCTGCGTGAGCTGGGAATCATACCTTCCAGCTCAAATGTAGATGTGGCCTTTACAAGTGGAAGCTGAGGCATGTTGGCAGAGAGCACAGTGAATGGGGAACTTTTTGCTGCCATTGCCTATGTCCTGCCAATGTCAGCAGATCCTCCAACCCCTGTCCCCCTTTGAAAACTCATCTCCCACCCCCATCATAACTCTTCTTGGCCTTTTGGCATGTGTGTTAAAATCTCCCTGATGACATCTCGTGAATGCATGCCCCTCTGCAGGCATCGAGTCTGTGGTGAGGAGCCTGAAAGGGATCCTGCAGCTGAATAATGTGGAGCTGCACAAGCAGGGACTCTTGCTGTTCACTGAAATACTGAAACGGTAAGGGACCTCCTACTCACTCACACGTCACTGAATTGGAGGACATTGCGAAGGCAAGGGAGAGCACCTGTTCACCAAAGAAGGGCCCGAGAGCAAGTTTCAGATAAAACTGACTCATCCACATCTCACGCACCACCTACCAAAACAACTGCCCCTCAGTAGCTCCCGTGGCAGTGTCAGCAGAGAACTGAGTAAACAGTCCTCTCAGCCTTGGGAAGGACATTTCCAGGGTAGGACAGAGGCACATTGGTGGGGAAGAGAAGGGGGAGCCAGGGGATTGGGTCAGTGTATGTGAGCAGCTCTGCACAGCTTGTGCTGCTCTATGGCTAAACAGAGAACACAGCCTCCAGGGCTTTCAGTCCAACACCTGTCACCTGGGTTAAATTTTACATAGAAAAGAAACACTAGGCTGAAATACAAATTTGTTTCCCATCACTCTTCTTTTCTGCAAAATAGGAGAATTCATGTAGTGTCTGTTTTTACCCCACCCCCCTTTATTTCTTTGCCTTTCCATCACCCCAGTATCTCATCCTTTTTTTTTTTTGTTTTTGCTCAGTTCCCCAAGCTGGATTGCTGTGGCATGGCATTACAGTCATTTCTGTAGCAATAAAAAAAATGTGATGCTATTGGCACAGGATGGTGCTGGCAGAGCAGGGTCCGTCAGAAGGAGAGAAACCAGGACATGGGAAGGGAAAAGCTCTTGCTCAAAGTACACATTTCTGCATTAATCATTGCAAATGGAAGAGAGGATAATACTGTATCTTGCCAAGCTAATGGCATATTTAGTATGTGTTCTTTGCTATGCTTTGAAGTACAGTGTTTCTTTCACATGATCTATTTTGTGTTGGGGAAAGGGATCCCATCAATGATCCTCTAATTTTTCCCCTTCTGCTTGCTCTCTAACTGAGGGTTGCTGCATTGCAGTAACACCTCCTCTCCCCCACACCACCACAGTCACTGGCCAAAGGGGTGGCTGAATACAGGAATCCATCCCTTAGGAATCCATTCACTTTTTGAAAGGGTCAGGTGACTTGCAGGAGTGTCAGCACAGGAGGAGCAGTGGGCAGAGTTTGGGACCCAAACAGAGATGCTGCATTTAGACCTTTCCTCCAATACAAGATTACATCATAAAGTGCCCTACTGCAGTGATGTTTGTGCCCCCAGTAGGGAAGCATTTCTCAAGGATTCGTGTTTCAAACAAGAAAGTAAAGTTAATTAACAAAATAAGAAAGTAAGTAGAAGAAGGTGGGGTTTGATGCATGGAGACCATCCTTCCCAACAGCATTCTCCTCACCCTGTCTCCCAAGCAGCTGTTCCAGCTCTTCTTTCAGCTCTTGCCTGAAGCACCCGTGCATGGGGTAGGGATGGGGTGCTGAGCTGGAATTAATCCTTTCTTCACTGAGTGACCAAATACTGCTACTGCACCCAGTCATGCTTACTCCTGGCCTTTCCCCATTGGTAAAGGCCCCTGAGGGCTGAACGCTGTGGCACTGAAGGTTCTAATGTGTTCTGCAATGAGAAGGTCAAGTCACCAAAGCTATCATTTTTCAAGAACTAGAACCTTTTCTGAGACTTAAAAAGGGGATGTATCCAGTCAGTGCAGTTCTCCCTGCCTCTGTGATCCAGTGATATTTTTAAATTAAATATATTGGTCAATGTGGTGCTCTTATTTAAAAGATTACTTTTCAAGTTCATGGCATCATCCATGCTTCCTGGCCCCATTCGGCATTAGAAGTCCCACAATACTGCAAGAGAAGCTCCTTTCATGGCATTTCCAGCCTCTCTGGAAGCAGGGTATTTGTTTCTGTATTTAGAAATGTCTTTGTTCAGGTAGACATTCAGGTGCCAGAGTGTTGAGCATGGTGTGAAGTCCTAGGGAGGTGAGTTCTTTCTCTTGTAGGGAGGCTGTTTGTCCTGAAGTTTTCAGACCAGTGTTTGTTGATCCAATCACACACTTAGGTTTTTCTCCAAATCTTCTGACATTTATTTGATGTGACGAAGTGGGAATGTTCTTGATGTTTTCTCTGAATACTGTGTGGGTGCCTCAGTTTCTCCTATGCAGTTCTTAAGTATCTAGGTAGTGGGATAAGGGTGTGTGATTGTTGCAGAGCCCTAGAGGGGCCGCACAGAGAATGGCTGACCCCCTGTCTCCTGGCAACTGATGGCCCGGGCCCCTCTCCTCTGAAAAAGTGCCTACTGAAGGTGTTGGAGAACAAAAAGATCAGGTGAACTCCTGGCCCTGGAAAGAGACAAAGGCTGGAGGAGGAGCCGGGGGGGGGGCGAAGGCTGGGGGAGACTGCTGGAGAGTGAGTCAGTTTGGGCTGGCTGGGGATGTGGAGTGAAGTACAGTTGTTGTTGTCTGGCTCACTGCCCCCCAAAATGGACCCGGCTGAGGGGTCCTGTTCTCTGTACCTACAAGCTCTGTTTTAGACTGTGTTCTGTCATCTAATAAACCTCTGTTTTACTGGCTGGCTAAGAGTCACATATGACTGCAAAGTTGGGGTGCAGGACTCTCTGGCTTCCCCAGGATCCTGCCTGAGTGGACTCGCTGTGGGAAGCGCACGGAGGGGCAGAAGATGCTGAATGCTCCAAGGTCAGACCCAGGAACATGGAAGCCATGTGAGCTTCTTGCTCTGAAGACAGTCTGCTCACAGAAAGGAGATTTCACCAAAGTCCTGACTGGCTTCATAGGGAGCAGTTCCAGAGCATCGCCCGGGAACTAATTTGCCTGTCATGAGTGGTGCTGGGATCCAGCCATAACAGACTCATAGACAGCATGAATGTTTTGCCTGGAGACTACATGAAATCCATGGAGAGTCACTATCTCAGTACAATGCTAGGACTTTGCTGTGTGACATCTGGTAGCATGGCCTGAAGCTGCAAGACTTAGCGTCTTTTGGGGAATAAACACCGAGATGGTCTTATTTTTTGATACTCTCTTTTCAAGCAGGGGTTGTCACAAAGCTTTACTCATTTGCTCCTTGTTTCCCCTTCTCAGGCAGCCAGTGGAAATCAAGTTATTCACAAATCTAGCCATGTGTAAAGATGCCATTGGTGTTCTTGTGGAGGCAGTAAAATGTCCGGTGCTGGAGGTAGCAGCAGAGGCTGTGAAAGCGGTGGCAGCTATTATGAGGTAAGCAGGAAGGGGTCTGATAGGCTTCTTTCAGGAGAGATGTATTTTGGATGTGACACATTTGTCTTATCCATATTGGCCTCTTCAGATCTACTCCTGTCTGTCCAAATCCATCATAGTTGCCTTCAGCCCAGTTACAGGCTGAAGGCTTTGATTCTGTATAATGTGGCTGTGCCAAGAGTTGGTGAAGGTGTGCTGTTGTCAATCAAGTCTTTCTTCATGCTGACCTTGCCACGACATGTGACCTTCTAGGAAGTGAGCTGTAGCTCACGAAAGCTTATGCTCAAATAAATTTGTTAGTCTCTAAGGTGCCACAAGTACTCCTTTTCTTTTTAGGGAGTTCTGTCTCTAATGGGGAAATTTCAGAGGTTTCTTCCAACTCCCAGCTGCTGTCCTTCTTTCTCCCCGTCTCCACAGGAAGGACCACTTGAGCTGTCCCCCAGTGCAGTATGTAGAGTTGCAGAGACTGATTGAGACTATGCTGAAGCGGTGCGCTGACCTCTCACTGCCACCCATTAACAGGAGGTCTGCAGTAAGTCAAGGAGGACCACTGCTGTTCCTCAACAGGGGTGGCGGATGATGGCTTTTGTATATAGATGCCGCATAAACTCATACTTCCCCTTTTTCCATGGGTGGTGGGTAGCCGTTAGGGATCCCTACAGTTTCTCTTTATTCCTCCTTCTCTGGAAAGGCCTCAGTTCCTCTCTAGTTGAGGAAGGCTGGGTATGGGTCCCTTTGGAGGCCATTCTTGCTTCTGCCAGATCAATGGAAATGTGGGGAGGTTTGCTAAGAAGTGGTGCAAGGCATTCCTTCCCTCAGGGCTGAGTTTGCTCCCTCCATGTGGTGTCCTCAGCTCCAAGAGAGTTCAAGCTCCCCACCTTCAGGCTCCTTCACAGCGTGCTTCCTCTTTCATGTTTATTACCGGTGATGATCTTCACTCTGCCTTAAACTCAGGGGGTCACATTCCTTGGGCTGTGACCCCCCTCTCACCAAGAGAGCTACCAGCAATCATTTGGATTGCAAATCTGGTCCTCTTCTCGTGAAGGGGAATTGGGCAAAGATCCAGAGGTGTATTTGAGGAGGAGGAGCAATTTCAGGTGGCTGAACACGAGCACGAAGGTTAAGAACCCCTGTTTTAGATCTATATGCACATGGGTTTATGTCACAGGTGTGTTTGTAATGGAAGGAGCACTTGGCTGAAACGTAGGGTTGTGCAGGTAGGTGCTGAATTTTCTCTAAAAGAATTGTGCATGGTCTGAGTAATGTAGCATCTGTTGTTTTTGTCTTATCTGATGGGGGACTATGAAGTTGTTTCATGCTGCTTGGTTAGACCTTAGATGTCAGTCTATTTGCTTTTCATGAGCTATGAGCTCCATTAGCACTAGTGAATCTCTAATAGAGGGGGAACTGGGCTGTGGAAAAGAAACTAGGTGCTGACTTCTTTTGACTCAGGGAAAGCAGAAAATGCTTATTATAAGGTGGAAGTTGTTTCGGCATCAGATGGGAAAGGGGCTCATGGACATGCAGTTCTCAGACTGCTCAGGCATCAATCTGTAACTGTTCTTAAATGTTGTCCATTCGGAGGGAATTCAGAGAAGTAGCTCACGAAAGCTTATGCTCAAATAAATTTGTTAGTCTCTAAGGTGCCACAAGTCCTCCTTTTCTTTTTGCGAATACAGACTAACACAGCTGCTACTCTGAAACCTGTCAGATGATTAAGGAGCTGGTGGGTTTGACGTATGAAGAAAGATTAAAAGAGCCATGTATGTCCTTGCTCACCAAATGACTAACAGCCTGGTCCTACAATTGAGAAGATGCAGGAAGACTCCTGTGGTCCCTTGAAGCCACATTGAAGTCATGGGACTCTGTGGGAGTCTGCCCATTCAGTCAGCTGCAGGATTGGGGTCTAAGGAGGGATATAACAATCTACAAGCAACTTGAATGATGTAAAAACTGAGGAGGAAGAGGAATTGTTCAGGGTTGTCCAAGAAGTAATGAGATGAAACTGAATTAAGAGAAAATTAAAGCTGAATAGTCTGCCCAGAGCAATGGTGGAAGCCTCATTATCTGAGCCATTTAAAACTGGATCAGACAAACCCTTGGCAATATATTGCATTGTGCAATGGGCAAGATATTATCTAATAGACCTGTTCCGTCTCTAATCTTGATGAGGGAAGTGCAGATGGGTAATAATATTGAACAGAAAGGAACCCATCTGTGGATGAAATGAGTTTCGAGACAGGTTTTTTCCCCTACCCCACCCCTGGTTGGTTAGATGGTTTGGGGGGAGAACGTTAATTTGTTTCACATATAAACACAAGCTCTTGAGGACATGTCCCTGCTTCTGTCCTTTAACGGGGTGATCTTCTCTCCTCAATCTCTCAGAGTCACCTGGGGCACAGCACTCAGAACAAAGCGGTTTTGCGACAGGGGCAGTTCCTGCTCAGCACTGTGGAAGGCTTCAGAAATGCTTGTAGGTGAGGAGATAAGGGGATTTCTGTTGGTTCTGGCTCTGTCTAGTCTATTGGTGAGCGAGTTTCCCCCTCCCACACACACACCCTGTGCCCGGCTAACATTCCTTACAGTCTCTCTTCAGCATGAGGTGAAAGTACAGTATATGGTCTATCAGCAAAACTTTTGGAAGAGCTGCTCTTTGGTGAGTCTGCCAGCTGTTAGCCAGATGCTAGAGCAGACTGAACTACTTAGAGGAATCATTCTCTGTGCCCTTCAAGCCACTAGAGTGGATGTATCCAGTCAGTGGAGTTCTCCCCATGCGTCTGCGATCCAGCTGCTGGACCTGCTGGCCAGAGGCTAGAGATGATATTTTTAAATTAAATGTATTGGTAAATGTGGTGCTCTTGAAACTGGAGATTTAAGTTGTCTGTTTAAGCCACATAACACGTAAACTGCAGGAAGTTGCAGAGTATAGTCCCCCTCATGATGATTCTACCCAGATGTGGAGGGACTCACTTCTAAGAGTGAGAGAAGAATCTCCTGTGGCCTATTTAATCCTTGGTGGCTTCACTGAGATTCCAAAAGAAGGGGGACCCAGTACTGGTTTTGATGGTTTTATGACACAAACCTGTCCCATTAGAAACTTGCCTGAGACCCACCAGCTCATTCCCTGAACAGCTATTAGAAAATAACAACTTCTGGTCACTAACCAAATTTGGTGGCTAAACTTGAACTAGTGGAAGACTGTATTCCATTTCCAGTCCCCTCGTTTTAGTAGGTGCTGAAACAATGCCTTGGTACAGTGTTAGGGGGTTCTGTGCTTATATAATACTGTCTTGTGGATGAGATGCAAAACTGGGTTCATGGCCATTCATGATCATTAAATACCCTATGGCATTTTTATAAGATTTGAGGTGTTAGTCCTGGCGTTCAGGTCAAATTCCAAACTGGCTAAGTACATTTAACCAAACAATATTGTCTCCTTGCCCTGCAGCAGGAATTTCATTTAATTCTTTCCCCTCCTGTGATACTATTGTGTAGTGTCACTGGCTCAAAATGGCTGTCAGGTTTCACTCGAGACAGCTCATTTCATTGACTCATCCCTGTACATACAGCGTGTGATGTGCTCTGGGGTCCACCAGGTTCTAGAGGTGTAACACACTGTAGGTTCTGCAGAGAGCAGGAGAGTGCGTTCTCTGATGTCCATGTGTATGTTTCTAGGTTAGCTGTGGAATGTCAAAGCGACCCCTTGGCTCAGGAGAACGTTTTCACTGCGCCTGGCTCGGAGAGCGAGAATACTCTGAGCAGCTACTCTGAGTTTCTGCTGAGGATTTGCGACAGCCTTTGTATCCCCATAGTCCTGGTAGGGTTAGTTCAGAACCCATGCTGTCCCTCAGGCATAAGGGGCACCCAAGCAGTAGAGATGCTTATGGGAGATTGTTGAGAAGAATTTGTGTGGGAAAGAGGAGAATTAGGGATGGACCAGTGCATCAAGCTCATACAAGTGTAGTTGTGGCATATTCTGTCTCACGCTGAGCAATCCTCAAATTATTTGGCTTATGGGAAACGGAAGAGAGAAGTCTAGAGGGAGGGTGTACGAACTCAAAACCCTGCCTGCACTCCATAGAGAAGACAGCAAATGTCTCCAGACCATGAAGTCTCTGAAATAGCATCCCACGCAAATTATATAATAAATGACAGGTTTTGCCACTGCTGGAGGTGATGTATGTATGAACCACTCTCCCTCTTCTCCTCTCTCAAGGCCTGCCACTAGCCTGGCAAGCAACAGAACTTGCAAGTTCCTTTTCATATAGGCTTATGCAGCATATTGATTAACCTGTGGAACTTGCAAGCACAGGGCATTATTGAAGCGCATAGCTCCAAAAAGCAAAGAATAAAGGTAAAAGAAGGAGCAGGTGCACATAGCTTTGTACTTTGTTTCTTACAAATCTATCACTACACCCCTTACAGACTTAGGGCCATAATGAGCAAAGCACTTAAGTGCTTATGTCCATCTCTATTCAGCAAAGCGCTTAAGCACGTGCTTAACTCCCATTGATATCAAAGCACATGCTTAAGTGCTTTGGAGAATTGAGCCCTCAGTATCTGAACAGAAATACCATTTACTTAGAGGAATACCATTTACTGTGTAGAGTAAAAATGACAATATCAGTCTTATGCTTCAGGGCATTAGCTGATTAACAACTGCAAACAGGAAGAATTTTTCTCCTTGGTGTAGAGTCTTGCACAGTTAGGAACAATTATTCAGAGAGGGAAGTTGTTAAATCTGCCTCTGAAACACCTGGCATAGGCCACCGTCTGAGGCAGGATACTTGCTGTCAGCCATCTTGCTGGAACAAGGGCTTTTTGGCTTCAGTCACATTTGCCTGGCTTTGTAACCATGTGAGACTCACTGGAAGATCACAGATTCCTCCTGTGTGTGCTTGCATGTTTCTCACCACAAAGGCATAGGTACTGACTCCATGGGTGCTCTGGGACTGGAGCACCCATGGAAAAAAAAAGCGGGTGCTCAGCACCCACCAACCACAGCTGTTGGGCTGGCCCTGCTGATTAGCTGTTCAGTGACTGGCAGGAGGTGCTCGGAGGAGGGGATGGAGTGTGGGTGGAAAGAGGCGGAGTGAGGGTGGGGCCTTAGGGGAAGAGGTAGGGCAAGGGTGGGGCACTGGAGAAGAGGCAGAGTGGGGATGGTGCCGCAGGGCGGAGCAGGAGTGGAGCACCCATCTGGAAAAATGAAAGTCAGTGCCTGTGCACAAAGGGATACGGCATTTGCTTGCTGACCATTTCCTCTCCCCACAGAAGCACTCAGAAAGGACTTTCAGCCCAGGTCTGATGGAGGTTTTCATATCTGCCCTCAGCACTCTGTTCGCTGTTGTGCCGAGCATGCATGAGAAATTCTCTAGGAAGCTGGGTATGCAGAATTCTGACATTGTATTCACTGTGCTTTTTTACACAGTGAATAACCTGATTAACCTGGGGAACTTGCTGCTGCTGGATATGATTGAAGAAAAGAGCTTAGCAAGATTTCACATAGAGCCATTTATTTGAGTAAGACTAGCATCTGCACTTATGTTAACTAGGATAAAACCCTGGATTAAAAACAAGATCTGCTGGGTGCTGGAAGGAGTTTACCCAATAGCATAGCACTTCAGTTAGGTCCATTATGGGAGCTTTGTACTTTTCCTCTGAAGCCTCCAGAATTGGCTACTTTTGGAGTCAGGAGATCAGACAAAGTGTTTTATTTCCTCTATATTTCCTGTCTTCTTTACTGCCTTCTCGGTCAGAGATGAAGAGGAATTCACTCTCACCCTGAGCTAGTACACTGGGCAGTGCTTAACTCTTCTTTCCCATGGGCCTGTAGACCCAGTGAATCACAGATACACTCTTCTCTCCAAAATCTGGAAAAATAATTTGCCCATGGAACCTAAAAGAGAATGAGCCTGGCAGTTGCATTCTGTCTGGGGTGACCTGTGTTGTTTGCCCGTTGTTGCTTTGAAAAGCCATGGATGGTTGTTTGTGACATGGGGTCCTGCATTCTGTGCTCTCATGATATGTTTATCTTCCCTCCTACTCTGCCTTCTCTCTAGCGTCCTCTTCTTTCATTCGACTGGCATTGGAACTAAAGGCCAAATTCTGCACTGGACAAAGGTACTGTCCTCTATATTGAAACCAAACCAAGAGTTTCCATTTGAGAAAAGAGGAAATATCCTATTCTTGCAGTAGAGTTAAATGTGAATATATCTGAAATACCCTCTGTTCAGTTAGGCCAGCACCATTTTCCTTCATCTGTTGAAAGACCTAAATAGTAATTGAAAAGGAAAAATGAGGTGGATGGAGGTGGGATGGGAAACTGATCATATAGTGGCAAAGTGAACTCCAAACTTCTCCAGAACTGGTTTAAAAGATACCCAGTAAGGAACATGCTATGCAGATTCAGTAGAATGGTGCTGCTGTGATGGAGTGATGACACTGGATGCCATGGAGAGGAGAAGTTACAGCAGATTCCATCTCACTGGAGCTCTGGCATTCCAGGAACAGAACATATCATCTGTAGAAATACTGGTGCACTGATTAGACAGGACGGGGAGGGGAAGAACGCTAAACAAAATACATTATGCTGGGTCATTTCAAGCAGAGCTTGGAAGCTTATGGATAGAGCCCTGCGTGCATAGGCGACACATAGGGGGATGTGTGGGGTCAATTGCCCCCTTCCTCCCATATTTCTCTGGGCCTGCCGGGCAGTGGGGAAGGAGAGGGGCTCCCTACTCTCACTGCATTTGCCCCCTGGCACACTTAGCCCCTGTCCCTAGCAACTAGGCCGAGGTGGGGAGCGGAAGGGGCGGGATCAACGACTTTTCACCCAAGCAGCTCCAGGTCGCAGCTCTGGCAGCACAGCAGCTGCCTGAGAGAGAGCCTGGCTTGGGTGACTGTCCTCCCCGCTCCCTCTGCACCTCCTGCCAGTCACTGAACAGCTAATCAGCAGGGCCAGCCCAACAGCTGTGGTTGGTGGGTGCTGAGCACCCGCTTTTTTTTTTCCATGGGTGCTCCAGCCCCAGAGCACCCATGGAGTCAGCGCCTATGCCTTTGTGGTGAGAAACATGCAAGCACACACAGGAGGAATCTGTGATCTTCCAGTGAGTCTCACATGGTTACAAAGCCAGGCAAATATGACTGAAGTCAAACAGCCCTTGTTCCAGCAAGATGGTTGTCAGCAAGTATCCTGCCTCAGACGGTGGCCTATGCCAGGGACAGGGGCCGAGTGAGCTGGAAACTTGCTGGGGAGGAGGAGAGACTCTGGCTCACTCAGCCCCTGCCCCCAGCAGCTGGCTTGGATGGGGAGCAGAGGGATGGGGCAGGCCTGGCCGCCACCCCAGCCAGATTCTCTCTCAGGCAGCTGCTGCGCTGCACAGAGTTGGCAACTCAGAGTGGCCAACTTCAGCCAGCATGAGAAGTGGCTCCCTTCTGCTCCCCGCCCAGGCCCAGCTGTCAGGGAGAGCGGTTGAAAGTTGAGGGGAAATAGAGTGGAAGAAGGACAGAGCCTCCTATCTGTCTCCCCTGCTAGTGGGGCGGGGAGAGCATGGCGGCCCCGGGCTGGGTGCAGGCAGTCGCTGGACAGAGGAGACATGTGGGGCAGTCATGTGTCCTCCCCTTTAGATTGTGCCCTCTCCCCCAGTATCCGGAGGCACGAGTCGTCTATGCCTGCACGGATACAAAATTTGTATCCGTATCCAATCTGCAAGCCTGGTCCACTGATATCTATGGATATAAAGCAGATATCGCAGATTTGTAGGGTTCTACTTATGGAGCACTTGCTAATAGTCTGCAGCAAGCAGGCTAGTTGCATGGTATTGGCTCTCCTTGTATCCAGCTGCTACATCTCATTACAAGAGTAGCTAAAAATACATCTGCTATGATCCTAGTATCACTTGTCCACGTGAGCAGGTGTGATAGTTAAAACGGGGATAGTTTGTGATTGCTATTGGGCAGGGAGGTGGTCTGTGACTGGGAATAAACGGGCAGGCGGCCCATGAGACACTGGGCTCTGTGATGGTCCTGTTCTATAGGGGTCTTCGTGAGAAGTCCTCACAGCCAGGGAGGGAAGTGCCTGGATTGTGTTATTCTCACCCTTTTAGGTAATTTTTTTGCCACTCTTCAGTGTTAACCCCTGGAATGCCACTGCTCTGATAGCTCTTCACTGCAGTTTGCTATTCATCCCAAAATGTGTGAGGTGCCCCTGTGTCTCCTGGAGCCCCAAGCTCTGGGTGTCATGTCTTGACAGAGGAGATGTTGTGTGCAGTTAGTTGTTGTCCTTAGGCTGATGCTCTCCTGTCAAATAAGCACAAGGAATCCTGAGCCTGGAGAGGATGCATCAGCCTAGATCTCCATTTTCATAATATCTTTTTGTTCTCCCTTCAAGTAACCCTGCTTTGAATCAAGCCTGTTCTAGCTTCCTCTACAGCATGTGCCTCAGCCTTCATTCAGCTGCAGAGAAGATGGAGGACTCTTCCCAGGAGGGCAAGTTTGATGGAGACAATTTAATCTGGTTCAGTTTGGGTGGACCCAGTCTGCCCCTGATTTAAAGGTTTTTCAGCTGGTTTAGCTTGTCTGACAGGGAGGCGAATGGGGCTTTTCTAAACATAGTTACTCCATACTCAAAACCAAGCCTTGAGCCATTTAAAAATCCATCCCTGTTTCAGCAATCTCTGGGGCTGGACTGCACGCGAAATTTACTGGCACAATACTGCTGGTATAATTATACGATGATGTGCATGTAGTTGTAGCCATGTCAGTGCCAGGATATTAGAGATACTGTGATAGTTTTATTGATATAACTCTCAGTGGGGATCCCATTCTCCTGGAATCAGAGTGCTTTTTTCCAATTTAGTTGCACTGATAATTTCAAGCCCTAAGTGAAATGAGTGTGTCGGTCTCTCACTCCAGTTCTGGGTGGGTGCAGATTTCTACACCACAAAAACCACACAGTTGGCACTAATTAGTATCTCTGTTGATGGCCTCAGCAGAGAGCCAAGGACGGAATGGGCTGTGAAAGTAGAACTCCCTTTTCATCTTTAGATTTGGTCTCACTAGTTAGTGTTGAGGCATGTACAGTGGATCTGCACCAGAGAATCATGCTTTGCTGTCGCTTGTGCTATAGCTGCTCTGGGGATAAATGAAGGACTTCAGTATTTCTCAGCCAGATCTCTCCCTGATTTTATATTCCTGACTTTGGGTTGGGGAACTATGCACCCCTCGCTCCAGACCTCTCTGCCTTTGCTCTGGTATTCCTAAGTCCTTCCTGCCCTTCTCTTGCTGGTTTCGTTTTTAGAGCGAGAGCTGTCTGATCTCCTGCAGAGGAGTCTGCCCCAGTTAAACTGCAGCGTGCCTGAAAGCCTCACCCTCCTGTCAGAAACCCCAGATCCCTTCTGTTTAGATGAAGCTCTTCGTAGCCACCAATATTGCCTCCTGCTCCTCTTGTACTGTGCCTATGCCCTGGAAGACAGGTGAGCCAAGTGGTGTGATTGAGGAGGGGGCAGCACTGTACACAGATACCAGAGGGTTCAGCCTGTCATCATTACTGTTCCCCCTCCCCATCCTCGTTTGCAGGTTTGTTCCAGAGGCAGAATTATTTTCAGCCATAAGAAATTTCCTTCTGTCAGTGCAGGACCAGGGAGACTGTCCCCCTCCTTATGTCTTCAGAGCCGTTCTTTACCTTCTGGCAGTCTGTCAAGACAAAGGCGAAGCCTTAGACTTGGTAAAAGCTGATTTCATCACCACCACTCAGAGCTTCTTTAAGTTTTTTACCTTATCCCCTCCACCCCAGGAAAGTGACTGTGTGTGATGGTCAGTGAATAGACTGGGGGAGCTCACACCATGTATACTCTCAGGTTATTTAACTGTGACAAACACTTCGGGATACAGATTGTATTGAATAAAGTTGTGTACATTTGGGAAGGTATTTGCATGATGGGTAGTCCTGGGAGTGCACATGAATGCTGTTATAAATTCCATAGCTTCAGTCTCCTGAGAGCATCAGCAGCCTCTGCAGTAGGCTTTCTAATGCTTCCATTTGGCTTTTGCTGGTTTAGAGCACTGAACAGAGTTTACAAGAGTTTTTTAGACTTTGTGATTCAAAGGCTTTCACAAGACTGTATTTAATTGATATTGATAGACTGCATAAACAGGGCACATAATTGCACTTCTCACAATGGGGTCTCATTACATCAGCTTCATCTAATGGTTATATCTCTCTCTTTGTCTCTCCACTCTTGTCAGAGTCCACTGTGTGCCATAAGGAGGGTCCTGGAGAATACATCAGATCTGAGCTTGGTCTACATTCATCATCCTCTTCTGCTTAAATTTTTCCTGCATTACTCTGAGCTTATGGGCAGATTCGGTCACCGGTTCCTCCAGCTCTGGTTTTCCTGGGAAGACTACAGTCAGATTGAGACTGAAGATGCTGTCTCTGGGCTCTCCTTTGGCTTGCCTGATTATCCAAACAGCTTTACCACTTTGCTTCACATCCTGAAGGACAATTCCAGTGTTTTACTCATTTTGCTGGTATGTGACTTTCACAAGGACAGTTTGCCATCTGTGGCCCCCTATTCAGGAGAGCACTTAAGCACATGGATAAGTGCTTTTTTGAATCTGGGCCTAAGCGAGCAGTCTCACATGTGCATATGCAGTCAGAGACAGTGTCTGATTTGTAAAGAAAGAGGTGCTGGGGCTCAAGCAATAATGATAATACTGTTCCTAGAACAAAATGGCACCATTCAGGCAAGGTCATGCTGCATGGAGGAGGCCATTTTGCAGAACAACATGGTATCCTCCGCACAGAGTGCCTTCTGCACACACCATACGTGCAAGGCCATGCCTTGCGTGCCAGTGTGGAATTACATGCTTTACTGTAAATGTCACAGCCCGCCACTGACAGGAGAGGGTTCAGGGCTGTGCCCTGGCACAAATTAAGCTCTGGTCACAAACCGGACATGCATACCTGACATGGAAAATGGGATTGTGGGCCTTTGGCTGTACCTGGGCAACCTGCCTGGAGGGCCTTCGGCAACCCAGATAGGTAGTGAAGCCCATCAGAAAGGTGCTGCTTAACTGGCACTTGTTTATACACGGTACAAAAAAATTCACATGTACTGTGAGCTCCTTGCATATAGCTGGTAATCTCTTCTGTGGTAGCTTTGCAAGAAATTGCTCTGTTAATGTGGGGACTGTGATAGGATAAGGATAGAATAGGATAGGAAAGAAAGGGAGGAATAAAGAGCTTCCAAAATGGCATGTAAAGACTAGAACTGAGGGAGTCTATTTATTAACTGGGAGGTGTTTCTTTGTGCTGCTCCCAGGATTCCCAGGACTGTAAATAGCACCCTGTGCTGCTCTTACAAAAACTGAAATCAGAAGCCTTTGGGATCAACGAGGCAAGGTTCTCCCAGCAGTTGGAATAATGAGCCAGATCCTCAGCTAATGTAAATCAGTGTAGCTCCATTGAAGTCAGTGACACAATGTCATTATGAAAGTATCAAGCCCTTGGTGGCTGTAAAGGAGAGTTCTTTGATAAGACTAAGATAAGTTAGCTTTTCACAAAGCAAATATTTTTAACATCTCTTCAGGCAAATCTGTATGGCCTGAATCTGTAAGGGAAACATAACAATTGTGTTGTTATTTCTTCCCAAACCTGATAAGGATACTATATATTCTTCAGAATAGAGACCTATTTCATTACTAAAACTGTTAAGCTTTTAGATAAAGTAATAGCATGCTCTTGGATAAAAAGCCTCCCAAAATAATTAAGAAACAAGGTAGGTTTTATTATGAATAGACACATACAAGGCAGCATACACAGGGCTTGGGGTGTTGGTACATCTGGCCTGGTCTAAGAGGTTGCAAAGTATTTTTTTCTCTCTAGTTCCTGAAAGGGCCAACAGACAGAATGGACATTTCTTAGAGAAATCCTTCACCATTTGGGATTAGGTTCCAGAATACGAAACAGTATTCAGGCAATTGATATTTCCAGAGAATCAGTGAAAGTGAATGATGAGCTGACAAATCAATGTGAATTAAAAGGAGGGATGCCCCAGGATGACTTATCTACCCCATTGTCTTTCACAATAATTTTGAAACCCTTCATTCAGCAAACTAAAATCAGGTTAAATATTACAGGTATAAACAGGTAAAAGAAAAACAAATTGCATCATTTGTGAATGATATTATGTTCCCATTTTCTCTTTGCCATGCACTCCTACAGAAAGAAATTAATTTAGCTCTGTTTCAGGCTTTAAAGTAAACAACAGTAAATCACAGATATTGGCAATTCACCTCTCTGCAGGGGTACAGCATGATCAGTTTGAATTTAGATGAGCTAATCAAACAGTCCAGTGTCTTGGTATAAATATACCATCAGTTATAAACTAAATTTATGAGAAAAATAACCACCATCTGTTAGGGCAAGTTAAAACTCTAGTACAATGGAAAGACTTGTCACAGGAAGACAAAAATGAATATCCTTCCCAAAATGTTTTATTTGCTTAGCTGTTCTTATTAAAACTCTGGATTAGATAAGACAGATGGTGCGTGGCTTCATTTGGGACCGTTAGCTCCTGAGTAAAAAAAGAAAAAAATTAACATATACAGTGAAGACATTCTGCCAATTTTAGATTATATTCCTGACCTGCACAGATGAAGGCCACCCTGGAATGAATTCAAGACTAAATATAAGCAGTAGCTCGTAGGAACGGTGTTGTATTGTGTTAAGAACAAAGGACTTTTTGGGTCAGACCACTGGTCTATTTCTTGTGGTGTTCAGTATCCTTTATCTCACAGGAAGATGCAAGAAACCCCATAATGGATGATTATGAAAAAACTTGCTCATAAGGGAAGTTTTTTTCCTAACCCTGGGAAATAAGTGGTCAGCTCATGCATGTAAGCCTAAGGGTTTCTATCTCTTGGAAATATTTTATCTTGTTAATGTAACTGTGGATGTTCTCATTATCTATATAGATATCTAATCCTTGCTTAATAGAATTCAAATCTTTATATCTCGTTGCAGTGAGTTCTACAGGGCAATTATACATAATTGTATGAAGGATTTCCTTTTATCACTCTTAAATATGTTGTCTTTCTGCTTTACTGAATGTCCCCCTGTTCTTGTATTACAAACTAGGGTAAATAGGAGTGCTCAATTTACCTTCTCTGCATTCATTACATTTGTACTTCCATTGTGTCTCCTCGTACTCCTCTCTGAACAGCCCCCCTTTTTTCAGTCTCTCTTCATATGGAAATCTCTCTATCCTTCAGAGTATTTTTGTGGCCTCTCTCTGAATCCTTTCTGTTTTGGCTATACTTTTTTGAGATGCCGCAGCCAGAGCTCAGTCTGTTATTCCAGGTGAGGGAATACTGCTGATTTATAGGATGGCATTATAATATTCTCAGTATTTTCTACCCCAGTCTTCTTAGGTCCCAATTCACCAAAGCACTTAAAAATGAGCTTAACTTTAAGCATGTACTTAAGTCCTTTCCTGTTCAGCAAATACTGAAGCACATGCATAAAGTAAAGCACGTGCTTAAGTGCTGTGCTGAATCTTGGCCAGAGCTAGTGGGAATTGAGCTATGAGACTCCAGGAAGGACAATGCTGGGGGCGGGGATGGACTAGGTGATCTATACAAGTCGTTTCCATTTCTAATTTCAGTGATTCTAGGAATATTTGGTTTATGTATCACACAGTTGATCACTTTTATTCATTATGTTGCTTCTATATGTGCTAGGCTTCTAGGTCAAGAACTTTAAAACAAAGTACCTAAAGTTAGGCTCATAAATCCATATTTAGGCACTTATCATAAGTGGCCTGATTTTTCAAAGCAGTAGTTCCCCATGAGAGTGGCGGGCTGCTCAACACTCTTGAAACTCAGTCCACTGATTTGGGTGCCTATCTTCAGGCACTTGTTTTTAAAATTCTTGGCCTTCAGCTTGTATTACTTTCTATGCCTATGCACTTGATAGCCACATATCAATATTTTAATTCTAACAGCCCACTTACAGAAGGTGTTTGGTTATCAAAGAGGGGAGCCTACCTATGTTATACAATACACTCTGCTTAACGGCCATACTTAGTTTGAACAGCCATGTCACTAGGGTGTCTCCCAAGGAACCAATGTAGCATAATGATAGTGAACAACAATGACTTCTGCTTAATGAAGACAGAAAGGTAATGTCTGCACTTCTTCCCTTTCAGGACCTGGTCTGCCTGAGCACCACAGAAGTGGCTCACAAGATTTTGATGACCTTGAGTATGTTCCTGAAAAGAAACGAGGATGTTGTTGTTTGTGACCTCCTTCGGAGTCAGTTTCTACAGATCCTGCAGCAGCTTCTAGTGGAGAGCAGCTCCACCACTTTACGAGGTGAATCCCACGTGTAATTAGGGACACACATGCTAAAATTTGTGAAAGGACTGGATAGCTCAAGGGGCTAAATCTAGGATAAAAAGCCTTTGATTTCTGAGTTACTGGTTCTAATCTAGGCCTTGCCTACATAGGAAACCCTGCAAGTGGAGATATGGGTTATACCAATTTCCCGAAATACACAGCATATACATTAGGGTTTGTACTGGCATAGCTATGCTAGTCAAAAAAATCACACCCCTACCTGACATAGCTCTGCTGGCATGAGATTTAAATGTAGACCAGACCCTAATGATGGGGCTTGTCTACATGGGGAAATTTAGCGGCAGTACTGTACCACTATAGTTACACTGATATAACTCCCCATGTGGACACACTTTTATTCCAGAATCCAAGAGCCTTTTCTGGTTTGCTTATGTCACTTTGAAAACTGTCTGAAATAAATTTTAAAAAGGCATTCTGATTCTGGGGTACAAGAATGTGCCCACAGAAAGTTACATCAGTATAACTAGAGCTGTAGAGTTCTGCCAGTATATGTCCCATGTAGACACACCCTCAGGTAGCTAGTCACTGAAAGTCATTCCTGTCTCTTTTCTGTTCAGCTCCTTATGCAGCATGAGTTTGTGGAGCTCAGTACAGTTCCTAGTGCATAGGTAACAACATGGGTGCAGATTATCCCACCTCTGCCTACTGTCAGGGTTCTTGCACCTTCCTCTGAAGCATTTGGTGCTGACCACTGTCAGAGACAGAGTACTAAGCAAGATAGATCTGAGGTCTGATCTACCATTGCAGTTCCTGTATTCCTAACATCACAGGCACCTGCTTGTGTTGCGGTTTATGCTAGCTGTGGCTCAGTTATTCATAGTCTCATCTGGGAAGCCAACGACCGAATGAGCCTCGGAGACTTGAATTCTTGCCTCCCACTGGAGGTGGCCCCTTTGACAAGGTCTGTGGCAGGTCAGGGAAGGGACAGTGTATCTGGAAAACTTGTATAAATAACCATAGGGCTTTGGGCTCAAGTTCTCTGAACCCCAAGTGGATTTTAAAAAACAGTTAAACCCTCCCAAAAGGAAAACCCCCTGAGCAGCATTTGGAAAAGTTTTTCTAAGGCTATGGTAATTCATCCTGCATATATCACTCAGACACATTTACAAACACACACACACATATGTAACTATTCACCTGTGTGCTGCCTGTCAGACAGAAGCTCAGGTAGAGGCAGGGGAGGAAAGATGGCTTTGTGGTTAAGATTGAGGACCGAAGCTCTGGAGACAAAGCTTCAATTCTCTGCTGCAGCCATCCTTTGTGACCCTGTATAAGTTGTTCAGTCACCACGTGCCTCAGTTTCTCATCTGCAAAATGGGGATACTAATGCTCCCTTACATCCCAGGGGCATTGTGAGGATTAATACATTTGAGTGTGAGGTGCCACATAATTACCTAAGATGGATAAATGTTTGGGACAAAAAGCATCAAAATGGAAAGAAATGCTTTCCAGCTTCTCAGAGGGTTTTGGACCCTTTTGTAAAAATGTAGGGGAGAGAGTCTCTTAAATGGCTCACTAAGAAAGTGAAACCCAAGTTCTGTGCTGAAGGGGCTCTGGCCTCCTGGCAGAGGAAGTATTACCCCATATCCCATCCTTTTTGCTCTTCTCTAGCTAATCTAGAACAGTGTTGGTGGGACCCAGTGTTGAAGGGAAGGAAGCTCAGCCCTGATCTAGAGTGAACAAAGGGTTTGGGATGGCAAAGATTGTGAAAGTAAATTTACAACCCCTCCTTCCCCCAGCTCCAAAATGTGCAGTACCTGTCAGACAGCAGGAGGATGGCGTGCATTGACCAACTCTTCATATCCTTTCTTAGCTAGCAAGAACCTGCCTCTGTTGCTGAACCTTCTCTTCCTGGTGCAGCTGAGGAATGAGGCTGAGAGAGAGCTGGACAGCACAGACTTCAAGCTGCTTCACCATGGTGAGTCTCTGCATCCATTGTTTTCCTGTTGGGATGTTATTCTGCATTCCCCAGGGTGCTCTAACCCAGCAGTTCTGTACTGAGACCAAGGGCCTGGTTCTTATTGGAGCTCAGGTCCCATTACACTGCCCTGGCAGTAAGTTACATCTTACAGTCACTTAAAGGTCCCTTTCCACCACCAGAGTGTGGTATAAAGCATCTGTACAATAAATGAGGCTCAAGCTGTGAGAGTGTTTCCTCTGCTTCCTGCCTTTAAAGCACCTTTGTTGCCTGAGACCTCACATCAAGGCCACAGTTTTTTCCCTTTGGGTGGGATTGGACTGGACTGGATGAGAATGGAGTCTATCACTGGTGCTCCTTAGGTGGCTAGAGTGGGTTGCTGATGCGCAGTGCATTGCCTGCAGGTGTCCCGCACCAGTGGCTGACCAGATGGTCTCTGCCTTACTCATAGTCCTGGGAATGAGGTTTGAACTGGGTTTCCAACATAGCAGTGGAGGATACTTCTAGCCTCCAGCAGCCAAAGGTACCAGAGAATGAGGCAGGGTATTGTGCTTAGCTTTCACATGTAGCTGGAGGGAAATGCAATAGCCAGGGCTTTAGGCAGATGAAAATTACTCCAAACTCCTTCAGACAAGATTTTGAACCTCTGATGCTCCTTTTTGCCCATGTAGTTATGTCACATCTCTCTTTCTCTTCTGAACCCCATCTGTGTACTTCTGTATCTGTCTCCATTCCTCAGGAGCAGAAAATCTCCCTCCTCCTTTCTCAGTTTATTCCAGTTCTCCCTCTGCAGACAAGGCAGAGAAGGGGAAGCTGCGTGTAGGAAAATGAAATCAGATGGGCCTTTTCATGGCAGCCTCAAAGATGTGCTTTGGGCTGCTGGAACGTACCCTTTCACCTTTCTGTGCATATGGGGACAGCAGATGGTCATGTCATGCAAGCTTCTCAGTTATCATAGACATTAGATGTGGAAAAGAGGTTACTAGATCATCTGCTCCCTCCTCTCCTATTTCCCACCATGGCCAATGCAGGGATATTCTTTACAATGTTCTTCAGGTGCTATCCTTTCAATAGAACAGCGCCGCCTGGGGTGGGGTGCGGGGATGCTATTCCATTGAAAGATCCACACTTTGGTGCTTCCACTACTTTCCTTGTGACTATTCCACAGATTCTCAGGTAGCAGCTAATTCAGTGGTTCCTAAACTTTAACAACCTGTGAACCCCTTTCACTAAAATGTCAAGTATTGTGAACCCCCTCCTAAAAATTAATATTTCCAAGGATTTTCTCCCTTACCTCAGCATAAATTATAAAAGCAGTGATCTTGGAAATATAAAATTTGTTTTTATGAGATGCTTATTACACACTATTAATTATTATTTATCATTACAATATTTTTATCACATGATGAAAACAGCAACACTCCTCCAAGATCTCACTTTTGTAGCTTGTATCACTTTTGATTAAGCCTGTTATAAGACAAGGCTCCTATCAGAAGTGCCAGTAATAAAAAACGGTGCGTGGGTGAAGCCAATGTGCACCCCAGGGCCTGGGGAGGCACCGCCGGAAAAGTGGGGAGGCCTTTGGGGGCTGCTGGGGAAAAAGGGGAGGGACCCACTGGGGGGGGCGTGCTGACGCGGGGGCGACACGTGACCCTCGTCGCCTCCCGTGTACTGGCGCCTCTGGCTCCTATGTTTCATCAAGGAGTATCAGATGTGAAACAGCATGAAGGTATTTAAGAAGCCAACTCAAGAGTTCCTCCTACACAAGCATTCAGGTCTTGAGCAGTCCAGGCAAACAATGCACGTTACAACAAAGCTCAAACTTGTTCTTCATAATAATTTAAAAACAACACTAGCAGCCTATTTAATTTTAAAAATAGCAAAAAATATCCACCTCCCTTTCTATTTCGTATAAGGAGTCTTGAAGTTTAAATCTCCTTGGTGTGATAGATATGCTTGCTTTGATCTGATTAGCTCTTGGAAGTGCACAAGGCTCCAGGCTACTGGCCTCGGGCTGCCCGAGGTCCCTATAGACAGCTCTGTCTGCCATTAGGGAATTTTTTCCCGAGAACCTCCTGTAACATTTTGTGAATCCCAGGGGTTCATGAACCTCAGTTTGGGAACCACTGAGCTCACTAAAAGAAAAGGAGTACTTGTGGCACCTTAGAGACTAACAAATTTATTAGAGCATAAGCTTTCGTGAGCTACAGCTCACTTCAAAAGCATCTCCTTTTAGACTGTCATCTTTTCTGAGTAGGGGACTGTCTTTTTGTTATGTTTGTCTAACCTAGCATACTGGGGGTTGGAGTCTCCAGGCTGTACTGCAACACAAATAATAAATGGGCAGGCAATTCATCATGGTGTTTCTTGCACTTTCCTCTGAAGTATCTGGTGCTGGCCTTTCTATGAGACGGAATACAGGACTGGATGGACCATGGTGCTGGTCTGATATGGCAGTTCTATGCTTAGCCTTTCAGTCCTTAACCTCCTCCCAGGCCTTCTTGCTAGACATGATCCCCCAAATGTTTGATGTTATGAACAGACAATATACACATGTAACAATCAGTTTATCTCCCAGTCCATCACTATTGGGCCCCTCATCCTTCCATGCTCTCTGCCCCAACCCTTTGTTTTGCTGTTGTCATCCCTTGCTGCACTCTGTCTAGTATAGAACATAATCTCTTTGTTGCAGGGGCCTGTCAGTCTGTATGTGCTGTGTACCATGCACACCTGGGGTGCTGCATTAATTTGTACTCTTCGTTTAGCCAAAGTATTCTATTAGTTTTGTTAATTTTCCTCAATCCCTCCAGCCCATCCATCATTTTGCTGCTCTTACCTGAATTCTCCCCAGTTAAATGGCATCTTTCTTGTAGTGAGCTGCTCAGAATTGTCTTTATATCAGATATTTCAGAGGGTGCTGTGTACTGATATATAGCGTTCTGTCTTCTCTAGTCAGTGACCTCTGTGGGAAATGCAGACCAGGAGATGTTGAGCTGCTGCAGCCTTCCTTGAACTTCCTGTATTGGAGCCTTCACCAGACAACAACATGTAGTCAACAGAGAGGTGAAGTGGAATTGTGACAAATGATGTGGGGTTGGATGATTTCACTGACTTAGTCTCATCATGGTTGTAGCTGGGCTAAATAAGGTAATAAGGGCAATCAGTGATAGCTGATCACCTCCATGGGGAAGTCAAGAAGGAGTTTTTTTCCTTCCATTTACAGCATTATGCAGTTGGCCAGGTGCATTATGGGATTGGGATGTGGTTTTTTTTTTTTGCTTCAGGATTCAGTATTGGCCACTGTGGATCATGGGACTAGCTTTGTTTTACTTGTTCGTACAATAGCTAGCTAGCACAGTTGAGCCCTGATGCCTGACTGGGGCTTCCAGGCTCTACCCCCAATTAAATAATAATAGCAGAGAGAGAAAAATTAAGATGGCCACCGTACTAGATTATTTTAATGCTGTTTATTCTATTAGCTGTATCAGGGATCACATCTGTGTGGCACAAGGTGGAATGCCAGACTAGACTGACCATTGGTCTGAGGTGCTGTGCCCTGTGGGGTTTTTTGGTTGCCTCTTGATTGTAGTGGCTTGCTTAAATCACTTGTGTCACATACATGCTGATTTCTTCTATGCCATCCCAGCAGACTCTTGAAGCCTGTTGTACTCTTTTCTCCTGCATAGTGGTGGCTGTGCTGCTCTCTAGTGTGCCTTTGTTGGAGTTGCTCCAGAAGGTTTTGGAGCTCACCTGGATGTGGCCCTGTCGCTCTGGACCCACTTTATCTTCATCAGAAGAGGCGCTTCTCTGCTCTGCTTGGCTTCTGACTGCTTCCCTCTTAGCTCATCAGCACCGTTACAACTCTGAGGTTAGAACTGCTGTCAAGCCAGAACCCAAGCTGTGAGGGAACAATCATCATCATGCTAAAATAAAATCCCCGTTCACAGGCAGAAATGGTTCACATTGTCCTGGACTCTGCTGGCCCTTGCAGTTACTGCACTGTTCTGTGCAGGGGATTCCTAGTTCTGGTCTCCTGCTGTCCCAGCCTGGCAGGGGGCTAGGAATCCTATCCAGTGGCTAGCTAGGATGTAGACCATTTGAGGGCTCAGGAGAAGGGTGGTGATCCTGGGGAAAAATCTCCAAACTCCCCTTTCCCCCCCAAAAGCTAAACTTTCTGTGAGAGAGTGACACATTTTAAAGGTGCTTTTCAGGAGGCTAACAACCATTCTGTAAATTATAAACCATTTTGTTGGTGCACTCTATTGGAATTACAGGTAACTGAGAATGGAGTATATTCTAACACCAATGCAAGGGGGTGACCTTTCCCTCTAAATATATATGCCGGTGCCTCATACCATTCCCTTGTGATAAAATGGAGTTAAAGCCGCAGTGGCGTGAACTTAGGCTCTGATCCTGCAAACACTTACGCAAATGCTGAAATTGACTCGTCAGTAGTCTTACTGAAGTTAGCAGGGCTACTCATAGGCCATGTCTACACTACGAAAGTACTCCGATTTTACAGAAGTTGATTTTTGGGAACATATTGTATAAAGTCGAGTGCATGCGTCCACACTAAACACATTAATTTGGCGGTGTGCGTCCACAGTACCGTGGCAAGCGTCGACATTCCGAGCGGTGCACTGTAGGTAGCTATCCCACGGTTCCCGCAGTCCCCACTGCCCATTGGAATTCTGGGCTGAGCTCCCAAAGCCTGATGGGGCCAAAAATTTTTTGCGGGTGGTTATGGGTAAATGTCGTCAGTCAACCCTCCCTCCCTCCGTGAAAGCAACGGCAGACAATCATTTTGCACCCTTTTCCCTGGATTGCCTGAGCAGATGCTATAGCATGGCAAGCATGGAGCCTGTTCAGCTCACCACAGCAGTTATGACCATTGTAAACACCTCACGCATTATCGTGCAGTTTATGCAGAACCAGCACCTGAAAAACCAGGCGAGGAGGTGACGGCAGTGTGGTGATGAGGACATGAACACAGATTTCTTTAAAACCGCAGTCCCCGGCAATTTGGAGATCATGGTGTTACTGGGGCAGGCTCATGCCGTGGAACGCCAATTCTGGGCCCGGGAAACAAGCACAGAGTGGTGGGACCACGTAGTGTTGCAGGTTTGGGGTGATTCCCAGTGGCTCTGAAACTTTTGCATGCGTAAGGGCACTTTCATGGAACTTTGTGATTTACGTTCCCCTGCCCTGAAGCACAAGAATACCAAGATGAGAGCAGCCCTCACAGTTCACAAGCGAGTGGCAATAGCCCTGTGGAAGCTTGCAACGCCAGACAGCTACCAGTCAGTCGGTAATCAATTTGGAGTGGGCAAATCTACTGTGGGGGTTGCTGTGTTGCAAATAGCCAACGCAATCATTGAGCTGCTGCTATCAAAGGTAGTGACTCTGGGAAATGTGCAGGTCATAGTAGATAGCTTTGCTGCAATGGGATTCCCTAACTGTGGTGGGGCTATAGTCAGAACGCATATCCCTATCTTGGGACCAGATCACCAGAGCAGCCAGTACCGCAAGGGATACTTTTCAATAGTGCTGCAAGCACTGTTGGATCAAAAGAGACCTTTCACCAACATCAACGTGGGATGGCCGGGAAAGGTTCATGACGCTCGCATGTTCAGGAACTCTGGTCTGTTTAAACGGCTGCAGGATGGGATTTACTTCCCAGACCAGAAAATAACTGTTGGGAATGTTGAAATGCCTATAGTTATCCTTGGGGACCCAGCCTACCCCTTAATGCCCTGGCTCATGAAGCCTTACACAGGCACCCTGGACAGTATTAAGGAGTTCAACTATAGGCTGAGCAAGTGCAGAATGGTGGTAGAGTGTGCATTTGGACATTTAAAGGGTCGCTGGCGCAGTTTACTGACTCACTTAGACCTCAGCAAAACCAATATTCCCATTGTTACTGCTGCTTGCTGTGTGCTCCACAATCTCTGTGAGAATAAGGGGGAGACGTTTATGGAGGGGTGGGAGGTTGAAGCAAATTGCCTGGCCGCTGAATACGTGCAGCCAGACACCAGGGTGATTAGAAGAGCACAGCAGGAAGCGCTGTGCATCAGAGAAGCTTTGAAAACCAGTTTCATGACTGGCCAGGGTACTGTGTGACAGTTCTGTTTGTTTCTCCTTGATGAAAAGGTGCCCCCTTGGTTGTCTCTAAATTCCCTGTAAGCCACCCGCCCTCCCCCCTTCGATCACAGCTTGCTTGCAAAGGAAATAAAGTCACTATTGTTTAAAAAACTTGTATTCTTATTAATTGATTATAAAAATAGGGAGATAACTCACAAGGTAGTCTGGGTGGGGTGTGGGAGGAGGGTAGGAGGGAAGGAAAAGGCCACTTCAAAACTTGTTGAATGACAGCCTTCTGTTGCTTGGGCTGTCCACTGTGGTGGAGTGGTTGGGTGCCCGGAGCCTCCCCCGCCGCGTTCTTGGGCGTCTGGGTGAGGAGGCTATGGAACTTGGGGAGGAGAGAGGGCAGTTAAGCAGGGGCTGCAGCGGCAATTTGTGATTCTGCTGCCATTCATGAACCTCCACCAGATGCCGGAGCATGTCCGTTTGATTCTGCAGTAGCCCCAGCATTTCATCATTCCTCCTCTGATCTTCCTGCCGCCACCTCTCCTCACGTTCATCAGCCGCTTTCCTGTACTCTGCTATTGTGTCCTTCCACACATTCTGCTGAGCTCTGTCAGTGCTGGACGACTGCATGAGCTCAGAGAACATTTCATCGTGTGTGTGGTTTTTTCACCGCCTTATCTGAGATAGCCTTTGGGATGGAGGAGGGAGGCTTGAAACTTTTGCAGCTGCTGGAGGAAAAAAAGGGAGTGAAGTATTTTAAAAGATACATTTTACAGAACAATGGCTATACTCTTTCACTGTGAACAACACTATTCACATTACATAGCACATGTGATTTTGGTACAAGGTCACATTTTGCATCTTATATTGAGTGCCTGCGGCTTTGGTGTTAGAGATCACACACGCAATGCCAGGCAACAGAATTCGGCTTGCAGGCAGCCATGGTAAGCCATAGTCTTTCGGCTTCTGCAACTTTCATAACAGCAGCGCCCTCCTCTCCCATACCAAGCAAAGCATGTTGAGTTGGCCATTTAGTGCTGCGGTTTTCCTGTTAACGCGCAGCAGCAGAAACCAAACTAACCTCCCCGCATCCAATTTTCTGGGATGATCGCTTTACCCCTCACCCCACTCCATGGCTGGTATCAGGGAAAATCCTTGCTAGCCAAACGCGAACAGCTCAGCGCCAATGCCCCCCACTCCCACCGTGTGGCTAACTGCGGGGAGGATTTCTTTTCAGCCACAGGCAAACAGCCCAGTAGGAATGGCCACCTCTGAATGTCCCCTTAAATAAATTTCCCTATTTCAACCAGGTTACCATGAACGATATCACTCTCCTGAAGATAACACAGAGAGATAAAGAATGGATGTTGCTTGAATGCCAGCAAACACTGGGACCATACGCTGCTAGGCTTTGTCATGCAATTATACCAGATTACTTGCTACTAGCATGGCGTGGTAAAGTGTCCTACCATGGAGGACGGAATAAGGTTGCTCTTCCCAGAAACCTTCTGCAAAGGCTTTTAAAGTACCTCCAGGAGAGCTTCATGGAGATGTCCCTGGAGGATTTCCGCTCCATCCCCAGACACGTTAACAGACTTTTCCAGGAACTGAACTGACCACTAATGTATCCCAAGTCCTCAGGGCTACTTAATCATTAAAAAACACTTGCTTTTATAACGTGTTATATTTAAAAAGGTACACTCACCAGAGGTCCCTTCTCCAGCTTGGTTGGGTTGGGAGGGTATTTCAGCCAGGGTGATAAAAAGATCCTGGCTGTTGGGGAGAACGGTGTGCTGTGTGCTCTCCTCAAGCTTGTCCTCCTCCTCCTCATATTCCCCATCCGCAAAATCCTCAGCCTTGGCGGAGAGTACCCCATCATCGGAGTCCACGGACAGGGGTGGGGCAGTGGTGGCAGCCCCCCCCTAGAATTGCATGCAGCTCAATTCCATCAACATGGAAGCAGCATGTCTGGGGCTCTGTCCCGGAGCGTCCGTTTGATTCTTTGGTTTTCTGGTACGCTTGTCTGAGCTCCTTAAGTTTCACATGGCACTGTGTTGCATCCCTGCTGTAGCCTCTGTCCCTCATGGCCTCGGAGATTTTTTGAAATGTTTTGGCATTTTGTCTTTTGGAATGTAGTTCTGATAGCACAGATTCCTCTCCCCATACAGCGATCAAATCCAGTATCTCCCGTTCGGTCCATGCTAGAGCTCTTTTTCGATTCTGGGACTGCATGATCACCTCTGCTGATGAGCTCACCTGGCCAAACAGGAAATGAGATTCAAAAGTTCCCGGGGGTTTTCCTGTACACCTGGCCAGTGCATCCGAGTTCAGAGTGCTGTCCAGAGCAGTCACAATGGTGCACTGTGGGATAGCTCCCAGAGGCCAATACCTTCGAATTGCATCCACGCTAACCCTAATTCGAAACGGCGATGTCGATTTCAGCGCTAATCCCCTCATTGGGGAGGAGTACAGAAATTGGTTTTAAGAGCCCTTTATGTCGAAAAAAATGGCTTCATTGTGTGGATGGGTGCAGGGTCAATTCGATTTAACGCTGCTAAATCCAACATAAACTCGTCGCGTAGACCAGGCCACAGTCAGTGAAGTTACTCAAGTATGTAAGCTTGTGCAGGATTGGGGACTAAGTCTATATGGCCAGGAAAGGGTGCACAGGTTTTGGGCCCCTTGATGGGTGTGTAGCCCCTTGTAATCCCTTGCAGTGCTGGACTTTTCCATAGGAAGACTGATGTGTTTCTAACCTGTCCATCGGATAGATCTGTAACCTGCAAAAGGCTCAGCTTCTCAGGGCTTACAAACCTAACATCATGAGATACCAGGTGAGGAACAGGTTTCAGAGTAGCAGCTGTGTTAGTCTGTATTCGCAAAAAGAAAAGGAGTACTTGTGGCACCTTAGAGACTAACAAATTTATTTGAGCATAAGCTTTCGTGAGCTACAGCTCACTTCATCGGATCCACAAGTACTCCTTTTCTTTTTTCAGGTGATGAACAGAGACCCTGAGACAAATCAGTCACAGTTTGTCATCTCACTTACACTTTCTCCTCCAGAACACACTCTTCAAGGCTGTGATGTTGTGAAGGCTCCAGGGATTGTTTTATCCTACTGGCCGATACTGTGCTGTGTCTTTGGGAGACCCAGGTTTGGTTTTCCCAGCCCATATTGGTCACTGGGATGTGAGCATTTACTGTCTTGTAAATCTCTAAAATTCCACAGCACTTGATTGGCACGACAGTTTACACGGGTACTGCCGCAGAGAGCTCTCCAGTATCAGTCAGAGGTAATTAAAGTAACCATGGATACAGGATAGGTGGTGGACACTTAGGAATGGCTCGGGGATCAGGCTGAGAAGTGAGATACTTCAGTGGTATTTCTCTGGAAGTCCCATCAGTTTCTGAAGAATTTAAGCTTTCCTTAAAATGGGAGGGAGGGGTAGAGCCACTGTTGTTCTCTGGCTGCTTTCCACTGTTCCATTGCTGCTCATGCAGTACTGCTGGAGTCACGCAAAGCAGCCAGATCTGGCCCAGAGCTTTTTGCCTTTATGGTTGTGAATGAGAGCTGATGCCATGCTGTCTCCCTGAGCCTGCAGAAAAGTGTGAACTGCCCTCCGAGGGGTCTTAATGAGTTCAGTTTATCTGCCAGCAACAGGTTTGGTCAGTATCTCTTTTACTGCTGATCATTTTAGTAGAAACAACTGACTGTTTGGGGAAAGCAGGCAGAGTGCAGGATAACAAGTGAAGCTTGGGCCCCCGTCATTCCTTACCCAGTCTGACCCCAGAAATCTTGTCATCTTTACCTAGTCACATATTTCCAAATGGTCATTTATGGACACTGGCAAAAGAAAGGCAGAGGACAGCAGGGAAAGAAGTGATTGCAGTCTATAGGTATCTTCGTGGGGAACAAATATTTTGACAATGGACTCTTCAGTCTATCAGGGAATGGTCTTCTATGATCCAGTGCCTGGAAGTTGAAGTTAGACAAATTGAGACTGGAAATAAGGCATACATTTTTAACCGTGAGCATAATTAACCATTGGAACCACTCACCAAGGGCTGTGGTGGATTCTCCGTCACTGGTGATTTTTAAATCAAGACTGGCAGTTTTTCTAAAAGATCTGCTGTAGGAATTATCTATGGCCTGCGTTATGCAGGAGGTCAGGCTAGATGAACAAAATGGTCCCTTCTGGCCTTGGAATCTATGAGAATTAAAAGCATTTAAGGGGACAGTCTTCCACCTGGTAACCCGTTGACCCAACACAGAAATAGGTTTTTACTCATTCTTCTTTCCCCTGGTGTTTCATTCTCCTAGGTTCACCAGACGATCTCTCTGGATGTAGAAAAGGTACTGAATGCAGTCATCCTCAGAAGGAAGAAGCCTGCGCTGCTCTTAGGTATGCAGAGGCTGTCTAGGGTCATGCTTCTGTTGCCTGGGAACAATAACTGGCACTTGCTTAGTTCCAAGACTGTTTAAAGTAGATAGAGAGAATGTTGGGAGGGAAGTTGAGACTATTGGAAGGCGAAAAGAACACAAATAAGAGTGACTGACATACTGGAGGTGAACATGCAGGTGGGAGCCTGGCACCTTTGGTGCATTTATCCTTGTCCACATAGGCGGTGGTTATCATAGGCTGGGGAAGGCTACACCTCCCCAGACAGGTTTAAGAGTAGCAGCCGTGTTAGTCTGTATTCGCAAAAAGAAAAGGAGTACTTGTTGCACCTTAGAGACTAACAAATTTATTAGAGCATAAGCTTTCGTGAGCTATAGCTCACTTCATCGGATGCATTTGTTGGAAAAAACAGAGGAGAGATTTATATACACACACAGAGAACATGAAACAATGGGTTTATCATACACACTGTAAGGAGAGTGATCACTTAAGATAAGCCATCACCAGCAGCAGGGGGGGGAAAGGAGGAAAACCTTTCATGGTGACAAGCAAGGTAGGCTAATTCCAGCAGTTAACAAGAATATCAGAGGAACAGTGGGGGGCGGGGTGGGGGGGAGAAATACCATGGGGAAATAGTTTTACTTTGTGTAATGACTCATCCATTCCCAGTCTCTATTCAAGCCTAAGTTAATTGTATCCAGTTTGCAAATTAATTCCAATTCAGCAGTCTCTCGTTGGAGTCTGTTTTTGAAGCTTTTGTTAATCTATCCAACTATACTCTTAGCCCAGCAGAAGAATCTGTCCTATCTCGGGGCCTCTCCTTTTGCCCCTCGAACATGATACAGTTCTGTGGTGACCTAGAATCCTATTTTCGACGTCTCAGACTCAAGGAATATTTCCAACACACCTCTGACCAACATATTAACCCACAGAGACCTTCCTGCCAACACTACAAAAAGAAGGATTCTGGGTGGACTCCTCCTGGAGGTCGAAACAGCAGCCTGGATTTCTACATAGAGTGCTTCCGCCGACGTGCACGAGCTGAAATTGTGGAAAAGCAGCATCTCTTACCCCATAACCTCAGCCATGCAGAACACAGTGCCATCCACAGCCTCAGAAACAACTCTGACATCATAATCAAAAAGGCTGACAAAGGAGGTGCTGTCGTCATCATGAATAGGTCGGAGTATGAACAAGAGGCTACTAGGCAGCTCTCCAACACCACTTTCTACAAGCCATTACCCTCTATCCCACTGAGAGTTACCAAAAGAAACTACAGCATTTGCTCAAGAAACTCCCTGAAAAAGCACAAGAACAAATCCGCACAGACACACCCCTAGAACCCCGACCTGGGGTATTCTATCTGCTACCCAAGATCCATAAACCTGGAAATCCTGGACGCCCCATCATCTCAGGCATTGGCACCCTGACAGCAGGATTGTCTGGCTATGTAGACTCCCTCCTCAGGCCTTTCGTTACCAGCACTCCCAGCTATCTTCGAGACACCACTGACTTCCTGAGGAAACTATAGTCCATTGGTGATCTTCCTAAAAACACCATCCTAGCCACTATGGATGTAGAAGCCCTCTACACCAACATTCCACACAAAGATGGACTACAAGCCGTCAGGAACAGTATCCCCAATACTGTCACGGCTAACCTGGTGGCTGAACTTTGTGACTTTGTCCTCACCCATAACTATTTCACATTTGGTGACAATGTATACCTTCAAATCAGCGGCACTGCGATGGGTACCCGCATGGCCCCACAGTATGCCAACATTTTTATGGCTGACTTAGAACAACGCTTCCTCAGCTCTCGTCCCCTAATGCCCCTACTCTACTTGCGCTACATTGATGACATCTTCATCATCTGGACCCATGGAAAAGAAGCTCTTGAGGAATTCCACCATGATTTCAACAATTTCCATCCCACCATCAACCTCAGCCTGGACCAGTCCACACAAGAGATCCACTTCCTGGACACTACGGTGCTAATAAGCGATGGTCACATAAACACCACCCTATATCGGAAACCTACTGACCGCTATTCCTACCTACATGCCTCTAGCTTTCATCCAGATCATACCACTCGATCCATTGTCTACAGCCAAGCTCTACGATATAACCGCATTTTCTCCAACCCCTCAGACAGAGACAAACACCTACAAGATCTCTATCATGCATTCCTACAACTACAATACCCACCTGCTGAAGTGAAGAAACAGATTGACAGAGCCAGAAGAGTACCCAGAAGTCACCTACTACAGGACAGGCCCAACAAAGAAAATAACAGAACGCCACTAGCCATCACCTTCAGCCCCCAACTAAAACCTCTCCAACGCATCATCAAGGATCTACAACCTATCCTGAAGGACGACCCATCACTCTCACAGATCTTGGGAGACAGGCCAGTCCTTGCTTACAGACAGCCCCCCAATCTGAAGCAAATACTCACCAGCAACCACACACCACACAACAGAACCACTAACCCAGGAACCTATCCTTGCAACAAAGCCCGTTGCCAACTCTGTCCACATATCTATTCAGGGGATACCATCATAGGGCCTAATCACATCAGCCACACTATCAGAGGCTCCTTCACCTGCGTATCTACCAATGTGATCTATGCCATCATGTGCCAGCAATGCCCCTCTGCCATGTACATTGGCCAAACTGGACAGTCTCTACGTAAAAGAATGAATGGACACAAATCAGACGTCAAGAATTATAACATTCAAAAACCAGTTGGAGAACACTTCAATCTCTCTGTTCACTCGATTACAGACCTAAGAGTGGCTATCCTTCAACAAAAAAGCTTCAAAAACAGACTCCAACGAGAGACTGCTGAATTGGAATTAATTTGCAAACTGGATACAATTAACTTAGGCTTGAATAGAGACTGGGAATGGATGAGTCATTACACAAAGTAAAACTATTTCCCCATGGTATTTCTCCCCCCCACCCCACCCCCCACTGTTCCTCTGATATTCTTGTTAACTGCTGGAATTAGCCTACCTTGCTTGTCACCATGAAAGGTTTTCCTCCTTTCCCCCCCCCTGCTGCTGGTGATGGCTTATCTTAAGTGATCACTCTCCTTACAGTGTGTATGATAAACCCATTGTTTCATGTTCTCTGTGTGTGTATATAAATCTCTCCTCCGTTTTTTCCACCAAATGCATCCGATGAAGTGAGCTGTAGCTCACGAAAGCTTATGCTCTAATAAATTTGTTAGTCTCTAAGGTGCCACAAGTACTCCTTTCCTCCCCAGACAGCCAGTCATGGCCCCAGCCACGCTCCACCCCTAGACCCCCTCCTCCTGCTTCGCAGCTCCCCCTGTGCTGCCTACCCTCCTGGGGCTGGGGGAACTGGGGCTGTGCTGCCCACCCTCCTGGCACTCTGGGCCTGAGGGTGCTAGCTTGGGGCAGGGGCTGACGGCTGCAGTGGGAGGGGCTCTGGGCTCTTGCGGGGGATGGGGGTGCAGAAAGGGAAGGGCCTCAGGTGGAAGGGGCAGGGCTGTGGGCTAGCCTCCTCCAGCCGACGGTTCACGTGCCACCGATGTTTGTCCACTACAGATTTGGGGTACTTGGGGCAAAGGTAAAATGAGTTTGATGATGTTCATCCCTGGTGGATATTTTTTCATTTCTTAAAACCACCATAGAGTTAGGTAACAGGGCTTGAAACTGAGCAAAAGTTGGAATAACAACCGAGGTTGTGCTGCAGGGCAGGGTGTGTGGGGACTTAATTTAGTGGCATTCATGCCTGCAGACACTAGCCAGTGCAATCTCTCTTTAGTGGATCCTGAAAATAAATCCACCCAACTTTTCCTTCTCTCCTCTGCCAGGCTTTGTTCTGGGCATTCATGTGTAGGGTCGGGTTCCTTGGTGCGGAATGGTTTTGGTTTCATGGGATTGGGGTGGGGGAGGGAAATGTTGTGCTGTAATAACAAACAGTTGTGTGTGCAGTCAGTATCCTTCAGTTCCTGCGAGCCATCCTCAGGCAGAACTTCTCTTCCGCCCTTCTGGTGCTCATAGTCCAGCCCACAGCTCAAAGCAGGATAGAGTCATCGTCGTCAGAGGACGATGCCTCCCTGTATCCACTGGCCACGTGGCAGGTGCTCTCGCTTGTCGTCAGTCTGCAGAACCTTCTGGTCCAGGTACATTTATAGATATAAATAAACACAGATTAGTCTGAGGAAAAACACCTCAAATAACATGGCCTAAGGGAATTTCTCCCATTCTTCACCCCTTACAGAATGATAGAAATTTGATCTGTAAGGAAGCATTAGACCACATTCTCCCACCACAGCCAGTGCAGGGCTGTTATATACGGTATATCCTCCAGGACTTTGCCCAGTCCAGCATGCTTTCACTATTTCCCTTGGGACACTGTTCCTTGGTCTTATAATTTCTGAAGCAAGTTCTGGCCTTATATGATTTTATGGTATAACTGAGAGCAGAGCTGGCTTTGTAAGGTATGCATACCCTGAGGACAATGAAAAGTGTAATTTGCCTATGCTACACCTTTTGCACCTCCTGTCCCTTGAATTTTCCTCTCTCAACAACCATCGCCCTTATTCTTTTCTCTGTGTTTTCAGAAAGATCTATTGCTGTCTCAGAGTGTTGTTGCCTGCCTGGAGGTCTTGATGGAGTACCTGCATAGGAAGAATCAGGGCATCGGTAAACCTGCCCAGTCCTTGCTCATTTGGGCCTCAATCCTACTGAGCATGCTGGCCCTGATCCAACAAGCACATGTCTGACGTCAAGCCTGTGGCTATAGTCCCGTTGAAGTCAGAGGAACTACCTGTGTGCCTAAAGTTAATCACGTGCTTCAGTGCATTGTTGGATTGAGGCCAGAATACCCAGGCCCCTGCAGAATCAAGCCCTTGCTGTGGTCACGGACCCATCCCATGGTTGGTTTTCAGAAGAACAAAAATCATGTTCCCCATCCTCATGTCTGCTATGATTGAAAAGACTAGATAGCTTGGGAATGGGATTCAGAACCTTTCACCTGCAGGGCATTTGTTCCAGTCCTTGAGGCCAGAACAACTAGGTGACTGAGGGGCCCAAAAGTGGATATGGAGCCTTTTACCTGTAGGTTGCCAGTTGCACTTTGGTCCCAGGTTAGGGGAACAGGGAAATGGGATAATGGTGGTATTCCCAGAGACCAAGAGTTCAACACAGAATTTGAACTCAAGAACCCCATGTCACAGTGCGCTCTGCTAGCATGGCAAAAAAGTTTTTTTTACAGCTGAGCCAGTGGAATCGAAGGTTTTCCTTAGTTTCAGCCTCCTGATACAGGGCAGTGGGCTCTGTCTTCAGTCTTGAAACAGAAAAGTTCCCTGCTCCATGACCCATTTGAATCAGTCACAAAGGGTATATCCACCCAGCAAGGAGGAGCCCAAGGCAGCAAATCTCAGACCCTGGTGTAACACACTGCTGGGGACACCCAGAGCTGTGAGTCACTGCGTTACCTCTCTGCCTCCACAAAAGCGAGCTTTGCTGGAGGTTAGATTATGTCAGCTCCCTGCCCCACCAATCTGTCTTCCTGACCAGCAAACTTCTCAAGGCTCTCCCAGCCCAAACCTTGCCTAGCAGATAATGATCAGTGAACTCCAGCCACCCAGCTCCTCAAAGTGACATTTCTTTGCAGTGCACAGCACCTATTTGTACATTCACTGAGGATATTAAGTTTGCTTCTCTGTTAAATAGTCAGTACATTACATTTTAATTTAACTGGGGTAAACACATCTTCTCTTCAACCACAGCTCTGAATGGGCTTATAGTAAAGGTAAAACAAGTTTATTAAACAAAAGTTATGGTTAAGTGATATCAAGAAAAAGGGATAAAGGTAGAAATGGTTACAAGCAAATACAAAACAGGCATCTAAAAGACTAAAATTTAATCTAGCAAGATACAGTCTTTGTTCAAGATAGTCTCTCTCCCCCACAGTTGTCTTTCCAGCTTTTTCTGGCAGGATCCATTACAATGATCAAATTGCTTGGTTCCTTTGTTTCCTAAGGTGAAGGATATGGAATCTCTCTCTGTTTCCTGTAGCCCCAAGGGAACTGTGTTTGTCTTACAAGTCAGGAAGGCCTTTTGGCAATTCAGTCTCCTGTCTTTCTGTGGGATGCAGGAGCCATCATAATTCTCTGTCTCTTGAGTTTAGGATCAGGATAACCCCCATTGGTTTAACTTGATAGCTTTGTTTATTGCTAATATCTAAATTGAGGTAAACCCACATTCCTTTGTCTAGGACAGACCTGTTTATTACCTTTCCCTAGGGTAGGCTGTCTGGTCTTAACCATGTTAGAGAGAATTCATAACTTCACATATAACATTAATGCATGCATTTTACAGTGATATTAATAATCAGCATGTTATTAGCTTTCATATGACGCCTTATACAATATCTTTTGGATAAATATCATGGAGAAGTGATTATGACCCTTGTTAAATTGTTACCCTCACTGTTAAAAATTTATACCTAATTTCCAGTCTGAATTTGTCTAGCTTCAACTTCTAGCCATTGGAGCATGTTACACATTTCTCTGCTAGATTGAAGAGCCCATTATTAACTATTTGTTCCCCCATATAGATAGTTGCAGACTATGATCACGTCACTTCTTAACCTTCTTTTTGTTAAGCTAAATAGATTGAACTTCTTGAGCCTGTCACTATAAGGTATGTCTTCTAATCCTTTAATCATTCTCTTGTCTTTTCTCTGCACTCTCTCCAATTTATCAACATCCTTCTTGAATCGTGGGCACCAGAACTGGACATAGTATTCCAGCAGCAGTCGCAGCAGTGCCAAATAGAGAAAAAATAACCTCTCTACTCCAACTCAAGATTCACCTGTTTAAGCATCCAAGAATCACATTGGCCCTTTTGGCCACAGAACTGGGAACTGATATTCAGGTGATTAACCACCACAACCCCCAAATCTTTTTCAGAGTCACTGCTTCTCAGGATAGAGACTCTCATCATGTCGATGTAGCCTGCATTTTTTGTTCCTAGATGTATACATTTACATTTAGCAATATTAAAATGCATATTAAAATGGTTTGCTTGCACCTAGTGTACCAAGCAATCCAGATCACTCTGAATCAGTGACCTGTCCTCTTCATTATTTATCACTCCCCCAGTTTTTGTGTCGTCTGCAAACTTTATCAGTGATAAGTTTATATTTTCTTGCAGGTCATTGATAAAAATATTAAATAGCCTAGGGCCAAGAAACCATCCCTACGGAACCCTGCTGGAAACACATCTGCTTGATGATGATTCCCCATTTCCAATTACATTTTGAGACCTGTCAGCCTGTGACGGGGTCTGCTTACCCCGCACTAGCCCAGACAGGGTTAGGCCCATATTATTGACAGAGGAAGTCCCACCTCGCTGGCGGGACTGGGCATGCTCCAAATGCTCTAGCAGTATAAAGGGAGGAAGCCTAGCTCATTCTGGGCTGGAGGCTGCAGGGGAAGGACCTGTCTGGGAAGCTCCTGTGGAGGGTCAGTCACAGCCCCTGACTATGCCGGGAATCAGAGCCTCCTTGGGCCCTCCTGAACCCTGGTGACTGGAGGAGCTGCTGGAGGTGACAGGCTCAGCTAACCACAGAGAATCCGACATCTCATGGGAGATCCCAATGCAGACACTGGTAGGAAGTGACCCAGGGAGGGTGATGGAGTAGTACCTCCCATCCGGGAAATCTCAGCATGTTTCGGTAGAATCCCCCTGCTGCGTCAGTGGCAAGTTGCTACACCACTGTTAGGGCCCTGGGTTGGGGCCTGGTGGAGTCTAGTGGGCCCGGGCCCCCCTACCGTGGCTGCCACACCCCTTGGTGGGCACCCCACCTCCATAGACTCTGGCTGCTAGGCCACACTGCCCTGCACCTAAGGGCTGCCCTATAGACTGGCCGCTAGGCCACACTGCCCTGCACCTAAGGGCTGCTCTATAGACTTTGGCCACTAGGCCATGCTGCCCAACCCTAGGGGCGTAGATCATCACACAGCCCATTTATAATCTATTTAATGCGTGTCATGTTAATTTTATATTGTTCTAGTTTTTTAATCAAAATGCTGTGCGGTACCAAATCAAATACCTTAAACAAGTCTAAGAATAATATGTCAACACTATGATCTTTATCAACCAAACTTAGAACCTCATCCAAAAAAAGAAAAAAGTTGATTTGCATTAATTACATTACCCTCCCTTAATTCTTTATTAATCAAGTCCCATATCAGCTGTTCCATTGTCTTGCCTGAGATCAATGTGGTTTACTGGCATACAATTATCCTGGTTATTCTGTTTACCCTTCTAGTCTTCTGGAATTTCCCCATACTCCAAGACTTACTGAAAATCAATATTAATGGCCCAGCGAACTTCTCAGCCAGCTCTTTTAAAACTTTTGGATGCTGGTTATCTGAAGCTGGTGTTTTAAAAATGTCCAACCTTAGTAGTTTCTGTTTAACATCCTCCAGAGATAGTAGTGGAATGGATTATTATCTAATGATGAAACTATTTCATCTGTTTTTTGCCCAAAATACAGAACAGATATATTTATTGAAGACCTCGCCTTTTCTTCATTATTATTGATAATTCCACCAGTTTTATCTAGTAATAAACCAATAAGAACGTAAGAATGGCCATACTGGTTCAGACCAAAGGTCCAACCAGCCCAGTATCCCGTCTACCAACAGTGGCCAATGCCAGGTGCCCCAGAGGGAGTGAACCTAACAAGTAATGATCAAGTGATCTCTCTCCTGCTATCCATCTCCACCCTCTGACAAACAGAGGCTAGGGACACCATTCCTTACCCATCCTGGCTAATAGCCAGTAATGGATTTAACCTCCATGGATTTATCCAGTTCTCTTTTAAACCCTGTTATAGTTCTAGCCTTCACAACCTCCTCAAGCAAGGAGTTCCACAGGTTGACTGTGTGCTGAGTGAAGAACTTTCTTTTATTTGTTTTAAACCTGCTGCCCATTAATTTCATTTGGTGGCCCCTAATTCTTATATTATGGGAACAAGTAAATAACTTTTCCTTATTCACTTTCTCCACACCACTCATGATTTTATAGACCTCTATCATATCCCCCCTGAGTCTCCTCTTTTCCAAGCTGAAAAGTCCTAGCCTCTTTAATCTCCCCTCATATGGGATCCATTCCAAACTCCTAATCTTTTTAGTTTCCCTTTTCTGAACCTTTTCCGATGCCAGTATATCTTTTTTGAGATGAGGGGACCACATCTGTATGCAGTATTCAAGGTGTGGGCGTACCATGGATTTATATAAGGGCAATAAGATATTCTCCGTCTTATTCTCTATCCCTTTTTTAATGATTCCTAACATCCCGTTTGCTTTTTTGACTGCCTCTGCACACTGCGTGGACGTCTTCAGAGAACTATCCACGATGACTCCAAGATCTTTCTCCTGATTAGTTGTAGCTAAATTAACCCCCATCATATTGTATGTATAGTTGGGGTTATTTTTTTCTGGTGTGCATTACTTTACATTTATCCACATTAAATTTCATTTGCCATTTTGTTGCTCAATCACTTAGTTTTGTGAGATCTTTTTGAAGTTCTTCACAGTCTGCTTTGGTCTTAACTATCTTGAGCAGGTTAGTATCGTCTGCAAACTTTGCCACCTCACTGTTTACCTCTTCCTCCAGATCATTTATGAATAAGTTGAATAGGATTGGTTCTGAGACTGACCCTTGAGGAACACCACTAGTTACCCCTCACCATTCTGAAAATTTACCATTTATTCCTACCCTTTGTTCCCTATCTTTTAAGCAGTTCTCAAGCCATGAAAGGATCCTCCCTCTTATCCCATGACAACTTAATTTACATAAGAGCCTTTGGTGAGGGACCTTGTCAAAGGCTTTCTGGAAATCTAAGTACACTATGTCCACTGGATTCCTCTTGTCCACATTTGTTGACCCTCCCAAGAACTCTAATAGATTAGTAAGACATGATTTCCCTTTACAGAAACCATGTTGACTTTTGCCCAACAACTTATGTTCTTCTATGTGTCTGACAATTTTATTCTTTACTGTTATTTCAACTAATTTGCCCGGTACTGACGTTAGACTTAATGGTCTGTAATTGCCAGGATCACCTCTAGAGCTGTTCTTAAATGTTAGCGTTACATTAGCTATCTTCCAGTCATTGGGTACAGTAGCTGATTTAAAGGACAGGTTACCAACCATAGTTCCGCAATTTCACATTAGAGTTCTTTCAGAACTCTTGGGTGATGCCATCTGGTCCCTGGACTTGTTACTGTTAAGTTCTTCAATTAATTCCAAAACCTCCTCTAGTGACACTTCAGTCTGTGACAATTCCTCAGATTTGTTACCTACAAAAGACGGCTCAGGTTTGGGAATCTCCCTAACATCCTCAGCCATGAAGACTGAAGCAAAGAATTCATTTAGTTTCTCTGCGATTACTTTATCGTCTTTAAGTGCTCCTTTTGTATCTTGATCGTCCAGGGGCCCCACTAGTTATTTAGCAGGCTTCTTGCTTCTGATTTACTTAATACCATTGTCAGTATTCTTTTTGTTCCTAATATAGTTAAAAAAACCTCCTTCTTATTGACCTTCTCTCTGGTGGCTACAAATTTCTCCTTGTGTCCCTTTGTTTCCCTTATCAATTTTCTACAGTTCCTAACTTCTGACTTATATTCATTGCTATCAAGTTCCCCCTTTTTCCATTTGTTATATATATTTTTATTATTATTTTTTATAGCTGCTTTCACTTCCCCTCTAAACCAAGTTCATTTTTAATCAGTACTGTCTTCTTCCTCGATTGTGGCTTTTTGGGCATCTATAGTAAAGTGTTCTTAAATGATTCCCAATTATCATTCAAACTTTTCATATTAAATTCTTCCTCACAGTTGGTTTGGCTCATAAGTGCTTTGTGAAATTTGCCCTATTAAAGCACCAAGTATATATATTTCTGGTCTGGACTTAATTCTGCTTTCCCATTATAAATGCAATTAATTAATTAAAACAGATCACGTGCTATTTCAGCATTTCAACAACAGTCTAATATCACAAACTGTGGAGTTTGGAGTGTTCTAGTTTGGAATTCTAAGAAAGGGGAAAACAGTATGGATCTGTTTTTATGGCCGTAGTGCCCAGAACCCCAGGTTAGGATCGCGGTCCCATTGTGCTGGGTGGCATAGAAATACACAGGAAGATATGCTCCCTACCTGTGTAAGAGCTTACAACGTAAGAAGGTGAATGACCTACAAAAGGTGGGGAGACAACCAAAGGGGTACAGCTTTTCTGAGGCCCTGAGCTTGTTTACACACCCAGTTGCACCGGTTTGATTTAAGGTATGATTTTAAACTGATTTAGCTAAAACAGTTAGCTATGTGGATACAGACGGCTATGTGGATGCTCCTTTTGGTCTGAACCAAGCTTATTTAGCTTAAATAGATTAGGAAGATGCTTAAGCAAAACTGAAATAGAAGTGTCCACAGGGGTTTTAGTCAATTTAACTAAACTAGTTTTATTAAACCATTACAAACTTTTGTGTGGACAAGGTCTACTCCTGAGGGAATTCTGCACCAAAAAAAAAATCTGCACACAATATTTGAAAATTCTGCAAAAATCTGCATATTTTGTTTGTCAAAATAACACAATATAATCACACCAGTTATAATTATTTTGGTAATTTATTTCAAAATATCTGTCTGCAAGTATGTCTGCAACAATACAGACCAAAAAAAAAAGATTCTGGTAATTTTTTTTTTTTGACGAATCGATTCCTTACGGGGCATATTAATACAGAACGTTGTGTAATTCATTTAAATTACAATTCAGAACTGTATTTCCTGCACCTGTCAGAAGCAGTGCAAAGGCTTGGGAAAGTCAGGGGTAATGGAGGAACTGAGGGAGAGGGAAGGAGCCTAGGAGTGAACCTGGAGGCTGTTGAGTGTGGATGAGAGGTTTTTCTTTTGTGGGGGGGGGGAGGATTGTTAGGGTGCTGGGAAGCCTTCTCCATTCAGACCCTAGCTGATGCCAAGCCTTTCCCATTCAATCAGGCACGTCTGCCCCTGTCCCCACACCCCTCATCCCCATGGGTCTCTGCAGGCCCACACTCCTGAGCCCATGCTTCATTCTGTCCTGCTCACTAGCCATTCTGAACCCCAGTCTCTAGCACCCCCCCTAAACAGCCCTGTGTGCCCTGCTCTGTCCAAACCTGGCACTGCGGGCAGGGTGCTGTGATGAACTCTACCCCTGGGGGAATTCTGCAGAATTGGGCATAGGATTTTGTATTTCCCCCCCATAAAATACATTTTGCCTAAGTGCTGCAGTTCTGCCTTGTGTCCACCAGAGGCCGCTGTGGCACTAGTACAGTTGGCATGAACACTGCTGTCCTGTTTCAGAGTAGCAGCCATGTTAGTCTGTATTCGCAAAAAGAAAAGGAGGACTTGTGGCACCTTAGAGACTAACAAATGTATTAGAGCATAAGCTTTCGTGAGCTACAGCTCACTGGTGCCACAGCAGCCTCTGGTGAGCAAAAGGCAGAACTACAGCACTTCTTAGACAAAATGTTTTTTTATGTGGGAAAATACAAAATTATGCAAGACAGCTTAATTCTGTGCATCCCTTGTAGTTCTGGGCTAGGGATAGCCCGCTACTCTTTCTGAAAAGTGCCCCTGGAGATCAGTTTAACTATTACTTGTACAAATGCCAGAGTTGGGGAGAAGGCAACTGGGTTTACTATCTCAGATGATTGGCTCATCTGATACTGCAGCCCCCACACCCAGTACTTCACTGTAGTGTCTGAATTAGCTATGAGCTCAAGTCCTGGGGTGAGGCCCCAAACCAGAAAGCAGTGGTTGAAGATGCTAAGCCTTTGGCCTCCTAGCTGATAAACCCTCCCCTGATGAAGGGATATAAAACAAATACCACTCTTGTCTCCAGTGGCTTGTTGTCTCGCAGAAGGATTTGGATTTGGCATGAAGGAGTGCTCTTAGCTAAGAGCACCCTGCCACTGCAGTTTTTAAAACCACCTGTGATGAGTTTTTCTTGCTCCTCCAGCGCTCCATGTCGTCTCACAGCCCTGGAATCGATTCCTGCTCTTCACCCTACTGGATGGTGGCGAGAACTCCTTCCTTCGTCCAGAAATTCTCAGGCTGATGACTTTGGTGAGCAGGGGAGGAATAGACAGTTCTGTGAATCAATTGTGTATTAGTGCAATGCAGGTGTGTAAGTTATTGGACGGTACATCATAAGTTTACCTCCCAACACGCACCCTTCCATTGCTTTCAGTCTGTACCTGTATTGTTGGTCCATAATTGGACAACAAACTAATATTCTTGAAGTGCAGAAGGGAAGTCACCTATACATTTTGACCTTTAGGTGGATACACCCTGTTCTTCCTTTGTGTAACATTCCCATCATACGTGGGGGCAGGGAGAGAAAAGAGGAACAGGGAATATGTGGTTTTCTTTGCTTTACTGTATTGTTGAAGCACTGATCTCACATGTCAAATATGTGTGAAGATATTGTTGAAAGAAAGATGATGGCAGCTAATATCTAAGACTCTGCCCTTCCCTAGCCGAGCTCTTGCCTGCACAGACGTTTCAACGGATTTAGTTAAAGCAGTGCAAACCCCTGTGTGGATTGGCTTATTTTGGTTTGGCTTCAACTGATTCTTAATTAACTAACGCTAAACGGAATTAAGCCTGATTTAAACCATAAGTAGAGTGTTTGCACAGCCTTTTGCATTGTTTTAACTAAATTGGTTTGAAATCTCACCTTTGGTTAAGTGCAGTTTCCTTGTGTAGCTGTAGATGAGTCACCGCTGGAATCAGTATGACTTCTGTTATTAAATGTCCCTTTTTCCTGTTTGTCAAGTTTGTGAGATATCGGAGCAGCGATATTATTTCTCAAAGTGAAATTAGCCAAATACTCCAAGAGGCAGCAAAAGCCAAGTTAGCAGAGCTTTCTGGTGCCACATCCCACGCTCTACGCCTCTTTCTACTTCAGGTAAGAGTGCTGGCAAGGCCCAGGAAGAAAAGAGAAATGGGGGAATGTGGGAAGAAGTTATAAGAAGGGGATCCTGCAAACAATCTCTTCTGTTTTTGCTATGACATTTGGGAAACGCTTCGGGTTCTGTGAGGTAGAAGGTAATGGGGTGGGGAGGATCCTGCAGATGATCAGCTTGGCTGTTTGTGTCTGGTGCGGTCAGGGAGGAACTGTGGAACGGGAAAGCAAAACGTTTCAAGCAGTGCCCAGATTGTATTGTTTATGTTGCTATGAGCTCCTCTGCCTACTGAATCTCACCCTTTGTAATAAGAAGAGTGCAAATGTTCATTGCCATGGATGGGGGAGGGGGGGGAGTAAGGGATGGAGATGTGAAGGAACAAACCAGTTAGTTGCCCTTTGGTCTGGAAATCATCCCTTTCCTTTGGTATTCAGCTTCAGAGTGGGAGTTGTGAGATGGAGCCAGCCCAAGAAGGGACCATTCAGACCTTGCTGGAGAGCCTCCCAGCCAGGACCCGGACCCGGACCCATCTAAGCCCACAGGACATGGTGTATCCTTTTGCAAGACGCACATCCTTGGTAAATGACATTGCTAAGCAAGGCGCAGCAGTTGGGCGAGGGGTGATATTTAATCTGTTGCTCCATGCCATCGTCCAGCTAGGATTGAATGAGTAAGAATGTATTCAGTACCTCTCCACTTGTTGCAGATGCCAAGACCCTCATGCCAAGAACTGGCCAGGGGCATCATGTGGTGAAAAAAAATCCTAATTGTGCGGAAAAGGGATTAATGATACCTACCCCCTCGCTACTTGTGCTGGGAACAGTGTCCTGATGGGACGATGCTTGTCTACCTGACAGAGACAGCTTGAGGAGTGAGCACAGGATTGGGAGCCAGGGATATCTGATCATGGCCCCGTCACTGACTCCTCCCTAGGACGAGTGATTCATTTAACTTCTCTGTCTGCCTCAGTTTTTCCATCTGTTAACCTGTGCTGCTACTCATTTTTCCTTCCTCACAGAGGTGACAAAAAGATAACTGGATGCTTGTAAAGCACTTTGAAAACAACCACGGTTATGCAAGGACTAGGTATTATTGTTAGCCCTTGTTAAAAGGGCAGGCATGTCTTGTGGCATTGTCAAGCATTTCCCCCACCCAGCCTGAGCTAGAAGCAGAGTTGATGGGCACTGCTAGCAATTGCAACTAGCTCTTCTCAACCAGAAGAGTCATTTAGCCCAAAATTGCCTTTGTTGGGGGTTGGGAAATACATGAGGGAGCCTAGAGTATATGCTTAAGTGGCTACTTCTCTCTAAAATTAGCTGCTTTAGCCTGCCTGGCTTCTTCACACTGCATTGTCTCAGCCAGCTAATGCCCCAGATACTGTCTCTGTTCTTGTGCCTGGGCAGGGGACTCTGTCCAAAGTGCTGCTGAAGCTAATGCTGTTGCGAGCCACCTGTAGTGCAGTATCTGTGAAGCATCTCTGTTACATTTGACAATCACATGGGAGTCGCCCCTTAAGGATCCATCTTCTAAGTAAAACCCTGTCTGGTTAGTGATCAGCCCCCACTGGGAGGCTGGCACCACCCTCGGGATTCCTGCTAGAGTGGTTCCACCATTATCCCATGTTGGGTGCTGAGGTTTGCTCCAGAATAAAAGTTCTCAACCTGCACTTATTGATCCCATTCCACACGAGAGTCCCTGCAATTGTCTTTTTTGCAGGTAGAGGGGGTAGCGCCGTGAGCCATCTCCCTTATTCCTTGCCTCCGGGCTGTTGCAAAGTGGTCTTCCGATGCTGGGGGGCCCATAAATCCTTGCATTGTTTTTTACAAAGTATTCTGGATGCATCTGAGTAGGAGTATGAGGGTCACTATATGGAAGAGCGAGAATCCTCTACTTGAAAGCCAGGTTTTTAAGTTTAACATTGTCTGGAAAGCTGTTCCCCTCCCCACAGCCAGAACCCAGTTTTAGGGAAAGGACAGGCGTAGTAGCTTCACAGAAACATTTGTTGAGCACTGCCCAAACAGGAAATTACAACAGCAAGTTGGGTTTTCCTGGCTTGTCCTTCCCTTTGGTTTTCCATTCATGCCATCAACGTCAGATGCCTGGGAGGAGTGGCAGTGTCTCTCTTGCACACTGCAGACTGAAACAAGAGGAGGGAGCACGTGTAGCAGAGAAATAAGAAATGGACAGAGAAAGACCATTCCTTCCCTTTTTCCCAGACAGTGGCTTAGAGAGGAACAATAACAGAAATGGTTGGTAGCTGGTTTTCAAAAGTTATGTGTTTACTGTTGTTGAAAAGCAATCACAAAATAAAATCTTGCATTCCCTCTTTTTTCCATTCGTTTGTTAGAAATGGCTTGGTTGAAACCTGCCCTTTAGGTCAGACTTGCATTCATTGGGAGCACACCACAGCACTTCCCAGGTGGTATGTGTGGGGGGAGGCAGTGTCTCGGCCTGTAGCAGCAGTTAAAATAGATTGAAACAGAAGGGGGAGCTCTCACCACACTAATCAGCAAGGAGGATGAGCACTGCTTACCTCAGCCAGAGCATGGCAGCTCCTCTCTGCTTATAGTAGAGATGGGGGACCTGGGCCACAAAAAGACAAAGGCAACCCCTTTACATTAACCCTGGCTCCACAGCCTCCTCTCAGAGCCCCTTGCTTCCACTTGACAGACTTGTAGATGCAATGAAATCAATTCCCTACTTGTCTGTAAAAGAGTCACTTCTTCTCCAAAGCTGTGGTAGCATCTGAATGTGTCATGGATCATAACTCATATCATCACAAGCCTCTATCTACTACTGCTGACCACAGCCAAAGCTTTTATGTTAATTGCTTCTACCTGAAAAAACTCTGTTGGCTTACCATCCATTTTCTTTCCCATTCAAATGCCCTCTTCTCATCCTCAAACACCATCACAACTGTCGGTGAGGGAAAGGTCCCAGGCAGGTGTTGGGCAACCGGATGTAAGGAGGCAGAGGGCATTTCCCAGGGCTGTTGCTGCAGCCAACCAAAGCCTTTAGGAAGGAGAACAGAGTAAGCAGTGTTGTTGCCTACTAGGGCCCCTGGTGTGGTGTCAACTGGCCATAGCTGGTATCCCACAGAGCCATGCAGTGCACAGCCCTGCCCCTTTACTCGTTGGTATAGTGGTGAGTATCCCCGCCTGTCACACAGGACCCCGGGGTTCGATTCCCTGATGGGGAGAGTGATACCTTTTGAATGTGGAGAAAGAAATGCATTGCCTGGCCAGTACATTCCTCATCTCCTTCGATGGCGACTTCCCTTCATGTTCCCCCCCTCCCTCCCCACAAAGTGTTGATTTTCATCTCCAGAGAGACAATTAGCCCACAAGGCCACCCCTGCCCTAGCAAAAGCCTCCACATCGCATCCCGCCACTGGGCCCAGCTTCAAGACCTATGTGTCAGGGCATACTTCAGAGTCGCAAAGGGAAATACTCTGGCCAAGGGCATGAGGCCAATTGCCCAGCCTAACGTAGTGGCAACTGGTCAAGGGGTGAAGAAGAGAGAAAAGCGGACAGGCAGCAGGCTGGCCTCCTGTCTTTTTTCCCTTTTGTTACGATTTTAACCGTGACAGTAATGGGGAGACTTGAGAAATAGCTGTGGCCGTAGGTGAGGTTGGCAGCTGCCCCAAGAGCACAGAAGGGAGCAGTTCCCATTCAGTTGCTGTGTCACCTGGCGGCTGGCTGTGATCGTATAGTGGTCAGTAGTCTTCACTGTGGCCACAGCAAGCTGCATTCGAATCCGAATCACGCCTTTGTTTTTCGGTGGAGGATCTCCTAACGCACGCCCAGTGGCTCAGCCTGATTGTGTCCATTTGCAAAGAGAGCCAGCAGCTGATGCCTAGTTTCCGCTTGGTAGAGGAACGTCAATGACATAAATCCATCAGAAAAAGAGTAACGGGGATGAGTAACAGGAAGTTTTCCTGGGCGCCAACGTCTGGAAGCAGCGTATTCCATCCTGGAAAGGGCTGAGTTTGGAATGTCCGGCTACTGCATGTTGAAGGGAAGGTTGTTCGGGCCTGGGAAGCTACGGCCCTCAAGAGGGGCTTATAAAGCCAAAGGGGCCTTGGGTGAGTTTGTGAGGGTGTGACTTTGAGGAGCGTCTGAAGCGTGGAACGGGGAGGGTAGAAACAAATGGTTGTGTGAGGAAGAAGGTGCTGAGCAGCCCGTTGGTGAGGGAGAACAGATCTAAATAACATGGTGTTACAAGTGCCTATAGCTGCCTATCCACAGTGGGACACCCAACGTTGCTAACAGTAGGACCAATGCAACAGTGGGAAATACATAGACAGTTGCCCCATGGTGGATGGTGTTTTTTTGAGGTCTCCCATCTAAGTACTGGCCCTGCTTTGCACTTGGTGCTATGGCTGCAGGCATTCACACTTTAAGGACTTAATTCTGCAAACATTTATGCAGGTGAGGTGACCCAACTTTATCCATATGAGCAGCCTTATTGACCTCAGTGGGAACACTGGAATGAGCAAAGGCACATATGCAAGCACCGGCCTGAGCTAGGCTTTTGCCTGTGTGTATTTAACACTTTAACTCTACACATTTTATTTTGAAGGCTTCCTTTTCATTTTCATCATTTATTTTTGATCTATTTCCACTCCATGTTCTGTATGGTTCAAAGACATTTTGTTTTTAAAAAATCCTCATAGTCATCACTTTACATTTCCATGGTCTTTCAGCTTGAAGGATCCAAAAGATTTTACAGATTGAATATACAGCAAATACTCCTCTGCCCCAGAAATGCAGCCCTTGCTGCACTGGCATCCGATCGCACATTTGTGTTACTGAGGTTACCATGTATGTGTGTGCTAGGGTGACCAGACAACAAGTATGAAAAATCAGGAGGGGAGGGTAATCGAGGCCTATGCAGTGCTTAATTTTTGCTGGGGCAGCCCTGGCACCTCTAGGCTTTGCAGTTCAAGGCCCAAGCACCTCTGGGTTTGCCCAGTCAGGTATGAAAGTAAAAAACTTGCTTGAGGCCCAGCATCTCTTTCGTTACAAATAAAGCACTGATCCTATATAAGACAAAGCCCCGCTAATCCGGATGATCCTTTTCACACCGGGACATCTGGTCTGTCTCTGTGTGTGCGCGACACCAAGCCGTTGACGGGAGTCAGGGGCCTGTGTGGTCCCCCGGCTGAAGTCCAGGAGTCTGGGCTCATGGTCTGCTCGGAAGGGCTGTTGCAGTGAAAGTGGGGGCAGGGGGGAGTCAGCGCTGGGGATAGCTCAGTGGTTTGAGCGTTGGCCTGCTAAACCCTGGGTTGTGAGTTCAGTCCTGGAATATCAATCTCCCCTCTGTATTTTCCACCAAATGCATCCGATGAAGCGAGCTGTAGCTCACGAAAGCTTCTGCTCCAATAAATGTGTTAGTCTCTCAGGTGCCCCAAGTCCTCCTGTTCCTTTTGCGGATACAGACTCCCACGGCTGCTACTCTGAGTCCTGGAAGGGACCATTTAGGGATCTGGGCCAAAAATTGGGGATTGGCCCTGCTTCGAGGGGGGTTGGGCTAGGGGACCTCCTGAGGGCCCTTCCAAGCCTGGTGTCCTATGCTCCAAATGCCCCGCCCTGCGCTCCCGCCCCGGCTGAGCCCGCGGGCCCTGCAGCGACCCGGCTCAGGAAGTGACATCGCCGAGCGGTGCATGCCGGACCGTCCTTCGCACAGCCCGCTCCGGGGCAGAAGAAGCGCGGCGGCGGCGGCGGCGGCATGACAGCCCGGTGCCAGTGAGCGGCGGCCCCGCAGGCTGCAGCCTCCCCGGCGGCGGCAGGTGCGATCGCGGCGGAGCCGGTCCCGGGGGAGCGCGGGCTGAGCGCTGCCCGCACGTGCCGGGCGCGGGCTGCTCAGCACCGGGCGGGGCGGGGCGGGGCGAGAGGCCGGCTCGGCACCGCCGCCGGGCCTGCAGGGTGCAGCGGCGCCAGCCCCGGGGAGGCTCGTTGCTCTCTCGTGGGCAGGGGGAGACGGGAACGTGGCTTTCTGCCCTAGCCCGCTCTCCTGGGCCCTGCGCCAGCCGACAGAAATCTCCTGCTTAACGAGCCCACCTGCTCCTGCCAGGGGGCACCCACCGCAAGTTCCCGTGATGGGTCATCCCTGGCTGGTGCTTCATGGCTAGACACAGAGGGGGTTAAAGGAGAAGAGGGGGTGCATTGCTGGCGAGTGGTGGTACCTAACTCAGGCTGGCCACAAGACAGTAACACACCCCCCCCCCCACTAAACTAGGTAGCGCAAGACGAAGTGTGGTGTGCAGGGAACAATTTTGAGATCAAGCTATTAAAATGCAAGCAAATAACTGGGCTAGATGGTCTTCTCCATGTCGCTTAGAGCATCTTTCATTGAAGTATCTCAGAGTGCTTCATAAACCAGCCTCACAACACCCGGTGTGGCAGCTATGTTGTTATATCCATTTTACAGATGGGTAAACTGCAGCACAGGTAAGTTAAGTGCCCCCTTGCCTCCCCCCCATGGTCATGGAGGCCATGAGTCATAGGCAGAGCTAGGCATAGATCTAGTGCTTACTTTTGTAATGAAAGAGGTTTCCAACTCAAGCAATTAGGTGCCAAGACTCAAGAAATGTTTTTACTTTCATAACTGACAGGGCAAACCCAGAGGTGTCAGGTCTATGAATTGCCAAGCCTAGAGGTACTGGAGCTCAGCCCTGGCACAAATTAAGCACTCCATAGATCCCCATTGTTCTTCAGTTCCTTGCTCACAATACTTAATTGAGCAGTCTGGCCCGTACCTGGTACGGTTTTGTTTCTGCCTAAAAGGGTGATTTTCTGACTAGATATTAGTCTGATATGTTGTGTGCAAAAAATGGTGTCCTATTTCTAACTATGGAAAAGATTGTGATATTGGATCAGCCCAATGACCTTGCTGATCTATTATCCTGTGTCTCTGATAGCGGCCAAATCTAGATGTTTCAGAGGAAGGCTTAAACTCCCCATAATGCCTCTGACTTTGCATTATTATACCACAAAGGAGGAAGCTTGTTTCTGACCTCATACACCCACCTCTGAAGATCTGCTTCTCAGCATCTCTCAGGAGTAGAGTAGTGAAAGAAAAAGATATGAGGGACCAAAGGCCACCAGATCTCCTTCCCCCCATCCATGGCACCTGTGGCCTCTGGTATAGGATACGCCTGATAGACTCCCAACAGATGATCTCTGCTGAATGCTCCATAGAAAGGTGGAATTCACATGGGAGGTTTGTGATGCTTTAATTCATGTCTGTAAATCACTTTGATCTTTCCTGCAGTTACTCTTCAGTGTATCCCAATAGATAATCCCTCTGACATGCTTAGGAGAGGTAATTTTCTTTCCCCTTTTTCCAGTGTTGGAAGCATGTCACTTTTATAAAAGGCTCTGTTGCTGTCAAACACTGAAATTTTCTGTACTTGAATCTCTCCTTCACACCCACACACGGCACCTATCCTCATATCATCTATGTGCTGGACAACAATTACAGGGAGTATGCGCATTCCCTAAAGGGAATTCCCCCCTAAAGGGATTCTCCTATATCACATCATGGTCTCATTCCCCTCCTCCCCCTCTACTCTTATGCTCTCATTCTAGTCAATAAAAAGCAGTCCTTAAAAAGGACAGAGATACCTTTCAAGATGGGAGGGAGGAAGGGAAGGATAGCTCAGTGATTTGAGCATTGGCCTGCTAAACCTAGGGTTGTGAGTTCAATCGTTGAGGGGGACATTTAGGGATCTGGGGCAAACATTGGGGATTGGTCCTGCTTTGAGGAGGGGGTAGGACTAAATGACCTCCTGAGGTCTCTTCCAACCCTGATATTCTATGATTTTTCACAGCGTGCATTGTGACAGAATTATGTCCTATTTGTGTAGTGCTTACTATTCTGTAATTGATGTGTGGATGACAATCTGATGGTTGGGTTTTTCAGAAAGCTGCTGGGGAAATGAGAGCTAATCCAATTTCCACACCATTACCACCCAATGTGTTAAAGACTGGATCCCGCAGTGCTTAAAGGGAAGCTCTATGGTTCAACCATACCACACGTGAGCCTTTTAAGGTGCTGCTGATTTCCCTTAAGTGAACACAAGCCACTAAAATGAAATATGCTGGGGCCGGATCCGTAGCTGGCGTAAATCATGGTGGCTCCAGTGACTTCAACAGGAGTGATGCCAATTAACACCATGTCATGATCTGCTCCAGAATATTTAATCTATCTAATCTGCATTTTTAAGGGACCACTGAGGTAATTGTATTTAAATATTTCATACCTGCATTACTAATAATCATAAAATCAAGTGCTGCCCTTGGCCATAGAGGTCTCAGAAATATAGCAAAAAGCCTGCATTTGATTGCAGCCTTCAGTTTGTCTGCTCTGTAACGCTCCCTCATGCAGCGCTCAGCGTCTCTAAACCTGGTAGTCTGGTGTGGTGGGACTCCGACTCCTAAGGGAGAGAGGTTTACCTAATGATTCATGTTCTGGGATTTGCAGCTACCAGTGCATATCCCCCATCTCAGTTAGATAAATTACCTATTTGGAAAGAATTGACTTGCAGTGTTTGTTACATTGCAATAAAAAGTTTAGTCCTGTCAACGGTCAGCCTTCCTCCCTGGAGGGAGCGGCCCGGAGTGGGGGGTGTGTGGGTGGCTCTGCTGCTCTCCATAAGTAATGTTACTACCCATGTTCTTTTCCCTTGGATAAGCAGAATAGATTCTTGAGAGTGCTCTCAATCCCTGAATAACCAGGGACGGTTTTTCTTTGTATGCCTTAGCTATCCTGATATGTGCCAAGAAATCTGTGCCTGGAGAGAAGACACATGCTGACTTACATGTGGACCTCTCTGACCCTCCTTGACGTCTCTCTCATTCCCCACCTGAGGGATTACTGTAAATCTAGCACTCCAGGCAGGACCACTTCTACCTGATAACGTTCTCTTTTCTTGTTCAGGGACTGGATCCCCCAGGCAGAACAAGTTCTGTTATGCAGCTCCTACAGTGCCTGTCTTTACTTATCACATACACTAGTGCAATGGTTCTCAACCAGGGGTCTATGGCCCCCTGCTCATCTGTGAGTTGTTTTCAGGGGGGCTGCAGGGGCCACGACTGAAGCCTGGAGTCCTGGCGCCCCCTGTGGGGCTAAACCCGGGAGCAGTGGAGAGGAAGCCCGGAGCCATGAGCCCCAGCATCCCTCACAGGGCTGAAGCCAAGAGCTGCAGGTCTTAAACCGAGCCCCGGCGCCCCCCGAAGGGCTAAAGCCACAAGTCCCGCTGCCCACCACGGGGCTGAAGCCGGGAGCTATGGCACTCCCTGTAGGGCTGAAGCCTGAAGACCCTGGGCAGAGTTGCAAGGGCTGGGTGTGTCCTCCAAACTTATCCAGAGTGCGGCAGTCCCGAGGACATCTCCTCCCCTCCCCCCTACACACATATACACATCTCTCCTGCAGTCCCTCTACACCCTGTCCCCTGGCCAGGTTGCAGGCTTGATTTGGGTAGTGCGGGGCAGCTGCTGCTTTGGCTGGTGCCACGGAGCGGGAAGCTGCGGCATTCCCCATCTTCTGCTGCTGCTGGTCACCTGAGTTGTGGCTGCTCCTCAGCTCCCAGCCCCCTTTGACTTCTCGGGCTGCTGATAAGACCCACCTGGGTGGGGATCCCAGCTCCAGGGCCAGCAGAGCCCTTGGGGAGCAGCAACTGCAACAAGGTGTGCCCGCCCCAGCACACAGCTCCAGCTACTCCTCTCCCTGCATCCTCAGCTACATGCCTCGCTGCACACAGCTCCGAGCTACCCCCTGCCTGCACACAGCTCCGAGCTACCTGCTCTCTGAGCTACCCCCTGCCTGCACACAGCTCTGAGCTACCCCCTCCCTGGATCCTGATCAGTTTTCAAACTCTTTGAGCTGAGTCCCCCCTGCTTTGAATTATAATTGTTGATTGTGCCTCCCTACCCCCGAACCCTGCTCAGGCGATTAAGTGGGGAGGATCCTAACAGGACTGCATAGATAATACCCCCAAGGAGCTAATGCCAAGGCAGGAACGGGAGTGAGCCTGCAGTGAAATATAGAACTGTTTGGGCTGGAAGTTCGGAACAAGTTTTTAAGAGAGTGATTTTAGGCAATAGCATAGTATATGGTTGCTAAAGGCAAGTTTGAAGAGTAGGTTAAACTGAGTTCAGACTTCAGTGGGAATAAGCGGATTTGCTGAACGGGGTCAGAGCCCGGTCCCATCTAGTCTGATATCCCTGTCTCTTGTGCTGGGCAGTCTTAGGCTCCTGATGGATCTTGGCCACCATCCTGCTTCTGCCAGTGACTATTGGATGAAATATAAGAGGAAGTGGCAGCCCTGCCTCCCCCTATTAATGCACCTGTTGTGCAGTGGGGAGACGACAGGGAAATGGATAGAAGACTGTTCAGAAAGGAGCCTCTTCAACAAGAACCCCTGTCATCTGTCCTGGGGATGCTATTTGGCCCCGGATGTCAAAGGGTTGTGTGGCATGTGGCGTTGGGATGTGTGGGACATTTTGTACATCTTATACAGCTCATGAAGTTTTTGTTGTTGTTTTGTTCTGATCCAGGACTTCAGACATGGATCTGTTCCGGGTCTGCACCTTTCTCTTCATGCTGATGTTGTCCAGGGGCAGCTCTTCAGACCCAGAGAAACAGAGCATAGACTCTGGGTTGGAAATCTGTATCCTTCTCTCCAGGCCTGCACTTGGGCTGTGAGTGAGGGCGGGCTGGGGGAGAACTGCAAGAGCAGTTGACAGGTATTAGAAGGATTAAACACTGAAGAGGGAGAGGAGTTATTGAGGGGCCCTCAGGGTTATAATTACAGATAATGATGTAAAAGTGAACTAAGGAAAATACAGACTGAATATTGGGAACTCTTTCCTCACAGATCTAACACACTGGGGAACAGTCTCCGGGGCAATGGTGGGAATCCCATTAACTGAGTCAGGTAGAGCTGGGCTGAGAAAAGGAATTGCAAAGACCAATCCTGTGTTAGCTAGGCAATAGGTGATGAACTACATGACCTTCTGGCTCATTTCTGACTCCGACTTCTCTGATTAGGTGATAGCATCAGAACTGCTGAGCTGCCCCATCTTTGCTCTTCTGTAGGGAGGATTTATCTAGGCTCTGTAGCTTGCTTATATAAGGCCCATTTCGCTTCATTCTTTTATCATTGGTTAGCATAGAGGCAGATTCTCAGCTTGGCGTGGAGTAGGTACAGATTGTATTCTAGACAAGGGTTTGAGCCACAGTGTGGTGACCTGTCCTGTGCTCCCAGGAAGAAAAGAAGAGTGACCCGTAATACACTTTCTCCCCCTGCTTCCAAATACTCTCAGTGAGATTCTTGCAGGAATTGTCAGGGTTTGTCCTGTCTTAGTCCATATGCATTCTCCAAAAATAATCCAAAATCTCCCAAATGTCTGGGATTGAAGCCAAAAGGTCCTATTCCTTCCAAGTCGTAGAGATCAGCCAGGCAATTCTCTTACCAATCAGCATGCACCACGCAGTCACGATCGATGGCTTCTTCAGCTGGGAAAATGACTGAACTTTTCAGCTAGATCATGCATTGGTGTAGCTTGGTGCTGCTCCATTGACTTCCCTGGAGCTATGCCAGCGTACACCAGCTGAGGACCTGGACCTTACTTCTCTCTTCGTAACTTGGGGGAATCACACTGGAGTGTGACAATCTGGAGTGCTGTCCTTTAAGTGAACCCTCAAGGAACCAGTAAAAATAGTTGTTTAGTTGAAGTGACTTTTAGCTTAAAACTTTAACCAAGTTACATTAAGAATGCATGGGGCTATTTCACCATGATTACCTGACGCTGTTGCTGTTGGCGAGGGGCTGCTTTGTACATGGTTTCACTCGGCCTGGTCTATGTCTCTTCTGTGTTTATCATTCTTACTGGGCATCAGCAGCTGACATGAATCCTTCCTATCTGTGCCAGCCTCCCTTGGTGAAGGGTTAATCAGATTGGCATTGCAGGATGCTCAAAGCCCCCCGATGTATTACAGGAGAGGTTGGGAATTGACATGAGTTCAGAGTGGCTGTTCCTAGACTGACAGTAATGTCAGTGGGTTGTAAATGTTAAGCTTGATATCAGTGCTTAGTATTTATTAAATGCCCCAAGGGGGCTGTTGGCAGATGTCTGTGTTGCAGGGTTGTTAAAAGCCTGCTCCTGTTTCCCATCTCTGAACTGCTGGAGCGAATAGGCTCAGTCGCTTACACCCTGCCCTCAGACACCATGGAGGCCCCATAAATGATTGGTTGTACTGGCCTGGGTGGTCTCTTTTCTGGAGCGCTGCATGGATCAGTGCATCTCAGCTGGAAATGGTTGAGTTCGGAGTTGTGGGAGGGAAAACCTGTTACAAGCCCGTAAAATGAGATCATGGGGCCGAGCCCAGTTCTGGGAAAGAGGGAGGTGGCCTATCTGTGGGAGACTTCAGGGTGGGGGGTTTTTAAGGGTATATCTACACTGCCTTTGGGAGTCAACCTCCCATCCCAGGTCTACAAACGTGTGCTGGCAGGACACATGCTAGTGCACTAAAAATAGCTGTGTAGATGCTACAGTAATGTTGCAACTCAGGCTTTTGAGCCTAGGGGGGCGGGGAGGTTCTGCACAGCTATTTTGAGCACAATAATGCGAGCCCTGCCAACACAAGTGTGTGCACCCGGGCTGGGAGGCTCGATCCCAGCCAGATGCAATGTAGACATAACCTCAGAGGCCCCAATGTTGGACATCAGGAGGCAGGACCTGGTCCAGCAGTGAAGTCTGGGCAGTGGGCATGATCCTTGACAGAGCTGCAGATAAGAAGCTGTTTGAGGTGAAGCGCAAAGACCAGATGAATGCGCTGAAGAACCTGATTGAGCTCAACGACGTGAACCAACAATATAAAATCATCGACATCATGCTCAAGGGACTCTTCAAAGTGAGCGTCACCCACTAACTGCCACCCCCATCCCTCCTCCGGGGCTTTGAGTGCTGCTGGATGCTCTTTGGGAGCCCTTCCACCAATGGCTGAGCAGGGAAGGCTCACAGTACATCTTACCTTTATCCCGTGTTCCTGAAGGCATGTCCCAGCCCAGAGCACCAGAATGGGAACGTGACAATGGGGAGAGGGGAGAAGAAGGGGGTTGATAAGAGTGAGCAGTGGAATTAGGGACTAGACCCAAGGTCACTATGGGTACAAGAGGGCAGGGCTATGTTTTAAAACAGGGTGGGAGAGTCGGGGCAGACTGCACCACCGAGCTGCTGCAGCAGCAAAAAGGAGGAGGGGATGTGAGACGAGGCTGGAGCTGGCAGGATGCCTGTGGCAGGCAGGAGAAAGATGAGATCTGGGAGGCAGATGGATTCACTGAGTTCATTTTCTGAATGTTCAGGTGCTGGAGGACTCCCGGGCGGTCCTTATAGCTGCAGATGTTCCTCCAGATGGGCCCTTCCCTCAGGATGAGAAGCTAAAGGATGGTAGGACTTCCTCTCTTTTTAGTCCCAGTTTCCGCTTCCAATTCTCTTTCATACTTCTCTCTCCCTCTCATTTGCCATTTCAAATGGGCTCAGTGCAGGGATAATGAGGGAAATTCGATGGCCTGTGTTGTTCAGGAGGTCTGACTAGATGATCTAATGGTCCCTGCTGGCCTTAAAAGTCTATGAAACCATTACCGCCTCCCTGGTCAGTCCGCGCTCGGAACCCTTTCTCATCCACTTGGCTCTTTGTCCTGCTTCCTGCATCATTGTTGCCAGCATCTAGAAGATCCTAGGATGGGAGTGGAGCCAGGGAACTCTGCCAGTAATCTGTGAAGCAGAACAGAATCTGGGTGTTTCTTCTGCATGGCTGATGAAAAGTAAGCACTTGGGGTTCTGTCCAGTGAGCTGAAAAGGGAGGACATTGGAGACCAAAACAATTGATTGGACCACCTCGTCTGGTATCCTGTCTTCAATGCTGAATGCTTCAGAGGGAGGTGTAAAACCTCCCATAATGCATCTCTTTGTGCAATGCTATGCAGAACGTGGAGGAAGAAATTTCTTCCTGACCCCAGCCAATGATTAGTTTATGACCTGAAGCATGAGGATTGAGAGCCCTTACATTGTAGAGGAACACAACAACCTCTGTCAATTACCCTCTCTTTAAGCAGTTGCTGGCCAGTAATGGTTTCAGAAGAGAAAATCACTCCAAGGATGGAGGCTGGGGAGAGATGTATTTTACCCTGTCCCCAGCCTATGGGCCAGTATCTGTGATGGCTGGAGGGTTGACTTATGCAGGAAACAAAGACCATCAGACAACTCCCACCCAGAGAGAGATGCACAGATTGGTATCTGAGGGATGAATTCAGCCCTGTGGGATGACTAAATTGTCTTTACGAATTTGGCTAAATGATAGCAAAGAGGGTGAGGGGACTATGCAAACCTTCTAAAGTACCTGTAGGCTGTAAATAGCAAGCACGAGGGAAGGTGAATCAACGGGGTTTATAACTCTGAATTAAAATCAAGAAATTAACCAAGGGAAAAGTTGGGCTGAGTATAAAAACCCACTTCCTAATACCTAGGTCTATTATACAGGAGAGCACTCTCCCAAGGGGAACGAGTGCTGGAGGCCACGTCACTTGAATTATTTAAAACTAGACTAGATGAGGCCCCTGGAGTTGGCAGCGTAAGGAATAATCCTGCATTGGCCAGGTCTGAGGAGAGCAGAGAAGATATTGCCTGTTGGGGCTCTTCCATCCCTCGTCTCTGTCAGTAGGAAAGTGCACAGTCTTGTGCCGTGCTTATGAGCGCCCTGCTGAGCCAGACCCAGCCAGGGTGCTCACTCGTTGGGACGTCTGCTGACTGGAGCAGACGTAGACAATTAGAAGCCTCCAGGCTTGCTGTGTTTGAGGGCACATCCTGCATGTTACCACTTAAACTGGGATTGCCATGGAATCTTTTTGGCAGCTTGAGAGGAGGGCTTTCCTCTTGGCCTGACCACGCAAGTAGGGGCCACACCGAGAGTTTCTTGGCTGGAAGGCGATCTCTGCTGGCTTACATGCAGTAGGAAGTGGACATGTGCATGTGAAGCAAGACCCTCTGCTGACTGTCCCTGTGACTCTGCTCCCTAGCCTATTCCCATGTGGTGGAGAACACGGCTTTCTTTGGAGACGTGGTTCTGCGCTTCCCCAAAATCGTCCACCATTACTTTGACCGCAACTCCAACTGGAACAACCTCGTCCGCTGGGGTATCAGCTTCTCCAACCAGACAGGCGTGTTCGATCAGGGACCTCACTCCCAAGTGCTTGGATTGGTAAGGCTCTGCACTCAATCATCCTGACTCCCGGCATGTCCGGCCCCCGGAGGCAGGGGACAGGCCAAATGGAGGGGGAGATGACTGCGGTTATTGGACTGGAGAAATGGGGAGAGAAGGGAATGGAGAGAAGTGAGTCGAGAGGGGGAGAGATGGGGTTGGAGGAGAGGGAGGAATAAGAGAGGTATGGCAAGGCATGGAGCAGTAGGGTGAGACATGCTGCTCTCTAGCACTGACTTTCTTTTGATCCACAGATGGCTCAGGAGCTGGGAATTAGTGAGAAGTCTCCGGATTACCGGAATCCCTTTAAAACCGACCATTCCGAGGTAAGACAGCAAAGCCACGAGTCATTCCTTGTGCATGTTTCCTCCTCCACCTTTATCACATGCTGAAGGCAGCTGGTTTGGGAATGGAAAGGCCAAACGTTCGGGGCTGTTGACGCCTGGGATGGAGGTGGGGGAGGATTCTAAGTTCACACCAAGCCATTTGTGTTGTCCATGATGGTGGCACCATTTGGTGAACAGTCTGATCATGCCCTTCCCTTCCCCTCCCTCCCAGCCCATGGAGCAGTGCCGGCGACCCCTCCCTACAGGCTCGCAATGCTCCAGCTCCAGAGAGTGAATTCCTTTTACTGCTGAATGCATGAGATGGACAGCAGTATGGGAAAAGCAGGTCCATGCACTCTGCCGTTTGCCCTCAAAGGGCTGCGTTTGGGCCTGTCTGTCCTGTCGGACACAGCTCTTCCCGGAGCCTGGTGCTGTGTCCAGATTGACTGCTGAGTCCTGGTCTTTCAACACCGTTCCCCCGCAGAAAGCTTTCCATAGCGTTTGGCAGAGAATGATCACGTGGCAGTAAGGCAAGGAGCCATCCCTACTGCCTACAGGCCCTGCTGCCCTCGCAAACCCAACTCTCTCCCTTCTCTCTGATGGTCCACATTTGGCTCCACCATAGCCTCAGAGTTGGGGGGCCCCTTCCACTGTCAGTGTGGCTAGGAGAGTCGGGACGCTGACCTTACGGAAGTGCCTTGGGCATATCGCTTAATCTTTCTATTCCTGAATGTCCCTATCGGTAGGATGGGGGCAGTCGTACCTGCCTCACAGAATTAATTGGGCTTGATTTGCCTCTTGCTTAGCGTCTGGTCTAAAGCCCACGGGAGTCATCAAGAGTCTATCCATGGGTTTTGGATCACCTGCTTTCTCCACTGACATCAGTAAGGCTACAACTGTCAGAAGGGAGTGAAGACTCTCCCCTCTTTACGGATTAAAAGGCTTAATGAATTAATACTGTAAGGCTTCCCGAGACTGCTGAGGCATTGGGATTGCTTTTCCTGTCTCCACCTGTACGGCCTGAGGAGCTGAGCTCCTCCTTGTGCTTTCAGTTTTTTCCCAGTGCAGACACGTTCCAGAAGGCCCTGCGAGAGGAGGAGAAACGGAGAAAGAAAGAAGAGAAACGGAAGGAGATCCGCAAGGGGCCCCGCATCTCGCGCTCGCAGTCGGAGTTATAGTGTTGCCTTGTTGCTGAGACCTCTGCTGGCGGGAGATGCTGCGTCTGGAAGCAGAGTGTCCTACTCCCTCAGCAGCCTCAGGAGAAGGCCAGGCGGGTCACCTTTAATTTGTTTAATGGTTTTTGTTTTCCTTTTTTCTGTGGTGTATCGGACAAGGACTGGATTGAATCCTGAGAAGGGACTGGACACAGATCCTGGATACAACCCCCCCGTGGGAAAGCTCTCCATAGCTATTGGCATATGGAGGGTCCAGCAGAGAACATCCATTGGGTGCATGCACTGTATGGCTTTCCTGATACTAACAACGAGACTGCCTGGAGGCAGGGAGGGATTAGAGTGGTACCCGCCCCCCTGGAACCACAATGCAGGATACAGGGCATAGTTATACCTGTCAGAGGGAAAGCATGGTAGGTGTGTGGTTAGACCAGATACCCACAGGCCTTGGGAATCTTCAGTTACTGGAGAAATACAACGTATCATGTATTAAACATGCTCCCTTCCCCCTGGAAATGGGGGATAGGTGGTGTAACTCAGCTGCTCCAAAGGGGATGGCGCTTTTGTATGGTTCAGTTAGCCAGCTAGTCTCTCCCCTGCCACTTATACCAAATCCTGCATTGTTGGAACCTCCATCCACAAATCAGATCTATCCTTTCTAGATGGCTGTTTTATTAAAGAAACACAATTTAAAAATGTCTAAACAGACCATTGGCTGATCTGGATTGGAGAGAGCCAACAAGGGTGAACCCCCACCTATGTAGTGGGAGGCAGCCCACTTTCCCAGGGCTGCAGGAGGAAAGGGTTTTTTGGGGGAGGGGGGACTGGGTGAAGGAGAGGGGGGCTGCTGTGCATGCAAGGACTGACTGAGCAGGCTCCAGAGAGTCTAACATCACCGTAAGGCCTCCCAACAAAGGATCTGGAGTAAAGACTTGGCTTGAACTGCCAAAAAAAAAAAAAAAAAAGTGTCTCCTTGTGGTGGCTTGCATGAGCTGAACTTGTGGTTTCTGGTCTCGGCTCAGTTCCTGGCAAACAGGTGCCCACATGACAACCACCAGGGCCACTGTCACTCAGTGGGAACCTCAACAAAAAGACCAAGGATTGAATAAGCTATGGAGGCAGAACACCTCTTCCCCACCTTCCCCCTAGAGAATCCCACTTGCTCTGGATTAGAGGTACGTTGTTGGGGGGATGTGAAGCCCAAACTGTGACTACCTTTACTGTACTTCTTTTGGGGCTAAAGAGGGGACCTCAGACTCCATGGGTGCCAGTTGGGCACTTTGTCTCACTAACTTCACTTAGTGCTTTGGGTTGTGGGTTTTTTTAATGACCTTTATTTTGCTGTGTTGAAATGAAAAGCTACCCACCTACTAGATCACCGTGGCAGGATGACCTGCCACTACATAAACAGTGGGAAGAAAGAGAGGTGATGATCATGTGTTCTGTCAAAAATGGATTCTTTCCATTGGACCAAGCAACCGACTGTAGATTTAAACGTCCCATCAGAGTTAGTGTGAGTGCACTATTACTGACCTGCTGCCTTACTGTCTCAGAGCAACAAGCCTTCTCTTTTGCATGTGCAGCTATTCCATACAGGCATTTTCTTGTAAGTGTACTAGAAATAAGCTGGTTTCTGACTGATGTTCATTTTAACTGTCATCAGTAAGGTGAAGGTTAGTGATCCAGCCTTGGGCTCAATGCAGCTAACGCTCTAGTCCAGATCCAGAGCTGGTTGCCAGTTAAATGAATTTGATAGATCTCCTCCAGATCCCCAGTGGACGTTTGCACAGAAGCCAAATTTTATGGAGGCTCTGTATCAAGTGGTACTCACTGCACAGGGGCTCACGACTGGAGCTGCGGGGGATGCTGCAGGTCGGGATTGATGGCCGTTGGCAGAGCTGTGCATGAGTAGCTTGTGCAGCGTTCGCCTGGTTCCAGCTAGCGCTGTCAGCCCCTTGCTGTCTTGAATTCGAGAACTGAAATTTACTCTCTCACGATTTGTTTTTGATGTATTTCCAGTTGCTGATCAAATCACACACCCCTAGCTCGTTCTTGCTGGGAGAGTATCCTTCTGTGGGGAATAAGGGACTCTATCAGGGGATGCTGTAGTCTGACTTGCTGCCTTCAGGCTATTTTACATGGCCAGAGATGAGAAATGTTTATTTTTAAATGAAGAGCCAGTTACATGTGTTTTGTTCCTTGGACATGCATTGAAAGAGGAAGCCATTTTTTTTCTTGAATAAATCAGAATTTTTAAAATCAAACCATTCCTCGTTAGTGTTTCAGTGGGAGCTATTTTGAACCAAGGCATGCCTGGGGGTGTGTCTGGGATGGGAATGGGTATTGGGGCTGTTGAGAACCTCCTACATTTTAGAGGCTGGATTGGTGCTGAGATACAATTGGAAGAGTTCCCTTGATCCTATCTGGTTACCTGCTAAATTAGTTACTGTAGCACTTTAAAGATGAATCTTCCTCTAAAATATACTGTGTGTCTATATTCCAAAAATCCTGTCCCACAACCACCAACTGCCATCTTCAGACTGACACAAATACCCCTGGGGTGTCTCATTTAACATACACAGTACTATAACTTTGAACTTTTTAATGGTACTCTTTCCCCATACTCCACCAACCTTCCTTGGCATCTAGGGCCAGATTTTCAAAGGTATTTAGGGGCCTAGTGGGATTTTCAAAATGCCCAAGCAAGCTAGTCACCTAACTCCCATTGGTTTCAGTGGGATTCAGGGGCCTAACCTGCTTAGGTGCTTTTGAAAATCCCATTAGTGTCTATAGCCTGCATCTTTAAGCACTAAATACATTCTAAAATCTGGCCCCTCCTGGCTGCCATGCTAGATCAGACGTGGTCTATCCCCTATGGCTATCCCATCTCCTGTTCTGCACCATCAGAGCTCTCGTGGGGAAGACATGCAACCCACAGGGCCTGCACTTACCCTTGCTCCTTGCTGGTTTCTCATGCAGTTGGGGAGAGATTTGTTGCTTGCATCTCTCCTTGTTCTCCCTTGTATGTATACCTTTGCTCCCTCTCCCAAAGAAAGGATAGGGCTCCAGAAACCAATGTTCAGGTATTATTTTGTTCTGCAGTAGCATCCAGGAGCTTGAGTCGGGAACTAGAACCCCATTGTGCTAGGCGTTGTACAAACAGAAGAAAAAAAGATGGTCCCTATCCCAAAGAGCTTACAGTCTAAGTATAAGACAAGAGACGATGGGTAGAGAGAGAGGGAGGGGAATACCAGGAAACAAGACAATACTGATCAGCATGACAGGAAGTGTTCTCAGCTCACCAGCAGCCTGTTGGCAAGGTTTTTTGTAGGCATCACAGCAAAAGAGTTTCCAAGAGGGAGCTGGAGGTGGACAGTGAGGTGACCTTGGAGATGTTTATGGGGCTCTGGCTCCAAGTGTGAGGGGCAGTACAGGCAAGAGCAAGGAGGTGATTGTCTGAAAATGAAACAAGCGGACAATGAAGGCCGGAAAAATGGAAGCAGAAGTTGACATCTCATAGTGAATGAGAGACAATAGCAAGGGTGGGGATAGGCTATAAAGGTATCTGATGATGGTGCCCAGCTGCTGTAGCAGCTTGGGTTATGATTGCCTCCGAGCCCACAGGTGAAATAAGACTATGCCTGATCACTACTAGCCTGATTTGTCAGAGGTGTCGAATACCCACAACTGGCATTGATTCAATGGAATCTATAGGAGCTCAGCACCTCTGAAATCCAGGTCCCCAATGGTTGGGACCAAGGCAAATAAAGCAACTGTTGGAAGTGGTGCTCTCCTTCCCATGCTTGGTACTGACCTTATGTCCCAGCATGGTGCTTTGGTTGTGCTGCTGGAGGCACCATCTTTTGACTGGATAATGAAATGGAGACCCAAGTGTGTGGGGTCCCTGAAGATCTGATGACACTCTTGCAAAAGCAGGGATACAAATCCCTGGTCAAATTTCAATTTGGGCTAATTTACCTTTGCCTCTCAAGCCACTCCTGGCATCTGAGCGGGATATAGGTGGCCAGATACTTCAGAGCCTGGGTGCAAGGGGGATGGAGGAAGACTCTCCCATGTGAGGTGGGCCACTGCTTGCAGCCCCCTCCAAAATCTGTACTGCAGCAAAGATGCACGATTTGACACAACAGACAGCTTCATGTTTGTCAGTCCTCTGAATGACAGCTCTTCCAACAGCCAAGCATATGGCCAGCTAGTTCTGTTGCTTGCTTCTACTACTGTCATAGTTGGAGATGGAAGGGGGCAGGAAGGCCTGACAGAGTATTTGCTTACCAAGAAGGTATATAGGCTAGAAAGCAATGAGCAGGACCAACAGTCAGCAGTGATGGCACAGCCCCCCATTCTTGATTCTCAGCTGGTTAGTTGTGATCCTCTCCTTCTGGTGGTGTGTTGATTGGAAGCGCTGGGGAGGTGCAAGCCCATTCCAGTTCTCTGTATCTGACTTTCCACCAACATGCGTTTGCTCAGAGGATGCCACGAGCAGCACTCCACAAATTCCCTCATTGGAATCCAATCTCTCATGGGTTGGTAACTGGTTAAAAGATAGGAAACAAAGGGTAGGAATAAACGGTCAGTTTTCAGAATGTAGAAAAGTAAATAGTGGTGTCCCCCTAGGGTCTGTACTGGGATCAGTCCTATTCACCATATTCATAAATGATCTGGAAAAAGGGGTAAACAGTGAGGTGACAAAATTTGCAGATGATACAAAAGTACCCAAGATAATTAAGTCCCAGGCAGATGGCGAAGAGCTACTAAAGGATCTCTCAGAACTGGGTGACTCAGCAACAAGAAGGCAAATGAAATTCAGTGTTGATAAATGCAAAGTAATGCACATTGGAAAACATAATCCCCACTATACATATCAAATGATGGGATCTAAATTAGTTACCACCACTCAAGAAAGATCATGGAGTCATTGTGGATAGTTCTCTGAAAACATCCACTCAATGTGCAGTGACAGTCAAAAAAGCAAAAAGAATGTTGGGAATCATTAAGGGATAAAAAATAAGACAGAAAATATCATATTGCCTCTATATAAATCCATGGTATGGCCACATCTTAAATACTGTGTGAGATGTGCTCACCCCATCTCAGAAAAGATATATTGGAATTGGAAGAGGTTCAGAAAAGTGCAACAAAAATTATTAGTGGTATGAAGCATCTGCCATATGAGGAGAGATTAATAAGACTGGGACTTTTCAGCTTGGAAAAGAAAAGACTAAGGGGGGATATGATAGAGGTCTATAAAATTATGACTCGTGTGGAGAAAGTAAGTAAGGAAGTGTTATTTACTCCTTCTTATAACACAAGAACTAGGGGGTCACCAAATGAAATTAATAGGCAGCAGGTTTAAAACAAACAAAAGGAAGTATTTTTTCACACAACGCAAAGTCAACCTGTGGAACTCCTTGCCAGAGGATGTTGTGAAGGTCAAGACTATAACACGGTTCAAAAAATAACTAGATAAATTCATGGAGCATAGGTTCATCAATGGTTATTAGCCAGGATGGGCAGGAATGGTGTCCCTAGCCTCTGTTTGCCAGAAGCTGGAAATGGGCAACAGAGAATGGATCACTTGATGATTACCTGTTCATTCCCTCTGGGGCACCTGACATTGGCCACTGCCGGAAGACAGGATACTAGGCTAGATGGACCTTTGGTTTGACCTAGTATGGCTGTTCTTATGTTCTTTTTGCCTCCTGGGACACGATGCAGAGGAGTTGGGAAGACAGATGAGAAGGAGCAGTTGCAAATGACTGAATATACGATAACCTTTCGAAAAACATTCAGACTCTTTGTTTTAGAGAGTCTCATTTTTGCATAGCTACTCATGTTACAGATTGGTTGCTCCACTCTGCAAGGGAAGAGGTTTGCCTGGTAAGATTTCTGTCTCCTTGCTCTGGTCAAACATGGTCCATCTGCAGTGCTGAGAATCCATGGGTAGGAGTTCATTTTGGAAATGTCTCCATTCACGTGTCTTGTGCTAACAGCTGGTTTTGCAGGGTTACATTTCAGCTGCGTCATATACAGGGAATGGGGTGGCTATGCCACCTGGTGGTGTGATCACCTCACATCTTGTATTATACTAAGCAGAGTTGGGTCTGATTTGGAAAATAGTTGGATGGGAGACTTCCCAGGAAAATCCAAGGTGTTGCAGGAAGTATTATTTGTAATTGATGGTGGTCATCCTTTAGAGTCTATAATAAACCAGTGCCCCAGAACAGTGCTAGAAGAGCAGTGTTGCGGTTGTCTTTCAGATGGCACACAAACAGAGAGGCTCTAAGTTCTAATGATCACCAGAACTTGAAACAGACTCCATGGCACATTCCATAAAAGTAGGGGTTGTAGCCCCAATGGTCTGGCTAAACTTTAATTGGGAAGTTGCATTCTGCTGATCAAAACTCTCCCCACAATTTCAATTGGATGCTATTGTCTTCACTTCTTGTACTGAACTGTTGTGCAATGCTGCTATTAAATGCCTGCTCTATTTCACTATTAATTATTACTATTTTTTTATATAGTACTATAAGGTTATGCAGCACTTTACTTCTAGATCAATGTTTTCTACCCACAGAACTGACTCCCAAACTATGACCAACACAACGCACAGGCAATGATTCAGGATGGGGAGGATGTGGTGATTATTAATGAGGAAGAGGGAGGAGAGACGGCTGGACAAAGAGATTTGGAGGAGGATGACGACAGGGATACAATAGGAAAGAAGGATATAGAGCTGCGGGGGAGAGGGAGAGAATATAGAAAAAAGGAACAGTAAACTGAGAGGACTGGGAAGAGTTTAGATGGTGGGTGAGGAGTTGCTAAGGGAAAGTGAGAGCAGAGGTGTAGGTGGGGAATTACATAAGGCCTTGCATATTAACATGAGCTTGAATTGGATGTGTTGAGGCAGGAAGCCACAAGAATAAGAAGGCATCACTATGGAGCAGAAGGAGACAAAGATGACATTACTAGTGGTATTTTGGACACATTGAAGAGGAGAAGGTTACAACAATAAGGGCAAGAACTGACCATGATTTTAATGGTGGGAACAGAAAGGAAAAGGTGGATTCTGGTGATAATTAAAAGGAAGAAGCGACAGGACTTAGCGAGAGCCTAAGTGGTGGGTGTGTTCCTGGGAACACGAGGGAAAAGGCAGATTAGAAAAGATCAGAGGCAGTAAACTGAATGTTGTTAGACTCCATAGAAAAAGGGGTCTTAGCAAAGAAGACGATCCAGCATGAGAGCACTGAATTAGATAGAAGAGGAGCTGTGACAGAAGGGAGAGCTAGGGAGGAGAGCCAGGAGAATGGAGTGATTTATAATACAAAGGCTGCAGTGAGGTAAGGAGCCTGGAAAGAGGTTTTTAACTATATAGAGAACATGTGTATTTCAGGATCTATGGGAGGCTCGTGTAGAATGCACCATGACCAGGTGAGGCACAGGCAGCTGCATGAAGCTGGTTTAACCTTAACCAGCTAGAGGGCCTAAAGTTGTTCTTATTTTACTCTAGTGAAACTCCAATGTACTATTGCCAGCCCCAGACATTCAAAGATCATGAGTCAGGTCCCAAAAAATCACAGAGATTGGCTTTAAAATCATGAGAATTAAAAAAATAATAATTAAATTTGACTTCTGGTTTCTGAGCCTTTAGGAGCACTCAGGCACAGGTGCCAGCTTCCTCATTTCCCCCAGTGGTTGCTAGATCTTTGCTCTGCCCCAGGCCCCGCCCAACTCCACCCCTAACTCCAAGGCCCCACCCCTGCCTCCCTCACCTTTTCCTGCCCCCCTCCATCCCCTCCCCTCCCCTCCAGCATCTCCTGCACCCTGCTGTTTGGGAGGCGGGGGAGGAGCTGATTGGCAGGGCCGCTGGTGGGTGCTGAGCACCCACTATTTTTCCCCATTGGTTCTCCAGCCCCAGAGTACCCATGGAGTCAGCATCTATGCACTCAGGTCACATTTGCAATACTTTCTCTGCTATCAGGAGGGCTAGAAACTTACCCTTTTTATATGAAAGCTGAAAATCTCACAATCACTTGCCTCCAGGATCTGGGGCAGTAAGTAAAACACCAAATATTATGAGACTCATAATAAAAATAGAGTAAAGGGACAACAAGATGACCTTTGACTGCACTGGAATTACTCTTCGTTTCGGGTAGTTTTCACTGCAGCATTAACTTGGGTGATTGGCACCCAAATTAGCCTAGCCTGGGCAAGAGCAGCCATGCTGAAAAACCATATCCAAGCTACTGTGTCTTTACTGGTGCTGCACTGTGGTAGCTCTTGCCAGGAGGGCATGTTACTGGGCCAAAATTACCCTGTTGGCATTATATTGTGGGCTTGACTTGAGATTTTTGAATGCTTCAGATTGATAATACATCCATGCCTCTCGCCTGCCTTGCCATTCCCCCGTCCCTCGCCTACCCCTTCACCTTCCCCGTCCCTCGCCCTCACCACACCCGCTGTTCCCCCTCCCTCCCTGTCACCACACCAGCAGCCCCCCACCCTCGTCACCACACCCGCTGCCCACCTCCCCCTCTCCACGCCCGCTGCCCCCCCCCTCACCACACCCGCTGCCCCCCACCCTCGTCACCATGCCCGCTACCCACCTCCCCCTCCCCACGCCCGCTGCCCCCTCCCTCCCCACACCCGCTGCCCCCCCACCCTCGTCACCACACCCGCTACTCACCTCCCCCTCCCCACGCCCGCTGCCCCCCTCCCTTCCCACACCCGCTGCCCCCCACCCTCGTCACCACACCTGCTACCCACCTCCCCCTCCCCACGCCCGCTGTCCCCCCACCCTCGTCACCACACCCGCTACTCACCTCCCCCTCCCCACGCCCGCTGCCCCCCTCCCTCCCCACACCCGCTACCCACCTCCCCCTCCCCACACCTGCTACCCACCTCCCCACGCCCACCGCCCTCCATCCCCATCCCTCCCCCACACCCGCTGCCCACCAGGCCACTTCGCCCTTGTCCCAGATTCGTCCTGCCTCTTTAAATCCTACTTCGGACTAATGACTAAGCAGCGTTCTGTCCCCGCCCCCTCATGCATATTCCACCTGGGAAGGAGGCAGGGCTCGGCGCCCGTATGCTAATCGCAGCTGCTGATCGCTGACGTGCAATCACACCACGAGCCGCCTCGCCCGCTGATTGGCTGGAGGAGACCTGGTCTCATTGACAACAAACCGAGGAAGCGCGCGGCCCTGGCGCCTGGCACGCAGGTGGGGGCGGGGCTGGCCCAAGATGGCGGTGGGTGCCGGGAGCCTGGGCTGAGGTGGTGCCCGGGCGGGGGTGGGCTCGTGTGCGGAGCCGGGATGGAGACCCGCGAGCTGGGGATGGAAACCATGGAGACCCTGACCGAGCTGGGGGACGAGCTCACGCTGGGAGACATCGACGGTGAGAGCGAGGAGTCCGCAGGGCAGGGAGCCCGGGCTGTGCCCGCCCCTCGGGGGGAGGGTGTGTGCCTGGAGGTGGTGCACACGCTGCATAAATCACCCGTGGAACTCATTGCCAGGGGATGTTGTGCAGGCCAAAAGTGTAAGGGGGTTAAAAAAGAGCTAGATAAGTTCATAAAGGATAGGTCCATCAAGGGCTATTAGGCAGGGATGTGACCCCGTGCACTCGGAGACCCTAAAGCTCTGATTGCCAGAAGCTGGGACTGGGTTGCAGGGGTTGATCGCTCCATAATTGCCTTGTTCTGTGTGTGTCTCTCGGTGCTCCGGTACCGGCCACTGTCAGAAGACCGGCTACTGGGCTAGATGGATCATTGGTCTGACCCAGCATGCCATCTCTTAGGTGGTTGGTGTATGGGGGGGTCCTGACATATGCCCAGGCTCTGCCCACCTCACTGGGGGGTACACCAAGGGGCACTACCATGTGTGTGGAGAGAGATGCTGATGTGTGACTGGGCTGTGGTTGCTTCTGATGGTGGCCTCAGCATGTGTGATTTCAAGTTTTGCCCCCTCCCTTCTAAGGTATGTAGTGGGTGTATGGCAAGCTTGTGGCCCCTCCCTTTCTCTGATGGGGAGAGTGATGTGTGCGGCTGCTTAAGCCTGAGTCTTCCTCCATAGAGTAGCTGGCAGGGGAATGAAATGTGTGGGGTTCACTAAGGCGCATGTGGCCATTCTGTGGCCATCCACTCTGGGGTGTGTAGCATAGGTGTGACGTATATGTGGCAAGCCTGTGATCACCTGCACAGTATCTAGCGGGGCAAAATCATTCAGTAGACTTGCAGGGTGTGTGATAAAACTTGCTCCTTTAGATACGTCGCTTCCTCTTATGATATGTGTATGATGTGCATTGTGAGGCCACCCCTGCAGTCCTGGATACATGTGCCTGCCTAGACAAATTTATGTACCCACCTAGGAATATCGGCCTGTTATAGATATGAGTCATGTGTGGTGAAACTGTCCCCATCCCACCCTAGGCAGGCATGCAACGTGTGTGTCCTGTTCATTGGTCTTCCCATGATGTGCCTGTAGCATCCTGTGTGCCTCCATGTGAAATAGTACTGACTTGAAGAAAAGGAGTACTTGTGGCACCTTGGAGACTAACAAATTTATTTGAGCATAAGCTTTTGTGAGCTACAGATCAGCTAGCATGGTAGCTGCACCCTAGAAACTTGCTTTCTGTTAGTGTCAGGGGACTTCCTTAGGGGATAGAGGTGTGCCTGCTTGCTTTCTTCCTGTATCCCTATTGACTACCTTGTTGTGTTATGGGTGTGTAGAATGTCTCTAGAGCAGCATGTATACCAGTCTGTCAGTTTAAGACACTTATTTAAGAGTCCACAGTGTGGAACGCTCTATCTAAAAATGCTGCTACTTTGATGTGTGGGAACAGTCCTGTCACTTGATGAACAATCTTGTTTAACTTGTACACGCTGTTCGTTTGTTTTTGTTTAATGTTTTTCAAGTGAATGACTCACTGTGGATGGTGCTCGGATACCCTGGTGGTGAGTGTGGTATAGGAACCTATATGGAACATATTAGAATAGTGCCCTTTCGTTCTGGGACAGGTGCTCTGTCCCAGGTCTGGTAGGTCCTGTCGCTTTTTTCTAGTTCTTGTTTTTAGCTTCTTGCCAGTACTACCCAGCAGTAATAGGGATTAAAATATCTTTCTTAGAATCAAAGAAATTAGAGATGGAAGAGCCCAATTAAGTCGCATCTTTTCTCCCAGCACCACCCTTGCTGAAATCAAGGCTTGGCTGTTTCCAACAGCAGATTCCCCAGGGCTTTTTCAAAGTCAGTTTCAAACGACTCAAGTGATTTGGCTTCCACTAATTGCTATGAGAGGTTATTCTACAGATCATGTACCGTACTGTTAGAAAAGTTTTCCCTTCGTTCAGTTTCATCTTGTTGCTCCTTGTTGCATCTCTTTGGATCACTCTAAACATTTCTACCTCTTCTTTACTGTTTATACTCTTCATTTTGTAGAGAACTCAGATGGTGGGGCAGTGCCAGAGAGGATGGGAATCTACTTTCCAGCAACCTGGGGCAACCAAAAACTTAGCTTCAACAAATGAGAGCTAATTACTTACTGCTTGACATACAGCTCTTGTTGATTCCCCAGGGGCTGAAAATGAAAACTGACCTGCAAAAGACAGTGGAGATTTGCCAACCTGGCCTGCTATTTGGCTAACTGTCTTTTCTTGCTTTGCTCACCAGTTGTGCCCTTGGGTGGATATGGCTGAGGCAGTGGGTGTCTAATGGGTGCAACACAGGATTGAGTCAGATGTCCTTGAGTAATAACTGCAACTGATTTGCAGTGTAGCCTTGGGCAAATCAGTTGTTGTTTCTCTCTGCTTCCCAGTCTGTAAAATGGGGGTCATATTCTTATTTTACAAGATTGTTGTAAGGTTTCATTACAGTAATTAGTGGTTATGATGTACACTGAAGATTGAGTTACTCCATGTGAGTATAAATAACATATGCTCTCCCTGAGGAGCGGCATGGGATGCAACTTACAGCTTGGACATAGAGGCAAGAGGCAAATTCTAATCAGTCTGCAGTCAGTGTTCTGGTTGCACTCATGATTATGTTCAGTTCAAAGCAAAGGAGAGGCTTATCAGGGAGGGAAGGAAAGCCCAGGAGCCTTTCTTCCTTCAACAAATTGTGGTTCTATGTGCCTAGCCACTGATTTCCACCAGCTCAGTGGTTTGGTTTTCTTTAAAACTTGGCAGCAAAGGTGATGTTTAATGTTAATTTTTTGTATTTAATAGAAATGATTTGAATAGATTATTTAAAATTAAATTTGAAATTGACTGATATATTTTTTAAAAATAAACCTGTATTTATTTAAATAAAAAAGCAAAATTCCGGTCACCATCCAAGGAGGAGAGAGAAACATAATTCAAGTGTTGGAATAGTTCTTTGCATTTGTTTAATTGGTAAAGAGCTCAGCTTCTTTACTGATGTGATTGTGGTGGACTCAATGTCATAGGTGGACTCAATGTCACAACGTTTTGTTGACATTTTACTGGTACAGGGTTGCCTAGAACTGTGTTCTGTAGTAACTTGTCTTGTTCCTCTTTAGTGGTTCACTCCTTCCAAACACATAAGGGCATATATAATCTTTGCAAAATAAGAGGTTCATCGTTTAGTTGCTAGCTGTTGGCAGCCTTCCATATTCCTGAAATCTTATTTTCTGGCTTATGCAGTTTGCGTGGTTATTTTGCAGGTTTCCTCTCTCCTTCTTTGCTTTGGCAAATAGGTTTTAGGAGGGAGAGTTTTCACCTGGCTTTGTGTTTCTTACAATTCTTTGTATTTTATTCTCCTTATTGTACTTCTGCTAGCAAAGCTATATAGTTTTTGGAAAATGTTTTTTTCCATATGCAACCAAATTTCCTGAAATTCATCCTTTGGGGTTTTTTTGTTTTTGACTTTTTGGTCAAATTCAGGTTAGACAGCACTTGGTTACTGATAAAAGTGGGATTTGACTTGTTGATGAAGCAATATATTTTTAAACAAAAAACTCCTAAGATTCCAAATCAGTAACTTCAGAACTGTGAATAAATGCTCTTTAATATAAAATAGTTGAAAATCAGCACCTAAATAGGAACTACCATGCCAGAACAAAACCTTGTCCAATTTAGACCTGTTACCTGCCTCCAATAATAGCCGCTGATGGATTTTTCAGAGGAAACTGAAAAGCCTTGTTGTGTAAGACTACAGTGATAAGCATGGTGGGTATTTTATTCCTGACCCCAGCTGGTGATCAGTTTGACAGCTTATGAGGATAAATATCTTTTGTCATTTTATCCACGTTAGCACCGATGTAGATGTTATCCTTATTTACAAATGTTAAATTTTCTTGACATTTTCCTACATGCTTCAATAGTATTTTGTGACAGGTTCATTGGATGCTGCATAAAAATGTATGTCCTTCATTCAGTGGCCAAAACCGCAATTAGATTAGTCTTTTGCCCCATCTGGTATCTGTTTCCCTCAGATAGCTGATGTGCAGATGGAAAGTAAATTATTGGGCATCATGCAGCCAAAGTAACATCAACTTATTTTTGATGTATAACTAGGCTGAGAGGGGGGGAAAAATCCATTTGGGCCTCCCAGACTTGACAGTTTTTTTTTCTTTAAAATAGATTATCCTCATTCTTGGGGATTTATCCCATCAATTTACTGATGTGCCCATTGGGTAGAAGTGAGACAGATTAATATGGTAAAAGGCATAGAGGATGCAAAGGTGCTGGATAATATTTACTTGCTTTTCTGCCATGGAGGCTTTGAAAATTAATTAGTTAATATGTATGTGGCATTTTGAAGGAGTGAAGTCCTATGTAAATGCGGAGTATTAAGAGCTCTTCTGCTGTGTCTGTACAAACTGAGCCAACATCTTATGAAGAGCTCTTGTTTCCCCTACACCCCTACCTAGCCACCAAGGCAGCCTTATGGACTTGTTGCACTCTGCAGGATAAAATGTAAGGATCTCTAGGTTAGATCCTTTTAGGGAGCAGCGATGCTTTCATTTCTAATGTCTTTTTCTTTGTTTCCATTGTTAATGGATCAATGCTTGCATTAGATTAATGATTGCTGTAGAACTCTAGCCTGGTTAGAAGGGACATGTATTGCAGGAGATCATGAGGCATGTTTATTATTAAAATAAGCACCTTTTAAAAAAAAAAAAATCTAAGAACTATATGTGGGCATTTCTTCCTCTCACCAAAGCCCTGGAGGATGATGTTCCACTAGGTTTTTGTCTTTTTCCCTTAGGTTTAAACTTTAACTTAAGCCAAATTCTTGTCCAAATTTCCCCAATTCTGAGGTGCTTATTGAGACAACTACCATTTATTTCCTTACGCTTCCCTAAAAGCTTGGTGGGAGAGTAACTGTTGGGTGATGCTCTGCAATTGTTTTGTTCCTATATGACATCTGATTGCCTCAGAAGGCTGCTGCGTTAAAATGTGGGTTTTTGTAGTGTCTGCGCTCATTTTGGAGATGGCTTTATTAATTCTTGTTTGCGTGGGAGTTGCGGAACAGGCTGCAGTCAGACTCCACGTGGGTAGATGCTGTTGCAGACTTTTCTTATGCAGCTCTTCTGCCTCTCACTCCTGACTGTAGCAACCTCCTCCCCACCACTGTTCTAGATGTGGCCCCTTGCTGTCTGCAAATACTACCTGTGTGTTTGTGTCATGTAGGCTCTCCTATTACAGTCCTGGATCACCCTGAACCTCTGTCCCCTCCCTCCCACGCTCACATAAGCTTCTGAACCTAACCTAATGAGGGTGGAGGAATGGAGCAGTATGAGGATAGCACTTAAAATGTTTTCTTATTCTTTTCAGAGATGCTGCAATTCGTCAGCAACCAGGCCGGGGAGTTTCCGGATCTGTTTTCAGAGCAGTTATGTGGCACCTTCCAGAGCAGTGGTGGAGGTAGCAGTGGTGGAACCTTGGACCATCCACTGCAGAGCTCATACAGCCAAGCACAGCTGCAGTCCTTCCCATCCACCGCTGCCTCTCCCCAGCTCCAGCCTGTGCAAGTCAAAGTGCCCCAGGCAACAGCACCTGCCCCTCAGAGATCTGCACCCCTTCTTCAGCCTCGTCCCCAGCTCCAGCCCCAGCTCCAGCAGCAGACTGTGATGATTACTCCAACTTTCAGCTCTGCTCCCCAGACCAGGTTCATTCAGCAACCGCTAATATACCAGAATGCAGCCACGAGTTTTCAAGGTAGTGCCTGGGGGCTCAGAACACTGTATTTTTTATTTTGTAGTCCTGAAAAAGAGCTACCTTTCAAAGAAAACTTAGGCATGATGGCTCTAGAGGATGCTGTTTTCCCAGTAATTCTAATTTATGACCTGGTCTTTGGGAAATCACTTGTATTGCATGAAGAGTTTCAATCTAAATGAAGTGTACTTTCACTCAGATTCCATGGGCAAGACAGGAAAACTCTAGTGTATGGGTTTCTATCTCTTTTCATATGATCTACTTGTGACTCATCTCCACTTGCTCACCTCAAATGTGGCCCTACAATCCTTTGCATTGGCTTCTTGGGGGGGCTTTGTAATTGCTGCTTTAGGAATTATGTCATAGTTTACTTTTGTAGTGCTCCTAGCTGTGGGAGCAAACCCAGGACCTGAACTCTCATCCTCTCCCGTATGGCAGTATGTTTTGCCACTAGAAGGTTGAGCTGTCTTCCCTCTGTGACTGCATCCAGGGCAATAAAATAAGGGACTAAGGCATGTGGTATGAGAGTTCAGGTACTCAGAGTAATACTTTTGGTGAGTAGGGGCTCTTCCCAGAAGGTTTAATTGGAACACATCTGACCTTAGTGCCTGGGAGCCCTAGTCATGGACCAGGACCCCTCTGAGCTAGGTGCTGGACAAACACGGAACACAAAGCTCTTGCCCTGGGGGGCTAAAATAATAATAATAATGAGCGCTCATTAAGGTCAGTCATCATAGTTCTCTATTGCATAGGCACTGGATTCTGTTCTCATTTCAGGCGCTAAGAGTTGATGCAAGGATAAGTCACATGGAGTACTAATGGCTGCATTGAAGGGAAGGCCGGGCAAGAGACTCTGTTATAACTCTAAGACTCTGTTATAACTAAAGCGTTCAGCAGACAAAAGGGTGCCCAATCTCTTCCTCCTAGGCTCTTGCCATTCAGCTGCTCCCAACTGGTCCCCACTGCATCCCAGATTCTTTTGTGCTAGGTCCAGTGCCATTAAGGGAATTGTGTGATAGTTCACAAGGTAGTGATGGTGCCATGAGTTACCTACTCGGCCGTTTACAGTCTTCCTGGGTGTCACAACCTCCAGACTGAGAGCCTCTCTGCTGTGCTATCCCTTACATCTTTTTCTCCTTTTCAGTACTTCAGCCTCAAGTTCAGAGTCTGGTGACCTCCTCCCAAGTTCAGCCAGTGACCATCCAGCAGCAGGTGCAGACTGTGCAGGCTCAGAGGGTGTTCACGCAGGCTGCCAATGGCACCATCCAAACGCTAACCCCTGCCACAGTCCAGACAGTAGCTGCTCCTCAGGTCCAGCAAGTTCCAGTAAGTAAAAATATGGAATATGCAAAGAAGGGAGTGTCTAGTGCCCTCAGCAAATGCAGTGTGGAGGGCACAACTTGCAGAACTTCAGGGATCCCCAGGATCCATCGAGGAGGATATTGCAGGAGCAGGCTTGGTTGCTTGACTGATCCAAGGATGGGGTGTGGTGCGTGGGGCTAGCTGAGACTTAGTTGCTTGATTGGTGCTGGGCTTACTCTGGGATCCTGAGTTGTTGGGTGTGGAAAGTGATTCTAACAAATCTTTCTGCCTTCCAAAAACATCTTGCTTTATTTAACTCAGACAAAGGAGCTCCTTATTGTGAACATACCACTTGGAATATCTGTCCTGTCACATAGCACGAGTAGATGTAGCACTGGGCAAACTTCACAAGGTTCTGTTTGACTAAGCATCTAAAAATCTGGCTGCATAGTTATGTTATCCTGTGTGTCTAAGTTGCTTTGGTCAGCCAAAACAGACTGGAAATCTCATGCTAGCAGTCTTTTTATGGTAGATTTCTAATTCTTCCTACTTCTGGTGAGGCTGCCAATAACCCGTCTGCTGCTTCTATTCCTGTTAAAATTTCACCGATGCAGCTATTAGAGCCTTTTCCACTGTGGACTTCTGCCATATGGAACATCTTCCTGTATTTCTCTGCTGCTTCATCTCTTATCAAATCTTTTGAAAATATATCCACAAGAGTAAAGGGATTTTTCTCCCTTTGCTGTTATGTGAAGTGCTTCACCATAGGGTATACGGTAGGGTATGAAAGAGATTACGGCGGTTAAGCAAAACTGTATCATGCCACTTCTTGTCCCACGCAGGATAAGGAATGGTGAAACAGCTGCAAAAATGGAAAAGCAAAGAAGAATATTTAGGATAAAGGGTAACCACCCTTTACTGTTGGCTTCAATTTGAGTGAAGTTTGGGTTAACTGGTTATTTCAGCCAAATGAGGTTAAAACCTGATTTTAATTTTCAGGCGATAGGTGAGAATAATGGAATCCTAGAAGAGACCTCGAGACGTCATTGAGTTCAGCACTCTGCAGGACCAAGTACACCTAGACCATCCCGGTCAGGTGTTTATATAACGTGTTCTTAAAAACCTCCAATGATGGGGATTCCACAATCTTCCCTTGGAAGCCTATTACAAAGCTTAATTACTAAGAAAAACTTTTTAACTATAAGGATATCTAATGTAAATCTCTCTTGTTGTTGTCCTACATTCAGAGGACATGGAGAACAATTGACCACCGTCCTCTTTATAACAGCCCTTAACCTATTTGAAGGCTGTTATCAGGATTTCCTCAGTCATCTTTTCTCAAGACTAAACATGCCCAGTTTTTGAACCTTTCCACTTAGGTCAAGTTTTCTAAGCCTTTTATCATTTTTGTTGCTCTCCTCTGGACTTTGTCCGCATCTTTCTTAAAGTATAGCACCCAGAGCTGGATGCAGTACTCCAGCTGAGACCTCACCACTGCCAAGTAGAGCAGAACAGTTACCGAATGCTATTAGACTTTTTCACAATTGCACCACATTGTTGACTCCTCTTCCATTTGTGATCCATTATACCATCCAGATCCTTGTCAGAAATACGATCGCTCAGCTAGTTGTGCATTTGATTTTTCCTTCCTCAGTGTAGTAATTTGCACTTGTCTTTATTGAATTTCATCTTGTTGACTTCAAAACAATTCTCTAATTTGTCAAGGTTGTTTTGAATTCTAATCCTGTATGCCAAAAGCGCTTGCAGCCACTCCCAGCTTGGTGTCTGCAGATTTTATAAGTGTACTTTCTACACCATTAAACAAGTCATTAATGAAAATATTAAGTTGTATTGGACTCAGGACTGACCCCTGTGGGATCCCACTAAGTACACCTCTTTATTTTGACACTAAATGGTTGATAACTACTCTCTGAGTATAGTCTTGCAGCCAATTGTGCACCCACATTAGAGTAATTTTGCCTAGTTTGCTCATGAGAATGTAATGTTGGACTGTGTCAAATGCCTTACTAAAATCAAGCTATTTCACGTCTACAGCTTTCCCCTATCTCTTAGTCCAGTAACCCTGTCAAAGAAGGAAATTAGGTTGGTTTGGCATGTTCTTGACAAATGGCATGGTTCTTCACAAATTCCATGCTGGGTATATGTATAAGCCATTCTCCTTTAGATCAGAGGTGGGCAAACTACAGCCCATGGGCCACATCCGGCCTGCGGGACCATCCTACCTGGCCCGGGAGGCTTGCCCCGACCCCTCCCCTGCAGCCTCAGCTCACTGTGCCAGTAGTGCAATGCTCTGGGCAGCGGGGCTGCGAGCTCCTGCAGCAGTGCAGCTGCAGAGCCCGGCCTGACCCGGTGCTCTGTGCTCCGTGGCTGCCTGTTCCTGGTGCAGCTGCTCCACCAGTCACTGGCGCTCCAGGCAGTGCAGTAAGGAGGCAAGGGGGGGAGGGTTGGATAGAGGGCAGGGGAGTTCGGGGGGTAGTCAGGAGCTGGGAGTGTGGACAGGGGTCGGGGCGGTCAGAGGGCGGGGAACAGGGGTCCCGGGGGGGGGTAGTGAGGAAGGAGAGGAGGTGGGATGGAGCAGCGGGGGGCAGTCAGGGGCTGAGGGACCAGGGGCGGTCAGGGGACAAAGTGGGGGGTTGGATGGGGCAGGGGTTCCTGAGGGGCTTGCCAGGTATCAGTTAGGCTGACTGGTCTATAATTCCCCAAGACCTCTTTGTTCCCCTTTGTAAAGATAGGTACTGTTTGCCCTTCTCCAATCCACTGGGATCTCGCTCATGCTCCAAGAATTCTTGGTGCATATGACTGGCAACTGTTCAGAAATTGATTCAACTAGTTCCTTAAGGACCTTAGAGTGAATTTCATCAGGCCCTGCTGACTTGAATACCTCTAACTTATCTAAATATTCTTGAACCTGTTCTTTCCCTATTTTGGCTTGCATTCCTTCCCCCTTGTTGTCAATATTATGTTGAGTATCTGGTCGCCATTAACTTTTTAGTGAAGACTGGAGCAAAATAGGCATTAAACTTCTCGGCTTTCTTGATGTCCCCACTTATTAGCTCTCCTTCCCTGCTAAGAGAGGACCTACATTTTTCTTTGTCTGTCTCTTGCTCCTGCTGTGTCTGAAGAACCTTTTCTTACTGCCTTTTATGTTCTTGCTAGTGGAATTTATTCTGTGCCTTGACTGTTCTGACTTTGTCTTTACGTGCCTGTGCTTTCTTTGTTGTACTCTTCCTTAGCAATTTGTCCACGTTTCCACCTTTTTTTTTTTTTTTCAGGATTCCTTTTTGATTTTTCAGGTAGTTAGAGGTCCTGGTGGGCTGTATTGGCCTCTCTTGCTTTTCTTCCTATCTGTCCTTTGCATTGGGATAGTTTTCAGTTGTGACTTTAACGTTCTCTCCTTGAGAAACTGCCATATCACTTGAACTCCTTTATCCTTTAGATTGACTTCCCATGGAACCTTACCTACCAGTTCTGAGTTTGTTTAAAATCTGCTTCTTTCAAGTCCATTGTCCTTGTTCTGCTGCTCTCATTCCTTCCTTTTCTTAGACTCATCAGTCTCTCATTTCATGATCACTTTTCACCCAAATTACCTTCCACCTTTAACTCCACAATGAAACCCTCCCTGTTGATGAGAATCAAATCTAAAATGGCCTCTTATGTCCTCCACTTTCTGAAATAAAAAGTTATCCCCAGTATATTCCAGGAACTTACTAGAGATTTTGTGTGTTGCTGTATTACTTTAACTACTCAGACATCTGTTGGAAAAGACCTCCATTACTATCAGGCTTGTGTTTTGGATATTTGTTTGTTCACCACCACCACATCCTCCTGACTTGGTGGTCTGTAATATCACCAGAAATGATGTGTTCAAACCAGGTGGCTGCCAGAGGCTGTCTAGCCCTGTCTAGGTACTGACTGCTCCCCCCAGTAAAATCGGGTATGTTTTCAGGGCAGCCAGTTATAGGTGCAACCACTGCAGAGAGGAGACTTAGGCCCACCCTTCTATTTTTGCATGTTAATTTCCCCATAGAAATTGTCATGACTTGAAAACCAGTGGCCGTCTTGTTCCTCCCTTTCCCATCTTCCAGGTTTGTGTACCGGTGTCTCATTGTGGAGTTTGTTGACTTCTGATGTTTGGAGAAAGTCTTGGTGGTGTGGGGTGAGGGAAATGGGGTTTACAGACCCCGGGCTTTTGCAACCTACCAACTCTTCATGCAGTCAGATAGGTCTGTTATGTGACAGGTTTGTGGTTACTGGAGATGGAGATGTATTTCCTGATGCTCACCTGCTGTGTTCCCATATTCTGTAACCCCTAGGTCCTGGTCCAGCCTCAGATCATAAAGACAGATTCTCTTGTCTTGACAACTTTGAAGGCAGATGGCAATCCGGTTATGGCTGCAGTTCATAATCCGACCCTCACTACACTGACCACCCCTATTCAGACAACGGCACTGCAGGTACCGGTATGAACCTTTCCTCTAAGTTGTTGCCTCTCTCTTTTGTTATGTGTGTGTTAGTGCTCTCCATGAGTGACAATGGGAGGGAGTTGGAGTGTTACCTGGTCATGCCCAAGATGAGAAATAGCCTCTCTCTTCCACCAAGGCTACATATGCGGTTTGTGCATTTTTGGCAGTGTCTGCTGACCAGGGAGCAAAGACCAAGGGTAGACTCCTGTTTACCTTTTTCATGCATTAGCTGGAGAGGAACATGACCAAATAATCTACTGCCATTTTAAAGCTCAGTGGAACAGGAGAGCACTCATAATTACAAGGCAGCAAACTTAAAATAGCTCAAAGAAACATTAATGAACACTCTGAAACTTGCTACTACTGGATATTATTGAGGCAAATGGCATGGTAAATTTCAAAAACAGATGTCTCTGTGAACAGTATGCTCAGAGACACTTAACTGTAATAGCGATTGCAGGAACTGTAAGGCATGCTTCATGGCATAAAAAGATCACTGACTCCAAGAAAATCTTCTTTTTCCTGGAAAGGTTCTAGTATTGCATAGACTGGTTCATGATGAGAGGGTTTCTTTTTCTCGCAAAGCACCCACAGTTGGAGACAAATTTACAAGCCTAGATTAACCATTGGCTGGTTCTGACATGGTAGCTGGGTTTAATGAGTAGTTGTGAGCAAACTTTAAACAGAATTGTCAAAATATTGGCTCCTTTTTAAAAAAGGAGTTGCTATCCTAGCTTGAAAAAGACCATCTGGCCAAGCAGCACAAGGATTTGAAGGGATAGTAAAATAGAAGCCTTGGGCGATACTTGTTAGCTGGTGGAATTGTATGTTTTTTTCACTTTTCTTCCACAAAGGGATTCTCAAAGAGCTTTATTTCTCATTGTATGAAGGTAGCTTTGGAGATCCATTAGTTAGTACAAAGGATTCTGGGATCCAGCAGGATCCTGGGTTTGTTTTTCACATCTTCAAATGAAAGTGACTCAACACTGGTGAAAAGACTTAGGTCAGCAGTCCTGGAGAATGAAGTACTTTCTCTCCATACAAATATTGGCATGGCCAATGGCATTGCTCTACTAATGTGTCTTATCCTCGACTTGGGGATGGGGTGTGTACTGAGGTGAGGGGGGTGTATTTCCTTGGTCTTTGTAACCCTTTTTTCAGACTCGTTTTTCTAATGAGGCACATATATCGTCTGTAACTGGGCTGTTTGTTTGTTCGCTGCCTTTTTAGACTTTGGTTGGCAGCAATGGGACCATTTTGACCACGATGCCCATGATGATGGGACAGGAAAAGATGCCCATCAAACAGGTGCCTGGTGGGGTCAAGCAGCTGGAACCGCCCAAAGAAGGAGAGAGGAGGACGACCCATAACATCATTGAGAAGCGCTACCGGTCATCTATAAATGACAAGATCATTGAGCTGAAGGACCTGGTTATGGGAACAGATGCCAAGGTAAAGAGATGAAAGTTGCTGTCCTTAAGCTTGTGTGATCTGCAGCCCTCTCACCTCCAGATGTTAGATAAGAAGAATCCTGCTTGACTGCTTCGCTGGTGAGACCTTAGCTGGTGCAAGCTATTAATAATAGTTGGTTTTAATAATTTTAATTTTATTGTGATATAGACTGTCAAGGAAAACCCATGAATAAGAATACTACTGGCTAAGTATTCCATGGTGATGCTAGGGGCACTGTTGCTGGAAACTGAGGTAACAAAACACATAACCTAACCTGTCTTGGTGGTTAAAGATCCCCTGGGCCCTTTGTAAGAGTTAACTGTGTTAAATAACTCTCTGGCCAAATTCCAACCTGGCTAACTACATTGTTACACCTTTTCCCAGTAGTTTCAATAGGATATTCTTTGTTTCCTTTCTTAACTGTACTGTGCTGTTAAGTAGCTTCCTGGAAGTGGCTGCATTTCCCTGATGGGTAGATGAATCCTATAAAATGTCTCAAAAGAGCTTTGGAATGAAATCTGTAGCAATATAAAACAATTTTTTTACATGGAACTGGTCAATTTGATTCCTTGTTGCTTTGGTTTGTGAGAACTACTAGTGGTTCAAATGCAAAAATGTGCACTGTGAAAGGCTTTGGCACCATTCAAGACCTGAGTTCAGGGTCGTGCCCTTTCATTCGCACTATTTGCTGACATCACTCTTGCAGATCAGGGAGCTGCAATTCTTAACATTTCTTCTGGTATTAGTGAGGTCATCAGCAATTGCTTGGGGAAATGGGAAACTTGAGTTTTGAAAATCCAGGTGATGCACAGTGCTTCCATAGCTGTTTGTGTCTGAGCAGCTCCATGTGCTTTACAAGCTAAACCTAGCAGTGTCCCATAAGGAGTCAAATATTTTCACTCTGCAGATGAAGGTGGGTTAGGGGGTCTGAGGCATGTAGAAGTTATGGAACTGGCTCAGGATCTCCTAGTGAGCCAATCGAAGAGTGAGAGATGGTCCTAGCGTTAACCCATAAGAGCATGCTCCTCCTGAAAAGAGCCCCTTTACTTTCTAGCTATGCACTTGTATCTTTTGTGGTTAAGGCTAGACTTGAATTCTGTTACTCTGGGGTTCTTAAACTGTTTTTAATGTTTGTTTCCAATAAATGTTAGTTCACCCCTATGGTTCCCAGACACACTAACTCCCACTCTAGATAGCAAGCCACTCTGCATCTTTCAAAGTGTAATCTTTCCTGACTTCAGCGCTGACATTTTCAGTGGCTGTGTTGGTGCTACTGGATGGTCATTTTTCGACACTCTCTCTGTATATCACATGGTGAAGAGGATGGCACTGCTTAGGGCAGATGGACCTCTGGTTATGTAATTGCTCTTATAAACTGCTTTCTGTATGTGTTGCTTCCATGCAGATGCACAAATCTGGAGTACTGAGGAAGGCCATTGATTACATTAAATACCTACAGCAGGTCAACCATAAGCTGAGACAGGAGAACATGGTTCTGAAGCTGGCTAACCAGAAAAACAGTAAGTTGTCAGAGTCAGGCAGGAGCGGGCCAGGAAGCAGGAGCATGTGCTTCCCCCTGCCCATTTGCACAAATGATGAAAGATTACATGTGAAATCAGATCAGTGTTGGCCCATATCTCTGAGCAGGGTGGGCATGGCACAAAGCGTGGTCGAGAGGTGTGTAGTAAGTGGAATCTCTGATCTTTGCAGAGCTGCTGAAGGGCATTGACCTGAGCAGTCTCGTGGACAACGATGTGGACCTGAAGATGGATGACTTCAACCAAAATGTTCTCTTGATGTCTCCCCCGGCCTCTGACTCAGGGTCTCAGGAGGGCTTCTCCCCCTATTCCATTGACTCTGAGCCAGGAAGCCCACTCCTGGATGATGCAAAGGTAATGGTAGTTAACAGGAGAGCAAGGCAGGTAGCCTCTCCAATGGTACGTCATGGCCAGGACTTTAGATCCTTGAGAGTCTCAACAGTGCCAGCTGCTTGTCATTCAGGAGCAGCGCTGACAGAGCTCTGAAGGGTAGGGCTGCAGGGAATGGAGAGGATCTGTAGGGCAAGGAATGGTGTGGGAGGAAAAGCAGATTGTTGTAAAGGGTGCAAGATATTCTTTTTGGATGAGACATGACTCTCAACTAAAAGGACTCTACTTCAGGGGGAGAGCCATATGTTCGCTCTTGTTTATTTGTATTACAGTGGCACATACAGGCTCCAACCAAGCCAGGCTGCATCATGCTAAGCTCTGTACAGATATATATGTAGTAAAAGACCCTGCCTCAAAGAGCTTTTAATCTTGAAGATAAGACACATGACACAGATGAAATAGGAGATGAAGGAATGGAGGATGGGTTAATAGTAACAGCATGTATTTACACAAACTAGCTGTGCGCCTAACTTCTACAGGCAATAAGCCCATGAGTAGTTGCAATATTAACTCACCACCTGCCTAGTTATTATCAGATAAAAGGATTTTGTAGGCATCACAACCAAGATGAGTCTTATGCAGGATCTGCAGGAGGGCAAGGTGGCTGCATGTGGCTTTGATGGAAGCTTTATGCTGGCCTAAAATAAGGAATCAAAGAAACTGAAATGATTGGGGGCCCCTCTTACTGAGCCTGGAAAGGCTGCCCCAGAGTTCTTGGTGACATTAGTCAAAGATGTTGAAACTCATGTTCTCCCCCACATGCATGTGTGTGCACGCGCACGCACACACATGCTGTTTTACAGTGTGTTTAAAGTTATTTCTCTTCTTGCTCTTCCTCTCCATCCCTGCCCTTTGTGAAGGTTAAAGATGAACCCGACTCTCCTCCTGTGGCCCTTGGTATGGTGGATCGCTCTCGAATACTTCTCTGTGCTCTCACATTCCTCTGCCTCTCCTTCAACCCTCTGACATCCCTCCTGGAGGGCCGAGGGATGCCTGAATCAGACAGCCCTGTACACCATGGCTCTGGAAGAAATGTGCTGGCCTTCGAGTCAGGTAACCATTTGAAAACAGAAAAGGAGTACTTGTGGCACCTTAGAGGCTTACAAATTTATTTGAGCATAAGCTTTCGTGAGCTAAAGCTCAGCTAGCATGGTAGCTGCACCCTAGAAACCGACTTTCTGTTAGTGTCAGGGGACTTCCTTAGGGGATAGAGGTGTGCCTGCTTGCTTTCTTCCTGTATCCCTGCTGACTACCTTGTTGTGTTATGGGTGTGTAGAATGTCTCTCAGAGCAGCATGTATACCAAACTGTCAGTTTAAGACACTTATTTAAGAGTTTACAGTGTGGAACTCTCTATCTAAAAATGCTGCTACTTTGATGTTTCTTGACTTTAGCAAAGCTTTTGACACGGTCTCCCACAGCATTCTTGTCAGCAAGTTAAGGAAGTATGGGCTGGATGAATGCACTATAAGGTGGGTAGAAAGCTGGCTAGATTGTCGGGCTCAACGGGTAGTGATCAATGGCTCCATGTCTAGTTGGCAGCCGGTGTCAAGTGGAGTGCCCCAGGGGTCGGTCCTGGGGCCCGTTTTGTTCAATATCTTCATAAATGATCTGGAGGATGGCGTGGATTGCACTCTCAGCAAATTTGCGGATGATACTAAACTGGGAGGAGTGGTAGATACGCTGGAGGGCAGGGATAGGATACAGAAGGACCTAGACAAATTGGAAGATTGGGCCAAAAGAAATCTAATGAGGTTCAATAAGGATAAGTGCAGGGTCCTGCACTTAGGATGGAAGAATCCAATGCACCGCTACAGACTAGGGACCGAATGGCTCGGCAGCAGTTCTGCGGAAAAGGACCTAGGGGTGACAGTGGACGAGAAGCTGGATATGAGTCAGCAGTGTGCCCTTGTTGCCAAGAAGGCCAATGGCATTTTGGGATGTATAAGTAGGGGCATAGCGAGCAGATCGAGGGACGTGATCGTTCCCCTCTATTCGACACTGGTGAGGCCTCATCTGGAGTACTGTGTCCAGTTTTGGGCCCCACACTACAAGAAGGATGTGGATAAATTGGAAAGAGTACAGCGAAGGGCAACAAAAATGATTAGGGGTCTAGAGCACATGACTTATGAGGAGAGGCTGAGGGAGCTGGGATTGTTTAGTCTGCAGAAGAGAAGAATGAGGGGGGATTTGATAGCTGCTTTCAACTACCTGAAAGGGGGTTTCAAAGAGGATGGCTCTAGACTGTTCTCAATGGTAGCAGATGACAGAACGAGGAGTAATGGTCTCAAGTTGCAATGGGGGAGGTTTAGATTGGATATTAGGAAAAACTTTTTCACTAAGAGGGTGGTGAAACACTGGAATGCGTTACCTAGGGAGGTGGTAGAATCTCCTTCCTTAGAGGTTTTTAAGGTCAGGCTTGACAAAGCCCTGGCTAGGATGATTTAACTGGGACTTGGTCCTGCTTTGAGCAGGGGGTTGGACTAGATGACCTTCTGGGGTCCCTTCCAACCCTGATATTCTATGATTCTATGATTCTATGTGTGGGAACAGTCCTGTCACTTGATGAACAATCTTGTTTAACTTGTACACGCTGTTTGGTTTTTTTAACGTTTTTCAAGTGAATGACTCACTGTGGATGGTGCTCGGATACCCTGGTGGTGAGTGTGGTATAGGAACCTATATGGAACATATTAGAATAGTGCCCTTTCGTTCTGGGACAGGTGCTCTGTCCCAGGTTTAGTAGGTCCTGTTGCTTTTTTCTAGTTCTTGTTTTTAGCTTCTTGCCAGTACTACCCAGCAGTAATAGGGATTAAAATATCTTTCTTAGAATCAAAGAAATTAGAGATGGAAGAGCCCAATTAAGTCGCATCTTTTCTCCCAGCACCACCCTTGCTGAAATCAAGGCTTGGCTGTTTCCAACAGCAGATTCCCCAGGGCTTTTTCAAAGTCAGTTTCAAATGACTCAAGTGATTTGGCTTCCACTAATTGGTATGAGAGGTTATTCTACAGATTATGTACCGTACTGTTAGAAAAGTTTTCCCTTTGTTCAGTTTCATCTTGTTGCTCCTTGTTACTGAATGTATCCGATGAAGTGAGCTGTAGCTCACTTCAAGCTTATGCTCAAATAAATTTGTTAGTCTCTAAGGTGCCACAAGTACTCTTTCTTTTTGCGGATACAGACTAACATGGCTGCTAGTCTGAAAACTGTCATTTGAAAACAGACTTTCAGAGTGCATCACGCCTCCTTTGTTTACAAAGTATTGTAGTAGTGAGCTAGATCCCGGCAAAGTGGGAGGTCAGAAACCTGAATAGACTGGTGAGTGCTTTGGCATGAATAGTACTTACAAGAAAAAAACTAGGGGTGGTAAAATCAAACAGTCCAGTGGGCTACCAGAAGGTACCTGTCTATAGCCCATCACCACAAGCTACCTTGGTTGGACAGATGTCATGGAGTTTTGAACTAGGTCACTTTTTTCTATTTCCATAAGGGTGAACTTTCTAACTTTCTATTTCTCTAGTCATTTTTCATAATTTACAAATCAAGTTATTTGTGAAAATCAGTGCAGAAATCATGGGTACTGACACAATATTAACTTGGCTGTGCTTCCCAGACTGTTTGGTTTATGGTGTGTGTTTAACACCCTACACAGATGTGTTAAATTACACTTTTAACAAGGACCAGGAACCCTATAGGGATGTCTGCAGTTCCCTGACTATGCAGCCTTCATGTTGCACTAGCTTACCTTTATGCATTTAATTAATATGTTACTGTGTTCCTTTCAGGCATCAAGCATCCTGGGATGCCCAGTTCTTCACTAGAGCCACTTGCGCAGTCCTCCCCTCATGTGGAAGTTTAATTTTTTTTAAATTAACTTTGTGAAATGAGATTTTTTTTTAATGTTGCAAGCGTCTAAGTCAGTATTCAGATGGAGAGAAATCAATAACTACAGTCATTTGAAGAAAATCAAATCTTTCCAAGATTCAGGACATGTTAAATGAAGTCACAGTGGCAAGTTGACAGGGCTGGACAGGTTTGTCACCTGTTGCCTGCTGAACTTGTGCTATCCAGGCTGACTTCTCTGTATTTCTCTTTTTCTGCCAGGTGCTGGCGGCTGGTTTGGCTGGATGATGCCCACTTTGCTTTTGTGGCTGGTGAATGGTGTAATTGTCCTGAGTGTGTTTATAAAGCTCCTTGTGCATGGGGAGCCGGTGACCCGGCTGCACTCCCGCTCGTCTGTAATGTTCTGGCGGCATCGCAAGCAGGCTGACCTGGATTTGGCAAGGGTAAAGCAACCCCTCATTATGCAGAGCAAATCCTGCCCTTCCCCCAGTGAACCCTTTGGAGGTGCCGATGGATGGCACTTGGGAGAATGCCAGCATTTCTGGGGTTAACCTTCCTGTGCATTTTGAAGTGGAAAACATGGAGAGAATTGGTGCCAAATAAAGGACACCAGTCTGCGCGAAACATCAAACTACTAAACATGTATGGCACAGAGAGCAGCGCTGTAAGCCTCCCATCTACAGCCCCTGCATCTGTGCCTCACTCCTGCCTTGTAGGGCAGCCTCTGGGGGAGCGAGGGGAGTTCAGTCTTCATTCCTGCTCGTACTTGGCCAGCAAAGAGTCAGCTGTTTGGGGATTTTTAACGTAGGCACTTGTCTCATTCAGAACTAGACTGAACCCATCAACTTGCTGCCCACAGGCCACTGAACAGCTTTCCTGTGGTTGCACCCTCATTGCGAAAGGCCCTCTGTTTTATGACCATCACAATTCCCCTGCCCTCCAGCCCCCCAGGAGAGCTTTCTATACTGTTCTCTGGCACTGAACAATGTGCTGTTTTTGATAGCAGGGGCCCAGTGCTTCCACCTGTTTTGCTACAACTTCATCCTGCCTCTCCCCCAAGCTTCTCTGTTTCTCACAGTTGCTTTTTCAGCACTCAGCATGTCCAGGTATTCGATATGTGGCTCAGATCCTCAGCTGGGGTCAGTCAGCGCTGAAGTTGGTGGAGATATGCTGACCAGTCCCAGCTGGTGCTAACATTGAGCACTTGGTCTGTTCAATTCCTAATGGACAGGAGTCCTCAAAAAGCCTCGGCTTTGTCTACACGACACAGTTTTGTCAGCAAAACGGGAGGGGTACAAACTACAAAGCTACTTTCGGCAGCAAAACTATTCTGTTTTGCCGACAAAATAAAACCACCTTGACGAGAGGCACAAAGCCCTTTGCCGCAAAGTTAAAGTGACAAAGCATCTGTGTAGACACTGCTGTTTGGTTTTGTCGACGTCCACCAGTATCTCACAATGCCAACCGTGACCGCTCTGCTCACGGTTCTGATCTCTGCTGCCCTGCAGGCTTGTGCCCCTCCCCGATCAAAGCTCTGGAAAGTATCTGACAGCTGAGCGTGACAAAGATCCAATCATTAACGGGGAATGCTCCTTTTTCTGATGTGCAGCAGGAACACTGTGGCCTGCTGTGGGGCGGGAGGTATGGGGGGATGGCTGCCATGCTGCTTGGACATTCCTCAGCACAGAGAGCTCCCAGAGCTGCTCAGAATGCCGCTCCCTGCAAGAATCACAGAACCATAAGCAGGCAGGCAGAGCGCGGGCTGGTTTGGGAGAAACTGCTGTGCTGAGCAGAGCTGGGGGCTGATGTGGGGGGCGGGTGGGGTGTCCCCCTTCCCCTTCCTCAGGATAGGTTGGTCAGCCTGCTGTCTCCCCCACCCCAGACACACCACTCTCCTCTCCCTCCCCCCCACACCTCAATTGGAAAAGCATCTGACAATCTACTAGGATCTCCCTGAACGATGGGATTGAGAAACCTGCATCATGTGAGGCTGTACCTGTCCCTTGAGGCATTGCAAACCCTTCCCAAAGCACCCTGTAGCCAGTTGCACAGTGAGGCAGCTACCCACAGTGCACTGCTCTGTGTTGATGCTAAAGCTGCTAGAGTGGATGCACTCTGGACATGCAGCAGCAATTTTAATTAAAGCAGCGTAACTTTTGCTGACAAAATTTAGTGTAGACAAGTCCCTACGCTGGCACTCAGCTGAGAGTAGTCAGATTACATGGGCCATGGAGACTTAACTCTCCTGGTTCCTGGAGGTGGGGCTTCAGGGCTTGGGAGGAGAAAGGAGTGAAAATGGGTGTGGAGGTGCATGGAAGAAGCTTGCACTGCCTCTGCTTAGACTGTACATGTTCTGGGGGTAAATAGAGCCCTCAGGTCTCAAGGACTGCCAATGCAGCCCTGTTCACCAGCTTAAATGATCTTTGTTTAACCATTCACCATTGCGTTTGCAGGGGGATTTTGCAGCTGCTGCATCAAATCTGCAGATCTGCCTGTCCGTTCTGGGCCGAGCGCTGCCTGCGTCCCGCTTGGACTTGGTCTGCAGCTTGTCCTGGAACGTGATCCGCTACAGTCTACAGAAGCTGGGGCTGGTTCGCTGGCTACTGAAGAGGACTTCACAGCGACAGCGAGCAAGAGAGGCTGCTGCTGGCTTTGAGGATGAGGCCAAGACCAGTGCTCGGGATGCAGCTCTGGCATATCACAAGCTCCATCAGCTCCACATCACAGGTAAGGGCAGAGGTTGCAATGGGACTGTCTTCCCCTGACAGAATGAGGATGCTCATAGCTGCCCTTCTCATGGGGTCCTTGGAAAGGCTCCTTGTCCTGCTCTTCCCAAATCTGCTCCTAGCTCAAGGGACAAGTTACACACAGACTGACTTGAAATGTCACAAGGGAACAATGCCATTCAGAAGAACAGCTCAGTAAGCGTCACCTCTCCTGGGGTAATAGTATCAACTCTGGAGTGCTGTGATCTGTAAGGCACTTCCAGGGCTTTAGCTGGCATGATGGAACACCGTTATAAGGTCCTGTCTACACCACAAAATGGAAGTGTGTCAAACTGGGTGGGGGGTTAACCATGTAGTAACCTGATAGCCCTACTCAGTTGTAATTGTACCATGGATGGGCTCCAGAAATGCCCCATGGCACATTTTGTAAGAGTAAGCTGTTAGCAGGTGCCCTGGGCAAATTCCAGATTGGTTATGCCAGCCTAAAATTAATGTTTTTTTCAATAAAACCTTGGGTTTCTCTGACTCCTCCTCCACTGAACTGCTGGGTGGCATTGCTGGATGCTGTTACACAGCTGATGCAGTCCACCTGGCAGGTTTCCATGGTAAGTGATCCATGTACATTGGGCTTGAAAAATCAGCTTGTCCCTGGGAGCAAGAGGCTTTCCCAGGTAGCTGTCATTAACTGCTATAGAATCTAAGCTTTCATTGAAATGATAAACATTGTTTCTAGCCCTTACGGCTGTGGAGATAATCTTCCAGCCATGAACAGCAGGGACGGATGCCATGCCGTCTGCAGAAAGACGGAGCCCTCTTGCTGCTGCTCGGAGCTTTCCGATGCAGCAGCAGATTGAGAATGGACCTGAGTCTTGTCAGTGTTCACTGCTGCTAGTGGGGACTGTGAGGGTCAAATTCACTCATGTCACTTAAGCAGGGGAAGCGGAAGCAGGTGCCAGGCTAATCACTGGCAGAACCTCCGAAAATTAGAGACGGGGGGAGGAGTAGATTAGCAGAGACCATCACTAACACTCTCAGGCTTGCATCAGCCAATAGGTGTGGTACACTTCTGAAGCTCTGTTTACATGTATGTACACACAGACGAGCTTTTGGGGATCGTTATGTGATGAGTGGAGCTTTCACCACTTCATTTGGTAGAATAATTCACAGTCTAACAAACCACTGACACATCCTGATGTGTAGCCTAAGCTGCCCTTTGCCAATTTTATCCCATTAATGCTCGTTAGGCCACCTTGGATCACCCTGAGCAATTCTCCACCCTTCTTGATCATGCTGTTCAAATACCTGTACAGTTCTGGGCCCCGAAGAAAGCTGGCTATTCCAGTGATGACGTGTGCAGCAGCACACCTTCATCTCATTCCCTCCATGGCTGTTTGGATCTTAGAGCTGGGGTGGGGAAGCAGGGAAAGTTCAGAGCTGTGGCTGCAGCTCACAGAATCTAGGGAGAGAAGTTCAGGGGCAGCTGCTCTGTACACAGAGCACTGGGTCGTGATGCCTATGGCACTATAAACTTTTTCTGCCAAGATGGTCCAGTCTATGTATGGTGCAGGCTGTGAGATGCATAGTTATTGTATTAGTTGCACTAAGATCTGTTTTGTATGGTGACTGTATAGAAGAGGTGAATTCTTCTCTGTTCCTGGCACAGGTAAACTTCCATCCAGCTCAGCCTATTCGGGTTTGCACATGGCCCTGTGCGCTGTGAATCTGGCTGAGTGTGCGGAGGAGAAGATCCCACCCAGCATGATGGCAGAGATCCACCTGACTGCTGCTGTCGGCCTGAAAACCCGCTGCGGAGGCAAGCTGGGCTTCCTGGCGGTGAGTGAGTCCCACTGTTCTCCCCACAGTGCCTCCCAGCAGAGCTCTGAGCAGGGGAGGACTGCGTATCTCCAGTCAGTCACTGTTTAGCCAAAGGGGGCATAGTTAGGTGTTGGTGGTTGTGATGCTTTGAAGTTCAACCCAGACCAGTGAGTGGTTGTCATCACCTGCCTTGCAGCTCTGGGTGCCTTCAATGCTATGCTGCCATGGCTCACAGCCCTGACACAACACCAGTCTACAAGCATGCTGGTCACACCTATCTTCTATCACCCGGTTACATTTTGCAGAGTGATCCCAACACCCTCCCGGTCGGAAACAGTCTCCCTGTGACAATCTACTGGGGTTCCCAGAACTGAGAGTTAGTGTGTTCCCCCTCTCAGCCGCAGCAAGTGAGAGCTTTGCTACAGCTAAGCTGAGAGACAGCTCCCTGATGCACCAGCTTGTCTGCCTTGCCAGCAAACTCTTCGGGACTCTGCCAGTCCAAACCTTGCCTTGCAGATAACAGTGAACCCCAACTCCTGAGTTCCCCAGAGACATCTCCCCTTTTACTGAACGCTCTCAGAAGTTCAGTTCGCTGCTCCTTTAGCGAGACAATACACTGCAGCTCATGAATTTAACTGGGGTTTGACAAACACTCTTATTTCAATCAGTGCACTGGAAAGGGTTAGAGTAAAAGTAAATTGAAATTTATTTGCCGAAAGGACACATGTTTAAGGGTTACCGAGTATATAGCACAAAGAGAGAGAGGGTTACAAGCAAACAAAAGTAAAAATACGCTTCTAAGACTAAAACTTAACTGCAGCAAGTTACAATCCTTACCTAAGCAGGTTTCTCACCTAAACTTTTAATTCCCAAAGACTTCAACCCCTTTGCTTGAAGGATCCAATGTTCTGTTTTCAAGAGCTTTGATCCCCAAGGGATGGATAACTCAAATGCCTTTTTGCCTTCCCCCCGCCCCCAAATGTTCATGGTCTCTGTTATCAAAAGCCAGTAAGGCTTCCTGCAGTTCTTCCCTTCCTGTGCACTTCCCATCCCCCTGCTGATTTGTATGTCAATGGGGCTTCCATTGTTTTGATTCCACACTAATAAAATTACACTGGAGACCGGTAGCTGCCTTTCCTCTCTGGGAGAGAACCTATTTCTCTGTTTATTTGGTCACGGACTTTAAAGCATAATATCAGTGAGTATCCATAATTCTTCATAGTGTTAATATATGCATTGCATAATATTAATCACTAGTGTGACCTGCTTTAATAAAATGTTACTCTATGCTTTTATAGTACAGTAATACTGTATACAATCAGCTGATTCAATTGCTTGTTCATTGGAATTTAGACCCTTCTATTTTCCCAATGGTATGTCTGGCCCGTGATTCTCACAGTGGTGCCCAACAATTCCACTGAATTGGAATTACTTTGAGCTGGCCTGTAACGAACCTTGCCCCTGCTTACTGTCACTGAGTCATATGCATGATGTTTGCATGTGTCTCCCTCTTCTTGGCACCATTCTCCTTTCTTCCCAGAGTTATTTCTTAAATAAAGCCCAGAGCCTGTGTAGCTCAGAGCGGAGTGCCATTCCCGACTCCCTGCGCTGGCTGTGTCACCCACTGGGACAGAGGTTTTTTGTGGAACGGAGCTGGACAGTGAAATCTGCTACAAAGGAGAGTCTATACTGTGCCCCGAGGAACCCAGGTAAGCACCACTGTGTCTGACACCCACAAATGCATGACCTTCCAACATCTTGCGCAGGGATTCTTTTCTCCACTGTAATATCTGGGACAGCTTGCAGTACCTGATCCCAGATGATTCTCCAATTCCTGCAAACCCCGCCCCCCCCCACCCCAAGTCAAGATCACTTGACTTCCTCCATTGCTAGCAGCTGAGGGCAAGTTTAATCCCTTTGTTTCCTATTGTGTGCTGTGTTTCTGCACATAGTCCCGCCTCTGTCCTCCAGTCACGTAACAGAGCAGCATTCCCTCAAGGTGTGGGGCTGAGTGACTAAGAGGCGTAAAACCATGGTCCTTTCTCTTTAGAACAATATCATACCATTCTTTTCCACGGGTGAAGTGGCATTTCTGATTGGGATCTGTGGGCTGGCTGTGCAGAGCTAGATCACTAATAATGAACAAACCAACAGAGGTATGGAGGGTCACTTTGAATAAGTCAAAAGTTTGAATTTTTGGGATCTTTTAGTTCCCTGCACCAGTCCCTCAAGAACATCCCTCTTGCTGGCTCCTACTGTTTCTGTCTTGGAGTCTGCTTCCCTCCTCCAGCTGGTCTTGTTGTCTGGAGATGCTTGGGTTTGTGAATAAGAGAAGAGCAAGACTCTTGTTCTCTTCTTTCCAGCTGATCCCATAGCCCAGGTTCACCAGGCATTCTGTGAGAATCTGTTGGAGAGAGCTGTGGATTCCCTCGTGAAGCCTCAGGCCAGGAAAGGGGCTGCGGGACAGGAGGAGGAGGAGCCAGAGCCCTGGTAAGTTTCAATGCTTAGGTTATTACTGTCTAGATGAGGGGGACCCAATACTCTGAGGCATCAAGGGCTGCATTCATAATTTACTAGGAGCCCTGAGGACAATAACTGACTTGCATCTTTTCAATCAAACTGATAGGGGCCACTGTGATCATCAGTGGGGATTGAACTCAAGACCTGCCAAATCCCTCCCTCTCCCCCTCCCCCGAATTTGAAGGAGAAATATTAGCTATAACCATTTTGGGCCCAGAACTTGCGGGGGGGGAGACCTGGTGACACACGCTGGCTCCATGCCTAACATTTGCTTGTCAGTATCTTGATAGCTAAAGAAAAAATATTACACTGCTGGTAAATGCAAGCTAAACCAAACCAAAATATATAGATACGTGAGGGGCAGAGCAAACTTCAGCTGCAGTCTTTGTTGTTGGTCTCTGTCTCCATATCTGAGTGAAATAGAGAGAAAGGAAAAAGCTGATTTTTCTACTCCGAGCCGTGTCTAGTTTGGGACTGAACTATGGTCATGTCTTGTCCTAAACCAGTTCTAATTGTCTCTCATAAATCTCTGAACTTGTGTAGTGATCTACCCCCCAAAAGAGGAGTGAGGGCCAAGAGGACACTGCACTTCTCCCCTCCCCATCCCCTGATCAGTTAGGAAAAAGTATAGTTTTTATTATAGTGCAGGTTTAGTTACATTTTTGTTTGTACATCTAAGTACTGGTATAGTCCCAGTGGGTGACAAACAACTTGATCCAGCTCATTGAAATTGATGTATGACAAGCTACTGCTATTGCCAATGTGTCGGAAAGGTTGCAAGGTGTTCTACACCATGCGTGGACTGCAGTGAGAAGGTAGCCCTATGTCTCTAATTGGCAGGGGTATCTTTTGTACTAATAAATTTTCCATGGACAGCATCCCAAAATCCTCTGTGACAGACAAAAAGGAACTGGATAAGTACAACATGTGCTGTTGTCTTTGGCCAAGGTCGAGAACATTTGATAGCTTTTGTGACTTGCTGAAATGTACTTCAGATTGTCTTGGAAGCTACGCATGGAAAGGAGCCTATAAAGGACTCGTGATGCTGTCACACCTAATGTCAGCAGGTGTCAGATACTGGAGAGAAGGCTGGCAGCTTCCAGACAGCATCTTAAAATTTAAAGTGCTAATTAAAATGTTCCCTTTCCTATAAACGTCACTTGTTACACACAGTAATTCTCTGTTCGTTCCAACTAGTCCTTCCCATAATAAATAGCCTGTTTTACAGTTTGTGTCTTCCCACCTATCAACAGACTAAAAGAGCAGGTAGAGCATGTTGTGACCTTGGGTGTACTCCTGGCCCTGATTATGCTGACAGTGAAGCACTAGCTAACGCTGCCCCCTGGAGACTGAGGATCCGTCTACACTGCGGCTGGGAGGGTGCATCTCAGCATGGGTAGACAGACACAAGCTAGCTTCTCTTGAGCTAGTGCACTAAAAAGAAGTGTGGCGGATGCAGCGCCAGTGAACACTCAGGTTAGCCACCTGAATCCAAGCCCGTGCAACCCTTGGGTCTGAGCTCGGGGGACTAGCCTCAGTCTCTGCCGGAGCTGCAATGTCCATACTGCTCAAGCTAGCATGAGTCTGTTTATCCGTGTGGGGAGGCACTCGTCCAGCTGCAGTGTAGACATACCCAGCAGGGTTTCCTCTTGACCCAGTCGTATTCTTTCAGGCCTGGGAAGGTTGCTTGTAGTAAAGCAGAACTACTCGGAACTTGAACTCCTGTACCTGTCCCCTAACTCACTAACCTAGTGGGTCGGTGGAGCTTATAAATGCGACTCATCCAGATTATATTGTGACATGCTGTAAATGTGGCATCTCATACCTTGCTGCCTAGTGAATGTCTGTCTTGCCTCTGCTTCCAGCGAATTCTCTAGTGCTTTGGAGTACCTGAAATTAGTCAACTCCTTTGTGGACTCCATGGGAAGCGGGACTCCACCTTTCAATAGCAGTTCGGTGCTGAAGTTGGCCCTGGGTGAGTGTTGTGGTTCAAAGCTTCTCCATCTCTGGGACTCTGAATGATGGCCCAGTTTCTGAAACGCCCTTCATCTTGGGGTTTACTAACTACAGAGGAATCATCCTTTGCTGATGTGCAGCCCCTTCTGAGGTGGGACAGAGCTATTCAGCAGCACACCATGTACGGCAGTTCAGGACAGGACGTGAAGAAAGCTCCATGGAATAGAAACTCCACTGGTAACTTCAGGTGGACGGAGTGGATTGTAGTGGCTGTTCATGTTGCTGCAGTGCCCAAAATGTGTTACGTACTTTCCAAACACCGGTAGGAGCACTCCTGTACTAGAGAGCTTCCAGCTGTCAAAGAGTAGGTGGACACAGGGCAAAGGGGCGCAACACAGAGACAGAAGTGCAGTGGGCAGGACTCTCTGATCTCACAAGGGGAAGGCCTCTTGCCTTCCCCCCCCTTCCCCCCCGGAATAGGATTGGCCAACGATAGTTACTGAACCTGGAAATAGATCAGGCTAGTGGAAGCAAACACCCTTACCCTAGCAAAGTTGGGTCTCATCTGTACTTGGATGGGAGACCTTCAAGGCAAGGTTAGGTGACTCAATAAACTCCCCTCAGTCAGCGGGAACCAATGCGTGAGCATTCTGTGTGCTGCTGGAGCAGCTGCTCTTTGGATGAGAGAGGAAAACAGATCTTGACAGCTTGGGATCTGAAGATTCCTTGGCCCCCTTCATTGGAGTAAGGGAGAGAGTCTGGCTAGGCTGACTACGTTCTGAAGGCCTAAAATTCCCCTTGCAGTTTTGAGTGAGTACAGTGTTCTTCACTTCTTGTCCCAGTCTGCTGTGTAGCATTGCTGTGTACTATCGAAGTTGCAGTATTTCACCCTAGAGACAGTTGCATTTCAGTGCTGGGTGAAATAACTTCTAGCCATACATTTCTTAAAGCTTTTCTGGATTCATCAAGGTGGAAGGCACTAGAAATATTAGGCATTATCCTTTTGCTTGTCTGTTCTTGGCACTGCTTTTTGTGCTTTCCCTGGCTGCAGCGTTGTCTTACTGTTTCCATAGGCCCTGATTTGGTGTGCAGATGGTGGTCAGCGGCAATCGGCATGGCAATCAGTTGGCTCAGAGGGGACGATGCAGGCGTGAGGTCACGTTTTACAGAAGTGGAGCGCATGCCCAAATCCCTGGAGATGTCAGAGTGCGTGGGCCTTTTACCTTCTTCAAACCACCATATCTTTCCAGAAACGAATATATCAATGGCCCAATTGAAAGCAGATGTTCTGTGGGGCAGGCACATGCTGACACTTGTCCTGTGGGCTAAACCTATTAGTGCTTGCAACAGAAGATGGTTGCAGAGTCATGCTGTGAGATTGCTTCAATGCCTGCTGATGTAATGGCATGATGTGGAAACATCCAGCACGTAGGAGTGTTTGTTATGTTAATCAGCGCCTGTGTTGCAGATCTCTGGGCAGTGGGTTGCGGAAGGTCCCGTGGGAATGTAATGCCCCTGTACTTGTTATCTAAACAAAATTATGGGTGAATGTTATCCTCATCTGGGGACTTTCTCTCTGAGTTCCCTAGGCTGATGCCCTGTGTGAGGGGAAAGCATGTAAACCTTTCCTAATAACACTGAAAGCAGCAGCAATCCCCATCACTGATGAAAGCCCCTTCGTCCAGCTGCATGTAGGCTCCTATATATAGAAACTCAGGCTTGGTCTACACTATAAACGTATGTTGGTATAACTACGTTGTTCAGGTGTAGACAGTGCTATGGAGAGCTTCTCCTGTCGACATAGGTACTGCATCTTGGGGAGGTGGATCACCTATGCCGATGGGAGGAGCTGTCCTGTCGGTCTCAATAGTGTCTTTGCTAAGTGCTACAGCAGCCCAGCTGCTCTGCTGTAAGTGTAGACAAGTCCTTAGTGGTCCTAGAACTACTAGCACATGCACAGACATGGGCTTTGTGGTGGGTGCCCCCCATGCCCTTGGATCTGCCAGTGCTGCATGTGTTTCTATACCAGTCTGCAGCTTCTCCGGGTTGGCAATCCTCTTATGTCAGATTATGTGGTGTCTTTTGTGATTAAACCAATTGGGGTGGGGAGAAGATGAGACCACTGAACTCCTTTCCCTTAGGACTTAAGGTCGGTTCAGTAAAGGTCCTTGGAGGCCAAAGGCTTGTTTGATTAGAACTGGAAGGTGCTTTAGAACAGCTGCTGGAAAGGCCTGGACATAGCACTGTTTGAAAGTGTTGCCCTGTCTCTGTCTTTCAGGAACGCCCTGGTGAAAGCGATCTTCCATGTATGCAAAGCCATGCAGGCCTCTCTGTCGGGGAAGGCAGATGGGCAGCAGAGCTCCTTTGGTCACTGCGAGAGGGCCAGCAGCCACCTGTGGAACAGCCTTAACATGAGCAGTGGTGTGTCTAACACTGGCCTCAACAATGTAAGGGTCCAGGGAGGGTGCCCTCTGCTAGGTTGTGCTTCCTTCCTGATTCCTACAGGGAACTACCATGTAGTTTTCACTAAGGCTGGAACGTTGCTCTGGTCTCCCCTTGTGGAGGAGTTGAAGGCGTGTCACACTTCTTCTCCAGCCTGGAGCAGAGCAGAAGGGGGCAGATTTCCCTCCACCCAGTACCCCATGCTTATGACTGAAGAAGAGGGAGAGATGGACTCCTCATCCAGCTTCCCTCCCCTCCTGCTTGGTGTGGAGGTGGCTCTCTGTTGTAGTGCCATACTGGGGGCACGTGGTTGTAGCTTGGTGCTTGGCTGTGTCATCTTGCCTGTTGCCACCCCTTCCTTGTTCCCTTAATCACTTCTCCATATTGTGGTGTTCCCATAGCAGCCCCTATCTCTGGTCTGCTCTGGGGGAGGCCACTGATAACTGTGTAAAGTAGGGACTGCTTACATCCACTCTGGTCTGGCTTGGGGCACTTGACATCATTTGAACTATCACTTCCTCTCCTCAACAGGAGTAAGACTGTACTAAGCCATTTCTCTGCATTGGTGCATCTCTCGTATCTTTACTTTTCAGAGCACCACAAAGCTCAAGCTTCCCTGCAAGACATGTGGGATGCTGAGCTCTGGCCTGCTCTGTTATTCCTGGGGGGCAGCTGTAGTGCATTGTAGTTGCATTGCATGTTCTGGCAGTACTTGTGCAATGTTTCTGCAGTGCAGTACAGAGGCACGCTCCATTTCTGCAGCACAGGTAGGCTCTCCGAAGGATGGCTAGGATAACACCCCATTCCCCCTGCCTGGAAGCAGCAACGGGTGGGATTCGGGGAGCTTGGGTGGGGACAAGGCCTCCCTTTTCTGCATATGGTACAGCTCTCTATGGCCTGAAGCCTTGTACCCCCGGTGGGGATCTTGGTAGATCTCAGTAAGCTAAGGCCTGGTCAGTACTTGGATGGGAAGGCGTCTAAGGAAGACTGTGGTGCTGCTGATTCCATTTGGAACTCCCTCTTGGTGTGTACCTAGAGTGTGTGTTGAAGGGTGGTGTCGCCCTGGGTGACACCATGGAGCTCTGAGGTGGGGTTGGTGGCTCTGCCATAGCCATCTCCAGGTGGGCCTGCCTGTCATTGTGCGGTTGGAAGGCACTTCGTTTTCATTTGGTTAATGGATCAAGCCAAATGTGCTCATTGAAATTTCCTTTCTGTGGTTTAATGTAACAATACAGAGCAGGCTGTGGTGTGCTGAAGGAGGTTGCACCAAGTGTTTGCTTGCTTTAGGCATGCTGTCCTGCAGCCTTTAGCTTTAAGGGTCTCAGGTTACCCAAGCCTGCCTAGGAGGTAACTAGCTCTCTGGGGCAGGATGGCTCCAGGTGACTGATCAAATGTGGAGCCTTTTGCCTTGAGGCTGGTGATTTGAATCCAGCTCAGCTTGGTATTGACTGAAGGTTGTTTTGGATTTTTGGTGGCTGGTCTGCAGTGTGTTTGGAGCTCTCCAGCTACTTCCTGCTGAGCCGGCACCACATCGCAGAGCCATAACACCATGTCAGCAGCACTCACCCTCTAGAAATGGTCCCTTCTTGGCAGGGCCTGCCCCACCGTCCCTGTTCTGAGATGAAGGGAAAGGACTTTGGTCCCCAGAGCCATTGATTGGGCACCACTGCAGCACTAAATTCCCCTTCAAAATTACTCTCGGCACAGCTAAGTGCTTCTGCTCAGGTGGGCTGGTCACTGCCTGCAGCTAGAGGGCACTGCTGCTCCCAACCACAGATAATCCTGGCCACTCTGCAGTGGGCAGCTGTTGGGTTTCTTACCTTCTGTGTCCTCTCTTGGGGGCCTCCTTGCAGATGATCCAGCTGCTGACTTGCGACTTACTGCTCTCACTCCGCACCATGCTGTGGCAGAAGCAGGCGAACTCCAGCCAGGCCCTGGGTGAGACCTACCATGCCTCAGCATCTGAGCTGACGGGTTTCCAGCGAGACCTCGGCAGCTTGCGCAAACTGGCCCATGGCTTCAGGCCCACTTATCACAAGGTAAAGTCCTGCCTCTTTTCTCATTCCCATTTGCCTTCCCCTCAGTCCCACAGAGCAAGCACTGTTCATTTTCAGCCTGCTCTGCACAGCAATACGCTTTCAAATAGACATCCCAAAGAAGTTTCGTCACTTGAGTTTGTAAATCTGAAGTGCAGAAGAGGACAGAATGGCCCAGGGGCTAGAGACGGTGCATGGAGTTCTTACATCTCCAACAGCATTCAGTCTCTCCCCAGGCACTTAGTGAGCGAGAGCCACTCCCCTCCGACATCTGGGTGGGGAGCTGGCAGTATCAGTCCTGTTCCCAATGGGCAGGTGTCTGTATTAGTTAATTGGTCTCCTTTGTGATATAGACTGCTGCGATTGCCAATGAGACTGCCTCTCCTATCCCTAGAGGTGACTGCAGGTTCGGATTGAGGCCCATTGGCAGAGGGTAGGGCAGGGAAGGGAACCTTGCCCTGTCTGTCCATGCTGCTCCTGATCTGTGGATAAATGGAGGACTTGGGTTCCGTCACTTGGATGCTTTTCACTGATTGGACAAAGCATCAGGGAGCATCCTGTGAACACAGTCATGTAATGTCCTGAGGGGATGCATGAGCCATGTGGAAGGGATGGAGGTGAAGGCCTGGGGTTTCTTTCATACCTAATCCCTGTGATCTTCCTGCTCAGGCTGGGGCCCTGGGGAGTCGGGTGGGGGAAGAGTCTGTGCAGTGTGGGACTCCGTTCACCATGTCCTAAACAGTGGCTGAGAAGTATGGGGCAAACCTTCGTGTCTCATCCGGGGTCCTCCATCTCTTTCCACGCCATGTCTCTGGTCAGTGCAGGGTTACTCCTTATGGTCTAAACTGCAGAGCTTTATCCAGTCGAGTTCTAAATGTGTGCAAACAGTGTGTGTTAAACAGCTAACCCTACTGTCCTGGTTCTCATGGCCAGCTCTGTTCCTGGGGCATCAGACCTATTCTCTGGGATAAGGAAATCTAGGGCTGGGGCCACACCTCTTCCATTTTCTGCTCTGGTTCCTGTGTTGCTGATGTGCTCCTGCCAGCCTCTTCCACCCAGCCCCTTCCTTGCCCTCCTGTACCCTGGCAATGTAACAGCTTTGCTTCTCACTCTGTTCTTGCCCCCGTTTTGGGACCACTCAGTAGGGAGCTCCTGAGGCGAGGCGGGAGGGGAAACAGTATCCCTGCTTGTGAGCTGGGAGCCGTCTCCCACGTTGTGGCAGTATGGATGTAGGATCTTCCCAGCGTGAGGCTGCCCATCATTGCCTTCTGCTCTATTCCCCCCAGGTGTTCCTGCACGAGGCTACTGTGCGTTTGATGGCAGGCGCCAGCCCAACCCGCACCCACCAGCTGCTGGAGCACAGCTTGAGGCGACGCACTGCCCAGAGTGGCAAACAAGGTCAGCGTGGGAACAGGCTCCCTGTTGGGAGGGGGATCTGTAGCATTCGTTTGTGCTGTGGGCTCTTTGGCAAGCAGGGGGTTATTTGGCAAGGCTTAGTGTCTGGAACTGAGCTGCCCAGCATGGTGTGTGTTGGCAGTGACCTTGCTGAACGATGCAGGGGTTGGAGGCAGGGTGCAGGATATGTTAGATCTTCCTGAAGTCCGTAGCTGAGCTGCTGGGGTTTGTGGGGCGTTGGCGCTCTGGTTCAGGGAAATAGATCCCAGCAGAGCCTGGGATCCCTACACAGACCTGCAGCAGAAGATGGCATCTCACTGGAGACTCCTATATTCTAGCAACAGGAACCAGTCCTGGGGACTTCGGGTCACAGGGCAAACCTTAAAACGCTTCTTAAAAACCATCATTAGGCTGAATTTAAGGGAAGTGAACTACCCTAATGAGCTACCCTCAGGAAGCAGAGAATTCACAGATAAGGGTAAAGTTTAAAGTGCTGATCTCCTAAAGAAAAACCATCAGCTTTATATAAAAAAAAAAAAAAAAAATCCTTTTAGCAAGTCAAATGTCTTTGCTCAGGTCACAGTGAACATCTGAGATCACTAATACTGGCACAAGTTAAATTTGGAACAGAGGGCCTGGCCCTTGGTTATAGATCCAATCAGTGTTTTCCCTGGGATCAGGGTGTTACCGCTGCAATCCTGGCCAAACTGCAGCTTGGGCCACCTCACCTTGCTGCCTTAAAATAACTCCCTGAAGGTTTCATCCTGTCATACTCAGGCGTGGTGTATTGACCTCCGCGGCTGTTCAGCCAGCCCGGGGAAGGCTGTATTTTATGGTGGGCTAGAGCTATGCAAGGCTTGGTTGCAGTGGTTTTTCTTCTCCTGCACAGGTGAGCTGGACACACTGCCAGGACAGAGAGAGCGAGCCACGGCGATTCTCCTGGCCTGCCGCCACCTTCCCCTCTCCTTCCTCTCGTCCCCGGGCCAGCGAGCAGTCCTGCTGGCAGAAGCAGCCCGCACGCTGGAGAAAGTGGGGGACAAGCGCTCCTGCAATGACTGCCAGCAAATGATTGTCAAACTGAGTGGGGGCACCGCTATTGCCGCCTCCTAGCCCAGGGGCCGTGTGGCCAAAGCTAGCCTTGTGAGCCGTCAGACTGGACTCTCCCCCCCGTTATCCTCCCTCTTTAGAGCAGACCGTTCTAGATTAGGGCCATGCAAGTGGAATCACTTGGGCCAGGGAGGGCTCTGGACTAGCCCAGGGTTAGCTTTCCTAGCCATTGGCTGCGTTCAGGCCTGGTGGCAGGACTGGAATCTGGCTAGTGCTATTCTAGCTGTGTAACCAGACCAGCGGCAGCTAGCAGCTCCCCCACTCCCTTGCCCCTCACTGGGGTAAGAGAGGCAATGCCAGTTCAGGAGGAGGGGTCAGCAAGCCCTGAGGACAGAAAAGTGCCATTTTCTGGTGCTGGATGGATCTGTGTTCCGGGGGCTGCTCTCCCTTCCCTCCTAAGCCAGACCCCCTGGGGGTGGGAAGGGGAGCCACCTAGACCCCCCCCTACAAGGCAAAACCAGCATCTCAGGCAACTCTCTACCTGCAAGCTGGCTGCTCTGGGCTGGCTGGAATGAGGAGGGGAGATTTCTAGCACTCTCCTCAAGGCGGGACTCACTAAGCTGTTTTTATGGGAGCCTTTTTCTGTAGACTTGGTATGTGTGGGGAGCTCTGTTGGAGGGGTGGTGCTTGGGGCCAGCCCACCCCACCCAGGAATCTCCCTGTGTTTTTTTTTATACAGTTTTTTATAGCGCTGTTTGTGTCTTTACAAAATGTAGGGAACGGTTTCAGTAGATTTCTCTTCTCCACACTCCCTGCCCCGTGTGCCTCTCCCCCCTCTGGTCACAGAGCTGCCTCTGTTGGCGCAAAGTTCTAGTGTAAATCAGCAGCATCCATAGTGAGGGCACAAGGGTGCCTTTTTCTGGACTGCTCATGTGGTGAGTGACCTAGGATGTGCAGAGACCTGGGCTGAGGCGAAGGGAGAGAACAATCCCTGCTGGGCCCTCTTTTTTGGCACAGATTAAAATGGGTTTTAAAAAAGAGAAGGTTTGATACTTCATTAAAAAAGAGAAGGTTTGATACTTCATTACACAAAATCCTAGATCCAGTGGTTCCCCCCTGCTCCAGGCCCCTTTGTGTGTCCTTACCTGCACACCCCTCAGTCTGAGTCTGAATGGCAGGATGTGCCCCTGGGGAAGGAGCTTACATAAACCTGGTGTCTGCCATGGTTTGGAGAATCCTGGGGCTGGCTGGATCCTCGGTGTACTAATCTCAAGTCCTGTGACTCTGAGAGAGGGTGGGGTAGGGGAGTGACCCAGTTTTCCCTTTTTGCTCCGCCGCTCACATTGCCTCTATCCAAAGACTGTGTGAAATCATTCCTGTTCACACCTGCGATATGGAAGCTAGCGCTCGGCAGAAACGCATTGCTGCTTCTCTCCATGTGCATGTGCTGTGTGTATGTGTATAGCTAGAACTACACTGGTACTGGGTACAAACTTATCCCGAGCAGGTGCCTGCCGCTGTTCGTTACCCAGAATGGTGTCTCATTGCAGAAGCAGAACTCGCATTTTTGTAACATTTTGTCTAGATTTATTCGGTTTTCTGCAGCAACTGCTGTTGGAGCTTCAGTTACTGCAAAGAAAAGGCCATTACAATACACGTGGGACCTTCTGCCTCTGTTTTGCAGCATGCTCCTGGCAAAGGTTTTTCAAATGCCACAAAACTAAACACCGTGGGAATATTGTCCACCACAGCTTTGCTAAGATGTAAATCTTACTGACGTAATTCCGCCTGCCATCAAACCACATGTTCACAGTGGTTCCATACTCACCATTATTGAACTGCAGGGCATTCTGGAGGCTGCAGTGAAATGCCTCCCCCCTGCCTCCGCATCTCTCTCACCCCTTTTGAGGGGCATTTAATGGAAGAGTCATAATTGTAATTATTTTCTCAAATGAAAATATCCTTTGTTTCTTCCCAGTGTGTGGGTGGATGCATTCAAAGGCTCCACTTAGAACTCCTGCTTCACATTGGTGTCAGCAGCCCATGATAAGTGGGACATGCGGGAGTGGTTTTCTTACCTCTGGTTTCTGGCTCCTGATCTCTCTGTGTACGTGAGATGTTCTAATGCAGATTGTGTTGGCTGCTTCTGCGTTAAACCCACATGAGTACAATCGCATGGTGATACATGTACCCTGGTAGTTTGGCACAAGAACAGATGCTGTTTTTTATGGCTCAGCACTACAGCTTCTGGCTTGTCAGATGGGACAGAGATACTGCTTGTTTGTGGAGAGGCTAATGCCCACCCACCCCTCCAAGGCAGGATTAAACTAAGACCCTGGTTTCCAAACAAACAACTCCCATAAGGGCTTCCTGATCTAAAGCCCCAAGCTTTTTTAATCTTTTCGGGAATGTATCTGCCCATGGCATCCTCCATGTCACTTCAAACCTCCACTGATCGGTCTGCAACGGCAACAGTAGTATACTAGGGAGGGGAGGAGTTCCACACCCATTCCTGTTTGTCCAGTAGAGTCAGAGAGACTGAGCACTCATGGGAAATGGTGAACCTCCTCCTTCCCTGGTCACTTCATTTGAAGGTGAACAGAACACAGTGCTGGAGCATTAGCTAGGGGAGTTGGGATAGGCTCCTAGAAGATGTTGAGGGCAGTATTGATAGCTTAAGGCCCAGTGCAGGCGGCCCTTGTGGGAATGGTCCATGCATGATGTTCATTCTTTACACCTGTGGAACTTCTTCAGGTGTGAGGTTCCTCTGTGTGCCTGTTAGTGTGCTGTTATTTATGGACCAGCTGTCTCTCTGTCCCCCCATCTTTTTCCGTGTATACACTGTAATATTTTTATGGGGGGGGCGGTGTTTATGGATGATGTGAAAAACTGTCTATTTATCCAACTGATATTAGGAGTGGGACACTTCGCTGTAAAAGATATAGCTGGTGATGTCTCTAGGGAACCATTTCTGCTCTCTTTGAAAGGTGCTCAGTTATGTACCCTGTCCCAGTGCTAGAGAGCGACTGTTGCCTAATAAAGACCGATGGAACCACCTGGCCCCTGTGTATGGTGTATTTATTAATAGCCTCCCCCACAATCCATACTGCCTTTGGGCAGTGGTAAGACTGAATAGCTTTTAAACTCAGCAGTGAAAGGGGTTGGACTAGCAATGACCAAACCACCAAAGTTCTTAAAGGGGAGTCGCGTCATAGAAGTATCTACAAGACCCAGTACTTCTCTAGACATCTTGTCTGCTAAACGAGGCTGGAAATCTTGCCAGGAAGGACTTCCTACTGCTCACCACACCAGGAATGTAAGCAAGAGCAGCATTTCCTGGTAGTTCGGGGTTCCTGTTTCTTATGGAACCTGCCAGTACAGCGCACCAGATTGCACTAGTGGTCCGTCTAGTCCAGGATCCTGTCTCTGCCAGTGGTCATCATCAAATGCTTCAGGGATAGGTGTAAAACCCTGTAATGGACAATTATGAAATAACATGCTCATAGGGGAAACTTTTGCTTAACCCCTGTTATTTCTGCTCTTTATTTGATCCCTTAGTTTCTTTTATAGCCCCTTGTGAAGGGCTTCTAACAAAAGCTTTTAAAAATTCAAATTAGAACAATTTGAACAAATCTCCTTTTTCCACTATTTTGTCCACATGCTCAAAGAATCCTAGTTGATGAGGGCTGGACTTTCATTTTCAAAAGCCCTACTGGCTTGTCTCATCACGTAAATCTGTCTTCATTTTACTTGTAATTATAGCTTTCAACCAGTTGTCTTGGTGGTCTGAAACTCCTAGGATCACCTCATTGCTTAAGATAGGCACAGCATTTGCTATAGTAGCTGATCTTAACAAGAGGATGTTTTTGTTTGCAGCTCAGCTATTTCAGTCTTAAAAACCTTTAAATACAGTGTGTATCCTCTGAAGCTCATGAATTGGTGGTCCTGAATCTAGCCATTGTTCCAGCTTCTCCTTGGATATCTTGTTCTGACAGTGCTTCATCTTAACCACATGAAGAGCAGTTTTGGATAGATCTCTCCCCCAGTCTCCTCTAAGTGATGAGGACTGATGCAAAGGAATGCTTTACCCTCCATTTCTCTTTGTTTTGGGAGTAAAGCAGATTGATCCCCAGGCTTTCTGCTTCAGACGCACATGTCACACACACTTTTCTCATTTTAATGTCCTTGATTATTCTTCAAAATTCTCTTGTAACCCACCTGATTCCCATTTTACTTGCCATTGTTTTGTTATTGGCTTCACTAGGGATGGATTTCCATTTTCTGAAAGATGCTTGTTTGACCCAAATAACCTCTTGAAGCTTGCCATTTAGCCATACTGGTTTTATTCTCCTTGCCTTCCTACTTCCTTGTTTGTTTAGGGGTATGCCTAACTTCTGTGACTTGGTTAGAGTTGCAGACCTAGCCTCCATTCAGACCCTAGGCATCTTAATTTCCCTTTTTTGTGTCTTTGATTTAGCTTCCTCATTTAAAAAAAAAAAAAAAAAGCAAAAACCAAAAATCTTCTAAAGCTGTGTCTGTGCTATGGTTTGTCCAATTCCTTCCCTAAGAGTGTTTCACTTAATTTAATAGGCCCAGATTCACAAAGGAATTTAGTTTCCTAACTTCCAGTGAAATCAATGAAAGTTAGGAGCCTGAATGTTTTTGAGGGTGTGTGCCTTTGTGATCACTATTCCTCAGTGGGTCTGTTGTTGTGTGTAAACCAATTCACTCAAGAATAACCTCTGCTCTTGGGTGCTTTAGAACTAGCTGTTCCAGAACCTGTTGGGAAATTGCTTCTCTAACCCTTGTCTGGCTGGGAGATTTGACCAGTTATGAGCAGCTGACTGGAGTTGCCCACTATGTGATGTTTGACTTAGTTCCCTTGTCAATCAATCATAACATGGTGCACCTGCTGCCCTTTCCCTGAGTAGGTAGTGGCATAACCCTCATAGTATAGTTGTGCCCTGGTTGGGGTCTGTACCCATGCAGATACTACAGCGTTTCCTTTCCCTCGTGAATCTTATTTCACCAAGCGCTTGGGGCCTCTCAGGATCTGTGCAAATGGAAAATGAGGCAGTGGGGGGTCAGTGAGGGAGGGCCGTTAGGACAGTAGCTAACACTTTCTTTGTTCAAATATCAAAGAAGGCGCTCGTCTCAGTTTTGGATGAAAGCTTGGGTTGGATCTTTAGAGTTGTATGCTAGCTCTGCAGCTTTACAGCAGCTGGTGACTGATTCGATGTGTACATACCTCAGGTGCAGCCTGTCCATGTGCCTCTGTCCTTCAGAAACCAGCTCTAGCTGAGGCAGGAGTTTACTCTTGGGCCTGATGTCAGTTGCCCTGGTGTTGTGTGGGTGGTGGGACAAGCTCCACACTAAAGCTGTGTTTCTGAACTGCAGCCAGGCACAGAAACAATTTAGCGTTTGCTCTTCTCTTCCCAGGTGAAATGATCTCCAGCCTAGGCCTTGCTTTGTAACTCAGGACTTCCTCTCTGAAATCTCAGAGGAGTCCTGGGCTAGCAGCGGTCCTGCCGTGCCTCCCCTTCCCAGACCCCAAGCCACTGCAGGGAAAAGCCTCTCAGCAGGCTGCCAGTGGGGGCTAGGCAGCTCCTCTCACCACATCTGCCTGGGACCTCTCTCTCACCCACAGGCTGCTCAGCACCTTCTTCCTCTGACAACCCTTTCTTTCTACCTTCCCCATTCCACACTTCAGACGCTCCTCATACTCACGCCCTCACAAACTCACCCAAGGCCCCTTTGACTTTAGAAGCCCCTCTTGAGATCCTTCCCTTCAATACGCAGTGGCCGGACGTTCCAAACTCAGCCCTTTCCAGGATGGAATACGCTGCTTCCGGATGTTGGCGCCCAGCGAAACTTCCTGTTACTCATCCCTATTACTTTTTTTCTGATGGATTTACCTCAGTATTCCTCGACCAAGCAGGAACTAGGCACAAGCTACTGGCTCTCTTTGCAAATGGATGCAATCAGGCTGAGCCACTGGGCGTGCGTCAGGAGATTCCCCCACCAAAAAGCAAAGATGCGACTTGCATTCAAAGATAGGTTGCTGCAGCCACAGTGCAGACTGACTGCTACACGATCATAGCCAGGTGCCATAGCAGCTGAGTAGGAATTGCTCAGTTCTCTGCTCTTGGGGTGGCTGCCGACCTCACCTATGACCACAGCTGTTTCTCAAGTCTCCCCATTATTGTCACAGTTAAAATTGTAACAAAAGGGAAAAAGACAGGCCAGCCTGCTGCCTGTCCACTTTTCGCTCTTCTTTGCCCCTTGACCAGCTGCCATGACCTTAGGCTGAGCGATTGTCCTCATGCCCTTGGCCAGAGTATTTCCCTTTGAGACTCTGAAGTGTGCCCCAATGTGCAGGTCTTGAAGCTGGGCCTAGTGGCAGAAGGCAACGTAGAGGCTTTCGCTGTCGAGGCCTTTGCTAGGGCAAGCCGCCAGGGGTGGCCTTGTGGGCTAATTATCTCTCCCAAGGTGAAAATCAACACTGGAAGGTGTGAACGGAAGTTGCCATAGAAGGTGGTGGTGAGGAATGTGTTGGCCTGGCCAGGTATTTCTTTGTCCCCATTCAAAAGGTAAAAACAATGAGGAGTCCTTGTGGCACTTTATAGACTAAAATTTATTTGGGTGGGTTTTAGCCCACGAAAGCTTATGCCCAAATAAATTTGTTAGTCTATAAGGTGCCATAAGGACTCCTCATTGTTTTTGCTGTTGCAGACTAACACAGCTACCACTCAGAAACCATTCAGAAAGTGACATCCTCCCTGTCAGGGAATTGAACCCCTGTCTCTTGCATGATAGGCAGGGATACTCACCACTATACTAATAAGGGATAGAGTGGGGTTTTGTGCTACACGGATCTCCTACAGAGCAGTTAGGGCCAGCTTACACCGCACCATGGCCACCAGGCAAGGACACCTCTTGCTCTCTTCCTAAAGCCTTTGGCTGCAGCAACAGCCCTGGGAAAAGCCCTGTCCCTCCTCATATGCGGTTGCCTCTCACTCTCATCAGAAGAAGCTTTTATGTGCCCCACCATGCAGCTTCCAGGGTGGCTGAGATGGCAGTATTTGCTACTCAGCTCCCTGGGTCCATCAGTAATCTCCCTGGATATATTGGTTAATACAGAGTACTTCTCTCTGCTGTAGTACATAATCCACCAGGCATTAGTTCAGCAGAGATCATCCCTAACACAGAGTACTGGTAAAGGGGCCACTCTGAAAGAGCCTCACTCGCCTTACAAGACAAACGCAGCAAGGGGGAAGTATCAAAGTTGATTACATTTGCTATGCTTATGGCCACCAGAGGGCTGTAGAGATCTAGCAGAGAAATAGCGTGTGAATGCTGCAAAGGAAGGACTATAGCTAGCTGGGAATTTTTTCAACAACTTTTTTTTTTTTTTTTGGTCAGGCGATGCTGATTTGTTGAAATCGCAACTTTCTTAGACTGGGCTGGTTTTGATGAATTTCTCCACTTGAAAACATTTTGGAACTGCCTGTTTAGTTTTGATGTCTTTTGAAATGAAAAGCTCCAGTTTTCTAGTTTAAAAACTACTTTTTGTGCGCATTTCCTTAGGATGTGCACCCAGGGAAATTTTTATTTATTTATTTTAAAGGCAAACATTCATTGAATACTCAATCATAAAGGACATTATTTTTATTCATCAAACAAACTAAAGAAACTGAAACTTAACTGAACTTAATTTTTTTAAATTAACAGCTAAACTTTTACTTAAAAAAACAAAACTTAAAAAATGAGACACAATACCAAATTTTTCCTGTAGTGATAACCAGGCGTATACAAAGATACAGTCAATTTCCATGATCTTTGTCTTTAACCAGATAATGAGCAAACCTAAATTGACCAAAACAGATTAAGGTTTCTTCATTTTCCTGTCCTAGAGAATGAGATATTGCTCACCAGGGTGTTATGGACTTAAATTCCTCACTCACATAATTACAATTAACTGACTAAACCAATTCTTGTTTAATGTACAAAATCATGAGTGAGTCGAGGCGCTGTTGGGACATTGTACTACTTAGTTTGTTTTTTACATGTGCTAGTTTTGAAAAGGCTCTTTCACATGAACAGCTTGTAGCAGGTAAGACTGCAAACCATTGAATAGATTTGTAAAAGGCCTGGAACATGGAAGACTGATCCGATTCCTTTAGCCAATCAAGCCCCTCTCTCTGGTGGTGGTCGTAGTGCTACCTGTGGGAACAGATCTGTCATAACACTGAAGCAATCTGACTTCAGCTTCCAACTCATCCAAGGACGCTTTAAATTTGTTAGCAATGATTCTCAGATTGTCCCTGCCAATGTCTAAGCTCTGCAGTTTTCCTATTGCAGTCACAATTTTACAAGTCTACTTTTCAAATCGCTGGTCAATGCCAGTAATCACGGAGTCTAGAAGTGGGTAAAATGAAGTTATTCTCTCCCGCTCCTCTTTTGTATCAAAGAGATGCTGGGACTCAAATGCATCATCCAATACTAGTGGACATTTTTCTCTTAAGTGGGGGGAATCGATATATCATTCTCTACACACATTTTCATACTGTCATTGAAAATAGATTGAAAATATTCTGGGCCACTTCTCATTACAGCCAAAGAGTTATGCAAGCTTTTCACCCCTGTCATTGCAGTAAGTAAGTTGAGATCTGGAGCTTGAAGAGCCTTACTCACTTTTACCACCATCTGAAAAATAAGGGTGCATCATGTGAAGGGCAAAGATGAACTCGAATGAATTTAGTTCATGGATAAGACCCCTGGCTTTTATTTTAGCGTCAGCAAGGCAAGTTGTTTCGATAATCTCTTGTACAGCTTGTAAAATGATGAAGTAGTTTTGTTTTACAGCAGCCGCTGCTTCAGCTCTGCATGTCCATCTTGTGTTTGATAGTGACTTCAAAGTCTTCAACGGGGATCCTACTTCTTGTGAAATCTTCTCCATTACTGCATGTCGCACAGGACTCCCCTCCATGCAGGCATAAAGAGTCTGAATAACACCAAAAAAAATCAGACAGTTCTGTTTTGTTTACTTGCAGTGCATGCAGCTTCTAGGAGGAGGTTCAAACAATGCGCATAGCAGTGTACATAGAGTATTTCACTGTTTCTTTCTTTACATTTCATTTGAACTCCCACAGTACATCTAGACATAGTAGATGTAGGGGTGGTGAGTTCTATGGGCCTGTGGGGCCCGGGCACCAGGAATATTCCTGTCCTAGGGGCTCTGCTCCAGCAAAGTTTCCTGCCACCCCTGGGTGATTTAAAACAGCCCAGGGGCTCCCACCACCACCCGGCAGCACAGCGGGGCTGAGCGGCTTCCTGCACGCTCATTCTGCGTGGCTGCTGGCAGGTCCTGCAGCTCGTGTGAGGGCGTTGTTCCGCTGCACACTGCCCCTGCCCCAAACGCCCCTGTGGCCAAGGGGAAGCTGCAGGGGTGGTGCCTGGAGACAGCAGCATGAGGAGCTTTCCACCCCCCCCCCCTGCAGCCTGCCTTGCCTAGGAGCCCTGCCGGAGGGGGTGCCCCAGGTAAGCATTGAACCCCCACCATCCACTTCCAGAGCCTGCACCCACACCCCCTCTGCAAACACACCCTTCAGCCCCCAAATTTCCTCCTGCACCCCCTCACCCCCAAACTCCCTCCCAGAGCCTGAAGCCCGCACTCCCACTCCCTAACTCCCTCTTGTACTCCCACCTCTCCCCTGCACCTACTTTTGTCCCCAAACTCCCTCCCAGAGCCTGCACCCAGCACCCAAACTTGTTCCCAGACCCTGCACTCCAAACTCCCTCCCAGAGCCCAACCTCTCACCCCTTCTGCACTCAAATTCCCGCCCAGAGCCTACAGCCAAACTCCCTCTCAGAGCCTGCATCCCCACCCCCTTGTGCACCACAATCGCTTGAATCCCAGACCCCCTCCCCCACCCGAACTCCCTCCTAAAGCTTTAGGCAGGTGTGTGTGGGGAGTTTGCAGGGGTGGGCGAGTTTCTGGGTGTTCTGGGCACCACCAAAATTTCTACAAACCTGCCGTGCCAGAGTAGATGTGCCATCAAAACAGACGGCCATCACTGATGACCAGTCAATTTTAAGAATGCCAAGGACATAATTTAACAGGTCAAAAATAGACTGAACATCAACTGTTAATAATCTCTGACCAGACACAAAATATTCAACTGGACTATGTTTTTCATTGTCAAAATACCACACCACCATGGACATCTGTTCATGGTGTCCACAGTCAGTAGTGTTGTCAGCAATTATTGAGACCATTTTTCCATTTAGTGAAAACACAATATTTTGTTGCACAATGTTGTGCAAGGCTACAATTAAATCATTTTGGATGCGATTACTCAGGTAGCGTTTCGAGGAGATTGTTGCATATGCTTTGCTATTATGGGATCATATTTTTGGAGCATTTGACAAGATTTAGAAATAAAGCTTTTTCATTATGACCCCTGAATGGTTTCCCACCTTTCACCAAACATAGAACAGTGTCAATCAGTTGCTCCATTACACTTCAGTTGCACCGTTCTTCTTCTTGTTTAGACGGATAAGCCTGCTTGCCCTCATCCACCAATACATCAATAGGTTTCCCTTCATTAAAACTTGACCATGAAGAACAGCTCAACACATGAGATGTTAACAGTTAGTAGTTTTTAAAACATTTGTTAGCCCTCTGCCAGTTTCTGAATCCTTTATCAATAAATACTGGATCAGTGTGACCTTTGTTTGCTGCATCGTTAAAGGAGACGAAACAGCAGTAAAAGCAAAATTCTGCGTCCTTTGATGGGCTATATTCTAACCACCTATACTTTTCATATCAATCGGACTGAAAACTTTTGTTAGTTCCCTATTTTACTTCTAGGAAACATGCTCTATCTAGGCTGATAAGGACCTCTAGATAATCGAGACTGGCATTCTAATCTATTTTTTGGAATATCACAGACCAGGTCATCAGAAGGAATGTTTGATGGCTTTGAATAGGAACTACACTGACCTGAACTAAGAGACAAAGTCTGTTTCTGTTGGTCATTACTCAGTTTATTGTATGTACTGGAACTGGTGGCAGCATTATCTTCATGTAAGTTCTTAACCGAGGAGTTCGAGGTATTTGCACTACCATCAGCACATTCATTATAATTCAGTTTGTCTGCTCCTTTTCTTATCTTAACAACGAACCGATCCATATTTTAAAATTAAAAGGGAGTATCATATGATTGAATTAAAACATAAAGCCATGGGCTTGTTACGCTATTTCAGTAGAGTACATGCGACACAGATTACAAACGCTGTAGACACTGCGCTGGGCATGCCTGACGCGGCCACTTATATAGGTCAAAGAATTTTCTAGAATAGTAGTCGGAGCGGGAGGGGAGGACCAATGGTAATGCGGCACCGTAGTATTGGGGGCGCATGCTGTGAGCGAATGTGGGCTTTCAATACATTTTGACAACTTCTATATTACGCAATTTGGCGCTTATTGCATAATCCAACAATCCATATTTTAAAACTAAAAGAGCATATCCTGCGATTAAATTCAAATGCAAAGCCACTTTTTTTTTGGAGACATTAGGGTGGGTGGGGGCACACCCTATATGCCCGCCTGTGTTTGTGTATCTATTTAAGTTAATTATAGTGCCATTAAACAAAAGTGATTAGATCAAACCGAAACACTTTGACCCAAACCAATTTTTATTTTTTGGTTCAGGAAAATGTTTGAGCTCTTGACTTTTTTGTCCTGGTTCAATGTGGGAAATTTCTCCCCCCCCCCACTCCCCCCAAATCCCAGCTTTTGATGGAATAGGAAAAGCTTCCTACCCAGGTACACTAAAGACTTCCAATGCTACTACCATGAAAGGAAGAGCTTGTGCCACATCTGATGTGTTTTTCTGGGGACGGTTTTGAGGGACATAAGAATGCAGTTTTGCCTGGGTACTGGTGTGCTGATGAGTTGAGAGAATCTGGGCTTTTGCCCCTGCCCATCTCACTGTATGTTGTAACAGGCATGTCTGAATGTCCTGCAGCAGTGGCCAACTTGTTTGCAATGGATCAGTGATGATCCACACAGATGGGGTTGGAGATGCCCCAGCACAGAAGTCAGGTCTTCCTTGGGCTTTTGTAGCAGTAATGATCAGGACGCTAGTAAAGGCTTGGGATGGAGTGGAGGTGGTCCCCAAAGAGGCTGCTGTAGGTGGGGCTTCTGTTGTTGGGTGCAGAATAACTCTTCAGCTGTGCAAGTTGAGTTTGATGTTGGGCTCATCATTAGGGTAGGAGAGCCCCAGTCACCAGATTTCTGTGTGAAGCTGTTTGTTCTAACGGTGGTGCCTGCCCAGGGCCTACCCTCTGGGCTCTGATTGTGGACTGTCAAGTTAAGCAGGGTGGTGCCTGGTTAGATCTTGGCTAGGAGAGCTGGGCTGCAAACCAAGTACTTCCTAAGAGGTGGTGGCAATTGATGGCCAGGCGCCCTGAGGCAGGAATTTGCTCATTCAGGGGAACTGCTACCAGTGGTGCTGTGTCAGGCACGCGGGGACCCAGCCTCTGACCCTGGCTTGCCATTAAAGATTTTGTGGCACTTTCACCAGACTGGCATGTTAGACCTGCAGAACTGGCCACCGGCATCCCGCTCTGGTCATTCCATTGTCTGCCTAAAGCCCCTTAGCTAGCCTCTCTTGGAGACCTCACTCCCTGCTCCAAACCTCTGTGTGGCGTCACCCCACGGGGCAGGGCCACAGCCTGCTTCCCTCAGAGGTGGATGCGTCTCGGGACACCAGCCTATTCTGCACGGTGGGACGAAAAGCGCCATTGAACTGTAAGCCGTTCTCATTAAAAAGTGACGGAGGCCTTTGTGTGGGATTCCACCGAGAGCCTCCCCCCCACGCCCTCAGGAAGCGAAATCAGGTTGGTGGAGTGTCGCTCTTTGTGCGGAGGGTCTGCACCTGTTCTGCTATTGAAGACTGATACTCCTGGGGGACTCCCTGGCGTAAGATGTTAGAATGAGGACAGGCTGCTCTGGGCGCTTGCAGTGCTCTGACTTCGGTTCTCTTGCTGGGATTTTTTTGGGTGGGGGGTGATTCATTGTAGTCCCAGCTGTGCAGGAAACCACCAGCAAGGTGCAGCTGCCCTGACAGAGATGATAGGACAGGGTCCTGCTGTCACCCTCAGGGCTGGCAGCAGCTGCCTGGCAGCTGGTACGTGTGGGTGAGGGGCACTGAGCTGCTCCCGGGAGGCCTGAACACTGTGCTGGCTCGGTGCCAATGCCAGCTTTTGATTTCTGTCACCACGAATTGGCAGAGGACAGACAGGAGGGGGATGGGGAAGGAGGGAGAAAGGACTGATTAGAGCAGCACGTGCCTTCCCCATGTCTCCTTGCTCCTGGGACATGCTTTGTATGGTGTGGTGCAATACTGCCGCCTTTCACAAACCTTGGGGGTGGGGGGGTTGAAGAATCCCTCTCCCCCCCTTTTCTCTATCAAAGGCTCCCCAGCCTCGTGGGGGGGAACAGGGGTTCTATTCCTGGCCTGAGAGTGATTCACGGCATGACTGTAGCAAATCGCTTCTTGCCTGCCACAATTTCCTCTTCCATGGCGTGGGTCTGACTGTCCTGGGCAGAGCACAGCGAAGGGCTCAGCCAGGGTGGGTGAAGAGCTCCCTGGTGCCCCCACTGTCAGGCGCTTTGTACCTGCAGTGGTTTACGAGGAAGCTGTGGTGATGCAAAGGGCCCCTGTGGCTGTCTCCTCCCCGGAGAACTGGTGTGTTAATAAAGGCGGGGGCAGGTGATACTTGAGGGTGAGGAGTGAGGTACCCCAGCTATAATGGGACCAGGCTGGGACCAGGCTTGGACTGCGAGTTGATAGTGGAGCACTGCTGGGCTCAGGCTGTTCCTGGCAGAGGCAGGAGCTGGGACTTAGATGCCTGTGATCTGAAGGGGCCCAGACAAGGGGCCTGCATGGTGGCAGGGCAGGGCGTGAGCAATGGGGCAGGGTGGGAGCTGGTATTATGGCCAGGGGTTGGGCCCCAAGCTGGTGCTGGCTGAGGGGGCGAGCCGGGCCTGCTATAAACATTCCCATCTGACCCATGTGTTGCTGTAGCCCATGTAGCTTTACATATGGCCCCGAGCAGAGGCTGTATCCTACCACAGAGCTACGGACGGCTCCTGATTCCAGCCAATCTGTCGCTGCTCTTGCTCCACCTTGCCCTGCTCCCGCCAGCTGTTCCCCCTTGGAGCGGAAGATGGACAAGGAAAAGCGCCTGGGGTTTTATACAGCACCGGAGTAGCTGACCACACTATTTGCAGCCAGCTGGCCCCTGACCCCTGTTTGCTGCCCGGTCCTTGTGGAACCTGACCCCCAGATGATCAGCTGGAAAACCCTTGCTCAGATTGACGGTCTCCATGGGCCAGGCATGGCCCAGGGCCGTGGTGGGCTAGTTCCAGGAGTGGCTGAAGTGAGGCTACTTGATCGGTGTAGCTGCATCCATGTTGACTGCCAAGGCTAGACCAGGACATACAGACTCTGCGCTGATCCGTCCTTTTCCATTAGCAGCAAACCTGCGTTTGCCCTTCTCTATGGCTGGAGCTTAAAGCCATTGCAGCTTGACCAAGCGCTAGCTCCTGCCCATGGCCAGAGCTTCTTCTGAAGGGGGATGATGGGGCCATGGCTGGCTCTGGTGTGGGGGTGGGGACTTTGAAGGCATCTGTTCAAGGCCTGATGGTGCTGGCAGGAATGTGTTTAAATTTCAGAATGCTTTCCCTGCAGGTGTTGCTCCATTTGTCACCAGCAGACAAAGAACAGACCCACCCTCTGTGGGACATGATTAATCCTGGGTGCCCCAAGTGGGTGGGAGCTCTCTCAGCTGAGCATGCGCTGCACGGGGGGAGCGGAGTTTTGGGGCGTGTAAAGCAGCCGGTGCTGGGGAAGTCAGGCGTTGATTACCACGGCTCTTGGGGATGGGGGCTTGCAGGCCCACTTGCCTTCTTCCATCCCAGGACTGAGATCAAGGCCAAATGTGCCCTTTCTTCTTCAACCTTTCTGCTGTTGGGAAAGGCCTACACCTCCCTTGCCTTACGGCCCTCCCAGGAGAAACCAGAAGGCAAGTTTCCGCCTTGACCCATGCTGCAACCTTCCTAATAGGCTGGGCATGCATCACCCTCCCTGTACAGAATGGGGTGGGGGGGCCCACAGGCTCTTAACAGGGACAGCTCTACCCTTAGTCACCGGCACGGGCCCACAGCAATCAGCACATGGAAAGTGTCCCAACCCCACCCACTGCCTCAGCTCCAATACGCCTCAGCCCCAGGCTGCTCATGTGTAGCTGGGACGGGGCTGGTGCCTGGTGCTGAGAGGCACTGAATGAAGCGCAGCTGGGCTGAAGGGCTGCAGTAATTTATGTGCTTCCCCCCCAGAGTCAGTAGGGGCAAGGGGAGGCTGTGTGGCCCTGTGGCACAAGCCCTTGTGGGGCAGAGAAGTCCTGCTCTGCCCCTTACTAAAGACCACAAGGCTTCAATGCCGGTGTAGCTCTTCCTGGGCCTAAGGTCACACCCTTGGGCCTAAAGCTGCCAGAAGCAAAGGGGCTGCTGGATGTGTATTTCTGAAAGAGGGACCCTCCAAAATGCTGCGAACACCCACCTTCCCCACCTCCAAGCTGGGAGTCCGGGTCTGCACCTGCACAACCGCCACTGGACACACACTCAGTCTGGCACCAGGGGCACTTTTATTTCTGTAGGAGATGGGAGGACTTACAAACAAAAATGACCCAAGGCCGGCAGGACACAAGGGTTGAGCCCTGGTTCTGCTTTGTCTGTCCATGGGCCGGGCTGTGCTGTACTGCCCAGCCCGCTCATGTTACCCCGTCACAGCCAGTTGCACCACTCAGGCTCCTGGGGGTGAGGGGGGGTGGTATTTATTGCTAAGGGATGCAGCGGCTCAAAGGACCAGGGGCTGGAATGAAGTGAATGGGGGGAGAGGAACCTTTCCCCTTTGGGGCACCAGTCCAACCCCCATCCCCCACTGGGAGGCTTTGCCAGCTGATTGGTGCTTGGTGGCCCATGTGAAACACGTTAATGGCTTTATTTCAGCATCCGCCGGAGGGGCCAGGTGGCCAGCGCTCTCTGTCTCACACACCTGGCAATTGGCACTATTGGCCTCCTTGTTCACAGCCTCGGCAGAAGCCAAGAGCCAAATGGGCCTTGATGAGTCAAAGCCCCTTGGTTTACAAAAAAGGCCCGTGTGGGCTGGCGGGGGGAGGGTGTGGTGTGGTAGCCTGCAGCTAACCCACTGCAGGGCTAAGCCCAGCTTTACCCACTGCAGGGCTTGGGCTGGCACAAGGCCTAAAGTCACTTAATATCCAGGCATCAGAAACAAGATGGAAGCCCTAGTTCAACAAGGGGAGGAAGGTAGGCACCCTGCCTGGCATCAGCATGAAGTGGGTATGCAGCTCTTGGTGAGGGTCTGCCCTGGCTGTCGCTGGGGGTGCACACCTCAGCCAGGAGCAGACAAGACGGACACACCACATGGGCTTGTGCCAGAGGAGGCATCCCATGGTGCTAACACGCCCCCTGCCCCCACTACTGAGCAGAGGTCCATGCCTGCTGTAGGCTGTTCAGTGCATTGTGCAAAGGGCATGCACTGAGTCCTCCCCACTGATGCCTTTGCCACATGCAGCAACCAGAGCACAGTAGGAAGGAAAACTGGCAGCTGTTTGTCAGCTCCTGCAGAGCCCTAAAGTTTGTGTGTGAACTTCAAATCAGTGGGGGGGGGCAAGCAAGCCGGGACTAAAGGAGCATTTTTGTTCCACTTTTCTCCCCGCGCGTCTCCCTGTTGCTCACTGTTACCCTGCGGACAGATGAATTAGGTGGGGAGGGTGGGGGGAGGGATGGGGATTAGAAGGTAACGCAGTGTGGCATGTTTACCTTTAGTAGCTGGTCCAGCTAAGAGGTTTATGTGGTTGTTGCTGCTCATTAGAGGAGCTGTCCTCTAGCTCAAGCATTAATGGCTTATTATTCTGGGGCTGAAGGTCCCCAGTTCAAATCTGACCTCAGCAGCGTCACCTGTACCAACCCTGCAAGCTGTATGTGGTTTGGCCCTTCCAGTGGCCAAGCATGTGCTTCTTGCCCAGGCAGTAGAAATACAGCTCTAGAGAGGGACTGCTCAGGGGCGTGGCACCCTTACAGGGCTAGCAGTCTGCCTGGCAACCATTAGCCACCCACAGACACACGTGCCAGTGGTACAAAGCCCTTTTGAAAAGGACTGGAGCAGAATTAAGGAAACAAAAATTGACAAGGGCTGCGACTGAGTGAAACACGCACGTGACTAGCAAAGCGCGGCCCCTACGAAGGGAAGAGAGTCGTTTCCCCAGGCTGAGAGCTGCAGTGGCTTTTCAAACCCTTGCTGGGGGCGGGGGTGTCTAAACAGCTTGGGCACAAAGGAGCTTGACCACCTCTATGGTGGACCACGGTGAGTGGCTGAACATGGTCAGGGAGACGTGGGCTGACCCAGGCTGAGGCCCAGTGGCTACAGTTCCATGGGGCCACAGCTGCTGGGCGGGGCTGTGCCATAGGTAGCCAGTGCGTGCAAAAACCGGTGGTAGGGGAGTGACTGATGCCCTGCAGGCCCAGCATTAGCAGCAAGCCCAGCGGCCAGCTTGGCACTGCTGCCTACTCTGGAACCTGTACGAGTGGAGAGGAACATGGTTGGGCCTGGGGCAGGGGTGTGTATGAGAGAACAACTCAAGGTTGAGGGGGAAGCAGTGAAGTGCATGACACGTATGGCCCACACACCCAGCGCGGTGGGAGCGCTCAGGCCTTGCTCTGGAGCCACCGCAAGCCCCACACGCCTTGCTGGAAGGAGCGACCGACAGGGCCGGGTGCTGGGCAGTAGCTGCAGCCAGACCATAGAGCCTACCCATTGAGACAGCTTTGCACCCCCTTTAAACCACCATGCCCCCATCAGCCCCCGCCTGAGCTGCCAAAGCCAGCACTCAGCCTTGCCCCGGCTGACAGAAGTGTCCCACAGAAATTAAAAATAATGATCAGCCCCCAACCTCAGCCAGCAGTCACTGTTTACGTAGGACCTATGTTTTGCTACTCTGCAACCAGCAAGAGGCAACCCTGCGTTCACCTACTGACCTACAGCCCTGGCCCGCAGGCGCTAAATGCAACAAGAACTGCAGGGTCAGCTAGGCCATCATTCGAAACATTCAAAAACGGTGTAAGACAAATCCCCAACCCCACTCGGCGCTGGTGCCTAGCGTGTGAAGGGGAGCAAGCTGAGCTGGTAGTGAAGGGAAATGTAAAACTCCTTGTAAGCCCTTGACAGCTGCCCTTTTGTACAGGTCGTTTATATTGGCATGACTGGTGATTGTGTGCCCTTGTTTAAAACCCACGTGGAGGGGCAGAGGGAGGGGACGGGTTGCACGTGCGAACCCAATGGGCCTTAATGGCTATTGCAATTGCTTGTTTCACAGCTCCCGCCAGTTGTCCTTCCCCTCGGGGGAGGGGAGGGGCGGGGGTGCCTTCCCTCTCGCCAGCTGGGCTTGGACGTGACTCCCCTAGCCAGAGCAGTGGCGTCCCCCGGCTCCTATCAACATTGACTGTTCTGGTACAAGTGTGATGTGATGGACAGGTGAACTGAAAACAACAGCCGTGCGTCAATCACAGGGCACATGCATGCCTGTTTCACCATGCACGTTATCCGCGTACTCTCAGGAGGTGTGGGCATCTGTCCTGGAGGGGATTCCCCCCCCTTCCTCGCCCCTCCTGATACCCAGCCTAGTGCCACCAGCTATAATGGGGAAGCACCTCTGGTACTTCGCTAGCAGGTGGTCTGGACTGACAAGACCGTTAGCCCCAGAGGCTGCTGGGACATAAAACGAAAAGATGAAGGTTCTTTTTAGACAGTGACCTCAGTCTTGCTATTGGTGGAGAAGGGCCGCGGGGGCTGGACATAGTGGGTGGGTGTCTGGCTGAAGACCTCCGGCAGCTTCTCGACACTGAACTGGCGCTTGTTGGCATAGATCTGTCGGCGGACATCTGGGGGGTGGTGATGGCTGGGGTCCCAGCCTCCCTTGAAGGCCGGACTGGCCACCAGTGGGTGGGCGTTGGTTTTCACCACTTTGGCCTTCTGCCCAGGTGTAGCCAAGCCAACCAAGGCACAGCTGTCGTGCAGGGGAGGCATGTCTTTCTGTTGCAGCCCCATGGGTGGGAAGGCCAGAGGACCAGGCAGAGCCATGTCCACCATGGGAAACCGCTTGTAGAATTCTTCGGGCGCACTCTCTGCAGGGGAAAACAAAGCAAAGGGCAGGAAGTCAGACAGCCAGGGAACACACCCGCCTTCCTGGGCTGCACAAGAGCCTTCCACCTCTCTGCCTGCCAGGATGGCTCTCCTCCATGCCCGTCCCCGCCTCCCCCGGCCTGGGCTTCAACTCTGCTGCGAGGGACAGAACTGTGGCCATCTCAATTTCTGTCCCCCACTCCATGAATGCGGCAGCTTCCCTTGCGCTGCCTGTCCCCGGCCCCTTTCCTTCTCTAATGCCTGTGCTGAACCCCCACCCCTGAGCTAAACTTTGCTCAAACTCAGCCCCCATGACACTTGCAGCCCCTGCCTCTCTCTCCAGGCCTGCAGAACCACTAGAGCTGGGGGCTGCACTGCTCTCCCTGACAGCACCAAGGGTGTCCCGTTTCCTTCCCTCTGGCCTTGGGGAAATCACAGTCACTGCTACCATGGGCTGCGGGGAGAGAGGAGCTGAAGCAAAGCCAGAGGAAGCACAGGCTGGTAAAGCAGCCCTGTCCGGTACCTGGGCCAGCGATACGGCGGCAGTAGCACATACCTACGGCCTTGAGCGTGGCGTACTTGGCATAGTCCGGAGCTTGGTGGGGCATGGTGCTCGTCATCTGCAGCCGGTTGCTGTGGGCATGTGGCAGCCCCATCTGGGGGGCGATAGGGGGACTGACCACAGCATTATTCAAGTGCATATTGTCTGGAAATGCAAAGAAAGATTCTGGGAGGGAAGGTTTAAAGGGTCAGAGAGTCAGAATTTAAGGCCAGAAAGAACCATTAGATCATCTAGCCTGTCCCTCTGTCCAGCACAGGTCAGTCCATTTCAGCTGCTTACCCCAGTACTGAGCCCAGGAACTTGTGCGTAGCTACAGCACATCTTCCAGAGAGGCCTCCAGCCTTGATCTGAAGGCAGCAAGAGCCTGAAAATCGACCACTTCCCTTGGTAGTTTGTCCCAATGGTTTCACCCCCCACACTGATAAAAATCTGTGCCTTAATTTTAATCTGAATTTGTCTGGCTTCAGCGTCCAGCCATTGGTGCTTGGTACAGCTTTTGCCACCACATTAAAGAGCCTGTGTGTTCTCCCCGTGAAGGTGCTTGTGCACTAATCAAGTTACCTCTCCATCTTCTTTTTGAGAGGCTACGCAGATGGCACTTGTTAAGTGGCTCACTGCAAGGCATCTCCTCCCGTCTGTCAATCCTTGTTTGTTGCTCTTTTCTGCACCTTCTCCAATTTTTAAACATTCTTTTTAAACTGCCCACCCCAGAACTGGATGCGTATGCCAGGGTCAGTCTCACCAGGGACATACACAGAGGTAAAATCACCCCTCGCCCTCCTGTTTATACACCCAAGGAGAGTTAACAGCACCGCACTTTTTGCCACAGCACCGCACTGGGAGCTCAGGTGGAGTTGCTGGTCCCCTAGGGCTCCTTGCTCTTTTTCTGAGTCACTGATTTTCAGGCTAGAGTGTCTGGCCTGCCTTCCTTGGTCCTAATTATATATATTTGCATTTAGCTGCATAAAAAAGCTCACTCTTTCCCCACCCTGGCCTCAGGTTTGGATACTCCCTTCCCCCATGTGTCCCCACAGTCTCCCCTGGCTCTGCCCTGAGCAGTCAGACATCTGTGCTGTGAGTATACATCACCACCTGCCTAGTGGGACTGGACACCTTGGAGGATTGATCAGGGAACCTTCCATGGCTGTGGCTCTGGTGATAGTCTGTCCCCAGATCAGGAGAGGCCAAAAGCCCTTTGTGACCGACAGCTGTTTGGTGGCCGGCGTGAAGGGCGCATTCCCATTCCAATGGGGCACCCACAGCCCTGACATCGCCATTCCCGTCGGCACTAACTGGCCCCCTCTGCAGAGAGACCAACGGCTGAATGGGCCACAGGACCTGATCTCCCGTCACTCCTAGCAACAGCCCCTTGGTGCCAGGGTTGGTGTGGGCTGTGTGGGTGCAAAGCTAGGAGAGTGGCTGCCCGTGTACCTGTTCAGACTTCAGGCACCAGAGCTCTCGGTTGGGTGACATTCACCAGCGGTAACTTCATATCAGAGCATTTCAATGCAAATTCCCCTTGCCCCCTTTAACCTGGGACAAGCATCACTGACAAATGAAAGAGAAAACAGAGCCTTCCTCATCTTCCCCGAGCAGAGTTGAACTAAACTAAAAGGCCACTGGATTAGCAGCTGATTTTCCCGTGTTACACAGCTGGGGACCACAGTGGTACCAGTGACTCCTGGCTCCACCAATCCTCCTATTGCCACCACCCAGGAGAGTCCCAAGGGGACAGCATGGGATAGCGATCAGCCCATCCTTCAGCAGAGGAGAAACACTTCCCCCCACCCACCCCGAAAGCAGATCCCCTGCGGGGACATCCCCCCTCCACATGCTGGGTGACCTCACCCGTCGCCATTCACCAGCACTGGGACTATCTCCAGCTCTGAGGGGGAAATCCCAGCCACCTCTGCTCTAGAAGGATGAGATACAGAATGGATCCCACCCACCCCAGGTACACTCCGGCCAGTGCCGGACGCTGCCCTGAAGCATATTCTGCCATGCTTTGCTCAGCCTAGCTTTAAAGAACCCAAGTGATGGGACTTTCCCCAGCACTGTCCCACCACGGGACTGCTCCACCACCTAACACACCTCACGGCTAGGACAGTTTTCCTCCCTCCTCTATGCTCCCACTTGCTAGTCTGGGTGCAGCTAGTAACCTGCCAGCCTGGGGGCTCCTGCAGCTTGTCCTGGCCGGATGACTGCACTGTGCTCTGACCTGTGAGTGGCAAACACACACTGGCTGCTGCCAGGGCAAATGTCACTTCCGATCTTTCAGAGAAGCAAGCGGGGGACTGTCAGCCTGGAGGGGGAGCCTCCTCCCAGAGGCTGAATGGGTAGGCAGCAGGAAGAGCACTGGAGAAGGGGCAGAAGGCACAAATGCAACTTATGCAAGCCTCGAAAGCTGCCATCCTACAGCAGGGGCAGACACAGCCACCACAGATCCAAATCAGTGTCGTGTTTCACCTGTGCCAGCTGTTATTGGTGGTGACTGTCCCAGAACCAGGAGCAGAACCATCAGGAAGCCCAAACTTCCTGATCCTCAGCATATCTCTCACCCACAGCCTCTGCAACATCCATGAGAGCAGCAGATACTGGGAGGGTGGAGAGAGGCATTTCCAGCTTCCCAGGGGAGTGTCGACAAAGAGCAGTGACAGGGCCCCAAGTAGGAAATCTGGCCCCTTGAAGAGGAAGCAGAGTAGCAGCCGTGTTAGTCTGTATTCGCAAAAAGAAAAGGAGTACTTGTGGCACCTTAGAGACTAACAAATTTATTAGAGCATAAGCTTTCGTGAGCTACAGCATCCGATGAAGTGAGCTGTAGCTCACGAAAGCTTATGCTCTAATAAATTTGTTAGTCTCTAAGGTGCCACAAGTACTCCTTTTCTTTTTGAAGAGGAAGGAATTCCTCATTTGAGAGTAGGGTTCTGGTGAAAGAATTTCCTGGGGCTGTATCCCCTCCTCCCTGGGAACCCCTGATGCCAGCATGGTGCCCCCAGAACTCCCCATGAGCAGCGCCCCCTTATGCTGGGTTGACGTTAGGAGAGGAGCTCAATGCCTGCAATACTCCCCATGACCAGCATTTTGGTGGGGGGGCGCTCTCTCACCCTGGAGTCCACTGCGGGAGGGCTGCCTTTAATGCTCTACTTTAAATAGGAAACAACAGAAACAAGGGAATGGACTTCCTCCCATGCATGTTCTTCTACTGCCAGACACCTGTGCCTCTGTGCAAACTGCCCTGCTTGGTTTGCTCCACCCCCCCCAGCTTCCTTCCTGCCCCCTTGAGCCCCATTCACAGAAATGGAAGGAGACCGGGAGGCCCTCTGCTGCCCACAAACCGGTCCCTGCCCAGCACAGATGGGACTGTGAGGGGGACGGGAGGCGATGCTCTTACCTGTGCCATTTCTGGGGGAGCTCCGGGCAAGCCCATCACCCATCTGGACCTGGATGCTGCCCAAGTGGCCGTCAGTCATGTGGTCAGAGGGGCCATGGCCCGGCTGCTTCAGCAAGTCTGTGAGCGTTCTGGAGAAGGCGGAAAGGAAAGAAGCAAACCAGCGTCACGTGAGGGGAGTCTCCACACTCTCCACCTCACGGGTGAGTGATACAGACACTTGGTGCAGACATAAGATCACTCGGCCAATGCACCTCAGTTCAGACCCACAGGGCAGGCCTACACTTCGTATGCTGCACTGGCGCAGCTGCACTGCTGCAGTGCTTTAATGAAGATGCTCTCCCGTCGGCGTAGTTAATCCTCCTCCCTGAGAGGCAGTAGCGGTGTTGGCGGGAGAAGCTCTCCTGCCATGATAGCACTGTCTGCATCAGCACTTAGGTCGGTGTAACTACGTAGCCCAGGGGGTGGATTAGTCACATTCCCGAGGGACATAGTTATATTGAAGTAATTCTGTAGTGTAGACCTCCCCACAGAAACCCTGGTTATTTCAGCCTAGGGCTCAATACAGCACTGCCAATGCACCTCCACTCCGGCCTGTAGAACCCACTGCTATTCCAGTGCCGGGCCACTACATGGGTCTCCCAGTGCCTCTCACACAGCCGCTTTCCAGCCCTGTGCAGCGACGGCCGAACAAACCAAACGTCATGCTGGCCAACCTCCAAACTCACCTGCCAACCCAAGGTGGGATCTGAACTGTGTGCTAGCCAAGGATAGAAGGAAAGGCCAAGCCCCACGTAGCCACGCCCTCCCAGCACACTCAGCCTTGTAGCATGATCCACTTCCTCTTGAAAAGCACGAATACTGTGGGGCACCTTGTCAATGTTACAAGAGATCACCTAGTAAATGGTCAGTTGTTGCTAATGTTAAACGGGTGGGGTGGGGGGCAGGGGAATTAACGAGTGAAACCTTTGTGTTCATCACACTGCCCTCTTCCCCTTCCTGCACATCCAGAAGCTGGAGAGACCCATTTGCATGACTAGATTAAAATAAAAAAAGACACGAGGCTTGGCAAAGGTTAAGGGCTTGGGGACAGAATACCTGAAGGGTGTAAAAGCAGCGAGGGAGAGGAATTGTTCCGAGTGCATCAAAGGTGTATAACTAGGAGTAATGGGATGAAACAGAGGAGAAAAACTCAGGCTGAATAACAGGGGAGGTTTCCCAAGAGACAGAACTACCAGAGTGTGGAATTGTCTGCTAAGGGAAGCGATGGAAACCCCAGCGCTTGAGTCATTTCAGACTGAAGTGGAGAAAGCCCTGGAGAAGAGACTGTAGGGAAAGATCTGGCATCAGCAGGGATGTGGATGAGCCAGATGTGACCTTTCTTGGCTATTCTATCCATTTTTAATCATCCCTTTCTGAATAATGACATTAAAGAACATTACATAAACGTAATTTGTTTAACATTCATGTGTGAAGACATCCCAGAAATTCCATGGTGCATGGAAGCTCCCAGAGCAACATATACAGTCAGAAACCAGAACAGCCATGGACAGCAAGTCCCAGGATCAGATCCCCATGGTAATATTTGCATGAAAATTAGCATAAAAAACAAGCCTATCCTGCAAGGAAAGACCACGCAAGGAGCGTCCAGATAGATTTTTTCTGCCTCCAGTCTGTATGATCATTCTCCCCCGCCTGCCCCCACTTTCCTTCTGAACACAGATTCGCTGCTTTTACTCCGTATTTATCGCATATTCCACTGCGGATGCTTCTGTCACAACCTGTCCCTTTCCCCACCTCTGGACAGACACCAGTCTGTTGCTAGTGGACTCAACCACTGGATCCCACATGCTCCTAAGTCAATCAGATCTGGGCAGAACCTGGTCATTGGTTCTAGCTCTGGGTTTCTCAGATTCACTCCCAGGTATCTGTTTGTGATCCTGTGTGCCTAGGTCAGGGCAGGCTGCAAAAGGGAGAGAGATACTCCCAAGACTGGTGGGCAACACTGAAGTTAAACTCCCCAACCAGTCACAAACTGTGCTCCTGATCCCCCACACTGGTTATCAAGAAGCAAAAAAGGAAATCACACCGCCCCCTTTTATTTCATTCCAGTTCTCTGGCTCCCAGTCAGAACATAGGTCCAGTACAGTGAGAAGTTATTTTAAACTTGGCTCACATATACAAAATGTTCTTCTGACCCCAAAGGGTCAATCACATTACCAGGTCAATATGAGTTTGGATCTTACCCAAACTACCACACTGCCAGCCACATCACCAGTAATTACTTCCACCCCATCCAGATCCTCGAAATAATAGGACAGGACAGGACACATTAGTACAGCTCAGGTGCTGAGGCAATCCCAAAAGGAAGTAGCTTTAGCCATTGGGTCTCCCCACTCACCCCCCCCCACCCCAACCCAAGTGAAATGTTGAAGGCACAGAGATTTGTTTTGATTTGTATTTTGGGGTGATGATTTGAACTGGGTTTTCTTTTTTAGGAATTGATTCACATTCCTCCCCACTCTGTGTCCCCCAATAAAAATACTATTTTTTCCACCTTTTTACAACCATAGCTATGAGTCAGTTCCAGCAGGCTGGAAACTGGTGGGCTAGGCTTTTATCTTTTGTCTCTGGCAGTGGAAGGACATCTCTGTCACTGAAGACCATGCTACCTGAGGCAACTGGCTTGTTCTTCTTTTATCAGCACTCAAACGGGCCTGTTGCATCAGCAAGTTCAATGTTATTTGACCTACATTTTCTTGGGCCTCTTTGTGAAGTCTGGTCATTCTTTTTTGTGACTTTTCCCCTTGAAATAAAAAGAACATCAATACCAGCAACCCAAAGCAACCTTACAATATCAGAACAGTGTAGACAGCTGTCAATAAGAGTCTATGCTATAATAAAAACAGTGCAAAGCCCAACAGTAAGCAGCAACACTATAAACACAATGAAACAGTTTGCAAAGCTCTATGCGCATAAGCAACACTACATCAACAAATGAAGCTCACAGCCTCAAGCAAACCTCCCCCACTCCCAACCAACGCAAATAATATACCAGGAACTGCTTCAATAGCCAAGAGTATTCTTAAATAGGGAGGGTGTCACAAGCACGTTAAAGTATCCAAAAATATTAGATTTCACCAACTTCCACTGTCACTGTCTAGAGCAATGGTTCTCAATCAGGGGCACATGTACCCCTAGGGGTACACAGAGGTCTTCCAGGAGGTACCTCAACTTATCTAGATATTTGCCTAGTTTTACAACAGGCCACATAAAAAGTACTTGCGAAGTCAGTACAAACTAAAATTTCATACAGACAATGACTTGTTTATACTGCTCTATATACTATACATGGAAATTGAAGTACAATATTTATATTACAGTTGATTTACTTTTTAATTATATGGTAAAAATGAGAAAGTCAACAATTTGTCAATAACAGTGTGGCTGTGACTTTTGTATTCTTATATCTGATTTTGTAAGCAAGTCGTTTTTAAGTGAAGTGAAACTTGGGGTACACAAGACAAATCAGATTCCTGCAAGGGGCACAGTAGACTGGAAAGGTTGAGAAGCACTGCACTAGCGCAACCCCACAACAAACGTATGTGTGCCACTGTCAAGGTTCCTTCCCCACTCTGAACTCTAGGGTACAGATGTGGGGACCTGCATGAAAGACCCCCTAAGCTTATTCTTACCAGCTTAGGTTAAAAGCTGCCTCCACCAAAGTGTTACACAAAGAACAGGGGAAGTGCCCACTTGGAAACGTCTCACCCCCAAAAAATATCCCCCCAAGTACTACACCCCCTTTCCTGAGGAAGGCTTGATAAAAATCCTCACCAATTTGCATAGGTGAACACAGACCCAAATCTTTGGATCTTAAGAACAATGAAAAAGCAATCAGGTTCTTAAAAGAAGAATTTTAATTAAAGAAAAAGTAGAAGAATCACCTCTGTAAAATAAGGATGGTAAATACCTTACAGGGTAGTCAGATTCAAAACATAGAGAATCCCTCTAGGCAAAACCTTAAGTTACAAAAAGACACAAAAACAGGAATATACATTTCATTCAGCACAACTTATTTTATCAGCCATTTAAACAAAACAGAATCTAATGCATATCTAACTAGATTGCTTACTGACTTGTTACAGGAGTTCTGACCTGCATTCCTGCTCTGGTCCCGGCAAAAGCATCACACAGACAGAGCAGACCCTCTGTTTCCCCCCCCACAGTTTTGAAAGTATCTTGTCTCCTCATTGGTCATTTTGGTCAGGTACCAGCGAGGTTATCTTAGCTTCTTAACCCTTTACAGGTGAAAGGGTTTTTCCTCTGGCCAGGAGGGATTTAAAGGTGTTTACCCTTCCCTTTATATTTATGACAGCCACGCATGGCTAGTGTAACACTGAGGGGGTCATTAGCAGCAGGGCTTGAGTTTGGAACATCTGGAGCTTAATGCACAAGCCTCTACTGCTTGAGCTAAGACCCAGGGCTGTTAAGCTTGCTACGGGGTGGGCTATCAACTTTTATGTGGTCTAACCACCACTGAGTGAGCATGTCTTATACTAGCAAAAACCCCTACAATAGGCCATTGTGGACAGACCAACCAACCAACCAATGAGCGTATGCAAACATTCATGAGAATCCCTCCAATGACAGACTGGTGGGAGCATCCCAGTGGTTGTTAGCAAGCCAGACATCAGAAACCCATATGCACAAACCAGTGCTCAGAAAAAACTCTACAGTAACAAAAGTTTCACAGGCCTATCACTCAGAACCAGCCTTCTGACAACAAAACATACACTGTCCAGTATTCTTGAGCAAACCTAAAATGATCGCCATGCATGTGCAATGACGGAAACCTGTTAGTAAAGATGGAGATGTCAAGCTGGGGAGCCAGAGCCTGAAGATCCAAATCAAGCCCTCAGGTCTGACTAACCCCCAGCTTTTGGATACTTTGGATCCAACCCTGACTGCAGTTGAGGCCCATCTCTGGAAGGAACCGCTGGCAATTCTTTTCCAACCCATCAGCAAGAGGAGCCAGAGCAGGGCAAAGGAGACAGTGTGGCCATCCAAGGAGTGGAGCAGCAAATTAGTGACAATCACGGGTGACATTGCCCAAAGCCAGGATGAATTCTTCACCTCTGCACTCAGAGGGAAGCTGAAGGTCGCAGGCTGGTGACTGGGAAGGAAGGTGTGGGAGGGAAACCAGTGAATTATTGAGTGAGTAGAAATGTGGCAGCTCTGTGGGGGTGCTGCAGGGTACCTACCTCATGGCCGAATTGGGTCACTGCACTGGCCTACCACACTGAAGTTCAAATCATTAGCTAAAGCAACACGTGAGATAAGCTTGGGAGTCTCAACTTAATCTCCAGTGGAACTGTGTCAGCATTACTTAGATTGTAAGCTCTTTGGGGCAGGGACTGTCTTACTCTGTTTGTACAGGGCCTGGCACACTGGGATTGTGGTCCATAACTGGAACTCCTAGGCACTGTCCTAATACAAATAATAAAGCAGCAACCACCAAATATGGACCACAAAATTCATCAAGAATGGCAATCAATCACTGAAGAGAGGCCCACTACTGGAGTGGCAGGAGAGGTTTTATGTCAAGATCAAGGATCGGCTAGACTGGGCCTGGAATAGCAGGGGGTGGTCCATCAGGTCAGGATAGAGGAGACCTGGCAAAGCAGTTGGGGAGCGGGGGATGGGATGGGGCCCTTGGACTGGAATAGGGGATGGGGTAGGTCAGGATCATGACACTGGAGCGTTATGAACGCGTTGTTGCCGCTAGACTATTATTTGTATTCTGGCAGCAAAAAGAGGCCTATTGTGATAACTGGGCCTACAAATTTACCCTAATTGTAAGCTCAATGGTAAAAATGTGTGCAAGTCTCTAAGTTGTCACAGTAACCTGTCCCCACACATGCTGATGGGGGGAAGGGATGAAACGCAGACAGAATGATGGATGTACGCAGATACAATAGCGCTATGGAATTAGTCCAACCAAAAAGCCCTACTGATATAACTCGAGGACTGTGTTATGATCATGCTTGGCAAACAAGAAAGTGTGGGTCCAGAAATCAGTTAACCAAAACTGGTGGGTAAAACATTCAGCCTAAATGGTGAACAAAATAAGAGGGGAATGGGCTATTCCACCCATCACTCCCTTTTGGGTCCTTAAAGAAAGATTTTGTGCTGGGAAACATAGAAAAAGAAACAGACTGAGGCTACTGGAATGAGTGCCCCCAACACGGCTGCCACCCCCTTCGTCCTGTGAGACCCTTGAACCTCTTCGTCTGAACCCTGAGAGATGGTCCTGACCACAGCAGGCCAGCGAGAGGGGCCCAGATGACAATCACCACCTCTACTTGCTCCAGCTGAATCCCAGATGCCACCTGGATAAAAAGGGATCGGACAACAGCAACGATGACAGGTCCAGCCCATCTCGGCTAACTTCTTCTCTTTCCCCCAAAAGGACAGTTATTACCATCTTTGACACCGCCGCAGAGAGTGTCAAACAAGGGGGGGTTTCCTTCTAAACACTTTCTCTAGCTGAAGAGAAAGGGAACAAGGGATGCTGTTAAAATGAAAGCCTCACTTAATGCTATACATCTCAGGTGCTTTCACTGCTTTTGTCCCCATTGATCAGGGCCCCATTGTGTAGAGCAGAGGTGGGCAAACTTTTTGGATCGAGGGCCACATCTGGGTATGGAAATTGTACGGTGGGCCATAAATGCTCACAAAATTGGGGGTTGGGGTCCAGGAGGGAGTGAGGGCTCTGTCTGGGGGTGTGGACTCTGGGTGGGGCCAGAAATGAGGATTTCAGGGTGCAGGAGGGGGCTCCAGGCTGGGGCAGGGGGTTGGAGTGTGGGAGTGTGTGAGGGCTCTGGCTGGAGGTGTGGGCTCTGGGGTGGTGCTGGGGATGAGGGGTTGGGGGTACAGGAGGGTGCTCCAGGCTGGGACTGAGGGGTTCAGAGGGTGGAGGGAGATTGGGGCTGGGCAGGGGGTTGGGGCACAGGAGGGACTCGGGGTGCAGGCTCTGGGCAGTGCTTACCTCAGGCAGCTCCCGGAAGCAGTGGCCATGTCCCTCCTCCAGCTCCTATGCGGAGGCACGGCCAGGTGGTTCTCCATGCTGCCCCATCCACAGGCCCTGTCCCCACAGCTCCCATTGGCTGCAGTTCCTGGCCAATGGGAGCTGTGGGGGTGGCGCTTGGGGTGGGGATAGCATGGGGAGCCCCCTGGCTGCCTCTAAACATAGGAGCTGGATGGGGGGACATGGTGCTGCTTCTGGGAGTTGCGTGGAGCTGTGGCAGGTGCATGTGGAGTGGCTGCTGACCCTGCTCCCTGGTTGGATCGTGAGAGCGGGGCAAGCCCCAGACCCCACTACCCAGTAGGAGCTCGAGGTCCAGATTAAATCAGCTGGTGGGCCATAGTAGACACAGCACACTAGGTGTAGACACAGCACACTAGGTCCAATTGAGCTAGCAAGCTAAAAATAGAAATGTAGCTGCAGCGGCATGGGCTGTCTGCCCTGAATACAGTCCCAGCCGGGACCCTAGGTACTTCCTAAGGCAGCTGTGTTGTCCTGCCACCAGTGGCCACACTTCCATTTTTAGCGTACTAGTTTGATCAAAGCTAGTGCACATGTGTCTAACCGGACTGGAAATATCACCTCCAGCCCGCAGTGCAGAGGTACCCTCGGAGACAGCCCCTGCTCCAAAGAGTTTATAAATGAAGGACTGGCAAGGGAAGCAGATTCGCCCCAGGCCACAGTGCTGATCAGTGGCTGAGCCAGGCCCAAGTCTCCTAAGCCGTATACCCACTGCCTCCCAATTCACGTGAACGTCTCCCTGCCAATCAGACAGGTCCCTTCCCTGAGGCAACAGTATTGCTGCACGGTAGAAAACATGCTATTAGGGCAGATCTAAGGAGACATGACGGATGTCACAGAGCCATAACCTTGTCTAGCATTCTCAAGCTGTCCCATATGGGGGCAATGGATCAGCAACCGCTGTGAAACAGCCTGACTAGGGTTCCTGCTAAGACTTTCAGTTACTGGCCCCGTACTGGCCCCAAAAGAACACTAGCTCTGTTCTTCTCACTGGCTGTAGGGGCTCCTCACTCTCTGGGCAGGTTTCAGAGATCCCTCGATCCAGAGGCAGCAAGTTGCCATGGCCTCAGCGTCAAAACGTGTCAGAGGCCTGACTCCTCTACTGATTCATTCATGTCAGGAAAAAAGAAAAGGAGTACTTGTGGCACCTTAGAGACTAACAAATTTATTAGAGCATAAGCTTTCGTGAGCTACAGCTCACTTCATCGGAAACCATTCATGTCAGGGTTCAACTTAGCCAGACAGGGTCAAAAGCTCACTTTTGTCCTTCCTCACCGGGACCTTGCTCGGCAAATCAAACAAATGAGCAGAATTCTACCCCCTTCACCCAGCTCCCCACCGCCGTGGGTCTGTTATCACTGCAAATGCCAGGGGCTAAATTCACACCTGGAAATAGCAGGATGCCCCTTTTGGCCTTTGGAAAGGAGCAAAGGGGCAGCATTTGGCGCGCCCAACCCACACTTATGGAAAGAGATGGACAGACAGAAGCGGGAGATGGAGAAAGATACAGAGAAAGGGCCGATCCTGCTCTCACACTAGGGCCAGTGAGGAACAATTCCTACTCCTGAGGGCATTCTGCACCAAAAAAATAAAAATTCTGCACACTATATTTTAAAATTCTGCAAATTTTGTCAAATAAATGTGGAAGCTCCAGCATGGCATTGGGGAGCACAGGCCACTGGGTTCACAGAGGTGGGAGATCATAGTGCAGCTCCCCCACTCCCTCAAGGACACGGACTCAGCGTTGAGGCTGTGCCCAACCCTGACACAGCGCAAGGACCAGGCCTGCCCCAGAAACACCCCAGGGCCCTGCCCCTCTGTGCCAGGTGCACCAGGTGTGGGCAGGCAGGCTCAGCAAGGCAGGATCCAAGTGTGGAGGGGCTTAGTGTGGGGGGATCCAGGTGTGGATTGAGAGGGTTCTGTGTGGGGCATCCTGGATGCGGGCAGCTCAGTGGAGGATCCGGGCATGGGGAGGAATCTGGATGCACAGGGGCTTGTTGGGGATTCTGGGTGCAACGGTAATGGGACTCTACAGGGGGGTCCAGGTGAAGATGGTTTGGGGCTCAGTGAGGGGGTTCTGGGTATGGGGGAGATAGTGCTCAGCAGAGGGTTCAGAAGCAGCTGGTTGGGGCTCGGTGGGGTGGGGATCAGGGTGTGGGTGGCTCATCGGGGTGGTCCAGGTGCAGGGGGAGTAGGGATCATGGTGGGGGGGGGTCTGAGTGCAGGGGGGGTGAGGCTCGGCAAGAAGGTCTGGGTATGAGGGGATCTGGATGCACAGGGGTTGGGTGGATGGGGGAGCAGCTTCCTGTACAAGGATCCCTCCCTCTGCAGCTAAGGAGCGATGGGAGGGGAGTTTGCAGAGTTTCCTTCAGCTGGGGGAGAAATCTGGGGGTGGGTCTGACCTGGCCCAGGATGCTGTGCAAGGTAAGAGGGAGTTCTGTCCTCCCCAGCCTAGCAGACTAGCAGATGAGCCTGGCACACGGTAGGAGCCACCAGCTGGGTCTTCCCCAGTGCCACCTCCTGCCCCACAGTGATTTACCTCTCTTCCAGCTTCCCCGGGCCCCCAAAACATATTGCTATGGCGGGTTGCGTAACAGTTCAGTCAGAAAGTCATTTTTCTATATGTATATATATATAATATATATATATAATGCATCCGATGAAGTGAGCTGTAGCTCACGAAGGCTTATGCTCTAATAAATTTGTTAGTCTCTAAGGTGCCACAAGTACTCCTTTTCTTTTTGCGAATACAGACTAACATGGCTGCTACTCTGAAACCTGTGATTTTTCTATAGGGAAGCAAAGAAATCTGTGGGAAACATAAATTCCCCTAGGAGTAAACTCCTCCATTGAGGTCAGTGGAGTTCACAGCAGCATCAGCCTGGTACACGCAAGAGGGACAGGATCTTCTAATACAGCACTTTAGTCTGTGGTGTGACCACTCCAATCTCATGCATTTGACAAAGTGGGTATTCACCCATGAAAGCTTATGCTCCAATACATCTGTTAGTCTATAAGGTGCCACAGGACTCTTTGCTGCTTTTACAGATCCAGACTAACACGGTTACCCCTCTGATACTTCACTCCAATCTTGTCATGCACATCCTCCAATAGGCATTCAGGCTCCCTTCCCCGCAGCTTCCACCCTTCTCTTCTACTGTTTGGTTACATTAGGACGGATTTAAGAAGGCAAGATGAGAATGAACTCCCTTTAATGTGATGGGGCGGCTGCTGCTTAGGTTTCTGCACTTGTGGGAGGCTACAATGCTGCTGTCCTTACTCTCAGCGAGTAGCACCACCGCCGCTAATAGTGCTTCTAGCAGAACAGGGTACTAGCCCACATGAGGCAGGGTGGCAGGCTTGGGGATGTAGATTGGAAGCTGTTTGGGGCCAGGGCTGTATTTACTTCTAGGGCAGGTGTGATGCCCTTCCTCACACCAGCGAGTACCTTGCTCCATTGGCTTCAGGAGGCCACCACAGTTCAGGAAGGTACAAGGGCAAATAAAGGCAGCACAATCAGGCCCTCTGTTTCTGTACAGCACCAAGTCCATCCTGACCCTGAGTGGGGTCCCTGGGCACTACCATAATGCAAGGAAGGAAATAATACATCTCCCCCCCGCCCCGTACTTATCTCTCAGTTTGTTCTCTCCCCCCCAGATCTAAGACCTGCGGCCTGCGCTGTGCAGGAGGTCGGACTAGATGATCAGAATGGTCCCTTCTGACCTTAGTATCTATGAATCTAAGACTTCACATATCCTAGAACCAACCCTTTCCTCCTTGCCTGCAACCTCCCCTGCCCTGCTCTAATCTCCCCAGCTCTCTCTGCAATTTGGTTCTGCCTCCTGGGGCTTTGTCACCCCTCTGACCATGCTTTCAGCCGCAAGTGCAATCACAGTTGAATCCACACCAAAGAAACACCCGCCCCAGATAGACATAAAGCAGCCCCACAGATCGCTGAGCGGCGCTGACTTTTATAACATCAGTTGATCTAAAAAGCTTCTAGAAGCTTAAGACATCAGGACTAGGCCACAATTCACTTAATGACAGGTGGAATTTCTGCCATTGTGACAGGGACCACCTTGGGAGTGCTCCAGGAACCATTGTGTCAATATGAAGATAGCCTGACTGGCTGCCATGGTACACGGCCAGTACGTACAGTAAAGGGTACAAGGTGCTACCAGCCACCCTTTGCGCCAGCTACACAAAGAAGGCAGTGATATTCCGTGACCCTGTGTGTTTGTGGAGAGCACGAGCAACGGACCCCGCCCACTGTAACCTGGGCCTGCTGCATGCAAATTGAGACAGGGCCAACGGGAAGCCTGTCTGCGCTGCCTGCTCCCTCTTCGGCATGTGGGATTTCAAGACTTCTGCTGCAGCTCTTCAGCCAGGCACCTGATTCTCCTCTCACCTGAGCGTCGATCACGTGGAACTCCACTGAAGCTACACCCATATAAAACAAGAGTAGGAGGCAGATTGGGCTCCCTTCTGCAAAGGGCCGCTGTGTCCATGGAGTGAGGTTAAAGAAGGAGCCATGGGGAGCCTCCACCAATAGCCTGCAGGGGCTGTGGTGAGGGAGCCAGGAGACAACACAGTGCACAGATATGCTGAGTGTGTTGCTGATTGCATGCTGCCTGTTTTTACAGTGGCTGTGGCCAACATCCGCTCCAGAAGAAGCTACCCACAGCCTCTGCCAAGCACGAGCCATGTGATGGTTGTCGCAGTCATTGGTGCCTTGTCTTCTAGAATCTCTTCAGACCCATGGGCTGTCCTCTGCTTTCCTTGTGCGGTGCAGACCCTGTTGTACCAGAGTCAGGACTCTGACACATTCTGATGCTGAGGCAATTGCAAGCCTGATCCCTCCACATCAAGAGACTCTGAAATCAGCGCAGACCCTGTGCTACCTCTGCAGAGACACTTCCTGCATCCTCTCCTAGCCCAGGCAGCTTAGGCAGCCGCTGTTATCTTCTCCCTCCACAGTGTGGTCTTGTTAGAAGCCATCTGTCCGGGGACAGGTTACCAGCTTCAACGCCTCTTGCTGCTGGGGTTGCTGGCCTGCATCATCAGGCCGCCTGGATTTGTCACGGTTGCATTACTGCTTCTGTGCGCTTGCAGATGTTGTGAGACACGCCCCACTCCTATCTCTGCACATAAGTCTCCAGTGCATTTCAGTGGAGAATGCCGGCGCATAACATCTACTCCCTGCTATTAGCACAGTATAGGTGCAGCTCTCCCCTTTCCATGACATTTTGTGTCAAAGGGAACTATCAGGGTCATAGACAATATATTTCATAATAAACTGGCTAGAGTGTACCTGTGCTACTGCCCTCTGCTGGAAGGAGTCAGAACTCCTCAAGTGTGTGTCATACAGCCTATGCTGCTAACAGAGATATTCTTTTAGCTCATGTGGTAGAAGTCAGAGGATGCAAGTTCTACGTCTCCTTTTGCTGTGAAGTTCAGAAAGACCACGGTGTTCAGCGCAGCAATAGCCATTATGGTGCTCTGGTAGGTGGCCAGAGATTAGCTCCTATACTGCATATGCAGGATGGGCTGGTGTGGGGTCCTACTTTTGTCACATGGAAGAAGTGCAAAGGCATGCAAGAAAAACCTGCCTTTTCCCACTCCATATGCTCGTGTCCAAAAATATGCAGCTTCTGGGGAAGAGATCTGTTCAGTGATGACCCACATATTTCAAAGTACCACCCCATGTGATTGGAATGTGTGTTTATGGGGAGCTAGACCTTGAGGGGGATCAGAATACATTACCGGCTCAGTTAAACAGGGACCGCTAGCGAAGGGAAAAAAACCCAAATGCTCAGCGCTGGTACCACAGAAACCAGACTACAAGTAAAAAACAGGTTTCCTCTGGTTAACCCAATCTGCCAAGAGGACAGCTCATAGGTTAACCCCCTGATGGCAAGAAATGCAGGAGAATAAATGGAACCCAACCACACGTGTCCTGAAGAAAGATCTGATGGTTCTCATTATTGGATTAGGAAAATGTGATTCCCAACAGTGGGCTAAGCTTTTAGGGTACTGGTGTATCTGCGTATCACTGCTAGGTGCTACCAGTTTCATGGAAAGTCTCTCTTTCTTTCTGTTACCCACACACATGAAATGGGAAATTACCCCCCTTCCCTGACATTGTATGACTAAACGCAGCCCCAGGCATGGACAGGGCCAGCCGAGGGAAAAGCACGACTCTGAGATTCCAGCAGCTGGATCTGGCAGCGGACAGCTCCTGGGGATCTCGCTGATAAAGCTGGTAGGGCACCGACTGAGTCCTAGTTCAAGCGTGTAGGTAGGCACTGCGGTGAGGGAGTTCACATTGCTGGCCAGAGAGGAACTATAGCTAATGACCACCAGACAATACTTTCCCTCCCCTCTTCTCACTTTGGTTTCCCTTGGAGAGGGCAGGGTTAGAATACCCCCCTTGCTCAGGCACACATTCTTCATACCCCACCCCAGTCCCACCAAACCCTCCCATCACAGAAAAGGCAACAGACCTTCTCTGCACGCCCCAGCGGAGCAGAGAGAGATGTGTTATGACAGGAGTCATCGCAGCATCCCTGAGGATGGAGTGTTCTTCCCCCAGTTGTCCCAGCCAGGAAAACGAGTGCACGCAAACACGCACACGCACTCTCAGACGTGTGCACACCCCAAGAATGCAGAGAGCTCCTTCCCAGGAGCAGGCTAGTGGCAGTGGGCAAAGGGCAGAGTAGTTGGAGCGGAGGGAGGCGGGGGGAGTTTGTATCGATTTGGTAGACCTGCCAGCATTTTGTCAGGCAAACGAGGAACAGGGAGGAGGTGGCTGGGATGGGGGCAGACAAAAAGAGACAGAGAGGACGAGGCTTCATCTCGGAGATGGACTGAGGCTTAATTGAACCTGGATTCACCAAAATGTTGGGCCTCCTAAGTCCTGCCTGCTCCCAGATGGACACTTGGCCAAAGTCAGGCAGACCCCAGCTCAGCAGGCAGCTGGCTATTAGCGATCACTGGTGCATGGCACCGCTGTTTGTTACTCTTGAGGATGAGTGTGTCCCCTCTGAGCATGGGGCTGAATCTTGCCTTCATCTGTCCCTGTCTTCACTTCCTCAGCGCTCTTATTCCTCCTCCCAGCCCTGAGCGGCAGCTGCCTTTCAAGGGATTCTGTAATCACCCTGCCACCCACCCCAGCCTTCTCCTCTACACCCATCACGCCCAGCTGCTCGGCTGAGTCAGCACTTGGGGGGGGTGGAGCTCTTATGTCAGTGACTGGCAGGAGGTGGGGCTTCTCTCTGTGCTGACTCAGTGGCTGCCAGTGGTGGGGGAGCAGAGGCTGCTACTGGTTTGGAGACCGAACGCAGGGCATTTAGCTGCTACAAAATTGTCTAACAAAGCAAGGGGGACGGGTGCTAAGGCCCCCGACATTTCAGGGGATGGAGATATTTTGAGATGCTCTCCTGATCATTATCTGTCCTGGTCAGTCATCTCCTCAGGCGCTGCCTTTTTACTAGATCCCCTAACCCGGCCGCATATAATGGATTCGTCACCAGAGCTAACCCCCTGGCCGACAATCTGCAAACTAGAACTTGATTCGAAACTCACCCAGTTGCTTGATGGATGTTCCGCCCTCTTTGTCCCCTGCCTCTCCGGCTCCCTTCTGTCTATGCCTTTCCTCATCCCTCGGGCCCCTATCATCCGCTCCCCCTTTGTTTTATAGCATACAACTTCCTTACTTCTGCACAACTGCAGTTCTCTGCGAACAAGAGATCTCACATTCCACCAGCGGTGGTGCTGCTGATCAGGAGGGAGATCCCCAGGCAGAGCTGTGGTTGGGGTGGGTCCGGGTAGGGGAAGGCCGGGCTAACAGGGGGTGCTGGCAATCAGGAGCCACGGGCACTGGCCGGGCTACATGTGGAGCCTCCATGATTGGCTTAGGAGGGGCAGCTCTGGGTCAGGACTGAGATGCATCATCAGAGATCTGCATGGGAAACTTGCACCCTGCCTGGCACCAGCTGCTCTTATTAGCACCTCACTGTGAAGAGCATAAAACTTGCTAAAAAAAGAAAAAATCAAGCTGAAGAGAGAAGCTGCAAAAAAGTAAAACCAACAAAGCTGTGTCAATTGTGCTGCTGCTGCTGCCCTTCCTCCCCCACCCACAGCACTGCCAATGCCCCTCCATCCTGACCCCTGGCACTCTGGCTACTCCAGTCCTAGCCTCCCCTCCCCCTCCACTGCCAATGCCCTGCCATCCTGACCTCTGGCACCCTGGCTACTCCAGTCCTAGCCCACCACCAACGCTGCCAATGCCCCTTTGTCCTGAGCGCTGGCACCCCTGCTATTCCAGTCCAAGACCCTCCCCAGCACTGCTAATGCCCCTCTGCCCTAGCCCCCCCAGCTCCCCAGCTACTCCAGTCCTATTCCCTCATAGCACTGCCAATACCCCTCCATTCTGAATCCCGCACCTTGGCTACTCCAGCCCTAGCCCCCTCACAGCACTGACGATGCCCCTCCATCCTGACCCTCAGCACCTCTGCTATTCCAGGCCCTTTGCCAATGTGCCTCAGCTCTGTCTTGCACCATCCCATGATGTTCCAGTTGGGGGTCCTCTGCTGCCCTTGGAGCGACAGTCCCCATCAGCTGTGTGCCAGCTCCTAGGAGACAATGTCACCACATAGGGCATTCTCTACTAGGACCTAGGATGAAAACCCAACCAAACTCACCAAACCTGGAGTGACCAAACCCGGAGCCGAGATATATGAATAGCAAGAGGCTACATTCCTGATTTCCTTTTCATAGCAAAGTGCTGTACAGAATGAATGTTGGGGGATCACTCACACTGCCAGGAACTGCAACTGTCTCTGCAGTGGAATGCCACGGCCATGCTCACCCAGCAGAATGATCCAGCCAAGCCATAGGCTGGATAAATTAGGATAATCCCCTCCATTGAAATTTGAGAAGGAATTTGAGAGGTGCAGTGCAGTTACCTAGGGTGGATTTGATTGAGATGCCAGTTTTAACCCCCATACTATTGCAAAAAGTGACGTGGGGCCTTTAAAGACCGCATGCCTGCCCCTCAGGATGGTGTACATTGACTCCAGTGGAGGATCCCCATGAGTGGTCAAGGCAGCATTTGCAGGCTTCCCCTGAGAGACGGCACTGATTCCATGATCTCAGCGCGGGACCATTCAGAGTGCGGCATCAGGGGAACACTCCGGATGGCACAATACACCTGCTTTGTGTCAGGCGCCCTGTGGCCAGTGCTGGGCACTTGGCATAGCCCTGGTCTGTGACATCACCACCTGCCAGCCGGCCCGAGAGACCTGGTGCACAGAAGTCAGGACTTTCCTAAGGAGTTTGGCTCTGGAGTTGCTCTCCCTGGTTGCAGCTCATTAGCGGCTCTCTCTCCGCCTGCCACTCAACAGGGGTCAGTGGAGCAGCTGGTTGCAGGCACAAGGCTGAGCAAGTTCCCCCAAGTCATGCGAGCTGGACTCTCTGGCAGCCCCAGTGAGTCTGTCAGTGGGCGACACAGTCTTGCCTTAAATATGTCCCCCACCGAAGGACCGTGGCACCTCGCTGACTGTCTCCCCCCCCCCCCGAGGTCCACTAGTGTCATGAGTCAGGCGAGGTCTCATGTTCTCCTGTCCTGCCACAGAAGGAAGCAATGGGAAGGGGAGGCATGGGCATTTTAAGGAGTTGGCATCTCAGGTGCCACTGCCTCCCCCCATCTCCCCGCCACCTGCCTTTACACACACACGCTGCCTTTCATCATGGACAAGCCCCTGAATCACTCCCCACCCCGCCCCGCCAGAAAATTGATAACAACTGAACGTGTATCAAAGGCCTCTGGGGGCCATTGCTGGGGCAGAATGGCGTGGCTGGGGGTGACATACCTCTGCCCCGAGCTGGGACTGAACCTTCCCAGAATCCTGCGGGGGGGGGTGAGACGTTCCCCGAGGGGGAACGTGTGTGTGTGTGTGTAGCAGGGATGGGTGCGGGGGACAGGCAGAAGTGATGCTAGCCCATTGGGAGCCCTAAGCAGGAATATTTGGGGGGGGCCCACAACACATAATAAAAAGTGAATTCCTCCCTCTCCCGAGCTGCTTGGGGCCCTGAGCAATTGCTTAGTTTGCTTCTGGGAACACGATAAGAAGAACATTTATTTGAAGTCAAGAACTGACATATTAAGAGAGTGCGCGCCAGAGAAGAAAAGAGAGAGAAGGCGGAACACAGGGAGGGAGGGACAGACAGCAACACAGAGATGAGGAGAGAGTGAGAGAGAAGGAAAGAGGGAGAAAGCGGGTGGTGCTGGGGGAATCCTGTACCCATCCCTGTTACTCTCTCACTGCTGGGAAGTTCAGCCCCTCGGACTTGCTGGACAAAATAGAGGAGACACAGAGGTTGAGAAGAGTCCCAGCAGTGTCCAGGTGCTGCAGCTGTAGTCCCACCTGCCATCCTGATCCCTCGCTCCCACTCATCCCTTCATCTGGCTGCCTACTCCCTCCTGGCACCCACACAGAAAGCCACCCTGCCGGAGAGAGGAGGTGCCCTGGCTGAACTTTTTGCCCACAGCACAATCAAAACCAGCCCGGACAATGCTCATAGCCCAGCTGCTGTCCTCTGGCAACCTGCTGGCAAGGAGGTGTGAGGGTCATATGGTAAACATATAGACATCCATGTGTGCGCAAACACACACACACACACACCACTTTGACAGGACAGAAACTAATGAAGCCGCTCAGCAAGCTCTCCCCCAAAGCAGGATGCTGCAGGAAAGCCAAGACATTCATTGTAAGTAAACATCCTGTATAGAATCGAACTCTGAAATGTCCCCAAACAGATGGCAAAACTATGAGCCTTACACTCAGAATCACAGAAATCAGGGCAGGAGAAGACCGGTTAGAGTAGGACACACCTTGTCCATTCCCTGAGGACTGTTCCCCTTGGTATATCCTCCCAGGATCTGACCAGTCCATTGTTAAATGACCCAAGTGATGGGGCTTCAATCCCCCCACTCCATCTGGGGGACTGTTCCATAGCCCAGCAGGCCTCACTGGTAGGAAAGGGTTCCTGATCTCCAGCCTAAATTTCCAGTTGCTCAGCTTCAACCCGACAGCTCTGATTTCTACCCCCTTGACTCATTCCTCTCCCTCCTCGGTGTATCAGATACCTGGCTCCCCCATAGATTGTTTTATCAGGGTCCAGAGCCAAAATTAAGGAGGGTTTGAGGGGTGGCAGGTCACTGTGGGGATCTGGGGTGGACTGGGTCTTGCCCTCTGGAAGGGAAGGTGACAATGTAGCCGAGAGGGAAAGTCTGGAAGTATCGTCTATCTGTTGTGGAGCGAGACAGAGGGAGCGGGGACAGAGACAGAGCGGAAGGGAAGAAGTGAGGTCTCTTTTACCTGGACATGGTCATCTCCGTTGGGGGGCTCCGTGATTTCTCCAGGCCCAGCTTGGTGAAGATGCCCACCAGCACCATGATGGCCACCACACCACAGATGATATATACAATCAGGTTGGTCTTGTCTCGGGTAGGATCCTCGGGGGTCTCATCCACCCGGGCTGGCGGCTGGCCTGTGTTGACCCAGTTGGGGGTGTCGTAATTGGAGCATCCACTTTGGTCCAGCCGCCCAGGCTTGAACTGGCAGCAGAAGCGGTACCCACAGGTCCCACAGCAGTACCGGTAGATCCCTGAGTTGCAATTGAATGGAGGGTCCCATTGCCCCATGACATCGTAGTAACCACGGCACCGGTCGCTGCCTGGCACAGCCTCAGTGGGGGCTACCACAGTGTCCTCCAAGGTGGGAGCCCAGCTGGTGTTACCATGGCTCTCCACCTGCCCCTCCAGCTCAGGATCCTGGGTGCTGGGAGCCCTGGTCCAAACCCGCCCTGGGTCCAACAGAACCAGGCAACAGAATCCGAAGATGTAACCCCGCTCCATCCATGCGCCACTCCCGCTTGCCATCGCGCTCTCCTCGTCAATGGGGACGGAGACTGGTTAGCTCCTCGCCTGCCTCCTCGGGGGAGAAAAGCCCCTCTCCTCTGGAGACGCAGCAAGAAGGGTGTTCAAAAATTTCCAGCCAGATGCTAGGACACAAGCTATATCACTCCGTCTGCCCGTGGGAAAAGACGAGTAACCCCCTCCTCACTAAACAGCTCCCCCTGAGCAAACCCCACAACTAGAACAAGCAACCAGCTCAGCCAAGGGCTTAGGGTGGGTTGGGGGGCAGGGGAAGGAAAAAAGGAGAAGAGGAAAATCCTAAAGATAAAAACAGCAGTATGGGGGGTGTCAGCCTTGCATCAGGGCAACCCCTGAAATTCCTAGCAAGAGCCCAAGTGCAAGGAGGCGGGAGATGCAGACCCCCCTCTGCTCCTCGTCCTTTAGGAGTGAATTTTGGATCTTTGTTGTGTCAGTCGAAAGGCTGCCCTGGAAACAGCGAGGGCTATTCCCATCTCGGCTGCTCGAGGCTGGGAAAGGATCCTGGAGGCAGCCAGCGCGGCTCTGTCTCTCTCCCCCTTTCTTGGAGACACTGAGCTTTCTGAAAAAAACAACACACACACACACAACCTTCACACCAGAGAGGGAGGGAGCGAGGGAGGGAGTAACTGAGAGAGCAGGAGGGAGACCAAGGAAGGGGAAAGAAGGAGAAATAGTCCTTATTCCTTCTTAAACCGAGCGGGCTCCTGTGCCACAATTGTCTGACAGTTACCAAAGGAAACCAGGGAAGAACCTTAGCCAAGTCCTTAACACATCCACTGTCCTCCGTGCAGAGCCTTGGATGGCAGCCAAATCCAGGCTGTCACCAGGCCAGAGGGGATACAAGAGGACACTAGCGGCTCCTTATTGACTGTAGCCACAGGCACTGGTGCACAAGTGGCTTGAATGAGAGATACATCCACAAACACACACTGGTCAAAGGAGGGATTGAAAAAGCCTGGACCTCTGCAGGGCTACTCCCACTACACACACACACACACACACACACACAGAGCAGGGCTACTCCCCCTACCCCCCTACACACACACACACACACACAAACACAGAGCAGGGCTACTCCCCTTACCCCCCCCACACACACTGCAGGGCTACTCCCCCTACCCCCCTACACACACACACACACACACACACACACACACACACACACAGAGCAGGGCTACTCCCCTTACCCCCCCCCCCCACACACTGCAGGGCTACTCCCCCTACCCCCCCTACACACACACACACACTGCAGGGCTACTCCCCCTACCCCCCCTACACACACACACACACACACACTGCAGGGCTACTCCCCCTATCCCCCCTACACACACACACACACTGCAGGGCTACTCCCCCTACCCCCTTTACACACACACACACAGAGCAGGGCTACTCCCCTTACCCCCCCACACACACTGCAGGGCTACTCCCCCTACCCCCCCTACACACACACACACACTGCAGGGCTACTCCCCCTACCCCCCTACACACACACACACACATGCACACACACTGCAGGGCTACTCCCCCTACCCCCCCTACACACACACACACACACACACTGCAGGGCTACTCCCCCTACCCCCCCTACACACACACACACACACAAACACAGCAGGGCTACTCCCCCTACCCCCTCTACACACACACACACACACACACTGCAGGGCTACCCCTCCCTACACACACACACACACTGCAGGGCTACCCCTCCCTACACACACACACACACACACATACTCCCTCCTCTGGCAAAGCACTACCACCCCTTAAGGGCCCACTGCAGTTAGAGCCCCAGCCCTGTAGTACCCCAGTTTTAAGCCATCATGTCTGGGACCATTACTGGAGTGCATTTCCTAAGGGTCAGAAAGCGCCCATACAGTGTTGTCATTATCCCCACCCACCTGAAGTTAGATCTTCCACCCAGGTGGGCGGGTGTGGGGAGAGGGCACTTCTCTGAGGAGCTTTGAAGGCTAATACATGTCACCGTTTATAAGCATAACCCTCTGGTGCAAGCTTTTGCAGCTCCAACTCAGGCAAAGCTCCCTATTGACTTCAGTGGGGAGTTTTGCCAGAGGGAGGATTGCAGGATCAGCACATCCCCCCAGCCTTGCCCATACACCCAGCCATCAAACAGGGATGTGTGACATTAGGCCCCCAAGTCCAGCTGTAGGCACCCAGATAAATGGGCTGCTTGCCAGGAGTTCTGCGCACTCAATGAAGTGCTGAGTTCAGCAGGAGCTGCTGGGCATTGAACACTTTCAAAAGCCAGGTCCCTTATTTCAGAATCTATGTCCGCACTGAGTCACTGGAGTAGAGGCCCTTGTTTCTGAAAATCTTGGCCGTAGTTAATGGGCCAAGGGGCCTGCGCTGGCTCCAGAGGTTGAGCACATGGCATGGAGCCATCCACCTCTAAGTGGGTCCAGTTCAGGCTCAGGTGGCTGGTGACCAAATGCCCTTTATTGGGCGCTCTGCCAGCTCTTATACGGTGCCCACCACTCTGGGCCGAACGCCTTCCAGCAACACATAAAGCAAAGATATTAGCCTCTGGCGCAATGTGGATTCTCCACAGGCCTCTCCCCAGAAGGACAGATGGTGGGTGGGGCTCAGTTTTCTCAGACAGTTTTTTCAGTTTTCCTAGCGAAGGCAGGGGGCGGACGTGCACCTCCCCCTGCAGAAGGAAGGGGCAGCTCTTGGTTTCTGCGGGAGCGAGATGTGAGGTCCAGTGCGAAATGTCCTGCACAAATGGGCTTCCCCCCAGTGCTGTTCCCTGGGTGCACCAAGGTGAGGCCAGGCCATTTCCTGGTGGGAAGGCCAGTCCTCTGAGCGCTGTTCTCAATGGGCAAGTCATGGTATCTGCACCACACGTGGCACAGGTCCAGGAGTATTTTTACTCTCAGCCCAGAGCAGCCTCTCCCAGCCAGAAAATAAAGGCCTTTGTCCCCTTCTCCTCCCCACAGAGTGCTGAGAATGAAGCGGCATAGCTTCATGCATACCCAAGAATGCGGGGGACTCAGCATCCGCGTGACCAGAGCACCCATGGGCCATAGTGAAATGCACAAATAAATCAGCATGGCAATGGTGATATATTATGGAGAGTCAGCTGGGTAGCCATCGCCTCTCTCTTCTGACTGGGCAGTTTTGCTCCTTTGTTTATTATTGCCCTGGGAGATGCACCCCATCCAATCCATGGGGTACTGCATCCTTTTTGTTGGTGGTTGTCTTAGCACCCTGGACTGCATCTCAGGAAAGCTGGATTTGACTCCTTGCTCTGTGACAGCCCTCCTTGGGCTAATCACTTCACTTCTCTATGCCTAAATCCCCCATCTGGAAAGTGAGGTTAGCACTCTCTTCCTTTCACCCCCGTGGGTGTTGTCTGTTTACATAGTAAGACCCAGTCTGTGCTATAAGGTTAGGGTAACATAAGCCACCTTGCGTTGAGCCAGCTGTGTATGTGTCTACACTTAGATTTGTCTCCCACTGATATAAGCGCCCCATTACAATGATGCCGTGACACTACCTCCCTGAGCAGTGTTGAGCCATGGTTGATGTACTGAGGTTAATGTAGTGTGAGTGTAGACCAGACGGGGGCAAAGTATGGCCCGCGGGCCACATGTGGCCCACAGAACCATTCCCTCTGGCCGCCGAGCTCCTGGCAGGGAGTGGGGTCAGGACAGGCTTGTGGAAGAGCCAGCCCAACTCCCCGGCAGGACAGTGAGCGAGGCGGAGGCTAGTCCCTGGCCCCTCCCATTCTGTTCCCCTCCCTCCCTCGCAGTCACAGTTCCCCCAATGCCTGGGCAGTGTGGCTGCAGCTCCGGCTGGGTGGCACGGCTATAGTTCCCCCAGACCTGGTGCTCCAGGGCTGCACGGTCAGGGAGCAGGCAGTAGGGGGAGTTCTGGGGGGGGCGAGGAGCAGGGGGGATTGCAGGGGTGCAGTCAAGGGGCCTCGGCACTGCTGCCGGGGAAAGGGGCAGAGCAAGCCAGGGCCCCTCTCCACCCCAGTATGCTTGGCCCCTGTCTCCAGCAGCCAAGCCCAGATAGGGAGCGATCCCTGCCTGACTGCCAGGGAGAGCAGACAAACGAGCAGGGGAAATGCACAGGGAAAGGACTGAGCCCCTCTTTCCCCCACCCCAGAGGTAACATGGGGCAGGGAGAGCAGGGAGGGTTGGATAGGGGGCGGGGTCCCAGGGGAATGGTCAGGGGCCAGAGAGGAGGGGTGTTTGGATAGGATGTGGGAGTCTTGGGGGGCAGTCAGGGGTGGGAAGCAGGGGGGGTTGGATGGGGTGGAGGTTCTGGGGGGCTGGATAGGGGCCAGGGGCCAGGCCACGCCTCGCTGTCTGGGGAGGCATAGCCTCCCCCAGCCTTCCCTACCCGGCCCTCTGTACAATTCCTGTACCCAATGTGGCCCTAGGACCAAAAAGTTTGCTCACCCCTAGTGTAGACACTGCGTTACCTACGCTGAACCTAACAATCCTCCAGCAGCTGTCCCACAATGCCCGACAGTGACCGCTCTGGTCACAATTGTGAACTCCACTGCCTGGGGTCACAGAGACTGGAAGCCCTTCCCTTCCACCTGCTTTAAAGCCCTGTGAATTTTTGAAATGCCTTGTCCTGATTGTCCAGCTTGGTGTGCACACCTAGCAGCTCTCCACTGCTGGGTGTCCCTGCCCAGGTGACCATGCTGGCAACACATCACAGACATGCTCCGGCTTGGAATAGGCAGGAGATATTGGATCTCCTGGGTCTGTGGGGAGAAGAGGCTGGAGCAGCTGTAGAAACATGGACATCTCCGAGCAGCTTGCATGGGGGATGCAGGAAAAGGGGTAAGACAGAGACCAGCAGCAGTGCCATGTGAGAGTGAAGGAAATGTGGTAGGCACACCAGAAGGCTAGGGAAGCGTATCAGCAGAGCTGCTACTTTTACAAAGAGCTGCATGCCAGACTTGGTGGACACCCCACAACCACCCCACACACCACCGTGGATACCTCAAAGGAGCCCAAGTCACACACCCCAGCGTGAACAGCAAAGACGAGGAGGAGATGAAAGAGGACAATGGGGGCCATGCAACCGGGGGGGTGGTGATCCAGCTACGTCGCTTGCCAGGCCCTGTTTAAGACTGTACTGCAAGCCAGTCAGTCCCGGTAGTCGAGCATAGGTGAGCCCGATGCAGGAGAAGGAGCCCCGTGTAAGTGTGTAAATGTATTTCCCATTGCAGTGATGTTCTGATGGTGCCACCGACTTAGTAGGACACAGCTATCGACTTTTCAGGCATTTACTCGTACTAGGAGAGGAAGCGGAACAACTGAGAGAGGTGGCATTAGCTGCTGTTCATTCCCCTGTACAGTGAGGTGGGGGCATGCAGAGCAGTTTATGCACACAGGGGTGTCCCTTGAATCCTCCTGAGAGATCTCGATGAAACTTCCGTGGAGCTACTCTGCAATCCTTCCCGAAGGTTTCTAGGGATAGCAGCCTTATTTCTTCCTCTGCGGTGGGACATGTTCCCATGCCAGTCAGTGATCACTTCGGCAGGCACCATTGCAGACCACAGACTAGCAGCATACGGGCCCGGGAGGCTTTGGGATGCCTGCAGCAGCTTTGCTCTCTGTGCCTTTGTCACCCTCAGGAGTGAGATATCAGCTAAGACCACGACCACCTGTGGGAAATGGTGCCCGTATTCAGTGCCAGGGCCCTATAGTCATATAGTTTCATGCAACAGAGCAGTTCCCTCATTTTCCTCACCCCTGACAGGTTTAGTGGCTGCTGCAGCAGTGGGGGAGTGAGGCAGGCAGGGAGCCTGGTGCTGGCAACTGAGACTACCTGCACAGAGTCCACTTTCCCTGCCCGCTTTCCCTGCTGGACAGAGCCCCCTCCTAACTCTAGCCATTCAGCGTGGCCTCATCAGGTCTTCATGCCCACCTGATTAACTGTATCGTGCCCCCCACCCCTCGTGGGGCCATGCCCCACAGTTTGGGAACCTATTGCGTTAGAGGTACATAGGTTCAGCAAATCATGGGACCAATTCTAAATTGTCTAATTTTACAAACTTTATTTAATTGGAAAGTGAGGTAATACTAAAACTGGCTTTGAATAATGAGAATATGTTTAACAAGTTAAAATAGGGGCTAAAAGGCATCCCGTACGACAGGCAATTTTCTATTTAAATAAGTGTAAACAGGGTTTGAGTGAGCTCTCTCCTGATATCTAGTGGAAGACTTCAGGAGCCAACCTTGTTTGCATGGACATGCCCACCCTGCCTAGGTGCTAAGCGTGATGGGACGATTGGATCACAAGTCACTTTCTTATTGGGCGCAGGGGTAATAAAGGGTCATTATCCTTGTTGTGTGAATCAAGGGGTGGGCAGAACTGTGCTCAGCATGCCCTGATTGAGGGGTTCACCCTCAACTGAACTGCTCTCGCTAGTTCGGGGACGGGGTACCACACGCCAGTGGAGTTGAGGAAGGGTGGGGATGAGTATGTGGATGTTGGAGCAAGTAACCCTCACCCCTACCAGGGTGGGAGGTGAACTTGCACAGATGCACCTCTGAACTCTGGGTCTTCACTGACCAAGGACAACCACTTTAAGTGGGGCATGTTGGAGGGAGAAGGGAGGGGTATGTTAAAGGAATTTTTGTTTGTTGGACTTAAGAACCTGAGGCAAAAGGACACTGCCCAACATGCTCTCTGGTGCAGGTTTTGTTCATGGTTTTATGCTTATGAATCCTGCATGCAGCATTTTCCCAAGCTAATGTTGGGTTACTCTCCCCCTTTTTATTATGTTCCTTTTCTACACTCAGACTCTGTGCTTGTGAGAGGGGAAGTGTTGCCTCTAAAGGTGCCCAAGGGGTGATGTGTGATTGTCCCAGGTTACGGGGGTGGAGCCTCCAGACAGTTCTGTATTGCACTGTTGAAAATGTCAGGTTTCAGAGTAGCAGCCGTGATAGTCTGTATTTGCAAAAAGAAAAGGAGTACTTGTGGCACCTTAATTACAGTTAATAATTACAATCTACATACCGCACAGACTATGCTGACAGCTTGTGCCACACACTCTCAAAGAAACTGCGGAACCACCTGATCAACATCCTCTACAGTATAATAAGGTGCCACAAGTACTCCTTTTCTTTTTACTGTTGAAAATGAATTCATAGATTCATAGATACTAAGGTCAGAAGGGACCACTCTGATCATCTAGTCCGACCTCCTGCACAGCGCAGGCCACAGAATGTCACCCACCACTCCTATGAAAAACCTCACCCATGTCTGAGCTATTGAAGTCCTCAAATCATGGTTCAAAACTTCAAGGAGCAGAGAAGCCTCCCTCCAGTCAACCATGCCCCATGCTACAGAGGAAGGCAAAAAAACCTCCAGGGCCTCTCCAATCTGCCCTGGAGGAAAACTCCCTCCCGACCCCAAACATGGCAATCAGCCAAACCCTGAGCACATGGGCAAGATTCACCAGCCAGATACCCAGGAAAGAATTTTCTATAGTAACTCAGATCCCATCCATCTAATATCCCATCTCAGGGGATTTGGCCTATTTACCCTGAATATTTAAAGATAAATTACTTACCAAAATCCCATTATCCCATCATACCATCTCCTCCATAAACTTATCGAGTAGAATCTTAAAACCAGATAGATCTTTTGCCCCCACTGCTTCCCTTGGAAGGTTATTCCAAAACTTCACTCCTCTGATGGTTAAAAACCTTTGTCTGATTTCAAGTCTAAACTTCCTGGTGGCCAGTTTATACCCATTTGTTCTTGTGTCCACATTGGTGCTGAGCTGAAATAATTCCTCTCCCTCTCCTATATTTATCCCTCTGATATATTTATAGATAACAATCATATCTCCCCTCAGCCTTCTTTTAGTTAGGCTAAACAAGCCAAGCTCCTTAAGTCTCCTTTCATAAGACAAGTTTTCCATTCCTCGGATCATCCTAGTAGCCCTTCTCTGTACCTGCTCCAGTTTGAATTCATCCTTTTTAAACATGGGAGACCAGAACTGCACACAGTATTCTAGGTGAGGTCTCACCAGTGCCTTGTATAACGGTACTAAAACCTCCTTATCCCTACTGGAAATGCCTCTCCTGATGCATCCCAAAACCGCATTAGCTTTTTTCACAGCCATATCACATTGGCAGCTCATAGTCATCCTATGATCAACCAATACTCCAAGGTCCTTCTCCTCTTCCGTTACTTCTAATTGATGCGTCCCCAACTTATAACTAAAATTCTTGTTATTAATCCCTAAATGCATAACCTTACACTTCTCACTATTAAATTTCATCCTATTACTATTACTCCAGTTTACAAGGTCATCCAGATCCTCCTGTATAATATCCCGATCCTTCTCCGAATTGGCAATACCTCCCAGCTTTGTATCATCTGCAAACTTTATTAGCACACTCCCACTTTTTGTGCCAAGGTCAGTAACAAAAAGATTAAATAAGATTGGTCCCAAAACCGATCCCTGAGGAACTCCACTGGTAACCTCCCTCCAACCTGACAGTTCGCCTTTCAGTAGGACCCGTTGCAGTCTCCCCTTTAACCAATTCCTTATCCACCTTCTGATGTTCATATTGATCCCCATCTTCTCCAATTTAACTAATAATTCCCCATGTGGCACGGTATCAAATGCCTTACTGAAATCTAGGTAAATTAGATCCACCGCATTTCCTTTATCTAAAAAATCTGTTACTTTTTCAAAAAAGGAGATTAGGTTGGTTTGGCACGATCTACCTTTTGTAAAACCATGTTGTATTTTGTCCCATTTACCATTGACTTCAATGTCCTTAACTAATTTCTCCTTCAAAATTTTTTCCAGGACCTTGCATACTACAGATGTCAAACTAACTGGCCTGTAGTTACCCGGATCACTTTTTTTTCCTTTCTTAAAAATAGGAACTATATTAGCAATTCTCCAATCATTCGGTACTATTCCTGAGTTTACAGATTCATTAAAAATTCTTGCTAATGGGCTTGCAATTTCAGGTGCCAATTCCTTTAATATTCTTGGATGAAGATTATCTGGACCCCCCGATTTAGTCCCATTCCTAGATATTGAGCCCAGCCCTTGTTGCTGCTGACTTCAGCTGGCGGAAGGGTTACATACGGGACTTGTAACAGAGGACTGTCGGCCACCCTAGCTGTAATGGAGTTCTCCATGGACTGCAAAGGGAGGTGAGCCTATGCTGTTGAACCTGGAGGTCTACAAGAGACTGCAGCATCTGTGTTTGCTGCTGAAGAAGCTCCTAGTGTATCTCCCTCTCTTCTTCCTGCTGGGACTTCTGGGCCTTTCTCCTGTCTGCTTTTTCTTTCTCCAAGCCATCTTGAGTGTTCGCTCTCCAGGCCCTTTGCTCAGGGCCTGATGCAGCACTGGCTTGCAGGATCTCAGTGAACACATCATCCTGAGTCCTCTTCTTTCTCCTTCTCATTTGTCTCAGGCGTTCCATGGAGGGGGAACCCCTCAAGGCCGCAACAGTAGCCATTGCAGATACCACACCCAGAGGTACCATTGTCAGGACAGTCACAATAGAAAGTGAAAGTTAAGATTGAGAACTCCCTTTCCTCGGTCCCCTGATGTTTTAAAGAAGACGTGCTTATTGTTGTTCTGCTTCTGAGTGCTTGTGCATGGTGCCACTCACAACACCAGCCGTGTTGTTTAGTCACTGCTGCAGCAGCCACTAAACCAGCAGTTATGCTCCTCTGCTAGGGATGTTGGCAGAGACTCTGTGAGCAGGAAATGGAAGGCTATACCCCAGGAGTGCTGACCCCCGTGCCAGACAGAGCCCCTTCCTGGCCCTGGCCCTTCAGTGCAGTTCCAGGGCACACAGCCCTGTCCACTTGCCCTGCTAGATGGCACCTGCGCAGGGAAAGCAGATGGAGCCATGCTCAAGAGCTGGAGTCAGCAGGATGCCCTGTCCAGCAGGAGGCCAGTACTCAGGGGTGCATCTTTCCACTCCTCTCCCGACCCTGGCCCTGCAGTGCTGCCCTGTTCACTTCCAGAGCTGGGTCCCGGCAGCCAAGACTGCTGCAGGAAATGGAAAGTTTCCTTAACAGCCCCATGATTAGTGCTCTCCCACCTTGTGATATTGGGAGCCCCCTCCTCCCCCATAGGGGTGCTAAGAAAACAGTCCTATATATTTTTGAAATACAATTTTGGCAACCCTAATTACCTTCCTGAGCCCCCCCCTCAGCATTCCACATGACATCAGGGGCCGCATCCCTAGCCCTCCCGCTCCACCCCGGGGGGGGGACATTAAAGGACAACCACAGCTTTACATGCATTGACTTGTGAAAGCCAGTTGCTGTCTGTGTAGCTAAAATGGACAGGCATGTTCTTTCCCCTAGTTAAGTTCTTTTCCATTCCTTCACTAAGTTTTTAGTGTATTTGCTTTTAAATTGCACAGATTTTAATTTGCACTGTTTTTGTTGCTCAATAAAATTCTATTATTTGGAAAATAAATTCCTCTTTATTAGTTCACAACATATGCTGCAGAGTGCTTAGCAGTTCTGAAAGCACCCGCTTACTTGTTATTGTATAGTGCGATGACTTGTAGTCAGTGACGAACAGGGTAACAATCATAAACGTACAGCAAGCACCACACAATTAGTAGATGCATTGACAGTGTTATATTCAGAGATGTACACCAAGCACTGCACAATTTCTAACAGGCCCTGAAACAGCAGGGACAAGTAGAGCCCAGTACATCACAATGCATCACTGTGGCTCACTGTTAAAGTGCTCTTTCAAAGCCTCCTTGAGCCATTGAGCTCTTCTAATAGCCCTGTGTTCAAACACAACAGAGAGCCGCTCCATCTGCACCCCGGTGGCAGCTTTGCTTCACAGATATGATGCAGGACGCAGCAGGCAGCTATAGCCATTGGGATGTTTTTTTCCACTGAGATCCAATCTTGTGAGTAAACAGTGCCAGCATCCCTTCAGACTACCAAAAGCACATGCAACTGTATTTCTACACCTGATGAGCTCGTAGGTGAATCTTTGTTTGGTGCTGTTGAGGTGGCTTCATGAGCCAAGGAGCAAGGGGTAGACTGAGTCCCTCGGGATCATTACTGGCATTTCAACATTGCCAATGGTAATCCATTGGTTGAGAAAGATCCCTGATTGTAGCTTTCTGAACAGTCCGGCATTCTTAAAGATGTGAGTGTTACGCATCTTTCTTGATGCGCCAACACTGATGGCAGTGAAGCATCCCTGGTGATCCACCAACGCTTGCATAACCATAGAAAAGCAGACCTTTCTGTTGATGTACCCTATGGCAATGTGGTCTCATGCCAAAATAGGGATATGCATGCTGCTTATTGTACCACCGCAGTTTGGCAATTCCATTGCCTCAAATCCAGCCACTATGTCCTGCATATTGATAAGAGTCGCAGTCCTGCATAGCAGGAGACAATTAATAGCCCTACACACTTGCATGACAATGGTCCCCCACAGTGGATTTTCTCCACTCTAAAATGATTTCCCAAGTTTCCACAGTGCAGTTGACACTCGCTTCTCCACTGTCAGTGCAGCTCTCAGCTTGGTATCCCTGCACTGGAGGGCTCGGGCGCGCTCAGAACACAGATCCAGGAATGTGGCCTTGCACATTCAGAAGTTCTGCAGCCACGGCTCATCATCCCAAGCCAGCATTATGATGCGATCCCACCAGTCAGTGCTCATTTCTCAGGCCCAGAAGCGGCGCTCCACCCTCTGCAGCTGCTCCGTGAACACCAACAACAACCGGGAACTGGTTCTCGCTATGTCCACAGCCACCTGTTCTCCCTGAAACCACCACGTTCCCTGCTGATTTGGTCTTCTCACAAATAGCTCTGCAAATACGGGAGGATTGTGCATCCTGTGTTTGCGGCACTTAAAATAGTGTGGAGCTGTGAAGGCTCCATGTTTCTGTTAGAGATGGCGGGCAGTGAGGAAGGCCACATGGGTTCATGGGATTTTTTTTTTAAAAAAAGGTGCAAAAATAATGGGATATAGCTGACATGATGGGATGGAGACAGTTGCACCCTGGAAAAGTTGACCCCTTGCTCCCAGACACCCCTGCACGACTCATTTCTGCCCCACCAGGCATTGCCAAAACTTCCCAAAAGACACTGCGCTGGATGGTAGCAGGTTGCACACTGGGCTCCCTACCCATGATGCACTGCACCATGCATTGACACACCCACTCCTGGCGAGTACCCGCAGCACTGATGCCAGGAGCCAAATATGCATGCTCACAAGTGAAATACTAACTGTGGTGGCTTTATGCTGACATAATTTGCATTGGCAAGAGTTTGTAGTACAGACATGGCATTAGTTACTCAGGGCAGGGATTGTCCTTACTAAATTTGTACGGTGCCCAGCACAATGGAGCCCCCAGAGCCTCCAGGCACTACTGTAACATACATAATAATAACAACAACAACCAACAACAACAGAGAAACAAATGATTAAATGGGTCATAGAGATTCAACTCCCTCCTAGAGGAAGTTGACTCCTTGTTACAGGATGACTGGCCCCTTTAAAAGGGAGCAGGATCCAGCGCACCTGTAACTGATTACCTACTGTCCAATTGGACTTTAGGGAAAGATACTGCAATGTCTAGCGAGAGGGGGAAACCAGATCACAAGAGGTCAGGGGGTAATTTTTTTTATTCCTGAAAAAGATGGCACCTCTAGCAGCCCCTGCAAGTGCTATACAGGAGCACTAGTTCATGGCTGACTGACCCTGCAGGAATTGTGCCCCTTACTGAGTCACCCACATCACTTCCTGCAGCACCCTTAGTTTTCCCATCCAAGTACTGACAAGGGCCAAAGTTGCTCATTAGAACTGAGAGAATTACAGCCCAAGTTACTACAAATCTCAGCAGCAGTCAAACCCTTTAACCAGTCAGATCACCCAGTTCACTCTGAAGCCCTGCCTGAGATCCGTTTTGCAAATTAACACTACTCCCTCCACCGTCACAAAATGACAAAAAAATTACATGTAATATTATTAGCAGTTACCAGATGGCACTATTGTGTGTAGCCTTACAAGTTCTGTTTAACTGAATGTAGAGGCAGTTAGACTGTGGAGACAAGCTTGTGGTCAGTTGTGATACAATACTTTCTAGAAGTTAGTCACCAGTAAAGTTTGTTCCCTGCCTGAATGCCAACCGGAATAATCTCTTAGGTGCAGAGATGCTGCTCACTGTCATGCATGCAGAGAAAACTATCCAGGGCTCAGAAGGCCTGTGAGTGCAGAAGCAGCCTAAGAAAGGAATTGACCAAAGTTAGGGAGCTTACTGGAGTCTCATTGCCCACGAGGAACTGGGAAAGAAAGGACCTTACTGAGGGCTGGATGAAGTTCATGCAGCAGGAAGCACTTGTCTTCAAGAGCCCTCTGAAGTCTGAAGAGGAGAAAAATGACCTGTGGGCACAGCACACTATATTTGGTTCATATGTCCCGCCTAAGCTAACCTAATTGTTGGCATGTTATACAAATACAAAGTCCAAGTAGACACATAAAAGAGCGTGTCACAGAATGAATGTTGCTATCTGAAGACTGTGCAATCACTGACATGGATGCTCTGAAGCAGTGGTTGCTAAATCTTATTGCTTCACATTCCACCTTCTTCTTCTTCAAAAAAGGGATGTTTGAAATACCATATGAAAATACCTTCTACTTGTGTACATTTATTTTAAGTATTTCTGGACTCTATAGCAACGTAAGTGCCTGAGGAACCCTAAAACATTGGATTATAACGTCCTTTTTAAACATTGCAGGTTTTTATCAGTGCACCAGTGTGTATTTTTCAGGTGAGGGGGGCTCTGGGAGCATTACACAGAATTATACATGTTCGCCTCAGTAGCCCAAACTGCACGGCTTGGGGCAAGCTGAAGGTAGACCTAGCAGAAAGCTGGAGAAGAGTACAGTGCCCATCTGCACAGCCACAGCGCACGGCACACCACTTTATGCCAGTAGAATTGGTGAGCGTTAGCCACTGTTATGGCTGAAAGCAACCAGAAAAATGCATTTTGATTCTGGGGCATTTTCTGCTCTGCCACAGTGCATGCGACAATTTCTTGTTTGAGACTGAAAGACGTTTACGTTTTTGGCATCCCACTTCCAACAAACTCCCGTATTGCCGCTGTTTGGAAACCCTGCTCTAAAGTAGGTTGAGGCTGGTGTCGGCACAGAGCCAGCTCCAAAGGCAGGGAACCACAACCAGAATCTGGCCTATGCCCTAATGAGATGCCCAGCAAGGTTCTGTGTTTACCAGAATGAGGCAACTAATTGCCAGTTCAGATATTCTCCATCCTTTTTTAATGATTCCCAACATCCTGTTTGCTTTTTTGACTGCCACTGCACAGTGCGTGGACGTCTTTGGAGAACTATCCACGATGACTCCAAGATCTTTCTCCTGATTAGTTGTAGCTAAATTAGCCCCCATCAGATTGTATGTATAGTTGGGGTTATTTTTTCCAGTGTGCATTTCTTTACATTTATCCACATTAAATTTCATTTGCCATTTTGTTGAACAATCACTTAGTTTTGTGAGATCTTTTTGAAGTTCTTCACAGTCTGCTTTGGTCTTAACTATTTTGAGCATTTTAGTATCATCTGCGAACTTTGCCATCTCACTGTTTACCCCTTCCTCCAGATCATTTATGAATAAGTTGAATAGGACTGGTCCTAGGACTGACTCTTGGGGAACAACACTAGTTACCCCTCTCCATTCTGAAAATTTACCACTTATTCCTACCCTTTGTCTTTTAACCAGTTCTCAATCCGTGAAAGGATCTTCCCTCTTATCCCATTAGTATCACATTAGTATCATATCAAGCTCCCATTAGTCACAATTCAATGGGCAAACAGAAACAACAGCACAGACTGCAAACAGTTTACTGGGACAGATAAAACAGAGCCAAGGAGCCCAATGCTTTGCTCTGCTGGAGTTGCGGAGCACACCGGCTCATGGCATGGGATCCTCTGCCAAACTCTTAATCTGCTTTGTCAGTGAAAACAAGAAATCATCAGTCCAGGTAAAGCTCAGGAAAAGTTGAAGGCTAGAGAAGCCTGCTGGACAGACATGACACTCGGAACTTCAGAGCCAAACCTCTTCTCCAGGAAGGAGAGAGAGGATGCATGTGCAGAACCCTGATGGTCAGTGGCAGCCGGCACTGTCAAAGCCAAGTTATACAACTAGCAAGCCCATCTGGTAACAACAGACAATGGAGGAATTTAACTTTAACCCAGTTGGCTCTAATTTTTATTCCAGAAGGTCTCTGTCCTGCCCACAAGGCAGATTTGTTTGCCAGGATGACTTCACACTACCTCTGACCATGCCTGAGGTTTGGTTGCCACAAACCAAACTTTCGGTTGCCACCTAAAAGGCTTGGACGATCATTTTACCTGTGATGGTCGTATAGCATCCAACTCTATCAACATTTGGGACAGAGTTAACCTCTGAATATTGCAATTTAAAGTCAAATAGTGTTCTGAAGTTATACTTGGGTCCAATGTTTTTTTAAATATTAAAAAATGGTGTTCAGCAAAGGTGAAGTCTATGATAATAGCAAACTTGATAAATTTTCTTTTTCTTCTCTCAGAAGGGTGTGTAGCATTAGGAGTCATCAGACGGTACTATTACAGTCTTACAAGAATAATTTAATGGATGGCATAGTGTCAAGGCTGATTCCCCACTCTGGCACTTTGAGCGCAGAAGGTGGAGGCCTGCAAGGATTCTAAAAATTAATACTGATCACTCCAGGCTTTTATTAAACTTCCAAGGTTACAGCTTCTCTCTGACCTTGGATGGGTAGATGCTGCCACCACCCAAGTGCAAAAACTCTTTGAGAACCCAGGAAGGTGCAGTTGGGAATTCCTTCCCGTGGGGTACCCTCAAGCCCTTTCACTCCCCCTGCTCCCCCCGGGGGAAGATCTGAGAAAGAAAACAAAGGAAATCAGCTGTTGCCACCAGCTAATTAAACAATATGTGCACAAACCTCTTAGGACACAAAAATCCAATTCTGTTCTTAAAAAATGGTAAATTTTATTAAAAACAAAAGAAAGAAAATACATCTGGAACTTAGGCTTTTTTCTATATAAAAAAACCCCAAACAATTACAAGCATTGTAAGCATCAAGATTGCTCTCTTGAGGTCCAGCTTAAAGGTTACAAGCAAAACAAAAGCACCTGGGGTTGGCACAGAGGAGTCTACAAGCCATAAAGAAATAAAAGAGATAAACCTAAATGCCTCTTCCTAGACATTTCCTGATCTACTTACGTATCTGGGGTTTCAAATGAGTAGTTTCTAGGTATGATTTGATGATTTTTCATACCCAGCGCTAGCTCTTACAGCATAGTTCCAGCCCTGTCTCTGCTCTCTGGGAGAACAATACAGACAGACAAAAGGGGAGTCTTGTTTCAATTTTAAAGAGTTCTAGCCTTCCCATTGGCTCTTTTGGTGAGGTGCCCACTCATTTCCTTTTATCTATGCATCGCAGTGATGCTTTGTAACGCTTTACATGTAAAGCAAGTAGAGAACAGCTACTGAGAGGAATTTATAGCTAACTGGATGGCTGGATGTCCATAAAAGCAAGCTGCCCTCAACCCCCTCTTCTTTTTAGAAACTGTGATGCACCGGGATTTTTTTTCTCTCCAATTTGCACTCCACGTCTATGTTCCTGGTCATGCCAAAGGGAACATCTGTGCCATGTGCTGTTTCTATATACACACAGAATGCCTGATGTTCCTTACACTAATGTAAGTGCAAATCACAGTTGCACCAGAGTAAGACTGGTGTAAAGGAGAGGTGTTTCCTGCTTTTGACTCCATACCAGAGGAATGACCTTTGTACTAATGATGATTTTCCAAGTGGTGTCCAGGATCCATTCTTGTTATTTGTATCACAGTGGTGCATTGAGGCGAAGATCAGGGGTCCCATTATGCTAGGTCAGGGGTGGCCAAACTGAGCATGAGAAGGAGCCAGAATTTACCAATGTGCATTGCCAAAGAGCCACAGTAATACGTCAGCAGCCCCCCATCAGCTCCCCCACCCTACTCCCAGCGCTTCCCACCCACCGGTAGTCCCACTGATCAGCACCTCCCAATCAGCTGTTTTGTAGCATGCAGGAGGCTGGGGGGGGGGAGGAGGAGGAGCAAGGGCACTGCAGGCTGAGGGGAGGGACCGGAAAGGGGTGGAGTGCCCGGGGGCAGGGCCTGTGGTAGAGCCACGGGTTGAGCAGTGAGTACACCCTCCCCCCCACCTCGGCACATTAGAAAGTTGGCGGCTGTAGCGCCAGCCCCAGAGTCGGTGCCTATACAAGGAGCCGCATATTAACTTCTGAAGAGCCGCATGTGGTTCCAGAGCCACAGGTTGGCCACCCTGTGCTAGGTGCTGTACAAACATGCAGTAAGAGAGAGCCCTTGTCGTAAAGAACTTATGAACTAGGTCGACTAGACAAAGGAAGGAAGTATTAGCATTCCCACTGGACAGCTGCAGCCCAGAGAAGTTAGGTGACTTGTCCAAGGTCGCACTGGAAGTCTGCAGCAGAAGCAGGAATCAAGCCTAGGACTCCCAAGGCTCACTCCATTGCCTTACCTGCAAGGCCATTATTCCTCTGGCCGGGTTTGGTGTTCTGGCTGTCAGGGTGCCCTGATGTAGGATTTATAAACCCAGACATTAATGAGATGAAATACAGAAACTGAGGTTCATTTAACAGTCAGATTACAATTTTAAATACCCCAAAGTCAGGAAATGCAAGATTTAAGGTTCCCAGAGGAGGCCATATTCTGATCTCTTAGTTACAGCCGCAGAAATCCCCTCAAATCAGTGGAGTTATTCTGGATTTACACTGCTGGATCTGAGATCAGAATATAGCCCAGTAACCTTAAATTCACACTGCAAATGCAGGAACCCAGTCTTGCCCGCAGATACATCTGTGCAGCTCCTGCTGAAGTCATTCGGAACTGCATGAGATCACCAGAGGCACAATTGGGCTTGTGGCATATTAAGTTTACATTTCACAGTATTATTTATAATCCCAAATATTCCAAAGGGTCCATGTTCATTGGTGGTGTCCAGGATTACACTAACATATGTTAAGCGTGCCAGGTGAGAGTGCCTGGAGAGCATACCTCGCATGCAGTCACAAGCCACCGGTAATGCAAGTGTGGCAGACGCACCTCTGGTCACTAGAGGGAAAGCAGGGGGGGCCTAGTCAGAACATGGGAGTGAAATAAATGCAAATAGGTGCATGATCTTGGGTACTGACCTTTATGCTCAGACTGTGGTGGCATATGTGGTGGCATAACAGCGCCTCGAGGCGACTCGCAGCATGGCTAAATTATGCTGCTCCCCCACGTTTACCATGCAAGCGTCCCAGTGCTCAGACACAAGCAGACAGGTTCCCGGTCTCATGTATTCCTTACGAGTGCTCCTGGCTGCTGGAGTCCATGCCCCATAAAGGTCCTGGGAAGGTCTCGATGGCATCATCCTTTTTCTGGAGGAAACAGCATCCCAAACTTATGCCCTTATGTTGAAGAGTCCAGGACGTCTCTGGATCAAATTATAATGACAAACAGCAACAAAAGCCCCCTTTTGTTCTGTGCTATATGAGCACCTAGCAGGGAGAGGTGGGAGTGTGTGTGGCTACTTGTGTGGCAGGAATATATGGAGTTATTTCCGCAGCACCATTGTGGGCTCCATGTGCAATAGCAGTACAAAGCCACACCTACGCAGCTCACCCAGGCACTGCTGGGCTAACTATGCTCTCAGTCACACAGATAAATCCCAAGTGACCTGACAGAAGCCAGGGGAGTGACTGGAGTAGACAGCAGCGTAGCTGACAGCAGGGTTTAGCCCCGTTTACGTGATTCCTTCGATCAAGAGATAGCACCTTATGTCAAAGGGTCTGGAAATGTCACACTGGGCACATTGCCAAGTGGTTTTCCAGTTCCCATGCAATGTAACTAGCTTTCAGAAAATGTGGAGATGGGAGGGGGCTTAGACTGACCATCACCTCACCTCCAGCTGCTGTAATGTCCCGATACTGCCTGCACAAATACCCAACCCGCCTCAATCGAAGGCACTGATCGGGGTGTACGAGCCCCTCACAACAGCCCTATGAGGTAGGGGGTGGTAGAAACCTCACTGTACAGAATGACTTGCCCAAGGTGAGGTCACACAGGAAGCCTGTATCAGAGCAGGGCACTGAACCCAGGTCCCCAGCTAGTCCCTGCACCATCTGATGCCCTGTACGGCAATGCAGCACAGACTCTGGCTTCTTTGGGCCCAATCCTGAGTAGTGCAATGTTCTCACATCCCCCAGAAGTGTAAAAGGGCCAAATGCTGAGGTCCTTATTGAACCGGTGAGGTGCTGAGCATCAGGAGTGAAGGGCTGGACTGAAGTCAATGGAGCAGAACTGGGGCCTTCAATGGGACCTGAGACCACTCAGCTCCTCATAGGATCGTGTCCTCATTCCTAGTGCAGGTGGAACGCCTCAGGCAATCAAACCACCGCCACCCCCATTTCTGCAGAGGAGTCGGCATTGCTCAGCTGCCCACCTGACCCACAGCCTGGGGCCTCAAGAATGACACTGCAAGACTCACGTGCATTTCGGTGTGCAAAGGGCTGCTGTCCCCCCACCGCTGCGGGCCGCATCAGTCAGCAGCACGTGAGCTGTTGGGCAGTGGGAAGCCAGTTGCTGGAGCTCTGCCAATAAGATACCTTTGCTGGGGGCGGGGGGAGGAGTCTGTTCCCCATTCCCCTCCCAACACAAAAATCCTAGCTCCAAGCACCGGAGGTCCTGAAAAAGACCGAAGTGCTAAAACACTCCTATGAATGTCAGCAGCTGGAGCGGTTAAGAAATGCTGAATAATTCAGGGCAAGAGACCTCCGAAAGGAGAGAGCACAAGGAGGAAGAGAATAACAGTGCTCCACCTCGAGTCTCAGGGGGCTGGGGGAAGGCTGGCACAGGTACACTGCAGAGGGTCGGGCAGAGGCCAGGCCAGCCTCGCCTCTCCCTCAGAGCACCTGTGCAACACCAAGTCAGGATGGTGGAATCCGGCACTTGCCCAGGTGGGAAAACTCCCAGACAGAGCCAAGGAGGCCTCCTGTGTTTCCTGCAGCCCTTCCATTTCCCTGCCTTCTGACCCTGGCTCCGTGGCCACTCAGTGACGCCACGCTGGCCTGTGCTTATTATGTCTCTCAGGTGAAGCAGGGCCAGGCTAGGTGCAAGGACCCCCGGGGCAGTGCAGGATGATCCAGTAGGGGATGTTCTCCTCTCTGCATCAATAGTGAGTCAGTTCCCCAGTGCTGTGCTGCTGGAAGGGACATCTTTCAGAGGAGCCCTATAACCAAGGTCTTTACCATTTGTGGCCATTAAAGACCCCGGGGTGTGTTTTGCCAGTGTAGGGATGCAACTGCTGTACCTTGAGTCCTGGCCAATTCCAGTTAGGTAATTGAAACGGAGATTGCAACAGCAGAAGAGACCAATGGTCCATCTATTCTGGTATTCTGTATCTCTCAGCGGTCCGTTCCTGAAGCTTCGATGGGAGACAAAAACTGTTCCTTCTGCACCTCATTGTGCACTACAGTACCACGGGGGGACATTTCCTCCTGCCTCCAGCTGGTGATTGGTTTATGCCCTGAAGCATGAGGATTAATAGTTCTCATTTCACTACGTTCTGCAGACCTGCAATTCCCCAGGCCTTTTCACTTGGAGAAGTTACTCTTCACTCTCCTTCCCTCAGAGAACTGTGTGGGGCTGGTGGTGCAGAATGGGGGTGGCTGTGCTTCGTATACCCCCTCAGTACAGCACTATGGTGTCAGGGTATCCAGACCAGTTGAACCAGGTGAGTGGAACCGGCCCATGTGGTTTTGTTTTTAGAACAGGACAGTCTCCATGGTCTGGCCGGTTCTCATGAAGCCAGGGATTTGCCTCAGTTTCTCTAGAAGCAGCTGATGGATATCCTCTCTGCTCATCCGCTTTTCAGCTGCCCTCTGGCCCAGCAGCTGCCTCTGTGCTGGACCCGATGCCAGGCCACCTCCAAGGCTGCCATGTGGTACTGCAAGATACTGCAGCTACATAGCTGGATGTAATGGAGAAGCAGCTGGCAGTGACATAAGGGGTTCTGCACAGAGACAGCTGCTGGATCTGATTGAAGTGTTCTAGTACAGGGGCCTCAGACCAAGGAGAGGGGGGCATAGCAATCCTCGTGACAACCGTCTGCCTCATTCTCCCCCAGAGTCTACAGCTGATGCTGGTGGGATGAAAACAAGGTGAGCTGGGGCTGCTGAAGGACACCCAGAAGGCAAAAGCTAGCTCTGCGTTTCGCCCTGACTGAGTGCACACAGACCCAGTGAAGGCAACAGCTTGCACAGGGAGGAATTTGCCCCAGAGTTTATAGTAGGCTTTGTTCTCAGAGTGGGTGCCGGCCAGGCACTTCAGACACTGGGTTCTGATCCCAGCTGTGGCTATGGGCAAGACATGTCAGCTCTCTGATTTCCCTCCCATCCTTTGTCTTGTCTATTTAGACTGCAAGCTTTCTTGGGGCAGAAACTCTTACTCTAGGTTTCTACAGTGCCTCGCACAACAGGGCCCTGATCTTAGGGCACTCAGCACTACTGGGAATATAAAAAATAAGTATAAAACCAGCCAGGAAAGTCATTAGATACAAAGATAGGAAGGTCTGAGCCCCTCAAATGTCTGATGTCCCCTGCACTCACTGGGAATTGTCAATGTGGGCTATGCTCACCTGATCCTAACAAGTAGCCCCCGGGCAGAGAGAGGTGAACAGCCACAAGAAGAAGAGCAGTCTTTTCTGACTCTACATCACACCCTGTTCACGTGCGTGAGAGTCACGGCAGTTAACCAGCAGCGTTCCAGCAGTTACAGAAACAACTGGTCCCCATGCTGAGATTTGCCAGGCTTGGGGACTGGGGAAACAGCAGCAGCGGAGAGACGTTTTGCATTTGCTGGGTGGTGATTTTCTGAGCGCTTGTGCCTGGCTAGGCAGAGTCGCTCGGATGAGAGCATATGGGCCGGAACAGCGTGTGGCATGCCTTCGCAGTGGCAGATCGGCAGCAGGAGGCAGAGCCTCTCTTCAGGAAGAGAGGCTGTGCCGAGCTCATTTGGAGCCAGAGCATGAGTATGTTTGCAACCATGTGTGCTTAGGAGCTCAATAAGGCACTCGGGTATCCGCGATGAGTGCAGTATAAATAGAAAGATCCGCGTGTTTGCTGAGACCACAGCCTGTCACGCTGACCAGTGTTGTCGCTTCGTTTGCTTGTGCTCCCCAGTCTGTCTGTATTCAGCTGTTGTTTCTTGTCTTACATATAGATTGTAAGCTCTTTGGGGCAGGGACCGTGACTCATGGGGGCCTGGTCTGTGACTGACAAACCCAAACCTCCCCTTCCCCCGGTTCTTAAGGCTGTGACTCAGCTGGGCCATGAGAATGAGGTGGAGGCATCTCTTCTCACAGGCTATTCATTACAGGAGTCTGGCTGTCCCAGCAGGCATATGGGAATGCTGGGGTCCCCCCCATTTTCTGTCCACTGCCTTCCCCCACAGGCACCCAGCCTTCCCACCCACTCATCTCTCTGCCTGTTTCCCTCTCCTGGTGAAGTTTAGAAGGGTGAAGCAGACAAAGGCTGCTCTCTGTATAGTTAAGCAATTGGAGGTCCTCAGAGCAGTGAGCAATTAAAAATCGGGATAATTGCTGAGTTTGGAAGGGGGAGGAACTAGAGGTAAAATAACAGAGGTACCTAAAATCATGAATTTTGAAGAAAAGGCCAGTTGGTCCCTCCCTTTTCCTTTTTCACATGGCAGAGCATGGGGACCGAGCGCCCAGGAGGGAAACAAAACCCACCACAAAACGGATACCAGGAAATCCTGTTGTACTCAGAAGATAATCAAGCCGTGGAACTCACTGCTGCTGGATAGTCCAAAGCAAATAGTTCAGTGAGAGTCTAAAAAGAACCATGCACTTCTAGGAATACAAACAGCATCTGCTTTTAGGATAACAATGAAAGGATGGGCAGTCCTCCCACTACAGGAGAGAAGCCAATCCCCTGGTGGGCTCAAAAAGAAATCTTACCGCTAGGGTACTATACAGCAAAATCAGATAAACTGGGGCAGAGCATGGGGTTCCTGCACTCTTTTGACTGGTCTGTCCTTAGTTACTGGGAGACTTTGGATACTAGGTTAGGGGACCATTGGTCTGCTCCAGTGTGACATTTCCCAGGCCCTGTTGAAGGGTGAAAGAGGTTAGAGGGCAGCTGACAGCGCAGGGAGGGTGTGTGCTCAGTCCAGAATGGTAGGAGGGGCTAGGAACGGTTTGGGGGTCAGTACGGCCTCGTCTCTCCTCCGTGTGGCGATGAAGAAGGTATAGATGTTCTAATAGTGGCCCGGGATGAGAGGTGTGTTCAGCCTCCATGGATCAGTCAGTGTTTGGCCTCTCTGCTGACACTGCCAACTAGGGGCTGCACAATGCCAGTCACGATGGGGGACAAGGATCAGAGGCAGAGGACAGAGGAGCTGCATGGGGCCAGAGATTATCCTGATTGAGCCCTTGGCTTCCTGAGGATTGTGGGAAATGCTGAGTATCAGATGTTTTAGAAATGTGTACCAAGTAATGGAAAAGAACAGTACAAGAGGCGGGGCTGCGGGTAACAAGTTGAAGGACAAGGCCAGAAGATTTTGGCTGGACTGAGGACTAAACTTTGGCTGAACTAAGGACTAATGATATAAGCAGCACCTGAGAGTCTTTACCACCACAAGATAATGGAACCCAAAGATAAGAATGATGAGAACATTGGGTGATAAACAACAGAAAAGGAATAAACAAGTGCTGTATATATATGGCTGTGGGAAGGGAAATAAAGTGCTTTTTACCAGCAACTGTTTCAGTTGTCCTGTAAGCCAGCCTGCTAGCAGCAACAGAGGATTTTGAAAAAAAATACCCTCTTCGCAGAGGAAATATGATTCCCAGGAAGCATAACCAGTGAGTGTGATGAGTCCCCAGCTCTGTGGCACACTAGGCAGAGGTGTCTATGGCACATGGGGTGACACTGGCTGCCCCTGCCGTGTTGTAGGAGAGCGAGAGCAAGCAGAACCCCGCCAGGGACAGTGACAGGCTCCGGGTGAGGAATCCTTTGTTCTGCAGCCCCAATGATTCTTACAAAGCTTGAGTGGCCTGGATGCCTGTTATGTGTTACTTTTCTGCCTGGCTGCATGGTGGAATGTGACAGATGCCTCCATCGGTGCCTTAACCTGCCACTAGCCCCAGCTTAAATGGGCCATGCACATGGCTCACAATGCTTTGCCACTCCCCGCTCTGCGCCAGGCACACCCAGAGCTGCCTCCTTCTTTGTTTTGTTACCCAGCCCAGGCTCTGTTTGCCCTTGGCTAATGGAGAGCCACTCCCAGCTGGGGGAGGCTTTTGCTGTTTTGTGCCTTACTTTCCTTTGGCTTTATGAATCACAGGGGAGGGAGAGAGCTTCAGTATAGGAGGGCTGGGTACAGACAGATCCTCCCACTGAGCTGTGTCAGCTCTCAAGCTAAGCAAGTTGAGGCCTGGTCAGCCTTTGACTGGGAGAGCTATTAGGGAAACCAAAGTGGTGATTCAGTAAGAGGACTCTCCTTTGAGTCACTGCTAACCCAGCCAGCTTGCTGTGCTGTGGAGGAGCTGCCTTTCATAGAAGATGTAAAACCAAGTTCCTGGCCACTCCTGGCCAGTACTGAGCTGGGGAATGGTGTCTAGCGGGGTACTGCAGGCCTCAGTTTTAGCACAGGTCTCACTTGACACCTTCGTTAATTGTCTGGAACACAGTGCTAAAGAGCACATTAGTTACATTTATAGGTGACACTGAACTGAGAGGAGTTTAAAATGCCAATCACCTCAGAGAAATAAGACACTGGAGCCTACAGAGTCCCTAGTCCAGGACTGCTCTTGGATTCCTCGCCTACACTGAGCAGTCACACAGCAGCATCTGCAAGTAACGCTTTCTACCACCTCTGCTTGGCTAGGAAATTCTGTCCCATGTTGGTGGATGAAGACCTGGCCTCAGCTATTCATGCCTTTGTCACCTCCCGACTGGATTACAGCAACGCAATATATGAAGCCTTGGGCACTTAGGAAGCTCCATCTAGTACCGAACACTGCAGCGCATCTCCTCAGCAACACAGGCTATTGTGAGAACATCACACCTGTCCTCTGCTCTCTATGCTGGCTTCCCACAGAATAGCAAATCAAGTTCAAGTTCTTGGTCCTTATGTTCAAAGTGCTCCATGGCTTGGCCCAGGATGTCTAGAAGATCGTGGTTGACAGTTTTGCTCCTCTGGCACAAGAGCACTCTCAGCAATAGGAGTAACGCTCATCTGTGAGAGAGAAAGAACTTTCTCCAGGGCTAATCCAAGACTGTGGAATGAACTCCCTCAGGAACTAAAGACCATCACAAACCACACTTCCCTCTGCTCCAAATGTAAGGCACGTTGCTTTAACTTCGCCTTCTCCAACATCACACAGCCACAGGTATATTTGCATAAATCAATTTAAAAAAACCCACACACTACCAAAACAAAACACTCTTCTGCATGCATGTCTCCTGCTGGGGAGAGGATGAGAGAACAAAGAATACATGACAAATGTGCAGTCCCCATGCTTAATGCACCACTGGATACTATGGATATGAGCATGGTATAAAAACCTATATAGAATAGAACAGAAAACTCAGAGCTAGAAAGGCAGTGTAGTCTAGTGGGCAGGGAAATCTGATGAAGTGAGCTGTAGCTCACGAAAGCTTATGCTCAAATAAATTTGTTAGTCTCTAAGGTGCCACAAGTACTCCTTTTCTTTTTTGCGAATACAGACTAACACGGCTGCTACTCTGAAAGGTAGAATCAGTAGAGCTAGGTTCTATTCCTGGCTCAATCAGCGTCTGGCTGTGATTTGTTGCCCTAGCTTCCACTTCACTTCTTTATTTTCCATCTCTCTCTTGTCTCTTCAGATTGTAATACTCTGGAGCAGAAACTGTCTCTCACTGTGTATGTATAAAATAGAGCTTCCAAAATTGGTTCGATGAATAGAAATTTTGCCAAAAAGTGCATTTTTCAAGGCTCCAAACTATTTGTCAATTCACATCAGATTCCATGAATACTTTTGTCTGGAAAAATAATTGGAAATGTCGAAACATTTCATTTTTAAAATGTCAGTGTTTTGTTTTGCAAATGTCCCTTTCGGTGACATGTGAAAGTTTCGCTGGACTCAAGCAAATCTCTTTTGTTTTTGCTTTATCAAGAAAAATGGAATAATTTCTGTTTTGGTTCAAAATTAACCAAATTTTTCTTCAGATTTTTCAGTTCCACCACTGAACTGAAAAACCAATTATTCACTCAGCTCTAGTACAAAGGGCCTGGCCTTCCTTAGGACCTCTTGGTGTGACTGGTTTCAGAGTAGCAGCCGTGTTAGTCTGTATTCGCAAAAAGAAAAGGAGTACTTGTGGCACCTTAGAGACTAACAAATTTATTTGAGTATATGCTTTCATGACTGTAATTCAAATAAATAACAACAGAGAAATTTAGGAACCTAAGGAGAAAATAAAATAATATTCGTCGAGAAAAAAATTAAGCTAATATCACTGGGGAAAAATAACCCAACAGTCATATTGACTGAGGAATGGAGAAACCTGGGGATGCTCAGAGAAATCTAGGGCATTTCAGTGTGGACAGCAAATTAGATGGAAGCTTCCAGTAGCCTATAGCCACTAAGGCAGATGCTGTTGTTTACTGCATACGCAGAGGTGCCACTTCATGGAAGGTGGAATATGTGTCTGGGGGAATGTCTCATTCCATTTTGGGCCTCTTGTTACCAGAAAGATATTGACAAACTGGAGGGAATTCAAAGAAGAGCAGCGTAAAATTGTCAGCCAGGATGGAGGGTTTGACTTCCAAGAAACGATTAAAAGAGCTAAATGTGTAAAGCTGGCCAAGTGCTGAGAACTAAGAAGGGCTATGATAACAGTCTGCAAATCTCTGACGGATATAACCATGAAGGAGGGGTAGAATTATTTAATGTGATACACAAATATAATTAGGAGTAGGAGGATGAAATTATGAAAGGGAAAAGTTAGGATGAAAGGCAGTAAACATTTCCTGATGGTGAGATGTGTCTGGCTGTGGAATAGTCTCAAACTAGAACGAACAAAACACTATAGAAATCTGCCATAGGGAACAATCTTGCTTTGGCTGGCATGGACTAGAAGATCCGATAGGGCTGCTCTCTCTCTCTAGCTCCTGTGATCAGCTGTTCATGTGTTCCAGTGTAGTGCATTTCTGCACATGCCCTGCTTTGGGAACTCCTACGCACTGTGGCACTGATGTGATGAATGTGGATGTGAATGTTAAACCTACTCTGCATGTTCTTATATAATGCTGGATAATGTTAGTGTTAATAAAAGGATTATTAAAAATGAATTAGAAGCACAGGAATTGGAGATGAGAAAGACAGCTACGCCGGCCAAAGCTGGATTGGTCTCTTCAATACATTCTCCAAGGCCTTGTTTAGTACAGTCTTTAAATGTCCCTCCGTCACTTGTCATGGTAGATTACTTCACAATCGAATAGACCTTGCAGGAAGTGTCCTCCAATATTCAGCCTGAGTTTCGTCTCATAATTATACCTCCTTGGACCATCCTGAACAATTCCTCTTCCCCCCATGAAGTTTACATCCTTTGGCTGTTGTTCCAAAGGTGAACACATCAGCTGCAGGTGGAGAAGCTGCAGGCTGGCTACAGAACTGGCTTTTGAGATGTATAAAAGGAATAACTTGCTGTCACAGATTCCAACTGAGCCCCCCTCCTGGCCACTCAATAGACTGCTGTGAGGGAACCCTGATGCTGGGTCCCTGGGTGATTTGACCCTCTGGAGCCTGAATGGAGCTCAACCACTGCCAGTCTGGGGTCCCGAGGCACAATCTTGGAGCATGGACCTCTGGATAACTCCCCCTCATGAGGGTGGGAACCTGCAGTCCAGTTGCCCCTGGACTCAGTGTTGACCGTTCAAGACTCCCCTGTACTTAAACACTCCCTCTCCGAGGACACCCCTCCAACCCCCAAGGTGTAAGCCTCCTGGGTTACGGTTTAACTCTCTCAGGAGACCCCTGGGAAGTGTTACACACACATACTTGTACGGGATCTAACAGCATTGCTCTTTTACTTAGCAGAGAAAGCACAAGCGAGTACAGATCATTTAGAAAACAACAGGCATCCTACATGCAATGCCCCTTACTAGCTCACCCTTCCCTTGGGAGCCATCTGTGTTCAGGAAGGTAGACAGGGTCCCCTGCCTCATCAGGGGTCGTTTCTTTCTCCTCTTGAGCTGGAGGAAAATCTCCCCTCCCCCCAGTAAAGAGATGCCTGTCCTTTTATAACTTTTACCCCCCTTTGTCAGGTGATGTACTCAGCCTCCTCAGTAATCTGACGCCTCTACCAGGTGACTCCATTGCTAGGCAGCTTCTCCCCACGGCTAAACCAGTTCTTCTGGGCAGGGGCCCCTATTGTTTAGAGCTATTCCATTTCAATAGTTGTCCCTTCCTGTGCCAGCATCCCTCTAGCATTTTAGTTCAAGATGGAGGTCAAAGGACAATAGGAAGGTAAAGACCAATCTTATAATCAAAATAGAGGCTGTAGACTGACCCAGAGTTCATAGTCTCACACAGAATTCATAAATTGTACAGAGTCCCCAAGTCATCACAGCTGCCTTAAACTCAGGCTCTGTGGAACAGGCCCCAGGAGTGGGAATGCAGAGCAGGGAGAAATCATTTTGGTGAGGATAGAACTAATGGAAGTGTAGTTTGAGAAACACTTTGGTTAATGTAGTAAGGCAGCTCCACTCTGTTTCTTCCAAAATGGCCACATGGAACCATTGCCAGCTCCATAGAACTGTGGGAGGGGAAAGACGGGAGTCTGTGAGATTCTGGATAAATCTTCTCCCCCTTCACCCCACTATCTTTCCCACCTCCCTAGCGATGACTTCCATTTCCATGGCATCTTTCATCCCAAGGCGCCTCATAAATACGCAGCAACCACTTCACTCACCACTGCCAAAGAGTCGCTTGCAGGGTGGCAGGAGCACAACTGCCATTCCATGCCAGCCACTCGGCATAACCATGTGTGGAAGGGGAAGTGAAGAGCCTCTTCCCAACTGAAGCTGCAGGCAGATTTTAGAGGCCGCTGGAATGTCTGATCTGCAGCACCCAACAAACACCCTGTTCCCCCTCCAGCTGGCACCAATTAGCCCCCTGATTGGTGAGCTCAATGGAGAGGCTGAGGATTGAATAGACCCAGGAGGGTGAACGCTATTCTGCCCTCTCCAGAGCACAGCAGTGGTACAGAAGGGGTCACTGTGATGATCCGGTCTGACCTCCTGTGTAACACAGGCAGGAGAACTTCCCCACCATAGTTCCTTTTGAACCAGAGCACAACTTAAAAACAAACTACAATCTTGACTTAAAAATTGCCAGTGATAGAGGATCCACAACCAGTCTTGGTAAATTGTTCCAGTGGTTAATTGTTTAATGACCTGTACTGCATCTGGTCTGGAGATAAACAGAAGACTTCCCTCTCCAGAGATTTCACCAGTGCAAAGACTTAGCTGGTATAAATTATCACCACACCACAATGGAGTGATGGCACTTTACACCAGTTGAGCATCTGCTCTATTAGTGTCAAAACTAAAAAAAAAAAAAGTCTAAAACAACATTGCAGTCTGTGGCAAACAGTCTGTGGCGGTCAGCCAGTCATAGTTAGTGCCAGAAATGATCAGTTAGATCACCTGGTCCATCCCCCACCCAATGCAGGGTCATTTCCCATACTCTCCACTGATGTTTCATTTAAATTGATATGGCTTCCACTGGGTCCTATTCTCACTATTCAGATTTCCCTGGTTGTCCTCTCAAATTTCCCCTTTGCTCTTCACCCTCACTCTCCTCTGAATTTCCCTCTCCCCTACCCCCCCAAAAAAAACCGGTACTGAGCTTCCCAGAGTTGAGTACAATATGCTTGGGGAGGGTCTCAGCAGTGCTACTTGGAAAGGGACTGTCACGTCCTTGCCCCACAAACCAACGTCATGATGCACAGTATGAAATGCATTGGCTTGGTCTTGCCACTGTGTCACAGTCCTATAGCGTGCTGTAGTGACGCTGTTGAGTTTAAAAAACAATGGCATTACAGTAGTGCCTAAAGGCTGCAGCTGTGTCTGATCCTATTGAGCAAGGCACTGCCCAAATACATAGTAAGAGATGGGCCCAGCCCCAAAGAGTTTACAGTCTACAAGACCAAAAATGGACTGGGAAACAGGGGAAGTGATTTTTCTAAGGTCACCCTCCTGATCAGTGGCAAAGCCAGAGGGCTGGAATACAGGTGCCTTAAGGCCGGTGGCAGCCCATGGGCATTGCTGCTTGTCTGCAGCTACCCGCTTTTAAAATGCACTGATTTGTTTTACTATAAAGAGAGCTTCTTAAAATGAAATAATTTAAAAATGTATTTACTTTTCAGTAATGATGGTTTTTATTTCTTTCATTGTACTTCATCAGTGCCCTCAGCCCTAAACGCTCAAAAATCATGAGACTGGCTTAAAACCATAAGCCGTTTTAAAAATTATAATTTTTGACTCTTTTTCTTTGCTTTGGGTTTTTGAGCCTTTAGGTTACACTTGGGTGATATTTTCCAGTTTTTCATTGCAAGCGTGAAGTCTAGAAATTTAGGGTAGAGGGCAAGCAGCAGCAGGTGTGAAATGAAAGCTCAGATTCTCCTGACTCCAGGCGCTGGGGCTTTAAGAAAAACACCCAATAACTATGACCTTCATGATAAAATAGCAAGAACTGGCTACATTGCTTCATGCAGACGCTGATCCTGCAGTGAGTTCAGTGTAGGGCTCATTGGCATCAGTGCGGCTTGGCATGGGTGCAGAGATGGATCTGCATTGAGTTCATTGTAGGCTCAAGGCCTTAGCTTGGATGCTGGAAGCAGACAGCTTTGTTTCAGTTTCTGGATGGCTTCCTTTCTGATTTTCACAAACCATGCTGTTGTGTTTTTCTGCCTGACAGTGGAGGGCAACATTTAAACCCAAACCAGAAAGAAAACATCTGTTATTAACAAGAACATAATGAAAATATTTTTATTCCTCGCAGGTGCATAAAAAGAAAAGGAGTACTTGTGGCACCTTAGAGACTAACAAATTTATTTGAGCATAAGCTTTCGTGAGCTACAGCTCACTTCATCGGAAGCATTCAGTGGAAAATACAGTGGGTACATAAAACATTTTTTTAAAGAAAACTCAAATGTTGGGCCTAAACTAGATCTCACCCCCTCTCCAACCCTGACACAAATCATGTACATATTAGTGCATGGAAGGGAGTGATGTCTAGTGGCTAAAGTACAGAGTTGACTGTAAGAAGATGAGCGTTCTAGTCTGGCCTGAGGCTTCCTGGGGCACCTTAGGCAAATCACTTAGGGCAACACTTCCAAAAATGCCTATTGCCTTAGCTTTTGGGTGTCCAGCCTGAGGCTCCCTAACACCTAATTTTCAGAGGTGCTGAGCACACATACAACAGCTCAGCACCTCTCAAAAAATCAAGCCCCTGAATACCTTAAATTGGGCACCCAATAACAGAGGAACCCTACATTAAGGAGATACATTTGAAAATGTGGGCCTTTGCCTTTGTTTTGCTTCAGTTTCCCCAGTAAGATGGTGATAACAATACTGCACAGTGTGGGCTGTCGGGCTTTAATTAATCTATGTACAATCATTTGCAATCCTGAGATGTTTCAGAGTAGCAGCCGTGTTAGTCTGTATTCGCAAAAAGAAAAGGAGTGCATCCAATGAAGTGAGCTGTAGCTAACGAAAGCTTATGCTCTAATAAATTTGTTAGTCTCTAAGGTGCCACAAGTACTCCTTTTCTTTTTGCGAATCCTGAGATGGAAAGGGCAACAGTAGTGGAAAGTGCTGTAAACCTGTGATGCTGAGATACCCAAGTGAGGAGTGCCTGGGGATTACCTCAGACAGATAGCAATGGTGGGGTATTTTCTTAACTAGTCTGTCTTTCCATATTCTTCTTCTAGACAACTCAGGAGCCTTCCAGCCCACCTGCCTATGGAAACGCCTGCTTAGGCTCCCCCAGTCAGTCAGTGGCAGGGCTTGGTGGATGAAGAGAGCTGGGCTGGTGCTGGGAAAAGGGCTCACACTTTGGTGAACAAGGTTGTTTGGTGAAAAAATTCATTTCTCTGCTGCCTTGGTAAAGACAAATATTAGCGACATCTGACCAGCCCCTCCTCTGTCTTCCATATCATTGCAAGAGACATTTTCTCATTGCGTTTTTCTTCTGATTCTTTTACCTCGGGGAGACAAGACGGCACAGCAGGCTGCAGTGAGCTCGCTCCCTGTCTAATGTAGCTTCCCCTCCCGCCTGTCCCCTTCCTCCCTCCCTCCCCTCACACAATACAGCCTCAGTGGCTTTTGAATGGGAGACTCAATGGGCTGAAGCTGTTTGGAGGCTCTTGAGACACTTTTTTGTTTTTTGGTCCCTCCTTCGAAAGGAGGAAACAAAAAGGCTCCACTGAGAGGGAGCGGAATTTGTTACTGGCTGAGGCAGAAAAACCCAGTGTGAGTTTCTCAGTATGGTGAGATGGCACAAGTGACACCCACTTAAAGACGAAATGGGGGATGGTGCAGGAGTGCTGGGCTTGTGGGGAGCTCCCAGCTACTGCAATCCCAGCTGCTCCCACCAGGAAATGGAGCGGGGCGGAAGGGAATGGCACAAAGATGCGGGGTGTTGTGGAATTCCCAGTTGCTGGAGCACCAGATGTTTTCAGCAAGAATCACTGGCAGCACTGGCTATGAGCACTTCACAGCTATGACAGCTCCAGTACCAGCTGCTGTAGGGAATGCTGCAGGGACATTAGCTGTAAGGGTACCTCTCCCAGCAAGGCCAGTGCAGGGCAGTTCACAACTCAGTACTGCAGTCCAGGCCTCGCCCAACAGGAGGCAATGTAAGAAACCATCTAGCGTGCACCACCAGGTTTGAGTTCTGCCCAGTTGGCACCAGGCCTAGAAAAAGTTCCTGTAAGGAAAGGTGCAAGAGCTGTGAGGAGCAGTTGCCAGCTCTCACAATTTCATCATGATGTTTTTTAGTAAAGCCCCAGCTGCTGGAAGCAAGAGATTGCAGGTTTCAGAGTAGCAGCCGTGTTAGTCTGCATTCGCAAAAAAAAAAAGGAGTACTTGTGGCACCTTAGAGACTAACGAATTTATTTGAGCATAAGCTTTCATGCGCTACAGCTCACTTCATCGGATGCATTCAGTGAAAAATACAGTGAGGAGATTTATATACACACACAGAGAACATGAAACAATGGGTTTTATCCTACACACTGTAAGGAGAGTGATCACTTAAGATGAACTATTATCAGCAGGAAGTGTGGGGGAGAGGAGGAAAACCTTTTGTGGTGATAATCAAGGTGGGCCATTTCCAGCAGTTAACAAGAACATCCGAGGAACAGTGGGGGGTGAGGGTGGGGGAGAAATAACATGGGGAAAAAGTTTTACTTTGTGTAATGACCCATTCACTCCCAGTCTCTATTCAAGCCTAAGGGTATGCCTACACTATGAAATTAGGTCGAATTTATAGAAGTCGGTTTTGTAGAAAGCGTTTTTATACAGTCGAGTGTGTCCCCCCCCACACAAATGCTCTAAGTGCATGTAGTTGGCGGACTGTGTCCACAGTACCGAGGCAACAGTCGATTTCCGGAGCTTTACACTGTGGGTAGCTATCCCACAGTTCCCACAGTCTCCACCGCCCATTTGAATTCTGGGTAGAAATCCCAGTGCCTGATGGGGCTAAAACATTGTTGCGGGTAGTTCTGGGTACATATCGTCAGGCCCCCGTTCCCTCCCTCCCTCCGTAAAAGCAAGGGCAAACAATCGTTTTGCACCTTTTTTCTTGAGTTACCTGTGGAGACGCCATACCACGGCAAGCATGGAGCCCACTCAGCTAACCGTCACCGTATGTCTCCTGGGTGCTGCCAGACATGGTACTGCATTGCTACACAGCAGCAGTTTATTGCCTTTTGGCAGCAGACAGTGCAGTATGACTGGTAGCCGTTGTCGACGTAGTCCTGGTGCTCTTTTAACCAGGCGCCTGGGAGTGACTCAGCCAGGTCATCTCCCTTGTTTCGTCTCATGGCGATTGAGTCCTACCGGCAGTGCACTATCTTTTAATCTACAGCCAGCAGAAGATGATGGCCAGCAGTCATACTGCACCGTCTTCTGCCGAGCACCCAGGAGGTGACGATGGCTAATGGTCGTACTGCACAGTCTGCTGCCAGTATGATGTATAAAGATAGATGAAGTGGCTGAAAACAAGAAATAGACCAGATTTGTTTTGTATTCATTTTCTCCTCCCTCCCTCTGTGAAATCGATGGCCTGCTAAACCCAGTTTTGAGTTCTATCCTTGAGGTTTTGAGTTCTATCCTTGAGACGGCCATTCAGTTTCTCGCAAAGCCACCCTCTTTGTTGATTTTAATTCCTGGTAAGCCAACCCTGTAAGCCATGTTGTCAGTCACCCCTCCCTCCGTCAGGGCAACAGCAGACAATCGTTCCGCGCCTTTTTTCTGTGCAGATGCCATACCATGGCAAGCATGGAGCCCGCTCAGATCACTTTGGCAATTAGGAGCACATTAAACACCACACGCATTATCCAGCAGTATATGCAGCACCAGAACCTGGCAAAGCGAAACTGGGTGAGTAGGCGACATCAGCGCTGTGACAAGAGTGATGAGGACATGGACACAGACTTCTCTCAAAGCACAGGCCCTGCCAATGTGGGCATCATGGTGCTAATGGGGCAGGTTCATGCGATGGAATGCCGATTCTGGGCTTGGGAAACAAGCACAGACTGGTGGGACTGCATAGTGTTGCAGGTCTGGGACGATTCCCAGTGGCTGCAAAACTTTTGCATGCACAAGGGCACTTTCATGGAACTTTGTGACTTGCTTTCCCCTGCCCTGAGGCGCAAGAATACCAAGATGAGAGCAGCCCTCACAGTTGAGAAGCGAGTGGCAATAGCCCTGTGGAAGCTTGCAATGCCAGACAGCTACTGGTCAGTTGGGAATCAATTTGGAGTGGGCAAATCTACTGTGGGGGCTGCTGAGATGCAAGTAGCCAATGCAATCAAAGATCTGCTGCTATCAAGGGGAGTGACCCTGGGAAATGTGCAGGTCATAGTGGATGGCTTTTCTGCAATGGGATTCCCTAACTGTGGTGGGGCCACAGACGGAACCCATATCCCTATCTTGGCACCGGAGCACCAAGCCAGCAAGTACATAAACCGCAATGGGTACTTTTCAATAGTGCTGCAAGCACTGGTGGATCACAAGGGACGTTTCACCAACATCAACGTGGGATGGCCAGGAAAGGTACATGACGCTCGCATCTTCAGGAACTCTGATCTGTTTCAAAAGCTGCAGGAAGGGACTTTCTTCCCAGACCAGAAAATAACCATTGGGGATGTTGAAATGCCTATAGTTATCCTTGGGGACCCAGCCTACCCCTTAATGCCATGGCTCATGAAGCCATACATAGGCAGCCTGGAGAGTAGTCAAGAGCTGCTCAACTACAGGCTGAGCAAGTGCAGAATGGTGGTAGAATGTGCATTTGGACGTTTAAAAGCGCGCTGGCGCAGTTTACTGACTCGGTTAGACCTCAGTGAAACCAATATTTCCACTGTTATTACTGCTTGCTGTGCGCTCCACGATATCTGTGAGAGTAAGGGGGAGACGTTTATGGCGGGGTGGGAGGTTGAGGCAAATCGCCTGGCTGCTGGTTACGCACAGCCAGACACCAGGGCGGTTAGAAGAGCACAGGAGGGTGCGGTTCGCATCAGAGAAGCTTTGAAAACCAGTTTCATGATTGGCCAGGCTACGGTGTGAAAGTTCTGTTTGTTTCTCCTTGATGAAATCCCCCACCCCTTGGTTCACTCCACTTCCCTGTAAGCTAACCACCCTCCCCACCTCCCTTCGGTCACCGCTTGCAGAGGCAATAAAGTCATTGTTGCTTCACATTCATGCATTCTTTATTAATTCATCACACAAATAGGGGGATAATTACCAAGGTAGCCCAAGAGGGGTGGTGGAGGAGGGTAGGACAAGGCCACACAGCACTTTAAAAGTTTAAAATTTATTGAATGCCAGCTTTCTGTTACTTGGGCAATCCTCTGGGGTGGAGTGGCTGGGTGGCCGGAGGCCCCCGCACCGTGTTCTTGGGCATCTGAGTGAGGAGGCTATGGAACTTGGGTAGGAGGGTGGTTGGTTACACAGGGGCTGTAGCAGCGGTCTGTGCTCCTGCTGCCTTTCCTGCAAATCAACTATACGCTGGAGCATATTAGTTTGAACCTCCAGCATCCTCAGCATTGCATCCTGCCTCCTCTCATCATGCTGCTGCCACTTTTCAGCTTCAGCCCTCTCTTCAGCTCGCAACTTACTCTCTTCAGCCCTCCATCTCTCCTCCCGGTCATTTTGTGCTTTTCTGCACTGACATTGTCTGTCTCCATGCATTCGTCTGTGCTCTGTCAGTGTGGGAGGACAGCATGAGCTCAGAGAACATTTCATCGTGAGTGCGTTTTTTTCGTCTTCTAATCTTCGCTAACCTCTGGGAAGGAGAAGATCCTGTGATCCTTGAAACACATGCAGCTGGTGGAGGAAAAAAAAAGGGACAGTGGTATATAAAAAGGTACATTTTTATAGAACAATGGGTACACTCTCTCTCACGGTAAACCTTGCGGTTAACATTACATACATAGCACATATGCTTTCGTTACAAGGTCGCATTTTGCCTCCCCCCAACCCCGCGTGGCTAACAGAGGGAAACATTTCTGTTCAGCCATAGGCAAACAGCCCAGCAGGAACGGGCACCTCTGAATGTCCCCTTAAGAAAAGCACCCTCTTTCAACCAGGTGACCATGAATGATATCACTCTCCTGAGGATAACACAGAGAGATAAAGAACGGATGTTGTTTGAACACCAGCAAACGTACACTGCAATGCTTTGTTCTACAATGATTCCCAAGTACGTGCTACTGGCCTGGAGTGGTAAAGTGTCCTACCATGGTGGATGGAATAAGGCTGCCCTCCCCAGAAACCTTTTGCAAAGGCTTTGGAAGTACATCCAGGAGAGCCACGAATGCCAGGGCAAATTAATCATTAAACATGCTGGCTTTTAAACCTTGTATAGTATTTTAAATGGTACACTCACCAGAGGTCCCTTCTCCGCCTGGTGGGTCTGGGAGGCAGCCTTGGGTGGGTTCAGGGGGTACTGGCTCCAGGTCCAGGATGAGAAACAGTTCCTGGCTGTCGGGAAAACCGGTTTCTTCACTTGTTTGCTGTGAGCTATCTACAGCCTCCTCCTCATCGTTTTCCTCATTCCCAAAACCTGCTTCCGTGTTGCCTCCATCTCCATTGAAGGAGTCAAACAACATGGCTGGGGTAGTGGTGGCTGAACCCTCTAAAATGGCATGCAGCTCATCATAGAAGTTGCATGTTTGGGGCTGTGACCTGGAGCGGCCGTTCGCCTCTCTGGTTTTCTGGTAGGCTTGCCTCAGCTCCTTAAGTTTCACGTGGCACTGCTTCGGGTCCCTGTTATGGCCTCTGTCCTTCATGCCCTCGGAGATTTTCACAAATGTTTTGGCATTTCGAAAACTGAAACGTAGTTCTGATAGCACGGATTCCTCTCCCCATACAGCGATCAGATCCCGTACCTCCCGTTCGGTCCATGCTGGAGCTCTTTTGCGATTCTGGGACTCCATCACGGTCACCTCTGCTGATGAGCTCTGCATGGTCACCTCCGCTGATGAACTCTGCATGGTCTCCTGCAGCTTGCCACACTGGCCAAACAGGAAAATGAAATTCAAAAGTTCGCGGGTCTTTTCCTGTCTACCTGGTCAATGCATCTGAGTTGAGAGTGCTGTCCAGAGCGGTCACAATGGAGCACTCTGGGATAGCTCCCAGAGGCCAATACCATCTAATTGCATCCACAATACCTTAAATTCGACCCAGCAAAACCGATTTCAGCGCTAATCCCCTTGTTGGGGGTGGAGTAAGGAAATCGATTTTAAGAGCCCTTTAAGTCGAAAAAAAGCACTGTAGTGTCCAGGAAGTGGATCTCTTGTGTGGACTGGTCCAGGCTGAGGTTGATGGTGGGATGGAAATTGTTGAAATCATGGTGGAATTCCTCAAGGACTTCTTTTCCATGGGTCCAGATGATGAAGATGTCATCAATGTAGCGCAAGTAGAGTGGGGGCATTAGGGGACGAGAGCTGAGGAAGCGTTGTTTTAAGTCAGCCATAAAAATGTTGGCATACTGTGGGGCCATGTGGATACCCATCGCAGTGCTGCTGATTTGAAGGTATACATTGTCCCCAAATGTGAAATAGTTATGGGTGAGGACAAAGTCACAAAGTTCAGCCACCAGGTTAGCCGTGACATTATCACTTTGTCCTCACCCATAACTATTTCACATTTGGGGACAAACACCTACAAGATTTTCCTATGACCCATCACTCTCACAGATCTTGGGAGACAGGCCAGTCCTTGCTTACAGACAGCCCCCCAACCTGAAGCAAATACTCACCAGCAACCACACACCACACAACAGAACCACTAACCCAGGAACCTATCCTTGCAACAAAGTCCGTTGCCAACTCTGTCCACATATCTATTCAGGGGACACCATCATAGGGCCTAATCATATCAGCCACACTATCAGAGGCTCGTTCACCTGCGCATCTACCAATGTGATATATGCCATCATGTGCCAGCAATACCCCTCTGCCATGTACATTGGTCAAACTGGACAGTCTCTACGTAAAAGAATAAATGGACACAAATCAGATATCAAGAATTATAACATTCAAAAACCAGTCGGAGAACACTTCAATCTCTCCGGTCACTCGATTACAGACCTGAGAGTGGCTATCCTTCAACAAAAAAACTTCAAAAACAGACTCCAACCAGAGACTGCTGAATTGGAATTAATTTGCAAAGTGGATACAATTAATTTAGGCTTGAATAGAGACTGGGAGTGGATGGGTCATTACAGAAAGTAAAACTATTTCCCCATGTTATTTCTCCCCCATCCCCACCCCCCACTGTTCCTCAGATGTTCTTGTTAACTGCTGGAAATGGCCCACCTTGATTATCACCACAAAAGGTTTTTCTTCTCCCCCCCCCCACTTCCTGCTGGTAATAGTTCATCTTAAGTGATCACTCTCCTTACAGTGTGTATGATAAAACCCATTGTTTCATGTTCTCTGTGTGTGTATATAAATCTCCTCACTGTATTTTCCACTGAATGCATCCAATGAAGTGAGCTGTAGCTCACGAAAGCTTATGCTCAAATAAATTTTGTAGTCTCTAAGGTGCCACAAGTACTCCTTTTTTTTTTAGGAGAATCTCCATTTTCATTCAAAGAAAGCAGGTTTCTAGCCCTCACAGTTGCAGAGAAAAGCTTGAAAATGGGACCCAAGTGTACCCCAAAGGCTCAGAAACAAGAAGATAAATAAAAAGAGTTCCAAGCCTCTTATATTAAAAATACCTCATGATTTTTAAGCCAATCTCTTGATTTTTGTGGGCCTGGCTCATGATTTTTGAGTGCTTGGGGCAGGTGGTGCTGGAGGAAGTTCACAGCTTGCTCCTGTCTCAGCCCCTCCCAGCAGGAGAGAATGTTCTGATTAGTTGTGAGGTCTTTAAAATCACTTTGCCTCGCCTTTTCCACGCTGGAACTTAGCAGCAGCCTTAGCTCCGGTTGTGGGGGGAAGAGGGGAGTGTAAACCTGCAAATGAACTGACAAAAATGTGGTGCCTTAACTGATTTGGGATTTATGTGTTGTTTTTTCACCGGGTGTTTCACAGGCTTTAACATTAACAGGCCTCCCCAAATCTATTCCCCACTGTACAGAGGACAGGCAGACACTAAGGGGGAAAGAGACGTGATCCTGGGGGCTACATTGTGTCAACCTCCTGCCAACTCCCTGTCCCTGGCAGTACAGTGGGAACCAGATTCTGATCTTAATTACATGACAGCGACCCCTTTGAGTAGCTCAGAGGAAATGAGAGCAGATTTTGGTCCTAGAAACGGGTGGGTCCTCCTGACTAGAATAGCAGGAATGAGGCACATTGGTAAAGCTGTGTGTGGGGAGCCCAGGCCTGCAGTAGCAGAAGATGCGAGGGGGTCAGGACTGAACTGCATTGGCAGAGCTGTGAGGGGCATAGGGAAAGATGGGAATAAAAAAGTAGGGGTGTTACAGGGGATGGTTTAAGATGGTTGTGCACTGAGTAGGGGGAGTGCAGGGCTGGGACGACAGAGGGGATGCTGCAGGCCAGAAATGAGGGGCATTGGCAGAGCTTCGGGGGAGGACTAGGATAACAGGAGGCTGTTGTAGGGCAGGATGGAGATGCAGGACGGTGTGGCAATCCTACCATTGGAATAGCAGGGGAGCAGTTTAGGATCGAGGTGCACTGACAGAGCTGTGAAGGGCAAGGGAGGAGCAGGGATGGTTGTGAGCTCCTGCCTGCCCCCTCACGCTCATGCTCGCACTCCTCAGCCCACACATCACAAACAAGAAGAGTGAGAGAGAGATGCCTCCTCGGAGGGATTTGGCAGGTTGTCTGCACCATCAGGGCTTGTTATCCTCCACCTGTGACTGGGGAGACGAATACGCTGTGACACCTGCTGCCAGGAAAAAGGAAAACAGACAATACAGTAGGAATGTGGGTTGCTGCTCAGCAGATGCCAGACTCACCTTCCTTCCCCTCGCTGCCTGGTCTCTTGGGTTTGGTTTTAACAAGGGCATTGGTGGGGTGAAGGAAGTGCTGCCACACAAGGTAAGGGGGAAATCCTGGGCTGCTTGCTAAAATCCCCAAATCCATCCCTTTCCCCCACTGTCCCTCAGGGCAGTGGGCCCTGAGCGTCTGCCTAGAGGCAGCCCAGCCTTGCAATTTGTGGGGCCCCAAACTGCCAGAGGATGATGAGGCCGTGAGCCAGTTCCTCCCCACCCCCATCGTTTTGCTGCTGGAGGAGGGTCTGCTGCCAGTTGATTGTTTCTTCTCCAACCGATGCTGCTACTGCCAGAGAGGGAGATCTGCCCAGTGCATTAGCTACAGAGTTTTCATTTGCTGCAGGGTCCCCAGAACAGTAGGGCCCCCAGCAGTTGCTCGCTTTGCTCGTGGCTGCGGGATACTTCCCCTTTTGGGCCTGTTGGGGTGATTGGAAAGAGGCTTTAAATGATGCCGTTTCCAAGAGGGCTGGGAACCAGCTTATGAGTTTGTATCTCCAAAATACAGCTTGTGTGTGCGTAGCACCGTGGTTCTCAAGATAGAGCTCCTCTCATGGACCTCTTCCAATCAACCAATCCGATCCTAACCTCACATCTTCCCTGGGGCAACTGTACTGCTTGCTTACATGGAAACATAGCATTAGGACAGATTTAAGGAGACAAGATGAAAATGAACTCCTTTTAATGTGAGGGGGGCGGCCGCTGCCTAGATATGTTCCCCGCTCAGTTTCTCTCTGTGCTGTTTGTTTCCTCTCCCTGGGTATAAGATGTTACATTTATTAGGACCAAATCTCCCCTTGATGCTTGCAGCTCCCATTGTGCTAATCTCTCTAGGTCGCTTTGCACTTTGGTTCTGTCCCCTCCAAATTGGATGTCATCTGCAAATGTGATCACAACTGAATTTACATCAAAGAAATGCTAGACCATGAGAGAGATGATGCTCTCACTCAGTGGGCAGAGAGAGGTTTGTTATTTTGAGTTGGCAAAGCCAAAAAGTCCTGGTGTGGATCACCCTTAGTGTCACTGCTCAGAGACTGACAGGTGCTTCCTCCCCTATTTTAGCAAAGTAGGTCTGCGCACCTCCTGGGAGAACTCTGTGGACCACAGGTTGAGAGCCACATGTCCATCTGTCCTCAGATCATCCTTTTCTTATCAGAGCTCCAGTACTTAGATAGGAGACCAGGTGCTGTAGAAGGTAATGCTGATGACTCAGTAGGTGGTTCTCTTTTCTCTCTGACCCATTATTGGACCAATGCCCCCATGTGATGTGAGGTGGGAGGCTGAGTTGCTGTTTCTCAGATAAGATGTGAAAATGAAGACTGATCACTCATGGGCATTAAAATCCCACAGGGATCTTTGCAGGAGTAGGGCCGAAACACGTGGCATTCTAGATAAATTCAAGTCCCACATGGGTAGTTATTTTCTGCCTTCCTAAATTCACCCTGTAGGGCCATTAGGATTCTTCTTCACTTCCTGTCCTAAACAGCTGGGTGGAGTTGTGCACTGTTAAACAGTTCCCATGTGTTTCATCCTCAAAGAAGCAACATTTCAGTAGTGGGTGAGGTGAACCTTATAGATCCAGTGAGTTGGCACAGTCAGTGAGCAAGGTGCTTGGGGATCCATGTGGATCAGTGAAACTATGCTATTTGGTAAGATCATTACCTTTTGGTTAATGTAAAATGCTGCTATATTGTTTTACATAGGTTCTGCTGTGCTCTGCCATCTAGTTAAGATGGTGCATGTATTTCTAGTGGGATCCAGGCACAGCTCACGGAGGCTGAGAAGTGGATGGGTAGCCACATTCTTACCCATGCCCACGCCCGCCTTAAGTGGACACTCATTTTGCTGTCTTCCCTTTGTGCATCAGTCCATGCATCGGAATAGCAAACATAACCAGTTATTAGTGGGCTCCTTTCTCCCCCACCTCCCAGTTGGGCACTGCCCGTGTGGTGTGTCTTACCCATTACTATGCCTGAGATTTGAACCTAGGACTCATGCAAAGTTCACAGACAGAGGCTTTAGCAGGGGAGCGGAACCTGTGCCTCCACCTGCCCAAGCTGGGGGGAAGGGGGCACTGGGCCCAGCTCAGCTGGCAGCTGCTCTCTGCATAGTGGATGTCAGTTCCTTGCCAGGGCTCGCAGGGGACAGACTGCTCTGCAGTGGCTGCTCAGAGACTGGCCTTTTAATTAGAAGTTAATTGCTGCTGACACTGCCCATCCAGGGGAGATGGCTCTGGTGTCTCTAATGGCCTGGGTCCATGGCAACATTAGAGCAAATCAGCAGTGACAAAGGAGAGAAGGAGCGAAAGTCAGCACTGGGGGTAAATGCGCTCCAAGAGACTGCGAGAGCTGCAGCTTCTCTATTGCCTCTTAACCCATTTAGCGCAGGGATCAGTGACGGAGGGAGATAGCAGTAGCATGAAAATGCCTCCCACAGCCTGTTCCCAACCACGCCACAGGGAGCAATGCGGGTGCTATCACTTGCCCAGCTGGGGCTGGAGGGGGCTGGTAGCTCCCACTTCTGGTGCGCATGCCCTATTTCCAATGCCTCCTACAGTGAGCTTCCCCTCCCCCTCCCCCCGGCTCCCACCTCTAGTGCTCCTGTGCCATTCCTGACAGTGCCTCTTGCAGGGAGCTCTACCCAACAGCCAGCACCCTGCCCCCCCTGCACCCCATTCCCTTCCTTTCACCACTTCCTGCTGGGACTGGAGGAGCTGAGAACTCTCCAAAAGAAGTGCTCTCACCCCAATCCCCAAGTTAAAGCAGAAGAGCAGCACCTTGTTACACAGGCAGAAATGTATCCTCTTGTAGCATGTGTGTACAAATGCTCTGGAGCGGGTCACATGGTTAAAGATTTGGGCTGAACGACCACGGGGTTAGGCCCTGTGTAGAAACCTCAGCTACACTGTGGTTTCCCGTCAATAGAACATCCCTGGTCCAGAAGTAATACTCACTATTTCAATAGCATGTCACAGACATTCACCCAGAGAGGTCAGCCGTGTTACCTCCATTCTGCAGATAAGGAAACTGAGGCACGGAGTGTTTAAGTGACTTGCCCAAGGTCACACGGAATCAGAGGCAGCTGCAGGGTTAGAACTCTGGAGTCCCTGGTGCTCAGCCCTAGGGTCCCCGTGTAGACCAGGCTTTTTGTCAGTATAGATTGAAGCTGCTCAACTAAATTAAACTGTCATCCTATCCCAGCCCAGAAGAGTCTGGACACCTGATTCCAGGATCTAGAGGGGATATTTGCTGCCATCCCGAAGGAGGGTACCTTTTGCTTCTGACAGGGAAATGGTGCCCCCCCCCGTTCAAGATGTTCCTCTTACCCTAGTATCTCAGGGAGAGCATCAGCAGAGGGTGAATCTGGAAGGGGGAGTGAACCATTAGGATACTCTCTAGTTCTCAGCTGGAGACAGGTGCATTATAAAGTCAAGTCTGGCACGCCAAAGTTAGTGGCTTCATACATTCCACAGCTGGACGGAGGGCAGGGTTGTGACTGGGTGCCTGGGGCTGGGGGGCAGAGGGTAGCAGGGCAGGTCAACAGTTGAAAGGGGTGGTTGGGGAATGTGGTGAGTGATGCTGTAGCAGGGACCTTGGCTGGAGGGGATTTCTGGGAGGTTTCAGACAGCGAGGAAGGGGTCAGACGTGGGCGCTGGTGGGGCAGTAGCGGATAGAGTCAGAAGGTGAGAAGGGTTCTTGGAAAGCCAAGATACTTGTTGTGTGTGGGGGGGCTATTGTTTGTATTCCAGCAGCAGCCACCATGTGCTAGGTGCTGCACAAATGCAGGAAGCATGGTCTGTACCCCGCAGAGGTTGTGAGCAGACCCCAGCTGGCACAGAGAACTTGGGCCCGTTGTGCAGAGGGGATTGTGGAAGGTTCTAGGTGTGGCGCCGAGTGCTTTTGATGGGGAAGAGAGGGTGTACCACAGAGATGAGCCTTGTCTACAGTGGAATCCTCCTGCAACCCATGTAAAGCCACCCACACCCTGGGGGAGACGCTACAAAGCAATGGGGGAAGGCCGATGGCTCCTGTCGGCCCACTGGCTGCTGTAGCCCTGTTGCCGTTACCAGGCAACGGGATCTCTCTCCTCGGCGAGCTGTCAGAATCCATTATGCGCACACGGAGACCTGCCGCTTTGGAGAGGGGGGTTTCTCTTTGCTGTTGTTCCAGTTGCCATTTTGGATCTTGTGTGGAGCTGCTTAGTGTTTGGATGGGAACTTGGGCTGGCAGGGGAGAGCAGGGAGGAGGGGCTCGAGATGTGGGGTCGTGGCAGAAGAGGGGCTCCCTTCCCCTGGTGCCCAACAAATCCTCCCAGAGAATGTCATGCTTCTTTCCAAGTCATTGGAGCCAGTTTCTGATGGCAAAAGAAACCTGTGGCAAAAGAAACACACACAACCGCACATATATAAACACCCCCCTGCCCATATGCTGAGTATGCAGTGCCACACAGTCAGAGCCAACCAGCCAGAAACAAGAACCAAGCAGCGCTGGGAAACTAACTATGCATCCTGCAGGTCTCGCAACACCCACGAGGGAGCCAGCAGAACCCCAGGGGAAAGAGGCACAAGCTCCAGCCCCTCAGCATGGACAAGATCAGTCCCCTGCTGCTCTGGAGGAGCTGGAGTGTAGGATCCACCTGCCAGCAGAGATTCAAAAAGCAAAACACAACTACGACCACCTATGACCATTCCCACTCTGCCTACCATCAGGGCCAGAGCCCCAGTGCTTGCCATCGTCAGCATTTCAATGTCTGACATTTAATGCTATTCCCAGACAGATGCTGCAGTAAGATGGGGTGAAGGTTGAGAGAATGTATGCATGATTTAGGGTAAAACACATTTACAGGGGTCTTGTAATCATCCCCAAACCAAGTTATAAACCCAGGAAATTCAGAGTTAAGGGTACACTTAAAAGAGAGCTAATCGCATTAACACGAGAAACACACAGTTTGGGCTCCCAAATATCCTTAACTCTGCTCTCTAGTGACACCATGCAATAACCATGTGATTGTGATTAGTGCATAATAAAGTCTCAGATTAGATTAAATTGATTTCCCCCCCATTTTTTTCCTCCTTATAGTATCGCTACAGGGCAGAGTTCAGGTTGTTTCCTTGGTTTTTTTTATTAATTATTAACCACTTAATATATGAACAGTAAATAAGAAACCCAAAGAGAATGTTACCATGGAATATTTCTAATGATTTAAAGATATGTAGTATCAATCTGAAATCACTATTCCCTTTTTTTAATTTTAACTTTTAGGGTCAGATTCACTCATGTGCTTTGGTTGTTTTACCCCACTCTGGAGCAACACAAAGAAGCTAAAGTATACTGGCCAGTTACATTGACTTTACAGTTGCTTTGCCTTCCTCACTCCTTCCTGTTCCGCACATTCCCCTGTGTGCTCACCACACATGCATGCATGCACAGATACATGTACACACACACAATTTCCAGTCGTGCCCCCCCCCGCACCAACTACCCTCTCTTGTCCTCTTTGGTGTGTATATCTGCTGTAAATAGGTAGTTTTTGTAATGAAATACTAAGTATTAATGGTAATTTTTGCCACTATTTTTCAAACCTGGAAATTTTTCTGTTATCAGAGGCTGATGAATAACATCTTGTCCTTCAGAAAAACTTACTAACAATTTCCCGCTTTTCGAATAGCTGATAACTCTGTTCTGAATAGGACTGGGCCAAAGTCTGCCGTCAGTTAACATGCCCTCTTTCAAAATGGCCACCATCTCCCATTCTTTTCAGTGGGACTGAGACCACAAGATGCCCTCAGGGAAGACTGGGGACCTCTGTGTTGTCAGAAGGCAAAGAGGAGCACTGTGAGGAGCAGGTGAATGGTGATGGCCATCTTTGCTATGGATAGTTTGTCCTGCTGAGAACAATGGGAGATGGCAGCCATTTTGAAAGAGGACAGTTAGTGGTTGAATCCTCTGAAGAATATTAACCTCCATCAGCTGGTGAAGGAGAAACTTTCAGTCATGAAGAATAGCAGCAAAAAATAAACTTTAATCCTAAAAAAAAAAAGGCTTCAAGTAGCCTATATATAAGATTTCGGTGAGTTTTAACTATATGAGAAGTTTGAAGAGTCTGTGTTATTCCTTTATTGGGATCACTCAGGACAAAAAAAAAAGTGTGATATCCAGTGCTAAATTTCTTAAAAGACGCATTTCAAAATTAATGTTAATTAATAAATGAATTAGCTTATTTACTTGTTAATCCTCACCAACAAAAGAGAAAAAATCATTCTATTCTTGAAGAGTAAGTGCTCTAATGTTAGGGCAGAGGCATGCTCTTCTTCATATATAACAGACAGGTTGAATCCCTGCATAAAGTGCAAAACGCAACTCAACCTTACCTGTGGAGCTACAACTGGTCCCTCCATCATATCCCTTTACTTTGCTGTACCACCTTTTGTCCCAATGCCCTTTCTAGATTCCCTGTCACTGAAAAGAAGTTACTTCTATGGTGTCGACAGCAGCAGCTGTTTAATAGTACACAGCCACACAACACCACAGTTTAGGGAAGGAAGTGAAGAAGACATCCATGTGATTGACACTTCATGCGAGAATTTAGGTTGGCACAATGCATTTATCCACGTTTGAACTAGGCTAGGACACTTTGATTACACTCCGCCTTCTGAAAAGTCCCAAGGGACAGCTAATTACCATGAGTGGGCAGGATCTTGGTTTTAGGTCTCATCTGAAAGACAGTACCTCCAGTAACACAATACTGCCTGCACCATACTGAGGTGTCAGATCTGTGCTGAGAAGAATGAGGCTAAAACACCAACACTACTTCCTGCGGCTTCTGGGTTTTCCCTAGGGTTTCCCAGCCAAACGCTGTACAGACCGGGGCTGACCCAGCTTGGCTCAGGGAATCTAATGAGATCACAACCCAAGGGAGTATGGAATCAAAATGCTGTCCTAGCCTTCCCCTGCCCTCATCTCCTTCTCCCTTGCTCTACCCTTGCTTTGATCATGTTGTAGTTTTTATAAGACCAATACCAGATCAAGCTTCCTGCTCTCATTCCTCTCTCCAAATTCACACAGCCGAGCCTCCCTGCTGCTTCCTATTCCCAACCTTGACCCCCCTGTTACTGAAAAACGGGCCCTGCGCTAGGCCATCGATCTGTGCTTAAAATAGCCTCCAGGATTTGAGAATATCTAGCAAGCTGCTACAGTCAGACACCGGAGCTGACAGGACAAGACATGCCTACTGCCAGCATGAAGGGCACAGTCTGCCACTTCCCAGGATGCACTGCTCTCATGGGCACTTGGCAGAAAGGACTTTTTAAGTTTTTTAAAAGCATGCGTATACATGTATGCCTCACTGTTTGCTCTCAGTCCCACTCCAGGGCAAAGGCCTCTCCAGTGCTCTCCTGGCCAGCTATTTTTCATAGCCCCACTACATGACTTCGGTGCGCTACCATCCTTCACCACTCCTGGCACATGTGGCTGGCAAGGGCATGGCCCCTGTCATTAGCCAGCTGTCCTCTCCCATCTGCCATTATCCAGCTGTCCTCTACCTTCCGCACCACAAAGGATGTCCATCTCTTGTTCAATGCCATTGCTCAGGAGTCCACTGTAAGACTTGTGGTCACTCATTTTTTGGGAACAAAGTATTATCTCATGCTTTAGAGCTAACTCTTATTGCCGTCTACCCACAATTCCTTGCAACACTTTCTCTCCCACACACTTCCCTTTACCATCAACCCCCAAGCACATCGCACCCTTGCATTGCCTCACACACCAGGATACAAATAGAGGCCAAGTCTTGGGGACTCAGCATGCTGTTCCCTACACGTGTAAGCACTGTATAATTTAATAACTCCTGTGCAGGTACTGTATACTGATATAGGTTCTAGAAAAGACTGCAACGAAACTCAAATAAAAGCATTAGGAGAGGCGGCAGCGTACCACTCTTAAATGGAGCAGTGCCCGTGTTTTAAACTCAAAATTGCACCAGCTTTAAGAGTGTACTTATCTGGGGGATGGGCAGAACTGTGCCTCAGCTTAACCTGCAGGGGCTTTGCAGGTCAGAATTGATGTACCTTGGCAGTGCGGTGGAAGAGGATGTGTAGAGCAGCTGCTGTCATGAGGGAAGATGTGGGGTGGGGCTGCAGAGACCAAAGTTTGTCCTCTGTCTTAGGAGGTGGATTCTGAATGGCAACGGGGGAAACAAGCTGTGACTGACGGCAGTTTACAGCAGGCTCCCTTGCTGTGTTATACAATGGTTACATCTGCAGGTCAGAAATGAGGGGCATTCGTGGAGCTCTCTGTGTAGATCAGCAGGGAGTACAGCAGGTTGAGAGTGAAGTACCTTGGCAGAGCTGTGTGAAGAGTTCCAGGAATTGAACAACAAGGGGTGATGCAGGTTGGGACTGAGATAAAGCACCGAGCCTTATGGAAAAGTACTACCAAATTCAATAGGGTTCTATGGAAAATACTGTAGAAAACATACCCAGCCACATTTCTAGCTAATGTAAATTGGCATTGCTCCACTGATGTTCTTGGAGCTGTGCGGATTTTTGCCAGCTGAGGATCTGGCCCGCAGTATTTCACAGGCAGTTCTATCCTTTCTATGTTTTTTCTCAGCCATCCTATAAGAAGGATAGGATTCTCAGTTCAATTCTAAAGGATGGTTTTCACAAAGCGGTCCAGAAAGGGTAGAGTTAAACTCTATAGGATTTTGCCATGAGGGAAAAGCAGGCTGTATATAACCGGGACCAAAAAGAAGACCTGGCAGCATATTTTTTAACTGAACTGCAGTGGACTCTGCATGCAGCCCTGCTGAGGAGAACTGGAGCCATAACTCTGCTGCCTTAGAATAAGCCTCTGGTGCATTATTTGCAAAGAGGATAACTTCAACTGGATTCCTGGGTCCAGATGGACTAAGCCCTGGGGTCAGCCCCTGGCAGGAGAGGACCCTGAACTGGATTCCTGGGTTCTCTCTGAGGATCAGCCCCAGCCTGCACAGAGAAGAGAGTTCATCAGTGACCTCACGAATATACCTGATATCCTCTTCCACCTCCCCAGACTCTGCTTTGCTGTATAGGCATAGAAACTGCCAAGAGACCAATGGCCTGGACAGTCTAGTATTAAGCCTTCTGGTCCATCTAGTCCAGTATCCTGTCTCCAGCAGTGGTCAATGCCAGATGCCTATAGCCATTTGAATCTGAATGTGTCATTCATCAACAACTAGATCAATCCCTTCTGCCCTTAATGAGAAGAGAAAGGAGGACTAGCTCACTGCCAGCCACAGTAGACAGCAGGAGCTGAGCGCATTGCTCCTGGGCGACAATCCAAGATGCCCCAGGTGGGAAAGGGTCAGTCTCTTGTCAACACAAGGCACTGACACCAGGCCAGGCACACTCCCTTTACAATCTGCCTGTCGCCTTCACTCACTTCAGGAATCAGGAAGGATTTGTGTCACTCCAGAATGCCTTCCCCTCACCAACCCCTGCAACGGGGATCCCACATCCTGTTGCATTCCTATACCAGCCCATGGGTCTTCTGCAGGGGGTGGAGGGGGGAAAGGAAGAGTCACCAAGTGGGCTGATGACATAGCAAGCTGAAAACAATGAACCACGTTGTTTTTTTTTAAATTAATCCTTCAAACTCAAAGGATGAGTAGAGTTGGCCTTTTATCTGACTTCTGAGGCCCCTGCCATGGTAGCGTTGGAGCACCTCATAGACATGACTGAAGTCACTCTCACAACACCCCAGAGAAGTATCATACCCACCGCCAGAGGGGGAGCGGAGCACAGGAAGGTGAAGTATCACACTGGAGATGTGTGGCTGTGTAGGGAACTGAGTGCAGATCTCCCAGGTCCCAGGGTAGAGCATTCAGACCAGCATTTCTGCTGTGGTTCTAATTTGAGGGAGGAGCTCTGCCAGGCCTCTTCTGTCTCTCCCACTCAGCACCCCGCCCATCTCCCAAATCCTTCCTCTACTTGGTGAGGGTATGTCTAGACTAAGAACAGCAGATTAACCTCTTTTACCTTTATTTAGCTTAGTTAGGATATAGTCTCCTCATACCCTGAGAAGCAGAAGAGTTCCATCATCCCAGCGGGTAGAGAGACTCATACCTTCACCTGTGTCTCAACAAGAAGCCAGATGGGGCTTCCACCACTTCTCTTGGGAGACTATTCCAGTGTCCAATAGTCCTCTTGCTCAGCAAATCTTTTCTGACATCCAGCTTCCCCTTTACTCAATTTCAGCCCGTTACTCCCAGCCAGAGCCCTTTGGGCCACCCAGAACAGTTCCTCTCGCTTGTTAGTGTTCATCCCTTTTAGGCACTCACAGGCAGTGGCAGTGGCCTCTCCTAGTTATGTCACCTGGGCACAGCTGCACACACTAGCACTCTGTTCTTGTCATGCTTCCTCCCCAGCCACCACACCAGGACCAATAACTAGCTCTTACTGCTTCTTTGCAAATAGTTTCATTATTTCTCTTGTTCCGGAGTAACTGCAGCCAGGACTGTTCTGCTAGGACTCCTGCTTTCACTCACAATGGCACCCCCCATACACACACACACTTCCACCTCTGCCAGGGGAAGTGATGGGGCTGTCCCGTTCCCTCCTGGAACATGGAACCCCCTGGCCAGGCAGAACCAATCAACTCAACCTGGGCTCACCACAGTCCTTGGTTGTGGCTTGGTTCCTCCTCAGGATGGGGCAGGATGCAGCTTGAGGATAGGGGGTCCTCGGTTTGTAGGAGGGGGTTAAGAGGGTGCCACAATGGTGCATGGTCTTGGAAAATGGGAGAGGGCTCTGTGGTGGAGGGAGTTCTAGGAGAGATGAGCAGACAGGCATGGAGAACAGATGCAGGTGAAAGGAAGAGAGTTATTGCAGTGCCCTAGCTGCAATGCCATGAACTGCAAACTGGGCACTAGAGGATGGGCTGTGTTGGCACTGGCAGGGAGCACAAAGGTGACCATGAGATGTCTGCTTTCCGTGGTAGAGGCCTGGACACATCCCAGAGGCCTCCCCACTACCCCTGGTGCTCTTGCACGATCCAGAAAGTGATACCCCCCAAACTCACTTCCTTGCATGAAACAAATGGCCAAGAGTAGGCAAGAGGTCCTAAGTTACAAGGTTTATAATACAGAGCAAAGTCCATAAGGCTGAGTAGCCAGGGTATTGAATGATCTGCTCTTCCCACACACAGTCTGCAGCTTACCCTGCTCCCGCCCACCTCTCCAGTGCATTGTCCTCTCAGGCCCTGTACAGCAGCAGCAATGTGGCAGATTCAGTTACATGATATGCCGTCATTCCCGACAGCCACTTCCCGGTTAATAACTGGGTAAGAGACAGCCCTTTGTTCCAGCAGAGTCAAATACTGGAGCCCGTTAATTATGGCTGTGGGGTGACAGAGTGACTCCTCCCACACCAACCAGTGGGCCAGACAGTGCCTTCCCTACCCCCGTGGCTGTTCTCCAGGCCTCTCTGTTCATATCTCATGAATGCAAGGTGGGGGGAGAAGGAAGGATATTTATATTGCCAGGGTTTAGAAAGATGGATAACGGCTTCCCGGTCAGCTGGGGAGCCAGGGCCTGGTGCTGCAGGGGCTCTGTGGGTACAAGCTACGGCCAGCGTGCCCTCAGCGAAAGCCCATCTGCAGCACCAGGCCCTGGGACTTGCTCAGCCAAGACAGGGGACGTTGGCAGAGTCGGTTATCCCCGCCTCCTCTGCAGAAAGATGAGGCCTACACCTCCCTTCAGACTGCAGCATCAACACTGACTATGAGCCCACGACCTTCTGGTCCACAGAGCGCTCTGTGCTGAGCTGCACTGATAGAGAGCAGCTGCACCCAAAGGAGAAGTGGCTCCTTCCCCCTCATCCACGACCACCCTCCCACTCCATTTCCTTGCGTTCCAACCCCCTCCTCTTTTGACTTTCCCACACCCAGTTCCCTCCCACCTCTTTCCTGACATCCTGCCCATTCTGTTTCCCTCCATTTCTCTGCCTCTGGTCTCTTTCCCTGCATTCCCAGCCTGCATGGATTCATCGGGGCAATAGGGCTTGGAGGACAGGCGTGAGGTCCCTGACAACTTAATCCAAAGACCAGGCCAGGATCCTGGATTCAAGACTCCTGCTCTTCAGGTTGTCCTCATCTATCCTTGGGCGCCCCCAGCACTGACATGGTGTATATCATACTTCTGCACCCACCAGGCATGCTGTATATTGACCCACAGAACCTGCCAAGTCCTCTTGGAAGCTATGCAGGACCAAAGCAATTCTGACACAAAATAAAGGAAATGAAAGCTGATTTAACTGGAGTGCTTTTTAAAAAATCTTTCCTTAAGTGCGAACACCATCTGGCTCCCCTAACTCCGTCAGCTCTTCCAGTCCTGAGGCAGTTTCGCTCTTCCTAATTACTGTCATTACGCAGTGGGTAGTGATTACGGACGGATGCTGATGAGAGATACCAGGAAGGCCCTTTCCCCCTACAGACTCAGCACATGGAACCAGCCAACTTCTTCCTCCCAGACATTTAAGGAAGAGAAAAAAAGTAAATCAGGGCAGTTTAAGTTATGAAGTTTTGGGGGGTGGCAGGGGTTGATTCTTTAAACTAGAAGCTGAGGTCAGGGGAAGCTGGCCCATCTAACAGTGAAATCTGTTAGGGACATCAGGAGCACAAGGGAAGATGCATGCAGTAGTAGTGAATAACGTTGCAATTATGGTTACATCAGGGGATGATCAGGAGGGATCAAAGAGGAGCAATCACCCAGTGTTTGGTGCTTAGATGCCCTGGTGATAGGCATCTTAGAAATAATTTAGAAAAGCAAGCTGGGAGCAAGAGAATTATCTCAAGGAGCTATTCCATATGCTCTGAAAAAGCTTCAAGTGGTGTAAAATGCAGCAGCCCTTCTGTCTAGCCACACAATGCCATGAACACATAAGCTCAGTGCCGGCTGCACTGGCTGGCCACTGAACACAGAGTCCAGTTCAAGCTCTCTGTTCTGACATTCAAAGCCTTCCATGGGGTTGGTCCTAGCTACCTGTGCATTTACCAAGGAATGCTGCTACACAGCTAGCGGTCATGTGGTCGCCAAAAGCTTCAGCGTTGCAATAAGATTGCCAGGGATGGATGACTGAACAGGCAGCTAGACTGTCTGAAGGATCTAGGTAGAGATGGATCTGGGTGGCACTCGATCTGCAAGGAGGCTATGTCCACTGAGGATTTGCCATGATGATGACCTGAAAGATCATCTCCCCTTCCATGATCATGTGCTCCCACAACAGCTATGCCTTGTACATACAGCAGATAGAACCTTCTTGGGAGCTGGACTCTGACCATGACACTTACTCCAGCAAGAGACAGCAAAGAGCCAGTGGCATCATTTTCTATGGCGAAGAGGGGGCAGTTACCACCCAACTTTTCATAGTTCTATATGCTCACTATGTCTTCCTCTTTTTGCCTCCCAACCCAGACTTTGCAGGATACAATATAATCACATATGTTCTATATGCTGACACAACTTCCCCCCTCACCCAGCCCCAAATTTTTCTGAAATGTCCCCCGCAAGGAAACTGGAGCTCATCACCTTCCCAACTAACTGCAACACTCCTGCCTATAAAGAAAAGGAGTACTTGTGGCACCTTAGAGACTAACAAATTTATTAGAGCATAAGCTTTCGTGAGCTACAGCTCACTTCATCGGATGCATTTGAGCTGTAGCTCACGAAAGCTTATGCTCTAATAAATTTGTTAGTCTCTAAGGTGCCACAAGTACTCCTTTTCTTTTTGCGAATACAGACTAACACGGCTGCTACTCTGACTCCTGCCTATGTCTGCATTTTCCCTCCATAATTTATTCATAGATTCATAGATATTAAAGTCAGCAGGGACCAGCATGATCATCTAGTCCGACCCCCCGCACAACGCAGGCCACAGAATCTCACCCACCCACTCCTGCGATAAACCTCTCATCTATGTCAGAGCTATTGAAGTCTGCAAATCATGGTTTAACGACTTCAAGGTGCAGAGAATCCTCCAGCAAGTGACCCGTGCCCCATGCTACAGAGGAAGGCGAAAAACCCCCAGGGTCTCTTCCAATCTGCCCTGGAGGAAAATTCCTTCCCGACCCCAAATATGGTGATCAGCTGAACCCTGAGCATATGGGCAAGACTCACCAGCCAGACACCCAGGAAAGAATTCTCGGTAGTAACTCAGATCCCACCCCATCTAACATCCCATCACAGGCCATTGGGCCTATTTACCATGATATTTAAAGATCAATTAATTGCCAAAATCATGTTATCCCATCATACCATCTCCTCCATAAACTTATCGAGTTTAATCTTGAAGCCAGATAGGTCTTTTGCCCCCACTGCTTCCCTTGGAAGGCTATTCCAGAACTTCACTCCTCCGATGGTTAGAAACCTTCATCTAATTTCAAGTCTAAACTTCCCGATGGCCAGTTTATATCCATTTGTTCTTGTGTCCACATTGGTACTGAGCTGAAATAATTCCTCTCCCTCTCTGGTATTTATCCCTCTGATATATTTATAGAGAGCAATCATATCTCCTGTCAGCCTTCTTTTGGTTAGGCTAAACAAGCCAAAGTCCTTGAGTCTCCTTTCATAAGACAAATTTTCCATTCCTCAGATCATCCTAGTAGCCCTTCTCTGTACCTGTTCCAGTTTGAATTCATCCTCCTTAAACATGGGAGACCAGAACTGCACACAGTATTCCAGGGGAGGTCTCACCAGTGCCTTGTATAACGGTACTAACACATCCTTATCTCTACTGGAAATACCTTGCCTGATGCATCCCAAGACCGTGTTAGCTTTTTTCATGGCCATATCACATTGGCAGCTCATAGTCATCCTGTGATCAAGCAATACTCCCACACTCAACACATACCCCATGCTTTCAGCCCAGCAACTAATCAAGCTATTTCTCCCAGAGTCTGGGAAGGAAGAACACGATATGGAAGGTGCCCAGACACTGTGATGGTGGGACCTTTATAAGGACCTAGATGGGCAGAAAATAACGATTTTGCACAATGAAGGGCATAAAAGTTACATGCCTCTGCTGTCCTGCTATGCCCAATCTGGGCTCCCCCATTGCTTAGCCAATGCACCTCCTCAACCCCAGGCTGCAGCTCCCCTTGCTGCTTTTCAGTACAGAGCCATATGGGCTTTACTGCAGCCCTGTTACAATCACACGTGCAGTACAGCAGAGACACCTAGTGGCATCAGGATGCCTCTTGCCTGTTATGAACATCGTTCATAGTCAACCAGACCCCTTCTAGCTCCCCTTTGCTAGTCAGCAGAAGCTGCATGGCTTCACCAAGCTATGCCCTGCCCTCCCTCCCACATTTATCTTCTAGTTGTTCTGAGGAGCTGGCGGTTAGGGAAAGTGGGTGTTAGGGACCCACCTCCCCTTGGAGACTCCTGATTGGAGGATGCTGAAGAAGGGTGTTCATAGGCCAGTCGTAGTGCTCTATGAGCAAATGCTTGAGAAACCATTAGCCTTACAATGCTGTCTACAGTATTTTCCAGTAAATGACACCTGGAAACAGTGTCCTTGGGACTGGGAGCAGGGTTGGTGGCTATCAACCGTCTGGAACACACAGCGCATCAGAGCGTGGGAAGTGGGCCTGGTCTGGGATCTAGTTTGGTCTACAGTGGCAATGGGGCAGAATTCGGGTCAAGATGCCTTTGGTAGGGACCACATGGTGATGTGGTAGTCAGGGCAGCTCAGATTGCCAGAGAACCATGCAGCTAGGTGTGGATCACTTGTTGGAAGTGAGTGGGAGGTATCGATGGCTGTGGACACTTTGGGTCAGGTTTAGGAATTAGGAGCTCTGGGCTCTTGTTTGAGATATCGGAGGATTTAGGTAGCTGGGTGGGGCTGTCTCACCTATTGGGGATTAGTAGAGGGGATCAGCAGTAGGGGGAGGGCTGTAGTGCTTGATGGAGGAGATAGTGGGTGAATCTGGCAGTTGGAGGTGAGGGGTGGCAGGAGGGTTCAGGAGCTCATGGGGGTTGTCTGAGAACTTAGCAAAAGGGACCAGTAGTAGCAGTTGAGGAGACTCATCTTTGGCATTCCAAGAATTAAAGGATCCAAAAAATTTTGGTCAAAACAGAACAAGGCCAGGGCACTGCATCAACAGATAACACGTCCCAGTGTGGGATCACATTGTCGCCACATACTGACTGCCCCGGAGCAGCCTGCCACAGAGAGCATGGGAACCCAGGGGGCTTGTTTGTGAAACAGTTACACGGATAATATTAAAATTCTTTAATCAACTGCAAGGACAGATAGGAAGTTAAAAAGCAGTTATGGGGTGTGCTCTGAATGGTTGGTTTCTTCCTCTGGTTGCCTTTACCCTACAAGAATTGAGCTAGAGTTATATTTTACCTTAGGGTGCTGTGTTGATGGAGATTTCTTGGAGTGGGGGAGGTGCTGCAATGTTTGCTGGCAGCTATGAGATTCCATTTTGGGGGAGGTAGAAGGGCCTGATTGGCCAGAATGTCTTAAGGGTGGGACTGAGGGACTGTAAAGTTTACTCCAAATTTATTCCACTTTAGGAGATCAGTGTAGATGCTCTAGCCCTCACTCAACTTGCTGGTCAATAGCATAATTTAGTTAGGTGCTTGCTCCAGCCCTGTGGAGTGGATTGCTTTTTGGGAGCTCAGTTTAATTAGAAAACTACAGCTGCTCCATATTTTACAAGGTGAAATTGGCTCCTCCATCTAGTTCAGGAGTTCATTCCACCTTAGATGCTTGGTTCATCTCAGAAGTTTGCTCTAGTTTGGGAGTTCACTTCTGCTCTGAAATTTGCTCTACTTCAAGGATCTGACTCATCTGGAGAACTAGTAGCCTTTGCTTCAGGGTTGCTGTTAGAAGCTTTCCTACCCTTACTGAGGGGAAGCTGCTATTGGAACATTGTCACTCATATTAACATGCTTCCTATGCAATCTTAAATTTAAATAATTTATTTTCTCTGTTTTTTGACATACTTCTATTTTTTCCCTCCTCTCTTTCCTTCACTGCACTGGGAAGTCTAAGATCCACAGCTCTCATGCTACGATTACAGGGTGACACTGACAGAGTGTTGTGACATGAGGATGCACTGCCACAGCATCATGTTTTATCTCACATAAGGTATGCAAACGGGTGGCTCCCTGAGGTGAATGTAAGGCATAGAAAATGGAGTGAGGATTTTTGTTTCATTGTAACACCAGAGCTGATGAAGCTTCCCCACTGAAGGTTCAACTTCCTCTGAACATGGAGAAGGCGAGGCCAGGTGGTGAGTAGGTATTTTGTAGCTGTGCTTCTTGCAGGAGTGAGGAGGCTGTTAATATCCACCACTGACTGCTTTAGGTCAGTGGTTCTCAACCAGGGGTATGTGTACCCCTGGGGGTACGCAGAGGTCTCTCAGGGGTACATCAACTCATCTAGATATTTGCCTAGTTTTACAACAGGCTACAGAAAAAGCACTAGTGAAGTCAGTACAAACTAAAATTTCATACAGACAGACAATGAACTTGTTTATACTGCTCTATATACTATACACTGAAATATAAGTACAATGGATTTATTTTATAATTCCATAGTAAAAATGAGAAAGTCAGCAATTTTTCAGTAATAGTGTGACTGTGACACTTCTGTATTTTTATGTCTGATTTTGCAAGAAAGTCGTTTTTAAGTGAGGTGAAACTTGGGGGTATGCAAGACAAATCAGACTCCTGAAAGGGGTAGAGTAATCTGGAAAGGTTGAGAGCCGCTGACTTAGGTCCCTAAGATACAGTGTCATTCATTAACATTTTCAGAAATGCTGTATCTTTGCTGATTCTTGCTACAAGGGAAGGCCAAGTTGAATTCTGTGACCAAAGGGTATAGGATAAGCCTGGAACAGGAGTAATTGGTGCTTAGAGCCACCCCCTTGCACATTCTGCCCCATTCCAATGCAAAGACCCTGGAGCATCCCCAGCAACATGACCTCCTGGAGCTCTTCCCACTCACATGTGCCTGGTGAGATGACCCCATTGGAACTTGTTTCATTCCTTTCCTTGGAAAGGGAGGTGATTTCTCAGCTGTGCTATTAATAGTCTTGACATGCTTTTATAGTGAAGGGTTGTTTCAGACCCAGCTCCTTAGGATCTGCCACTGGGGTTTCCAGAGTCTTCCCCCCCCCCAGCTCTGACAGACCCTCCCATGCAAAACAGGGGAAGCCCCCTTATACACCCAGCAGGGAATGTCCTTTTGGCAGGGGGAGGAAGCACACAGCCTACCCAAGATGGGGAAGTGAAAAACTGCTGTGGAAAATAAGAGAGGGTGGTGAGAAGAAGCAACTGTCAACACCTCCCAGCTCCACCCTGCTCCCTCACAAAGGAGAACGAGGCTCTGGTGACCTTTCTGAACTGCTAATCTAATGCTGCAGATGATATGTGACTGCCCTGGGGCTCAGCCCCTTTCCATGGCTCCCCATCCCCTAGCTCAGTGATTTGAGCATTGGCCTGCTAAACCCAGGGTTGTGAGTTCAATCCTTGAGGGGGCCATTTAGGGATCTGGGGCAAAAATTGGGGATTGGTCCTGCTTTGAGCAGGGGGTTGGACTAGATGACCTCCTGAAGTCCCTTCCAATCCTGATATTCTATGATTCTACATCAAGGGAGATTGTAACTCAGCATTATGATTATGGCCTGGCTTGTGGGAGTGAGGAACAGGCAGGGTCGGGTGACTGGAAGGGACATTGGTTCAGGAGGTGGGAGGGATGCTACATTTTTAAGGATTGCGAGTGAATTTTTAGCACCTGAGAGAGTGAGGGTCCAGGACTGGGTGAAGTGGTACAGTATTACAGTACAGATTGGGACCCCCAGCGCCGTCGGCACTGTACACACCCGTAGTAAGAGGTAGTCCCCGCCCCTGAGCGCTTACCGTGCAATAGACACAACAAACATAGGGTGGGCAAAGGGGAGTATTGTCATCTCTATTTCAGGATGGGGAACTGAGGCAGAGGGAGAAAGTGACTCACCCAAGGGGTCTGCAGCAGAGACAAGAGCTGAACCCCACTGTCCTGAGGCCTAATGCAGCACCTTTGCCACAAGACCATCCTTCCTCATGCCTGTAACTTAAATTTCTATAGCTAATTTCCTCATGAAGGCACTTAAAGCTCTTTGCAGACTGGACCTATAGAAATCACTCATCCACAGTACCAATGAAATGCAGCCACCTCGGAGTGGAACACTGCAACTGTCTAACAACACATTAGCAGCGCTATGCAGCAGTTGAGGATAGGAAGCAAAGAATGCTACATTCTATTGAAACTGCTGGGGGAATTTTAAGTAGGTGAGGTATAATTACCCCAGCTGGAATTTAGCCAAGACACAGAAAATAATAACCCAGCTCGTATAATGTGCCAGAGTATAGACAAGCCACGTGCAAGCTTTCCCTCCCCTTCCCCCCCAAGTACGGCTCTAGCAGTACACTTCCCTGAAGCACCCCCCATACTCCTGTCCTGGGACCCCCACTCAGTTCTGCCAATGCCCCTCACGCTTGCCCTGCCCCACCCCTGCTATTGTCCAGTGCTCCCAAATAGCTCTAGTCAGTGCATCTCAGTGCTGGCCTGAAGCATGTCTTATGGTTCTAGTCCTGGGCCTTGCTCATGCTGGTAGTTTTGTGACAAGCATTCACGAAGCTTTGACAATGCTGAATCCATCAGACTCGCTTTTCTAGTGACCTAACTGAGATTGCCAGAGATGAGTGGCTGGAGTGCTACTTACCCAGCAGCTGCCTATCCAAGTCCTAAACAGATTTCACTAGCTTCTTGGATACAGCACCAGATTTCTGGCCTCGGCACCAGTGTGAGTTCTGTTCTCTGCCAGATTTTGGCCACTGGTCAATGCACAGTTCTAGGTTACACTGTGCTCATGTGAACCTCTTGGAACTGGGTAGTGGGAAGGGGCATGTCTTGTGTTCTTTTCAAAGCCTTTTCCTCTTTGGCTCCCCTGCAGTCCAACACAGTTGCACGTTTTCCCTGGTGAACAAATACATCTATGAAGAGGTGAAATCCGGAGGTCTTGGTGTTGAGGACTAAAAGATCAGTTTCTGGAGGAGTCTCTTTAACCTCTCACACTTCAGTAGGAGCCAAAAGCAGCCTGGGAGGCAATAAAGAGGAGGCTGCTAGTGGCTGACAGTCATCACCACCCAACAGTCTGTGGGTCAGGCACTAGGGCTTGAGTTCCCTCAGCTGAGCCTGGGGCTAGCTGGCTCAGCCCTCAGGCCAGGTAATGAGCCTGGCTGTGGCAGAATCATCTGATTGGCCGGCTCACTAGATTGGCTGCAAGGCCCCAACAGGTCTGTGTTTAAGCTCTGCAGCAGTGGCAGGTTGCTGGCTGCTCTATGCTTACATCTGCAGCTGTGATCTCTCCTGTGCCTACCCACCTTGTTCCCAGCCTTGCTCCGGTCCCACTCCTTTGCTCCAGCCCTGCTGCCTTGTCTGACTTCTGACTCCTGCTTCCAGCTCTGACGCTAGGCTAGGCTCCAGCTCTGGCTCTAATGACAGATCAGACCACCCATCTCCCTGGGCCCTGACACTACGTAGACTTGGTCTAGCTTCTTATAGGCAGGTATCCACATCCTAACTGGCATGCATTTGGTCTTATACATGGTGGCAGCCTCAGCAGAGATCTCAAGGATTAAATGTGCCTGGAAGACTGCACTCCTCCCACTCTTAGAGGTGGTCTCTTCTCATGAGGGAGCAGTATGTACAGAAAGCTTCTACTGAGGACAATGTGTAGAGGAAGCTTCCACTGCTGTTGGCCTGATTCTACCTGCTCTGTGGCGAGAGAACTTGCACACTAGTGTCAACTGGGCACTATAGTAAAAATGTGGGTGTGAGGACTGAATAACCTTCCCATGGACACCCCAGAAAGACAGAAGAGCAGCCCCTTGGATTGACAGCAATTTCACTTTATTTGTGAACGTTACAACTTATTTTCTTTGTGACCTCTCACCGTTCTCCCCCTGCATGGGCAATGGGCAGAACCAGTCAGTCCCATGCACGGAACATAAGGAATAAGAAGCATCTACAAGAGTATTTCAGCAATGAGATAATTCCCCTAACTCCAGCGATGAGGGGGGAATTAATACTGATGTGTTCTCACCCATCACTGGGTCAGAGTATCAGGGTGGGGGGAGGCGGGGGAGAACCTATTCAGAACAGGTAGGTTACTACTTGCCTCAGAAGAATCCAATATGGACTGAAATGGTGCCCACATGAACCTCTGATATTCATAGCTTAGAGGAATCTCACAAGAGGGATATTTCACTGTGGTTTTAGATAAGATGGTGGATGCCCTATCACTTGCGGCTTTTCAAGCTAGACTGGACAAGCCACTGAGAAATGTACTGCGGGGAACAATCTTGCTTTGGCGCAAGATGGGCTCATCCACTTGTATAGAGGACACGTTAATGATTCAGGGTGATCTGGATCACTTGGCAAACTGGGTCCAAGCAAACAATATGCATTTTAATACAGTGAAATGTCAATGTATACAGGTAGGATCAAACAATGTACACCATCTTTATATGATGGGGGACTTAGTTATGGGAAGCAGTGACTCTGAAAAAGATTTGGGGGTCATAGTGGATGACAGCTGAACATGAGCTCCCAGTGTGATGCTGTGGCCAAAAGAGCTAATGTGATCCTGGAATGCATAAACAGGGGAATCTCAAGTAGGTGTAGAGAGGTTATTTTACCTCTGTATTTGGCACTGGGTGCGACTGCTGCTGGAATACTGTGTTCAGTTCTGATTTCCACAAGTCAAGAAGGATGTCGATAAATTGGAGAGGGTTCAGAGAAGAGCCATGAGAATGATTAGAGGATTAGAAAACATGCCTTATATAGTGATAGACTCAAGGAGCTCAATCTATTTAGCTTACCAAAGAGAAGGTTAAGGGATGACTTAATTGCAGTCTATAATTACCCACATGAGGAACAAATATTTAATAATGGGCTCTTCCATCTGGCAGAGAAAGGTATAGCACAATCCAATGGCTGGACGTTGAAGCTAGACAAATTCACACTGGAAATAGGCATAATTTTTTAACAGTGACAGTAATTAACCATTGGGACAATTTACCAAGGGTTGTGGTGGATTCTGCATCACTGACAGGTTTTGAATCAAGAGTGGCTGTTTTTCTAAAAGGTCTGCTGTGGAAATTATTTGGGGGAGGTTCTCTGGCCTGCGTTATGCAGGAGATCAGACTAGATGATCACAAAGGTGCCTTCTGCTCTTGGAATCTATGAATAGGCCTTTTCCATCTCCACCTCTTAGGATTTTTTTTAAACTTCTTTCCTTTTAGAAATGGTCCCGTGTCTACGTTAGCAAGTCTCAACCTGGTAATCACAGGCAGAGAGGAAATGGGAGGGAGAAGATATGTTTGCAATCCTGCCTCCTTTCTCTCTCCAGTTTTCCAGTGAAGCAGATTTGCTCTGTCACTCAGGACCAGGCTCTCCTTCAAATGCCAGGAATGCCTCATAAACCATTTTGTTAATTTCAACAATGCTTCCCTTGAAACCACTATAGAAAGTGGTGCAAAGGATTTTGGGATAGCATCTGAGGAGGAGCTGTTGTGAATGGCAGCAACTGGAGGTTTTGGGACACAAAGAGTAAGCACCCCTGTTTCATGATGAGGGGGTCTTCCCTTCAGAGGCAGTCACTGCTGGCCCTGCATGGGCTACAGTAACCACGGTTAAATGACACAGTGATTGCCTGGGTGCCAATGCTTCTACAGCCTTTCCAGACTGAGCCAATGAGATGCTGAAGGTGCGTCTACACTTAGGGCGGCATGTAGAGACACTGTATGCCCTGCTAATATGGGTTTAAACAGCGGTGTTGACAGCGAGGCACAGCTTAGATGAGTAGAGTGCAGTGCCCCACACATCTGAACACTAGGGAATGTACCCTACACGTCTCCCCATATGCTCAAGCAGGGCCTGTGCTGCTATTTTTAGCAGTGTAGTGTCCCATTGCCTCCCCACTGCCAGAGGCTTCCACTGCCATAGTGAAAAGCTCTGGCAGAGGGGAAAGGCTCCGGCAGCTCTCCACTACCAGAGACTTTCACTATGGTTTGTAGCTACACACCACAGTGACAATTGTGGCTGCAGCTTGGCTTGCACTGTGGCCTGTAGCTACACCTACCCTACACACCACCACAGACAGGCAATCGAATGTGGGCTTCCCATGAAGAAGCTGCTGAGCACTTAGCCCCGTTTCTGCAGCACTCCCAGCCATGAGGGAATGGGAGACTGGGACTTGAATCCAGGCCACCTGCATAGCCATGTGAAGCACTTTACACCACCAGCCAGATGTATTTTAGTTAAAGTGCTTTGCTCTCTTCCTGTCAGGACTGCTGTGAGAAAGTCGGAGGCACCAGTTGCAGCAAGGAATTCAGGCTTTTGTTCCCTGTAGCAGCTTCTTCAATTCTCTCTAGCAACTATTCTGGATTAAAGTCACTTTTATTTCAGAACAGAGTGTCCACATAAGGAGTTATTCAGAATAGCTATGCTGGTCAATTTCCCCATGTAGACAAATCCTTATAGAAACATCAGTTATAAGCTAAATATTCCCTCTCACCCTCCCATCACGCTAAAATTATCTATTATTATAATTCCTGTTGGCATGATATACTAGTATTTCCTGAAGAAACATGAACTAAAGCAGTGGTGGCCAATGGGACATGCACACACATCCCAAGTGCCTGCCACAGTGATAGCCCCAGTTCTCTGTCCATGGTCCTGGCTGAGTCCAGGGCCAGTTGGTCACTGCAAAGATTTCCTTCCCTCCTCATTCTCTGCTTGGGAAGATGCATTTCAGCTCCACCTCCTGGCTTCCCAGACCCTGCAAGGGGATTCACAGAGCCTTGGCGGGGGTTGCCACAGTGTGAAGGGGTCACAGGAAGAGGTGTCTGTGTGTGTATGTTATGGGCCCTCTGACGCTTGAAGGACTTGACTGTAAGTTGAATGGAAGCTGGATGGGGCCCGGCCTATGTTACTTTGCTCAGGGCCCCACAGAACATAGCATTGTACCACCACTAAGGACCCAATCCCGCATTCATTGAAGCCAATGGCAAAACTCCCATTGATTTCAGTTGTGCAGGATCAGGGCCTAGAGAAACACCCACCTTCCATTTAAACTTTCACTCTGTTCTTCCTTTTTACCTTTCCCACTCTCCCTAGGACTTCCTCTTCACACCCACACAACACACCCCATCCCCTTAAAATATGGTTGCTAGCTCGCCAGTGCCTGGCAGTGCAGCAATCATGCAGTTGGTATGTTGGCTCTGAACAATCACTTTTCCTCACATGCTGTCTCTCTTCTACCTTCTCCAGCTACTGAGCTCATGGACCAGGGACAATACAATTGATTCAGGTATCCTCCACTGGTTAGGGGTGTAACTGGGACTTCCTGGCTTCAACCACCATGTGAAAAGGGAAATATAAAAGGCAAAAGGCATAGGAGGCTGACCTCGCTTAAGGCAAAAGTCTCGTTCTGATTCAAGTCATTTCCATGCAACAGTTTATCTACCCAAATGAAGCGATTTTGTCACCTTCAGTGGGCAACCAGCTAGCGCCAGCCCTATTTTGCCTGCTGTCATGGTCTCTCCTCAGTGATGCAGTTATTCTGAATGGTCTTTGTGGTCACCAGGACAGTGGCCCCCAGCTCTGTTGCTGGTAGTGGAAAGCCATGGTCACGTTCTTCATTGCTGGAGGAGAGAACAGAGAGCTCAATGACATCACTTCCTGCCCCACCTTGGAAGACTGGCTTCCTCTTTGAGAAATCTCCTCTTCCTGCTGGCCCAGCATGCTTCAGGGCGCCATTCATGTGTTGGCATGTGGCCAGTACGAGATCATCTTCTTCTGGCAGTTTCAGTCCCTTACAAGCCTCGCTTTCACAGGAAATGACACAGTCCAGGTTTTCTACAAGGGGAAAAAACCTGATTAATAATGCACAAGCCATGGTGGGCTGTATAGCTAAGGGCTGAGCTACCCTCCATGACATCCTCCTGCAGTAGCACATTCAAGATAGAGGTGGTGTGCTGCAGTGAAGGAGGGGGTTAAAGGGCCATGGGCACTTCCTCTGTTGTCAGCAGGCAGCTCCAACAACCGTTCAGCTGTCAGATCCCCTCCCCACCCTTGGGACAAGCCCCTCAACTTTCACCCCAGCTGCCAAACTATTCTTGTGCTCCCAGTGACAAGTGGGAGAGGTGTGACAAGGAGGAGTTCTGCTTTTCCTCCCCATCCCGCCTCCCAGAGACCATGTCTGCATTAGCCAGGTTACACTGACAGTTCCCCTCCCAACCTGCGGAAGAACACCTCGCATTCATGCTCAAAAGAGAGTCAGACGATTGCTAAGGAGGCAGCACTTGAGGTAACTTACCCCCAGATGTTGTGGGGGTAAGACCTGGGCTAGCCTGAATTGGACACATGCATCACACTGGCACAGCTGGAGCTCTATGAGCGGTGGAACAATAGACTGTAATGCTGTCTTCTCTAGTGTAGAGAAAGCCCTGGCTTTAGCTACTAGCTCTGCTTCTTCTGCTGGCTGCAAACCTCTGGGACATTACTGCGGGGAGAGGGGAGTGCGTTGGAGGGGAGGAGACACGGTGGGACACTATGCGGGGACAGAGATTGCAGTCTCTGGGTTGCTGGCTGAAGATCTGCAGAGCAGCGAGGGTGCATTTTGGGGGTGGGAGAAGAATGGGGTAAAGTGTGTGGAGGACATTTCTGGGGATGGGTAGTTGGCTGAGAGTGCAAGACCTTACACTCAACATCATTTCTTGGTTTGTTTATCTGTAACAAGGTAACTTTGGAACACCACCTTTGATCCAGGCTAGCATTTCAGGGAATGTTCCGGGCCTCAATGCCAGATCTCTGTTGATTCTGGGGGTGATCAGAACATCTATAGAGGGACAATGGGGAACACTTGGAGTGTCTGCCACCTGAGGATAGCACCCACTACCATCTTGCAGCATCACAATACCCCTGTTCACCCTCCCATCAGCGTTTAACATCTTGACACTCTGAATACAGAAGAGAAATAATTGCTCTCCCTGTGGGGTGGACAGGCAGCCAGCAGGGGCAGCTAGAGGAAGAGGAGAGAGAAGGAGGCTTTCTTCATCCCTTCCTCTTTCCTAAAGTCCTGCCTCCTCAAAGACTGCTCCAGCTGAGGGAGAGAGGGCACTGGCTGTCCAACCCTCCCTTCTGATGGGTGGGGGAAGGAAGACAGGTGCTTTGTGGAGGGAGAGGAAACACACAGAGTCCCTGGCATGGGACCTTGGTGTGAGGGGAGGGGGAAGTAGGGGTAACAGAACCCCTGGCATGGTAGAGAGAATAGGGGACCCTGCTTTAGGGGGAATGAAAAGGGTCATGGGGGCACACAGAACCCCTGGTGGGTGGATGGGGGGAGACTGGAGGATGCTAACATGGGGGCACACAGAGCCCCTAGAAGGGGGGAGATTAAGGGGAGTTGCAGGGGTTCCTGAAATAGAGGGGGATGGGAAGGTGGCCCACTGGGAGCTTGTGGGGGGAATGGAGGGATGGTGGGTGAAATGAGCTTGGCCTATGCAAGCTATGTGTGACCCCCTCCTACTATGGGGGTTTTGGATGACGGGGACATGGCTGAGGGTGTGTAAAAGGGGACCACCAGCCAGCACACTATGGAATTTGCGCAACTGAGGGAGCTGTCATCTCTCAAACCGCCTCACCTGGACCAGTTTAAGGTAGCCTGAGTGTGGACACAAGGGCAAACCTTCCACCAATTTATAATAACATGGTGGTTGGACAATCAATTTCTTTACCACTGACTCATTTCTCCAGTGCAGACAAGCCCTCATGGGTATGTCTACACTGTAATTAAAAACTCATGGCTGGCCCGCACCAGCTGACTTGGGCTCAGGGGCTATTTAATTGTGGTTTAGACTTTCAGGCTCAGGCAGGTGCCTGGGCTCTAGGATGCAGTGAGGTGGGAGAGTCCCAGAGCTCCTGCTAAGCTACAATTAAACAGCCCCTCAGCCTGAGCCCGAGTCAGCTGGCATGGGCCAGCCAAGGGTTTTTAATTGCAGTGTAGACATACCGTTAGAGATCTGCCTATGCTTCCCATGCAGCTGCCATCATCCCTTCAGTGCCCACTTCTCGAGCTGGCAAGCCCTTCTTATGCACAATCCCCTCCCATCTACAGGTGATGGAGAGGCAGCTGCCTCTGTAGTTAAGGTCTCAGCATAGGAGTGTAAGTAGGGTGGTACCCTCCAGTACGCAGTACTGGCAAGAAATTTTTAGTAGATACAGGGTACTGGAAAGACTTGGCACTAGCCCCTCCCCCCTCCCCCCTTTAAGGAGCAGAACATGGCTAGGGAGGGCATTCATTCTTTATATGGCTTTAACAGCACAATACATATGCTAACGAACTTAAACAAAGGCTTTGTTTAAGTTTGTTAGCATATGTATTGTGCTGTTACATTGGTCAGGAGTCCTCAAGAGGGGAGGAGTGTGTGTGTGGTGGGGAAGAATGGAAAGTGTTTAAACAGAGGTTTCAGAGTAGCAGCCGTGTTAGTCTGTATTCGCAAAAAGAAAAGGAGTACTTGTGGCACCTTAGAGACTAACAAATTTATTAGAGCATAAGCTTTCGTGAGCTACAGCTCACTTCATCGGATGCATTTGGTGGAAAAAACAGAGGAGAGATTTATATACACACACAGAGAACATGAAACAATGGGTTTATCATACACACTGTAAGGAGAGTGATCACTTAAGATAAGCCATCACCAACAGCAGGGGGGGGGAAGGAGGAAAACCTTTCATGGTGACAAGCAGGTAGGCTAATTCCAGCAGTTAACAAGAATATCAGAGGAACAGTGGGGGGTGGGGTGGGAGGGAGAAATACCATGGGGAAATAGTTTTACTTTGTGTAATGACTCATCCATTCCCAGTCTCTATTCAAGCCTAAGTTAATTGTATCCAGTTTGCAAATTAATTCCAATTCAGCAGTCTCTCCTTGGAGTCTGTTTTTGAAGCTTTTTTGTTGAAGTATAGCCACTCTTAGGTCTGTGATGAGTGACCAGAGAGATTGAAGTGTTCTCCAACTGGTTTTTGAATGTTATAATTCTTGACATCTGATTTGTGTCCATTCATTCTTTTACGTAGAGACTGTCCAGTTTGGCCAATGTACATGGCAGAGGGGCATTGCTGGCACATGATGGCATATATCACATTGGTAGATGCGCAGGTGAACGAGCCTCTGATAGTGTGGCTGATGTGATTAGGCCCTATGATGGTATCCCCTGAATAGATATGTGGACAGAGTTGGCAACGGGCTTTGTTGCAAGGATAGGTTCCTGGGTTAGTGGTTCTGTTGTGTGGTGTGTGGTTGCTGGTGAGTATTTGCTTCAGATTGGGGGGCTGTCTGTAAGCAAGGACTGGTCTGTCTCCCAAGATCTGAGAGAGCGATGGCTCGTCCTTCAGGATAGGTTGTAGATCCTTGATGATGCGTTGGAGAGGTTTTAGTTGGGGGCTGAAGGTGATGGCTAGTGGCGTTCTGTTGTTTTCTTTGTTGGGCCTGTCCTGTAGTAGGTGACTTCTGGGTACTCTTCTGGCTCTGTCAATCTGTTTCTTCACTTCAGCAGGTGGGTATTGTAGTTGTAGGAATGCATGATAGAGATCTTGTAGGTGTTTGTCTCTGTCTGAGGGGTTGGAGCAAATGCGGTTATATCGTAGCGCTTGGCTGTAGACAATGGATCGAGTGGTATGATCTGGATGAAAGCTAGAGGCATGTAGGTAGGAATAGCGGTCAGTAGGTTTCCGATATAGGGTGGTGTTTATGTGACCATCGCTTATTAGCACCGTAGTGTCCAGGAAGTGGATCTCTTGTGTGGACTGGTCCAGGCTGAGGTTGATGGTGGGATGGAAATTGTTGAAATCATGGTGGAATTCCTCAAGAGCTTCTTTTCCATGGGTCCAGATGATGAAGATGTCATCAATGTAGCGCAAGTAGAGTAGGGGCATTAGGGGATGAAGTCTTTGATTCTGTTTCTCCCCTTGGTCTGAATTATCCATGACATTCATACTGCATCACATCAAGTCCAAATCATTAGAGGAATGCCTCTGTTTGCACTGACCAGAGGATGTTTGGATTCTGATGTCAGCCCAGTTCTGCAGCCTGATGGGAATCAGATGTTGTCCCCAGTGTACACATAATTCTTCTTTGCAGCCAAACTAGTCTAACAGACATGTTGTTAACTGGAACTGGAGCAGCAAAACAAAGAAAACAAATGCCTCATTTCCCAGCTTTGTGGGTGAGAGAACTATAAGTGAAGATTATAATGCCGGACACTGACAGCCTTAAATCAGCTGCCTCAGGAATCTGCCAAGAACTTTGCTGAAAATATGTTCCTCATCTTAGCAACGGAGTTAAAACTTATCACACATCTATCCGCCTTTCTTCGAATGAAGCTCCTTCTGAACTGACAGCTCAGGCATTGTCAATTTCATCCAGAACAATTTACAAACTTGGAACCTAATCCTGTAAACCCTTAATCATTTGATCAATCCCACTGAAGACAGTGGGACTATTTGCATGAGTATGGATCACTTTTGTGGTAAGAGTTTCAGGAGTCTGTTCTGTTTATATAAAGGAAGTTGAATCTCCCATTGAAATGCAATGTTTGGGTACAATACCATAATGCAGTTTAGGATACAATTCTACTGAAAATGTGTCTTTTAAGAAATCATACATATGCTGAAATGGCTCCTCACCCAACTCCCATATTCCATATAAAGAGACTGAATACTACATATGCGGGGGAAAGTGAGTAGTTAAGCATGTTGATGTTTGTATATACAAAGGTGGGTGTCGGAGGGGATGGGGAGAGCATGGGGACCATGGGCTGGGGGCGGGACAGAGAGGAGTCACATAGAGGGTCACGTGGGGAGGTCACATGCTCCCCACTCCTGTGTCCCTCCCATGAGTGCAGTACCGGCAAGAAATGATTTCTACTTGCACCACTGCAGCCAGGGTTCCTGTAACAGGGTGGCTCGCCTCTTTGCCTGGAAGCCTGAGGCTAGCCAACCCTGATTACTTATGAGACACAACTGGGTTGAATTAGATGATTCCACCCACAAGCAGCAGGAAGTAAGCCATGGCAGAGACTGAGGAAATTCAAGCAAGGTTGCTATAGGGAAGACCCTAACACTGAGGGAGTTGGCCCCTCAAGGAGCTAGCCTGCTAAGGCAGGAAGAAGATCCCGACACAAGCTGAGCTACAGTCATAGAAAGCCTGGGTATGGTGACTGTTTCAGTTCCATTACAAGCCCAATCTTCACCCCACGTTAGTTTAGGAAAATAAAAAGATTTTCACCAGCACTTTTTCTGATCGCTATTAGGATAGTGGGGGCATCCTCCCGACCCCCTCACATTTCAAGTCATTTCATGAAATGATCCTGAAGTTATAATTAATTTTATAATGATCCTTTTTAGTCTCTCATGTCTCTGGCCCCCTCTTTTACACACTTAAACATATGTCCATGTTGCTATTTTAAATCTTTTGAAGCTTTCTTTCCAGATTGCATATTGAAGCATTGTGTTTGTGGCAGTCAGGCCTTGGGATCAGGGTTAAGGGAATTTCTGATGTACGGAGTCTCATTTGAGAATGTTTAAACTATAAGACTACTCCATGCCTCATGCTTGCTATCTTACCTTGTCACTTCCACACGCTTTCATGGATCGATTCTTTCACCTGTAGCATTCTTAGTATTTTAATGTTCGTGACTTATTGCAGCAAACTTCACTCTAATTCATTAACCAAGTGCTCTGCCTGGGAGCTGAAAGGCCCTTGATGATCTCTCATCCTAGCTGCTGATGATACTGAGAGGAGCACAGTCATGGAGCCAGCATCAGTATGCAGGGACGGCTTATTCACAGGGAACTTTCCCCTCCTTCCCCCCAGCCCGGCTGCACAGAAACTTAGAAGCAGAAGGGTGAAGAGAACAGGAAAACAGCACATCTTACCCCCTCCTCAGAAGCCACTGACGTGCTCAGAGAGACATGAAATTATGCATGACAGTTTCTGAGAAGAGAGCATGGGGTTGAGTCAGTACAGAGGCACAAGCTCCCATGGGAAAAGAGACCGGGCCACACCCAACCCAACAGTGGCCCTGCCTGACTTTTGATTAGGGAGTATGGCCCCTTTGTGCCTGGTAGGGAATGGGGGGAAGCCCAACCGCTCTGCTATACTTGAGGTTAAGACCAGCTTTCCACTTAAAGCTCAACTCTTCTAAGTGCTCTAAAATCTACATGGTTATGAGATTGCCTTGAAATCTGGCATGCCTCCTGGGGGCACAATGCTCTGTTAGTGATCCAAATTCACAGCCACTTGAGCAAGAGGTTTCCAAGATGCAGCCTCAGAAAAAACAGCTTTTCTTAAAGATGAGAGATTCTGGCAACTTTTTTCTCCTGGCTAGAGCTCCAACCAGGGCTCCCATCATCCCACCAGGGTCTCCTGTGCTTGGGTTACCCCAACGGCGCGCATGGCACCCGTTAGCCCTTTGAGGGAAGTCAAATTAAAATGTTGTTTGAAAAAGAATTTGCTTTTCCCATTAGACTTGTCCCAAGCTTCTCTTTGTTCTTGAGCCTAATAGATTACACTGAGCATGTGCAGATAGAGGAGTTGGGTTCTCAGGTTTGATAGCCTTCAAACTTTCCCTAGACAGTCAAAGGGATAAGCAGTAAACCTTTGAAGGTAACCCTCCCAGCCCATTAGAGAGACAAGGTGAGTGAGGTAATATCTTTGATTGGACCAACTTCTGTTGGTGAGGGAGATGAGCTTTCGAGCTAACACAGAGCTCTTCAGACACTCCACCCAGCTCGTGTCAGATTAGTCCTTCTTTGGGCAGAAATCTGGGAAAGGTTGAGAGGCAAATTGCTAAAATCTGTCCAGATTTTCTTTTATTTCAGGGGAATGTGAATGCTTGCTGGCAGGGGAGGAGCATGTTAGGGGGGTGGAGGAGTGCGGTGAATAGGGTGAGAGGGTTTGGGGGCTGCATTGAGGGATGGGGAATGAGTGATAGGGGAAGAGAGGGCTTGGGGGAGGAACACTGGGAAGAGGACAAGGGGGTAAGCAGCATAGGGATTGGGGGAGCATAGGGGCAGGGTCTCCTGTCAGCCCTACATTCTTCTTTACTTTGTGTGTGCGCCATGATCTGGGTGGGGAGGGAGTTTCAGCCCCTCTCCCTTCCCCCATGTGAGCTGGGATCTGGTGCTCCCTGTCCTCACCACCGCCATGGTACCTGAGCCCTGTGCCTCTGTGTGCCAGGACTGGGGGGGGGGGGAGGGCTGCCCATCTATGGTGATCGGGGTGGGGGCTCTGCTGGAGGGTCTGAGCCCCTCTTCCTACCCCCCCATGTGAATCAGGATGTGGGTAGCTTAGAACAGGCATACTCAGAGCATGTACCAAAACCATACTGATGAATACACATCAGAAAGTCCTGGTGGGGAAGAAGGGAACACCTACTGCCATGGAGCAGTTCACGTGTCTCCGAGTTATTGTTTCAGGATGTATTCATTCCCATTGAGTATTCTCTTTCATCCCAGAACATCTCAGCAAGATGAATGGACTACTTGACAACGCTCTGAGCTTGCAACTTTGAAGTTTGAAATCTACCCTGGGCAGAAATCTGAGACTGAACTGTAAACATTTGGGGAAAAGCTGCCTCTCAAGTTTTGTTATGTTTTTGGAGAAATGTAATCTGAGTACAGCAGAATATTCAGGAGAGGATGAAGCTATATTTGAAAAGCAAATAAATTATAAATGCAAATACTCCCTGGGAGGGGAGGGGTGGAAGAGTAGGTGGTGATAGGTGGCAGAGGGGTTTGGGTCTGCAGTGGCATATTATGGGGAGGGGGATACATGGGAATGTGTGATGGGGGAGGTGAAAAGACAGGAGCAATAGGGAGTAGTGGAGGAAGTGGGGGGGAGGGGGCTTCCCTTCTGTATGTGTGCTGGGATCTGAGGGAGCCCTGCTCCACACCCTGCCTGCTGTGGGTCCTGGGATCTAGGGACCCTGATCCTGGTGGGATGTCTGGGCCCCTCTACCTGTCCCTCCACATGAGCTGGGGTGGGAGGGAGGGAGGGTAACAGATTTAAACATCTGAAATCCAGAACACAATTAGCTAAGATATACATCACCCCTATGTGGGGTGGAATGCAGGGTGTGAGAGGGAGTTAGGGTGCAGGAGGGGGTTCTGACCTGGGGCAGGAGGTTCGGGGTGTGGGCTCCGTCCAGGCGGTGCTTACCTCAGATGGCTCCCAGTCAGCGGTGCAGCGTGGGTAAGGCAGGCTCCCTGCCCACCCTGGCTCCACACTGCTCCTCGAAGCAGCCATCATGTTCAGCCCCTAGGCGGAGGGGCTGCCAAGCAGATCTGCATGGTGCGCACTGCCCACCCACACAGGCGCCACTCCTGCAGCTCCCATTGGCCGCGGTTCCCAGCCAATGGGAACTGCGGAGCCGGTGCTCAGGGCAGGGGCAGCGTGTGGAGCTTCCCTGATCGCCTCTGCTGAAGGGCCACAGGGACATGCCGATCACTTCCGGGAGCCACGCAGAGCCATGGCAGGCAGGGAGCCTGCCTTAGCCCCGCTGCGCTGCCAACCGCACTTTTAATGGCCCGGTCAGCAGTGCTGATCGGAACCGCCAATGTCCCTTTTCAACTGGGTGTTCCGGTCGAAAACTGGATGCCTGGCAACCCTAGGTTGGGGGGTGGAGAAGGAGACACACACCAGTCTTCTCTCCCACACTTAGTTACTGTAACAAATGTAGTAAAACTGTCAAGGTTTTGGGACATAAACCGTGGATGAGATTTCTCTCACCAGCCCTGTTAGCAACTACACATTGCAAAGGCTATCCCCATTCCACTGGAACACAATGTGTGAGGGGGAAGAAGCACTGAGGAACTGCATAGCAACAAGGTGGCCTAGTGCACGGTTTCCCAAAATTGGGAATGTTTCAAAGGGTTGGTCGCATGGCAGCTTCTGTGGCTCCTGTCCCACAGGGCTGGTTGGGCTCACCTCCCTCTCCAGGCATAAAACCTCTGGGGTCGCAGTGTCACTCAGGTTTGGTCCAGCTGTCATGATGACGAGAGCCTCAATAGGCCAAATTTGAGTGAGTTGCATTGAAACCCCATGAGACAGGTCAGAACTCCACTCACAAATTTGGTCCAGTCAGGGGGGCAGGGCCAAACCTGAGCAGCGCTGCAACCCCGGAGGTTGCAATGCTGGGAGTGAAGAGCCAAGCCCAGCCAGCCACAGCACAGGAGCTACCACCCACCAGGGGCCAGGACCCAACTGAGACCACCCCAGGGCTTCCACCCCAGACTATTTACTGGGACGTGGCAGGACATAAACATTTACAAATAGGTTCTGAGCCCAAAAAGGTTGAGAACCACTGGCTTAGTGGAAACTTTCCTTCTCCACGGTATTTAGACTGTTCCTAGCTTTGCCACTGGCCTGCTGGGTGACCCTGGCAAATCAGTTTTCCACCTGTAGAATGGGGATAATGACGTAAAGTTGTCTGAGAGCTACTGATGAATTGCACAATATAAAAGCTAGGTCTTTTAATTATTACCTTGCCACAGTAGCATATCAACTGCAAACCTAGGTGAGAACTACACCTGTCTAAATGACCACTAACTCCTACTAACAAACATTTCTCTTTCTGTTTAAAAATCTAGGAAATTAAATGGGGAAAAAACATTGCCCCAGAGTGCAGGTTGCCCAGTGATAGCTCGTTCCCTTCCAGCATGTTGAGTTCAGCAAAACTCAGACTTGAGAAAAACAGGAACTAGAGTTCAGGTAAACACCCGGACAACCGTATCTTCGCCCTCATTGAGTGATGCCCCAATAGAACCATAACACACACATTTGCGCTGTCTTTTTACTGTACTGGACAGGTGCTACCTGCCCCTGCCCTATGCTCCAACACGGAGCTTACTCCCCTGACCTAATACGATACTTGAAAAATTGAATAACCACTCCATACCCTTCTACAACCCCTTCACACCTGCACACAGGAGACCACCAAACCTGTACTTTCCCATACCCATCATTAAATCCACCAATAGCTCTCACATCCCACCTCACTACCGATGATACCCATGGCAAGAAGACCCCAGTGTCCTGCTACTGACATGACTGATGCAATTCTGTGCTGAAATGATGCTGAAGGGACCCTCAAAGTACACGCGTGCACCTCTTCCTTTGATCACACCCTGGGGGACTCAGACCCAGACCTCCTCATATCACAATTACAGCTCCTCCAAGCTGCTCCAGCATATTCCTCTACCATTCAATACGGCTCCAACTAGCACAGTGAATGCAGCTGGAGCGCATGCAGACAGTGGCAGATTTAGAATTAGTGGGGTCGTGTGCTCAGCTCCAATTTTGGGGTCCCTCCTTGGGATCCAGCCAAGAAAAAGAACATTCTTTCTTATCTCCCCCCCCCAACCATTTTTCATTCTTTTTTTCTTCATCCTCCTCCTATAAGTAATAGGAGGTAAATGAAAATAAAGTGAGGTACCTTGAGTGTTATGGTAGTCTAACTTATTTTTCCACAGACTACTTGAAAATCGCTGAGGGTCTCAGCGGACCACTTAATGACTTTTCCAAATATTTCCCCATGTTATTTCCCCACCACCTCCCCCCACTGTTCCTCAGACTTTCTTGTCAACTGCTGGAAAAGGCCCACCTTAATTATCACTACAAAAGGTTTTCTTCCTCCCGCCTCCTCCCTCCCTCCCCCCCCCCCGCTCTCCTGCTGGTAATAGCTCGTCTTAAGTGATCACTCTCTTTACAGTGTGTATGGTAACACCCATTGTTTCATGTTCTCTGTGTATATAAATCTCCCCACTGTATTTTCCACTGAATGCATCTGATGAAGTGAGCTGTAGCTCACGGAAGCTTATGCTCAAATAAATTTTGAGCCCTGCCCCAATTCCACCCCCTTCCCCAAGGCCCTGCCCCTGCCTCTTCTTCGCCTCCTTCCCCAAGTGCGCTGCGGCCCCGCTCCTCCCCCTCCCTCCTGGAGCGACCTGAGCACCGGCAAACAGCTGTTTGGCGGCGGGGGAAGTGCGGGGAGGGGCGCGAACGTGGCACACTCAGGGGAGGAGGCAGGGGAGGGGAGATCTTGGCTGCCGGTGGGTGTGGAGCATGCAGCAGGAGCCCTAGGAGCCGGCAGGATCAATATTCTGTCCCTGCAGCTGCCCAGCCCTGAGGCCCCCGTCGTTGTGAGGCCTGTGCCAGGGCAACCTGTGTTTTACTGTAAATCCACCTCTACACACAGATAATTTCCAGTGGCTATTGCCAGCTCCCAGGAGGCAGAAGTAAAGTGGTGTGGGTATTTACCTGAACTCTATATTTTGTGGTTTCCAGAAGTTTGAGTTTTGCTGAACTCTATGTTCTGGAATGGCATGAGCTATTGCCAGGCCACCATCTGTGTTAATGAACTTTTTTGCCATTTAATTATTAGTTTAGGATTAAAAGCACAACTTTGCAAGCATGAACAACTGGGTGTATATTTCTAACTTGGGGAAAAAATCTGCAGAATTGAATACAAAATGGTAACTTCTCTATAGTTTTTATGAATCAACTTATAAAATCTAATAGAGCATTATAGCTCTGCAGCAAAATTCTATAAAGCAGTTTAAAAAAGCCTATAGAAAGGAGCTCATTCTCTGTTCAGTAATGCAGTATTTTAGAATAATTCCAGTGGAGCCCTACTGCATTACTGCAGAACTTTTCCCCAAATGGTTGTGCTCTTTAGCCTGCAAGCAAATGCATTCTGTGCATTGTACTCATTTGTACCAACCTCTGCGAGCATCTATCAACTGTGCGTACAGATAGATATGCTCAAAATAAGGGGGCAAGTGTTTTTATCCATAAAGCTTCAAGTGCACAAATGGAGCTGAGATGGGGCCACTTGGAAAATTTCACTCTTATTGTTTTTTCTTGAGAGCTTCTGCAGATGCTAGTGGGGCCTCTGGAGAAGAGCTGGGACAAGTATTTTGGCCTGTCTCATCTCACTCGGAGCCCTGGGAGGTCTTGTTGTCTTACAAAGACTAAAGGAACTCAATCTATTTAGTTTATGGAAGGGAAGAGTAAGAGGTGGTTTAATCACGGCCGAAAGTGCCTACAGAGGAAGAAGGGATCTGATGCTAAGAGTGCTCTGTAATCTAGCAGGCAAAAGCATCACAAGAGCCAGTGGCTAGAAGTTGAAGTCAGGAAAGTCCAAACTGGAAATGAGGCACAACACTTTAAGTGATAGGTAATTGGAACAGATTCTCAAGGGCTGTGGTAGATTCTCCATCACTTAGTCTGAATGTCTATCCAAAAGATGTGGTCAGATTCAGATCCCTGGGGTGGGTCTTGATGAAGGAATCACTGGGTGAAATTCTCTGGCCTGTGTTACACTGCAGGTCAGACTAGATGATCCAATGATCCCTTCTACCCTCCAAATCTGTGAAACAAAGACACCTACCCTTGGGCTTTTCATCGGGGCTCCTCCTCTTCCTCTGTCGCCTCCTCCTCACTTTACAGGTCAGCAAGCCACAGAGTGCAGCCAGGACCAGGACTAGCCCCACTAAAGCAGGGATCCCAAAGATCAAACCTGGGCCAGATGCTGGTGCTTGGGTTGAAGTGGGGGCTATGCTGTTGTGGCATGCTGTGGAGAGAATTAAAGCAAGATAGGCAGTGGTCAGCCCGAGGGGAGCTACTGTGCAGGCTTCAGGACAGCAATCCTGGATGGTCTCAGGGGCTGGGGAATTAAAACACAGCAGATAATTCCAAAATTTTCATCAAATGTGGGCAAATTCCCTTATCAATTGTAATTCCCAATATCTGCCCATTCTGACCCCCTTACACAGGGAAGTAATAGTCCAAGTCCCCCACCTTCTCTCTCCTAAACGATTCTTATTTCACCCAGAGTGCGTATGGGGCACCTCTCATATTGTCTGTCTTTTCCATCACTGGGGTGGGTTGAAATCTCTCTCTCTCTCCCTAGCTGTTGGGGTCATATTCACCTTTCTGTCTCTCCCTCCTCTCCTTCCCTGGCTGCCGGTGACCGTCCCATTCCTGTTTTTCTTTTCCCCCACACCGCTTGGGATGAAGCTCCCCTGCCTTCCTGAACCAGTCCCCACCTTCTCTCTCTCATTCCTTCAATCCCTGAAATCTTTCCCTCCAAGAGGGGGCCGATCCCCAATGGGGGCCTGATCCTTTCCAGGGAACCCAGAGGCTGCCGCTCTCCTCTTACTTGTGTCCTCCTCGGCGTGTCCAGGCAGTTCTGTGCACCTCACACATCCCTTGGTCAAGGGGTCGAAGCACTGGGGAGGGGAGCAGGCAGCATCTGGGTGTCTGTCTGAGCTTCCTCGCATCATGTCCGAGTCAGATTCAAAATTCCTTTATTGCCCGGAGACTTAGATGAATGCCACCCAAGTGTGAATTCACAGAGCCCTGGGGCCTCTGTCAGAGGGAGATACAGTCTGTCAAGCAGTGTCTGTCCCTTGGGGGCTCCAGCTCTCTGCACTTCCCCCAGGGCGGCCCTTTATCAGGGGAGGAGGAGAGGAAATGTGCTGAAGGCGTCAGCCAAGCCTGCCCACGCAACACCCCCGCTCAACCCATCTCCCTCCCCCAACCTGCCCATTTAACAGCTCCATAGCCCATAGGAGCCACCACATCAGCGCTGACTAGTTGTCCTTCTAGTCCAATAACCTGCCTCCTGCCACACCAGAGCCAACCACTAGTTGATAATCCAGTCTCTCCTCCAGGGAGGAGCATTGCTTGTAGAAGGAATCCAAGCAAGTGAAAGCCACAACTCAAACTCTTTCTCAGTCACTGCCCACTAGTCCCATCCCTCTTGTCTTTTCACTTCCCTTTTCACTCACTACATCTCATCTCTCTCACCACCACTTTGGTTTTGGTTTGGAGGCCTCAGCTGCGCCCTGCTTTGCGGCCTTCGCAGTTTCTGCCATACACCCTTCTTTATCTCACTTTGAAGGGATTCCCTTTCCAACCCAGGGCTGGTGTTTGCCTCATTACGGTAAGAGAGAGCCCATTTGGAGATCGGAGCTGTGGTTCCTGGGTTTATGACTCCACTTCTCAGCACAAGTATCAGTAAAACTAGAACTCTCCACATGGGCCTGTACTTAATGAACACCCTCCCCGCCTCTGTAGTTCCGAGCTGCAGATATGTCTGAACATGGTGGAATATTACTCAGCATCACATGTGTTGTATTTGCTCATGTTACACAAATTATTTACTTTGCTTCCTTTTTGCAGCTAATCTGCCTATGCATTTCTACGGCACTTTTCTCCATGGAATCAGAGCACCTCCATGTCTGTTATTTTGAACTTGCAGCTTCCCCTACTATTTCTATCTTGGTCTTCTCTCCACAGCTCTGCCAATGCACCTGAATCCAAACCTGCAGCACCCTCTGCTCTTCCAGTTCTTGACTTCTCTTGAGCAGCAATATCCAAACATGCCAAACTGGATTTGTGATGTAAACAACTGCTGGCTAAAATGAGTCTGAGACCTTCAAAACTCATGTCACTTGTGACCTATGTCATAGAGGAACCCATGTCTGGTCCAAAGCCCAGTGAAATTAATGAAAAGACTCCTACTGACTTAAGTGTGCTTTGGTTCATGCACTTAACACATTAACTCTTTTGTGTCATCAACAGCTCTTCCCTTCTTCTGCAACCAAAGCAACTGCAGGATGGATGGTTGTTTCACAGCAAGAGCTGTTATTCCATTTGTTATTTGGAGAATCCAAGACCGTGGAGATGGAAGAAACCAGTGATGTCCCATCTTGTCTACTACCCGCAACCCTCCCTTGCTTCTTCCCTGCAGCATATTCTTCATTGTTTTGTTCAGTCCTGTTTTAAATTACCCCAAGGTTGGGATTTCTCCACTTTCTTTGGGGGACTCTAGTAGTTGAATGGATCTTAAATATTTCATGACATCCACTCTAGATTTCCCTTTGATCAGTTTCATCCACTTATTCCCAGCCTTACCCCTCACACCCACTCTAAATAAAGCTCCATAATTAATAGGAAAGAGAACATTTCTTCTCCAAATACACACTTGGGGTTGGTTCAATTGGAAAGGAAACAGATGAGACTCCTCTGCAGGGACCCAGGATATCTGTCAGCGATTCTTGCCTGATTACTCCTGTCCTACAGCAGATTGCTTGGGTGTGAGAATCTTCTTATCTTTCCCCTCCTGTCACTTCTCACCGCTTCACATGTATTCCTGCTGGACTGCAGGACCATCCTGCAAACAAGAAAGCTGAGTGCAAGTACCTTTCAAACAGCAGAAAGCATTGTGGGAATGCTCTCTCCATGAGGCAGCACAAAGGAACAGGGTGGATGAATGGAAAGAGGACTCTTACAAAATCCATAGAGATGGTTTGAAAATAAATCATGCTGTACACATTTTTACAGTGTTGAGATATTAAAAAAAAAACAGGCATTTTTCAACCCATCCCCAAGTATTGTCAATCTTCAGCATTCAAAAATCATGAGTGGCACTTCCCAAAATTGTGAGATCGTCTCAAAAATAATATATATAGGGTTCTTTTTCTTTGCCTTCTGGCTTTTGAGTCTTCCAGGTTCACTTGGTTCATGTTTTCAAGCTTTTAGCCACAATCATGAGGGCTAGAAATGTACTTTTGTCTTTCAGTGAAAACTGGGATTATCTTGTAATCGCTTAACTTCAGGAACTGCAGCTTTAGCAAAAACACCAAACATCATGTGACTCGCAACAAAATTGCAAGAGTTGATCCTATTAGGTTAGTAAAAATCCTTTCCAAAGTCCGAAGCCTGTCAAGTCCAGCTCCTATGGAACGTAATTTAGCATTGCAGCAGAGACCTGAGTGAAAAAGACTCTCCCTGCCCTCCCGACCCCCGAATGCTCTCTGCTTCATTAATGTATGTTAGCAGCCCCAAGAGTGAGATGCACTTCTCCTGTGTGTGAATAGGGTATTCCATTTTTTTTTTTGTAATTGACCCAGGGCAGGTGACTGGGACTAGGAAATAAAGACCATGTGGCACTTTGTGTGTCATGCCCTCATTACACATAGAGACAAGATGTTCAGGCCTGAAACTTCAACTGAGAGCATGGCGCAGCATTTCAAAGAGCCAGGGCACATATCCCATTGATATGATGGCTTCAACTGACAGGTGATTAACCTCTGCTAGGCCTCTTTAATAAACATCTCTGTAGCCAACAGCAGTCATTCAGCCCCTGTAAAATGCTGTTTGCAAAACATTGAGTCTGAAAAGCTTTCGCTAAATAGGAGTTCTCTCTGGTACAGTCGCAGTGTCACTATATAGACACATACACTCATTCCAGTCCTGTTTCCAGCTCTCTGCTGAGTGTGTTGAATGCAGGAATCATGACAATGCTCATGCCCAGTGCGATTCCACCTCTGCAGACATCCTTCGTCATCGGGCTTCTGTGGCACCCACTAGTTTGGGGTGGTGTGATGAGTCAGAGGAGTAGGCTGCTTACACCCATATAATGATCAGCTACAATGCTCTTCAGAAAATCTTTCTCTGGAAATATGTGTCACCAGGCAAATGGCTGCTTTGCTCACATTAATTTCACCTGCTATTGTCTTTTTCCAAGAGGGACATTCACTCTATTTCCCATTGGCCTTCTTTACTTTCCCTGACCCAGTTCTTTTGTGTTCTCACTACTCCAGTCATCTCAATGACCCTAGTCTCCTGTTTCCATCTCTCCTCCCCCCACACCCGCCACACACCATCTCCCTCTGGCCATCTTACCCCTCCCTTTTATCCTTCTTCTTTCCACATCTCGCTCTTTCTTCTCTCTTCTGTCTTGTTGCCCCTTTACTTAGGGTAGGAGGAAGGATTCTTAGGTCCTATTCTTATTTCTCCCATGAACTAAGTACGTGACCGTGGGCAACTCACTCATGGCCAAATTTTCAGATGGGGGGGCGTCTAAATAAAGCCAGTTAAGTCCATATTTTAACAGCTAGGGCTGGATTTTCAATACAGTTCAGCACCCAACAGCTCTCATTTGGGCACCTTAACAAAAACCAAACAAACAAAAAATGGAGATGCTAATCCTTAGCCAACAGCACAGGATGTGACGCTTAATGCATTTATGTTTGTAAAGTGTGCTGTCCACATACTGTGTTGAAAGCTGCCGCTGCCTAAATGCACATTGTTAATGATCAATAATTCTACCCTTTTCTGTCACTCTACCCAATTTCTCTCTCTCGCTCATCTTTTGAAGTCCTGTTCTGTCACTTTCAGTCTCTATCTGATTTCTCTTGCCACCCTGCCTTAAGCCCTATTATCTGCATTTCTTCTGTGGGGCAGTTAGTGAGCTTTGGGTTCCCACTGAAGTTCACTCACTCATCAAAAAGCCCCATTGTCTTCCACGGAACTTTACTCATATGACTAATGACTTACCCAGGTGAACCAGGGGTCCACAGTACAGACCTGTATGTCAGGCCCTTTCCCCTTTGTCTCATGCATCTTTCTCTGTCTCTTTACTCTCGATGAACAATTAATCCATTTGGATCAGCATGAGTTAAACCCAGCTCAGCAAGTGGTTAATGGCTGTGAAAGGTTTGCAACTAAAAGTGCTACATGACAGGCAAATATCGATAATAACTCCCATGAATAATTAAATAGCAGAAAGTTGACTCACTGGCTAAGGAAATTCGCATTTCTCATCTTGTTTGTGAAGAGATGGAAGCCTAGGAGCTTTGGAATCTAGTTAACCAAGTAGTTTTTATTAAAGAAATAAAACAGGAAAAGTATAAAAACAGCAATTAAAAGTACGGTTTAGTTCTGGAGCTGGGAAAATCCCTCAAAATAACTTCCACTAACATTCACTTGAATGCATCAAAAACTGAATCTGCATCGGCTGAGTTTGCACCCTATTGTGTCTGGTCCCCACAAATATCTTAGCAAAGGACTCTACTGGTGGAAATAATCATGGAAAGAGGGAATTAAGGACCTGCTCCTGCAAACACTTACACATACAAATAATTTGACTCACACAAGTAGTTCCAGTTATACCAATGGGTAGGTAAAGTGACTCATTTGCACGTTTACAGGATTGGGCCTCTATATGTCAGAGAATATCCATTAAAAGTTAATGCTGAGCTTATCTACATGACTATTTGCACAGGAAACCTGATTCTATGGGCTTGTCTAGATTAGAAAAGTTGCACTGGTGTAACTAAATTGATTTAAAAGTGGCTGAGATCAAGTGGGGCAAGTTCCTAATGTAGATGCACTTAAACTGGATTAAACTTCACTTAAAACTATCATTTAACCAGTTTAACCTCACTTAAGTGCACTGATAGTAGGGTTCAAACCCCTGCTTAAAGCCCCCGTGGGTTCAAACCCCCGTGGCTTAAAGTGAGGCTTAAATCCATTTGGGTGCATTGGAATGAGATCACTTTTAAAACAATTTAGTTACATCTATGCAACTTTTGTAATGAGCGCCAGGCCTTAGAGTTACGCTCATCAATAGTCTGACTCAAAGGCTGTGGTAATCAATAGGAGTCTTTCCATTGACTCAATGGGCTCTGGAGAAGGCCCCAAAGCAGGGAACAGAAACAATTCTACGTCACGTAGAAGTCAAATCAAAACTAACCAACCCTGTTTGAATTTTGCATATTAATCACTTGTAACAAACTGTTCCTGGAAGAGCTGCAGACTAAAGATTATTCACAGGAATGCTTTGGTGAATATTTTTGAATAATGAGTATATCGGAGAGAACAGCAAGGTGCTTGCGGACAATTCCCAAACAGAAAAAGAGGCTACGTTGGTTAAATAAATTATTTGCTGCAGTTATTCACTCAGCTCTGTGCAGTCCATCTCCCCCCATCCCCCTCCATTAGCATATCTGCAGCACAAGAACAATCTGGCCACCATTCAGCAAAGCACTTCAGCACACGCTTCTCAGTCCCATCGGAGACTTGGAGACTACTCCCAGGCTTAAAGTTAGCCACCCTGCTGACCTGGGGCCTGTATTGGTGATCGAATGACAAATCAGTGCTTCCGTGACAGCTGTAAAGTTAGAGTGCAACTAAATAGAAATAACGATAAGATGAACCTGCGAATGCTGGCATACTAAATGTATTCCAAAATCAGCAGGCAATGTGTTGCTGCGGTTGTTACGTTAACTGATTCACTCTCTTAGTTAGCGTGGCACATCATGGTACGCTGCAACCTGACAGCAAATCAGGAATGGACAGTTATGACAAACACACAAGGACATCCCCCTCCCTATACACTGGGAAGATCTAGCTGGGCAAACGCTCATAGTATTTTATCTCCCACTCACACAGACCCAGAGGGGTCTGACCTTTTTATTTCCTACCATTTGGCAACACCCATCGAGCTTGTTATGCCAATAAAATATTTTGAATTTGAATTTGACTACAGGCTGCCAGGGATCAGATTACAGCCCAAGTCAGCCCCAGGAGCTTCAGCAGGGACTGTCATATTTCAAAGGGGACATATGTGCGTGTTTGTGTATCAGCTCACTTACATACCTGTTTTTGTTGATTGATAAGTAAATAAATGAACATCCTCAAATCTGAGTGATCATCTCTAGTATTGGCTGAAATTGGCACTACAGTTGTCTCTCTATGGGCAAGGAACTAGTCGCTGCATTTTGGGAAGACTTCGGCTGAAAGTTTAACCTTTCCCTCTTCTTTTGATGGGTACAGTGAGACTGGGAACACTAGGTTCAATTTGATTTAGTTGTTTGTATCATCTCTCTGCTTAATGATACAGACAAAGGCTTCTTTGGATCCTAGTGGCATAGGATGGCCTGGATCATGAATAGACAGAAATCCAGCAAACTCTTGTGTGCACACATGGTCTCATCTTGGCCCCTGAGGCCAAGTCAAGCTTAGACTTGGGCCAAGCTTAGCTAGGGTCTGCCCTTGTAAAGTGCTAAGCACCCTCAACTGTTATTAACTTTGGTGGGGTTACACGGTAGGAGCAGACTTTGTAACATTCCACTAAAATGAATTATCTGAAACATTTGGTGGCCAGATTCTGATTACAATCACACTGGTGTGCATCTGGAATAATTCCATTGGCTTCACTAGAGTCACTTAGGTTTTACGCTGGTTACAACTGAGATCTGAAGCTGGCCCTATGTTTGGCCACGATTTCAAATGTCTGTCTGTTCTCTTTTGTCCAGCATCATGGTACATGGCCTTAGTGGTTAACATGGAGAGCTTATTCAGTTGTCAGGAAAACAATAAGGTAGAGGAATTAGGTGGGGAAAAGAGAGATGGAGGAGTGTGCGACAGTGAGGAGAAAGAGAAGAGAGTTAGGGAGATGGAAAGGGGATGATGTGCGGGAGGCCCTGCAGGTGACCATGAACCATACAAATTCCTCCTCCCCACAAGAAATTTTCTGCCCTACTGGGTGAACGCCATTCAATTACCCAAAGATGCTTTCAAAAAGATACCCCCTTCCTACAGCACACAAAGGCCAGATCCTCAGCAGGCGTCAATCAGCATCGCTCCTTCGATTTCTGAGCCTTAGGGATCGTAATGGCTCAAGGCAGAACAAGGACTTAGCAAGGAAAAGAAGGGATGCCAAGTGAAAGTACACTCTTTTGATGCTGTACCTGGGCGTGCCTCTATGTCAGGAAGGTAGGGGCAAGAAGGTCTTACCTCCCTAATCCCACCTTCCTTTCCATACAGAGCAGGGAGGCCAGTCCCTCTTTGAAGTCTAGAACTAAGGAAGTCCTTGGTTCTTTCCAGCAGCTCAAGAGAATATCAGTTTTCATATGGAATGTTGGCTATTAAAACAAAAGTCCAAATTCTGCTTTCAGATAAAGTCAAGGAGGTTGACAGGTGTGAGAGTAGAATTTAGCCTGAAATTTTTAACACACAGCAATATGTGGTTGTCATCATTTAGCCCAATGCATTGCCCAGCTGCAGGAGTGGTGGGGTAGGTCAGAGATGCTGTGAGGAGGGTGCAAACATCTGGCCACTTTCCAGCACATCTTTCGGTTTGGCCCCTTCCCCACTCCTCTCATTCCCCTGATGGTTTGGATGGGGATTGTTCCCCACTGCACATACTCTGTGCTGGTTTGCATGGTTGTCTAACACCTTCTTACCTCCTCTCAGGGGTTCTGTAAGGGGCACCTCCCCCTACCCCGGTTTGGGACAGTCACAAGGACACAGACAGGACCAGATAACCATGATTCTCAGGCCTCTGGAAAGAATTTGAGGCACCTTTCTGAGGGTGACTGATTAATTGCGCATTTAGTCTGATAATACCTTAAAGCAGAAATTTCCCTACTCCTCCCCCTCCCCCCGAAGCTCTCCCATCCTCCCTCTTGCCCCTCCCCAGTGGCCAGCTAGTCTCAGTGTTGCTAATTTAGTCATTTTCCAACTAGATCTAGTGGTCTGGAAAATATTCTAGTTGGAGAAAACTGTCATTTAGTTGTCAGTTGGAAATTTGAATTGAAATTGAAACATTAATACACACTTTAAAAGCATATATATGATAAAATACTTGTACCTAAAAAAGCAAAATAGATTTGAAAAGTGTGAACAAAGACTAACTTCCTCACACAGCTGTGCTTGTTATGACACTGTCGACACATTTGTTTCGGCCATGTTGGCTGACCTAATAATTTCAAATGATTTATAAACACCAATAAATCATAGAAATTGAAATGCTTGATGTTTATTGGTGTTTTATGATGTTTGAAATATGGAGCAGAGAGTTAGCGCCGAATTGCCTTGCCGACGAAAACATACAGCCCATCTTTGCCCTCACGGTCTCACCCCTCAGCCTTTACACCCCTGTAAATACGAACAAATGTCAATTTCTGGGAAAACACTGCTTTAAGGCACCATCTAATTAGGATGGTTTTAACCCCTTGCTCTCTGGTAGCAGGGCAATTCAGTGCCCCTCCCCCTTGCTCTCTCTGCATCATTTCCTTTGTGAATCAGGCTGGGGTTTCCTCCACTTTTTTGCATTTCTCCTATTTTGATTATTTGGCAATTCCACTTCAATCAATATTCGCTCAATTTAAACCTAATTAGTATTAAAATCAGCCTTAATTGTTACTCACATCCTCATGGTAATGTAAAACTGGATACATTTCAACTCTCTCATTGGGTGCAATGAACACTACAGCTGGCTTAAATGACTTCCTCCTTACCTGATTGAATCAGCAGCCACTCAAAAGAAACCCATACAGATTTCAGATGAGGGAATAACAGTTATGCACTGAATGTCCTAACAAGCAAGGGGGACTCAGCACAGAACAGATGGTAAATGTACCAGTTGTATCATAGCGCCATCACTGTGTATCAGCCCCACATAATGGATGGATAAAGCTTGGCAAATACCAGGTCCCGGCTCCAATGCATGTACAGCATGAAAGCATGCGCAGGTTGAGTACAGTACAATTCAATACAGAACATAGACAGGAGGCCCAATTACAGATTCAAGGATTTCAAGGCCAGGAGGGACCATGATCTTCATCTAGTCTGGCAGTTCTTAAACTGTAGGTCAGGACCCCAAAGTGGGTCGCAATCCCATTTTAATGGGGTTGCCAGGGCTGACTTAGATTTGCTGGGGCCCGGAGCTGAAGCCAAAGCCAAAGCCCCATCGCCCAAAGCAAAAGCCCGAGAGCTTCAGCTCTGGGCGGCAGGGCTCAGGTTACATGCCCTCTACCTGGGACTGAAGCCCTTGGGCTTCAACTTTGGCCCCCCTGCCCAGGGTGGTGGGGCTTGGGCTTTGGCAGGGCTTAGGCGGGCTCAGGCTTCGGTCTCCCCTCCTGGGGGCAGGTAGTAATTGTTATTGTTAGAAGGGGGTCGTGGGGCAATGAAGTTTGAGAACCCCTGATGGAGTCTGACCTCCTGCATAACACAGGCCAGAGGATTTCACCCTGTGATTCCTGCAGTGGAGGGAATTATTCTTCCCGGCTATGTAGGTGAATATTATCAAGCCCTGTAGCTTGTGGCTGAACCAGATCATTATGCAGCAGCTGCACACAAACAACTCCTGTTAACTCTCCTCGGAGCAACTCATGTGAAGTGGCTTCGTGATCAGACCCAGAACAGTTCAGAGTGTTTGTTTCAGGTCCCTCAAAGTCATGCCACTCCACTGGAACGTCCACCCCATGTAGCTTGCGGTGACCTCACAGCCACACTGAAGTCTCCCTGAAGCAGAGTGGGCCTGTGGGGAGGAAAATGGGTGGGAGGATGAATTTGCCTTGTGGAGCCTAACAAGAGCAGGGAAGGGCAGAAATCAGCACATTCCAGAAACTATTGGATATGTAAGTATTCCCTCTCTACCCTGTCACTGCCCTGCCCCATCCTATCCCCCTCCCCCAGCCCCACACATACACCGCAGTCTTGTTTGCTCTCAGCACAGCAACAAGTTGATGAAGGGGCACTACTGAGAAAGGGGCCCTGGTACTGCTGAGAACTGGTGGGTGGAGAGACTGGATAGAGAGAAGAATTGTTTAAGGTGGCTGCACCAGGTATAACTAGGGAACAACTGGATGAAAATGAGCAAAGGGTAAATATGGCATAAAAATATACCCTGCATGATGAGAAAGAATGGGCCGTGGAATCGTCTCCTAATGTAACCCGGTTTCTGCCAACTGTTAGAGTGGTTTAAAACTAGATTGGACAAAGCCCTGGAGAGCAGAGTGTAGAGAACAACTGCATCAGCCCGAGGTATGCCTGCATGGTGAACAAGATGGGAAACACTGCACTGTACCAGTCTTTTATCTCTCTCATTCTTTTGATTCTATGCCACGCTGCATAACAACGCATGATAATTAGTCACCTCTCTCCCAGGGGTGTTGTGAAAATTAATTAGTTGCTGTCTGCACAGTGCTTTGAAGATGAGAAGTGCTATCTGCTGTAAGAGCTATGGGTTGTTCATACAGGATGAAGGCTGAGTTGAACACTGTTCTGGTTTGGGCTTTGCCTGCCAACTTTTGACAGCTATAAATAAGGAGATTGGAGGAGAAAAATAAATACAAACGTTTTAACTTACTTGAAACACACCGGAACAGAGAAGCTTCTAGGGAGGGGCAGAGTGGAGAAATGTTCAATGTTGACAGAAAAAAATAGGGACAGTGGCTCCAGTTTATGTATTTTAAATGTTCATGATTGTCCATTTGCATTGTCGTTTTTGCAGGAAAAGTGCATGCAGAGACACTGGTGCTTTATAGATCAAGGAGATCAGAGATGGGTGAGCACCAGGTACCTGGATCCAGGCTTACGACTTCCCACTTGCACCTCTCTCTATATAAATGGACCAAACCCAAACAGCCCAAATGTGAAGGAAGTTTGGCTTTAGAACTGGATTCCAGCCCTGCCTGTTGCAGCCCACTCATTACAAAGACAGGACGTTTGGGTTCAGAGGTGTGGGGGGTGATGCCCATCTCTATGTAAAACTGCCCCGGCAATAAAAAATATGCAGAGCACAGACAGCCCTGCTGCCACAGTGTGTTAGGAAAGGAGATGGACTTTAATAGCAGATTTCAGAGTAGCAGCCGTGTTAGTCTGTATTCGCAAAAAGAAAAGGAGTACTTGTGACACCTTAGAGACTAACAAATTTATTAGAGCATAAACTTTTGTGAGCTACAGCTCATGCATCCGATGAAGTGAGCTGTAGCTCACGAAAGCTTATGCTCTAATAAATTTGTTAGTCTCTAAGGTGCCACAAGTACTCCTTTTCTTTTTAATAGCAGAGTTTGCTTTGGTCATCATCTCTGTGTTTGTCCTCTTCCCTCTACCCTTCAGCTCCTCTTCCTGTGCTGTCTGGAGCCCCCGAGAGCTCTTTCAGCAGAACACAGCTGCACCTGTGCTCAGAGGGAACAGCAGCCTGTGGGTATGTAAAATAAGGTCTCTCTCTCTCTTTCACACACTGCTGCCTTCACTGAGCCATGAAAGGATGTGTGAAGGACACAAGGGGAGGGCAGTCACAGCTGTCAATTACTATCATACCATTACAATGAGTGATGTTCTGTACAGCAAGGAGCCCCTTCTTTAAGCCCTCCAGTTACACAGAACTGGAGAACAGAATAGTACCTACAGCTCCTCCTTCCTCCAGAAGGATTCCAGTGGATTTTAGGGACTCTAATAGGGGAGGCAATAGGGCGTAGTAGCTGGTACTGCACTAGGAGACAGGAAGTCTGGGTTCTATTCCCACTGGCACTGGAACACTTTTAATAGTGGGGGTGCTGAAAGCCAGTCCCCTTACTCCTGACCCCACATGTGGGGCTGGGAGTGGAGCCTCACATAAAACCTGGGGTTGCTGCAGCACCCCCAGCACCCATCCTGGTTAGCATCTAAGCACTACAGCAATATAAATATTTAACAAAGAGAAATACCTATAGAGGTTTGCCCTAGAGCTGGGCAGAGAAAGGGAATCCTGAAAGTTGGTTTCATTCCGTTTCAGGAAAAACCCCAGACATTTCAAAATTCTCTGCGAGAGGGAGTGAAGCCTTGGCTCCAAGGCTGTCTGCATGATGGGGCTGTCACACAGCCTCAAAGCCCAGGGGTCTAGCAGCCTGCCAGGCGAGCTGGCAGAAAACCAGGCAGGTTTTGATCAGGCACCTGCCTAGGGTCTGTCAGAACTTCTGTGACCTCGCTCCGTCTTAGGCTATGTCTGCATGTACAGCACAGGCACTACCTGTGCAGCAACATCCCGCAGCGCAAGGCAGGCTGCAGGCACAGTTGTCACCACGGTGCGTAACTACATGCAGGGGTGAAAGGCTCTGGCAGGGGACAAGCAGCAGGGAGCTGCCAGCAGCAGGGAGCTGCCAGAGCCTTTCAGTGCAGCGGGGAAAGATTCCGGCAGTGGGAAACTACATTGCTAAAAACGGCAGTGTAGAAATGGAAGGCATGGCTTGGGGATGGAGAGAGCCGTGCAGGGGGTTGAGTCGTGTAAGGCGGAGATTTGCAAACTTTTTTTTGTTGACAGACCCCTTTTCAAATGCAATGTTAATCACAGAACCCCCACCACCACCACTCCCCTGGAGAAACGGATTAACAAAAGTATGCGTGTACGTCATATAAACATGTCCGGGAGGAGTGGGAAACTGCAGGGTGAATTAGCCAACAGACCGTAAACAGCACAGCTGGAATTTGGCTGGGACTAAGCCTCCTGTTTGTACAAAATCAAAATTGAATAGAGAAACCAGACAAAAGGAAAACAAGCATTTTCCTTTTCTCTAATCAGCATTGGAACTTTTGTTTTGTGTCTCTTCTGGCAGTGGAGACGTGCAGCCATTCAGTGCCCTCTAACACCAGACAGTACCATCGGTTCATCACCGACTCAACAGAAAGTGCACCGCCCACCATCTCACTAGCGTCACCACTGATTGCAACACTCAGGAAAGCAGCGACCAAAGCTTCACTCACAAACATCACAATAACATCCCTCAGCCCGTGTAGCCCTTGCACTGATTTTACCTAGCAAGCACCCTCTAGCTACACTACTTGGGGAGTTAGATTATTTGGTAACTACCCTTAGTAGGCTTCAAAAGATAAATATTGGCGATATTCTTTAACAGGAATCTGAACTCACATACTGTTCCCCAACCCCACACCAAATTGCAAAGGGTCTATATTTAACTCTCCACATCTGAACCCATCTCTATGATTCTGGTTCCAGGTCAATTCCAAACCCAGGAAAAGCCTGTTTTCTGGGTCTGGTTGAGAACGGCTTATACCAGTGGCGCTCATACGGGTTTGACTGGCATAACCACCCGTATAAGCACTCGTATATTGATATAACTGTGTCTACACTAGGAGGGGTTTGATGGCATAACTAAGTTGGTTTAAAAAAAATCACAACTCAACCAACAAAGCTATACTGGCAGAACTTTTGAGTGTAGATCAAGCCTTAGATGTTAGTAGATTCATCCTCACAGAATCTGAGGGAGGCAGGGAACGGAGGCACAGAGAAATGAAGGGCAAGATGGTGGAACATTGCACAAACAACTTATTTTCACTAAATTTCTACAATTTTTGCCAAATCTCTCATGAGAGTTCAACATGGTGGAGCCTAAATGTAGTCCTAGTTCAGCCTCCAACCCGTCCATAAGCCTCATCCAGATGTGAATGCCACCTCCATAACCCACCTCTAGTAAGCATTAAACTTGTGCTTTGAGTCTGGATCAAGATATTTTTGGCTGTCTGGCCCTGCTCCATGACAGGCCTTGCTGTCTCCTGTCTAAATCAACAGCCAGTCATTCCCAAAGGTCTTTACATAGTTGTGGTTGTCACTTTAGATGGAGTCCCAAGAACTTCTATTTGTAAAATGTAATGGACCTGAGAGCCAGTGTCACACTCTCAGGCATACTCCAGTTATCCTGCCAGTTATCTTACAGAAAGATCAGTTGATCAGGGCCATAGGTAAAAGGAGGACATCCTTTCTAAACCTCAGAGAAATATTTGCCACAGGAAGGGGGGGGGGGAAGAACAGTTGCTCTTGAAGGAGTAGAGATTCAACAACCTGTAAAAAGTCTCAGAGGAGCGGAGGACAAATGGGTTTCAACATTTTCTCTCTCCAAGGGCTGTGGTGAGGGAGGGCATACTGTACTAAAAATAAGTTGGGGTACACAGATTTGAGTCTGAGGGTAAAAAGGCAAGAATTGGTAACAGTCAAAAAGTGGGGGATAGTGAAGAGCACAATGAGGACTTTCATCCCAGAGAAAAATTTTAGACTATCATTAAGGGTATGATTCTCTCACAGAGGTCACAGATTTTGTGACTTTCTGGGACTTCCATGACTTCTGCAGCAGCCACAGCAGGGGCCCCCTAGGGGCCAGAGAAGTGGCCCCCAACAGCCCCACCCAGCAACACTCCCACTTAGTCCCCGCCCCAGGTATTTTTAGTAAAAGACAGGAACAGGTCCTGGGGAATAAACAAAAATTCACAGAAGTCCATGACCTGTCCCTGACTTTTACTAAAAATACCTGTGACAGAATCTTAACCTTAACCATCATAAAACACTTTCATAGTTTAAAAGATCTCACTAGGAGGAAGAGAAGTCCCAGGAAAGTAAGGATATTAAATACATGATAAGGGCAAAGTCATGCTTGTTGGGAAAAATAATCCCAACTATACATACAATGATGGGGTCTAAATAAGATGCCAGCAATCAAGGAAGATCTTGTAGTCATCATGGATAGTTCTCTGAAAACATTTACTCAATGCACAGCACTCAAAAAAGTTAAAAAGTTAGGAACCATTAGGAAAGGGATAGATAAGACAGAAAATATCATAATGCCACTATATAAATTCATGGTATGCCCACACTTTGAATAGCAGTTCTGGTCACCCCATCACAAAACAGAGTATTTTAGAATTGGAAAAGGTACAGAAAGGGGCAACAAGAACTATTAGGGGTATGGAACAGGTTAAAGACTAGGACTGTTCATCTTTTTTTAAAAAAATAGATGACTAAGGGGGAGTAGAATAGAAATCTAAAAAAATCATGTTTGGTGTGGAAAAAGTGTTATTTATCCCTTCACATAACACAAGAACCAGGGGTCACCCAATGAAATTAATAGGCAGCAGGTTTAAAACAAATAAAAGGAAGTACATCACACAATGCACAGTCAACCTGTGGAACTCGCTGTCATGGGATGTTATGAAGGCCAAAAGTATAACTGGCTTCAGAAAAGAATTAAGTAAGTTCATGGAAGATAAATCCATCAATAGCTCTCAGCCAGGATGGTCAGGACACCACCTTGTGCTTCAGGTGTCCCTAAGCCAGTGGTCTCCAAACAGGGGTGCACAAGATGATCCCAGAGGGTGCGCAGCAGCAAAAGCGCCAGCGGATACACTCCGCCAAGTTTTTTTCTTTGGCAGCAGCTCTGCACTTCCATGGCTGGTGTTCCCCTCCGGTGGCCCGCCTGTGGCGGGTCTTCCAGTCCTGTTTCGTGGGTTGTGCGCCTGCGGCAGGTCTTCTGCTCTTCATCCTGGGGGTGCGCGAGCCTAACAGTTTGGAGACCACTGCCCTAAGCGTCCAACTGCCAAAAGAGGAGATTGGACAACAGGGGCTGAATCACTTGAAATTGCCCTATTCATTCCTTCTGAAGCATTGGGCACTGGCCACTGTCAGAGACAGGATACTGAGGTAGCTGGACCACTGGTCTGACCCAGTACAGCCAGTCTTATGTTCTTAATTGACTCATCTGGTTTCTACTGTCTGAGTCACTTAAAAATAGACTGGACAACTGTCAGGAGAATATAGTATAAGGAACCACCCTGCAATGGCTAGTCCAGGGAACAAAAGAACCCAACTGGACTTCTTCCATTTCAACTACCCACCCCCAGGAGTTTGCACCTGTGCTTCAAGATCACATTGAAACTTCCGGCTCCTCCAAACTGTGTGCTTGTTTAATTCAGGAGACCTAAAGGGAAAGTAGGGCTGAGACAGCATACTCAAAATATACAGGAGGAAATATAACCTCATTTCCTTTTTGGCACCACAATAATGCCAATATGGACAAGGTCCTGGCTACTGCAATCACGATCCACAAAGCTAGCTGAAAATAGTTCACATTGATTGAGCTGTTGTGGGCTTTAAATTCTTGCTGTATGAGCATGAAAATCCACACCACGCTTTCCTCCTATGAGTTGCAGCCATTGCTTTTGGACACAGCAACACAGCTTAACATTTTAGCTCTTTTGTTTGAGCTGGCTACTGGAGACAACTCCATCTTCCTCCCCACTGTCAGGGTGGATATAGATGGGATTTGTGCACCCTCTGTGGGGTAGCTCAGGCTCTGCATTTTCCTAAGTCTTTCTGTGATGACTGCCAACATGCAACACCGATTGATACTGCATTGCCACTGTTACTTTTTCCTGCAAGCTAAGGGGAAAGCACAGCACTTAGGGCTGGGATTCTGAAGTCATTAGTTCAGTGTAAGCGATCACCCCCCACACCAGTTTAACTTAAGGGACTTCTTTAAAGAGGTTTTATTTTTTAATTACAGAAAAAATTTATTTCCTATTCAGTAAGAAAGTCTAAACCAGGTGTTCAGGAAGGCTGTTCGGCCCAGTTTATTAGGGGATTTATTCCAGTGAAGAGGTCTTAGCACCATCTTGTGGCTTGAAGTGGTAAATTGCAACACATCTCAAGTTAATACAACAGAAGTTAAACATGCTGGTAAGAACTCCTGCACCCAGTTTACACTGTTGATAGCATCAGTGCAGCTACACCACTGATGAAAAATACCTACTGTTTTCCGAGCACACCCCCACTATGCATCTGTGAATGTTACCAGATAACAGAGAGGGTCTGGACTAGTTTTTATATTATACATTTTATTAACTTAATATTCCAGCACATCGTATCAGATTCATGGTGTATTCCCAGTAAATTACTGCTATTTGTGTCTTGACAAGTATAGTCTAACTTTGGGGTTTATATGCACAGTGCAAGTTTATAGGCATATCCAATCTGTAAGAAAAACACGTTATGCAGCATATTTATAGACAGGTTAGCCACATTAAACCTTTCCACCTGTGAAGAAAGGGCAGAGATGGCCCAAGATCCAAGGAAGCTGGAGGAATGTAGATTAAGGGCCTGATTTTCAGAGGCACTCAGTAGTTCTGAAAGTTAGGCTCTTTGAAATCAAACTTTGTTAGAGAGGAACCATATTGTGGGTCTTTACTTTTAGAACTAATAATAAAATTCATTGAAGAGTGACTGCTGCACTTTTCTGTGCAATAGACATGTTCACCACTGCATTGAGCAAATCCATGCCCCCATTCACACACCTGGACTATCAATATTCCCCCACCTCCTCTGATGCTCTGGTATTCTCTCTGTCCTATGGAAACTTTTTGACTTGCAGTGGCACAGCACTGAATGCGACCGTCAGACATGTTAGTCAGGTGGGGAATTTACCTGCCAGGCAGTTTGCTGGGGCTGTATAACAAAAGATGACCATTCTTTCAAAAAGAAAGAAAGCCAAATTGCTGGGCTGTCTTCTTTAAGCCCCCCCTCCCTCTCTGCTTAGATATTTGGGGATTAGAAAGGCTGGGCCAATCTTTCTTTGCATATCCCCAACTGCTGTATGTATGGTGGTTGCTAAACTGGCTTCCTTCCTTCAAGAGGCTTTTTGGTAAGTGAAGTTTTTGCATTAGTGAGAAGTGTCCTATTTCAATCTGAATATTGCAAAACTCTTCCTAATGCTTTCCTATTTTCTCCCTGGTGAAATAGTCCATTGGTACTAAGCAGAGAGCAGGCAGCAGCTCTCCATAATTGCAATGCCTCTGAAGTACACCTACGTGCCACGATACACATGGACCTAAGGACAGTGGCATTCTCCCATTTCCTATACAGCTCTCAGAAGGCTACAGAGCTCTTGGTCACTAAAACTAGGTTCATTCAAACTGGGACCTAGGAGTAAAAGGAGATTCACTAGTATGGCTCCAGTGACCACCCACCAAAACAGGCACCAAGCCTTTCCTGTAAAGGTACCAAAAGCAAGCAGCAGCATGAGATGAGCTGGCCTCATTACAAATCAACAGAAAAAGCATCCCAACAAGATTCCCATTTCAGTCTATTTCTGCAGCTTGAAACAGCATCAAAGTGTGTGGACAGGAAGAATGGCAATGGATTTACATCAAGGTTACTCATCAATGGAGCTTTTCATCAGAGAACTGAAGAAGAGGGCAGAAACCCCTGGTACGTGACCAGCGCAGATCTGCAACATCCGGAGCAGCCGCTGAGCTGTTGCAACTCGGATTCCTTCAGCCTGGAAGCAGACGGAGGGAAAAACCCAAAAGTTATTTAAAACGAAAGGGACAAAAGAAAATCTAGCTGGTGCTGATGCACAGGAACGAACCAAAGTTAAGTGGGACCCAGAGCAACCAGACATGGAGGTTCCCAAACCTACTTGTCTAGGGCCAGTGGGAAGGAGGGGGCAGTCACAAAGATTTAAAGCCTCTTTGAAGTAGTAGTCTTCCCTCAGTCCTTCAAACTGAAACAGCTAATTACCCCCCCTCCCCAAAATACACATCAAACTGCAGGGATGAAGTATGTGCCCCTCTAGGAGTTGCTGTGCCTTACTCTGTAGAGCTTGGGAAACAGGAAGTGTTTTGGATATGCAGGCTGGAGGGCAATTGCATAACAGATGGGGATGGTAGCTCATGTTTCACAGCAAGGGGACAGAATGTTTCAGGGAACTGGTGTATTGGGGGCTGCATGTCTCAGAGGGGAAAGTCCATGTGGCAAAGAAATCAGCTAGTTACTATCAACCTTGTAGCTATCAAGATGTGGGCTTCTGATCACCCAGCTTATCCCTTTACATAAGAATGGCCATACTGGGTCAGATCATTGGTCCATCTAGCCCTGTATCCTGTCTTCTGACAGCAGCCAATGCCAGGTGCTTCACAAGGAATGAACAGAACAGCACAATTATCAGTGACCCATGCCCTGTCGTCCACTCCCAGCTTCTGTTAAGTAAAAGGCGAGAGACAACTCAGACCACGGGGCTACATCCCTGACCATCTTGGCTAATAACCATTGACGGACCTATCCTCCATGAACTTATCTAGTTCTTTTTTGAGCCCCATTATAAATTTTAGCCTTCACATCATCCCCTGGCAACGAGTTCCACAGGTTGTGTGGTGTGTGAATAAGTACTTCATTTTGTTTGTTTGTTTTAAACCTGCTGCCTAATAATTTCATTGGATGACCACTGGTTCTTGTGTTATGTGAAGGAGTACACACCACTCCCCTATTCACTTTCCTCCAATCCTTCATTGGTTTAGCTGGTCAACTCTATAGGGCAGGGATTGTGTTTTCCTGTGCTATTACAATCTAAATAGAGATTATTTAAATGAAAGCAAGAATAAGTTTCTAGAAGCGCACTGACTCCACTGTCTGCATTTTGAGTGGCTGTGAGGATTTGTCTTTGCAATCAAAATATACAAGCAGTATACACTGCTTTTAGATTTAACCACACACCTCATCATGATTTATTGCTGACATACCAGATATTGTTAGTGAGTAGGAGGATTTGCCGACCCCACATCTCCTGCATCCCCCCCCCACCTCCACCCCGTCACAAAATTAAGCATCCTTACATCCAGCTCACAGAATAGGACAGGGCTGCAGTAGAGGTTTCCCAGTTTCCGGACAGCATTCATTTCTACGCTGCAGTGATTCATCCTACCAACTTCACCAGAGAGAAAACAGGAAGGCATTAGGGAGAGTTTTGCGATATTCCACAGTCCATCCGCAGTGGAGAAGAGCACTGAGGAATGTTTAGTTCCACAAATGATCCAAATCTAGCATACAGCATAGTCCTCATAATAGCAAGGCTCATTCAGGCAGTAATGAGCAGGTCAAACAGAATGGCATTGAGACTACCATTAAGAAAAGTCCATGGGAAGACACTTTGCAGTTCCATACAAATCAGTCTTGCAATTCATATCCATGGGGGCAAGGGCAGAAAAGAGATGTCTGATTGGAGGAACTGAAGGGAAGGACCGAGTGAGGAAAGAAACATGTTCTGAGCTGTGAAAAGAGATGGGATTCAGCAACATTTAAAGAAAAGCTTCTGTGACAAGCTGTTGGCGTGTTTTGTTTAAGATGAAGCCATTCCAGGGGTTTTAAGCAGTGGAATAAGAAGTGATGAAACACTGAAAGGAGGAGGAGAAAGAAAAAGGTGGATATTTGGCCATACATACCTCCTGTGATGAGGAAGCACACTTTCCCAAGGAAGTAGTTGGCATCCATGTGTGATAGTGAAGCTTCAACATTCCTAAGACTGATGGAAAGGGAAAGAAAAAGCACATCATATAATCCAGTTAAACCAGAGGTTAGGCTAGTGCTAGTACCATCAGCAGCATACCAGGAAGCCAGAGCAGCACAAAAGGAAAGACTTTCAAAGGCACAAATGGTAGATGGACATCCACCTCCTACTGAAAGTCAAAAGAACTTGGGTGTAGCTGCCACTTATGCCTTTGAAAGTCTCTCCCCTTTGTGCTTAGATACTAATGATGGGGTGCTAGAGAAGCCATGAGATAGACAAAAAGGAGAACAAAACTCAAGAGTAAGAGGATACTATTCAAATGAATGAATATCTTGGTGGAGATCTTTAGAGGAACCTAAGGAAGCTAGGTGCCCAGTAGGATTTGGATGTCTAACTCCTAGAGTCTTCATTGAAAATCCCAGTCCTTGCATTTTATAGTGACTCATCTGGATGGCTGTCCAGTGTGACCTGTTACTTTTGAAGATCTGTTTGAGTCCAGAATCAAAGGTCACAAATGAAATGGTTTTGGCAAAACCTCTTACCTTTCCCACCAATGAGGTTTTATCCTCATTATAAAAATACAAACATGATTGGATTTCTCTTTGCATCAACACTGAGGTGCAGTGGTTACAGGTGAGAGGGGTAAGGGATAAAAGAGACAAAGATCATGTTAGTGCTGCTGACTGACAGAGCTCCAATCCCACAGAGGGACCTGGTTTAGCAATGCCATCATAAAGGGTACCTGCACACACCATTGACTCAGGTCTGACTGTTAATTAAGATTGCCTAGGGTAGGCCAGCTATCAGAACACCACAACACCCACCACCAACTGGTATGTTGTTTCCATTTTACAGATAGTACATTTTCAGATTTCATGCACCTGACTCTGCATAAGAAGATTAGCAGCTCGATCAGGAAGAAATTCCACCCTCCTTGGTATGGCAGAGCACTGCACAATTAGGTGTGTTATAGGAAAGCAGGTTTCCCATAATTTATTCATTGCCATAGGCAGGATAACTTCTGGAGGAATTATTGATCTGTTCCACTACAGCAAGTCCAGTGTTTGAAAGCCAATGATGCAGGTGCTGAATCAGTTTACCCCAGGTTAAACTAACAACTAACTCCTTCCTCAAGTTCTCCCTCCGCTGTTCCAACCCCTGCTGCATTTACCTGTGTTTGCTTTGCATGTTAATCATAAAGGCAATCAGGTCAATCCGGGGCCGGATATGATCTCCCTCAGCAGGTAAAGGGAGGGAGGTTGCCACGTGGCTGAAAGACAAAATAAGTTTGCAGGTTTACCCAAACAGAATGGAGTGGCAAAGCAGAATCCATTTCACCAGCCACCTACTTAGCTAGAATGGTTAGCAGGAGCAGATTTAGTACATGCATTTCAATGGCTATAAGCAGCTGATGAGACTCATTGCTTGGTTGTCCCCCATAAGCCTATTCACAGTCAGTAACAGCCACAATTGACATTTGGTAGCATAAACTTTGTTCCCTTCAAGCTGCTTAATGAGGCCCTCTTGTATGACAATAGTTTTCTCAAGGATTTGTACTGCACTCTTCCCCATAAAAGCCCTAGCAAGGTATCAGGAGCTGTGTGCTGTTAGAGGTCCATCTTTCAGATGAGATGTAGAACAGAGGTTCCAATTCCTTGCAGTCATTAGTGACAGCAGGGTTGTTTTTTGTTTTTTCTTTTTTTAATTGTCAGAAGAAGGGTGTTAGCCTTGGTCTCCTTGATCAGCTTCAAATCTAGTAGCTGTCATGGTCTTGTACCAGATATGGACCGGCTACAGAGTTTACTTCTGAGCAAACTACACACCAGATGTGTTCATCGTAAGATCCTTTAATGCTCTGCCAGCTATGGCTTTGGTTAGTTTAAATAAGATATTTTACACATAGCACACCTGGTAGCTGAACAGTAGAATACTGTTTGTCTTTCCATTACAGTAATTACATTTTAGTGGCCTAAAATTTCTCATGTAACTACAGCTGAATGCAGCACTGTACTTCCTTGGCAACACTGCATGCGTGTAGGATAATGTCAGTAAATAGTGCTTTGCATTCTACATCAGAGTCTACTTCAGTAGCACTTGACTATCCTGTAAAGCAGTTCTCAAATTTTTGTACTGGTGACCCCTTTTACATAGAAAGCCTCTGAGCGTGACCCCTCCTTAAAAATTAAAAGCACTTTTTATATATTTAGCACCATTATAAATGCTGGAGGCAAAGCGGGGTTTGGGGTGGAGGCTGACAGCTTGCAACCCCCCATGTAAAAAACCTTGTGACCCCCTGAGAGATCCCAACCCCCAGTTTGAGAACCCCTGCTGTAAAATACCTTAAGGTTCTGTAAGTTAGGAGATGCAGTATTTTTTTTAATCTATGTATCATGAAGAGAGGGTGGCATCTTCCCAGTTAAAACTTCTAACCAGCTCTCTATGGCATGTCTAATGATAACCCCCCTTGCAATGCTCAAAAAGTGATCTTTTTGGCTTCCAACCGAGTGCATTTTATGTGTGGCTAAGGGAGAATTTTTTGGCCAGATTTTGAAAAAAATTGGAAGTCATTTCTGAGATATGAGAGAGAGTTTAAAAATTAGGGGTGAAAACTATATCTGGAAAATACTTTTGTTTGTAACACCATTTGTCAAAAATGATCTGGCCGATAAACTTCAGGTGACATTTATGGAAAAGTTCAGAAACAGATATAGTACCTTTTATAATGTTTAAAAGTGGAGCTGCACATTTTGGAAGGTCTCCATGGCTGAATTACAATTAGAATGGTTTGGAGGTCTCCAGAACAGTTGATAATATCTGGCAAATCTTTTATCTTTGTAACACTTACAGCTTATAGGTATTTGCTAGGTGAGGCATAGGTATAAAGTTAAGGCAGTAATGCAGTGGTCTTACAGGTCTTGATACTTGTAGGCCAATAGCTTAGCTAAATTATTTAGGGCATAAGGCCCAAAAAACTTTAAGCCTAAATAGCTAATAAAGACCAACCCTAGATCATAAGATATCACAGAATGTGATAATGACTAAACAGCTGACCGGTAACCACAAGATGCTAGTTTATGTCATTTTGAGATATTTTAAGCTAGAAACATCAGCAGATGTCTGACCAGAAGAATGCCATGTAACCTGGCTGTATCCTGGCCTGCGTGCTTGGGGAGATGCCAGGGTGATGATCATTGATGATGGTGGTAAGAGTGAGGGGAAAGATGATATCTAAACACTTCAGGTTGGTCTGCAAGGGATGGTATAAGTATAGGAATGTTCCCCTCATTCTGTATTATATCTACCTACCTTGCTTGGTTGGAGTGTTTGTGATTTTGCTGACTGTGTTAATAAAATTATACAAATACAGGTTTTCCCTAAGCGTGAGCGTTGTCATTGCTGTCCACATTGGAGCTCCCAGCTGAACAGTAATTCTGATAATAATTGGCCTAACCTTGGGACCAGAACCTACCAAATTCCAGAGTGTTAACTGTGGAAACTAAATCAGTAATGTAATTCACCTACAATCAATAGATCAGGCAACACACTTGCCAATGGATTTGAATGGTCCAAACAATGTTATGGATTTTGGAAGTTTCTCAGGAGTTCTGGTGGACAATTATACTGCTCTAGAATCACTAGTGCTGCAGCAGCGAGAGAAATATACCCTCCTCTCAAAGATCCAAGTTAATGCATTTCTTCTTGTGAATATACTTGCCAAACTCATTACATTAGCAACGAAGGGAATTCCCAGACAGAAGTTATCACATAAGCTGGAGTTAAAATTTCAAATGCAAATCAATAATATGAGGAGGAATAACATATGCATAAAAGGGTGCATGTAAGACAAGAATCACAGCTAGTGGACATTTTACAAGGAAACTTGAAATCTAATCAGTTTAAAATAGTGTCAGACACTACACCTGCCTGATTCTCCCTATTGATTTCAGAGTTTCCATTTTTGGATAGAAGACCCATACACAGACAAAAATTCTATTTAGATGCTTATACTGCACCCAGCACTGATCTCCAAGCACCTGGGCTACATATGGGGTATCAGGGAGGGCAGACAGACTCATGCTAGCATACTAAAAATAGCAGTGTGGCTGTCATGGTACAGGTTGTAGCTTGGGCTAGGCACCCAAGCTCAGACCCAGCTGGCTGTTGCCACACTGGTACTTTTAGTGTGTTAGCTTGAGCAGAGATAGTGCAAGTCTGTCTGCCCACACCAGGAGGCATTTTCCCAGCTGCAGGGTAGACATTCCCACAGAGAGCTAAGAACACAGTAAACAAATGAAAACAAGTACTCTCCCCCTTTAATCAGGTGTGGACTGCTATTTCCTGAAGAAAATGCAACTTGTCTCTTGTACGTACACCTAAATCGCAGAGAAATTGTAACTTGCAATTGCACAACTACATCTATGCAACATTGTGCTCTGGGGGGTTCAGAAAAGCAAATTCTATCCTTGAAGTGAATGCCCTTGGACTACACTTGATTTATTGCTACCACCGTGGAGATTGCACCTGTGAGTGAGTTTCTGGTCTCCATTTGACAAGCGTAGATGCAGCCCTACTGAATCACTATCCATTTCCTGCAGCATCTCAGTTTTAACTTAATCTGCCATACCCAATACTACGGCCACAAGCCTATCTGACCAGATCTCAACTTGAGGCAAAGTCTACAAGAAAAAGAGACACAAATAAAGCTTGGCAAAGAATAATTTCAGAATTGATTTGGGAAGATTTTTGTTCCACCCTTTCCAGTCACTTACATATTTATCTTGAAGTTTTTTTTCTCCTTAAGAATTGCCTCTGCTAGCTGCTGCTGCCGCCTTTCATCCATGCCCACCAACTGCTCAGGAAGGGAAAATGACTTTTAAGAGATACAACCAGAAGATGGAGGGAAGTCACTAGCTAATGCCCTTCAACTTGAGAGGTCCCAGGGCACGTTATGAACTACAAGGCTCGCAGAAGACAGTTCACACACAGGCAGACACCTGTGAGGCAGGATAGGACAGCGGGTTAACAGCACAGAGAACATCTGGGGAGAGAGGTTTCAGCCACCTGGCCCTACCCCTAGGGCTGTGCCCATTAGACCTCAGGCATATGTGTCCAGTTGTGCAGGACTCTCAGGCCCCTGGCACTAGGGGAAAACCTAGCACAGGTTAAGGAGACCAGAGGCGAGCGGGGTGTCAGTGTTGTAGCCCAGCAGAGGAGGTATCCTCAGTAGTGCCGCATCCCCCACCGTCAGGCTGGGGCTCAGGTAGCATCCACAGGGCACACATGGCCCAGTCATCCAGTGACTCTGCCCACCAGCCCCTGCTCCAACCGCGTGCCCCGTCCAGGTACTGAGCAGACAGGATCCTGCGTAGCCAGAGGGGAGGGCACGAGACCTGCCCACAGTCGCTCTGAGGGGCGGGGCAAACAAGCCTCCCCGCCTATCAGCGCAGCCCCTGGGCAGGCGGGGCGACTTGTTTGCATATTAAAATAAGAGCACCAATCAGGACGTAGGGCGTGGCCAAAGCCGCCGGACTGCACCGATTGGCCGAGACAGGCGGTTATCCGAGGGGATGCGGCGGTAACGGCAGCGGCCGGTTCTGGGCGCCGCGGGAAGGGGACGGGGCGCGGATTCCTCACGGACCTACCAAGATAGCGGCCGAGTTGAGCGTCGGGAGTTTATCGAAGGGCCTCACCAGCGACATCACTGCAGAGTGCCGCGGAGGCGCTGCCGCGCCAGGATTTCAAACCGCCGCCACGTTCTGCGTCATCACCCGTCGGACCGCCCAACGCACGTAGCGTACGCGGAGCGAGATCACTGCGCATGTGCGCCTTTGCGGGCGGGAGGGGAAAAAAGTGTGAGGTTGAGCGTGGAGCGGTGCCCGTGCGCGGCTGTGTGTGTGTGCGCGCGCTGGAGACTCATGCCGCATGCTGTGCGCGCGCGCTTCCTGCGTGCGGCGTGAGGGCCCGCGCGCTGCCTGTGTGCGCAGTTCGCTTTCGTTTCCCTACTTCGGTCTCCCGGCGCGTGACTGTCTGGCGCGCGCGTCACTCCCATTCCCCCCCCCCACCACCGTGTTGCGTGCGCAGCGCAGCCTCGTTGAGGGTGAGCCGGAGCCACGTTAGTGCGCGTGCGGCTTGTGACGGGCTGCGAGTGTCTGAGCTGCCTGCGTTCCAGCAGCGCGTGCGGGGCGGGGCGGGGGCGGGGGCGGGGGCGGGGCGCCCAGCAGACCCGCTTTGGGCCTGCAGGGCTCTTGCGATCCGCGCCTGTCAGTTCCCTGGCCCAGGGTTTTCAGGGAGGGGCAATAAAAGCTGCTGGCCCCGCGTCACTAGGATTCTCCTCGCCCCGGATGCCAGTAGCCTGGCTCGTTAAGCCGGGGCACGTGATGCTGGGGTCAGGTTTTGCCCCCACAAGCTCACCCCACAGCAGTGGCTCCTGTGCCATGGGGCTGGGCCTAGTTCCCCACTCCAGCCCCGTTGGCTTTCGCCACAGCACCAGGTGATGCGTGCGTCTGTGTGCAGGTGAGGCTTTCCCCCCCACAGTGCCCTGCGTCTTTCCTGGTGCCGCTGGGTCGCCTGCCCCAAGTGGGGCTGTGATGGGCCAAATAAAATGATCTGGCCGGCCAGATGCAGCCCCCATGGCCACCAGTTGCCATCTCTCAATTAATGCGCCATTGGGACGCCACTGGCATTTGTCATATATCATGGTGACTCAGTTTGGATGTTCATAATAATAAATAATACTCGGCACCAGTTCTATAGGTGCTTTCTATCCACGTGATACAATGCACTTTAATAGAGATACCTGGTGTTTATACAGATATTAACTAATCACAACTACCTTATGAGGTAGGGTGGGAGGATGAGTATTAGCTCTATTTTATAGAAGGGGAAACAACACAGACTAATGCTCCTAGAGGGAAATAAGAATTTAAAAAAATGATTAGGGGTTTAGGCAAGAAGAGGAAGGAGTTACACACCAGTGGCGTGTCTGTGTGTGCAAAACTTGCCTTGCCTGCATGCCCAAGCAGCTGTATGTTGTCAAACTGACAGCACTCAGGATGACTGACAAGTCCTCATGAAGGATGGCATTTGTGAGGATGTGAAGTCACTGCATTTGTAGAACAGAATGGCATCCTCTGCAAAGCTTGATCTCAACCTAGGTGTGACAGTATATGTGAGGTCTGTGACAGTGCCCCCATAAGGCTTTATGGAAATATGCTTATGAGAGTATGTGTGTGTGTGTATATATACACACACACACACACACGACATAACTGGAATATGTTTTATGCTACATATGCCATGTAACATATTTCTGTAGAGGTTATGATCTACTGAATCTATTAATCCTATCTGTATCCATGTATCATTTTTGTATTCAAAGTTACGAATATTGGCTGTATACTTGTCTGATTCTAAGTAGGTTTTAGTGAAGCAGTTGGTCAGTTTCCTGAGAAAAGACTATTCTCAGTAAAAAGAAAAGGAGTACTTGTGGCTCCTTAAAGACTAACAAATTTATTTGAGCATAAGCTTTCGTGAGTTACAGCTCACTTCATCGAATGCTCAAATAAATTTGTTAGTCTCTAAGGTGCCACAAGTACTCCTTTTCTTTTTGCAAATACAGACTAACACGGCTGCTACTCTGAAACCTATTCTCAGTAAGTGCCCAATCAAGAAGCCCTTAAGCCAACAATGAACTTGGAGACGCCAATCCACATCTGAGCTTTCCCAGGAATGTGGCTTGGCTGGTAAGGAACTCAGTCATGCATGGACATGTGACTTGCCCAGGTGACTCCAGAACTCCATTTTGTAGCTGGACTTTGCATAGGAGAGAGGAGGGGGTCTCTATCCACAAGAGAGAGTCTATTTAAACCCCTGGGAGACCCCTCCATTGGGTCTTCAGCTGGCTAAAGAGAGAGTTTCTGCACCCCCAAAGATACCTGAAAGAAACTGGAACAAAGGACAGTAACTACAGGGGGTGTGAGTGATTGCTGGACCCAGACTAGAAGGAGATTAGTCTGTAAAAGGAAGCTTACTGGAATCGGTGAGGTTTTTATCTGTATTTGGTTTGATTAGACATAGACTTGCATGTTTTATTTTGTTTGGTAATTCACTTTGTTCTGTCTGTTACTATTTTGAACTACTTAAATCCTACTTTCTGTATTTAATAAAATCACTTTTTATTTATTAATTAACCCAGAGTACGTATTAATACTTGGGGGGGGGGGGCAAACAGCTGTGCCTATCTCTCTGTCAGTGTTATAGAGGGCGAACAGTTTATGAGTTTACCCTGTATATACAGGGTAAAATGGATTTATTTAGGGTTTGGACCCCATTGGGAGTTGGGCATCTGAGTGTTAAAGACAGGAACACTTCTGTAAGCTGCTTTCAGTTAAGCCTATAGCTGTTAGGGGACATGGTTCAGACCTGGGTCTGGGTTTGCAGCAGGCTAGCAGGTCTGGCTCAAACCAGGCAGGGCACTGAAGTCCTAAGCTGCTAAGGCAGGAAAGCAGGAGCAGAAGTAGTCTTGATACATCAGTTGGCAACCCCCAGGGGGTTTCTGTGATCCAACCCATCACACATACCACATGGAGGATGCCATTTTGGACTGCTTAAACATGTGAGTTGTTGCATGCCTTACTAAAACTGTCATAACACGCCACTGCTATGTGCAAACTATAAGTCATTTTCTCAAAATTAAAATGCAGCTACCTTTAGGACGGAGGTCTCAAACATGCAGCCCATGGAATTATTTGCTATGGCACGCCAATTTCTCCCCCTTCCCCCCGGAGTTATTTCCCGCAGCTGCCAAGCTCCCCTCACCTGCCTCCCCCCAGCGTGCCGTGTCCCCGCTCCTCTGCCTACCTCCAGGCACTTCCCGCCACCAAAGTGCTCAGCACTTTCCAGGAGGGAAAGGGAGGAGCGGGGATGTGGCGCACTATGGGGAGGAGGCAGAGAAGAGGTGGGGCAGGGGTGGGGATTTGGGGAAGGGGTTGGAATAGGGGCAGAGTTGGGGCAGGGACTTTGGGGTAGAGGTGGGGCAGGGGCGGGGCCTCATGAAAGGGATGGAGTGGGGGCAGGGCCAGGGCAGGCTTTTGTTTCTTTATATGAAAAGGTGTCAGTGATGCAGCCATATTGGGATCCAGGAAGTGGGCAGGCGAGCCCATCCACTGCTAAAGGATCCTCCCCCAGCCTAAGAGGGGGGTCCACAGGATCTGGAAAGCCAAATAATTACGGGGGACAGCTAATGAACAATGGGGACAGGGGTGCGGTTAGAGGGTCAAACGAAGGGAACCGGACCGGGACACCGAGCAGAGAACCCCGGACAGCGCCCACTGCTCCTCGAAGGTGTCAAGGGAGTCAGTGGATGCCGCCCAGAGGAACTCTGCCCAGAGGCGTGAACGGACAGAGGATCGGAAATAGGCCCCACAGTCACAGGAGACTCCGTCGGCCAACCTCCTCACCCTGGTTTTATAGATGGCCACTTTAGCCAGGGCCAGGAGGAGTTTGACCAGGAGGTCCCGTGACTTGGTGGGGCCATGGACAGGGAGTGCATAGATAAGAAGGTGAGGGGAAAAGTGCAACCAAAATCTTAACAAAATATTCGTGAGGAGCCGGAATAGAACTGCAGCCTGGCACACTCTAAGTAGACATGCGCCAGGGTTTCCCTCATGCCGCAAAAGGGGCAGGTGTCCGGGATTGAGGTGAACCGCGCCAAGTACACGCCCGTGCTCATGGCCCGTGAAGGAGCTGCCAACTGATATCCCTGGCGGGTCTCGGGACCAAGGTGGAATAGAGGCCGGCCCATCAGGGCTCCTCACCCTCTAGGGGTGGCAGGAGGTCCCGCCACTTTATGTCAGGGCGGGATGCGAGGGTGAGGACATGAAGGGTGTGGAGCATGAGCGTGTATAGATGTTTCCTTGGCGCTGTCTGAAAACGGACCGGCTGCAGCTTGTGTAGCCGGCTCACGTTGAAGGGGCGGGGGGACCAGTCGGGTCCACGGAGCAGGGGCCCGATGAAAAGGTCCGGAGGGCCTGGCGTGGAGGGTGGGTAGGGCAAGCCCTCCCTTAGGACCCGGTCGAGGAAAACCCGAGCAGCGGGCGGCAAAGCGGCCCTCACCTCCTGAAGTACGTGCAGGGGAATACGAGGTCTGGAGAGCCCCATGCGCTGAGCAAGCATCAGGGGATCCAGCCATTCTCCCCGGTCATAGTCCAGGAGGTCTCTGACTCTGCTGACTTCTGCAAGGACCAACCTCCGGCGCACCGCGGGGGACTCCGCCACCTGCACATGAAGCTGGGGGTTGTGAAGCAGGGGCTCCGCGAGGAGATCTTCCCCCACGGAGGCCGCCACGGACCTGGTCACTGTGAACAGTTTCCAGGTCCGGAGGAGGTCCTAGTAGAAGACCGGCAGCTCGGAGAGGTCTTGTGAAAGACCTCTTGGATGGAGATAAAGGAGCTGCCGGTCGTACTGGAGCCCCTGGAGGTGGCGCAGGAAGGCGTGTGCCAATACGCTCCACGCTGGATTACCTGCACCATAAAGGAGCCTCTGCAGGGCCTGGAGGCAGAAGACACGGACCTGAGTGCGAAGACACTTCAGGCCCTGCCCTCCCTCCTCCAGGGGTAGATGGAGGACCCCTGCAGAGACCCAGTGCAGTCCTGACCAGAAGAACTCCAGAATCAACGTCCAGAGGTTGGCCAGGAAATCCGGGGCCGGGACCAGGGTGTTGAACCTGTACCAGAGCATGGACAGGACTAGTTGATTAAGCACCAGTGTCCTCCCTCTAAGGGAGAGACACCAGAGTAGTCCTGTCCATCTCCGGAGCCGCTCTACCACCCTGCCCTCTAAACTGTGCCAGTTCTCTGGTGGAGACGGATGCGTGGCAGAAAGGTAAATGCTGAGATAGAGCAGCGGACCCGCGCTCCACCGGATGGACTGAAGCGCGGGTAGGAGGGAGCTCGCATACCGCCAGTCCCCTACCACCAGGCCAGAGCTCTTGACCCAGTTGACCCGGGCGGAGGAGGCTGCCGAGTAAACGGCCTGGCAAGCCTCCACCCACGCCAAGTTGCCCGGGTCCTGGACACGAGGAGCACATCGTCGGTGCACGCCAACAGGACCAGCCGCAGCTCCCGCAGCGCCAACCCCATCAACCTCCTACGGAGGAGACAGAGGAAGGGCTCGATCACCAGAGTGTACAGCTGGCCCGAGAGGGGGCACCCCTGCTGTATTCCTCGCCCGAAGCTGACCGGTTCATTCAGGGTCTAGTTGAGCTGACCAGACACTCTGCGGAGGCGTACAGCACCCAGAGAAAACCCATAAACTGGGGTCTGAAGCCAAACGCTTGTAGAGTGCTCAGGAGATACCCGTGATCCACCCCGTCGAACGCCTTCTCCTGATCCAGGGACAGGAGGGCGAAGGACAGACTGTCCCTACACCTTTCAGAGTAGCAGCCGTGTTAGTCTGTATTCGCAAAAAGAAAAGGAGTACTTGTGGCACCTTAGAGACTAACAAATTTATTAGAGCATAAGCTTTCGTGAGCTACAGCTCACTTCATCGGATGCATTACGATGAAGTGAGCTGTAGCTCACGAAAGCTTATGTTCTAATAAATTTGTTAGTCTCTAAGGTGCCCAAGTACTCCTTTTCTTTTTGTCCCTACACCTGAGTTCCAAAAGGTCCCGGACCAGATACAGGTTGTCGAAGATGGTGCGGCCCATGATGGTGTAGGTCTGGTCTGAGTGGATCACGTCCGTCAGCACGGACCCTAGCCGCAGCGAGATGGCTTTCGCTATGACCTTGTAGTCCTTGCTGAGGAGCAAGACAGGACGCCAATTCCGTAAATTGCGGAGGTCCCCCTTCTTCGGCAGATCCCAAGGTATAAAACTTGCAGTCTGTCTTGCTGCAGCCATTGTTGCTTGACTGCACTGCCTGCAGGTCTATGCAGAGGTAGCCTGAATCTTGTATATAGTTAGCAGCTTTGTTTCATGCTGGGCTTGGGTCACTGCCTGAGCTTTAACTGTAACACCTCATAATACGGAGTATGTGTGTATGCTTGGGGGCAGGGAGAGGCTAAGAAGGCTTGAGGATGATGTCATGGGCTAATGAAGACAGCATGGACAGACTTGCAGGCGATACTTCTCCCTGTCCTCTGCTGAATGCTCATAGGAGAGGCAGGGTGGTTGTGGTGGGTAATATAGTTTGACATCATATGGCTTGAATGCCTGTTTTGATCCTGACAAAGGCAGACTGCTCAGCTCATTGCCAGCACTAGGTGAATTACAGGTGAAGCAGAAGGGATCAGAGAATATTTATGGTTCCTGTCAGATTCAGTTGGGAGGGCGAATCCAAGACAGGCATGTTCCAAAGGTTCGAGGCAGACAGAAGCATTAAATAACCAGAGGCTGCTAGTTGGGGTTGGAGTGAGAAAACAAAGGTTCTTTTATTTGCTGAAGAAATTAAAATGTGCTAAAAGATTCACCCCCCACTGTTCCTCAGAGGTTCTTGTCAACTGCTGGAAATGGCCCACCTTGCTTATCACTACAAAAAGCTCTCTCCTCCCACCCGCCGCCGCTCTCCTGCTGGTAATAGCTCACCTTAAGTGATCACTCTCTTTACAGTGTGTATGGTAACATCCATTGTTTCATGTTCTCTGTGTATATAAATCTCCCCACTGTATTTTCCACTGACTGCATCCGATGAAGTGAGCTGTAGCTCACGAAAGCTTATGCTCAAATAAATTTGTTAGTCTCTAAGGTGCCACAAGTACTCCTTTTCTTTTTGTGAATACAGATTAACACGGCTGCTACTCTGAAACAAGTTAATAAAAGAAATTATTCTCCCCACCCTAGCCCACTCCTCTCCTCCCCTGCTCTCTACATTGAAGGCGAGAGCTGTAAGCTAGGGATGAGTTCATTGCATGGTATGGGACACACTTACTGACTTCATCCACTTGTCACTGCAGGCATTTCAAACATCAGTTTTCAATTTGAGAGCTCCAGCGCTGATTAGCCAGTTTATCTTGATTCCACAATTATCTAACTATGCATACTAGGCATTTTTACTCTGCTCATTGCCATGGTATCTGAGTACCTTGGCATCATCTGGGTGGACACTTCTTCAACACACCGCCTTCTAGGTCTGAGAGACCCACCTATCTTTGTGTGAGAGGAGGAGAGATCTGGTATCTGCTAGGCTCTCCATTCAGTCTCCATTTTTATTCAGTCTTGGGCTGTCCCTTTAGACACTCCCACTGCACTTGGATCTCACCCCATGAGAGGATAGAGTTAAAAGGAATTCAGTCTCCATTCTTCTTGTTTGCTTATTTCTGCCCTGTCCCCATGTTTTAAGTGAAGATGTCAACCTCCTTAGCTACCCGTGCACTCATTAATTAGGGCACTTCGGAAAGTGCTCCATGATCCTCTGCTATGACTGCCAAATAGTTCACAGAAGTGGCATTCTCCCTTAACCCTGCTGCTGCTTTGTAGCCTCTTACTGAAACATGTGCTATGCAAAATCTGGGGCACTGGAGGAAGAGGTAAATTAAACTTTCTTGAATAACAGTTATGAATGGCACAAAGAATTTAGACAAAAGCAAATTTATTTTACTTTGAGTGGGGCAGGGATGGTTCTCCAGGACAACCACTTCACAATGAGCCCATTTCTACAGGTATGAGGAGATGTTGGGACTAATTCTCCACTGCTTTGCACTTCGTGTAATCATTTACAGTGGGGCCAAGAAAATGATAAACACACCCCAATCAGAATGGTAGCATTTTACATTCACTGCACAGGTGTAAATGATGGCACAAGAGGCAATGCAACAGAGAATCAGTTCTGCTAGGAATACAGGCTCACTAAGAAGAGGAAAGCTGGTCAAGGAGAAGGATTGATTTGTGTATAACAGTCCAGATTTCTCTAATTAGTTTCCTTGTTTAAAACTAAGAGCATCTAGAAGGCAGATCACTCCATGTAAACACTGGAATATTTGATTTGTGATATGCTGATCCAGAGGGCTAGTCACTCCATGAGGAAATCAATTATGCTGAAACTGGATATTTAAGCACAAGTATTTTTGTGCCTTCTGCTGGAGCTCCACCTGCTTGTAAACTTGAGGCACATCTAGTTTTGCAAACCTGTGCTAACAGATCCTGGGTTTGGGCAACTGGATATTAGTTCACATGGCTTTTTACCTTATAAACTCTGCAAATGCCAACAGTGCCAGCCTGTTTCTGAAGAGACACAATAGATGCTACTCATTCTGAAAATTGAACAGATTGTAGGACATCTTTGGTTAACCACATTCTCTTCATGTTTTTCAACATAAGACTGAGGTACCATTCTAGCATGGCATGAGTTCATTTTTACCAAACCCAGCCTCTGGGCAAACACATCAGCATATTTTCCACATAGCTCTCTTCAGGACACTGGGTATTTTATTTACCTTAGACCAATGAGTCAAAAGGGCATATCCAGCTGCATTCCAGTAATGACAGAACTGACTCCATTGTTAAAACCAGAAGTAAAAATAATAGGGCCAGATTCTTGGTGGCACAAAGGGATTGGAAACTGGGTGTGAGTTTCCAAAAGTGGCTCCTAGACTCTGTCCCCAGAACCCATAGCATGATGAACTCCAGCAATCCTCAGTTGTCCCTTGAAGGTCCCTTGGGCACCACAGTCAGCTAGTGCAGGTTAGAGAAACCCCCAGTCCAAAGCCTGGCTTGGCAGAAAATCAGGGAGCTTTAACCAGTTCCCTGATAGCCCTATTTCTGCTGTGCCAAGCAGAAGTTGGACATAGCAGAGAATCTGACCTGTACTGTTTACCTTGATGAGTAGCTTACCTTTCCCTTGATGTAACCAACCCCAAACCTCCAATCTTTCTTTTATGTAAGTTTAAAATGCACATTGTGACTACTATCTGACCTTGGGCTTTCATTTCTCTGTGCCTTGGGTTCCCCATCATAAAATGGGGTAAGGATATTGACCTCCTTTGTAAATTGGTATTATAATCCTGTATGAGTTCCAAGACACCATACTGAATGCTTTATTAATATATAGGACCTAATTCACTACTTCCTCACTCTGATTTTGCACAGAAATCAATGGACTTATATCAGTGTAAAACTGGAGTAACACAGTGGTGAATCAGGCCCACGGTGTTTCTGGAAATCAAAGAAACTGCAGCCCTGGTATCCTTTTTGTTTCATGGTTATTTATCAGTACTTTAGCACAGAATAACGAGTTAAAGCATTTCTATACTGTTGAAGATTATTCAGTTCATCAGTGTCTGGTGCTTTCTTATCCATAGTAGTTCTCATAACAAGCTGCAGCTCTCACCAATGCTGACCCTGATTGTATAGTGGTTACTACTCTGTGCGGTGGCAACCTTGGCTCAAATCCAAGTCACGGTATTGCTTTTGGGTGGGAGATCTCCTGACGCACGCCCAGTGGGTCAGCCTGATTGCATCCATTTGCACAGAGAGGCAGCAGCTGGTCCCTAGTTTCCGTTTGGAGAAGGAAAGTGAATCAGGAGAAGAGTAAGAGGAATTCTTCCTGGGCGCCAACGTCCGGAAGCAGCGTATTCCATCCTGGAAAGGGCTGAGTTTGGAATGTCCGGCCACTGCATGTTAAAAGGAAGGCTCTACAGACCTGAGAAGCTGCGGCCCTCAAGAGGCGCTCTGAAAGCCAAAGGGGCCTTGGATGAGTTTGTGATAGCGTGACTTTGAGGAGCATGTGAAGTATGGAAGGGGGAGGGTAGAAAGAAAGGGTTGTGAGAGGAAGAAGGTGCTGAGCAGCCCTTCATTGAGGAAAAGATCCCAGTCAGGTGTTGTAGGAAGATCTGTGTAGCCCCCAAAGGCGGCCTGCTGGGCAAGCGCATGTGAGGAGAGACAGGGCTTTTGCCAGGGCTGTTGCTGCCTGCAGCCAAAGGCTTTAGGAAGAAGAGAGCAAGGGGTGTTGTTGCCTGGTGGAGGCCATGGTGTGATGTAAGCTGGACATAGGTGATCTATAGGAGGTCCGTACAGCACATAGCCCTGCCCCATTCCTCGTTAGTATAGTAGTGAGTATCCCCGCCTGTCACGCGGGAGACCGGGGTTCAATGGGGTTTTGAATGGGGAAAAAGAAATGCCTGGCCTGGCGAGCATATGCCTTGCCTCCTCCTTCTATGGCGACTTCCATTCACACCCTGCAGTGTGGATTTTCACCTCCAGAGAGACAATTAGCCTGCAAGGCCACTCCGCCTGCTTGCCCTAGCGAAAGCCTCTACATTGCCTTCCACCACTGGGCCTGGCTTCAAGACCTGCATGTGGGGGACATTTTGGAGCCACAAAGGAAAATACTCTGGCCAAAGGCATAAGGAGAATCGCCCAGCCAAACAGGGTGGCAGCTGGTCAAGGGGCCAGGAAGAGAGAAAAGCAGACAGGCAGCAGGCTGGGCTCCTGTCTTTTTTCCTTTTGTTATGATTTTAACTGTGACACTAATGGTGGGACTTGAGAAACAGCTGTGGCCGTAAGTGAGGTAGGTGGCCGGTCCAAAAGCACAGAACTGAACATTTCCCCCTCTGTTGTTTCATCAGCTGAAGGCTGGCCGTGATCGTATTGTGGTTAGTACTCTGCGCCGTGGTCACAGCAACCTCGGCTTGAATCCGAGTCACGGCACTGCTTTTGGGTGGGGGATCTCCTGACGCAAGCTTAGTGGGTCAGCCTGATTGCATCCGTTTGCAAAGAGAGGCAGCAGCTGGTCCCTAGTTTCCGCTTGGAGAAGGAAAGTGAATCAGGAGAAGAGTAAGAGGAATTTTTCCTGGGCGCCAACGTCCGGAAGCGGCGCGTTCCATCCTGGAAAGAGCTGAGTTTGGAACGTCTGGCCACTGCGTGTTGAAAGGAAGGCTCTATGGGCCTGAGAAGCTGCAGCCCTCAAGCAGCGCTTTGAAAGCCAAAGGGGCACTGGGTGAGTTTGTGATGGCGTGACTTTGAGGAGCATGTGAAGTGTGGAAAGGGGAGGGTAGAAAGAAAGGGTTGTGAGAGAAAGAAGGTGCTCAGCAGCCCATCACTGAGTGAAACGTCGCAGCGCTAAGAGGCTTTACCCTGCATCGGCCTGGTGTCTGAGGAGGTGATGCAGGGTTGGCTGCGGCTTGCCCAGGGGACCTTCGTGTGTAGGAGGGGGAAGGCTCGGGGCTTTAGCAGGCCCAGGACTCCTCCGGACCGATGCGAGTGGGCAGTCGGACATCTGACCAGTGTGGGTCTTCTCCAGCCAGTGGGGCGTCGTTCCGGGACTCCTTTGGACGGGAGCAAGTCTTGGCCCCTGCTGTGGGAAGGGACAGGGGTCTCAGGGCTCTGTTGGGGCATGCAGAAGATGCAGAACCCGGGGCTAAGCTCCACTGAGGGGGGGGGGTCCACCCCCCAGTCTCAGACCACCATGGGGTGCGGGGAAAAGAGCTCCTGAGTCCCGGCCTTGCATCCCAGCCGCCAGCCCTTCCCACCACCGCTGTGCCCAGCTTCCCCCAAGCGCTGCCGCCCTCCCGTGCAGCCCCGCCCAGCCCCTCCCCCTGGCTCACAGTCGGACAGCTCACAAACAAGCCGATCGCCCCAGCCGCAGCCCGCCGGCCCGCACAGAGCCTCCCTGCTGGGTCCTCGTGGGACGGCCCCCGGCCCCGCGCGGCTCCCGGCTCGCTCTGTACCACGTGCGCTGAAGCGCGCCCCGCCTCCTTGCTATGGCAACAGCACATCAAGGCCTCCGCGCCGTTTCCATTGGTCGGGGAAGGTTTCGCCCCGCCCGTGCGCGGGGCCAGGGCCGGCGGGGTGCCTCGCAGGTTGATGGACAAGGGGTAGCCGTAGGGGGCCGGCGCGCGGCTCTCTCAGGCGCTCTACTCCGCTTGTCGCGCCGCTCCCTCCCTCTCTCGCTTTGGTCCTGACACGCGCCGCGGCGTCACGCGCGAGGGGCGCCCCCGGGGTCTCGAGGATCGTCCGCGCGCTGCCCGAAGCCCCCGCGCGACCCACGCTCGTGCAGCCCGGTAGGTGGCGCGTGCCGGAGCCCTAGGCGGGGCGGGCGAGCTGCGCCCCCTGGCCAGCCCCGTCCCAGGCTTGGCTGGAACCCCTCTGTGTCCGGGCGTCCCCCGCAGCACCCGAAGAGCGCGCTGCGGCGGGAGGGACTCGGGTTTCCGTCTCGGAGCCACAGCTCGACATCCTCCCTCCCAGACCTAGCAGGGGAAGAATCCCGCTGCTGAACATCCGTGCCCCGGCCAGGGCCCCTGGTGATCCAGCCCTCTGGGTGTCTCACTTGCCCTCCTTCACTTGGCCAGTGGAAGGAGGCTCCCTGGCGGGTGTCGGGCGGCCCTCGCAAGCTCTCTCCGGTTCCCTGCTCCCCGCCTCCTGCCCGAGTGCTTTTTGCTCAGTCACTTGGGACTGGTGCTCAAATTCCTGGAAGGCCCAGTATGCCAATCATAGCTATTTCCACAACACCTCCAGCCAGCCTGGTGTCCAGCACAAATGGTCAATCTGAAGAGGCGCTGCTGCAGGGGGGTGTTGAGTGTGGGGTGCATCGTGGGTTTTTTAAAGGAGGAGGGGTCCCCTTGAACTTAGTTAACTGAAACCTCAGCTCAGATGTAGATGACTTTTTTTTCACCTTTAAAAAGGCATGAACCTAACAGTGGGGAAAAAATCACTGAAAATATTAGCACAGTGGGGGTTAAAGGCTGCTTAAGGTCAGCACACTCACTGTGTAAAACCGACTCCTTCTCTAGTCCGAATATCTGCTCTTGGGCTCTTCCAGTCAAATTTGCTCATTTCACTGACCAAAACAAGAGCTGACTGCAGAAGTGTATAGCTAGTGTATCGCTGTCGGAGATCAAGGTGGATTCTAATATGCCTCAGGTATCTGCCACAATATGTCCAGCCAAGATCTGATTGCAAACGCCTTCATTTGGGATGTCGAAAGCAGAGGGAGTAGAGGGACTGGCAAAGCCAAGGTGGAGTTTCAGTTGGAAGCAAACAGAAAAATCATCTTTTGACTGGTTAGCTGAGGATAGGTGGGAATCTGCAGGTCACAGTGGGAGTATAAGTAGAGAACTCACGGTGTAGTTTTTACTGTCACTTTTTGGACTATAACTTCACTTTCAGATTTTGAAAGTGGATGAAATGTGGGAGGGAAATTACTCATAAAATCAGCCTTTCCCCACCACCTGTGGTAGTTTAGCAATAGTTAGTTACCTGTTCATTTTCCCTCCCTCTCCCCATTGGTGTCACTTCAGGCATCCATTACATTAGCCAGGGCTTTATGTAATTTCCTCTGACACCTTTGAAAGTTGATCCTGGCAGCTTTGGTCCCCACTCAGATAGCTCAGTAAGTGCCAAGATGAAGAATGCAGGGTCGTTTGTTGTGCATGGATAATATGGAAATTTCACTGGCATAATCAGCCTTTGAAGAAGTAGGTGCTACTGTTAGAGAATGGATAAACAGGCATCTAGATTGAAGGATCTTCTGCCACATTTCAAATCCCAACCTGATTGGTGTTTCCTGACATGGGGGACTGGTTCCTTTTCCACCACTTTTCTCTCTGCCACTCTTCATTGCACGACTGGGATGAATGACATCCCATTCTTAGATGTACATTTCCCCACTTCCCACACAAAACTACTGTTATTCCAATGACAGGTTTCAGAGTAGCAGCCGTGTTAGTCTGTATTCGCAAAAAGAAAAGGAGTACTTGTGGCGCCTTAGAGACTAACAAATTTATTAGAGCATAAGCTTTCGTGAGCTACAGCTCACTTCATCGGATGCATCCAATGAAGTGAGCTGTAGCTTATGCTCAAATAAATTTGTTAGTCTCTAAGGTACCACAAGTACTCCTTTTCTTTTTGCGGATACAGACTAACACAGCTGCTACTCTGAAACCTTCCAAGATCCCTGTGAATAAGACTGGAGAAGGGAGATTCCTTCCCAGCCTCAGATCTGACAGTTTGTTATTTATCCCTGTGCATGTGAGTGAGAATCGCTGGTGGTTTGATATCTAGTCCTGCGAATCTGAGGTGATAGAAAATGCGATAGATAGGGTTGAAATGAACATAATGTTCACTCTTACACTTCCTGCTGACTTGCTCTGCACTAGCAGGGTGGGGGAATGGTAGCTGAGGGAAATGAGCTGACAGGTTAAATAGGGGAAAAGCAATCCCACACATGCACTCTTATGCAAATTTGATTTGGTTGATTGCTCCAGTATAAAAAATCAACAAGAACTGTATGAAATCAGTCAGTATGGTACCAAATTAGCTAAAACACTTAACATGTCATAGAAATCAGAGATGGAAGCAATCTGTCAGGTCACATCCATTCCTCCACTGTGGTTTATGCAGAATTGTTCACTACATCACATTTTCCAGGGCATTGTCCAGTTTTGAATAATAACTGAGTGATGGGGTTTTTTCATCACTTTGCTTGGGAAATGGTGCTATAGTCTAATACTGCAGAGGTCCCTGTTACAAAAAGGTGTATTGACCTTCATCTGAAATTTCCCCTTTGCTGAGATACTTCCTATTGCTCTTTGCCATATTTCTGGATCATCCTTAATAATTTCTCTCCCTGCTTACTGTTTACACCCTTCACATTTCATTTTCTCACAGTCTCCTCATCCTTAAGAAGGCATTTTCCTTAGTTAATTTTATGCTATATGATATTTTAATTAGGTATATTCCTGGGTGACTGGCAGTCAGATCCAGCTGAGCCAGCAATTTTGGGATATCCCTAAGGGATTTTCAGAAAATCTTTGATGAGATCCCCGTAGCAATGATACACCATTTGCTGTTAAATATACTGCCCTTCGTGTATTAATACATCTAGAGAGAGATTTAAAGGGAAATTGTGGAACAGCACAAGAGAAGGAGTGATTCCCATCCACTTATCAGTTAGGGAGGATGTTGGAAAGGTTTGAATGCTAACTTCCTGGCTTTGACAGGTTTCAGAGTAGCAGCCGTGTTAGTCTGTATTCTCAAAAAGAAAAGGAGTACTTGTGGCACCTTAGAGACTAACAAATTTATTAGAGCATAAGCTTTCGTGAGCTACAGCTCACTTCATCCGATGAAGTGAGCTGTAGCTCACAAAAGCTTATGCTCTAATAAATTTGTTAGTCTCTAAGGTGCCACAAGTACTCCTTTTCTTCCTGGCTTTGGTACACAGAACAAGATAAGAGTATCATTTGGTGTCTCCAAGTATTACGTTCCTTTGGAGTACAATCGTGCTGCAACATAGTATCACAGGGGCATGACATACATCTGCTTTGCCCATAGGACAGATATATGATGTAAGAATATTATTGGCTGGGAAGAAAGGAGAATGTGTCTCACCTGGTTTGGAAGTAGGGGTGTGACAGAGATAGATGGGCAGTAGTAGCAGCAGAAGTTAGTGTGACAAATCTCCCCCACTCCCTACCCTTGACCAACCCTGGAAAGGCCCAAGGAGTGGGACAGAGATAAGCAGCTAATAGTGTAGTGGTAAGCCCCAAAAAATAATCAGATTCTCTCTTCAGTGTGACTGTCACAGTTTGAAGGTGACTGCACCTGTATTCTCTGCTGTGTGGTCCACTCCAGGAGTGTCAGGTCTTCAGCCATCAACTGTCTCTGGCAGGAATCCTTGTCCACTCCCATCTGACTGGGGGATTTAAGACTGCACAACTTCCTGCCTTACACTGTGATATCCCGAGCAAGCCAGTCTGCCTGACAGCCGGAACCTGAGCAGTCTCTGAGGATTACTACCAGTGTGCAGCCAGCAGTAACAAGTTACCACACAGTTATTTCTAAGCAAGCACAATTATTCTTGAAATAAAAGCAGTACAGAGGAAACATAAGAAAATAATAAACAGATTTAAACACACATTAAACATACCAAGAGTCATCCATCAGTTTTAAGGGGCCCTACTTGGCCAAAGTGTTTCCAACTCTTGGACAAAAGGTCCTGTCTGTTTGCTGGATCAGAAAGAAGGCCGTGTGTCAGTTCAAGATCATCATCTTATAACAAAAACCCTTTATCTGCTAGTCCCTGGAAAAGACAGCTTGAATGAGTATATGCAAACCATTCCAGGGAGTGGTACCCCTGTAGAGCTGTTTAGACTTAGTGACTTGCCTTAATCACCCCCACTGTTTTTAGCTTCAGGAGAAACTGTGGTAACCTTCCCCCATGGAGTGGCACACAGTCTTACATAAACCATTCATAAATGTGATACAGTGGCCCCCAAAGATACTGCAGTATCTGTCACAGTGTCATTTTCAAGTGCTCAACATTGGCCTAATTCTGCTCCCGTTGAAGTCAATGGTCATTTTACCATTGACTTTAGAGGGAGAAGAGTTAGGGCAATGCTGAATGCTTTTGAAAATCCAACCCTAAATAGGTCTCCATTGTGACTTCTGCCTAACTGCAGATGCTTTCTGTGCTTGTCTTGCTTTCCAAGCCTCTTCTCTTGTGCTTGAGGATTTTTGTTTTGGTCACCAAAATGTATGGTGATCAGAAATGAAAATTAAACCAAAAATCCGTTGCACAAAATGCAGAGCTGGCACCTGCAGGTACAATCCCTGCTGTCTTCGGTGGGGGTTGGTCCTGCTTGGGAAAGGGCAGAATTTGGTCTCCTTATTCTACCCCTGCTTGCAAAACACTTAGGACAGTGTTTTGGTAAGAGGAGGGGACTGGGAGTCCAAAAAGCTGGTTCTATCCCTGGCTCTGACACATATCCTGTGTGATCTCGACCAAATCACCTCTCTATAAATTTGCTTTAAATAGGGAGACTAATACTTTCTTGCCTTGCAAGGGGCCCCTGGGAATGGATTTGTTACCATTTGTAAAATGCTTTGTGTTATGAATGGTGACAGTTGCAGGAATTATAGTGCTGGAGAATAGGTCAGTAAGGTTAAGATTTTTGTCATGGATATTTTTAGTAAAAATCATGGACAATAATGAAAAATTAAAGGAAGCCCATGACCTGTCCCTGGGGCATTGAGCTGGGAGCTCCAGGAGACTTGAAGCTCCAGGGTCCCCCTCCGCTGGCGGCTCCAAACTGCGGGGGTCCTCCCGCCTCCCACTCCAGCTGGGAGCTGTGGGGATCCACCTGGCTTCCCATGGCCGCAGGGCGCTCTGGGGGTTCCCCCCTGCTGCTTGTGGTGGCTGGGAGCTCCATGTGTCCCCCCCCCGTCACCCACGGAGGCAGAGAATACCAGGAGTACCCCTGCCACCTGTGGCGGCCAGGAGCAGCGGGAGTCCCTCTTGCCACCAGCGGCGGCCAGGAGCAGTGATGGTCCCCTGGTGGCTGGGAGCAGCAGGGATCCCCCTTGCCGCCCGCCACAGCCAGGAGCGGTGTTCAGGAGTGGTGGGGGTCCCCCCTGCTACCACGACAGCTGGGAGTGGTGAGCGGCGCCAACCGGCTTGGGGCAGCCAGGGTACTCCACAATTCCCAGGCTCCACAGGTGGCAGAGGAGCCTGCAGTTCCCCGCCAGTGCTGGCTGAAATCACAGAGGTCTTTGGAAGTCATGGACTCCGTGGCTAAATCACAGCCTTACAAATCAGACACAGTACAAGCAGCGGCCATGCAAACTTCCCCACCCTCTTTCGCCAAGTGCCTCATCTCTGATGTGAATGTAGCAACTCTGGGAGATTTTGGTCTCTATAACCCATTCAGCTCTTGGCCTCTCTGTTGAGACTAACAAGGCAGATAGTTAACGCCAGTGGTGATGGGTTTTGTGGCTGAGTAAGTTGAGTGCTTCTTGTTTTGCCTTTCTTAGGGGTATATTGGTTTGAAAAGGGAACATCACAAGCAACCCAAGAGTGAAGTCAGATAAGAAAAATCAGCTGTTCGAGGTAAGTCACTTTCAGGCCCACTTTTTAGACCCATTCTATAAACATTTCACTTCAGATCATTTGCTGGCTGCAATGCATCTAAACTGAAGTCAGAGACCGAGTCCAGTGAAAAGCAGAAGTTAAAAACATGAATATGTTAATGAGAATTTAAAAAAAAAAATCCAACCCCCCAACCATTGTAGTCTGAATGCCTTGTTTGTACACACTGGGAGACTAGAGAACATCCCAGTGCAATCTGGGGGCAAAGATGGTGCTTAACCAAGGCAGACTGGGACATAATTGGTGCTGAACCTTACAAAGTAGAGTGCCAAACTGGGGCAAAACAGGGTACTAAAGGGCAGGACTAGGCATTAAAATAGGGCAAAGCTATGTTCTAAACTGGATGCAGGAGGGCTGTAAATGAGGATTGAGTGGCCCGGGTCCTTTTAGTTAGGTAATCTCTACACGTCTCCTTATGTCTGATCAGTTTCATGTTGTCACTCACCTTAATCCATCTACATCTGTTTCCCTCCCCCTTCTCCAGCAGCCATGCCCCACTTCTTGGATTGGTTTGTGCCAGTGTATCTGATGATCTCCATTCTCATCTTGGTGGGCTTCGGAGCTTGCATATACTACTTTGAGCCGGGCCTACAGGAGGCCCACAAGTGGCGGACACAAAGGCCGATCATGGAACGAGATCTTCGGAAAACACTGATGATACGGGATAACCTTGCCTTTGGGGTGCCTGAGGTCTAGTATTCTGCGAGTGGGGTGTTTCTAGAAAAACAGCCAAACAGAGCCTTTTCTGGGTGGGCCCTGGCTAACAAGGTTTGGTCTGAATGCACGTTTCTCCTCACTCAGGAGAGAATCTTCTACTGTCTGGTGACTGAAGAAGGGTAGTTTCACTCTTTTGCTGACACAGGTCTCTGTTAATCACCAGAGTTACCTCTTTTTTTCCTTCTTCTTCTCCATTTCTGAAGCAAGGTTTGTGCTCCTCTATTAACTCAAGGCTTTCAGGTCTACCCTAGACAAGATACTCATTACTCAGCAAAGGATCTCCTGCACCACTCCATGGCCTGGATTTTTGGATCCACCAAAGGTAAAGGTCTCTGTTATTCATTATCCATTAGAGGACACCTGCACCTATACATTACCTTTTAAAAAAAAAATTCTTATGGGCACCAGATGATAGCAGATAGACTTGATATGGGACATAGATCCTTTTACTGCTAGGTCACTGGTTTAAATCTAGTCCAATTTGCTAGGATCTGAAAGGTGTTATTATCAAATGCCTCTTTGGTGACTTACGTAAAATGAATTTGGTGGCTCTCAGTCCAGTTCTTCTTGGTCAACTGCGCACATCACAGAAATCACCGATGCCACTGAATTGCTATCTGTGCTGGGAGTCTCATTAGAGAGGCCACGGATTGAATGAGCCATGGAGAGTGAATTCCCTACTCACCCCTAGAGGTGATTTTCCCAGCTCAGGAGTGAGACACACAGGAGGGGCAATGGGAGTAAAGATTGCTTTATTGGTGCCCATGTTTGGGGGATAGAGGACTTCAGTCTCCAGGGCTGTCAATCTGGTACTTTTATAAAATCATAGAAGATTAGGGTTGGAAGAGACCTCAGGAGGTCATCTAGTTCAACCCCCTGCTCAAAGCAGGACCAACTTTCATGAGCACTAAATTCTTACACACAATTTTCAATTAAGGAGGTCTGTGTGGATCCTGCCAGGAAATCTCTTGCATCTCTCCTTGACCCAGGGCTCTGGATTTATCGCATAAGCCTCAACAGATTCATTACTAGACGTTGGATCTTCTTCACCTGTCCATGACCCAAGGATCGAGGATCCTTTATTATGAGTAGACTTGCACTCGTACAGTCCTCTGTCCTACATCATTTTTTTGAAATGGATCCCTTAGTGCATCAGTTCTGGTGCTGCACCCTCTTGACTGTCATCCACACTGAAAACTGTGAAATGCTCCTTGGAGAACCCTTCACTGTGAATCTCTGGTAAGGGACACTGAGCCAGACAGGTGGAGATGGGGCACTACTAATGACTGTGCTTTCTAGATTCCACCTGTGTACCTGTGTATAATGTGTATATGTACACTGTTTTTGCACTTTCCTCCATGCTTCCCTAGGGCTGATTTGCTAACAAGGTACTGTAAGAACATGTGACTCCATGGGAGAGTGGGAATCCAGCACCTTTTTCTTCATTGCGAATAGCGTGCAAATCGTAGCTGATAACACTGGCCCAACTCAGAGCCCATGACTTGAGGTACTCCACAGCAAGTGCTACTGTGCCACACCTGCTTAGAACTCTAGTAAGACACTGGCTCCTGTTCCATGGTGCTTTGTATCTCTGCTGATCCATCATGACCCTGGCTGTTTCTCACTTCCTATGCTAATATGCCCCTAATACCCCATTGTCCTCATTTCTATACATAATATATTATAAAACTTCAGTCTTGACCAGTCATGCCCAGTTATCTACATTCCATACAGTACCACGGTCATATGGCACCGCTGTGCCATTGTCAGTGCATTCCATACCAGTGCAGCACAGCCATGGCCACCTTTTGATATACCCTGCTGCATATTTGCCCTTGTTGCCCTATCGGCCACCCTTCTGTACATTCTATACCATCGTAACACAATCCCTGCTGCTCTATTGTGCCCGTCTGTACATCCATACCATACACAAAGTGCTGCTGTTTTGTACATACTTCAGTACATTCCATACCATCAGACTGCTCTTGGTGCTGGTTCAGTGCTGCGCTCCCTGATGGCTCCAGTGTGCAGCAAGAGCCATTAGACGCAGGGGTGCAGACAGGCTCCTCCTCCATCATGGCTCCTGGATCAGCTCACAACATGTATAGTCCCTAGGATGAGAGTTTTGGAGCCAATGATCGTTTTCACTGGAAACTGTTGACAGAGCTTTTTCATCCATTACTGAATGAAGGCTGAAGAACATATTATGTCGATTTAAGCAGGTGACTTGTCATTGGGGGTTGCTTGGGGAATAATGTTTATGTTAGCAGTGATGGCTCTGGTACAAATGGAAACTGTCCTCAGCACCTGGCAAATGTCGTTGGCCTTTATTGGCCATTTCATCTGCCCTGGTCAGATGAGGCATGATCACCAACACCAAGGTCCCAACTGGTGGGACCTTCTTGGGTCTGTCAGTGTGGGACAGTTGAGTCCCTGCATTAGACTGGAACATGGTGATCTTGATGCAGATATCATAACATGGGCCCTGATTCAGCAAGGTACTGAAGCATGTGCCTAAATGTACGCACACGAGTTGTCCTACATCAGTGGTTCTCAAACTTTTGTACTGGTGACCCCTTTCACATAGCAAACCTTTGAGTGCGACCCCCCCCAATAAATTAAAAATACTTTAACACCATTATAAATGCTGGAGGCAAAGTGGGATTTGGGGTAGAGGCTGGCAGCTCGCAACCCCTCATGTAATACCCTCACTACCCCCTGAGGGGTCACGACCTCCAGTTTGAGAACCCCTGTCCTACATGCTTCAGTACCTTGCTGAATCAAGGGGCAAATGTCACAGTGCAGCATCACCGTATCATCCGGTAATGATTTTGTTCCTCAGTATGAATACAGATAAATGGCAGCCCTCAATTACTTTGACAATATCTATTGCCCAAAGGTCACTCAAAATAATAAAGCCATAGTCTTGGAGTTCAACTTAGAGACCTGCTTCTTGGGCTTTGACTGTTGTAACCAGGTGGCTAGGCCACCAATGCAAAGGGACCCCAGGTTGAGCAACGGGGTAGCAATAAAAATCTTTGTACTAGAGGTCAGGAGCTCAGAGATGTCAGGGACAGATTAAAATATCCCCATAAGACCGAGGTTCCATGTTTTGAAAAGACTCAAGTAAGGAAATCTCTCTCTCTCTCTCTCGTGTTCCCAGTTTCTCTCTCTATGAAAGAATCCCTATTACTGTGTGTATGGCAGTCATCCCACAGGTGCAGTCTGCCCTCCAGAAGTGACTGGGAGCCAGTTCAACCACCCACTTACAGTCATGGGTCTAACTGTTCCTACGGAAAGGGTCAGGAAGGACCCAACCATACAGACTGACCTCTTCTCTCCACCACGGGCGATCCCTCCAGCCCTGGATGGATGTACGTTGTCAGAAAGTGATGGGGAGTTTGTACTGTGCTCCAACTCTGTGTGTGAGGGTGGGTGGGAGGGACTCCAGTCTCCAGGAATGTCACCAGCATGAACTCCACAATTGCTATTGTTTTTTACCAGCAGAACACTCGCCTTCATAAACTAAGTCAAAAGAAAAAAAATCAAAAGGAAGTGAGTGATTGAGTCTTGTGCCAATGCTCCGTGGGATGTGGCAGGCAGAATGATTGTCTGGAACAGCCCCCACCTTCAGTGTGTGGGGGAAGGCCTATCTGTGTGTGTCTATTCTGGCTTGCAAAGGAATCCCCGCAGACCCCACTCTCTAGGAAACAGTCCTGCTGGAGTAGAGGCTGGACCAATTGGCCTGTCATTTCTCTCTCTGTATCCTCTGGGCCTCTTTCCTGTTCTGTGCCATTCTCTGTATGTAGTCTCAAATGTTTAATCCCACCTCCCGCAGGCCCTGTATTAACTGGATGAAATTGACCAGAAAGAAAATTAATAGTCTGAAATTGAAGAGAGAACATTTCCCAACAGTGGGATCCATTAGGTCTTGGAATAGTCTCCCAAGGGAATTGGTAGAAGCCCTGTCACTTGGGACTTGTTAAAGCTAGACTGGACAAGGCCTTGGAGACTCTAGGGAACAATCCTTCATGGGCAGGGGGTGGCCTACATGTGATCTAGCAAGTATCTACCATCTTTAACTTGTATGATACCTCTCTCTGTTCATCACAGTACTGGTGCATCAGACAGAACACCCCACATTTAGCCTAAGAGCTAAAATAAACACAAGCTCCAAAGCTCTGTTTGATGTTTTTTTGCAGCGTGTGTTTTGGACTGAATGTTCCTGATGAAATTAGCATTAACAGTTAGGTGTTTTCAACTGTTAACTTGTACTTTATTCTCATTAGAGTCAAAAGTCTATATAATAAGTGTATGTAATAAAATATCTATAAAGACATGAGTTTTCTGGTGCTTTATTGTCCTTTGGGTTTATTTTTATCATCATATTTTGGGGTGTTTTTTATTCTCTCTGGGATTAAACAGGTTACCAAATATGAAGGAATTGGAGTGCAGGGGGAATGTTTCCCTACCCTCTTTCTTAGAGGTCTGTTAGCAGGGATCTTCGTGATATTTTTTTACCTTCCTTCAGTACAAGCCTATGCACCACTTAAGCCCCTATGGGCCTTAAGAGGGACTTAGGTGGTGCATAGGCTTTGTACTGGCCCCTTGCACAAGGGGGACTTTCATCCATTGAGCTCGGAGCAGGGATCACTCAGAGTAGGTGTTTTGAATCCCTCATGATCATTCTCCCATGACTTCAGGTGTGGGAACTGGTAGAATTCAGTCCTTCATCTTTACCGCTGTCACCATTTGCACATCTCCCAGTGATGCTAATGGTGAAGATATGTGCCTGAGGCAGGAGTAGAGAACCCAAATAATTGAGCATCCCACTTAACTAAGCAGGTATGAGAGGCATAGATGATATAAGAGGCTAAAGTATGGGACAGGGAATTGGGAGATTCCTAGCTCTGGCTTCCTGTGTGGCCTTGGACAAGTCACTTAACATCTCACTTTCATCCTCTAGGCTGGTAGGATTAGTTGATGGCTGTGCCATATGTCATTGGAAAGGTAATTTTCTCAACTGCAATTGCATCTCAGAGTTGACCTGTGGCCTTGATGTCACAATATTGTGGCCATTCTTAATGTACTAGCTCCTAGAACAGGTGTCTCCAGTGGTAATTGACAGATGGCAGCAATTATTGAACAATATTCCTGAGGGAGAAAGTAAAGGAAGCTGTAATCTCTCCTCTAACATCAGGCAGTCACGGCCTGGTCAAGACATCAGGTAAGGATGTTTGTAGTTAATGCAGGCCAATACTTTATCTCAATGGTTTCAGTAATGAATGGTCTGAGTATATCTTGGAGTAATTAAGCAGGAGGAAAATTGTTGACTGTCAGGAAATATTTCCTCCCCGTGAGAGAGAGCCAACTATGGCTGATCCTCTCATAGATTCATAGATACTAAGGTCAGAAGGGACCATTCTGATCATCTAGTCCGACCTCCTGCACAGCGCAGGCCACAGAATCTCACCCACCCACTCCTATGAAAAACCTCACTCATGTCTTTCATAGGAGTCTCTCAAGGGAAGGGGGGAAGCCCCAGTGCTTGGAACATTTATAACTAAACTGGAAAAAGCACTGGAGAAGGAAATGATAGAACTGGAAATAATGCTGCACTGGCCACAAGAGAGGGGTGGACTAGATCAGTGATTTTCAAACTTTTTTTCTGGCGATGCAGTTGAATAAAATGATTGATGCCGGCAACCCAATGGAGTTGGGCAGAGGGGTTTGGGTTGTGGGAGGGGCTCAGGGCTGGGGCACAGGATTGGAGTGCGGGGGTGAGGGCTGTGGACTGGGGCCAGGAATTAGGAGTTTAGGGTGTGGGAGGGGGAGGGGGCTCTAGGCTGGGGCAGGAGGTTGGGGTGTGGGAGGGGGTCAGGGCTTTGGGCTGGGGGTGCAGGCTCTGGGGTGGGGTTGGGGATGAGGGGTTTGCAGTGCAGGAGGGGGCTCCAGGTTTGGGGGGCTCAGGGCTAGGGTAGGGGTTGGGGTGCAGGAGGAGGGCAGGATTCTGGGCTGGGAGTGCAGGCTATGGAGTTGGGCCAGGGATGAGGGGTTTGGGGTGCAGGAAGGGGGGGGCTCAGGGCTGGGGCAGGGGATTGAGGCTCGAGGTTGGGGCATGGCCTTACCTTGACTAGCTCCAGGTCAGCAGCACAGGGGAGGTGCTAAGGCAGCCTTCCTGCCTGTCCTGGCACCGCGGACTGCGCTGTGCCCTGGAAGCAGCCAGCAACAGGTCCGGCTCCTAGGTGGAGGCGTGCAAGCAGCTCCATGTGGCTCTCACCTGTGGACACTGCCCCCCCCCAGCTTCCATTGGCCGGGAACTGGCCAATGGGAGTGTGGAGCCAGTGCTTGGGGCAGGGGCAGCCTAGGAGCCAGACCTGCTGCTGGCCACTTCTGGGGTGCAGCACAGTGTCAGAATAGGTAGGACCTAGCCTGCCTTAGCTGGTCAGCACTGCCAATGGGACTTTTAATCGCGGTGCTGACCAGAGCTGCTGGGACCCAGTACTGGGTTGTGACCCAGGGTTTGAAAACCACTGGACTAGATTATCTAATAGTTCTATTTCCATCTTAAATTTTTCTCATAGGACCATAAAAATTAATCAATATAATATTCACTTAGAAAACCAGTGCTTGGTAATATTTTATCTCGCCCCTACCTCTGCAGGTGCTGGTTTAATGTAAATCCAGGCATTCAATAACTAGCAATCCAGTTATCTCCATTACAGTTGGTAATTGGTTACACTACAAGAGTACATTTATCTCCTTATTTTCCAGGTGCTGAATCCTGGTCCAGGGATATAAAACTTCTCTTGTTTTCATGACAAATACTCCAACACAGCCTGCGGGAACTCCGAATCACCATAGCTTTAGATTGTTGGTCTATCTGTTCAGAAGGGTCAGTCTGACTGTATACAACTGGGTTGCCATGGCATACTTTTGCCTCCTCATTTTCTTTCCTTTTTGTTTCTATTTTTCTATGTATCTTGCTTTGTTTTGTCTTCTGGGTTGACTTTATGGAACACAAAAGATGAAATAAAAAGACTGCATTTAAAAAAGGGCCTGCAGTTGTACCAATGCAACAAGCCGCAATTGCACTAGTGAAGTAAGGCTGGGAGTGGCCAATACTAGGATGAGACAAACAAAGGTGCTGATGATTCAGCAGGTATAATAGAATATCAGGATTGGAAGGGACCTCAGGAGGTCACCTACTCCAACCCCCCTGCTCAAAGCAGGACCAATCCCCAACTAAATCATCCCAGCCAGGACTTTGTCAAGCCTGACCTTAAAAACTTCTAAGGAAGGAGATTCCACCACCTCCCTAGGTAACGCATTCTAGTGCTTCACCACCCTCCTGGTGAAAAAGTTTTTCCTTGCCTGCAACCTGAACCAATGCTGCAGCAGGCTCCCAGGGGTGCTGTGCTGCTGGAAGTGCTGTATTTCCAGGGAGACATGGAATCAAGCTCCAAAATACTTGGCACTTTTCATAGGAAAGTGCCACTAGCTCAGCTACTCTAGCCAAATTCCAATGTGGGTAATTACATTCTGCTCACCTACAATAATCCCCAGGCAGAAAGCTTGTGCTCAAATAAATCTGTTAGCCTTTAAGGTGCCACTGGACTCCTTGTTGTTTTTCAGACAGAAAAGTTATTCTTCACATCCCCTTCTAAAATACCTATGATGTTGTTGTTAAATAGCTGTTAGGTTGCACCCCAGCCATGGCTGCACTGGTAGGGAGAATGCATGATTTCTGTATATATCATTGATAAAACACTTTGGGACCCTTCTGGATTAGAGGTGCCACAATAATAACAATTAACAAAATATGGTTGAAAATTGTATTTATTCATGAAAAGATACCCTTTTTAAAACCCAGAAAAGGAAAAACCAAAAATTTAAAATCTTGAACATTTAAAACTTTTCAAAAATATTTTTACTAAATAAATAAATACATAAAATAAATTTTGTTCTGTTTTGATCCATGTGCAACAGAAACAACTGAAAATGTTCACAAAATTATTCCTTTAATAAAAATGATCATAGTGTGCCATCTCAGGAATACATGGAGTATAGAGGTTATTGTATTGATACATAGAAGTGCAGCATGTTTTGATAATTTCACCTCTCTCTGCGGAATCCACACCTCTGATTATGCCATGTGGATGGACTCAGCCTTGGCCAGAAATGCAGAGTTAGGGATGCAAGAATGTGGTAGGGTCACAGGGCAGGAATGGCTGTAATGCTAAGATTTCAAGCCCTTCAGGCCCTTCACAAACAGTTCATTGTTCCACCCCCTGCTACTCGTGTCCTGTCAATGCTGGATGTGGGTAGGGGAGGGGATGATGATGATGGGGGTGATATTCCTCTTCCTCCCAGTTACTGTAGAGGCTGGAGGTGGTCCAGGATGCTCAGCCGAGGCTTTGAAGCTAGACTCAGGCAAGGCACACTGCTTGAAGAGAGAAGCCAAGCCAAAGGGACCCAGAAAACCAAACAAGGACAAAGCATAACAGGAAGAGGCTTATACACATTGATAGGGAATATATTTAAAAGCACCCTCTGTACAGGGCTGCTAGGGCACTTGTAATGCAACCAGCTGCACTCACTGCTATTCCAGTCTCCAGGATCCCCCAACAACACACGCGAATCCGACAGCTCCCCTTCTTATCAATCCAGTGCCTGGCATTCACAGCCCTGGCGATGCATCTCTTTATAAAAAGAAAAGGAGTACTTGTGGCACCTTAGAGACTAACAAATTTATTTGAGCATAAGCTTTCGTGAGCTACAGCTCACTTCATCGGAGCTGTAGCTCACGAAAGCTTATGCTCAAATAAATTTGTTAGTCTCTAAGGTGCCACAAGTACTCTTTTTCTTTTTGTGAATACAGACTAACACAGCTGCTACTCTGAAACATCTCTTTATAAACACCCAGTTCTGGCCCTTCTCATCGTCCTGCTTCATCTCATATTACTCCAGTCCTGGGGACCCCCAGTTCACACAGCTCTGCCAGTGCGCTTCTGTCCTGACCTACCCCACCTCATGCTTTGCCAGTCCCTCGCACAGCTCCTGACTTTGGAGGAAATTGGTGGGAGTTTTCAGGAATGCTGACAAACCAGATGGAAGCAAAGGTCTCACCATTCAGTACAAAAGCAGGATGGTAGAGAATGGAGGGGAATCCAGACACTTGCATGTTCCCTTCCAAACATCTTTCTCAGATTCACACACCATTATGTTAATCTCCACAACTAGAGTGAAGATTGAGAAACTCACAGCCAAAAAGAGCATTGGGAGATCCAGAACCAAGATTAAGAGTCTCAGTATCCTTGCTAGAGCTTGGCTTGAATCAAGGAAGAGAACCATGGCACCCTGGCTTATGATTGTGTAATAGTTCATAGATTAAGCAGGGCTGGGGCTGGATGGTGCTAAATTGGTGAGAAAATCCCCAAGGAAAACCCAGGGGCTGCAGGAAATGCCAGGAACTCAGCAGGTGACATAGTTCAATTTTAGGTAGTATATTTGCAATGTCCCAGTGTGTTGCTAGGGGATGCTGTGCTGAAGGAGGTGGTGTTTTTCAGATGAGATATAAAACCGAGGCACTGAAGTACTCATTCTCTTTAAAGATCCTATGGCAAAATTTGCAAGATTGAGGTGTTAACCCTGACCTCCCAGATATATTCTAACTTTGATCAGTGCATTCTGCTGGTCTAAAAATTTTCCTCTGGTGTCAGGTGAACTTGGTTATCCTCAAATTGCCATGCAGAGTTGCTGGCTCAGAACGTCTGCAACATTCCTCCGCAGCAGAGGTTAAGGTAAGAGAGAATGTTGGGTGGGAGAGATATAGGGCAAAACACAGCTCCCCCTTCTCTCCTTGTCTTGGTGGAGCAGCAGCCCCAGACTACTCCCTCTCCTTCTTGACTGGAGCTCCCCTTTCTGTTTCAATCTACTCTAACTGCTGCTCCCCAGAAGTGGTTGCACTGTAGCAGTGAGTAGGTGAACAAAACCTGTGTATCTAGGCTGGACAGTGCTTTGCAATCCTAGAGATGAAAGATTCTATGTCGAAATGTCAGCACATGAATATTTCCATGTGCCTCAAGGCTCTTTTGATTCCCTAGTCCTTGTTTTTCAGTTCCTAGCATGGCTTTTTATGAGTGCTCTCATTCACTCTCTGCCCACTCCCTCTTGCTGTTGGGACCAGCTGTGTTCCACCCCGAGCTCTCCAAGTCTCTTTCTCTCCCACTTACTTTTAACAAAGCCGGGAAAAACTTCCTACAATGAAGAGAGAGATCAGGAAGGATGGATGGCAGGAGGAAGGGCTCTGGTGCATTTTCTGTGGCTTTGTCAGCCAGGACAGAAGCCAGGAGATCTGAACATCTTTTGATCAATGCTCCTGCTAAGCACTGATGTGGTTAAAATCTCCCAGCCGGATCCAACACAGTCTGTGGGAGATTTGGTCACAGCTGCCCCCTCTCAGAAATGTGGAATATTCCTTTCACCAGCTGAGGGATCTGGGACATCAGCTGCTTGGTCCCAGCTGACAGTCTACCCTCAGTTGCTGTGCTCCAAGAGCCAGGTAAGCTCTTAAATTTCCCTCTCATTATCTGACTCTGAGAGTCAGATGAGGAGCACAAAGGGCTAGGTAAATCTGAGCTTTCCTTGAGCTGATTTTGACTTGACCTAAGAACTACTGCACCTGATCAGTATCCAGGATGCAGGACACTGCAGAGAAAGGCAAGGTAACACTTCCTCCCCATAGTACAGTTATGGAGGGTGTGGGGGAAATTCTTCCTGGTCCCAGCTGGGGATTCGTGTATGCCCAGAAACATGTGGCTTGAGGCTGCTTGACAGCTCTTATATTTGCTATCTGCCAGGGCTGAGGAACATTGGCAGAGGACAGCACATAAGGAAACCTGTAATGTCACTGTCCAGCCAGTCCAAGTCCTTCTGCCAGCACTAAGCCTTGTAGGTGAAGACTGATGCTCCCTTTGAATTTGTTTCTTTAGGAAGCATAAAGGTGCCAAGAGTTTAGGATGGACAAGGACTTCGCTCCTTCCCCTCACAGGGTCCGCAGATGTATTCCAGCCCTGGGAGCCTGCTCCAGCCCCAGTCGCATCCCAGGTTTATTGGCCCGGCCGGTGGGAGGCGGGGGCCCGGCGCCTCTCGGCCCCAAGCTGAGAAAGGAAACCCAACCTGACTCCTTCAGCCAGGACTCCGCAAGGCAGATTCCACTTGCAAAGGGGAGAGTGAGTGCCAGGCCTAACTCTAAGCTTGCAGGCCCAAGGGAGCTGAGTAGCACCGGGCTGCCCATTCTGTGCCCTCTTCCCCATTCATCCAGGTCCCTTCCGTGGACTACTGCCAATGGTTTGGCACCACGGAAGCTGAGCTCCATCTCATTTACCCTCCGCCGGAGTGGCTGTGCACCTCCACCTGATCGGCAACTGCTCCCACCAGCCTCTGCAAGGAGAGAGCTCCACTGTCCACTGGGGGAGGAAGCACCAGGAGGGGAACTGCCCTTGTCAAATCTGCAGCCGTTACCTGGAGTACAAGCCTTGCCCACAAGAGTGCCTCTTGGCTGCACGGAAGAGCAAATAAATACCTGGCATGATGAGCAAATCAGTGCTGCATATCCAGGGTCAGAGATGCCCACAGCATTGCTCCCCTCAGGTCCAGATTTCCAGAGAGGCTTGACCCATGCTACCCTACTTTCTCCTCTGCCACATCCCCAAGTCAAGGGTAAACATCCCATGAACTCATCCATGACAGCAGCTGGTCAAGAGGATCATGTGGCTACCAAGAGATACAGTGACCCACTTGGCATGGGAATTCTCCAAGGGCCACTTGGGTGTGGGAATATGCCAAGTCCCATTCCTGAGCTGTGTGCTGAGGGGCCAGCTCTGTGGGGCCAACTCTCTGCGGCAGATACCATGATATCTCCTGTGATGGACACAGCTGGGCCAGCATGTAAGTTCAAAGAGGGCAGCTGGACTGGGTTGAGTTTGGGGTCTTGTCCTGAAACACGCTGATGCATGGAGGTAGAAACAGGCATGAGAGTTTAGCCCTGAGGTTTCATCTTGCATGGGGTCCCATTCTCCCATCATTCTGTTTATGTGTTGAAGTCCCAGCTACCAGAGAGTCCTGGTAGAGCATTCCATCAACTGGGGGTGGGGGTGGCAATTTTCCTCCTTCACATTTTCAGTCACACTTCATAATCTTAAGAGTTCATCATTTATAAAAGTATATAAAGGGTTATTAGAAAATTAATAGATGTTGTGAGCATGGTGCAGACACATCTGTACTGTGTGTACTAGATGGTTAATAACACATCAGAAGAAGTTATTGTAGGTGGTTATCTAATCTTGCAAGCAATTGGTTTTTAAGCAACATCTGAATGTTCCCTTAATAGAAAGTGGCATCTAATTTTCTTTTTTCCTTTTACATTTTGAAAAAGGAGGTTTTCAAAAAACCTCACAAAAGAGCTAACCCTGCCAGCCCTGATTGGCATCCCCATGGGCCAGCCCTGCGCTCCCCTAGGATCGCACAGACTGGGAAATTGCAACAGCACAGGGGCTCAGCCATTGTGACGGGGGGGGGGGGGGTGAGTGGAGGGGTGGGACATGAAGTGAAAATACAGTTGATTCTTTTTAGGTGGCAAAGTGCTGAGCGCCCCCTTTAGCCAAACAGGAGGATGCTCTGTAGTCCTCACTGGGTTTTAGGCCCTTACTATCTCAGAGATTTCTGTCTCACCACATCGAGACAGCTGCGACTCATGGAGACGTTGTACTTGATCGAGCCCCAGGTGAGGTCTGGGGTATTCTCAGCGGAACACCCTCCGCTGTGGAATTCTGTGCCACCGGAGGTCAGGATGAGCCTTCATGGTCAGATTTCAAACACCTCTCTCTGAGCAGACTATCCTCCAGGCATGGTGATGGCAGAGCAGCTTGGCAGTGTTTCCCTGGCAGATAAACAGCAGGATAATCCCACGTAAGAAAGTGGCACAGATCATGGGAGGAACGGAGGGTACAGCCCTGCCAGATGGACATTGGTTTTCTTAATCTTGTCTGTGGTGCCTAGATACTGTGTTGCCAGGTGCATCACAAATAGACAGACGGGCATCATATCCCGAAAGTGGAATTTAGAGATTGGATTTGCAGTTGGCCTCTAAATTCCCTCTCTTGGGCCACTATCTGGCAGACACAAGAGGCCTGATTCTTGTGCAGCTGTTTGCTGCTGGGCACAGTCAGTGTACAGTGCTGCCCTTCTGATCTGATAGTATTTCAAATCCACTTTGCACTCCCTGGCCTGGGGCTATGCTCCTCCATCCCTGTGCTGGTCACAGGGCCACAGTACAGAGCAAAACCACCTTTGAATTTCCTGATACTCTTTGTGACAGGTGGGCTGCTCCTTTAAGGGACACGAAGCCTGGGCCAGCCAGGCCTGTTCAAAGAGCCCCACCTGTGCTTTAACTATCTGCCTACCAGCCTAAGGGGGCTGGACTAATTGGGGTTGGGTGACTGCCTTAAACACCTAGGCTTAAAAAAATAGCCGAGTTTCCCCAGAAAGAGACTGAACTCTGAGAATGGCACAGCCCAAGGGCAGAACCATGTGAATCCCTGGGAGAGACAGAAAAACTGGATGAGGGGAAACTGAGGCATGGGTGTGCCTACAGCACTAGGCTTGGCCACGAGGGGGTGCTAGTGTGCAGGCACACCCTATGACTCTGTCCAAGCACCTGTGTAGCCCCCAGTGTAAACTAGAGTAGACTTGGGGCTATTCTAACTCATATTTGGACTGCCAATGGCCCTGCAGCTGTGAGTAAGTGGAAAGCAGTATTCCCAGGCTCCCTCCCACTTCAACTCTCCCCCTGGCATTTCCTTGAATCAGAAGCCGCAAGAAAGGAAGGCATAGAATTGTTCTTCCAGCTGTATGCCAAACAGCTGACACCCATCCCAACGGGGGGCAGTGGGTATCAGTTTTTGGCCACTGTATGGCCTTGTGTATCATTGGAGCAGCATACAGACCACAGCAGAGTAGAGAAACAGGCCAGTTTTTCACAGGATTACACCAGGAGGAAGACAGCAGAGAGCCAGACCCAGCATCCCTCACAGAGGTGCACGCTAGTCACATCCACGCAAATACCCATCTTCAACCACATGCATATATTCACAGTGACATGTGCACAAAGACCCAGACAGACACAGATGCCTATAGGCACTTGGAGAGAGACAGTGTATGCACAGTGACACAAAGACGTGCATCTCCTTGCCCTCACTGACACACAGGCATTGGCCTACAGATACTGCTTCTCTCTCCCTTCCCGCCCCACAGAGGATGGCCCACTCTCTGCCTCTGGCCAACAACCAGACATCCACTTTCCAGGCAAAAGGCTTTGAAAGCCCCCCAGCTGGAGGCCTGATTGGCTTCAACAGAGTGACTCCTGATCGTCCCTGGTGTAGGTGAGATGGGAGTCAGGCCTTGGGATTGACACTCCCCAAATGCTAAAAATCTCCCAACCTGTTCTCAGTCCTCTTTGTGAAACTCCTTCAGCAGCCCGCTGCAGGGTTAAATCTCTCTGCATAAACAAGTGGCTGTGGCTAGAGATGCTCCACAGACAGAAGTATGTGAAAACCACCTGGGAATAGTGAAGGAGAGGAGAGAAGGAATGGGTTTGTGTATAGCGGGGGGAGCATATTCAGGGCACAGCTAATCCATTCATCACAGCACCTCCCATCCCTAGCAGCAAACACACCCTCTCGTGCCCACCAATCCAGCCGGGGGGCTTGCAGCAGCTGGGATGAAGCTTTGGATCCTAGAAGGGGAGGGAGGGAGAGTGGGGGAGATTTTGCAGGGATGGTTAATATTCAGGTCACATGATACGACCATGGCAGCAGCAGCAGCAGCATCCCTGCTTATCTGAAGCATCTAGTGGAGGAGAGAAAAAAAGGGAGAGAAGGAGAAAGAGAGAGAGAGAAAAGCAGAACCTCCGAGGCAGCCACACTACACTGGTGTCGGGAGAGAAAAGTGTGTGTGTGTGCGGGGTGAAGCCACCACTCGGGAGCATATTCAGAGACAAAGAAAGATTCATGTTCAAAGGTAGGTGGTCCATGCTGATGCTTGCACACTCGCATGGTTTTGTCAGGGCTCAGGGAAGCCGGAGGGATCCCCTCATGTTGCCGGCATATTGCTCCCTATACATGCACACGCACAGAATGGTGACTTGCCAGTGCTGCAGAGATGAGAGAAAACGTTTCTTTATGCCTTTTTCTTTCAATGGCAAAATTCTGGTGTCAAGGAGAAAGCGGGGTGGTTGTGCTGGTGATGGTAAATAGCAGTCACCAAGGCTGCTCTGAAGGAAGGAAATAACCCCAGCAGCTGGTCTGGGGTGGGAGAAACCACAAGCTGCTTTGTAACTGGCTTGGTCCTTGTCAATTGCAGATGGTTGCGCTCTGGGCAATAGGAATGTCCTGTTCTAATCCCCAAGCATCCAAGTGGGACTCGGGGCAGGCAAGGAAACCCAGACACGGATGAGGGCCCTTAGGCTGATATGGGATTGGAAACCCATACTCCTGGGCCCCAGGTCAGAGCACTTTTCCAGGCTGCCTCATGGCACAGCTGTGCAACAAACCCTTTGGGACATGAGGGTGGGAGACAGAGTGCAGCCAAGAGCTTGGGGGCTCTGGGGAGATTGGCAGTATAGGGAAAAGAGGTGTGTGCTGATGTGGGGCTGAGGGGCAAGCATGGGAGAGCATAGCTTCCTCCTGAGGATTGGCTCAGGGGTAGGACATGCTCCGGGGGAATGCCCCAAAGGTAAGATCTTGGAGAAACAAGGTGGGTGAGGTAATATCTTGTACTGGACCAACTTCAGTTGGTGAGAGAAACAAACGTTGGCACTTACACAGAGCTCTTCTTCGGGTCGGACTTATCAGAGCCTGGAACAGCTTTCCAAGGGAACCCTGTCGCCTGAGCTGTTTCAACCTAGAGAATTGAGAACCCCCTTACGGCTGAGATGAAGAAGGGGAGATGGCCTAATAGTTCTTTCTCCTTTCTCGTTTCTGTATTTTCAGTGAGGCTTCAGTGTGCTAGATTTCACTGCAGATTGGAGAGAGATGGGCTACGGTCTAGCCCCGGTACACCAGGTGGTTATTAAAGGCATACTAAGGAAGGCTGGCTTTGGGGAGGATGTAGCAGCCCCAAAGAGCTGGAATAAGTCTCTCTGTCCCACTCAAGATACCCTTGTCCTTAGTGGGAGGTGGGGGTGGGGGAATGAACTGACCTTGTGGCCTCCTAGTCTAACGATTTAGATCGGATTGTCCTGCACTATAAATTTTGTATTGTACGGACGTACATATTGGAATAAATGGCCCCTTGGTAACTCTTGGACCTAGATAAAAATGAAAGACAACCCTTCTAAAGCTTAGACAAGCGAGAAAAAATGTTGAACTGTTGACATTTCTCTAGGTCTGAATTAATGAATGTTAATGTCTGCAAACCACATGGAGATTTGGCTTAAACAATAGCCACTTGCTTTCTCAGGGGCATACATTAATGTGTGGAGGGCCAGATTGTGATTTGTACAGTAAGACCCCTTTATTCCACCCTGGCAGTGTAAAAGGGGCCTTAAAGTGTGTGTAGGTGTAATTACCTTACCAGAGCAGTGTCAGGGTGCTGTAGTGTAAATGGGAATCTGGACTATTGGGAGCGTTGCCCTTGGCTTCAGTGTCAGGATCAGGCCCTTATTGAGTAGAAGGAGACACAGAATAAGGCTATAGATGTATTGCCTGAGTAGTAAATAGCAGTTTCTTTCTAGAGGCTGGATTCTTTGTGGTTTGAAGAAAAGGAGTACTTGTGGCACCTTAGAGCATTATTTGAGCATAAGCTTTCGTGAGCTACAGCTCACTTCATCGGAAAGCTTATGCTCAAATAAATTTGTTAGTCTGTATTCGCAAAAAGAAAAGGAGTACTTGTGGCACCATAGAGACTAACACGGCCTCTACTCTGAAACCTGTCTTTGTGGTTTGATGTTTCTACCCCTCACTCCTGATGCCATTCAGACAAAGAACAGGAAGGCCGGGGGAGGGGATAAGGAGCCTTTCATATCTAGGTTACTGGTTCTAATCTTCCCCTGGGGCAGTGATGACTGAAAGTCCTTACCATCTGATCTCTGTTCAGCAGCCTATGTGTAATGAGTTTGTGGGGCTACATCCAGCTTTGAGTGGCTGCTGTAAATAGAACAGTGATGGACATGCTAGATGAATGAATATTAATGATGCTGAATAGTAGCAGTCACTATTATTATTATTCATTATTAGCACTTACATAGTGCTTTTCATTCATAGATCTCAAAGTGCTTTAAGTATCACGGTCACAGGGCTAGCTGCACTTCAGTCCTCTTTCCAGTCTCTTTGAGTGCACCCTCCCCCCCCAGTGCTCAGCCTTGTGCCTTTCCTATCCTTGAGTAGGAGGACTTGTGGCACCTTAGAGACTAACAAATTTATTTGAGCATAAGCGTTCGTGAGCTACAGCTCACTTCATTGATCAAGTGGGCTGTAGCTCATGAAAGCTTATGCTCAAATAAATTTGTTAATCTCTAAGGTGCCACAAGTCCTCCTTTTCTTTTTGTGGATATAGACTAACACGGCTGCTACTCTGACACCTATCCTTGAGTGGCATCTTGCAATTCTCCCACTCTTGGACCGGGATCTGGGTACAACACCCCATCACCATGCAGGTCTGACTGGACACCTGTGTCTCTTCCCTTGGGGAATCAGTGCTATAGTGACCAACAACCTTCTTATAACAACTATATTTATTAGGCCTCTCTCACCAACAGAAGTCTCACCCCCCTTGTCTTTCTCTGTTTATTAGCATTGGAATGGAACAAAGCATGAAAGAAAAGGATGTAAAACAAAGAGTCAGCATAGTCTCATCTACACCTCTACTTTGCTAGCATTTGAATGAAAGAAGCTTTCCCCCTTGAGTTCCAGAAAAGAACAGAGCCAACTTCCATTTTGTTGGGAAGCCAAGAAACTCTTGAAAGCCAGGCTGGTTCCAGCTTGTGTCTCAGGGCTTGTCTACACAGGGACAGTCAGGAAAGCTAAGGTGAACTAACATAAGGTGTGAGGTTAAAGCATATTTGTTCAAGTGCATTTAGCTCCTGTGTGGATGCTCTCATTCAGAAGGAAAGTGGCCTTAGCCCTCTGTAGCTTAATCCACAGTGAACTAAAACCACTTTCCTACTCAAACTAGGAGAATCCCAGTTAGCGGGGATGTCTAGTCCCCTGCTGCAGCTCAGGAACAAAGGGCAGTGGCAGCACTTTGTGGGCTCGGAGACAGCAACATGATATTGAGGAGCATTTGGGTCAGGACTGAAGGGCATTGGCAGAGCTACAGGGATGCCCATGACTGGGATATCAAGGAGAAGGAGTACCAGGTTAAGCAAAGGGTGCCGGAGAGCTGGCTGGTTGAGCTCTGCATGTTTCATCTGATACCTGGACTTTCCTGGCTGGCAACAGCTTTGAGAAAGCTGGAAAAAGACAACATCAGCCTTGAGGGATGCTTTGTCAGCATAAAAATCACAAACTAGTTGTGATGTGCGTCAGAGAGACTTCCAGCTGAGACAAGCTCAGCTCAGTTGCTATTACCTCAACTTGGGGGTTACTGCAGCCTCCTTTTCGTTTAAGGAGATGAGACTTGCTAGGCTGCATCAGACCAATGGTCCATCCAGTCTCTTGTCCACCCGCACACCGGACTAATGTTGGATGCTCCAGAGGAAGGAACTAATAACTTTTAATGCATCTCCTCAGTTTAGAAAAGCAGGGAAGGGTGATTACTTCCTGACAGCCCTTTCCCCTGCAGGCAAGGACTGGATGAAGGCTAAATGGATCTCAGCTCCACCAAATGTTTGGGTTTCTCTCCCCCACCAAAGCTGTAGGAGGCTGTGTGGGCTGGAGCGCAGGACTAAGCATCAGGAATCCACGAGTCCTGATCCCACCTTTGCCACTGATTCACTGGGTGGCCTTGGCAAGTCATGTGTGAGGGACTTTTCAAAGGGCTCCTTTGCGTGCCCTGGAGAAGACTTGGGCCCTCAGACAAAAGGGGTGTTTTCAAAGCAGAGTGTGGGCAGTGCCGGTTCCTTGAAAATCTGCTCTCGCTACTGGGTGCCCAAACTACATTGGGTGCTCAGGTTCAGCCTCGTGCTCAGCCACACCGGGGATATCGAACCCTCACTGTGATATGATGCTCAGGTCTCCGGGAACAGCTGTTATCCCTGGCTTGGAATGTCCTTGCCTCCTTCCCCCCCCACACCCCGAGCTCCAAGGTTCGCTCAAGACATTTCTGCAATTCTCTCATGAGGCGCCCATGGCCTGCTGTGACAGCACAATGACATCAGCAATCCTAGCCATTCAGGCCCTCACTAGGCTCCCAGGTTGGGACTAGGCATAGAGAAGGTCAAAAGTTGGAATTTCTTGTTTCAGGAAATGTTGATGTTTTGAAATGTCTCTTCATTCTGATCTGGAATCAAAACCAAATATTTCTGAAATTTCCCAGCAGTCAGAAAATCTGAAAAATGTCAGTTCTGGGAAATTTTGAATTTTTGAATTTTGTTTCCAAATTTCCTTTTTATTTTTATTTTATTTATAGGGTTTTTTCATTGTTTATAGCTTTATTTATGCATGCAGTCATGCCACATCGGTAGTAATATGCACTGCTACAGGCATGTTATATTATGACATCATAGCTGAAACTTTCAAAGTGTCGCACTGTTTCATTGCAACACAAAGAGCAGAGGTTCCAATCAGTACTAAGTAGCAGCTGCCCTTAATGAGTTTAAACATAAAATAAAAATAGAATATTTCAACTATTCTATGATGTCATACCATGACACATATCCAGACACCTCTTTCACCATGTCCACCTCAGTGTTTCTCCCTCTGGCAGGGGGATGAGAGGGGGGAGCTGGAGTAGATCAGTCCTACTCTGGAGGTTTTTAATTCTTAACTTTTGGTTTATTCACAGTATTTACAAGGTGGGCCTGAGGGCTGGCCCGAGTAGTTCTCTTAAGCAAAAAACCCCACAACACAAAAGAAATGCATCTCCTTGCCTCCACCTGAGCACTGCTTTGTTATGCTGGCTTCTAGTGGCCAGCACTTCCCAAAACAAAAGTAAACTCAATGTTTCCCCTACAGGGAGGAGAACAGTTGTCCGCCTTTTCTCCCTGTTGCTGTTTTTCTTCTCTCTCTCTCCCCCCCCCTCCCCATTTCACTGGAAAGGGGATGTTTAAAGGTCACCAATGGCCCCTAATTAGACTCGGGTGTCTCTAACTAACCTGAGGTAACCTTTTTTCAGTTCCTAGGAACTTCACCATTCTAGGGCAGATATATCTGCCTTCCACCACTCTTACAGCGGGGTTGGAGGACAGGGTGTCTGAGTGGGTGTGGAGGTGGATGGGGCTACTCCGGTGCCTCTGCCTGCGAGGGAGGGCACTGGTGCTCAACCAGATAGTCCTGTCCATGCTCTGGCACCGGCTCAACACCCTGACCCCAGCCCCGGGTGTCCTGGCTGATATCCAGAAGCTGGTTCTGGAGTTCTTTTGGCCAGGACTGCACTGGGTCTCTGCAGGGGTTCTCCATCTACCCCTGGAGGAGGGAGGGCAGGGCCTGAGGTGTTTACACACCCAGGTCCATGTCTTCCACCTCCAGGCCCTGCAGAAGCTCCTTCATGGTGCAGGTAGTCCGGTGTGGCGCATACTGGCGCACGCCTTCCAGCACCACTTCCGAGGGCTCCGATACGACTAGCAGCTCCTTTATCTCCATCCGAGAGGTCTTCCACGAGACCTCTCCAGGCTGCCGGTCTTCTATCAGGACCTCCTCCAGACCTGGAAACTACTTTCAACTACCAGGTCCGTGGCAGCCACCATGGGGGCAGATCTCCTCGCGGAGCCCCTGTTACTCAACCCCCAGCTCCGAGTGCAGGTGGCGGAGTCTCCCTCGGTGCGCCAGAGTTTGGTCCTGGCAGAAGTTACCAGAGTTGGAGACCTCCTGGACTATGACTGAGGAGACTGGATGGATCCCGTGATACTTGCTCAGCACACAGGGCTCTCCACCCTTCGTAGTCCCCAGCACGTACTTCAGGAGGTGAGGGCAGGCTTCCTGCCTGCTGCTCTGGTTTACCTCGACCAGGTCCTGCAGGAGGGCACTCCTCACCTACCCTGCACCCCGGGCCCTCTGGACCTTTCCCTCAGGCCCCTGCCTAGTGAGTCCCCCTGGCTATCCCACCCATACACCACGAGTCAGCTGCACGATTTGCAGCCGGTTCACTTCCAGACCATGCCAAGGAAACATCTGTACACACTCGTGCTTCACATCCTTCATTTCCTCACCCTCATGTCCTGCCCAAATATGAAGTGGCAGGACCTATTGCCACTTGTTGAGGGTGAGGAACCCCAGTGGGCCAGCCTTTATTCCACCTGAGTCCCAAGGCCTGCCCGGGATATTAGTTGGCAGCTCCTCCACTGAGCCGTGAGCATAGGTATGTACTTGGGGCAGTTCACCCCCATCCTTGATGCCAGCCCCTTTTGTGGTGTGAGGGATCCCTGGTGCACATATACCTGTAGTGTGCCAGGTTGCAGCTCCTGTTCTGGCTCCTCCTGAACATCCTTTTACGTTTCTGGCAGCACTTTTTCCCCTCACCTTTTCATATACACATACCCTATCCGTGGCCCCACAAAGTCACGGGACGTCCTCATCAACCTCCTCCTGGCGATGGCCAAAGTGACCATCTACAACACCAGGGAGAGGAGGTTGGCTGAGGGGGTTCTTTGTGACTGTGGGGCCTATTTCCAGTCCTCCCTCCATTCACGCATCCCAGCGGAGTTCCTCTGGGCGGCATCCACTGGCTCCCTCGACATCTTCAAGGAGCAGTGGGCGCTGTCCAGGGTTCTCTGCTTGGTGTCCTGTCGGGTTCCCTTTGTTTGACCCTTGTCCTTGTTACATTTTTGGTGTCTCTTGTAATTATTTGAGTTCCTGAACCTTGTGAATCCTTCCCTAAAGCTGGGAGAGGTTCCCTTAGCAATGGGCGGGCTTGTACCCACCCACTTCCTGGAACCCAATAGGACCACTCTTACAGCTGCCAGGTCTGACTTTGTCAGCAGTAGTGCAAATTATTATATTATGCATTGTTCCCATGGGCATGTCATGAAATAATGTAAACATAAAAATAAAATACAAATGGGGGAAAAAAAGAAACAAAATGTCAAAATGCAGAAACAAAAATTACAAATTCCAAAACAAAGTTTTTCCAGAATGAAAATATTTTCACTTCAAAATATTTTTTCTGCAAGAATTTTCATTGGAATCTATATTCTTTTTATATATGTTTTGATTTTTGACACAAATGGCCTTTCCTGTTAGAAAATGGTTTTGATGGAAATTTTCCAACTAGCTTTGAGAGGGAGCTCAGGAGGCTTTCAGAGGGGTGTTTGGTTGCCCCCAAGATACCTAAGGCTACAGGACCAGATCTTGAAAAGTATTTAGGAGCTTAACTCCCATTGGAAGTTGGGCTTCTAAATACCTTTTGAAGACCTGGCCACAGAGTGCCTGACAGGATTTTCAAAGGTGACTGTGAATTTCCTGGGAGTTCAGAAATACCCGCTAGATTTATACTGGCATGTGCAAATCACTAGTTTACATATTCTAGTGAAGCTGAGGCACCTAGATGTGAGCAGTGTAAAAGCAGGCTATTTTCAGAAACAGTTGCGGAGAGACAAAACCCACAGCATCTGGGGCAGGGAAATGACAGAGAGAAAGGGACATGGGGGGGGGGGGACAGGAGGAAGTAGGCAAAAATGCCCCGAGCCCTCTCTGCCACCTCCTTTCCCCATCTCTGTGGGCTCAGGCTATAAATGGGGTAAGTGCTGTAGGGGACAATGGCCAGACACATGGGTTGTGGCAGGGTCCTGGGTATCTAGCTACTATGGCTATGAATACCTTCTTTGCATCACATACAGCTACCTACTATAGACCACCAAATCAGGAAGAGGAGGTGGATGAGGCATTTCTAGAATAAATAACAGAAATACCCAGAACATAAGCCCTGGTATTAATGAGGGACTTGAACTACCCAGGCATCTGCTGGAAAAGTAATACGACAAAACACAACATTTCTAGTAAGTTCTTCGAATGTACCAGGGACAACTTTTTATCCTAGAAAGTAGAGAAAATAGAGGGCTAGCATATTAGACTTGATTCTGACCAACAAGGAGGAATTGGTAGTGAATCTGAACAAGGAAGGTAATTTGGATGACAGTGATCAAGAAATGAGAGATTTCATGATTCTAAGGAAAGGAACGAGTGAGAGCAACAGAATAAAGACAATGGACTTCAAAAAAGAAGACTTTAATAAACTCGGAGAATTGGTAGGTAAGGTCCCATGCGGAAAAAAAATCCAAGGGAAAAGGAGGTCAAGAGAGCTGGCAATTTCTCAAGGAGATGATATTAAAGGCAAAATTGCAAACTATCCCGATGCAAAGGAAGAATAGCAAGAAGCCAATATGGCTCCATCAGGAGTTCTTTAATGACATGAAAATCAAAAAGAAATCCTACACAATGTGGAAACATGGACAAATTGCTAAGGAGGAGTACAAAATAATAGCATAAGCATGCAGGAACAAAATCAGAAAGGCTAAGGCACAAAATGAGTTACACCTAGCAAAGGACATAAAAAGCAATAAGAAGAGATTTTTCAAATACATAGAGACGGACGAAGGAAAGTGTAGATCCTCTACTTAGTGAGGAAGGAGAGCTAATAACTAAGGAAAGAAAGCTGAGCTGTTTAAAAAGGTTATTGGTGACCAGATCCTCAACACAATTAATATAAACAACAGGGGGAAAGGAATCCAAGCCAAATTAGGGAAAGAACAGGTTAAAGATTAATTAGATGTATTCAACTCAGCAGAGCCTGATGAAATGCATCCTAGGGTCCTTAAGGAGCTAACTGAAGCAATCTCGGTATCAGTAGGAATTATTTTTAACTCCTGGAGGACAGATGAGGTCCCAAAAGACTAGAGAAGGGCAAACATAGTACTGATCTTTAAAAAGGGGAACAAAGAGTATCAGGGAATTATAGACCAGTCAACCTAACTTCGATACCTGGCAAGATACTGGAACAAATTATTAAACTAAGTTGTAAGCACCTAGAGGATGATAGGGTTACAAGGAATACTCAGCGTGGATTTGTCAAGAACAAATCATGGTAAGCCAACCTAATTTCCTTCTTTGACTGGGTTACTGGCTTAGAGGATGGGCGAAAGCAGATGATGTGATATATCTTGATTTTAGTAAGGCTTTTTACACAGTCCTGCATGACATTCTCATAAGCAAACTGGGGAAATGTGATCTAGATGAAATTATTATAAGGTGGGTGCACAACTGGTTGAAAGACCATACTCAAAGAGTAGTTATCATTGGTTTGCTGTCATACGTGGAGGGCGTAGGTAGTGGGAACCCATGGGGGTCAGTCTTAGGTTTGGGTCAATATTTTTATTAAAGATTTTGATCACGGACAGAGAGCATGCTTAAAAAATTTGCAGACGACCTCAAGGTAGGAGCGATTTCAAGCACTTTGGAGGACAGGATTAGATTTCAAAATGAATTTGACAAATTGGAGAATTGATCTTAATTCAACAGGATGAAATTCAATAAAGATGAGTGCAAAGTACATCACCAAGGAAGGAAAAATCAAATGCACAACTACAAACTGAGGAATAACTGGCTAGGTGGTAGCACTGTTGAAAAGGATCTGAGAGTTATAATGGATCACAAATTGAATACGAGTCAGTAATGTGATGCAGCTGTGAAAAAGGCTAATATTCTGGGGTTTATTAAAAGGACTGTTATATGTAAGACCTGGGAGGTAATTGTCCCACTCTTCTTGGCACTGGTGAGGCCTCAGCTGGAGTCCTGGGTCCAGTTCTGGGCACCGTACTTTTGGAAAGATGTGGACAAATTGGAGAGAGTCCAGTGGAGAGCAACAGAACTGATAAAAGGTTTAAAAAACCTGACCTATGATGAAAGTTTAAAAAACCTGGGCACATTTAGTCTTGAGAAAAGAAGACTATGGGGGGGTCGCGTTAACAGTCTTCCAATATGTTATGGGCTGTTATAAAGAGGACAGTGACCCGTGTCCATGGAAGGGAGGACAAGAAGTAACAGGCTTCATCTGCAGCAAGGGAGATTTAGGTTAGATATTAGGAGGATCTTTCTAACTATAAAGGTAGTTAAGATCTGGAACAGGCTTCCAAGGGAGGTTGTGATAGCACCATCATTGGAGGTTTTTAAAAACAGGCTGGATAAAGACCTGTCAGGGATGGTCTAGGTTTAGTTAGTCCTACCACAGTGCAGGGGGCTGGAATTGATGGCTTCTTGAGGTCCCTTCCAGCCCTACATTTCTATGTGCTATAAGCATATGTATGGCATAGGTACGATTTCTATCCTTAGAGGGAGCATTGTCTTCCGTCCGGGCTCACCCTCTGGAAACTACACTCCTTTAAAGAGACTCGGGTAGGACACCCAAACATTGACACCCACCCCATAAATCACTGACACTTTTGGCCTTAGGACTTGTCTGCACAGGGAAATTTACCAGAGTGGCTGTGGTGATATAATTATGTGGCTATAGTTATAACTAAGGCTACGTTTATGTCACGAAGGTCATGGAAGTCATGGAATCTGTGATTTCCAGAGACCTGTGTGACATTCTCCGCTTCAGCCCCAGGGGCTGCAGGACTCTGGAGCTGACAGCTAGTGGGGCCCTGGCAGGGTACCGGGGACAGCAGTGACAAATGACGGGGGCCCCCTGCAAAGTTCCAGCGACAGACTCCTGAAGGGGCCCTCCTCAGGGCTCCAGTGACGCGTGACAGCCTCGCACGGTGGGGGAAGGGGGATGCTTCAGGTGAGCGGCTGGGGTGTCCCATTTTCTCTTTGGGAAATATGGTCACCCTGCAGCTCCTAGCTGCCGTAAGTGAAGAGGGAACCCCACAGCTCCCAGCCACCACAGTGGTGGGGGAAACCATGGAGTCGCAGCAGCAAAATCACAGATAGGTCACGGCTTCTGTGAATTTTTGTTTATTGCCTGTGACCTGTTCATGACTTTGACTAAAAATAACCATGACAAAATCTTAGCCTTAGTTATAAATGTATACTGGTATAGTTATGCAGGTAAATTTTCCTGTGTGGAGAAGCCCTTAATGTTTGTACAGTGCTTTGAACAAGGAAATGTTAAGCAGTTCCTCAGTCACTCAGACTGGCTCTTCCTCCCAGACCATCTCTGTCTTGAAATACTCCTTGAAATTCTTCCTATCCATGACTCTTTCTTACCCTGTACACTTATTTTTGCTGCAGCCCATGATGTTGGTCATTGGTGCCTCTGGCCCAATGACAGGGTATGTGGGCCCCAGGTGTCTCTTCCTCCAAAGCAGTGGCTGCAACATGCCAAATGGTAGCCATGCCACAAAACTGCTCACCTGCCATTTTGGATTGCCAACTTCCTGAGATGTGGCTGGGACAGGGAAGAGCAGAGGAAACAAGAGCTCGGAGGGATTGATTTAAGGGGATAATCTATCATTTATTATTTAGAATGGAGTAGTGCCCACAATGTGCTGGATCCTTTGCAACGTCCAGACAAAGGAAGACACTACCCCTGCCCTGGAAAGCTGGCAATCTAAAAACATACGAGCAAAGTGAGCGGAGTGGTGATAGGACAACAGCTTACAAGGATCATGATTGTTGTTGTTTTCCCCCACTTTAGCTTCCCTTCCAATTCAACCCTTATACATTCCCTCCCATTCCGATTCCCAGTGCTAGTTCCAGTGTGCGTACACTCCTCCCTCCCAGCAATCTTTCCCGCCATTCAGCCCCCTTCTCTCCATGTATGTGAGCAGTTCGTTAATGAGATATATCAGTGATTTAGAGAAGCAGATGATTTACTATCCTAAGCAGAGCTTTCTCTAACCCAATAAAGGAAAAGAGCCAGAGACTCCATGAAACCCAGTAAGGACTTCGCTATTGTCTATCTCTTTTACATGGAAGATGCGGGAGAGAGAGAGATTGAGCCAGCTAACTTCTTTCTTTGTAGGCACTGCAGAAGTAGTAGGTATCCAAGAGTACTATCAATGAGAAGATAGTGGCCTTCTGGACCTGCTCAGAGTGGGCGTTCATTGCTTGTGGAGAGGGTGGCATGGAAGAAAGCACAGAGATGTATGTGAGGGGGCAGACGTTCCAAGAGGTAGTGCTGAGGCAGTGGTGCAAGGAGAATTCATTTCTTACCCGTACGCTGCACCAGCTAATGGGGGGAGGCACATGACCTCCCCATGTGACTCTGCCCCGCCCCCAGCCCAGGCCCTGTGCACTCCCGCTCTCCTCCCCATGATCCATCCCACGTTACGAAAAGCAATGGAGGAGGCACAGAACCCCTGGCATCTGGTTAACATCCCTGGAGCAAGGGAAATTTAGGTTAGATATTAGGAAAAACTCTAACTATAAGAGTAGTTAAACTCTGGAAAAAGTGTCCATGGGAGGTTGTAGCATTCCCATCACTGGAGGTTAAGAACAGGTTAGACAAACACCTGATCAGGAATGGTCTAGGTTTACGTGGTCCTGCCTTAGTGCAGGGGACTAACCTCTGTGTTAGCTGATGGCAGCCATTAACCCCTTCCAGCACAACAATACCCCTCCTCTCAGCTCTACCCATCACCCCAATCCTGTGTAAAAATGCTGACACCCTGAAAGAAAAAGAAAGAAAGAAGGAGAATAATGTCTACACTGCCACTTATATTGGAATAACTTATGCCGTTTAGGGGTGTGGAAAAAACATGCCCCTGAGTGACATAAGCCCAGGTGTGGACAGTGCTATGTCGGCAGGAGAGCTTCTCCCACTGACATAGCTACCGCCACTTGCTGGGGGTGGAGTCATTATGTCAATGGGAGAGCTCTCTCCCACCGGCACAGAGCGGCTACTTGAGAGATCTTACAGCCGTGCAGCTGCATTGGTACGGCTGCGCCACTGTATGCTCTCTAGTGTAGACATGGCTGGTAGGGACCTTAGACCTTAGTCCATCCCGTGCTTTGCTGCACATTAGGCTACCCACATTTGCCATCCTGGCCTGTCAATTGCCCTTCTCTCCAAATCTTCCCATTTCATGTCGAGGTGCTAAATGTCATTCAGAACTGTTCGTTTCCATGTTATTTGCGGTCTTCCTCTCTTTCGTCTTGCGTTTTCTGGCTTCCATTCAAGGGCGGCATTTGGTAAGCATTCTTTTTCCATTCTCAGCACATGTCCCAGCCACTGATGTCTTCTTTTGTAGATTATTTGTAAGAAGGTGCCTTGTCCAGTCATTTTTCTGACTTCTTCATGCATCTTCCTATCTCTATATGTTATTCCCAATATTCTTCTCAGACATTAGTGTTGAAATGCATCCAGCTTTTGCATATCTTTCTTGGTAAGTTGCCATGTCTCACTGCTATATGTTGTGATGGTGATAACAATTGCTTTGTACATGTGCAATGTAGGGACTCTCCCTACCAGCCACGTTCAAAGAAACTGAACGTGGCTGGTAGGGAGAGTCCCTGAAATAGAGGGGGATTGGAGAGTGGCACAGGGAGTCTGTGGGGGCAATGGATGGATACAAGGAGCCACTGGGGTGCAGTGAGCTCTGCCTACACAAGCTTCAAAGTGTGCAACCCCGTTTAGATGGAAGAACAGGCACAGAAAGATTAAGTGACTTGCCCAGAGACATGCGGTGAGTCTATGGATGAGTAAGAAATAGAAGTTGGATCTCTGGCTTCCCATACTCCTGCTCTAATAATTAGCCCGCACTCAATCTCTCCTTAAAAGAAAGAGAACTGCAGTAGCTAAGTGACAGTTAAGGAGGGCTATGATAGCAAAAATAGGGTGCTATATTTAGGTAGGACCACCTTTTCAAAAGTGCTCCCAGATTTTCGGTGCCTTCATTGTCAAGTACCCACAGTTAGGGAACACTTGAAAATGTAGACCTACATATTAAAAACCATACGGTTAAACCCACAAGACCATCGAGCAGTAGGAAACATAGAGTGAATGTGCATTGCTGGGAGCCAGTTTTCAACCTGATGTTGAAGGGGCTGATTCTGGGGACATTTCGAGATCAAAGGGGAGGGCATGCCACAGCCCTGGGGCCACATAGGCAACGAGACAGATGTTTTCCTTCCTGTCCCCCCTACACATGCCATGCTCTAGGGGCCCCATCCCTTGGAGCTCCCAGGATGCAATGATGCATAACATGGAGCCAAGCCTCAGAAAGTTAACTTTCCAGTAGGGGCCATAAAGCTCAAATCTGTAACCTAATTCATGCCCAGCAAGCAGCCAGTGAAACACACATCCGAGACCCACTCCCCAGCAGCAGAGAGGGGCAGAGGGAGATTACTAGTGGTGCCACCTGAATAACAGTTCTCCCCTCTTTCTCCCGGGCAGGGTCAGCAGACAACAAGATTGAGACAGCTATGACTGAGCTGGTGCCGGAGCCCCGGCAAAAACCAGCAGTGCCGATGAAACCTGTTGGCATTAACTCCAACCTGCTGGGCTACATTGGGATTGACACCATCATTGAGCAGATGCGCAAGAAGACCATGAAGACGGGCTTTGACTTCAACATCATGGTTGTAGGTAGGAGGGGTCATCAAGGCCTATGGAGCTTTTGGGGAGCATAGAGAGAAGCTTTGCCGGGCTTTGACTTCACTCTCATAGGCACAAGTACAAGAGGTTATAAGGGTATAGGGAATCATTGGGAGTATGGGTGAAGGACAGATGCTTTAATATCAATCCAAGCCTAGTTCCAGTAGATCCCTAGTCCCTGACTTGTGATTTTCTGTTAAGGTACTTATGAAGGGCAAGAAGATCCCTCACACCCAATCTGGCAACTTCCATAGGTTTAAGTTCTTCAGCCTATTGTCAGAGCATAGCTGTGGTAAATGCTACATTCTTCCCCTTTACGTTTATCAGGTCAAAGTGGGCTGGGGAAATCAACACTGGTGAACACCCTCTTCAAATCCCAAGTTAGCCGCAAGTCTTCAGGCTGGAACCGCGAGGAGAAGATCCCTAAGACAGTGGAGATCAAGGCCATTGGGCATGGTAAGAACCAGGAAAAGTATCCTGAGGACCAGCAGTGTTGGCTGAAAGAGTGTACAGGGTGCTGGTGTCTTAGAACAGTCCTGTCAAGGACCTTTTACATGAGCTAGCTGGAAAACCAGAATTCAAGATTTAGTTCCACATTGAGATGAAACAGACCTTTCCAAATTTTTGAGAGAGGGAGAGAGAGACCCTGACCATTAGACTAGCCAGCAGCCTGGAGGTTAGGACACTCATCTGGGAAGTGGGAGACCCAGGTTCAAAGTCCCTGCTTTGAAAAAGGCACAAACTGTCTCTCCCTTGCGTCTGTGGTCATGGAAAGGGCAGACCATCATCATTCCCACAACATGTGTCATAGAAGCCTACACAGAGAAGCCGATCTTGAGGGAGGGGGATCATGAGGTCTTTTCTGCTTTCTTCCCCAGTCATTGAAGAAGGTGGTGTCAAGATGAAACTGACAGTAATTGACACCCCGGGATTTGGTGACCAGATCAACAATGAGAATTGGTGAGTGTCTGACCTCTCAACCTATTCTCCCCCTCTCTGTGTGCCTCTTGGGTGGCTGACTTCCCCACAGGGCTGGGCATACAGAAGAGTCAGCACCCAGCACGGTCCATGCTCTAAGATGGACCCCGCCCCTGGAACACAGTGAACAGGTCAGCATGAGCTCAGCCCCAGGCTGAGTCAGCGCTGCAGAGTGGGATGTTGGTGTTCCTTCTGATTCAGTTCTGAACCAGTCCCCAGCTGTGGCACCGGTTGTTGTCTTTCATACAAGATGTATTCATTACAGATCCCATAGTAAATCTGAGAAGAATAAAGGTGTCAGTAGCAGCATCCTGCCAAACTCCAATCTGGATAATGGTATTCTGCCTCCCCCAAAGTCACCCGGGGGTTCCAAATGGATGGGATATTGTTCGTCTCTTCCTCGCTTAGGGCCTGATCCAAAGCCTATTGCGCCAATGGAAATATTCCTATTGCCTTCAATGGGCTTTGGATCAGGCCCATGTACTGCTGTGAATTGTTAAACTGCCAACACGTTCCGCTCCAGAGATGGCTGTGCTTCAGTGGCAGGTGAAACGAGAAGAGCTTATAAAGTGTTTGGGAGCCTACTAGATGACAGAGGCTCAGGAAATGTAAAATCCTTATAATTATCATTTTCATTTATTTTACTTAGGCGTACACATGCTATAAAAGAGAGACTATTGGTGTGCTCTAGGACCCTTGGCATAACTTAAAATGCAACAAAATTCACCCCGCAAGTGTAAGTTCAGTGTAGCAGTGCAGTCAGTATAACCCACTACCAGCAAACCAGGCAGCGCATCCTTCTCAAGTCCCCCTCCCAGTCCAACAGTTCCCCCCACCCCGCTTGCAATCCCCTGCTCCCCTCCTCCACCCCCCCAAAATTCAGCAGATTCTGCCTATTTTGGATCAGAGTAAGGCAAATTCCAAAGTCACGGGGGGCCCGCACAGAGAACGCCCTGCCAGCAGCCCCTTTCCACATATGCAACTGGGGCTTCAGCTTGAGCACCTCTGCTGATCAATAACCCTGGCAGGATCTGATCAGGCTAATAGATGATACCCTCCTACCCTGTAAACCCTCTTAGTTCCTGTAAGTGCCAGCAGCACTGTATGTATGAAGTATGAGGAAGGAATGTGCCCCCCGCCCCTCTCTCTGACCTTCACAGCTGGGAGCCCATCGAGAAATACATCAATGAGCAATATGAAAAATTCCTGAAAGAGGAAGTGAATATTGCAAGGAAGAAACGAATCCCAGACACAAGAGTCCACTGCTGCCTCTACTTCATCTCCCCCACGGGTCACTCGTAGGTATCCTGCTGCTGACTGCTTCCTCTCTCCCACTCATCACTTATATGTATCCTATCTCATCTGTATCTTACTGTGCCTCTATTTTAGCTCCCCTTATGGACCAGTCACATGGATCTCACCACTCCCTCTCTATTTAATGTCCTCCATGAGTCTCTCTCGGCACCCTATCCCACACATCACTCCTATATACATCCCACTCTGCTTCTTTCATCTCCCCCATGGGTCATGCATAGGAATCCCACTGTTGTTTAACTTTTCCCTGCTGGGGTGAACACTGGGAATGCTGGACAGAAAAGCATTAGACTGAGATAACCAGGCCAGCTCTCCCCAGAGTTTTTTCTTCTTCTAGGCATTGAGTCAGGAGGAAAGATAAGAGATCTAATGGGTGCATCTCTTGGGGGATAGGCAGGAGAGCTCTCCCTTCTCCCTCTCGTCTGGCCTCTGGGAGGGGGAAGAGTGGAGCCAGCGTTAAGGGTGATGTGGTAAAATGACTCTCACTTATTCCTTTTTCCTGGGCTGCAGTTTGCGACCCCTGGACCTAGAGTTCATGAAACATCTCAGCAAAGTAGTAAACATCATCCCTGTTATCGCCAAGGCAGACACCATGACGCTGGAAGAGAAGACTGAGTTCAAACAAAGGGTGAGTACCATCAGGCCTGTGTGTAGTGAGTCTTTCCCAGCCTCACCTGTCCTGGCAGGAAGGTGGGAAAGGTGGTTGTATCCTTCAGACTGGAATTATATTGTCTTGACCACTCAGACATCCTGGTGTTTCCCTCCATGGTTCGGAACAGCATTCAGCTGCTGCCATGAAATACAATATTGGATTCTTCTCCACTGACAGAGTCCAGCTATCGTGTAACCTTAAAACAGGACCTGGTTCTGTGTCGATGTGGGGTGTGTGCGATGATCTGGGTGTGCTCATATGGCAGAAGATTGCCTAAATCATTAGATTAATATGGGGAAGGCCACTTTTCCAGCTGGTAGGATATCACAGCAATTCAGCTCTTTCCCGTCGCCGTACATTCCTGACAATATGGCCTTGTCATGAATATAGGGGGAAGGGTAGCATAAAATCCCTCCTTGGCAGCTGGACTGGATTGCCTTACCTGTAAAGGGTTAAGCAGTTCAAATAACCTAGTTGGCATCTGACCAGAAGGACCAATGAGGAAAGAAGATACTTTAAAATCTGGGGGGAAGGATTTGTTTGTTGTTCTCTGTGTTGTTCCCTCTCCGGACCGAGAAGCCAAGCAGGTACAATAGCTCCTGAAACATATACCTGGAATAATCCATCTAAAACCACAGAAACTGTGAGTAGAGCAAGGAAATGCTTTAGATTATCTCTTGTTTTGGCTTGTGAATTTCCCTATGTTACAGAAGTAGTTTCATTCCATGTTTCTGTAACTGTGAAGCTGAGCACAGAAGGGAATCCTCTGTGTTTAAAATCTTTTTATTACCCTGTAAAGTTGCCTTCCATCCTGATTTTGCAGGTGTGATTCTTTTACTTTTTTCTTTATAATAAAAATTCTTCTTTTAAGAACCTGATTGATTTCAGTATCCTAAAGAAAAAGGGTCTGGTTGAGCTCATGTTGCTAAGGCAACTGGTTGGTATTTTAGTCTCAAGCCTTCCCAGGAAAGGGGATGAAGGGGCTTGGGGAGATATATTGGGCGGGGGGGGGGGGCATTCCAAGTGACCCTTCCCTGAATTTTTGTGTAAATCACTTGGTGATGGCAGCAATATACTGTCCAAGGACAAGAATTTGTGCCTTGGAGAGTTTTTAACCTAAGCTGATAGAATACAAGCTTAGGGGGCCTTTCATGCGGGTCCCCACATCTGTATCCCAGAGTTCAGAGTGGGGAAGTACCTTAACAGGCCTTATCAAAGAACATGCTTACCCTTTAAATGAACCTTTGAAAAACATGTGCCCACAGTGGGTCAGAGCTGACATTAGGGTGACCAGATGTCCCAATTTTATAGGGACAGTCCCAATTTTTGGGTCTTTTTCTTATATAGGCTCCTATTACCTCCCACCCCGTCCCGATTTTTCACACTTGCTGTCTGGTCACCCTAGCTGACATTAACATGTATCTGTGCTAGTGAAACCCACCTCTGAGCTCAGACTAATCAATAGGAGAATGGTTTCAGAGTAGCCGCCATGTTAGTCTGTATCTGCAAAAAGAAAAGGAGGACTTGTGGCACCTTAGAGACATAGAACATAGAACATAGAATATCAGGGTTGGAAGGGACCTCAGGAGATCATCTAGTCCAACCCCCTGCACAAAGCAGGACCAATCCCCAATTTTTGCCCCAGATTCCTAAATGGCCCCCTCAAGGATTGAACTCACAACCCTGGGTTTAGCAGGCCAATGCTCAAACTAAAAAATTTATTTGAGCATAAGCTTTCATGAGCTACAGCTCACCCAAATGATCCTAAGGAAATGATCAATTAAGACCACAAAGAATAATGATGAATGGTCTGCTAGAGGCACCACAATGGAGAATTTAAAAAGAATGTGATCTTTTTCAGAGTGATCTTCTGGTGAACTGAAATCTATTAGAGATCACTTTGGGCAAAAACTACCTGGTGGGCTGCATCTGTTGTGGAAGAGCAGCTGTTTCTATGCTGAAGTCTCTCAAAGGGCATCTGTCACTGTGATGGCAAGGGTTTCATACCTGTGTTGTGACCTGCCAAGATGTCTTTCTGCTAATCCCTGTTCTGTGACTGGGTTATTAATCCTTCATAACCCTGACCCATGGGGCCAGCGAATGAAGTCCAATCTCTTGCCAGCACTGCTGTGTGTCACAACTGTATCACAGGTTTCAGAGTAGCAACCGTGTTAGTCTGTATTCGCAAAAAGAAAAGGAGTACTTGTGGCACCTTAGAGACTAACAAATTTATTCCTTCAGGAGCATTCCCTGCAGGCACCTTCCCCTTGAGAATGTTGCAGCAGGAATGTAATACCACTGCACCCTGCTGTCTGCTAAATTCAATGCTTGCACTGCTTTTTACTTTCCAATGTTTCCCTGCCCAGGTGCGCAAAGAACTGGAGGTGAATGGGATCGAGTTTTACCCCCAGAAAGAGTTTGATGAGGACCTGGAGGATAAAACAGAGAATGACAAAATCAGGGTAGGACACACCATATAATGAGAGAGTATTGAGGAGTGATTAGATTTCACTGAGTGCAGAATGGAGACAAATCACTCTAGTTTTCAAAGTGCTTTGAGATCCTTGGATGAAAGATGCTATAATGCAAAGTATTATTATTATTGTTTATATCCAGTAGGAAGGATGGGTTCTTTTGTCCTTTCTAATTTAATTTGCATTGTCTCCGTTCATTATAACCATAGAGTGCAGTGATTGCTGAATTTAAGAGGACTATTTGTTTAACTTCATCTTGCTGGACATTGGGTTTGGACTGGGTTTAGCTTCCCATGTGAGCTGTTGCTATTTAAGCCCCAACTTCTTCTAAGCTTGATCCCTCAAACTCTTATTTTTGGGGGTCTCCTAAGTAAAAATTTGATCATATTTCCCTTCACATCAACCATAATTTCAGTATTCTCCTGTAGAAATGCTGGGAATATCTGCAGATCAACCTCTAGGAATCTGGGGACATCTGTAGAAGACATGTAGGGCTTTTCCTTTTGGGGGGTTTATGAATTTCATTTTGGGGGAGTATTTTTAGCAATTTTTGAGTTTTGTGTAGATATCGAAAATTGGTGGGGTTTGGGGTTTCTCTATGTATACACTAGGCTTTGCAGAATTCAATTTTTATTTTTTTCATAATTTTGATGGATAATATCAAAGTTTATTTTTAAGCAGTTTTTTCAATTAAAATTTTCACAGTGGGTAAAATTGGGGTGGTGATCAGATGATATGGAAGATAGGACAATAATTATTTAATGACCGTGGATGTTGAGATTCAAAAAGTTAAAGCTTTATAACCATTCAAACACAAATTGTCAATATCATGTCAAAATATAAAAAGTAAATATCCTTAAAAATAAACCCTAATAAGTTCTCAAACAGCATTTTTCTTACTTTGTCTATCTGTACATTTCAATTATTATCTGTGGAAATATTTTTCATCAGTTTGGGTGTCCCTTAAATTGATGTTTACCTACTTTTTTTACCAATAAAAATCTAATTCTTCCAAGCCCATATATACTGTATATATTATACGCATTACTTATTACAGTCATATATACTATAATAAGCAATCTCTTTGTAATGTTCCCTAGTGCACTTTAATGTAGCACTGTTTCAAACAGCATTACTTTAAAGTGCACTAGGGAACCTTTAGTGTGCACCAGCAGGGTCTACACAGACCAATTAATGTGCAACACATTTGTGTGCTTTAGAAATCATACCCGTCATCCGCATTACTGCTCCGTGTGGACAAACCCTTAGATACAGGTAGCCATTTCCAATGTTTTTCCCATGTTTATTGGATGAACAATGATTTCATTTTTTTATTGGGGTGTTTTACTGGTGTTTATCAGTTAATACTGAAAATCAGAAGCCATAAACTTATGGAACATTGTGGAGACCTGTGCAAACCTATGGAAATATTGGGGGATTTGCAGATTGACCTATGGAAGCAAGGGATTTCTACACAACATATGGAAGTGTCGGGTACCTCTGTGGACTGTCGCATTTATAGAACTAGCTGCACCTCTGCCCCCTCTTGGTATTTCTTTACTGCAGAGTAAACTTGGAGGATTGGCACCTGGGTTAGCCTACCCTAGGTGTGAGTGGCCACTCCAAAGTTATTGTGTCCTCATTGATGCTGCAGTCCCCTGTGCATGTGTGTTGCTAGGACTTATGGGGGTGGGCAGAGGCATCTCCCATGGTTCTTTGTGCTGCAGTGAGATGAGCCACTCTATGATTCTTTCCCAATGAATTGTGGGAGAAGTTGTCTGTCCTTTTGATCAGATGGGAGGAATTGTGGGAAAGTGTTGGAGGACTCTCAGTATTGGAATGATTTAGTCTGTGTCCTCACTGCAAAATGAGTGCGTTACCAGCCTCACTCAGCCATTAGCCTATACCCCAGGACAGGACAGCTAGCTGGGGTTGAAAGCACCACTAAACTTGGGTGACAGATTTTTGTGTGTGGAAGGGAGTAGAGTTAGGGGCAACATCTGAGTAAAAGGCCAAGTTAACTCCGCAGTGAAGACATACTCCCTGAGTGGATCTCCTCAGGTGATAGGTACAGGCAAAAGGCCTATCTCAGGGTTGGAATCATGTGATTCTTCCACTCTGAGCCAGGGACCTGGGTAAAATACTCCATGTATAGCAACCTCTTATCACCAAGTGATACAGTAACCTGCAGCGTCCTTAAAACAACATAGAATCATAGAATATCAGGGTTGGAAGGGACCTCAGGAGGTCATCTAGTCCAACCCCCAGCTCAAAGCAGGACCAATCCCCAATTTTTGCCCCAGATCCCTAAATGGCCCTCTCAAGGATTGAACTCACAACCCTGGATTTAGCAGGCCAATGCTCAAACCACTGAGCTATTCCTCCCCCCACTCATTGAATGGAGCACTAGAGAAAAAATAGGATTGTAAAATAACGAACAGCATGTCTGTCCTACCTAGAATCCTACCATCCTAGACTGGTAGGCCTAATATCTAGGTAGGCCTATATGCAAATACGCACACGCTCTTTGTCTTGCAGGAGACTTAATCAAGGGTTGGTGGCTTTTGCCTTCCGGGTCAGAAAGTTTCATACCCTGGCAGGAGAGTGAGCTAGAGTTGTCAGAGTGAATAGTTCTGGCATTGTCCCTTTAGGACTCATAGGTGACCATCTTGAGCCATCTCCTCTTTCCTTCTGGGAACCACCCCAGAGAGACCCCTCGGGAGAAATAGTTACACCAAAATATGAGTGCAGCAAACACCAGGCAAAAGTCAGGCCAGCATACAGCGTTAATAAATGATTTCAGAGAGCTCCATATTCATCACTTCTTTGATTCAAAAATGCCGGTCACATCTGCAGACTCACTTAGAACAATACTGCACCCATCTGCAGAACCCATGGAATCACTGGGAAACTCTGCAGGCTCAGCTATGGCAACAGCTGTAAACAACTGTTGAAATGCTAGGGCTATTATCATATTCGGCAGTGGCCGGTCATTGGCAGTGAGTGCCTGTTGCCCTGCAGAAGACTGCATGCTAGAGGGAGGAGGGTAACAGGGGGAAGGGTGGAGAGAGATTAGTAGTACTACTGCCAATATCTCATTGTTGTCTAGTGCGCAGAGGAACAGCTTGACTAGGCCTGTCTACCTGTCTATCTCCAGCAGGAAAGCATGCCGTTTGCAGTTGTGGGCAGCGACAAGGAATACCAAGTAAATGGCAAAAGAATCCTGGGCAGGAAAACTCCCTGGGGCGTCATTGAAGGTAAACGGGTCCATCCTTTTGAGATGGATGTATCTATGTAGGCTCAGGTACGCAAAGCTCCAGGTACGTGGCAGAGCACTACCCCTTGCACCTATAGTTAAAGATATTTTTAAATCAAAATTAAAAAAAGATATTTTCAAAGACCTCTGCTGAGGGGAATTGGAGCTACCACTGTGGTATCACCAACTGGCAGGGTATTACGGCTACTCTAGAGTAGGAAAGGTGCCACGTTGGGGCCCATGAGGTCACCTCACTTTTCAAGTGAACCCTCCCTCATGGTTTTAAGAACTGACAAGCCCAATAGACTGCATGTGATGCACAAATAGCACTATATGCCGTTTGAAATATAAGATTTGTGCCTGTCTGCCCACTGCCTTGACAACCATCCCATGCGCTGTACTAATGAAGGGTTTTTTTAACACCCCACTCCCCAATTTTCTCTGTTTACAGTGGAAAACCTCAATCACTGTGAATTTGCCCTACTTCGAGACTTTGTCATCAGGTGAGGCCAGCGGTTATGCAACTGTTTATTCCTGATGAGAAGGGCTACAGTACTTACTTAACCGACTTTCAGATAGAATTTCCTAGTGACGAAAGCCATGATAATGGAACAGTTTCCAACCGGATGAAAGTCATATTTCTTCAGACAATTCAAGCTGGGCTGACTACTATAGGGAACAATCTTAAATTAACTAATGGACAGGGCAACTTAGCTGATCTTTAATGTCTATGACTGCTATGCCAACAAGGGGGCTAGTTGTGATGGTGCTCGGGTGATGTAGATGGCCTGTGTGACAACGAACGGGAGTGATACCCTCCCCCATGCTCCATTATACAAACACACAATAGATGGGAACACTTTTTAGTTGCTCCTGACTTAGGGCTGGTTTGGGAATCAGTGACAAAGAAGGAAAGACTCTTCAGTCCATTCCCAATCCCCACACCATATAGTCCTCCTGATCTGGGGATGGACTAGAATTGACCAAGAGATAAAAAGCTCCATATCCCCAATCTCCAGTCCCCTTTCTCTCAAATTCATGTATGGATTGAAGCCCTTTCAGGAGAACTGACATCTGTCTGAAATTCTGTGGGCAAGTCCCATAGTTTGAAGGCATAGGTGCTAGAACTATGGGTGCCGGGGAATGCAGCCGCACCCCCTGGCTTGAAGAGGTTTCCATCATATCCAGGGTTTACAGTTTGGTTCAATAGCTCTCAGCACCCCCACTATAAAAATTGTTCCAGCACCCCTGTTTGAAGGTAATTTCTATGCCCTATAAACTAATAAGGTAGGTTTTTTTAAGAAGCCCAAATGTAAATATATGTCAAAATTAAAAAACATTCCCCTGTATGCTTTCTGTTGTCATGGTGTTTTGGCATCTGGGAGTGATGAAATCTAAGATTGTGACACTGTGATGTCATGGTGACATCACAATATTGAATTGTTTGTTCCTCATAACAAATTCCTAATGCTGGTACCACCTAGCTGTCTCTGTTGGGCTTTCCCAAAATCTTTCAATAAAAGGTGGTTATTAAACAATGGTGGTCAAAGCCCAGGTGTTTTCTGGCAGTTAGTGACTGGTTGGGAGGAGCTGTGGCTGTGGAGACTCTTCCAGTGGGGCTGGTGCCAACAGCACAGCTACTGTGGGCTCCACTGTACAACTGACAAGAGGCATCATGGGGAAGTTTTACCTTCTTTGAAGCATCATGTATTGGCTGCTGCTGGAAGATTGATGAACCAGATGTCTTAACTGATATAGCAGGATGCAGAATAGCTGACTCAATGGACCATTGATTGGTCTGATCTGGTGCAGGAGGAGATAGCATATTGCACTGGCGAGGCCAATTATCTGAGCCAGCTTGACATATCCTGTGTGCCTATTTTATTTTGCTGACTGATGCAGTTTCAATTGGCTAATGTATTATGGCCTCCATAGAAAATGAATGTCCTATTCATCGGCAAGCCAGACTGGAGAAACTGTCCCATTTATCTTGGAAATAAAATAGACCCAGAAAGAATAACGTTGACCCAGCTGATTTTTTTTCTTACCCTCCTTCTGTCTCCCTCTGCCTCCTGCAGGACCCACCTGCAAGACCTAAAAGAAGTGACGCACAACATCCACTATGAGACCTACAGGGCCAAGCGGCTGAATGACAATGGGGGGCTCCCCCCAGTGACCGCCGAGACAGAGGAGAACCACGAAAGTAATCTGTGAATCACTCCTCCCACTGTCTGGATATTACAATCCGTCCCAGCTACCTTTGAGTTTACTGTAGGCCTGTCTTCAAAGCATGTGGCACATCCTCTCTCTGTGTGTGTGTGTGTATATATATGGGAGAAGGAGCAGGGGCATTTCTTTCTCCTTCCTAGAATGTCATCATTCTCGTTTTTTTGCACAGGCTGTTTGTTGTCCTCCCCCTCTCTCGTGTTCTGTGGTTCAGTTGCGTGTCTTGGTTTTGGGAAGTAGCAGAGGGAATGCTGGGAGATTTGATTTCTGGGGTTTGGGTTGTTTGGGGAGGATGACTTGATTCTGTGTTTGCACATTTGAAAAGCATAGAAAGACTCCAAGGACAGACAGATTGATCAATGAGCACAGTGCCTTCCAAATGGTGGTTGCATTGGAGAACCTTTTCATGCATGTGAGTGGAGTTCCCTGATGTGGGTGGGGAAGGTAGGCGGTTGATTAGGGGGAGTGATAGGTGGCTATGGCATATCTCTTTTCTGAGGCCTGTTAAAAAAGGGAAGGGGGGGGGAGTTAGTGGTAATTTGTGGCTGGGAGGAGAGCATATTATCATATATTCCAGTCCATGTTCTAACTGGGAGATGCGTGGTGGTGGGAAGTGAGCACAAATTAGATCTTGGACCTTAGGGTTTCATTGTAAGATCTAGCAGCTGTTGTTTTACCTTCCTATCACAGGTATTTGGGAGGGGAGAGACTACGAAAAACCAGGAATACTAATTGAGGGACAAATCCTGAGGTCTTCACTCAGGGCCAAATAGCAGCATTTAGCCACTGCCCTGGAATTAGTAGGGTGTCTCCCTGCCCCAGCAGGCAGGGGGTCCGGGTAGGCTGCCCCATCTTTTAGGATACTTCAGCTTGCTGCCCCCAACGTGCTCGGCCCACTTTGCAAGCCAATGCAAAGGGTGAGGAGAACAGGCCTGGGCATAACTCTATTGCTTCCCTTCCTGTGGGGCAACATACACCTGCTGGGACACAGCAGAGGGACAGGCCCTGAACTCCCCTGCAATTGTGAATGCCCCTTGCACATGACACACAGGGTAGGCTGCCTGAGTAGTCACCCATGCAAGGGCCACCCATAACCTGGCCCCCAGGAGTTTACTCAGAACTCCCAACGAAGCAAATGGGCCAAGCCGAGTCCTCACACAGTTTTTACCCAGTATTTACTTGGACAAAATTGTCCCTGAAGCCATGGGAGACGTGCCTAAGTAAAAAAATGAGTGAGGGCCTTGGAACGTGCCCTAGAGTTAAATGCTTGAAACTATGCCAACACCACGTACTAGTGAATCACACATATTAGTGTGAACATGAGGCCATCCCTTCTTTCCTTAGCACAAAGAGCTGGCTTCACTGGAACTAGGTCGTGGACAAACTGGGCAGAATTTTGGCTGGCCTGCTGGTCTTGGGTCAAGTGATCCCCTCTACACCCACCAGTCCTCGGCACACTCTTACTAGTTAGTTATTGAGGACATCAGAGGATGTATAGAGAGGGAGAAATATGTGCTAAGGGTGGGTGAATGAGAAGGGAAAAGGGACATTAGCAGCAGAGGAAATCATCATTTCCAGGACTGGAGTGAGTTTCCACACAAGAACAGCTCCTAATTCTGTTGGGAAACATCATGAGGTCCCTTTATCTGCTGTATAGGTTTCTGCTTTTAGGGAAGGAGGAGAGAAAAATACAAATTACCCTTGCCCCCCCAGCCAGGACCACCCACTTTTGACGTAGTGCTGGATATCAGTCCTTGAGCAAGTGAGAATTGTGGATACCTTGTGAGGTTCCTTGCAGATTTTCCATACTAGAAACCTTTCCACAGGCTTACCCTAGGGCCCAGAGCCTCTACTGTGCTTTTGGATTCTTTGGGATGAAATGTGGGCATTATAGAGATGTAAAGTTAATATTTTATTCAATTGCTTTATGAAGAAATGCTTTTTAATCCCCTGGATTTCTTGCTCTAAGGATCCCTTTCCCCTTCCCAGTAACAGCTATATCATTCTCCAGCTGTCAAACAAACGTGGTCAGTCTCTTCCACATGTGAATAGCGACTGCTTTATCAGTTTCCCCCTCTGATCTTCCAAGAGACAGCCTAGTATTTGATTAAGGGACTTGTCTCTCTCTCAGCACTGAGCCTTAGATTAGAGGTAGATGTAGTCACTGAATGGTTATATCAGTTTTCTTAACACTAAGGCCTCTACTTTGTATTTTACCTGTGGAGAAATAGCATTACATAAGAACATAAGAATGGCCCTACTAGGTCAGATCAAAGGTCCATCTAGCTCAATATCCTGTCTTCTGACAGTGGCCACTGCCAGGTGCCCCAGAGGGAACGAACAGAACAGGTAATCATCAAGTGATCCATCCCCTGTTGCTCATTCCCAGCTTCTGGCAAAGAGAGGTTAGGGATACCACTCCTGCCCATCCTGGCTAATAGCCATTGATGGACCTATCCTCCATGAATTTATCTAGTTCTTTTTTGAACCCTGTTATGGTCTTGGACATCACAACATCCTCTGGCAAGGAGTTCCACAGGTTGTCTATGCATTGTGTGAAGAAATACTTTATTTTATTTGTTTTAAACCTGCTGCCTATTAATTTCATTTGATGACCCCTAGTTCTTGTGTTATGAGCAGTAGCAAACAACACTTCCTTATCTACTTTCTCTACACCAGTCATGATTTTATAGACCTCAATCATATCTCCCCTTAGTTGTCTGTTTTCCAAGCTGAAAAGTCCCAGTCTTATTAATCTCTCCTCATATGGAAGCCGTTCCATACCCCTAATAATTTTTGTTGCCCTTTTCTGAACCTTTCCCAATTCCAATATATCTTTTTTGAAATGAGGCAACCACATCTGCACACAGTATTCAAGATGTGGGCGTACCATGGATTTATATAGCCGCAATATGATATTTTCTGTCCTATTATCTATCCCTTTCTTAATTATTCCCAACATTCTGTTTGCTTTTTGGACTGCCGCTGCACATTGAATGGATGTTTTCAGAGAACTATCCACAATGACTCCTATCTGCTATAAAATTGCAGTGTAGGTGCTTGGCTGGAGCCCGTGCTCTGAGACCTCACAAGGGGGAGGGTCTCAGAGGCCAAGCTCTAGCCTGAGCCCCAATGTCTACAATGCAATTAAACAGCCCTGTAGCCCAAGCCCTGTGAGCCTGAGTTTGCTGCCCAGGGCTCTGACACTTGCTGTCACAGGTTTTTTATCACAGTGTAGATGTACCCTAAGACACTCAAGCTGGCTTCCCCACTAACTGCACCCATTCATGATGAACATACCAGGGTATTATCAACTCCAGTGACATGAGAGTTTCTTTGTGCAGTGGTAAGGCCATTTCTGCGTCTTTGGGGCCTGAAGAATGGTCATTGCAGAGTGCAGATACCTCCCTGGCTAATTGAGGCATGGCCAGCTCCAGGCCACATGCACAAAGGTGACCAATTTTCCTTTGTCTGTCACTTGGATTACAAGTACTAGGGCCATGCTCTGTGATCTGTGTCAATGGGGCTTGTGTATGTGGAAGGAGGGTAGTAGATATGGTCTTCTGTGGAGGAACTTGGGCCTGATCGTCCAAGCAGGGATTCCAGTTCTCTTGTGCCGCTCAAGGACCCCCTGCGTAAGATGATCTTCCTTAGTAGACATTATTTTACTGGCATCCACACAATGTACTAAGCATCTTCCTAACACATAGGGATCGATTGTCCAACCTTTCCTCAAGCAGGCGAACGCTTGCTCACGCAAGCAGCCCAAGTGATTTCAAAGTCTCTCTGACTCCTCCAATTACGAGGTGTTCACCAAGATGAATTTGGGTTGCACAACCTAGCCCATATGGGAAAGGATGGTCCAGTGATTAGGGCACTGGCTTAGGATGTGGAAGATCTCCTTTCAATCCCCTGCGCTGCCCAGACATGCTGTGTGACCTTGGGCAAGTCATTCAGTCTCTCTGTGCCTCAGTTTCCCATCTGCATAATGGGGATAATAATGCATCCCTACCTCACAAGAGGATAAATACATTACAGATTGTGAAATACTTTGAGATCTCCTGATGAAAAGTGCTATATAAGAAATAGGTATTCTTATTATTACTGTATTGGGAAAAAAGTGTGATGTTAGCATGTTAACTAACATGTCTTAACTAACATGATGTTAAAACATGGCTTTATCCTTGGTGTGGACAAGGACAGTTGTATTAAAAAATGTGTTAATTCATCATGGTTAATCCTATGGGGAACTAACCTTGACCAGCTCTTGTTTTTAAACATACGTGTCCTTGTTCACACTAAGGACAAAGCTGTATATAACACAGTGAGGTCCTATTCCACGCCTATGGCACCTATGTGCTATGGTAAATAAATAAATAATAGCAGCAACATTATGTTAGTCAACACATTCTCTAACAGGATGCTTTCATTCCCAGTATAGACAAGGCCTAAGAAGCCATCCGGAAAGAGGTAAACATGTAAGTGAAGTGCTCAAGGACTGAACTCGCCATGTCTTGGTAAGAGAGAGCGTTAATGACACAGTGTGTTGGGGGTTTTTGTAAAATGTAAAAATTTCCCCCCAACGACACTTAACATTATCTATCAGTAAATACAACTGGGAAAATTTTGAACCTCACTGGAAACATCAGATGCTGATGCAGAACAGATGCTGCAGTAAGTTCTTCCCCGGAGAAAACACATTATTTAATAAATAATTATTTCTAATGATTAATTACAATAACCACACTTGGTAAGTTTGTAGTGCTTTTTATCCAGAGATCTCAAAGCACTTTACAAAAGTGGGTAACAATTACTCCCATTTTACAGACGTAAACTGAGGCAAAGAGGTTACACAATTTGCCTAAAATCACCCAGCAAATCAGGGGCACAGCTATGAACAGAATTCACGCCTCCCGAGTACCACAGCTATGCTGCCTCCCCCATCACTATGTGCTTTTAAAAACCAAGGGTGGGGAACATCCTGTACCTTGAACGAACCACTTGTTGTTTGAACAAACAATAAAGAACCCAGGGTGACTTCTTAACAGGTTATTTCTTCCCCCAAAATATGGGTCAACCTCTGAGCATGCCCCTTTGATGTTGGCTTTCCTGCCCACCCTCTCTCCCCTTTTCAGCCCCCATATCCTTTATGCAGCACCTTCCCATGCAGTACCCCTGAGCTTAAGAAAGATATAGGCTGCTGATTTCAGAGCAAATGCCAGTGTAATGCAGTGGATGGATTGGTGATGCCCAACAACAAAACAGGTGACTTCACTATTAAAGCTGGAAGTTCCCGCACAACATATTTAAACTAATAGTGGGTGACAAAGCACCCCAAATTTTCCTTTCTCCCCACTGCCAACCTGAAAATCATTTGGTGCCTCCCAAAATCTGATGTACCTTATAACAGAACTCTACAAAGAAGAACGAAAAAAGTCCCTTAGCAATCAGGAGACATCTACTCCCCTTCTCCCCTTTGACGTTACTTATGAATCTGTATGGCAGCTCCAGGGCACCAAGGCTTACAGGGCAGAGAGAGAAAAGAAATAAATGCTGACTCCTGCCTTGGTTCTGGAAATACTATGCCACCATCAGCCATTCAAGACGCACCCACAGGTTTTCAGAAATCTAGACCCCACTTCTTTCTTTTGGAAGCAAGTGCAGTGGAAGACAGTTAATTTTACTTGAGAGATGGAAGAGCAAGAAATGAAAGTATGAACAAGCAAATGAAACCGGGTTCCTGGCACACCCGTCCCCTGACAGTATCATGATGGAGTCTTCTTGTATCAGTCCAGTGCTGATCGAGAAAGAACGAAATCACACAAACGTGTGGTGTAAATGTCACTAGACTTACCTTTCTATCTGTGTTGTATGATTAAACAAAATGTCGCCATTTGAACAAGTGACTGTCTTGTTTCTTATTTGTTTTGGTTTTTTACACTTCGTTTTTTTTACTTTCCCTCCCCTCTATAGTTAGAGTTGCCCCAATCCCATGCAATATACATCTGGCATTATCCTTGTGTAGCCCAATCCTGCACCTACAGGCAGCGGCCTGTCCAGGTAACCAAAACAAAGAGCGGTTAGGTCACATCTTGCTTGCTGCCTCCCAGTCCCCCCTCCAGTGCTGACTGATTCCCTATATTTTGTATATTATCCTGGACTTTGTCCAATCTGATTTTAATCACTCCAGTGATGAGACTTCTCCCACTTCTCTTGGGAGAACATTTCACTGCCTAACAGACTAGGCAAAGTTCCTTGATATTTGGCTGGGATATTCCTTTGCTTCCTTTAAATTATAGCACTCAGAGACAGAGAAGACCTATTAGATAATCTGCCCATGCAGGAGAGTTTCCAATTAGAGGCTGTGTCATATATTAAAGTGGTAACCCCTATTATTCCTACGTATACTCCCCTAAAACATCCTGAACTATTCTTCTCAGTGCTTGGTGTTTACATGTTTCAAACAGAGTCTCTCAGTTGTCATTTAGCAACACTAAATATTTCTCTTTCTTCACAAGTCACCATGCCAGCCTCTTTAATGATCGGGGTTGCTCTTCCCTCAACTCCCATCAGTGTTTGGATGCTTTTCTGAAATCTGGTGATGTCATGAAGACCAGAGCTTGACGTAGGAAGACTAGATGGAATCAGCCCTTCTAGAACATCCCCTCCAAGCTTCTTCTCAATTCAAGGTCTGGCCTAAACCTGCACAAGCCACGGTCCTCCCAGGCAGGGAACTTGTGGAGATGAATCGGATCTGCTCACAGAACTGGAATTCTGGGTGACAGAGGAGGACTGAATTTAACCTCTGCCTACATACAATTGGAAATCCGGAACTGTCATGAAAGCTAGGCGCACAGGTGTGTGGGACAGAGCCAGTAGATTGAGGACTGCCTTCCGAATTTTAGGACAGTCGGAGAATCCTTTTCCCACGCCATTATAAGCAGTTCTTGTGTCATTGGCCAGGAAGGAGTGACCTGAGGTCTCTGCAGAGCCCCTAATTGAGCAGGAGGGCTATACTGAACAGCTTTTTATGGAGGGCATGGTATGATGTGATTGTCTACAATGGCAAATATCCTCTGCAGCCAGAGATGGGCCACTAGACGGGGAGGCCTCTGAGTTACTACAGAGAATTCTTTTCCATATGTCTGGCTGGCAGGTCTCACCCACTTTCTGTGTCTGATCACCATATTTGGAGTCAGGAAGGAATTTCCCCCCGGGTCAGATTGGCAGAGATCCTGGCACAGGCACCGACTTTTCAAACTGCCTGGGGGTGCTCAACCCCTGGCTCTGCCCCCACTCCACCCCGTCCCCTAAGGCCCCACCCCTGCCTGCCCCCACCCCACCCCACCCCTGCCTTGCCTCTTCCTGCCCCTCCTCTTAAGTTCCTGCCCAGTTCCACTCCCTCCCCAAAGCGCACTGCATCCCTGCTTCTTCCCCCTCCCTCCCAGCCTCCCTGCATGCCGCTGTCGTGGTGGGCGGGAGGTGCAGGAAGGGAACGGGAGGTGCTGATCCGCAGGGCTGCCAGTGGGCGGGAGGCACTGGGCAGGAGCTGATGGGGGGCTGCTGGTGGGTGCTCAGCATCCACCATTTTTCCCCCATGCTTGCTCAAACCCTGGAGCACCCATGGAGTCGACGCCTATGGACCCTGGGTTTTTTCTGCCTTCCTCTGCAGCATGGGGCATGGTCATATCTTGCTAGAGTGTGGGGACTACGTCTAACTTGCTATTATAACTAGATTTAACATCCTTTGGCTGATTTGGTTCTCCCTGTACCACATGGGACCATGCCAGCTGCTCAGGCAGTGTTTGAGAATGGGGAACCTAATAGCTACTGTGCCTGAGACCTTGAACTCCGGCTTTTATGGTTTGTGTCCCTACCTCTCTGTTAGTCAGAAGTCAGATTCTCTCGGAGGTGATTATCCCCACTGAATAGTATTCAAGACCCACTTACGGTACTTACAACTAAAAATACATTTTATTGGCAAATTATTGAACCCAAGAGAAGAAACCATAAAAGGATAAGTAAAATCTGCACTCACCTGCACAGCTACTACGAGAAAGCTGGCCCAAACATTAGGTTACAGAATATTGGGTTAGATACATGAAAAACTGTACATGGTAGAAGAGCTTTTGGTTTAACCAACAGCAAAGCTGCCTCTGTTTTTCAGGCTGCCAAATGTCCCAAGGAAGGTCTATGGGGAACTAGAGCTCCTCTACTACTTTTTAAGGAATACCTCACTTTGGTTCTCCCAAAGGGCACCTGCTGCGATTCTGTATTAAGCTGGTGGTCTGCACATTATATTGCCTTAAAAAACCATATTAGCAAGGTGAAACCATTTGGAATCTGGTTCAGTGGCCTCGTCCTTCTGCTTACCTTCAACCTGCATTACGCTATTTTTCTTCTCAGTTGTCCTTTCCCATCAGGTTAATATTCTCCTACCTCTTTGAGTTGGCCTTTCATTAACAGGTTATCAGACCGGCCCTTCTAGACCAATGAGAAACAAGCAAACAAAAATGTGGATTTCACCAACCTCAAGAGCAGACAGCTCTTTGATTAAAAAGCTTACAAGTAAGAGGCAGAAGGCATATTTCAAAACCATTTTGGCTTACAGAATACAGATGCATAAATGAGCCATTCAGATACAGCTTTGTCACAGCGCTATAAAACTGGAAAAGACCCATCCTTCCGTCCCCCTGTCTGTCCATCACCCATCCCTCCCATCCTTCTGTCTGTCCGTCCGTCCGTCCGTCCGTCCATCCATCCATCCCTCCGCCCCTTTCTCTGCTCCTCTCTATCCACCCACCCGCCCGCTCTGCCTCTACCTGTCTGTCCATCCACCCATTGATCTCTCCGTCCTTCTGGCTGGCAACCCACCCACCCCTCTGTCTGTCCGTCCAGCATCCGCCCCATCTGTCCATCCACCCAGCCGTGCGACTGCCGCCGGCCCCGCCCCTATCCCGAGTCCCCGCGGCCGTGCGCGATGAGGTCACGGGGCGTGGCCGTGCGCGATGAGGTCACGGGGCGGGGCCGCGGAATAAGGCGTGGGGTGGGGTGGGGGGCGCTCGCTGCCATTAGCCGGGAAGATGGCGCTGAACAGGAACCACTCGCAGGGCGGCGGGGTCATCGCCCCCCCAGGGGAGAGGTACCGGGGCGCGAGGGGACCCCTCCGAGAATGAGGCGGGCCCGGCCCGGCCCGCCCCCTCCGAGCCCCTGCCCTGCCCGCAGAGCGCTTCGCCGCGGCCCGCCTGCTCCGGTCACTGGCCCCGGCCCCGGCCCCGGCCCCGGCCCGTGGCGGGAGCATCCAGTGTCCCGGGCTGGGCCTTCTCCCGGCCCGCCACCGGCGCAGGCGTTGAGGCCCTTCGTTTGTTTACGTGGCTGGCGCTGCGGAGGCCCCGGCCCCGGCCCCGGCCTTCCCCCGAAGAGCGGGGGTGGGGACGGGGAAGGGGGGCTGCCCTGCGGCCCCGGGTCTCCCGCTTTGGGCCGGCTGAGGCAACCCTGCCCGCGACACTGGCTGTTGCGGATTAATCCGTGTCTCGTTTCATTTCTTAAAACCAGCGGCCAGAGGTCACTGGCTTCAGAGCAGCTAAAAAGTTGGTGGGGAAAGAAGGCGAGTCCGGCAGTGAGCGGAGAGGAGCCTGAGGCGGCGGGGTGTCTGTAGCGCTGTCAAGCTCTTTGGGGGGACTGCCCAGAGGCCCCGGGAGATGAGCAGGGATTAGAGCATTGCCCAGATAAACCCAGCTTCCTTTAGCCCACTCTCTTTAAGGGCCTTTTTTTCTCTCCATACTGTTTCTTTGACTTCAGCGTCCGTCTCTCCCTCTGCTCTCTGACCAGCTCCCAAGTTGGCAACAGGGGAGTTTGTTTGTTCTGAAAGCTGTTGCTCACTAGTAATGGGCGTGACAACCCCAGAGGAAATGCATCTGAGTGAATCCGAAGTCACATGATCTGCAGCTTGTCAGCAGATTAGTGACTGAGCTACATCACAAGGCATTCCGTGCACTTTCATTAACACTGTGCAATACTAGGTCATGAGCAGCATCTGCATGGGTTTTGCTGAGGTCTGCATTAAATATGCTCAGGTTGCAAATAGGGAAGTAGTCGCTTTCCGAATAGACTACAGGAAATTACTCTCATAAACATACTTTTAAATATTAAATGTACCTCTAGTTTGCGACCAGACTAATTCTCTGTCCACAAATCTGCACTGGCTTTAAAAAACTGAGTTATGTAGCAAAGGTACTGACTTCCCAGCTCCTATTTTGCTTTTTCCAAATGAGATGTAATTCTGAGTCAGACTGCTCGTGTCCATAAAAGATTCCATAGTATTCTTATGGGACTGTGCCCAAAACAACCCATCACCAAAATTGGATCAAACTCCTGGGCCTCCTCGCTTCATTAGTGTGCCTCATAAGCAGAATACAGGAATACTGCTCTTCTGGTATCCCAAAAGATACATCTAGACCACTTCTCATATATAGTGAGCTGGAGAAGAGTGATTTGGACAAGTCCTGTGTTTTCCTGGTCTGATTCTGTATTAAGGTTTGGCACAAGTGGTGAACCATGAAAATAAAGCCACACCTTTACTGACATTGATCTTTTACATTAAGCTGCACCCATGGTCCTTTTATTAGATTGTTTATTTCACCTGTTGAGTGTGCTTAGGCTTTCCCAAGCTACTGAACATTTTTTTTTTCTCTCCCTCTTTCTGTTCATCTCATAGAGATGTCATTGGCAGTAGGTCTTTTCAGACCTAGAACAACCATTGCAACCATTTCCCTCTGGGATAATCTGCAATCTGAAACCCTTGAAGGGTTTCAGAGTTTGGGAATGAGCCAGTAGGCCAGAGTGGCCATGGTGGTACTTCCTGTGCTATCCAAAATGTTCTCGGAGCTTGAAGCTGTGGCTTGGCACTAAGAGCACCCTGACTGATGGTAAATGTCTGGTCTTCTGGTATAATCTAAAGGCACATAGTCATTCTAATTCAGCTGCCCCCCCTCCCCTTTTTTTCCTTAAAGAGGGAGTTTTACCAAACTCGAAACAAATACAATGATTTTGTGCCATTTAAAAACAATGGCTTTTGTTTGGTTCCCTGGCTGACCTGAAACAACTGCTCTTGAGTTAGTGCATGAAAAAGGAAACAAACATGGCTAAAAATCATGAAACTGGTTAGTCTAGTTTCACTATTCAAGCTTGGTGTTTGCTTCTTGTAGTTCAAACAGTATCATTGGTGAAAAGTCACCAGCCTCTGTGCAAAATTGTAGTATGTGAGCAGTCTGCTTTCAAATATAATTGTATGTTGGCCTGTCCCTGTTGGGGAGATGTAATTGACTTTGGCTGTACTGATTAGGGTACAAGTTCAGTCCCTTGCAATTTAGGTAACAAAACAGTAACTGATTAGGGTGGAACTAGCAAAATGCTGTCTCTGAAGATGGGGCAGGGGAGCGGCTGGGTCTGAACAGAGCAAACTCCTCACAACCTCATAGCAGAAAGAAACTTTACTTGTGAAATCCAAACCAGGCGTCTCGGGATGGTACTGCCACTAGTGCTGGACCTGATCTGCAAGTCAGGAAGCAATCTGCTTAAATTGTGTGAAGATAGCTCTGAGATCCTGGACGGACACACAACATTGAATGGAGAAGTGTGGGAAAGAGAACTGCCTTCTAGATTACTAAATTATCCTTAGGATGGGTGAATAACAGAAAAATAAATAAGTAATATTATTAAGCTCAAAACTGTAAAACTTGTCAAGTAATATTTGGCAAATGTTATATGACCAGCTGTAGTTTTCCTTGTTAGCTGTTGGGTCATCTTGCTGGACAGTATATAAATTCCTTACAACAGCGGAATTTCAGTTCTCTTCTTCAGGGATGGGGTTATGTCGCAAAACAAAAAAACTCCAACATAAATTAAATAAACCAGGTCCTGGCCCCTTTCCAGATCTTTCCCCGTACCTTCTACTTGTTGGCTTCTTAACTAAGAGCCAGGTGACCTGCCAGATATCATTTGATCTCTGACCTCAAACCCATCACCTGGGATAAAGCTTAGTCACAGGTGGGGTGAAGCCAATTTGCCCTACAGGGCCAGCCCTCCCTGTGACAGTGCTATACTTCTAGGTAAAATTGTTCAGTAGGTTTAATGTAATTACCACTGCACTGATATACTAAAAGTATTAAGTGCTGGTTTACCTACATATGTATAAAGTATGATTAAAACAAGCTCTTTAAAAAGACACATTTTTAATTGGATACATGACAGTTATTTTACACAATGTAAAAGTGACCTATAAAATTTGCTGCCATAGAATATTGCTGTGTCAGAGTTTGGTGGGATTCAGAACTGTATTAGACATGAGCAATTGCCCTAGTTACGAAGAACTGTCTCCCCATAGCATCTGAGAATTGGAGAGAACCTATTAGGTCATTCAGTCTGTCCTTCCCAGCCTTGCAGGACTGTGACTAGAGTATTACATTTTCAGTAATACCCTAAATTTCTCTCCATTCTTGACAGCTCCACCTTTCAGGTACCTGTGTCTCCCTTAAATAGTTCCACTAAATGTTATCTAGCTTTCAGTAGTTTTCTTCAGAAGCATGTCCCTTTAATTTCTTCCTTTCAATAATTTTGCTTTTTTCTAATTTGCACATATTTCTGTAACAGGGTCTCTAAAACTGAATGTAGCATTTGAAATATGGTCTCATCAAGGCCATACATATGTAGTCACCTCATCTGTGATGCGTCTGTATGCTGCTCAGAATTGCAGTGCACTTTTTTTTTGCTAGCATAATACATTGTAAACTTGTCACTCCCTAAGTCTGTCAGTATTTCCGCTTCTCTTTGATTGTCTATCTGTTTTGGATCACTTCCCCACATTTTCCCAAACTGACTTTATCTTCTACTCACATTTGTTATTCCTAAATCCCTCTATATTATTTCCTGTCATTGCTAGTATTCACGGGGTAGTGTTTGTAGCAAACTTCACTATCATGTTGGCTCCCTGTTCTAGATCATTGAGTAAGTTTAAACCCCACCACCAGGAACAATGTTTCCCCAATTCTCCTATCCCTGGATGCATTGTTCTTTATCGCTAATCTTTGCGGATAGTCCTCGGTCACTCACAGGAAATAGTGACAGCATATGTTGTTAGCTTAGCTATGAAGAAGCATCTTCTTTAGTACAGTTGACACAACTGGGGTTGCATTATTGGGGTTATGCTTTCCTGTGTAGCATCAACATATGGATACTGGACTAGTCAGACAGGGACTTGCTCTGAGGCAACGCGCTTATTCCAGAAAGAAATATTGAGGTTAGTTGTGCTTATTCTGTGCTGTGACCTTTTGTACTCAGTCTCTTTCAATGAGAAATGAATGGTTTCCTCAACAACTGTCTCAAGTGGCTTTGGAAATACAAGGAGAAGCAAACTGTCCTGAGGCTAGAGGCTTCCCTTGGCAGAGTGGGGTTTGGTGTTGTACTTATTGAGAGAGTAGCGTAAACAGTGCGTGCATACGCAGAGAGAGAAGGTGGGATCCATATCTGAACAGAGCCTTCGGGGAAATGACCTGTTCCTTGGCATGCCAACTAACGTATGTTGATTGCACGTGCTTTAGGACTGTGTTTGATACTATGCATCCCTGATGTCTGTCTGTGTCTCTTCCTCCTCCTCAGTATTCTTAAGCATTGTAAAGATGTGGTGCTTTCCTTCAGCGATGTGTCTGACAAGGCTGAAATCTTCAAAGGCACCAAGAAGGGAATGGTATACCTCACCCCCTACAGGGTAAGTCTTGAGCCAACAGCGTTCTCCCACAGGCTTCTAGTCCCAGAGACTTGTAAATGACTGGATAAATCTCCTACGTATGAGGAGGCTACAAATTGAAGATGGGAGAGAGTGGTGGAAATACGGCATGCTTGTCCTTTTCTCCACAGCCCCCTTTCCCAGCTAGGGCCTGTTCCAGATTGTTCTCTACATAGCATGTTTTCATGTATCTTTTACATTGTCCTGTTTTCAGTGTCAGTCACTGGGGTTTCCACTATTTCCTTTGAAAGTCTCCTTCAGAATCTTTGCTGGGGGGCAGGGAGGAGTGTGTGTGTGTGTGTGTGTGTGTGTGTGTGTCTTTAAACAAGAAACCCTCCATATGCACATCCAAAGCCTCTGTTTGTCCTGAACACCAACCCCTGTTTAACTTGGCTTCTCAATTCTCATGACTGCTGCTGCTGTATGTAGCCTTTTAAACTGGAACAGGAGTTGATTTTTACGTGGACCTAGAGTACGTTGTATGGGCATAGGCTTTGCTCTGTTAAGGCTTATCATACAGGCACAGTGGCCTAGCCTGATTGAAACAAACCTCTTCTTAGTAAAGGTTTGAAAGCTAAAAGATGGGGGCAAAAAACCCTCTCCTGCTGTTCCAGGGATTACTGAAGGGGGGCTGTGATGCTTCTGCATGCATTTTGATGAGTGAACGTACAAAAGACTAAGGGAAACTGTTCAGTGTAGTCCAAAAACCTGGACTAGAAAGGCCCTGGAGAACCTCCTAAAGGGGTCAGTTCTGTACTGGCTTGAGGGATGGACCGTAAATCTTTCCTGTCTTCAGTCCTGTGGCTTATGATGTGGCCCATGCAAAATTTTGCATGCCCACAAGTATTCCTCATCCCTTTGGACTGTATCCAGTCTTCAGGTGCCAGCAGCACTCTAGAATTCTTCACTTAGCCGGTCCTGCTCTAGAGACAGTCACCAAACGAACTAAGCTGGTCTGAAATTCACAGCTTTTGGTTTGTACATCTGTAGATGGATACTGCTCATCTGGTTTGAGTGTCCTGTTTTGACTTTAGCTTTAACAAGAGATGCTGCACTGAATCTGCCAAAGCTCTGGATGCACAAATGAGTTAGATCCTGGAAGGGTGTAATAGCTGTGTAAGATTCAATGTAGCAGCTTTTCTGTACGCAGCAGTGAGTTATACGTAGCCTGTGACATTAGACCTTTTTAATGAGAGGGGAAATGTTAGGCCAGGGCACTGCTCTTCTATCCCCTGCCTCTGGTTTTCCTTATTTAAGAATGATCATAGTAACTGCTAAGTTACTATTCAAACAGGCTGCTAGATTTGGGCAGAAAGACCACATGTCTAAGCAGTCCAGAACTTCTGGTCCACTTGAGTGCAATGGAGCTTAAAGCCACAGTGCTGCATACGGTGTCACAAAAATAGTGCAGTAATTTGAGGTTTTAAAGGGAGAAAATATTTCTTAATTTACATGGTGTCAACTGAACGCTACCGTGGAAGTTGCACACGTTTCAGATGTGTGAGCCATACATGTATGATTGACAATGTTATTTTGGATTTCTCAGGATGAAAACTATCTGGCCATAGAATAGGAACTTGCATGTATAATTGTTCCAGAGCTTTAGTTTCTCTTTACCAGCTTTTTAAAGCAGTCTGTGCTTTGAACACTTCTGAAACTGCTTCTTTCACTCTAGGTATAAAGACTGATTATAAATTAACAGCTTTAAAATGTCCCCTCTATCTTGCAGATGATCTTTGTGTCTAAAGGCAAGGACCCCCTGATGTCCTTCATGATGCCATTCTACTTGGTGAAAGGGTGCTCCATCGAGCAGCCTGTCTTCTCTGCCAATTACATCAAAGGCATAATCCAGGCTGAGGCAGGAGGTATGTGTTAATGTGTTGCAGTTCTAAGCAGACTTAACTGAGCTTCCCAAGTACTTTTTCCCTTCTGCTGAAATTTCTAAGCCAGGCCTTGTCCACATGAGAAATTGAGCTGCATAGTAATAGTGAAATGTGCCAGTCAGTTTCCCCACATAGGCATGTCCTAAGTTTAGTGGAAAGCCCAAAAAAGCCACATAGTTGATATTTTTGTCCAGTATAAACTTGTAACCATGATCCAAATGTTATAAGAAAATTGCTTGATCTTTAAAATTCTGCATGTGTTAGTTGCTTCGTAAGCTCAGCTTGAGAGGGAGGTGAAGAGGGTAGGCAGGTGATGGGTTCACCAACTTCAGATGCTGATCTTGTTGGCTGCTATTCATGACTGTACAAAGTAAGCATGTGTCTCTGGAGATAAGCAGAACTTTCTTTGCTGAAATGCGTGCATGTGCATCTGTATATCGCTGGTTCAGACTTGACCCCAAGCTAGTAGTGACTGAAAATTGTTACCATCTGACACTTGTAATGCCCTGTTCTTAGTAGTCAGATGTCCATCTCAGAAACGACAGTCATAACTGGTGCTAATTGTTGGTGGTTACAGAACAAAAAATCAGGACAAAAAAGGGCCATTGAGACAACTTCCCTGAGTCATAGTACTAGTTCCTCCTGGGTCCAGGCACCTGAGAAGGAGAGGGCAGTGTATCGGGAAATATTACAGAAGCAGCCAGCAGAGATGTATTTGCTCTAGTGAGGACTAGGTCTCCAAGGCTATGAATCCCAGCACCTTTCCCTGGCAATAAAATCACTCTTTGTGGAGATTCTGCTATAGCAGTGGTGACTCATGTCCGGGTCAATCTGGATCTTGAATAGCTAGAGCTTTATGCATAATCTACTCTGCACGTACATTGCAGTGGTCTCGGATATCTTTTTTACTGTGCCAGTTCGTTTCACACTTCTTTAAATCCTTTCTCTCTACCCGTCTTTCTTGTTGGCTAGGGGCGTTGCTTCATGATGAGAAGTATAGAGGTGGGTTGCTGATTCGTTGGGTAACTTGCTCAAGCTTAACTATCAAACTATTACTGATAAGACAACAGGAAAGAATAAAATTTGAGCAATGCAGTGTTTCCAAGTGTGTTGTGGAACCAGCCACTTCCTTTCAATTTATATGTCTGATGGGTGGGTTTTTTCCCTCCTCTAACAATGTGCAGAAAACCCCTGAACTTCTCATAGTCTCTCCTGACAACTTTTCTTGGAAGAAGTTAATCAGACAAGGGATTTTGGAACCTGGGCTTTTCATTTTAAAACTCAAACTTTAATCTCCCATCTGACAACTTGCTTTAAAAACTCCCAATTTGGTTTATCCACTTGTCCTCCAATAAGGAAACCTGCCTTTTTATATAGTTTGGGTGATTTTTCTTGGAGTCTTAGCATTTGCTAATGAATTTCTAGAAACTCCTGATAGGCATAAAACTGTGTAATCTTTATCTAAGCTGCTCTGCTTCAAAGAGGGTAAAAGAGTCTGCTGATTGGAATATTTGATTCCAATCCTGGCTTGAGTTTCAGGCCCGGATTCAAAGTCCATTTAGTTTGGTGGAAGGACTCCCATTCAGTGGGCAGGCTCCCGCTGAATAAAATGTGTCCTTTCTATGTCGTATTTGTAATTGGATTCTCTTAGCCTACAAGCAGAAAATCTAGATCTACAGCAACTTTTACATATCCATGTTTTAGACTCTCTGTTTAAAAAATAAGGAAATTCCTAGACAAACCTTCTCCTGGTTTCCCTGAGATTTCTTATATACAAGTGGGCTGAGTGACCAGTGCGACGAAAGCTGGTGGTGCCTTCCTGCTGGCAGGTCTGCAGTAGTTGTCCAAACCCTGTTTGGTCTCTTGTTTAAGTTGGGAGCTTCTAAGAAACAAATTAACTAATAATCTGTATTCAAATTCAAACTAGTTTTTTGGTGGTAAGCTTTTAGAGTATTTTAATAGTTTCATTTGTAATTCCCACTTTCTCTTTTAGGGGGTTGGGAAGGACAGGCTTCCTTTAAAATGACCTTCAACAGTGGAGGAGCCATTGAGTTTGGACAGTTAATGTTCAGAGTTGCCACTAATGGTAAGTAACCTTCAGAGGCTTGAATATTCTTTAGCTAGAAGAGTTGGCTGGAAAGCTAACTTTTGCTGCAGTAAACTCCTTGGGGTGAGCAGGGGGAATAACCCTTCTAAACTTCTCAATCAAAAAAGATTGACTTTTCCATGAGAACTTTTGTCTTCATTCTACACCCTATTGTTGGTCTTAATGCTTTGGTTTTTGGAAACTGAAAAACTTAATATTCCCAATTCTTGGAACGATCCCCCTATTCCTTTTTTGTTTTTGTTTTTAAATCTTTTTTTTCCCCCTGTGTCTTCCAGCTGGAAAAAGTAGGAAAACATGAGACTGCAGTGGTATAGGGGGGAACTATACTCTCACACTTGGTTTACCCAACGCTCTCCAGTGTGGAGAGAGTGTATTAAAAATGGAGTGGAGGGAGGAAAATTTCCTATTTTTGGCTTCCGAAAACTGATGGTAAATCTAAACAAATTCATTTTGGTTGGAAACAAACTTTTTTTTTTGTAGAGATTTTCCTGATCAGAAAAACTTCTTAAATGTGTTTTTAAATGAAACCACATTCTTCAGTGGAGATGTTTTGGGGAGCTTTAATGGCTAGTATCTGTGTAGATTTTTGCAGAACAGGGTTAATCTGAGTCATCTCCATAAACTCTTCCCAGCTCGGCGTCCAACCCTGCTCCCCAGCGTCCAAACTAGCAAAGCTAATGACCACAGCAGTGTGTGAACGTGGGAGAAGAAGAGATTATTGCTAGATGGGTTTCTGGCAGAGCAGTCACTCCAGGTCCCAGTGGCTCATAACTCTGTTGCAATGACAGATCAAACTAAATTCTTATACCATTCTTTCCTTTTCTTTGCTGCTCCATTTTAATTGCATGGCAGTGTGCTGAGTCAAACTTGCTAAACTTAATATTTTTTTAGCTTCCAGAGGGGCTCCTGCCCAGAATACTGGCTATGGCTATATGCCTGCCTTTGCGGGGTACACCCCTGCTCCAGGAGGTTATTCACCTGCCCCCCAGCCAGCTAATGGACCATACCCTTATGTGCACCCACCAATGAATGGATATGGACCAGCTCCGCAACCCATGGGATACCCTTATGCACCACCTCCAGGTAAAGCCTTCTGACAGGCTTCAACATCTTGTAACATACCAGTGTTGTGTGAGAGGCAGAGTGCACATGCTGTCTATACTCGGAGCTGTAAAGAACTGTGTCAGAGTAAAGAACACAAGACTCCAACATAGCTGGGGGATGATTTTTATTGCAGCAGTCCATTCTCTCTGAGCAGGATTGTTAGTCTTATAAGGGCTCTGACTCCTCCGGGTCACTGAAGCACTTCCTTGCAAGGGCTGGAGTGTCCTGGTAAAACTTGAGTATTGTTGAGTATTGTTGCGTCTCCCTAGAGATCCAGTGGGACAGGAAATAAAGGATACAACATCCTAAGCTGGGTAACACCTTCTGGCAGAGAATGGCTGGCAAATTCGGGGAGTGATTGTCGTCTGCAAAGCCCTCTGGGATCAAAGGTGCTACAGCCATATAAAACCCTGCTGTGGAGCTGCTGCTGTTTAAACTTGGATGGCTTGCCTTGATATGTGTGTATCTGCTCTGGACAGAAGCAACAGGCCTGTAAACTAGGCCTGCGGTGTGTCCCACAGGAATTACTTAAAGCACCGTTTGAATGTGTCTCCTTTCTACAGGCATGTACCCACCTCCTCCTGACATGAACCCCCTGTATATGGCTCCTCCTCCCCCCTACCCTGGCCTTCCTACTGCAGGACCTTCAGCCCCTACAGGCTGGGTGGAGCCCGGAATGCCAGGTAAGGGAGCAGCAGGGACTCTCGGTGCAGTTCCACAAGGGATTGTCCCTGCTGCAGATGTGAATGATGAAATTTCTCTCGTTACAGGCTCTTTGAGTCACCCGTTTCTAGGCAGTTTGTGGTGGGTGGGGGAAGATGACATGGCAGTTCCCAGCACTCTACTGGTTCTGTCCAGCATGAGCAAGTCCCTTGCTCTCATGACCAGGCCCAAAGTAAAACTAAGACCGCTGGTTCTGATGTTGCAAGCTGGTCCTCTTGGCACCTCTTGTCTCTAGAGTCTGCTTAAGAAAGCTGTGTTAAAAGGTATGTCACAGAAGCCACCTGCTAGAGCAGGAAGGAGACTCTACTGAAAGTGTTACCTGGGGATCCTTTTGGAACAGGTGGTCTGCATTGATGACCACAGGTATAGATCAAACTGCTGCCAGATACTATCAGTTAATTTTATAGTATAGCATTATGCCTGGCTAATAGCCATAGTTCCACATAATTGTTCCACAACTATGTTGTGGTTATCTTAAGGCTAAAATCAAGTGTGACCTAGCTGATGTGAGGGGAGACTTGTCTTAGTCCCAGAGAGCTGTAAAGCCCAGGATATCTGTTAACAAGGAAGCATTGTCTGGTGGTTTAAGCACAGCTGGGAGATGTGGGTTTCATTCTCTGCTCTGTTATAGACTTATTTTGTGATCTTAGGAAAGCCAGTTAACTTGTCTAGGACTCTGTTTTCCTCATCTTAAAAATAGGTATGCTCTCTCTGTTAGGTGTGGGCTGGGAAGCTGAATTCGCTATTTGTAAAGCACTTAGGAAGACTTTTTTTTTTTTTGGCCTTACCCTGTAGGTGGCAGTAAAGCAGCAGAAGCAGCTTCGAGTGCCTATTACAACCCAGCCAATCCCCACAATGTCTATATGCCTATGGTAAGCAACTGGTTGAGTTGTCTGTTGGGCTGGAGGGCAAAGGGGTAAGAGGAGCTAATGCATTGGCTGTTCAGCTGCTACAGCTGAATCCTGGGCAGCTTGTCATCTTACTGCAGCAGATGCTGAGGTCACAGTGCATAGCTCATGCCATGCCACATCACACCAAGTCTAGTATCCTGCTTCTGGGTGTATCCAAGCAGGCTGTTTGCCCATCTAGTCTAGCTTGATCCTCGAGGAGAGTGTACCCACCCACATGCACCAGATCAGTTGAACTAAGATGGGTCTAGGTCTCTCGTTTCTTCCTGACCCCCCACAAGCAATTGGCTCCCCAAAGCAGGAGGTTTACAATCACTTTGTTTTACCATGCTATTTAGAAATGGTCTATCCACTCTTTCCTACAAAGAAGGCTCCTCAAAATACTCAATCACTGTTCCTGGAATCAGTCTTAGTATTTTTCTGATCAAGAAGGGAGGGAACTCTAAGACCTGCATGAAAGTTGTTCCTGTACAGAAACAATATATAGTTCTCAGCTTCTGCAAGAATGGGGGTAGCCAGATTTAGGAACTTAAAGGGAAGGGGAAATGCAGGTTTAGACTGTTCTAGGCTGGGGGAGACGGACAAAATGTGTCTTAACAAACTGCTACAGGAACCACAGAGTCACTGGGGAGGGTGAGAGGAAGGTGAGGATTAAAACAACGTCCAATCACAGTGCTGCTCTTTCTGAAATACACACATTCTGATGGGCTTTTAAAGGGACTCTTTTTTGTGTTCATCTTTCTTTGTGTGTGGTGCCTCATTTGGAGCATTATGGGAACTGGCAGAGGTTCTGGGATGTAACTGAAACTGGGAAGACATGGCCATGGGTAGCTGTAGCCTAACATACAGGCCTCACACCTGTCACTGTCCGCTCAGTATCTCTCAAGCTGTAGCCGAAGGCAAAGGTTGGGTGCATTAAGCTAAGTCTGGGAATGCTCGGAAAGCTGAACAGCTACACACAACGGTGCTGATTATAGATAAAACAGACATGGTGACCGATTCTTTCTCACTTTGCAGGACCAGCCGCCTCCTTATGCACCTCCTGCTGAGAAAAAGAACAACTAACGGAAGGAACCCACTCACCAGCTGCTCACGTTCCTTCTCCCCAAAGACACTTCTGTCCTCACCACCCCCACCCCCATTCAGTGCATCTCTAGGCTTCCATGCGTGTATACAATAGACATAGCATTGGGTGGCATAACACCCGCCCTCTTCAAACATTGAGCGTGACAATACAAGTAGAACAGCAGAAGTGGCAGTGTTTTCCTGCCTGATTGCTTTACGTCCCAGGGCCAGAGCGCTGTCCCTCTGAGGCTTTTGCCATGAGTTTGGGGTGGGTGCTGAAATCTTAGGCCAGCAGAGAGAGCACATCAGGTAATGTAGGAATAAAACATTACAGCTTCTTGATTTTTTTGAATGAAGTAATATGGCTGGAGATGGTGGTTTTAAACTTCCTCTGAGGCAACAGTAAGTGAGAAGGAAAGAGGCAATGGGCTGCTGGGTTTCCCCATGTTGGTATAAAGGAGGAGCATGTTACATTTTTTCATTAGTGCTGTTCCCTTTTTAAGGGAATCTGGTGAAGTGCTGGAGGCTTGTCACCTCAGCTTCATTGTACTGGGCCACATTGTAACCTGGGAAAAGACTCCTGAGACACACTCGGCCTACCTACTTAAGCATTTTGCAGTGTGGGCTTCAGTGTGGAGAGGCCAAGTACAATGCTAATTCAGCAGTAGCAAGGGAGTATGAACTGGCTTTGGCTAAATCACTGGCCTGCAGGCAAGAGGAGCTATCACAGCTGCAGTTTTACACCTGTCTTGGACACAACAAAGCCCCCCGTATGCACCTGTCTCCTTTCCCAGGAAACCTGCCTCTCTCAAAATGGGTGATGGCTGGAAGAGGCGAGATGCCCCGCTTGCTGGGGTGTGCAGATGTCCAAGGATGCCTGGTTCTTCCTCCTCCCCTCTATTGCGAGAAGCTTCTCTTCTGTATTGTAAATGTACTTTTGAGGAGAGGGGGATGTGTTAGCAGGTCTCTTCAATGCAGTGAAAGCCAGACTTTGTGGACACCTGATGCTGGCGGCCGATGAAAGACTTGGGAGGAACTCGTGTGTCTAACCTGGAAATAGGCAGTGGCTTTCTAAAAGTAGCATGTCCGTGTAGATGGGCAGTAGAAAAGCAAATTGGGACTGGGTGGAGGGGAGTGGAATCTGGGCTACAGAGCTCTGAGCAAATGGGAGTGGGAATTAATCCAAGTCTTCCTTTCATTCTACTGGAAACTGGCCCCTCTGTGCAGCAGTAGCCACGCTGCAGGTGCGGGTGAGTGAGAAGTATTAGGGTATTATTCTCTCCTTGGTGAAATGTGCTGTCAGAGTAGAACCCTTGGTAACAGCCTCACCATAGGGATTGGATCAGAAACGATTGCTCTGCCTGCTGAGGAGCCTCATACCCTGGGCTAGCTTTCCTAGAAAGCCCTGGGGGATGGGGGTGGAGATGGGAGATTGGTCTGTCTTCCCTCCACATGCAACTAAAGCCATGCTGGTGTGAATGTGCTGGCATCTGACCAGTAGTGGGGGTGAGGAGGAGAATCTCAGTGGGTGGGGTGGGTTTGTTTCTTCAATGGAGGTGGGGTAACTGGGTGGCTCTTTACTGCTTGTGTGGCATCCCCCTGTGGTGAGGCGGTGCCCATTCATCATCAATAATCCAGTATTTTTTGTAATGTAGATGTTACTGCTAACCCTCAGCCGTTACTGAGAATAGAGCAACTCAGCTGGGACCATCTCTTCTCCCAAGAGAATCACACTTTTCTAGTGGAGAACCTCTGACTCCCAGTGTAGGGCCTGCTCAGCCCCTCCCCACCCCGTTCTCACTCAGGGGTAGGGACTGTTTTTCCTCTTTGCTCCCTACGTGCTAGGCTATTGTACAAGCAAGGCTCTCACAACCTGTGTGTATTCCTGTAGCTGCCTGACATTCCTCCGCATAGCGGGCATCTGCAAGGAAGGAACTTCCTTTTCTAAGAAGCCTTTTTAATCTGAGTCAAAGATTCTCTAACTTTCTGGAATTAAAAATGTTCCACCATCAATGTTTGTAATATCTTTTGCATTGCATTTTAATACAGAAGCATTGGAATCATCAGGCCTGTGCGTCAATTCAGTGGTGTGCGTGTTCTGATGTAGTAACCAACAGCTTGCTGCGCAATGGGCAAGAAAAATGGAATGGATAGGATAAGAATTCAAAAAACCCATAATTGGTTGTGGGATTGTTTTTGTGGCTTTGTGACCAACGCATGGTCCCTCCCTCCCCCTTCCCCACTGAGCTCTGCTTAGCTGGCCTGTAGAACTAGAGTGGGGAAAATGGCCTTTAGTGAAAAATCCCACTCCACTTGCACCTCAGGCTGTGGTTATAGCCTATCCCTTAGGTCTTGAGGGGAGGGAGGCTGCCTTTTACTATCACTGCCTTAATTGCTATAACTAATGTCCTAGTTAACTCAAACTGACACACTACCCCTTTCTTGGGGCATGCAAAGCACCACTAATGGGGGCTGTGGGAGCTCTCTGCTAACGCAGTATTCCTGCGACTCTTCTATAAGCAGCTGTTTTCAAGGGCTTGTTTGCCCTGGTCCCACAGCTAGCACTCATTCTCTATTAGTTAAGGAGCAAAAGTGGAAGGTCCCCAGTTCTTTCCCTGCTGCCCAGTTGTGGTGATCAGCTATTCCATCTTCTTGGTGTAGGTTAAATCCCTGGGGACAAAATGCCTTTCTTCCACATTCACCTCCACTCGTACAGCTTGTCTTGTGCATCCCAGACTTGCTTTGCTGAAAAAGCAGCATCAAATGTGGGATAGCTTCAAGTGGGGCAGGTAGCTGGAGAAAAAGCAGTTAGACAAAGCTACTTATGGCCGCTTCAGCTGAAGATAGGAGCGAGGGCAGGCTTGGGACAATCACAAACTCAAGGCTGAGAATTGCTACCTCTACACTATGGCTGTCGGGAGCCCTGTTACAACACTCCAAGTTGTAGGACATGTAGAACCGCATCTGTCTTCTGTAACTTGATTGAAAGCTTTGGATGGATTGAGGCTTTAGTTCAGGTACTAAATGTGCCTCAGGTTCTACCTGCCATCAGACTAGCACAGTGTCTTACCCAGGCCCCTGTGACATGTTTGCAGTGGTGGGCTTGACCCTGTTGCCAGCACAGAGTGCCCGAGGCAAGCAACAGCGGGGTCCGTTGCCAGGTGTGCGTCGCGTCAATTACCACAACAGGGTAGAGAAGAAAAAAAAAAAGGAATAAATGCTTGCCTTGGGCACTCTGTACCGGCAACAGTTTTTGGCGCCCAAAGTGGGCTCAAGGTTGCTATTTAGCCTTGCCCGGACCCCTCCCGGCAGTCGATGGATTGCAGCGACAACCGATGCCCAGCGTGCACTGGTGAATTCATCGGGAGGCCTCGGAGGAGACGCGATTTGATCGACCCCAGAGGGCACAACGGTGCAACGTGCTCAATAGTGGAGAAGCGACTGCAGTCGACAGTGTGGAACCGGTCCCTTGGATAAGGTAGGAACAGTCCAGTGGTCTGGACTTTCCCTGTTAAGACCTGTGGACGCCCAGTGTCGTCCGGGAACATGGGACAGGGACAGAGTACCACAGGCAGGGTACAGTGCACGCCCCTAGAATGCATTCTAGCAAACTGGAAAGTGTTTGGGTCGGATCCGATGACTAAAAGCAAATTAAGAAGGTTCTGTACAGTAAACTGGCTTCAATATCAGCTAGAGGACTAAGAAAGGTGGCCACTGGGAGGGTCAATTAATTATAACACAATCCTCCAATTACTCCTGTTCTGTCAGCAAACAGGTAAATGGAATGAACATCTGTATGCGCAATCGTTTATGGCTTTACAAAATAGAACAGATATTTTACAAAGGTGTAATTTGATTCCGACAGGATCGGTAGTAAGTAATGTTAGTCCCCAGTCCCCCCCTACAGTTGTAATGGCAGATTTGGTGTCCCCTTTGGCCCCAACGACCCCAACATATAAAGACAGGGTGCCTCGGGTTCCAGAGATTGCCCCCTTGGCAGGATTCTACCCTTCGATTACCGAAACTGTGATTACCCACCATGGTGCAGAGGGCCATCAGGCCACTACTATGCAAGTTTATACCCATGTGCCCTTTAATCCGGTAGATCTGGCTGCCTTTAAGGCACAGGCTGGAGAATTCTCAACGAACCCAAGCCGCTTTATTTCAGTCTTCAAGAGGTGTCTAGCTAGCTACAAGCCGGATTGGGACGACTGTAATATCCTCCTGCAGACCTTGTTGTCTGAGCTGGAGCGAATCGGGTTATGTCTAAGGCAAGAGAGGAGGCACAGCGAAGACATGAAAGGAATCCAAATGACGTCTCTCATGCTGCAAAATTGGTCCCCCTGGCAGATCCCAGGTGGAACCCAAATTACACCTGTCTCACCTCCTATAAGGAGTTGTTTTTACATGGACTCTGACACAACAATTGGGCAAAACCGTATGAAATAATACAAAAGCCAAAGGAAAGTCCGGTTGCCTTTTTACAGCGCATTTGGGATGCCATTCAGCAAAATACTAACACAAACCCTGATGACCAGGAAACCGAGGCAATTATAAAGGGTATTTTTACCAGCCGGGCAGCCCCCGACATTAAGAGAAAGTTGCAGAAAAAGGAAGACTTAATGGGCATGACCATGGCCCAAATTCTAGAGACCGCAAACCGAGCTTATAGTCTGAGAGAAGCAGAAAAGGGAAACCTCAGGCTAGTCCTTCAGTTGCCAGTGGCAGATTCCCTTACCGTGGTGGGCGCCACAGGAAGAGGCACCAAGTGCCCAGTGTATGCCCCAGTGAAATGCGCTTTGGGAAACAGGACTATATCCCACAAGCTGGTTTACCTCCCTGAGTGCCCAACGCCTCTACTGGGATGGGATCTGCTTTGTCCCTAGGTGCCACCCTGCATTTTACTCAAGACAAAATAACCCTTACCTTACCCCCCCCCCCGAGAATGCATGGATTATGACCCTTGCAGTTGAGCCCTCAGCTATGCAAGCCCCAGAATGGAGCCAGTGGGAGGACTAGGTGTACCCCTTAGTGTGGGCATCAGGGGTCCCAGGAAAGGCCACCCATCAAACCCCCGTTAATGTTCAGCTTATGCCAGGGAAAGGCCCAGTGCAAGTCAAACAGTATCCAATCAAAAGGGAAGCCAGAGAAGGTCTGCAGGAGACTATAGATCGGTTCCTAACGTACGGCATCCTTCGAGAATGCCAGTCAGCCTGGAACACTCCTATCCTGCCCGTACGAAAGCCTGATGGCTTGTATCGACTGGTGCAGGACTTAAGGGCGGTTAATGAACGGGTTAAGACTCTGCACCCTCTTGTCCCAAACCGCATCCGATGAAGTGAGCTGTAGCTCACGAAAGCTTATGCTCAAATAAATTTGTTAGTCTCTAAGGTGCCACAAGTACTCCTTTTCTTTTTGCGAATACAGACTAACACGGCTGCTACTCTGAAACCTATAGGGGGACAGTATACCCATTTTTTGGTTCTCGATCTGAAAGATGCTTTCTTTACCATTCCAGTTGACACCCCATCTCAGGAAATTTTCTCCTTCGAGTGGGAGGACCAAAGGAGGGTTAAAAAACAACTTTGCTGGATGGTGTTGGCCCAGGGATTTAAAAATTCCCCCACCCTCTTTGGCCAGGCTCTGGCCAGGGACCTGGAGGAGTGGGTCAATATGAAGAAGGCCCTCCTTCTGCAATATGTAGATGACTTGTTAATTGCCACTGTGGGCTTAACCCCTTGCCTTAAGGCCACCGTGAGCCTCCTAAACTTTGTTGGACTCCGAGAATATCGGGTAACACAGAGTAAGGCTCAAATTGCCCTCTTAGAAGTGCGATATCTAGAGTTCCACATATGGCAAGGGGAGCGCCAGCTTTCAAATGAAAGAAAGGAAGCTATATGCCAAGTTCCTACCCCAAGTAATCGTAAACTGCTCAGGGCATTTCTGGGTATGGCAGGCTTTTGCAGAATATGGATCCCAGAGTTTGAACTGTGGGCTAAACAGTTGTACGACTGCGTTAAGGGAATGGATCACAACCCCTTTCACTGGTCCCCAGAAGCTGACAAGGCATTTAAAATCTTAAAAAGAAAGCTGATGGAAGCTCCAGCCCTGGGTCTGCCGGATCTCTCTAAGCCATTTCAATTGTATGTACATGAAGGGAAAGGGGTAGCCCTGGGAGTGCTAACCCAATTGTTGGGGACCTGAATACGTCCCGTGGCTTATTTTTCTAAATGACTTGATCAAGTTGCAAAGGGGTAGCCGGCATGTTTACGGGCAGTTGCAGCCACTGCCCTAGTACTTAAGGAAGCTGAGAAGCTAGCATGGGGGGGCGGGGGTCGTGCAAGTGTACACTCCCCATATGGTCTGGGCCCTGCTGGAAGCTAAGGGTGGTCTCTGGCTCACCCAGGCTCGGATAGCTCGGTATTAGGCTAAGGTTTTAAAGAACCCCGAAATCACTCTGCAGTATTGCCTCTCCCTTAACCCAGCCACCCTGTTGCCAGAAATAGAGGAACAGGAACACGACTGTTTGAATATCATAGATGCCCAATACTCCAGTCTCCAGGACTTAAAGGATTGACCACTACCAAATGCGGATTATAAGTGGTACACCAATGGTAGCAGTACTGTAATAGATGGGCAAAGGAGGGTGGGTTACACTGTCGTGACCTTCCATAATACTGTGAAAGCTAAGGGTTTGCCCGCCGGGACCTCTGCCCAGCTTGCCGAACTAGTAGCCCTGACCCATGCACTTGAACTGTCAAAAGAAAAACGGGTCAACATTTTTACCGATTCAAAATATGCTTTTGAAGTGCTACATGCTCATGCTGGCCTATGAAAGCAAAGGGAAATGCTGACAGCCCAAGGCTCCCTGGTCAAGCATGGACCCCAAATTCTCCAGCTCCTAAAAGTCGTAAACTCCCCTCGAAAGTGGCGGTGGTGCACTGTAAAGCCCATCAAAGAGAAGATCAAGACGTGGCTAGGGGCAATGCCCAGGTGAACAAAAAAGCCAAGCAGGCCGCCACCCTAAAACCACCAAAAACTGAAAATGCCCATACGCATGCCCTTATCCCATCAGTAGGGGAACTTCTGACCCCTCAGTACTCTGGCAAAGACAAAAAACTGGCCGATAAACTCGGACTCCAAAAGAAGAAGGAATGGCTCCATTCCCTGGAAGGGAAGATGCTCCTACCGAAGGGCTTAATCCGGCCAGTACTGCAAAAACTGCACCAGACCACTCATGCCGACAGAGAAGCTCTTATCAAGCTAATGGGTAAATACTTTTTGACTTCTGGACTTCGACCCCTGGCTACCCAGGTACAAGCCAACTGTTTAGTCTGCCAAAAGAATAATCCTCGACCGGGACATCCAGTACCATCAGCTACCCTGGAACCCACTCTGGGTCCCGGACTGGTTTGGTAAATAGATTTTACTAAGCTTCCCCAGACTCAAAGGTTCAAATATCTCCTCGTCTTGGTGAATCAATTCAGCAGATGGCCCGAAGCCTTCCCATGCCGTAATTGCACTGCCAAAACAGTGACCCTCAAGTTTTGTTAAGGAGATCATTCCTCGCTTCAGGCTTCCCCAGTGAATGGAATCTGACAACGGGACGCACTTCACGTCAAAAATCATTCAGAACATATCTAATGCTCTACAAATCCCCTGGAAGCTCCATACCCCCTGGAGACCGCAAGCCAGTGGCATAGTGGAGCATACAAATCAGACCCTCAAGCGACTCCTCTCGAAAGTTTGCCAGGAAGCCTCTCTACGATGGCCTGATGCTTTGCCCCTCGTCCTGCTCCGCATCCGTGCTCTCCGAAAGGGTAGATTGTTTGGAAGGGCATGGCCTATGAACGGGACACCGGTTTTGGCAGGGAAGTGGGAAATGGGGTGTGGCTTTTTATCTCAATATATGTGCTCTGTCTGCTGTTCTCTCTTCTCTCCACAGGTATACCAAAGACTCACCGCCTCTTCCGTTGAATGCTCCTGTCCACTCCTTGCAGCCAGGCAACTCCGTGCTTGTTCGTTCCTGGAAAGACGAGCCTCTCCAAGAAAAGTGGAAGAAACCCCACGCTGTCCTGCTGGTTTCCCACACGGCGGCAAAGGTTGAGGGACACACAAATTGGATTCACCACTCTCGCCTGAAGGCTGTGCCCACTCCTCCGGCAACGGGATGGTGGACCGTCCAGCCCATCAACACTTCACCCGCCAACGACTTAGGACTTAAGCTCTTGTTCAAAAGACATTCATTTGTGTCCAAATTGGGTTAAGATAAAGGGCCTGTTGTATGGTTGGGCCGTCTGGGAAATCCTGTGTGTTCTCTCCTCCCTTGTTTCTTTGGCCCCTCGCCCGGCCCGGCTTGATTTACACACCACTGTAAATACTTATGAAGCCTTAAAGGTTGTCTTTGCCCATGAATTTAATCTTTCCAACTGATGGATATATTCCCAAATCCCCTACCATGCAGCCGGCCTCCCTTGGAGGGTGACCCCTCACAAGGTCGGACCTCTGCAACTGGTGGTTAAAAGTAAATGCCACTCGGCTGCAAACGCAGCCCACCCTAACAAAAAAAAGTACTAAAGAGGCAAATTTTAGCAGCAACAATGACCTCTGAAAACCTTACTGAAATGAGACCCATGCCCCCAAACCCATCCGGCTGCGGTCCGTCCCTTTGGGCCTCCTTTGTTATTGCCAGGACGCCTCTGCTAATCATACCTGGTTTGCTGGTAATAGGACCTGTCCGTTTTTTGTCACCTTCCGCAAATGCCACTATTCCTCTATTTAATAGTTCTGGCCAAGACACAGGCAAAGGGCTTCAATATTATTCCCCCTTAAAAGCCGAAGTTGACAAACTAGGCCACAATGGCATGGTAGCTAATGGACAGTCCTTTTATATCTGTGGTAACTCTGCCTATAAATGGCTACCCCACCACTGGCACGAAAGCGGTTATCTAGAATACCTTACCCCTCCCCTTCAAGTCATGGCCCAACTCCCGTCTGGCCGTCCCCGGCATCAGCAGTCCCTGTATGCCACCCCCATACCCATTAGTGAAGGGGATAGATTCGGTATAATCCTTATCCCAGCATATGGGGTAGGTAGATTGGCCAAACTCTTATCGCCAGCTCTCTGTATTCCTCACCAGGTTCACCAATGATACCTTGCCCATAGAAAAAAGCCTTAACTTGGAGCTTTACCAACTCCGGTTGCGGTCCTGCAGAACCGCCAAGCCTTAAATTACCTTCTGGCTTCCCAGGGCGGGGTGTGTTCCCTTATTGGGGACGAATGGTGTACTTATGTCCCAGAAAATTCACAGGATGTTAACAAGCACATCCTGTCAGCCGACCAGGCTTTCAACCAGTGGAAAGCCCAGGAAAAAAAGGCCACTATTTTTGACTCACTCTGGGGATGGCTGCCTAACCTGGGGGGAGGCATTGTTCGTCTCTTGCTCACAGGTGCCGTGTTGTGTATTATTACTCTCCTCTTGCCTGCCTGTTGTAAAGCACTCCTACATAAAATTCGTATTTCCCACTCCCCAGGAACCCCATTATACCCTCTTATCGATAACTCCAACTCTTCAGCGCTTAATTTTTGTCTTCTGAGTATGAGAAAACTCAGTCAAAAGTTTGTGTTCTCAAAGAAGGAAATTGTTGGGGGCACTGGACATAACACTAGGTAACTCAGGAAAATAAAAGACCACAAGTGTCAATGAAGTTCTCCTGCTCTAGGCCCAACTCACCCCAGCCCTCCTAAGTAGAAAATTCCGTTTTCAAATTGTATATAAGCTAGCGAAGTCATGTAAGTATCTTGGCAAAAACAGCCAAAACCACATAAGTATTGTGTCAAAACAAAACAAAAAAGCACCCTCCCAAACGGGTTTCAACTGGTTGTGTTGTGTATGTGAGTAAAACGGTATTAGCATAAGGGGAGAAGTGAATACACCAACCCACTGGGAATTGGAGGAAAAATATTTGTAACCCTGTTTCTGTGTGTATAAATAGGTCGTTTGTGTAGGTGTTTGGCACGCAGGATTTGAGATCAATAAGTCTCCCTGCGCCATCTTTGAAGCTTCAAATAAACCTTTTTTTTTTCTTCTCCACCCCGTTGTGGTAATTGACGCGATGCACACTGGGCAACAAACCCCGCTGTTGCTTGCCTCAGGCACTCTGTGCTGGCAACAACCCTATTACCTTGCTTTGCAATGCTGTGCAAGGAGAGGAGGAAAAGTAAGAGGCTTTTGGCAAAAGTGTGACAGCAGCCAGCTGTTGCCTGCACCCAGGTTGGTTGGCTCAACAGCATATATCGAGTCTTCTGTCTAATGGGAAGGAAAAAATGTTAAGCCTTTCTTTGAGCTTGCAACAGGAGCTGTTAGGATGGACAAGGCCACTCACTGCTGTCCTCTGGCGGGCTGCTCCAACTCACAGGATACATCTAATGAAGAGTGAAAGGAGTCCAAAGTTGGCACCAGCCTCCTTAAAACTCCGGTGAGTGACATCTGTGTGGGGGAGTGGAGAGAGAGACATCTATTGCTCTGGGAATGTTTTCTGGCTAGTAACAGTCAAAAAAAGAATTGCATGTTTATATAGGCCCTATACTGAGTGAGGACAGAAAGTGGGTCCATACATCATAACTTGACTTGCTAGAATTTCTTTGTGGGGCAAGGATAAAAGGAAGATCGAACAGTGACTCTTACACAGGAAGAGAAAATCTTAAGTTTGTTGTTTTAATTGTAGACAAAGTTACAGGTTTGAGAGAGGACTTTTAATTACAAACACTGATTGATTGATTGATTTTTGCGGCAGTGTAGCCTGAGTCCCTCTTAAGAATTAACCTGGCCCCATAATCCCTTTCAAATGAGGCCCTGCTCTATCAGCTCACCCTCTGTATGTAGACAGCTCCAATTCCTAGCATGGGTGATAACCCCCTGCTAGCTAGTAACATATTTTATGCGCTTAGTCAGCCAGGGTTCCAGTAAACAGATCTGTGACTCACATCTCTAGCTTAAACATAAAATAGAAGCCTAGAACATAGCTGCCCTGCCCTACAGTGCTCAAGTGCAATCAGTCCTTCATTTATTTTCATTGGAAAGCAATATTTAGAGTTCTCTTCACCAGCATCTGGCTGATTCTGCAAAGCCTGTACCGCTCCCTACTGTCAGTGCTGGGGAGGGGGCAGAACTGAGCAGGGACTGCAGAATGTCTGTCCTACAGCAGGTGTCTAGCCCTTTTCCTTGCAGAGGAAGGCTTGAAAACATAAACAAGATTATCAGGTTGCTGAAGTGGAAAGGAACAAGCAGCTGGCTTCTACTTCTGTCCTGGGGGGGGACCTTGTAGAGATTCTCTTGAACTCCTCAGGCCAGTCCTGCAGCTTGTAGTGCACTAATAAACAGGTATTGATTACGTTTTGGGAGGAGGATCACCTAGCAAAAGACTCTTTTGGTTCTGTCCAAAATGGCCAAGGCCAGCTCTGCTAGCAGCCAGTCAGTATCCAGCTTTTTTTAAGCATGGGTATCTCCTATTGTATCAACAGTACAGCCTACTGCAGTGAGACAGGTGTTACTTAGCAGAGTCCTACGTAGGTTGCTATATGGGAGAGGGGAAGAGCAGGGGGCAGCCATTTGCTGGTGTCACTTGGTGCATGCAAAAGCCTGGCTTAGAGCCGTGTTGCAAAGTCCCCTCATCAACCAGTTAACATCGGCTATGCCATACGTTCCTCCAAACCTTATGCTGCAGTCTGTCCCATTTATCCAGCCTAGAGGGCGCCTAGTGTTCTGATACATTCTTCTGAGTGAGGAGCTAAGCCTATACTACTCCTGGGGAATTCTGCATCACTGCACATGTGCAGAATTCATGTCCCTTGCAGGTTTGCTTCTCTGTAGAAAAATGATTTCTGATGGGGAATTAAAGGGAAACCACAAGAGTGGTGTCACACTCCTCTCCGGCAAGGTTGGTTCAGGCACCCAGAGCAGCTGGTAGAGACATAAATTACTGCTAGGAGGGGAAGTGAGCTGGGCAGTTGTGTGTGTGTGTGTGTGTGTGTGACACACGCTCTGTCCCTCTTGCTTGCTATTGCAGTATGCTGGCCATGGAGGGCAGGCCTTCAGGATGTTCCTGAGGAGCAGAATGTAGCAGCCTGCCTTCTTAGTGAATTCCCCCTGGAGTATAAAACGTGTAAAAGTTTTAAGGCTCCTTTACATTGCCAGAGTGCTGTAAAGGACAGTGCTTATAAATGCTCATGTGCTTTAGTGATTAGAACTGCTCTAAATTTTTGGACTGAAAAAACATGCTCCATGAACTGTTTGCCACAGACCTCCCTGGTACTGGTCAGTAACCCATATAATTGGGTTTGATTCCCCAGCCCTCACTTGCTCTTCAGTTGCCTATGATGTAACACTGAGCATACGGCTGCATATATTGGTTGACTAATAACTGGAAATAAAGGGTCAAACCTAGCGCCATTACTATAAGGCAAGGGGGTTTGGGGATTTCCTCCAATGCTACTTACTCCCCTTCTCCAGCCATTGTAGTGTAGTTTAAATAAATGACCTAAATAATTGAAGCCAGTATGATTATATTATTTTGACAAAATATGCTGAATTTTGAAAAATTTTAATATTGGGCACAGAATTTTTAATGGTTTGGTGCAGAATTCTCCCAGAATAGCCCATACCCCACTTCCCCCAGCCCTTGACCTGTCAGTTTGGGCCCAGCAGGGATGAAGAAGACAGGCTGTTTTCCTTCCAGTTACAACATTCCACTATCACCGTTCCTCTTCTGCCCATACACATATGTTATTCAAACATTAATTCTCTAGCACAACATAGCGCCAGGGTTCCCTTTCAGACAATGGAGTGCAACCAGCTGTGGTCTGAGGCCCATAATGCAAGTGATAGGCTCCTAATGCAGTTCCCTGGTAGCGTATTAATGGCTAAAAGGCTAGTGGTCATGGAAACTTACAAATACGTACACAGCTGCCTTTCCCTGAGAAATCCTGGAGTGTCTGACAGCTAGAGAAGGAAGGGAGCCTGTCCCCATCCAGCAGGAACAACCAGCTCAGTTGTTGGGTAGGCTAGTGCAAACATGAGGCAATTCTCCGCTGGACAAGATGGTGGGTGCACTAGTGAATCCAAGCCCTAGTCAGGCAGTGAACCAGATGCTACGCAGCTGCTTTCTCTGCTGTGTACATTGAGCAGTAGTATTTTTCTAATGGTGATAAGGCATCAATCAATGGAGAACACTGTAAATCTCCACCCTGTGAACTAACTGAAGAGGCAAGCTGGGTGAGCAGGAGCCAGGCAGTCCTGTTTAATTTCTGCTCTGCCACTGATTTATTTTACAGCCTCCCTGTGCCTCAGGATCGGGCAATACTAAGGCTCACCCAAGCTGGGATTCTGTGATGACCCAGCTCCTATTTGTAGGGCACTGGGAAGATGTTGCTAAAGAGGACTAATAATCTTCATGGTGGTACTGTCCCCAATTTACAGATGGGGAAACTAAAGCTTGGTCTACACCTGTGGTCCCCAACTGATTTACCATTGTGGGCCACATATGCAGCTCTGTGTGTGTTACAATGGCTGCATCCACACAATATATATACTACCTGTGTGGCTGTGAGGATATCACGTAGGCTGCAGCTGTGTGTTGATTGGATCTTGGGTTGAGAACCACTGGTCTACACTTAAAAAATTAGAGCAACCTAGCTCCATCAGTCAGGGCTGTGACAAAAATTATACACCCTGAGCACGGCAGTTTGGTTGGTCTAGCCCCTGCTGTTGACATCGACCTAGCCACCCGCTTCTTGGAGAGGTGGGATTAACAACACTAATGGAAAAGCCCCACCCATCAGTGTAGGAAGTGTCTACACAAGGGTGCTGCAGCCCCATAAGTGTGCCACCGTAGCGGGAGTAGTGCAGACATTGCCTTTAGCAACTGCTGGGGTATGTGCAGAGACAGCATTGAAATTCAGGAGTTTCTAACGCCCAGGGCCCTGCTCTGGCTACCGGACAGTGCTGCCTCCTGCAGGCGCTAATGCTTTCACAACTGGCAGGGGGTGAGTTCAACTGACTGAAGTTGTCATTCTAAGCTAAGGAAATGGTAGAAACAGCCCTGTCCCTATAAATTATGGTCCCCTACGCTGCCAGAGCACCTGCTTCCCCGGGGGGGTCTGGCCCTCCACAGGAAAGGGGATGCCCACACTCAAGGGCTGCAGAATGACAGAGGCAGGAGCTGTGGGGGGCCCACATGGGGCCCAGGGGATTAGTGGGGGGCCTGGCACCCACAGCAGGAAGTGGGACGACCCAGCCCCAATCGGGTCGCTGGGGGATGGGGTTTGGAGAAAAGACTGCCCCCCGGCTACACTTACCAGTAGTAGGAAGTGGAGCAACCCAGCCCCAACTCGCTCCGCTCTCCCCACCCTGGCTCCCAGCCATGTCGCTTGTGGGATGAGAAAGGACCGCCCCCTACACTCACTGGCAGTGGGAAGCGGAGTGATGCGGCTGGGAGCTGGCAGAGTAGAGCGGGCTGGGGCTGGGTTGCTCCGCTTCCTGCTGCTGCCCGTGAATCCAGGGTCAGGCCCGACCCTTGCTTCCAGCGCAAGGGGGGAAGGGGTGGAATGGGGGTGGGCCAAGGGTGGAGCAGGGGGAAAAAGATGGGGTAGAGGGAGTTGTCCCAGGCCCCACACCTCCCAGGGATGGCCCTGCCCCTTGCAGTGGGCGCAGCCTGGGGGTGGGCTGGCTGGGGAAATAGGGCTGGCCGCCGGAGCTGGTGCTGCTGCGTATGCACGCGGCTGCCTAAGGCACCATAAAATCTGGAGCAATTTGGTGCCCCACATTTCATGGTGCCCTATGCAGCTGCATATTCTGCATATGCCTAGCGATGGCCTTGGGTAGAAAAGTTCCCCCGCATGGAACATGTGATTGCCAGTATAGCACCTCCAGGGAGACTCACTCCTCGTGACAGATCTGACCCCTGCCGTACCTAAGGCCTTACTGCAAATCTAGGGGAAATGATCTCTTCACTGAGCTGTGATATTACATGCAGCTCCTCTAGCGAGTGTTCAAGTAGTGAGAGTTAGCAAATGCTCACAGTGACTATGTTCTGCACTTGTCTGGCACCATCCAGGGAAGGGTCTCAAAGCACTTTACAATCAGTAATGAATTACCTACCTCCCAGGCGTGAGGTGAGTGTTAACAATTCTCCCTAGTTGACAGAGAGGAAAACCAAGGCACAAAGTGGTTAAATGTAGATCATTAGTTTGCGACTGTGAGCGGAAACGCTCAGGGGAGTCGCTCCTGGCCAGAGAGCAACGTGTACCTACAGCTGGCCTCCCATCCTCTTCCTCCGATTGGCTTCACAGTGCAAATGGGTGGAAGCCCTTCCCCTGGGGGTGCTGTCTGACAAAGTCCAAGGGTTGATCCACGTACATTGTGGGATAGAGGTACCACATGACTACTCCCGAGGGGTTGACGATGACAGTGAAGTTCTCTCCAGCTTTCAGGCCACTGATGATCCCGCCGCTGTACACATCCTGTGCCTGGAAGAGACATGGTTGTTACCAGCATTTCCATGGTGCCTCTCATCCCAAAAGTATGTAAAAACCCCCATTTACTTCCAAGGCAGATGAGAGATCCCAGTAAGTGTAGCCCGCTCTGGCAGGCCGAAGAAGCAGGGCACAGTAACGCTATACAACAAGGGCAAACTACTAGATCCCACCCCAAGGGATTTTGATCAGAGGCTGCAGGAGTGGGAACGGCTCCATTGAAAATACCCAGAGTCAGAATGTGCCTAGGAAACCCAAGGCACAGGATAACCCTCCCCCATCACCTCCTAGAAATCTCTCATCCACTCGCTGACCAGGCCTAACCCACTTTAGTCTGAGAGAGTCACGAGGACCACAGCCTAACTGCAAGCACACCATCGAAGTCCCAGAGCCAGGCTAGTCAGTGTTTTGGTACAGTCACTCGCCACCCCATCCCCTCCTGCACCATCTTGGAGTAAGAATAGGGGCAGGAGCTTTGTAGGTGTTTCCCCACCCCCACAATGCGTAGGGCCCAGTTGCCCGCATTCAGGACTGCAGCATTCAGACTGCAGCCTAATTCCTGGCATGACTATGCCAGGGGAGGGATAAGTCCCAGCACCAGCGCGTGTATGTAACTGGGTGTGTTACACTGGGTGTGTGGCTTGGCTTGTAATCTCCAACAGTACTATCTGTTGTGTGAAGCTGAGGTGGGGAGACAGGACAAACACTATGTTCAGGGGCAGAGAGTAGGAAGGGGACTCTGAACCCCAAAGCATCATTCGTGAACATGGGGGCTGGGCTCCCCGCTCTGCGGAGATAAGCAGCCTGCACGGCAGGGGCGTTGGCATGGGACCTGTCGTGTTTTCCCTGCTCACCTCGTACACGGCACTGGCGGAGAAGTTGAGCTTGCTGAGAGAGGTGGTATAGCGGTACGGCATGTCCGTACGCCGGCTGAGGAAGACCAGGGCACTGGCTGAGTGGGAAAGCGGGCGCAGGAACACCTCGATCCAAGACTTCTCCTAGGGAAGCACAGGGGGAGCAGCAGAAAGAGGGAGTCTAGGTGCATCTCCAGCTTCTCTGAACCTCTCTCTGCAGCTGCCACCCACTCCCCCAAACACTCATCGGCTCTTGGGATGGCTCATGAACCTGCCCTGGCAGGGGCCTAAAAGCAGCACGGATCAAGTCTCTCTGTTGGGCTCAAGGGGCCCAGCCAGACACTGACACATCAGGCATCAGCAGGAGGGAGTGAACTGGGGTTGTTTGGTGGCCGCCCTCCTACCCACTGGTGGGTCCAGAGCACCAAGATTAACTCTTTCCAAACCAAGAGACAAGGGCGGGCATGGGAGGACAAACCGAGCAGCTGAATCCAGTGGGGAGCAAATGGAGGAGAGTAATACTAGAGCTATTTAACAAGCGCATCTTAGTTCAAGCCTTCCCAGGAGGGGGGGGGCACCTCCCCTCCACCTGTGGAGGCCTCCCCAATATTATACTAACCCTATAAATCCCCAGCTAACCACAGCCATTCCCAGGCTTGGGTCACCTTCTCCCCTGATGCCCAGCTAGGCCCTCTCAACAGCTATTCCCCCATCTACTCCCCTCTCCTGGGCCCTCATGCTGTCAGGTTCCCTTCTGTACCCTAAGGACTCTGCGTCCCTGGATTCCCAAGGGATCCTGGTTGATTTTGATCATCAGTCGGTTCTGCAGGATCTCTCTGGAGCTGCGGGAGAGGGTGCGGAGGTCTGTGGACATGAAGAGCGGGGCAGCCAGCACCGTCCATAAGGCCATCTGGGATCGGGACTGTTCATAGCTGAGGCCAAAGTTTCCAATGATCAGCTGTGGCACAGACGGGGAGGGCGGAGAGGGAGACAGTGGAAGAGCAGAAGGGAGGGCAGGGTACACATTAGTAAGACAAGTGCTGCTCTCAGTGGCAGGACCCAGCCCACTGGCATCCTGGCAAGCCCTTTCCCTCCCCCGTGGGTGGAGCATGCCCAGCTAACACAGTCATAAAGGTGCCCATCCCTATCTGTGCTCAATGATGTTAAATATGCATTAATTAAAATACTAACACATTTAAACCCCAACTTTGCCCCTAATCTAGACAGAGCCTTTCAGGGTGGATGAGGCGTACGGGTTAGGCAGCTCTGACAGCCTACAGACCTGAATGGTGTGCCATGGGCTAATGAATTCCTGCCAATTCTCCACCCTGCTTCTAGACAGGAAATCCCTGGAGACCCTCCCTTCCACCATCCACAGCACAAAGTTACCATGTCTGGGTCATTCCAGTGGCCAGGGCCGGCCACCGGCTGCAGCACATCCTGATTTGCTGAAAACCAGTCCACAATGGAGAGGATGCTGTTCCAGGAGTCCTGAATGTCACCATAGTTACGCCAGAGGTTACAGATGTTCGCCAGGAGGGTGTAGTTCACCTGGAAGAGAACAAGATGTACGGCAGGGGAGGGAGAGGAACTCAGGTGAATGGGAGAGGGGGGATGTGCCCACAGAGCTATGGGATGCACCTTTGTCATGGGTGGTATTTTCCTCCCTCCCCCTCCCCCTCCCCCCAGCCCCACTGTACGCATCATTGCTAGTTCAGAAGCCACCGGTGAGACTCACTAGGAACGCTGGGCTCAGTTTGGAGAGCCTCAGTGCCCAAAAGGTGTTGATAGATTTGAGGGAATTCAGAGAAGTGCAACACCAAGCAACTAAGGAGCAAGGTGCCTCATTTGTGGGAAAAGACATACAGCCTGGCTAACCAGCTAGAGGGAACTGGGGGTGGGAGAAGACACAATGACCATCCACAAGTACACTTGAAGGGTGTAAGCAATAAGGAAGGGGTGGAGAGGAATTGTTCAGTGTGATCCAAAGGCCTAGAGTGCAGGCAGGGGTGGAATGAGAGTGCGCCAAGGGAAAACTCATGCTCCACTGTGGAGGAGTCTCCCAGGGGAGTTGGTGGAAGGCCAATCACTGGAGATATTCAAAACTGGACAACACTCTGAAGAATAGATGGGTAGAGAATGATCCTGGGTTGACTGGGATAGGGATGGACAAGAGGTGTCCTACAGGCCTCTTTTCCACATTTAACTTCAGTGATTCTTCTGTAGATGTCACCACTTTTCAGGAGTGTCCTTTTACATTAACAACACGGCCCAAAGATTGGTACCACTGCCCTTCCTCCTGCACCCCAACCTGGCATCCTTCCACATGGATCCACAGCCTGTCTGACAGCTCACAGTCCCTTTGGGAGATCAGTGCCCACAAGCCAATCATAGCAACTGGGGTGGAGGAGGGGTAGGAAAGGAAGGCATTAGGAATTCATACAACGCTCCCCCCCAGGACAGTCAGTACAGGATGTTTAGAGGAAAATCAAAGGAACCCCAGGATCTGCCAGGGTGAGCCTTACCTTGGGTGGAAGCCCTCCTCGATAGGCTGGCCAGCTACAGGAATAGGCAATGGGGCGGCCTGTTGCATTCAAGGCCATTGCCATTTTAGGGTAGCCTTTGAAAGACAAGAAATCCAATTGGTCAAGGAAATGGCTGGCATTGACCAGGGGGAAAACAGCAGCACTTTCTGGAACGATCACTCAGATGAACCTAGTTACATGGATTTTGAATGGGCTATTTTAAGAGACACACAAGTAGAAAGAAAGGGGCTCAGGGATGGAGGGAGGGGGGAAAGAGAGCCGAACAACAGAAGCTGCCTTCCTTAAGAAATCAAATATTTGAGGGTTTCTTCACCCATACTCAGATCCTGAGGCTGAAACCTATCCCCCCCACACTATCAGCACTGCCAAACCACCACGTCCCCCACCAAAACACAGACCCATCAGACAAGCCACTCTCTGGCCACCACTGGGATTTCTGTAGAAAAAAAGCTCTGCCTTATGGCCAGTAAGGACAATCTCCCCCCCGCTTCCCACCACAACATCCTATGCACATGTAAGCTCATCTCTGAAGGTTCTGTAGCCCCACTGTAAAGCAGGTATCTTGGATACCTTCTAAATCCCAACTAGCGACCAAGCTCGGAGGTGAAGATCCAGAATGGGAGGCACAAGGAAATGAACCTAACACGATGTGGGTTTGTGCCCATTAGCAGAGGGATTCTCAGCCTTTTACCAAGCCACAGTCCCACGTTCAGCCATTTCTGCACACCTCTCTTGAAACACGCCACCAGTGTCCTCAGAGACTGCCCCAGCTCCCCTGGCGCTTCATGGGAAGCACCATGAGCATCAATGCAATGAGTTATGGAGATAGTGAATAGGAATCGAGATGACAGCCCCATTCCTCTGATATGTGCAGGAGCCCCCATCTGGGGTGGCCTACAGGCTGCGAGAGCCTCTGCTTTAGCATAAAGAAAAAATGTCTTCTCAGTTTCTCTAACACCAAGGACAGTAACAGTGGCGTGGCTCCAAGTTCACACAGCCCAGGAGACAGTCTTTACCCTGGGCCTGCTCTTCTTCTGATGAGTAGCAGCCATCCAGCTTCAGCATGTCCACGCCCCACTCCGCAAAGGTCAGGGCATCCTGTTCGACCCGGTCCAGCGTGGTGCCTGGGTAGCCACCGCACGTGTAAGTGCCCATGTCTCCATAGATGCCCAACTTCAGCCCCCGGGAGTGCGCCTGTGTGAAGGACAGGGCTGTGAGAGAGAGCCTGAAAATCCCTGGCTGCCACTCGGGGCAGGTGTGTGTTTGTGGGGGGAACGTATCAGAGTGGACAGTGCTTTAGCATCTCTCACTGCTCTACAATGTCACCTCTCATCTCTCAGGTCACAGACCTCATGCCTCAAGGCCACGAGATGTGATGTGACTGAAATACCAAGAACCCACCCTGCTCCCCATCCCCTTCCCTCTCTAGATCCTGTCTTTACACGAAAAGAATCAGCTCACGTAATCCACCAAGGCTTTGATCCCACTGGGAAACCGCTCGGGATCTGGGATCAGTTGTCCCTTTGCGTCCCGCTCCTTCGCCATCCAGCAATCATCTATGTTCACATACACGTAGCCCAGCTCCTTCCAGCCATCATCTGCTAGACGATCTACCATGTCAACAAAAAGCTTCTCGCTGCCTCGGGGATGGGGAGAGAGAGAGAGAGAGAACAGGCTCAGAGCAGGCAGAGGTAACAAAACAAATAAACCCATTATTAACAACACCACTTAGCACCTGCTCCTCTTTATCCCCAAAGGCTGCTACAAAAACCATTGAGTCATTGAACCTTTAACCAAGACGGAAAAGACCTTTTAGGTTCCATCTTCCCCTGTCACTGCCAGTGCAGGGGTCTGGTCTCCACAGAAGAGTCTCAAAGGCTTTGTCCAGCCCTGTTTTAAAGGACTCCAGCAATGTCCACTTCCCCTGGGAGTCTATTCCCTTCTCTACCAGATCTCATCAATAGGAAATGTTTCCCGTTATTCCTCCTTGTAGCTCTCGGAGCCTGAACAATTCTAAGGCATTTATCTGCCCCTCGTGACTGTAGTATCTGAGCTCCTAACCATGTGGAATGCATTTATCCTCACCACACCCCTGTGAGATAGGAAAGTGCTGTTATCCCCCTTTTGAAGATGGGGCAATGGAGTCTATGGGGAGCAGTGAAATGAACCTGGGGCTCCCAGGTTCCAGGCTAGTGCTGTAACCACTGAACCATCCTCCCTCTCTTTCCTCACCTTGCTGTTTACACCCTCCAGGCATGTCAACAGTAGCTAGATCCTTCCCCTCAGTCCCCATGTGGCCTGTGCAAACCAATGCATTTTGTCCATTCGCTCTCTCCTTTCAAGTTATCCCCTCCAACCCCAGCAGCAGTTTTGTTCTTTAAATTCTCTCCAATTTCTCAATCTCGCTCCATTACCAAGATCCCAGAACAAACATGGAATTGTTGGTGGGGACCTCATGAGGTCTGTATGGAGATGGTCTAGCCCCCTCCCTCGTCGGCCATGTGGCCCCCATCTGGAGTTTGTCAGCTCCTGGGCTCCAGACTGAGCCTCGGGGAGCCCTACCAAAACGGTAGAACTCATATTGCTGCCAAAGTCCCCTCACCCCATTCCCGGCCCGCTTGGAGCAAGGGGAGGGGGCAGAAGGAGTTAGAAACCCCTACCAGGGGCAACAGGGACTTGGGAGGCTTCTGCATGAGGTGATCTGGGCCTGGACAGACAGGAGAGAGACAGCGAATGCGAATCAGGGAGTTGCCCTTGAACTCCCATTTTTCTGAAACTCTAGTTGCATGGAATGGGCAGCTCCAGCACTGCAGGGACCGGTGTCCAGGGAGAGATCGATCCAACCCTGCACATGCTGCCAAGAGGCAGTTGAGACCAGGAGGATTCCAGGCCAGGGAAGAGCAGGCCTGGACAGAGTCTGGAGAGTACCCTGTCCTGCTCAGGGGTGAAGAAAAAAAACCAAAACACGAAGGTGACTTTTATTGAAGTCAGCCAATGCCACAGCACTGCACCACTCCATCTCAGGACACACAACCTCAGCCTAGTATCTTCCTTGGGAAGACAGGGTTGGAGGAGTTTGAGAGTGTTCCGAGGTGGGGAAATGGCTTATTTATCCATGTTTATCAATTAGTTAACCGTAACCCTTTCCTTCCCCAGATCCTAGCTTCCTGTTCCTAATAAATCCCCCCTTTGTTATGCAAAAAGAAAAGGAGTACTTGTGGCACCTTAGAGACTAACAAATTTATTAGAGCATAAGCTTTCTTGAGCTACAGCTCACTTCATTGGATGCATACAGTGGAAAATATAGTGGGGAAATTTTATATATAGAGAACATGAAACAATGGGTGTTATCATACACACTGTAACAAGAGTGACCAGGAAAGGTGAGCTATTACCAGCAGGAGAGCAGGGGGTGGGGGTGGAATCTTTTGTAGTGATAATCAAGGTGGGCCATTTCCAGCACTAAAAGTGGCAATTCTTCAACAAAAATACTTCAAAAACAGACTCCAATGAGAGACTGCTGGATTGGAATTAATTTGTAAACTGGATACAATTAACTTAGGCTTGAATAAAGACTGGGAGTGGATGTGTCATTACACAAAAGTAAAACTATTTCCCCTCCTACTGTTCTTGTAAAGTGCTGGAAATGGCCCACCTTGATTATCACTACAAAAGATTCCCCTCCCCGCTGGTAATAGCTCACCTTTCCTGGTCACTCTTGTTACAGTCTGTATGGTAACACCCATTGTTTCATGTTCTCTGTGTCTATAAAATCTCCCCACTGTATTTTCCACTGTATGCATCCGATGAAGTGAGCTGTAGCTCACGAAAGCTTATGCTCAAATAAATTTGTTAGTCTCTAAAGTGCCACAAGTACTCTTTTTCTTTTTACGGATACAGACTAACACGGCTGCTACTCTGAAACCTTTATTATGCAGTTATTTTTGGTGTGCCATTCCTTTGCTGGGATTTGTTTTATTTACTCTATTGTCCCCTGTGTACTGGGCTTTCCACCCCTTGCCAGCTAGTAGTATGGTCACTTATTTCTCAGGGGCTGGCCCCCCGGTGTACCTGGCACAGCAAGGAGTCACTTGAGTGGAGACATCAGGAAGTAAAAAGCCAGGCGACGCAAAGAGAATGGACAAGCTCCAAATATTGGTGGGAGAAGAAAGGGTGAGGGAGGCTTTGTCCGGCCCTCATGGGGAGTGGCTACAGTTATGATTTGTGTTACAGTAGCATCCAGAGACCCCAAGCAGTACCAGCACCACAGAGTGCTGGGAGATGGTGACCATGCAGAAGAGCTTGGCGTCTGAGATGAGCTGCCGTAAGGGGAGTCACAGAACGACCTCAGGGTGGGAGGGAGGTTGTGCAAGAGTCACAGTGACAGGAACATATGATTATATAGACTAGCTACGTGAAAAAAAAAATGCATAGTTGGGGCTCATTCATATTGTGTGTAAATCAGCAATCCCTGCTCGGCAGCCGTGCTGTGATGTCTCTCCGCTCCAGAGCCCGATTCCTTTTGCAACCACGCCATACTGCAAGATCATCCTCCTCCACCTTCCCCGAGAGTCAGCAGGATCAAAGAGTGAGAAGGGGAGCCAGGGCAATGGCTGCTTGATCATTTTACAGGGTCAAGACAAGGGACGGGCTGACAATGTTTCAGACCTCAGGCTAGTGCTACAAAGACCAAAGGGAATTCTGCTTTAAGCACAGTACTTCTTGGTGGCCTCAGCACAGAAAGGAGAGCAGCGTCCTGATTCACCACAGCATGGGGGCCCCAGGGTGTTTCTGCTGCAGGAGAGAGAGGAAACATTGTCCCTCCCCTTCAAAAAAAGGTTCTTGTTTCTATGGGAGGTGTAGAAAGATCTGCTGGGATTCCATACACTGGACAGGAGATTCCCAAATTAGATCTGACATTTCCATGAATAAGAACAGCAAATGCAGAGACACCAGCTGGAGTACAATTAGGAGGGATGTCAACCCTGTGGCTTCAGGTCATACGTGGAGCACCCCATCCTATGTCTGCAGCTATGTTGTAAGGCCTAAAGCCTAAGGCCTTCGTCTGCAGCCAGATTAAAACAGCAGCCAAGCAGAGGCCATTAGCTGAAAAGCAGGAAGTCACATCCTCACATTAAAACAATGTAATATCAGGCTGTTAAAAAGGTGATCCTGTCCTAATGGCACCCACTATCACCAGATAAAGAAACAGATCTTAAGATGGTTTTAAAAAAAACAAACTTAGTTTGATAGCATCCTATCTGTCAAGAAATCACTTATCAATGGTTGTGAAATCCTCTTTTTTTTTTTTTTTTTTTTTTTTTAAAAACAGTTTTGTCATTATGGTCCCCACTTCCCTATTGTTTGTCTGTATGGTCTCTATGTGGTTCTTTAATTGTTTCTGGCTGTTACATAATTAATTTTGCTAGTTGTACATTAAGGTGGTGGGGTAGAATTGGTTAAATAATTTTGTTACACTATGTTAGGATTGGTTAGTAAAAGTTTAGTATAATTATTGGTTAAAGTATAGCTAAAAAGAACTCAAATTTCACTATATAAACTGGGGTCCAAAATGAAGTTCTTTGGGAACTACTCTAGGACACAGCCCCAAAGATCAGAGCTGCCAGACCTCAACACTCTGCCAATGACATTGTGCAGAAACTCAGGTTTCAGAGTAGCAGCCGTGTTAGTCTGTATTTGCAAAAAGAAAAGGAGTACTTGTGGCACCTTAGAGACTAACAAATTTATTAGAGCATAAGCTTTCGTGAGCTACAGCTCACTTCATAAAATGCATCCGATGAAGTGAGCTGTAGCTCACGAAAGCTTATGCTCTAATAAATTTGTTAGTCTCTAAGGTGCCACAAGTACTCCTTTTCTTTGTGCAGAAACTGGAATCCCCCAGATGGACCTGATCCTGACTGGCCATCAAGAAAAGTTCATCAGTCTTATTGAGAGTGGTGGGCACTGTATGTGTAATGTGTGCATTCTGTTTTTGGTGATTGTTAATAAATAGAGGTTATGTAGTATATTACTGTGTAAGGCTCTTTCACTGGTAAAAGGTCCTGCAGAAGTAGTATACACCCGGAGCCCTACGCATTGGGAAAGGGTGTGGGTACTTAAATTGACCAGGTTATTTACACCCTGAGCCCTACAAAGTGGGTATGGGTGGCTCTGAGCCCTACAAATTGAGTAAGGGTAGGTGCTTTTTGCCTGGAGCCCTATGGACTGGGAAAAGGTGAGGTACCCTAATGTGTGCAAGTAACACTCCTCCCAGCTGGGGCCAGGAAGAAGTGTCCCTCCAGAAAGCCATATTGCACAATTAAGCGCGTGATGACAATTTAAATCTTCCTCTGAAGCAGGAGATGTTGGTGCTGCTAACAGTAGGAGACAGATGAGATGGACCAGTGTATCGACCAAGTGCAGCAATTTCCATGTTCCTTCAATTACTCTTCATGGCATGGAGATGTGATGGTGCAGGGGTTAGTGATCTTTGCCTCACTTCTGACTTGAGTCACAAGTGAAGTGAGTCTGGTTCTCTCACCTCAGATCCTCCTGAGCAGGATGCTATGGCACAACCTAGCTCCTGCCTCTCTGCAGCCTCCTCCGCAACTCCCCCAAACGTCTCTGCTCCAACCCTGTACCTACCACCCATGCCTTTTATTTCCCCCAGCTGGCAAAGAGCTGGTGAGGGCAAGGGTGAAGGACTCATGATTGGTGAGTGAGGGGTGGGGAGGAGATAGGGCATGGAAGGGATGGACTCTGACCGAGGTGTCTCTGAATGCGGGGAGAGGAGATGAAGTGGAGGGGGATGCTGGCGCTGCTCGGGGTTTCCTGAGTGAGGTGAGAAGGGATATTGACTCAGCCCAAGGTTCAGAGTTTCCCCTCTGCCTTTGCTCTCCAAAGCACTGAAACCAAAAACTATTCAAACAGAGCACTACAAAAAGGTGATGCTTTAGCCCTTGACGCCCAGAGGGGAAGCGTGGGAACTCCTCATGGTGCCCTCAGCTGCAGGGCAAGCCAAAAGTGGGGGTAGTTTTCCCTTTCACCTTCCTTTCTCTCCTCACCCCTCGTCATCTCCACACAGCACTTCCGGACGAAGCCCATGACGTTGCCTCACTCACCTGATGCAGTTGTCAGGGTCAGTCTTGCAGTCAGTGTTGCAGCGAAACCTCTCCCATGCCAGCCAGCCCATCGGGGGCACCCGCATGAGCCCATTCTCCAGAGCCAGGGCACAGGCCACTAGGGCTAGGCCAGAGACAAAGGCTGCCAACTTCATTGCTCTGGAGCGAGGGATAAATGCTGATAAGAGAGAGACAAAAACTTTTCAGTGGCAAGAGCCCTCTCCTGCCTCAGATATCAATGGGATCCACTTGGGGGATTCTCCCACTGCAGTGGGTCATCCAGAGGGTCACAGGGCTCCACCCACCCATCCACCACACACAGACTGACAGTGGGGAGGAATATGATGCGATATGGCATGTCCAGCGCACTCCCCCAACCCAGCTCTGTGCAAATCACGGCCCTTTGTTATCAGCTTCAGGCCACCCCAGCCAACCTATTTGTGTAGGGTTCTACAGTGGCTCTAGTTGTTAGTCACCCCTCTCTGCCTTTGTTTACCTCAGAGGGGAGGTTGTATCATCCACTCATTATTGTGTTAGGGTTCCTTCCATAGCCCCACTTCCTCTTCCCTCAGTCCAGCTGCGTGAGAGTGTTTTCATTGCATTCCTCCACAAACCCCATCTCCCGTACAGCACTCTGTGAATAACCCAGAGCACTGACTGTAATTCTGCATGTTACTACACCACCTGCACCCCAGCATCCCACCTCTATGGCCTCATAATATTCTACATGTACCCCACTACGCCACCACATACTGTGCAGTGCCCTGCACCCCCAAAGAACCAGAGTAAGATACTTGCATCCTGCCCCACACATCCTTCAAAGCATCATGGTGTCAGGTCCTCCTCTCAGTGACTCATTCCGATTTGCACAGAAATCCTTCTGCATTCACTCCATTACGCCCCACACATTCCAGTCTGCCATAGCAAAATGGCTCAGTCCAACACCCTGCCTGTCCCCCCAAGCATCTCAGTGGTGACAGCTGCACCCCAAAGCACCACTGTATCCTACCCAGTATACTCCAGTGCCAGCATCCACTAGCAATGGCCCAGAGCACTCAGATGTCCCGAACATACACTCGCTGCCAGCCCTATAGTTCAGCGACGCACCCTCCCAATATGCTCTCTGAGCTGGACCATTGGCATGGGCTCTCAAGCTCAGCATTCAAAACAGAGTCCACAAGCCCAGGTACCACAGACCCAAGTTTAAAATGTAGTGCACATGTAACTGGGGGGGGGGGGGGATTTCAGGCAGCACAGGCTGTGGTTGGCTACTCAGGTTGTTACAGAACCAGAGACAACTACAGAGCCAGTCTGTGTCCAGCAGCCTCAGTAAAGAAGCCCACTTTGTGCTCATTCTGATGAGCTCTATCCTGGGAGATACTCCAGACAGGAGCAGAGAGGGGAAACATTTCCCAGTAGATCACACTGGGAATCTGGATGGGTGAAGTGCCTTTAAATACACCCATTTACTCGGCAGCCCCAGTTCTTCCTGGTTTGGCTTGACTTTTTCTAGTCTTTGTTCCTCATTTCTGCCTTAGGAGACTTTCTATAATAAGTTGAATGGAAGAAATGTATTTGCTTTGGCTTGCACTGTGTTTATAGTCAGATCCTGCTGCTTATCTACACAGTATCTCCCAACTGTATCCTTCCCTCTCCATTTTCACTGTTAAGGTATTAGTCCGATGAAGTGAGCTGTAGCTCACGAAAGCTTATGCTCAAATAAATTTGTGAGTCTCTAAGGTGCCACAAGTCCTCCTCTTTTTTTTTTTTTTTACTCCTGCTCTAGTAATCTGTGTCTTGGCCATAGCACCTTCCTCCTTTTTAGCCATCCCCTTCCTCCTCCCTCTGGCCCATTTAACACTTCGCTGCCAGGATAGTCTTCCTTTCCTTCTGCTGGCCCCAAGTCCCTCCCCTCTTCTTGAATCTGCACTGATTTTCCCTTACTTTCCACTTATAGCTCAAATGTCTCCTTGCTCCCCAATCTCTCCAGAACCTCTGACTCCACTTTTGCTCATTTCTTGTTCCTACACAACCTACCCTGCATGCTAAGCTCCAGCCATTCTTCCCTCCTGACTGTTCCCTTTGGGGGTTCTGGCACTCAGGGCTGAACAGAGGGTTTTGGGAGGCCTAGGGTAACTGAGGCCCGCCCTTTAAAAAAAAAAAAAAAAAGATGACCACTGAAGGGCACTCCAGGGGATAGGGGTGGGTTGGAGGGGAGTTCGCCCTGCACTCACCCCACAGCAGTGGTTCAGCTCCTGTCCCATGGGGTTAGGCCCAGCTCCTCACTCTGGGCGTTGTGACCTGGCACATGAGATCACCGCGCCATTCAGATTTGGCCCTCATGTTGGAGGGGCCACTAGGCCAAATTCCATGAGTGGCACTGCAGCCCCCTGGTCAGGTCTCAATGCCACTCAGTTTCGGGGGCCCTCTCAAACAGGCTCTTGGGGCAAACTGCTCCTCTCCGGGTGGCCCTGTCAAAACTAGGCCTTTTCCTAAATATTTCCAGGGCTGCTCTCACTGGTGGAGCTACAGTGGCAGTAGTGCTGATGGGAGCACTAGTATAGACAGGCTGCCAGCCTTTTAACCCTGTTCTGAGCACATCTACAAAACACAGTGCTTCACTCACAGAAAGAAGTTCTAAAGGGCTTGCATCAGGCGTTTAAATGTGGTTATGGTTAGAAAAAGTGCAATGTTGTCAACTTGCACAATTTTATTGTGACCCTTGGAATATCTGGTTCTTTCCTTCAAGCCCCAGCTCCTGAAGTCATGTGATGATGTGAGATGCTCAGCTTTTATTGAAAAAAAAAAAAAAAACCCAAACAAACCAACCCTACTGTTTTTAACCTTCATGGTTGTGGAGAAAAGCTTAAGAACATGACCCCTAAATGCTATATCCCCCAAAGACAGAAAGAACCCCAAAGGTATTACTTTTTTAAAAATTTCCTGATTTAAGCCAATCACATGATTTTGGGATCCTACCTCATGATTTTGAATACTTGGGATTGATTGTGAACATACATGATTGTGTAAAAATGGTACGGTCTTCATCATCTGCTCCCTGTGGATCTTCTACCTGTCCATTTAAGTTAGTGACAAAGACAAATTTCAGGTGCTACTTGCCAGGAGTCAGAAGTGGGGATACAATGTAAAGCAAAGCAGCAGCTTGGCACTGCTGGGGAATACCTCTAGCATAGAGGGCCTCTCTTGCCAACCCAGAGCTGGCTCTGCACCTCTGCAGGGACTTTCCTACACCCCAGATATTTACCAGTTACCACAAGGCCCACAAGCACCATGAGATCCAGGGCACAAGGTAAGACAGTCCCAAGGGCTGCTTAACCTACATGAGGGGCTGAACCAGCCTCCAGCAGCTCCAGAATAGGGCAGGGTCCAGCTGCCCCCCCTTGCACTGGATTCTCCAGGAATGACTCGGGGCCTGTGTTTGCAATTCAAGAGCACTGCTATGAGTACAACTAGGGGAACATCCATCCCATCAGGGGTAGCTCAGTAAAGTGCTGGAAAAACAGAATGGCCAGGCAGTCATACTAGAGGGTCGCACACTTCCCTGCTCATGTAGCCAAGCTCTGTGTGTAATCCAAGTGCTAACGAAGGCCCAGCTGGGGAGGGGCTGACTGAAGTGAAATGGAGGGCAAGGGGCCCAGCTGGAGTGGGGGACTGAGCGGCCTCACTAAGGGAGAGAAGGGCTGGAGAGATGAAGGGGCCCGGCTGAGTGTACAACTCAGCCTACATAAGGAACGAGGTGTGTGACTGACCTGGTCTGTTCTACATGCAGGCAGCAGCTTACCAGAGGGCACCAGAGCTTCCTCTACCTGCAGTACCAAATGGGAGTTCTTTGGGCCTGATTTCAGTGGAAATGAGGCTTTTCTGGTTTTCATCCAGCTCACTAGTATTCCACCCATCGATACCTAGAATATTCCCCGAAATTTTGGAATTGGTCTGGTGCAGTTCTCAAAAGTGACAGAGAAATGCTATCGAGTGGAGTGTAGGGCCTTGCTTTGCTTGCCCAACTAGAAAGAGGAACTTGGTCTAAACAAGAGAAAAGGAGTACTTGTGGCACCTTAGAGACTAACAAATTTAGTCTAAATAGTACGGAAAGAAGAAGCTGTAGCCGAGGTCTGGGCAGCTGCCTCTAGGCTTGCCCTTTCTGTTTAACAAGATGTAAAATTAGTCTGGAGATTAGGAATCAAATCTTGAAGTGGTCACAAATTCACAGAAACGCACACACAGACAGCAGGGAGATTACAGCTGTACTGAATTTAGCTGTACAGACTGTCTGTTTGCTTTTTTGTAACTTTAGCTGCAGACACCAGGGCAACAAACGCATGATAGATATCTAGATAAATAAGTTGAGACCTGCCATGCTTGAGTCTATTACTCCCTGAGGAGATGGGTCCATATTATGAAAATCTCATTCACTTCAGCTCTAGTCAGCACTGGGGAGGCCTCAGCTGGAGTACCGTGTCCATCTCTGGGTGCCACACTTTAAGAAAGCTGTGAACAAACTGAAGAGAGTCCAGAGGAGAGCAACAAAAATGATAAAGGGTTCAGAAAACCTGACCTATGAGGGAAAAACTGGGCACGTTTAATCTTGAGAAAAGAAGACTGAGCAGGCACCTGAAAACAGTCTTCAAATATTAAGGGCTGTTAGAAAGAGGATGGTGATCAAATGTTCTCCCCATCCACTGAAGGGAGGACAAGAAGTAACAGGATTAATCTGCAGCAAGAGAGATTTACATTAGGAAAAACTTTTTAACTGTAAGGACAGTCAAACTCTGCAATAAGCTTCCCAGGGAGGTTGTGGAATCCCCATCACTGGAGGTGTTTAAGAAGAGATTGGACACATATCGGTCATCAGGGATGGTCTAGGTCAGTGGTTCTCAAACTTCTGTACTGGTGACCCCTTTCACATAGCAAGCCTCTGAGTGCGATCCCCACCCTTATAAATTAAAAAAAAAACAAATTTTTTTATATATTTAACACCATTATAAACACTAAAAGAAAAGGAGGACTTGTGACACCTTAGAGACTAACAAATTTATTTGAGCATAAGCTTTCATAAGCTACAGCTCATTTCATCAGGTGCATTCAGTGGAAAATACAGTGGGGAGATTTATATACACAGAGAACATGAAATAATGAGTGTTACCATACACACTGTAAGGAGAGCGATCAGGTAAGGTGAACTATTACCAGTAGGAGAGTGGGGGAGAAAAAACCTTTTGTAGTGATAATCAAGATGGGCCATTTCTAGCAGTTGACAAGAACATCTGAGGAACAGTTGGGGGGGGGGGGGGAGAGATAAACATGGGGAAATAGTTTTACTTTGTGTAATGACCCATCCACTCCCAGTCTCTATTCAAGCCTAAAGTTAACTGTATCCAGTTTGCAAATTAATTCCAATTCAGCAGTCTCTCATTGGAGTCTGGTTTTTGAAGTTTTTTTGTTGAAGAATTGCCACTTTTAGGTCTGTAATCGAGTGACCAAAGAGATTGAAGTGTTTTCCGACTGGTTTTTGAATGTTATAATTCTTGACGTCTGATTTGTGTGCATTCTTTCTTTTACGTAGAGACTGTCCAGTTTGACCAATGTACATGGCAGAGGGGCATTGCTGGCACATGATGGCATATATCACATTGGTAGATGTGCAGGTAGACAAGCCTCTGATAGTGTGGTTGATGGGATTAGGCCCTATGATGGTGTCCCCTGAATAGATATGTGGACAGAGTTGGCAACGGGCTTTGTTGCAAGGATAGGTTCCTGGGTTAGTGGTTCTGTTGTGTGGTGTGTGGTTGCTGGTGAGTATTTGCTTCAGATTGGGGGGCTGTCTGTAAGCAAGGACTGGCCTGTCTCCCAAGATCTGTGAGGGTGATGGGTTGTCCTTCAGGATAGGTTGTAGATCCTTGATGATGCGTTGGAGAGGTTTTAGTTGGGGGCTGAAGGGGATGGCTAGTGGCGTTCTGTTGTTTTCTTTGTTGGGCCTGTCCTTTAATAGGTGACTTCTGGGTACTCTTCTGGCTCTGTCAATCTGTTTCTTCACTTCAGCAGGTGGGTATTGTAGTTGTAAGAATGCATGATAGAGGTCTTGTAGGTGTTTGTCTCTGTCTGAGGGGTTGGAACAAATGCGGTTATATCGTAGAGCTTGGCTGTAGACAATGGATCGTGTGGTGTGGTCTGGTCTGGATGAAAGCTGGAGGCATGTAGGTAGGCATAGCGGTCAGTAGGTTTCTGGTATAGGGTGGTGTTTATGTGACCATCGCTTATTAGCACCACAAGAGATCCACTTCCTGGACACTGTGTGGACAGGTCCAGGCTGAGGCTGATGGTGGGATGAAAATTGTTGAAATCATGGTGAATTCCTCAAGAGCTTCTTTTCCATGGGTCCAGACGATGAAGATGTCATCAATGTAGCGCAAGTAGAGTAGGGGCGTTAGGGGACGAGAGCTGAGGAAGCGTTGTTCTAAGTCAGCCATAAAAATGTTGGCATACTTTGGGACCATGAGGGTATCCATAGCAGTGCTGCTGATTTGAAGGTACACATTGTCCCCAAATGTGAAACAGTTATGGGTGAGGACAAAGTCACAAAGTTCAGCCACCAGGTTAGCCGTGACAGTATCGGGGATACTGTTCCTGATGGCTTGTACTCCATCTTTGTATAGAATGTTGGTGTAGAGGGTTTCTACATCCATAGTGGCTAGGATGGTGTTTTCAGGAAGATCACCGATGGATTGTAGTTTCCTCAGGAAGTGAGTGGTGTGTCAAAGATAGCTGGACTGCTGGTAGCGTAGGGCCCGAGGAGGGAGTCTACATAGCCAGACAATCCTGCTGTCAGGGTGCCAATGCCTGAGATGATGGGGCATCCAGGATTTCCAGGTTTATGGATCTTGGGTAGCAGATACAATATCCCTGGTTGGAGTTCCAGGGATGTATCTGTGCGGATTTGTTCTTGTGCTTTTTCAGGGAGTTTCTTGAGCAAATGGTGTAGTTTCTTTTGGTATGCAAAGCGGGGTTTGGGGTGGAGCCTGACAGCTCACGACCCCCCCAATGTAATATCCTCATGACCCCTTGAGGGGTCCCAACCCCCAGCTTGAGAACCCCTGGTCTAGGTGTACTTGGTCCTGCCTCAGTGCAGGGGGCTGGACTAGATGACCTCTCCAGCCCTACATTTCTATGATTCCATTACAGTTTCTGCATAGGAGGGCCCACATGGACTAAAATAGCAGGGGAAGGGATGCTCCTTGACAGGACCAAGTTGTACTGCCAGAGTTGTGTAGAGAAATCTAGGGCAAAAACAACAAGCAGTGGCAGTACAACACAGGTCAGGAGTCAGGTGCAGCTGCAATCTGTGTGGAGTAAATTGGCATTAATGAAAGGTGAACAGTAGCTAATCTGAATCCAGTGCATATAAAGCAATGTGTTTCCTTTGCGAAAAAATTGGGCCCTTTTATACAGGGCCAAATTGTAACCATTTCACCAAACTGACTTGGCTGGTCCCAGCAGAGAAATACCTACCTTTTGACCTGCCACAATCAGAGCACCCACCTGCAGCTTACCCACCACTGGGCAAGTACGTTCAGGCTCTCAAGGTCAAACTCCTCCCAAAACGTGAAGGAGAAAATTATTTATACCATATCGAGATGCTGAGCTTACACTGAATGCTAAAGAAAAGTGGTGTGTGCAGCTGCATGTCCAACAATAAAAAGAGAAGCAAACTCTTCTGCGGTCTGTGGCTGGAGCACAGGACCATCTGGAAACATGTCTCTAACTTCTGCCTCTGACATGCTGTGTGATCTTGGGCAAGTCTGTCTGGCCCAGCTCCTCTGGCATCACTTTCCCCATCTCTAAACTGGGACAATAACCTCTCACAGGGGGTTGTGAAGCTTACTGCATTAACATTTCTCTAGTGCTTTGAGACCTTCCAAGGGAAGGCACTACAGAAGTGCCAAGTGTTATTTTTTATTGATAAAGGGGACGTGTTAAAGAAAGCACTGGGACGTGGCCTGTTCTAAAAGCTCAGGATCATCTTCTAGCTTTGATCTGTGCACAGAACTCCAAAGGGTATCACAATATGATCATGGAGATGCTGAATGTGCCCCCTAAATTCTTTAATACAGCTGAAAGTTCATAACACACTGCTCCTTCCTAGGGGCCCAAGTCCAACCACCAGGGAAATCAACAGGAGCCTTTCCCTTTGTCTTTAATAGACATTGGATTTTGCACTTTCCCCTAAGATAAAATTGGGAAAGATCCTCCGAGATCGGAGAAGGTTGAGACCCCCATCTTGGGGAAACAGTAATAATCTAAACATACTTACAATGAGGGAATAAGCAGCTCAGAGACCTGGGGAATGGGGACATAGAGTCTTTAATTTTTAGTTTATTTGTCCCAAACCACCCCCAGGTCAGTAGCAACTGAAAGTTGTTACCATCTGATGGCTTTGCATGGAGCGTTGGAGGATCTCAGTCCAGTTCCTACCGGGACAGATTGCTCACATTGCAAATAATCACCTACACAACTTGCAGTCTCCACAGAGGCAAGAATTAACCAGGTCTAGAGTCGAGTGAACTATTCATTATGAACAACATAGCTAATCCTGATTTGATCCTGGTTTCAGAAATTATCCACGATTTTGACTCATCTTTGTTATTCATAATTGTCCAATGAACATATGCTAGCCTATAGGGTGATTGTGAATTATTCATTTCAGTTATTCATTATTCAGGGTGTGTTACTGGTTCCCAAGTCACATGGGACTGTTTATGCTCCCCAACTCAAAGACCAAAACTTTAATAACAAAATTCCTGCTCCACCACAGACTTCCTGTGTGACCTTGGGCAAGTCACTTGGTCTCTGTGCATCCATTCCCTAACCATACAATGGGGATGCTAGCACTTCCCTACCTCATGTACATTAAAGATGGTGAGAGACTCAGATACTTCGATGACAGGGGCCATATAAAGAGGGTGAACACTCCTGACACCAACTGTGATCCCCCTTGTCTACATCTGAATTTGGGGGTTCACGTTAGGAGCAGCTGTTCCTCAACTTTGTGCAAACAAAAACCCATTCCAAAAATGTTAACAAACAAAGAGCAAGGCAGGGGACAGGCTGAGAGGAAAAAGCAATCCAGGGCTGTTTGTGAATCATTTTCCCTCCAATCACTCAGTGCTAGATCACAGAAACTAGGTTATTTTTTCATCTTTAGAGCTGGCCCTGCCTTGAAGTACATTAATGCAGGAAGCTGATTCAAGTGCATATGTGGAGCCTCTATACTACTGCTGCAGTGCACCTACTCTGCAGCTGACCACAGCACTCTGGTCTCCTGTGCTAGTCAACTGGCACTCTTGGCCAGGGAAAACAACAGAAAATCTGAATGACAGGATAGGATTATTGCACCTTATCTACTGAAAAAGAGCAGTCTCTGGATAGGAATTGATCATAAAACAACACCAGTCTCAGACGGGGTGGAACACTGCACGGTGCATGCTCATGGAGTAGTCTGCACCTAGGAACCCAATTCAAACCCATCAACCACGGGAAACTAAGCACCTGGGAAGAAGCACATGCATATGGCTGAGCTCTGGGTTCACGGAGATGGGAAGATGTAGCTGCAGAACTAGCAACCCAAAGCCTGCCGCGCCTGATCCTTCAGGATCCCAAGGCACTTTTAAGTAGGGTGACCAGATGTCCCGATTTTAGGGTCTTTTTCTTATATAGGCTCCTATTACCCCCCACCCCCGTCCCGATTTTTCACATTTGCTGCCTGGTCACCCTACTTTTAAGATGGTAGGGCTGGAGCCCCAAGCAGCCGCCTTTGGAGCGAAGGAACAAGCAGCAATGATCAGCCCTCCCCCCCCGGCTGGCGGGACCTGTCCGGTTCTTTAGCCTCCTCCACTCCTTGGAGGCACCTGTCGCCTGCAGAGCGCCAGCCATGAGCCCCAGCGCGGAGCCTGCCCGGGCCCGCCCGCCCGCCGGCCGGCCGGCCGGCTCACTCACCTGGGCCCTCCCGCCTCCCGGCGCGGGGACCTGCTGCCGCTCCTGCTACTGCTGCTCCACTGATCTCAGCAGCCGAGCCAGGGGAGGGCGGGCCGTCACGTGTTCACCCGCCGCTGATCACCTGACCAACCGGTTTGGTGACTTAGGAAGGTTGGGCGATCAGATCGTCAGCTGACCGGAGCTCTGCTGGCCTCCCGCGCTCTTGTGTCCCTCAGGGGACCCAAGCGCACCCAGCGGCCGCTCCCGGCGTGGGTGGGGAGCAAAGAGGCCCACTTCCCATAACCTTGAGAGAGCGGGCTGGGGGGGGGGGGTGATTGCCGAGCCTGTGATCAGTGCCAAGGAAGAAAGGTGTTTTGTCACCCCCTAAAGATGAGGATATAAAAGGGATTCAGCCTATATTTCCCTTAGACTTTGTATTCAGTTTGGTGCATTTCTCTGCTCTGTTTTAATGTGGAAACATTTTAATAGGCTTGGTTCAGTTCCCAACAGAACTGACAAAAAACCCCCACAACTGAAATAAATGAGTGTCTTGTTAAAAGTCTCAGCAGAAAGACCCAGGACTGAGCGGCCATAGAGACAGTATTTAGCTCTTTAGAGATGATTGTGGTTCCTAAAGGCGCTATTATTATACTTGTAATATGGTAGAACTTAGAGACCAGGCTTCCACTGCATTAGGCCCTGTACTCACCTTGTGTCTACACACACGCTCCTCCAGTTGTTACAGTACTAGCTTAGGACCTGGGAGACCCCAGGTTCAATTCTCTCCTCTGCTAGACTTTCTGTATGCTCTTGGACAAGGCCCAGATCCTCAAAGATGAAGTGAGCTGTAGCTCACGAAAGCTTATGCTCAAAAAATTTGTTAGTCTCTAAGGTGCCACAAGTACTCCTTTTCTTTTTGCAAATACAGACTAACACGGCTGCTACTCTGAAACCTTTGGTAAAAACAATGGCAGATAGGTACCTAAATACCTTTGAAGATCTGGGCCTTAGGCCTTGTCTACACTGCCACTTACAGCACTGAAACTTTCTTCGCTCAGGGGTGTGAAAATACAAGTTTTAACGCTGTAAAGTGGCAGTGTAGATAGTGCTACAGTGCTGGGAGCTATTCCCCTCGTGGCGGGGTTTTTTTTACAGCACCAGGAGAACTCTCTCTCAACACTGGAGCTGTGACTACACAGCCACATTAAAGCATTTTCGCGGCTGTGTAGACATGCCCTAAGTCTCTCTGTGCCTCCAGGGGTGCTGGAACAATTATTATACTGGGGGTGCAAAGCCATTGAACCGAAGTGTAAACCTGTATATAATGGAAACCACTTCAAGCCAGGGGGTGCAGTAGCACCCCTAGTTCTAGCACCTATGTGTGCCTCTGTTCGCCACCTGTAAAATGGCTCTTCCCTACCTCCTGGGAATGTTGTGAAGATAGATACTGTCCCATGTCTGGAGTGGCTTGTGACCACGTGCCAACATCAGAGCAGACTGCAAAGAAGCAGGGTAGAGACCCCAAACTGGTGGTATATGTCCAAGAGGACTATCTTGCCAATCAGACAATTTGGACTTAGTGATAGTTGGTTGCTATCCACCAAAGATCACAAAATATTCAGGTTTTTCCCAGTCCCAAGAGACCAGTCACTTAACCCTGGCTCAATTTGTACCTTAGATCTCACACCAAAGATGCTTGCAGCCAATCCTATAATAAACTAAGGATTTATTAACAAAGAAAATAAATGAGAGTTATTACAAGGTTAAAGCAGGCAGACATATATATACAAATGAGTTATAGTCTATGGTTCCAAAGGTGAGAGTTGTTGTAGTCCGTCAGCTTTGAATGTCTTTTAGGTCTAACCCAGGTTGACCCTGGGGATCTCTGCTTCTGTTTCGTAACTTTGGCCCCGTGAGAGTCCAAACAGCATAAGAGATGAGAAGTTTTCTTGTCAGCTATTTTTACTTCCTTCTTCCAAGTTTCAACCTGATGGGACAAATCCTTTTGCATCTAGCCTCTTCATAGCTGCAAGGGGGCAATTAACAAAGTCTTTGTATTGTGAAAAGAAAAGGAGTACTTGTGGCACCTTAGAGACTAACAAATTTATTTGAGCATAAGCTTTCATGAGCTACAGCTCATTTCATCAGATGCATTCAGTGGAAAATACAGTGAGGAGATTTATATACACACACAGAGAACATGAAACAATGAACTATTACGGGGGGGGGGGGAAACCTTTTGTGGTGATAATCAAGGTGGGCCATTTCCAGCAGTTAACAAGAACGTCTGAGGAACAGTGTGGGGTGGGGTAGGGGGGAGAACTGTATGAATTTATGAGAATTTATGCTCAAATAAATTTGTTAGTCTCCTTTTCTTTTTGCGAATACAGACTAACAGGGCTGCTACCCTGAAACCTTTGTATTGTGATGTCACACGATGGCCCATTTAGTTTTGATAGGCCTTCTTGATGGGCAGGAGATGATCCCTCCTGACTGGGTTCATAGTTTCAAAGCAAACATTTTTTTTACAGTTACAAAGCAAAAACTTATATATCACCTTATAGTATGTGATAAAGATATTATAGGTGAGATGAATGCATGCAGCAACTTACAAGCATTTCATAAAGTCTAAACACCAAACACATTGTTATAGGTCCAATATCCATTTTAAGCATACTAACACACAGGTGAACAAGACTGGTTTCCACCAATGAATTTGTCAGAACTCGGCTGAGGCCTAAAGCCTTGGCAAGAGCTGGCACCTGGTCTGCCAGCATCACAGGTACGTTAAAGACTGTGAGATGCTCAGATATCACAATAATGGCAGCCTAATAGATGAATAGGTATAATAGTGACAGCCACAGCCACAGCCCCAAAGATCTTACAATCAAAGTGTATAAGATCAATAAGTGGATAAAACAAAGGGGAGCAGAAGGAAATGATGGGACTACATTGGTCCTCATGAAAGACAGTGGTCACAGGAGCCACCTGTCTACCTATTGTTACAGGTGCTTGTTAGGGGATGTGTGCTGCTAAGTGCCGGGATATGAAATATGTTGTACAATCCCCATTTCACAGCTCTGTCCTGTGTTCCAACGAATATTAAAGAAATCCACATTTATTTCAGGCTTTGCCTCATCATCCATTGGCACAATACAATGATGTCAGTCTGTGATATTTTATGGCACTTATCACAACCATATCGAAGAGCCAAACAACAATTAAAATTTGCATGTAAAAAAGTTAGCAAGGTGAAGAAACAAATGCTTCCATGTAATTATGGTGTTCCACAGAACAAATACAATGATGTGGAGCCTCCCAGTGTGGACAAATGGGATGATTGGCTACCTAGGCAAAGTTTGTTTGTTGGCAGTCTCAGCAGAGAAGCTAAGGTTCAAGAGCTATAAAGACTTAACCCCCACCTAAAGCTGTAACCTCCTTGTTATGACAGATGGACAGAGTAGCAGGGGATGTCTGTGAGATGCATGCACAGCCAGTGTCTTTATCATCCCTGTTCTGCAGATAAACAGAGGACAGCAGTCTCCAGCTCTGTCAGGCAAGCACATTTAATCAGCTCTAGAATTATTATGAAAAAAACCCTCAGACCCTCCCTAGGTATTTTTAATTAATGTCACTGTGCAGTTTAAAAAAAAGTTCTCTCTGTGCCTCAGTTTACCCATAAAATGGAAACAACCATACTCACTTTCCCAATTCACAAGAGGGGTGTGAGGATTAATTCCCTGATGTTTGTAAACACCTTTGAGATCCTAATATGGAAGGATCTAGAGAAGTGCAAAGTCTTATTATTTATTAATAAATTATCCAGATACTGCAGAGATGATGGGAGCCACAGCAGTACCTGAGACAATAATATAATGTATACATTACATAAATTAATTCAGAAAGGGCAGAAACAGACAATGCGTCTCACATAATGTGCTGTGCTTATGGTATATCTGCTGTGACTGGATTCTGATTGTTTTGTTGACGGGGGGGAGGGGACTCAAGTCCCCTGCAGGGAACCGGGAACCCCAGTCTCTAGACTTGTATAATGACAGGTTTTAGAGTAGCAGCCGTGTTAGTCTGTATTCGCAAAAAGAAAAGGAGTACTTGTGGCACCTTAGAGACTAACAAATTTATTTGAGCATAAGCTTTCGTGAGCTACAGCTCACTTGACAGACTATGAAGTGAGCTGTAGCTCACGAAAGCTTATGCTCAAATAAATTTGTTAGTCTCTAAGGTGCCACAAGTACTCCTTTTTTTTTAGACTTGTATAGTTAGGGTTCTTGGGTTACATGACAGAGACCAGCAACATGAACAGTGTGATAACTGGGGAGACCGCCTGTCTTGAAATTCACAGGGTCTGATTTTCAGGGGTCTGTCTCACATCCTGTGAGTCTCCATCTTCTAACAATTAAACATGGTTAGGAAACTTTCTCTCTCCATGGCCTCACAACTATTAACAAGTGTGAACCACAAATTGTCCAGAGAAGATGGTTAAAGAGTGACGTGATTACAGTCTATAAGTACCTACATTGGGAACAAATATTTGGTAATGGGCTCAATCTAGCAGAGACAGGTATAACATGATCCAATGTCTGGAAGTTGAAGCTAGACAAATTCAAACTGGAAATGATGTACAAGTTTTTAACAAAGAGGGTAATTGACCAATGGAACAATTAACCAAGGGTTGTGGGGGATTCTCCATTACTAGCAATTTTAAAATCAAGTTTGGATGTTTTTCTAAAAAATATGCTTTAGGAATTATTTCAGGGAAGATGTATGGCCTGTGTTATATAGAATCATCAGACTAGTAGATGATCACAATGGTCCCTTCCGGCCTTGGAATCTATGAATAAGTTTCTAAAAGTTCAGATGCTTAATTAGACTGGAACTCTCACAAGATCAGACCCCCTCTGGAGATTTCTGGCACTTCTCTAGCAGCCAAACATAGTTGGAGTGCTGGACTTTCCCTCCTTGGTGTAGCACCATTCTCTTTCTAACTTTCCCTCCTTGGCACACCCACTACGCTGGCCCTTCATGTAGCTCTGTGACAACTGGAGAGCCCCCTCTGTGCCACCGGTATCCTTCAGAGCCAGCTCCACCCGCTATGTGGCCCCTTTATGGCCGTGGAGCAACATAAAAGAGCCACCATGCAGTGGAGAAAAATGCATCCGATGAAGTGAGCTGTAGCTCACGAAAGCTTACGCTCTAATAAATTTGTTAGTCTCTAAGGTGCCACAAGTCCTCCTTTTCTTTTTGCGAATACAGACTAACACGGCTGCTACTCTGAAACGTGCAGTGGAGAATTAGCCTTGTCTAATATTCTTAGACAGCAGGATCAGGCAGCTCTGCAGTTCACCAGCAGGGAGTGTGGTTTTATGCAGCCTGGGCGCAGCTGTGCGCATTCGAAAGCAAGGCGAGAAAAGCAGGAAAATGCCTTTTAACGCCATTGAAATACACGGGCGTGGAAAGTGGGGAAAGGACAGTTGCTTTGTGACACCACCCCACTGGGTGGATCCACTGTAGGGACCGTCCCACCGACCTAGGGACACATGCAAGTGCCTGTGGAGTCACGGCTAGTAACTTTTTCCGTCTCTCCAGCTGAACCGGGTGCAGGTTTGGCTCATGGATGCAGGACCAAACAACACGCCCAGCAGGAGCCCGGTGTCGAACCACAGCCCACCCGGGACTTAGCGGGGAAGGAGAGGCTCGAAGGACAGTCAGACCAGACGCGGTGCAGCGCCTGGGTTCAGCTCTTACGTGGCTCCCAGCACCGGGGGGACGGAGACCAACCGCCCCTCTATGTAAACCCCAGCCCAGTGGAAAACCCGGCTCCGCTCGGGACTGTGAGATCCCGCCGAGTCGCAGCTGTTCCACTGGCTGCGCGGCCCGCCGGGTTTTGTCCCCGTGGCAGCACCGAGCCGCTGCCCTAACTTGGAGCGAGCCGAGCGGAGCCGGCAGGGGGACGGGCTTTGCCGGCGGCGGTGAGTAACGCACCGGGGCGGCCCGCGGGCCCGGGGCCACTGGCGCTAGGGGAGAGGGAGGGCGAGCCGGCCCGACCGCCCGTGCTGCTCCCAAGCCAGCGGGGCGAGCGCAGGGGCGCTCCAGCAGCCAGCCGCCCCGGGGCGTGAGCGCGCCAGCCTGGGGCTAGTGGCCTGTGTGAAATGCCTCCCTTCAGTCCCCAGTGGTCAGGGGTTCCAGGAAAGGCCGGTGGGGAGGAGCACAGCGCCCCCCCCCCGCCCCCCGCCCATTAGAAGCAGAGGGAAACCTCCCCTCCCCTCCCCCCAACAGTTTGGGCTATTACAGCCCCTCCTGCTTCGATCAGGCGTCCCACTGGCTGGCGGGATTGGCGTCACAGCTGGCCCTCGTTGGGGGGGGGGGCGTATCTCTCCCCCCACCCCCCCATGCTGGCAGTCTCAGCAAAGAGCTCGAGGTCTGAATGTCCTGGAATCTCCCAAACATGAGGCCCTAGCACAGGAGGCTCCCAGGATGAAATCCCACTGAAGTCAATGACAAAACCCCTGTTGACTTCAGTGGTGCCAGGAGGATTTCAGAATATACTTAAAAAGAAAAGGAGGACTTGTGGCACCGTGGAGACGAACACATTTATTAGGGCATAAGCTTTCGTGAGCTACAGCTCACTTCATCGGATGCAAATGCATCCGATGAAGAGAGCTGTAGCTCACGAAAGCTTATGCTCTAATAAATGTGTTCGTCTTTAAGGTGCCACAAGTCCTCCTTTTCTTTTTGCGAATACAGACTAACAGGGCTGCTACTCTGAAACCTGTCATTATGCAAGAATATACTTGGTCTGCTCTATGGCATTGGACCTGTTGCTGCCTGACGTTTTGATTAAAAACGAGAGTGAGGGGATTTAAGATGGCCCACGCTAAGTGGCTCACTGATAGGTCTCCAAAAGTAAGTGTAAATGGGAAACCGTCATGCAGTGGGTGTGTTTCTAGTGGGGTCCCACAGGGATCAGCTCTTGGCTCTACCCCAGGAGTTCTCAACCTTTTCCTTTCTGAGCCCCCTCCCCCAACAAGCTATAAAAACTCCACGGCCTACCTGTGCCACCACAACTGCTTTTCTGCATATAAAAGCCCAGTACAGCATTAGGGTGTAGCCAGCAGGGCAATTCTTGGGGGCCCTACGCCCCAGGGTGCCCTGTGAAGCTAAGTTGCTTGGGCTTCAGCTTCAGCCCTGGATGGTGGGGCTCGGGCTCAGGGTTGGGCTTTCTGCCCTGGGCCCCATAGAGTCTAATGCCAGCCCTTCTTGGCTGACCCCCTGAAACCTGTTTGCAGATGTCACAAAAATTGGGGAAGTAGCAAATAACAAAGAGGACACGGTAGAAGCAAATAATGAAGAGAACTAGGTCACTTGGTAAACTGGATGCAAGCAAACAATATGGATTTGATTACAGCTAAATGTACATATACAAGTAGGAACAAAGAGTATAGACCATACTTAGAGGAAACAGTGACCCTGAAAAAGATTTGAGGGTGGCGATGGATAATCAGCTGAACATGAGTTTCCAGTGTGACACTGTGGCCAAAAGAGTTAATGTAAGCTTGGGATACATAAAGAAGCAAATCTCGAGGAGGAGCAGAGAGGTTATTTTGTCTTTGTATTTGCCTTTGTATTCTGCTGGAATACTGTGCTCAGTTCTGGTGTTCACAATTCACGAAGGATACTGATAAATTGGAGGGGGTTCAGAGAAGAACCACAAGAATGAGCAAAGGATTAGAAAACAGGCCTTATAGTGACAGACTCAAAGAACTCAATCTATTTAGTTTAAAAAGGAGAAGATTAAGGGGAGACTTAAGAACAAAAGAATGGCCATACTGGGTAAGACCAATAATCCATCTAGCCCCGCATCCGACAGCAACTGGTGCCAGATGCTTAGAGAGAATGAACAGAACAGAATAATTATCAAGTGATCCATCCCCTGTTCTCCAGTCTCACCTTCTGGCAGTTGGAAGCTTAGGGACACCCAGAGCATGAGGTTTTGACCCTAACCATTTTAACTAATAGCGATTGATAGACCTATTCTCCATGAACTTATCTAATTCTTTTTTGAACCCAGTTATACTTTTGGCCTTCACAACATCCTCTGGCAATGAGTTCCACAGGTTGACTGTGCATTATGTGAAGAAGTACTGCCTTTTGTTTCTTTTAAGTCTGTTGCCTATTAATTTCATCAGGTGATCCCTGGTTCTTGTGTTACGTGAAGGGGTAAATAACACTCCCTTATAGCTTTTCTCCACACTATGCATGATTGTATAGACCTCAATCATATTGCCCCTCTTTTCTAAGATGAACAGTCCCAATCTTTTAAATCTTTCCTCGTATGGGAAGCTGTTCCATATCCCTAATCATTCTTGCTGCCTTTCTCTGTACTTTTACCAATTCTAATATATCTTTTTTGAACTTCATGAATTATTTAGGATGTGGGAGTACCATGAATATCTATAGTGGCATTATGATATATTCTGTCTTATTATCCAACTCTTTCCTAATGATTCCCAACATTCTGTTTGCTTTTTTGACTCCCACTGCACACTGAGTGGACGTTGTCAGAGAACTGTCCATGATGACTCCCAATATCTCTTTCTTGAGTGGTAACAGCTAATTTAGATCCCATCATTTTGTATGTATAGCTGGAATTATGTTTTCCGATGTGCATTTCTTTGCATTTATCAACATTTAATTTTATCGGCCATTTTGTTGCTCAGTCACCTAGTTTTGTGAGGTCCCTTTGTAACTTTTTGTGGTCTGCTTTGGACTTATAGATTCTTAGATACTAAGGTCAGAAGGGACCATTCTGATCATCTAGTCAGACCTCCTGCACAGCGCAGGCCACAGAATCTCACCCACCCACTCCTACGAAAAACCTCACTTATATCTGAGCTATTGAAGTCTTCAAATCATGGTTTAAAGACTTCATGGAGCAGAGAAGCCTCCCTCAAGTCACCCATGCCCCATGCTACAGAGGAAGGTGAAAAACCTCCAGGGCCTCTCCAATCTGCCCTGGAGGAAAATTCCTTCCCGACCCCAAATATGGCAATCAGCTAAACCCTGAGCATATGGGCAAGATTCACCAGCCAGATACTACAGAAAATTCTTTCCTGGGTAACTCAGATCCCATCCATCTAATATCCCATCTCAGGGGATTAGTCCTATTTACCCTGAATATTTAAAGATCAATTACTTACCAAAATCCCATTATCCCATCATACCATCTCCTCCATAAACTTATTGAGTAGAATCTTAAAACCAGATAGATCTTTTGCCCCCACTGCTTCCCTTGGAAGGCTATTCCAAAACTTCACTCCTCTGATGGTTAGAAACCTTCGACTAATTTCAAGTCTAAACTTCCTGGTGGCCAGTTTATACCCATTTGTTCTTCTGTCCACATTGGTGCTGAGCTGAAATAATTCCTCTCCCTCTCCTGTATTTATCCCTCTGATATATTTATAGAGAGCAATCGTATCTCCCCTCAACCTTCTTTTAGTTAGGCTAAACAAGCCAAGCTCCTTAAGTCTCCTTTCATAAGACAAGTTTTCCATTCCTCGGATCATCCTAGTAGCCCTTCTCTGTACCTGCTCCAGTTTGAATTCATCCTTTTTAAACATGGGAGACCAGAACTGCACACAGTATTCTAGGTGAAGTCTCACCAGTGCCTTGTATAATGGTACTAAAACCTCCTTATCCCTACTGGAAATGCCTCTCCTGATGCATCCCAAAACCGCATTAGCTTTTTTCACAGCCATATCACATTGGCAGCTCATAGTCATCCTATGATCAACCAATACTCCAAGGTCCTTCTCCTCTTCTGTTACTTCTAATTGATGCGTCCCCAACTTATAACTAAAATTCTTGTTATTAATCCCTAAATGCATAACCTTACACTTCTCACTATTAAATTTCATCCTATTACTATTACTCCAGTTTACAAGGTCATCCAGATCCTCCTGTATAATATCCCGATCCTTCTCTGAATTGGCAATACCTCCCAGCTTTGTGTCATCTGCAAACTTTATTAGCACACTCCCACTTTTTGTGCCAAGGTCAGTAATAAAGAGATTAAATAAGATTGGTCCCAAAACCGATCCCTGAGGAACTCCACTGGTAATCTTCCTCCAACCTGACAGTTCGCCTTTCAGTAGGACCCGTTGCAGTCTCCCCTTTAACCAATTCCTTAACCACCTTTTGATGTTCATATTGATCCCCATCTTCTTCAATTTAACTAATAATTCCCCATGTGGCACGGTATCAAATGCCTTACTGAAATCTAGGTAAATTAGATCCACTGCATTTCCTTTATCTAAAAAATCTGTTACTTTTTCAAAAAAGGAGATTAGGTTGGTTTAGCACGATCTACCTTAACCGTCTTCAGTAATTTTGTATCATCTGAAAACTTGGCCACCCCACCATTTTCCCCTTTTTCCAATTTATTTGTGAATAAGTTGAATAGGTCCAGGTCCCACTGCTGATCCTTGAGGGATTCTGCTATTTACCTCTCTCCACTGTGAAAATCGACCGTTTTTCCTACCCTTTGTTTCCTGTATTTTAACCAGTTACTGATCTATGAGAGGACCTTCCCTCTTATTCCATGACTGCTTATTTTGCTCAAGAGCCTTTGGTGTGGACCTTGTCACAGGCTTTCTGAAAGTCCAAGTACACTGTCTCGACTGGATCACCTTTTCCACATGTTTGTTGACCCCCCTCCCAAAGAATTGTAACATGCATGATTTCCCTTTTCAAAAGCCGTGTTGACTCTTCCCCAACATATCATGTTCTGCTATATGTCTGATAATTCTGTTCTTTACCAGAGTTTCAACTGATTTGCCTGGTACTAAAGTTAGTCTTACCAGCCTAATTGCCAGGATTGCCACTGGAGTCTTTTAAAAAAATCATTGTTACATGAGCTATCTGGTACAGAAGCTGATTTAAGTGATAGGTTACATACCACAGTTAGTAGTTCTGCAATTTCCTATTTGAGTTCCTTCAGAACTCTTGGGTGAATACCATCTGGTCCTGGTAACTTATTACAGTTAATGAATTTGTTCCAAAACCTTTTCTACTGACACCTCAATCTGGGACAGTTCCTCAGATTTGTCACATAAAAAGAATGGCTCGGGGGTGGGAATCTCTCTCTCATTCTCTATAGTGAAGATTGATACAAAGAATTCATTTAGCTTCTCCTTTAGCATGGTGATTGTCCAGTGACCCCACTGATTGTTTGGCAGGCTTCCTGATTCTGATGTACTTAAAAAAAATTGGTGTTAGTTTTCTTGTCTTTTGCTAGTTGCTCTTCATATTCTTTTTGAATTATGGACTTGATTACAGTGTAAAAGTATCTACATGGGGAATAAATAATTAATAAGGAGCTCTTCAATCTAGCAGAAAAAAAGTATAACTTGATGCAACGGCTGGAAGTTGAAGCTAGACACATTCAGACTGGAAATAAGGTGTACATTTTTAATAGTGAGAGTAATTAATCATTGGAATAATTTACCAAGGTGGAATCTCCATTAGTGACCATTTTAAATTCACAGTTGGATGTTTTTCTAAAAGAACTGCTCTAGGAATTATTTTGGGAAGTTCTTTGGCCTGTGTTATACAGGAGTCAGATCACAATTGTCGCTTGTGGCCTTAGAATCTATGAACCCCTACACTGGAAATCCAGTGCATTTCGCCAGCACTAAATTAATTTAAAAATTCTAATTAGCTACAATTGTGTTTACACCAGATGGTTTTCTCCTTGTTAAGGTGCTTAACCCCACAGTGGTGTCTGAATAACAAATTTGTGACATTACAATTGTCATCATAGCCACAGATTGCATAGTGGCACAAACTCTGGATCTATGCTGTGATGCAGAGTGGTAGCAGGAAAAGGTCTCATTCTGGCTATAAATCTTCAACAGCAGCAGGGGAAATTAGAAATGAACTGCTTTTAGGAGAAAGGGTGGTCTCTGGCCTCAAGTTAGTTTGTTGAAAATCTCTCCTTGAAAGGCTCCTAGAAAAGAGGCAGGAAAAGTGGGAAATGTATATACATCAGAGAGGAATGTACAGTGACCTCCTAGTGCAATGTGGATGCTTGAGGGAAGTGAGCATTCGGGGCACTCGCAGTGCATGTGATGGTTTGTGTGTTTGGAAGTGTGGGAAAGAACACCCTAGTTTGTTGTAGGGTGGCTATGGGGTGTTGGACGCTTTATGCAGGTTTGTTAGTGAACGAATGCTCATGAGTGCTGGGGCTTTGCACACTGAGGGCTCTGAGTGAGTATAGGAATTCCTTGTGGTTCTGTGTTATTGTAGGAATGTTTGTGAGCATGGCAGCTGCATGCTATGATCTGTTGTTTCAGCGGCATGAAGGCTTGGGTAGTAGGCGGTGGTTTGTGTCACGCTGTCTGGAGTGGCAGGGCAGACTATCAAAACCAGGATAGATAGCCCAAACTGGGGGTAGGTTCTATAACTAGCTTTCACCAAGCCAGTGACAAATGTGAACCCCTGGATCACTGTAACAGTCTGACCATGGAGTCACAGATGACGGTTCCCTTAGATTCTCCGGTTTATCTTGCCATCCAGGGAAGCTGGACTTAGTGATAAATGGTCACTTACACCAGGGGTTCTCAACCCTTTTCTTTCTGAACCCTCCCCTCCTCCCCCCCAACATGCTAGAAAAACTCCACTGCCCACCTGTGCCACAAAAACTGTTTTTCTGCATGTAAAAGTGAGGGCCTACGTTAGGGCATAGCAAGCAGGGAAATTGCCCATAGCCCCACACCGAAGCTGCCCAGGCTTCGCCTTTGGCCCCGGGTGGCGGAGTCGGGGCAGCGTAGCTTTGGCTTTCTTCCTGGACCCCAGAGAGTCTAATGCCGGCTCTGCTTGGCAGACGCCCAGAAACATGCTCGGGGCCTTCCGGGGGGCCTCAGACCCCTGGTTGAGAACTGCTGAGTTACACCAAAAATCACAAAATGTTCAGGTTGCTCCCATTCCCAAGAGACCAGTCACTTATTCCAGATCACCTGGTACCCTAGACAAAGACAATGCCTGTAGCCAATCCTGTTCTAAACTATCTAAAGATTTATAAACTAGGAAAAAGAAATGAGAGAGTTATTTACAAGTTAAAGCAAGCAAACGTGCACATAAATAGGTTGCAATCTAAATCCTAAGAGTGACAGAGTTGTAGAGATCTGTCAATTCAAAATGTCTTTCGGGGCAGATCCACCCAGGTGTAGACCCTGGGAGCTATGGCTTCAGTTTAGTGTCTCTGGCCTTGTGAGAGTTCAAAAAGAAAAGAGATGGAACATTTTCCCGTGACTTTATTTCTTTCATTCAGCCTCCAAGACCGTAAAAGACAAGCTTTCTTGCAGGAAGCATTTCCAAGGCGCAATAGGGCCGTTCACCAGACCTTTCTATTGCAACGTTCCTTGATGGCCCACCTGATGTTGATGGTTCTTCTGGACGGGTGGGGGGAAACACTCTTCCCATCTCAGTTCACAAGTTTAGAGCAAACATTTTCCAAGTTACAAAGCAAAACCTACACATTTCCTTACAGCCTGGAATAGAGACATTACAGATAAGATTAATGCATGCAGCAATTTACATACATTCTATACTGTCTAAATACTAAATACATTCTTCGTAGACTGGTACCTAATTTGAGCAACTCTAAGGACTTGTCTACGGTTACAGCGGTGCATCTGTGCCACTGTAACACTTGGTGAAGACACTATCTATGCTGACGGCTTCTCCTGTTGGCGTAGGTACTCAGAGAGGTTGTAGCTATGGCAATGGAAGAAGCCCTCCCATCAACACAGTGCTGTCTACACTGGGGATTAGGTCGGTATAACTATGTCACTCAGGGGTGTGAATTTTCCACACTCCTGAGCAACATAGTTATACAGACTGAAGTTTGTAGTGTAGACCAGAACTAACAGACCGAAATGAACTGGTCTGGTCTCCAGCTATGAGTTTGTCAGTTCTTAGCTAATGGCTGCAGCCTTGGCAAGAGCTGGCACCTAGCCTGCCAGCGTCACAATTTGTTACCGTATGATCATTTGGAACAACTAGGCTGAAGGCTGTGTAGTTGTAGTTGTGTCGGTCCAGGGTGTTAGAGAGACAAGGTGGGTGAGGTAATGTCTTTTATTGGACCAACTTCTGTTGGTGAGAGAGACAAGCTTCTCTGTGCAAGCTCAAAAGCTTCTCTCTCACCAACAGAAGGGTGTCCAATAAAAGACATTACGTCACCCACCTTGTCTCTTTAATAGGTTGAAGGCACTCGTTTGTGGGGCTGTTTATGAACAGTGAGACTGCGTGCGCTAGCCCATTTATTGTAGAGTTCTCAGAAGTGAGCACTAGTTTGCTATTGGGTCATTTTGTGGGCTGTGCTGCAAGAACTGGTAGCTGGGTTGCATGTACTGATTGGTTGTCATTAAGACTGTAGGTTCTATATTTCTATCTTGGGTACTTATGTGGCCCCCATTACTGTAGTACGGGAGCACTTCGCCATCTTTTAATGTGTGGTTTTTAGACATTAGGTTTGATGCATGAATTCTTTTGCTATATGGTGGATGAATTTGGACCAATTTTTAGAGATCGCAGTCCAGTCATGGCATCTTTAGTATCCTCTGAAACAGTGTCCCTTTTAAAGCTTGTCAGTATCTTTGCTCTACATTGGCGCTCTGAGCACATGTGTCTGCAGCCTCCTTCAAACAAAGCTCTGATTTTTCTTTACAGAATCTTTAAAAGTTGTGGTCTTTGTGTGGGTGGTCACCAGCCTATAGCCAGAGAACCTAGTTCTGAGGCCCTTGAAGTCAACGTGATGTGCACCATCGTTGATTATTTTCATTGTTAATCTTTTGTGTTAAGAGCAGAGGACCTGATTCTTTGTTGTTCACTGGCATCAAACCAGTGTACCTCAACTAACATTAATAGACAGGCACAAAACTAATAGGCCAGATCCTCAGCTGGTATAAACTGGCATAGCTCCATTTACTTTAATGGAGTTATGATTGTTTATACCAGCTGAGAATCTGGCCTAAAGTATTTACTTTGCTGTTCATTTATTGTACATTTATCTTCTCTTTTGTGCATGGAAATTCTCCCTCTCCCCCCTTCCTTTTAGATTTTCACTTCTCTGGGAAGAGAGTATTGAAACCGCAAAACTTCCCTTCCTGTGTGTCTTCACAGTTGCATTTGGAATCATGGGCTTAGAAAACTGGCTGCTCCTGCCAGCCACCTAGAGGTAACCACATCCTTTATGCGAACAAGATGATTGTTCTTTTTGTGTATGTAACAGCAAAAAGGTGCCAGGCCGTTTGCAGGCAAATAAAAACAAAGTCCCTGCACTATATGGGATTTTTCCTGTATGGCTCTGCCTCCTGTATAAATGCCTCTCTGCTGTTGGGAATGGGGACACTTGAAGAGTTAAGGGTGATTTGTGAATGGTCAGGAGTTGAGGAAAATGCAGAGAGATTCTAGTGCCTGTATTATGAGCAAGAGTGGGGATATACTCTAAGGACGTCCCTTGTACAAAATCCAAGAGCAGGAGTAAATGCTGAATTCGGTGAAGGGGTATCACCAGGGTTTATTTCCAGTGTTCTCAGATATACAGTAGGTGACATGGAGGGCTTCAGGACATTGCGGGAGGGTAGTGGAGACTTTTTGTGTATTAATGTATTCCAGTGGCACCCATGATTTATGTGCTCTCCGTACACCCATGAAAAAAAGAGCCTGATTCCCAGCTCACTTACACTGGTCAATGGAATCACTTCCAACTGAAGTGAGAGGAGAACTGGGCCCTGTGTCCCTGCCGGAAGAGCACAGCCTAGAGAGGACCACTTTGGAATATTGGCGGGCGGGGGGGGGATTTTATAGTCTAATTGACAGGGCAGGAATGTAGGAGGAGGGGAATCCTGAATGCTGATTGGGTGGAGATGAAGATCATGGTTTATAATCCAGTTCATCCCTCTTGTTTTGTGCATTTCTTTGTCCTAAATTTTAGCTGGAGAACACATGCCAGCAGGCTGGAAAAGTAAAAGGACCGCACTCATAACATTGTTATGTATGATCCACTGTATACTGTGTGTTGGATTACATAGTACAGGGTGCAGATGGTAAACGGAAATGCTTCTGTAAACACAAAAAGCAGTTCAGAATCCAGAATCTATTTCCAGCCTCGAGAATATATATATTTCAAAGGAAAACAGTTTAAAATCCATTCTTCCATCAGCTACTGGCAGTATTGGGCTACACAAGGCTGGATTGGGCTCCAGTTCAGTGTTTCTATCTAGACTGGACCACCCTTTCCACCCAATGGCTGAATGTCTGAGCTCGGCAAGCGCTGACAGTGTGGTTCAGGTAATCTTGTTGAACGTGTGCTCAGCCCTGTCATTAGTGTGAACTCTGCTCAGGTTCATTCTGTTGACTTTATGATGGGGAATGTATATTTGAGTGATGTGACCTTGTGTTTCAGTTCCAAGGTGCCCTGGTCTCTGTTACCCTGTCTTCGGAACCTTCCTTCTGACTGGACGTGGGGAACAGAAGGATGGAGCACTGTGGAACCTTGTCAAAGAACCAGCCTGTTTAGGGAAGGGGCCAGTGAACTGCAGTCTGACCATCATAGCTGGTAAGGTATGGTATCTCCTTGCCCCCATACCCGATCCTGTCCACATTCTGGGCAAGCTAGGCTACTGCACTGAAGGAAGGGGACTGGGCTGAGGGCTGCTGCTGGTGTTGTAGGTGACAAGTGGGAGGGCAGGGGAAGCATTTGCTGCAGAGGGGAGGTAACAGACATTGCTCATCATTGAAAGATGCCTTCTGTTTATCCTGTGCCATAATACTAGAGTAAGAGAGCACTTAGCGGCATTAAGAGACAACCGATGTTAAAGGAATAAAGGGAAAACACCTCTTAAGTGACACACAATTATTCTGTGGAATTCACTGCTGCAGGATATTGAAGTAAATAGTGAAATTCACAAAAATTTAAAGAAGTAATAATTTATTTGAATAAAACAGAATCAGAGGCCACAAATCTTCAGCTGGTGTAAATTCGCATAGCTCCATTGACTTCAGAGGAGCTGTGCTTTTTTTATGTTAGTTGATGATCTGGCCCAACATCTGCAATGACACTTAGATTAAACATTGTACAATAGACATCAAGATGATCATTTGTTGGAATCAGGATGAAGTTTCTCCCCATGGTCTAGTACTGCTTTGTAAGGTTCAGTGTTGGGAGTTTACACCTTCCTCTTCTATATTAATTAGTGGCTGCTACCTGAGAAGATTGGACACTGCACTAACTGGCTTAATAGTCTGTTCCAAAGCAGGAGTTGTTCCTTGCACTGAACTGACTCCCTTCCTCTGTCTTTGTCCTGCCAGGACAATGAAGCTGAACGAGCGAAGCGTGGCGCATTATGCCACATGTGACTCTCCAGCAGATCATGCTGGCTTCCTCCACAAGCGTGTCGAGCGGCACCACCACCACCACCACCACCACCATGCCACTTCCTACCACCGTCGCTGGTTCATCCTCAAGGGCAACCTGCTGTTCTATTTTGAAGATCGTGAGAGCCGGGACCCCCTGGGGCTTGTTGTGCTGGAGGGCTGCACCGTGGAACTATGTGAGGCTGCTGAGGAGTTTGCCTTTGCCATCCGCTTCGATGACGCTGGCGCCAAGGCCTATGTGCTGGTGGCCGACTGCCAGGCCGCCATGGAGGGATGGGTGAAGGCGCTTTCACGAGCCAGCTTTGACTATATGCGTTTGGTGGTGAGAGAGCTGGAAAAGCAACTGGAGGATGCCCGTAAGAGCTTGGCTGCCTGCCACAAATCTCCAAGGAAGTCATCATCTGGCAGAAAAAGGCATTTGTCCAATCCTGCTATGGCGCTCTTCCAGGAACAGCCTCCCATCTTGGAGAATGGTTACTCCACATGGGGCAGTGGTTACATCCCTGCAGGGGCCTCCTGTGCTGACCACGATGGGGGGTGTTCCAAACCCCCGCCTCTGCCTCCTCGCCGGCGCTTGGCAGCTGGCAGTGGATGCGGAGCACTCGCCACTGGCCTCTCTTTGACTGGGCAGGAAAGCCCCGTGTCTCCGGAGACAGCCTGTTTCTCTAAGCTACACAACTGGTATGGTCAGGAGATTGCGGAGATAAGGAGGGAGTGGCTGGAGAGCCAGAGGAGTGGGGAACTGGGGAAGGCAAGGCATGGAGTGACACCAAACCCATTTTGACACTATCGTTTCTGTATTTGATGACCTCTCTCCCATCCAGGAGAAAAGCCAAATAAGTGACAATGTTTTCTCTCCTTCCTTTCTGGAATCATTGCATGTTGGGTGGGTGAGTGAGTTTGGGATCTAGGGGAGAGACAAATCTTCCCAAGACCTCGTTTTCACCTTTGGGACCTCAGACAGTGTATGTTCCCCTGAGGAATATTGTAGCAGGGCTGTAAAGTGTCAGGAACTGTAGATTTTGAATCTGGGATGGAGATTCCTCCAACCGTTCCTCCCCCAGTAAATTCTTGACAGAGGTGAGGGGTGCAGGGATCTGTGGGTCACTGCCCATCTCATTGCATATATAGAATTAGCATATCTACAAGTGTATTTTAGGTGCTGTAGTATTTATGGTGGGTAAGGGGATGCAGTGTGAGGTAGGGGCATGGTGATACTTGGGTGCGCACCACCTTTCACAAAAAAATCCAAACCAAACCCTGCTAAACCCATCAGTCAGACTTGCAGAGACCCCCACAAACTCATATTTCCCCCTCTCTGAATGTGAGCTTGGAAGCAAGACTCCCAGAGAGGCAGCAAATTCTGGACTGAACCAAAGATCAGGAGACCAGAACTCCCAAATTCTAATGTTGCTCTAGCACTGATGTGCTGTGGTGCCTTGGCCAAGTCAATTAACCTCAGACTCCCCTTCTGTAAAATGGGGATAATAATACTTCTTTACCTCCCAAAGGCTTCTGTTGTTAACCTCAGTACAGTGTGTTGATTGTGCAAAGTGTTGTATGTGGTACATGGTCACGGTTCTTATGGTATGGCTGAGGACACTAATTGTCCAGACCCAAATTTTGGCTGGGTCTTTCTGATGATATTGTAGCTTAGCCCCTACTCCCAAAAGTGGGGCCTCATCATTGGAACACACACATACAGTGCAGAAGAGGAGGAGAAAATCAGTGGAAGAGGGACAAAGATAATTGTGCACTCTGTAGGGATGGGGCAGAGGGGGAAGGGCATGAAGAGAGGCATTTGGGGTTAGGAGAGATTCACCAGTGTGTCACTAACGCTGTTGTGAATCAAGTCCATAGCGTCTATAAATGAAAATGAGTTGAGAGAGAGGCTGCTAGGTCACAAATTGCTGTTAAAAAGGCAGTTGGGCTTCGGGGGGATAAAGATATATGGACAAGGAGAGCAAATAGTCCAGGTACTATGTAAAAAGCTGGTGGCAAATATAATGCAGAAAGAGTATTTATAATTTTCCTACTCTTTCCTTTTATCCTCTTACTAAGAACTTTTTTTCAGAGCAGAACACGTTGCGCAGACCCCTGCTACCAGCCAAAGAATTTTTTTAACAATGTTTTTAATTACATGTACCATTAATGAGCCATACTGTGAGAGCAATGAGCGTCTCCGGCTTGTGCACTAATAGGCTACTGGTGCGCTTCTTGGCTGGTTGAAGCATTCAGCCTTGTTCTTCACAATGTGCAGGAGAAATTTCCAAAGGCACAAAGGGAGTCACGCCCCCAACTTCCAATGCTTTGGGTGCCTAGTGCCCCTTTGTAAATCTCAAATGGCACGACTTTGAACTGTGAACAACATAATCTGTGGATCTCTTATTCACTGCTGCATTTCGGTTTCTTTATAGCATTCTTTGGCTGAAATCCCCACCCCTTTACCTGTATCATATCTACTGCATTCATGAGTTAAAGGGAACACTGCCAACTAGTGCAGGCTCCAATTTCTGTTTTGTCCTAGGGTTTTTTGGTTGGGGTTGGGGATGCAGAAAGTGTTTATAAAAGTTAATGTGGAGAGAAATATTTTTGAGACTTTTTAAAGTCAATAAAAACCAGCTGAATTTGAAAGGTTAAGCCTTCCCTGTCACTGTTGGAAACCCAAAGACAGCAGCACTTTGCTGGTGCCTGAGAACCATGAAGTGAAAATGACTGAAAGAGAAAATAAGTAATCCAGCCTGTTTTGCTGTTGGAGCTGAAATTGAAATAGCATAATTGATTTAAGTCAGTTTTATTTTTAAGATTCTTTTCATTTTAATAAGACTAAGTAGTGTTACTAATACTCCTAAAAGCTTTATTTTAATATTTTTATTTTGCCTATCCCATTACATAGTTTTCATGCTATCTGGCTTCATAGCTAACGTGTGTGCTAAATAGTTATCTTGGAGTGTGACCCACAGTGTTCTCTTCAAGCATCCAGTGTTTTTCTAATGATTTTTTTGGTCTTTATATCCCTAAGTCCTGTGAACCAGGGGCAGGATACCAGTGTCTGTGTTTGGGATAATTTTGCTTATTAATGATCGGAAACTAAAACATTGAGTGATATTTTTGCTTCCCCTACAAATGTTTTTGAGACTTCATTTGGTTATGGGGTGCAGCATGAATTTAGATGCACTGATTTAGGGTTTTCCTCATCCCTTTCTCACCTCAGTTTCATATTAGGTATTGGCACCTGGTATCTTTAAAAAAAATCATATTTGGGTCTGTGCAAAGATCTGCTCATGTGTAGTTAGTTTTCTCTGCTGGCTGAGCAAAGGCAAGTGCTCCTTTAGGCAGGGGATCAGTTAGCTAGTGTGTGTGTGCACCACTGCACTCTATTGGATAGAATATCAAACCTGCTTATCAGTCCTGCTGGCTGTGCCCTTGAACTGCTCCCTAGGCAGAAGGTGAGGACTTCTGTTCCCTGATATTGCAGTTGAGTTGGTTAATGGACCATTCTGTCTTTGTATCTTCAGGCACAGATCATTACAGGGCAAGGGAGACACGTCATTGCCTGCCAGCACAGTGTCCCCTGCAAAAATTTGAGACACAGCTTTTAGCCAAACTTTTTTCTCCCAATCATTTAGGTTGGGGCTGCTTATTCTTTTACCCCTCCCCCCCCCCCTTTCATTATTCTTAAACAGTGAAAATCTCTGAACAGAACAGAATTTCTAGCAAAAGAGGATTGAATATTTTAAAGTTTGATGGCTGTCCCTCTGAAGTTATTCAAGATGCTATCTTTTGCAATAAATCTTTGGTACAATATGAAAAGCTCTTTCTGTCATATATGGGAGGAAAATGCTTGATAACATTTCAGTAATAGAGGGAGGCTAGTGGTTCTGGTATATTTTTCACGAGCTCTGCCAAAGATTGGGTCTGATCCTGCCAAAGTAATAATTGAAATTATTGTACTCTTCTGAGGAAGGGTTTTCATCTCTAGACCTGTTTGCTTTATAGCTTTATTTACCTACACTTTGTTGTTAAAAAAATCCAACCACTATGATGTTTACCACTTGGTTCAAATTGAGACAGGGCTGATAATAACCAAAATACGTCATCTGGTGGACCCATGTGAATTTAGGGTTGCAGACTATTTCCCAGTGGTATACTTGTTCCCAGTCAATTGCAGTGTTTTTTGTGATGTTTTAGTGGAGAAGCCAAAGGTTCAAATAGCCATGGAGATTGACCTGCCTGCTCACCCATACAGGTGGCATCTCCAGATGAGTAACATGAGGTGATGGTCGGAAGCTTGCACCTATGGTGTACTTGGTCTGTGGATTAAGTGGAGATGAGTCTCCAGTGCTGCTAATCTAGCATCTTTCGCCAGCACCAAATTCACTTGTAAAGTCTGCACAATTTAACAAAGAACACTAAAAACAACTTGTAGAATGTTTCTCCCTAGTTACCTTGAAGTGTTTAAGTACTTTAAGTAGATATTGTATTTTTTTAAAGAAGGCAGTTTTGCATGGCCTTTATTTTATATAAAAACAGTATATTATTGTGCATTTAATTGTTAACATTTGTATTTTAAGCCAGTAATGCTAAATAAACAGGTTTTGAATTCAGACTGTGTATTGAGATCGATTGAATCAGAGAGACAGTTTTAAATGACCCCCAATATCAGGGCTACCTCAGCCTAACAGCTCTAGCCACTCATAACTTTTTTGCAGATATTCAGCTTCTGTTTTCCTTTGCTTAATTACATGCTCCATTCCAAACATTGGTGCACCTTTTGTCTGGAGTTGTGTAAAATGCTGTGTTTTGCTTTGTATAGTAACCAGGCTGTTGGGGGAAATAACTTAAATGAGCTGAGGGATGGAAACATAGAGCCCTATTGAGGACACTCAGTGTCTTGGAAGCGTGGGCTCCGTATACTATATGCCAGCACTACTTCATCTGCCACTGATTCATAGATTCATAGATACTAAGGTCAGAAGGGACCATTCTGATCATCTAGTTTGACCTCCTGCACAGCGCAGGCCACAGAATCTCACCCACCCACTCCTATGAAAAACCTCACCCATGTCTGAGCTATTGAAGTCCTTAAATCATGGTTCAAAGACTTCAAGGAGCAGAGAAGCCTCCCTCAAGTCAACCATGCCCCATGCTACAGAGGAAGGCGAAAAACCTCCAGGGCCTCTCCAATCTGCCCTGGAGGAAAATTCCTTCCCGACCCCAAATATGGCAATCAGCTAAACCCTGAGCATATGGGCAAGATTCACCAGCCAGATACCCAGGAAAGAATTTTCTATAGTAACTCAGATCCCATCCATCTAATATCAAGTTACACTAAGGGCTGCAGAAAACACTTTCTTTCAATACCCTGCTACCTTGGCACTGAAGAACAATTTAGTTCCTCTCCCCCCTCAAAAAAAAAAGTGGGGGTATCTGGGAAAAAGAAAAGCAAGAAAATCTGAGGATTTGAAATAGACGTTTACTTTCCTAGTTTACGGGGCCCCATGATAAGCTCAGAGAAAGGAGGGAAGAGAGAAATAGTGCGGCACACTGCTGAATGCTAAAGGCATAAAGCAGCTGCAATAGCCCTTTGACCAGTAACCTGGGACTGCAGACACAAAGCTACCCACCCAGCTCGCTCTGGGCACCTCCTGGAACGGGATGAGCACGCCATCTGGTCTCAGTCAGATTGCAAAGGGTTTCAAAAATGGGAGACTAAAAATCAACAAAAAGCAGTTCCACCCCCTGAGCAGCACTGCTCAATGCAAGGGGGGTTCACCTCACAGACCACAGTGCCCCCCAAATCAAGCAGGATGAAAGTGTTTCCATTTCCCCCCCCCCACACGCACACAAGTTCCATCACCCTGAGCAGCAGCTGTCTCCAACTCTCCTCCCAAGCAATCCATCCCCAGCCACAGTTGACAGGGATCCTAACTCTTCTCCATCATCATCTGCATGGATGTGGGAGGGGGCATGGGCACTCTCAAAGCTTTCCCCTCCACACTTTTACATTTACACATACATGTACACATACTGCACATTTACTCTGCAGAGTGGCTGGAAAACACAAGGCAAGGTGTATAGCTGTACAAGGGTGGAGTTCTGTAACCGACGGGGTATTTGGGGAGGTGCATGCGAACGGGTGCAGCTGAAGAACACGTTTGGAGGGGATGTGGTAGCTGGAGCGTGGACAAGGCTTCAGGGAGGGTGGGTTCTGATGTGGAATGTAGCAGCTATTTAACACTACGCTGCAGTGTACAGATCCAAATAGATCAAGACATCAATAAAAAATCTGACATAAAAGAAACTACATGGGAATTTTAGGACAAAAGAATGCAATTATTAGAATTGCATCTGATGAAGTGAGCTGTAGCTCACGAAAGCTTATCCTCAAGTAAATTTGTTAGTCTCTAAGGTGTCACAAGTACTCCGTTCTTTTTGCGGATACAGACTAACATGGCTGCTACTCTGAAACCAATTATTCTTGTTAGCCCTAATGTCCTAGAGAATACTCTCAATACTCTCTACTCTAACAAAAATGCTTTCTTGATATAACAGCCAAGCAATAAGGGCCTTGGTTTTATCTGAAAGACGGCAGCAAGGTATTGGAGCACTAACACAATACTGATTTGGAAAAGTGTGCGCTGTGGTGCTTCAGCTCTTCCTGCTGTACACAGGTTTTCATTTAAAGGTCTTCCATCCAAACTCTGACCCCGTTTAGCCTATGTAATCTGACGAGAGTGCCACAGCCAATGAGGAAGAGTCTGTCTGGTTAGGCTTTTTCTGTTCATTAAAGGATCTAGTCCAGGGGTTCTCACAACAAAATTTTTGATGGCCTCAGGGTACGGCCACTAACTCTTGCTGGTGGCTGCTCTGACAATGTTTCCTAAAATACTTAATTAACTTTAGGAAACACAAATGAATATGCACATATACATGTCCAAATCATTGTAATTTATTTATGTAGGATTTTTTTTCAGACTCAATAATAAATATAATATACAGTTGTCTTTATTCTTTACTGGACCTAAACGGAATAGAAATACAAATAAGGTGCTTTGCATGTTCTTGTCTTTTTTCTAATTGTTTCTTTTGGTTTTTTGGTTGCTTTTTTTTTTTTTTAGACTTGCTAGCTACTAAGTCTGCTGTGAAAAGTGATATTAGCAAACACACAAATCTCTCTTTTCACAGCAGATTTACTCAGCCCTGGCAATCCCAAGGACAAATTGAATCCTGGATGGGGAGGTGAGTAAGGAGGCAGTGGGAGCCAGGGGCAATGGGGCACTAGGGGTGGCAGCAGGGGCCAGAGGTGATGGGTGGGGTGGTGAGCTCAAGGAATGAAGCCCAAAGCCCTCTGGCTGGAGCCTGCTATCTGCAACCCCAGGGCTGAAGCCCAACCCCACCGCAACCCTGGGAAGGTGGGAAACTCACTGGTTGCCTGCTCCTCCAGCTTGTGTGTCCCCAGAGAGGGGCCACTGCTTCCCCCCCACCCCGAGCCACCCAAGAGGCTGTAGCCACAAGAAAAGCCCCTGGTGGCTACATTTGAGAAACGCTGAAAGTCCATTCTACTGTGTCAGAGGTTGCCTCTTCAGGAGTGTGGCTAAGGGGATGTGACAGTGATTCCACTGGGAGGGTGGGGTCCTTGCAGAGCCTGCTGACTCAAGAACCCCTTAATGCCAGCTGGGTTACAGGAATATCCAAACACTGGTGTGTGCATTCTGGTTCACCAAAGAATGTTGTGTGAAGTTTTAAATTAAAGCTGGGGTCACACTGGTCATTACTAGCATTGCAAATATATGTTTAGATAGTCAAAATATGTTTGTAGATTCTATATCACAGCAGAGGTGGAGAAATAGGCTTTCTGTCAGACGAGAGATGATTATTCACCTCTCTCTCAGTCTGGCTGTTAGTTAAGCATTGTAAGCTAACACAATGGATGCCCATTTACATATGTTTCAGAATAGCAGCCGTGTTAGTCTGTATCCACAAAAATTTGTTAGTCTCTAAGGTGCCACAAGGTACTCCTGTTCCATTTACATATGAAATCAACAGATAAATGTGAAGTCAGCAGCAGTACCCAGGAAAATTAAGCCATGGTCGGTTATCCCATCTGAGTAGAGTGCGCACTTTGGGGATATAAGTAGAAGGCAAAGGCAAAGAAGACACACCCTTTAGCCTGCACCTAGGAGATAAATAGACAGTGCAGTTAACGTTCACGAAAATGGGACCTCAGCCAACCTTGGCTCAAGTGCTGCAGAGGACATTGAGAGAAACTTCTTTAGAGAGGAGGTTAACCTGTCAGTTAAGTTTAGTCTCTAGAAAGCATGTTACATCTGTTCTGCTATATAGTTTATACGTAACTATCACTTGACTTTCGAATGTTTGATAATCTTATTCCTGTTTTTACTCTCCTTACATCTGAGTATTGTGATATTAAGCAAAGCGCTGCCCTCGAGTTAAATCACACAAGCTGATGTAAAAAGAAAAGGAGTACTTGTGGCACCTTAGAGACTAACAAATTTATTAGAGCATAAGCTTTCGTGAGCTACAGCTCACTTCATCGGATGCATTTGATACAAGCTGATGTGTCCACGGTTCCCCTGGGCACAGCAGAGTTGGTATTTCTGAGCGTGTTCAGCAGTCAAGGAGCAGGTACAGTGACCAGATAGCAACTGTGGAAAAAGGGGACGGGGGTGGGGGCAATAGGCACCTAGATAAGCAAAAGTCCCAACAAACGGTACTGTCCCTATAAAAACGGGACATCTGGTGGCCCTCAGCAGGACCCTGCAGGGCTGTGCCAAAGGGAGTGGGGAGGGTGCACCCACTGTCACACTGCAGGGCACAGTCACGCCTGGCACCGCCCCGGGGACAGCGCCTGAGTGACTAAGAGGCGGGTGAGGGCAGGGAGCGGACACCCGCGGCGGGCGGGCGGGGGGGGGGGGGAGGTGACTCAAGGCCTGAGCCCCGCCACGCCACACCCAGAGCTGGGCTAACGTAGCACAAATCGGCAGCCCCGGCTCGGCCCTCGCTCTCCTCCGCATGCGCACTGGAGCCAGCCGCTTTACCCCTCCCCGGTCATCGCGAGATTTGAGGAGGCGGCGGCGCCCTGGGGACAGCTCGGGCGCGTCGCTATAGCAGCGCGGGCCGGGGCAGGGCGGCCGAAGGCAGGCAGATGGCGGGTCTGGCGGGACGCTTGTTGGCGGCAGCGGCCGGTACCCGGGGGCGGGCGGGGCCCGTCGGGCCCCGGAGCGGCTCCGCGGTGAGCGTTGTGCCTTCGCGGAGCGAGACCGTCACTCGCAGCGGCGCCATTTTACCCAAGCCGCCCAAAGTGAGTGAGGGGCGAGGGGCGTAGTCCCGCGGGGGGAACATCCAATCGCAGAGCGCGGTCAGCCGCCGGCTGGGGTTAGTGACAGGAGCGTTGGCCAATCAGAGTACAAACCATTTCCTTGAGGGGCGGGATTAAAAGTGAGGGTCCGGCCCAATGGGAACGGCTCTGCGGGGGCTCTTGGAATGTGGAAGCGCCCCCAGGTGGCGGCACTGCTGCGGGGGAGGGGGGGCACGTGACCTGGCGGGCGGGGAGGAACCGCAGGCCCGGCGCTGCCCGCCGGCAGGATGGGAAACCCCTCCCCTCCCCCACGGCTGGGGGTGTCCCGGGTCAGGGCTCGGCCGCAGGGCAGCCGGACACACCCCCCCCCCCCCCAGGCAGCGGCCGCTGTGGTGGGACGGGGCGGAGGGAATGGAACAGCCACAGCACCCGGCCCGGACGCTGGGGCTCGAAATCCCTGCCCGGGCCGGTGACAGGTGCCCCGTTTGGGGTCACAGTGCTCTGGGCTTCAGGCCTCCTGTGCGGAAGACTTTGCTGAGGCATAGACGGGCCTAGACGGTGCAGCGCGACGGCAGCTCTACGCGGGGCGGGGCGGGGCTGAGGGTTAGTGAACGTGCTGGGCTGTTAAATCCCGTGTGTGGGACACAGCGACCTTTTCAAGAGGGCTGCGTGGGACGGGGGAAACCAGAGCGTCCGACTGCCCAGTGACAGTCCCGTTATAACAGAGTCCAGTTAAGTCCTATGGGCTCAGGCTGTGGTCTTGTCAGCTCTCATAAACTGAACAGGATGGGTGGGGCCTGGGATCAGTACTTGCCTGGGACAAGTCATAATGTGGGAAGGCTGGAAATGGTATTGAGGTGATCGCTGAGGTGGCCATCTTTCCTCTGAGTTATTACAGAACCAGCTGTCCAGCATGGTATTGGGGACATTGTATTTCCTGAGGTGCAGTTTTTCAGGTAGGCCAGAAAATAAAAACCCTGGTCACTCCTGGCTATTAAGAAATCCCATGACACTTTTTGCAAGAGTAAGATTCTTAAACCCACTAGTCAAATTCTGGGTCAAGTAGTTAATCAGCCTTCCTAAAACTCCCCATAGAGTTTATAGTGCAGAAGTTCTTCTTCACTTTCCTTCCTTGATACAAATAGAACTGCCTTTTTCCAGGTGCATTACGGTGGTGGCTGAAAGAAAAGGAGTATTTGTGGCACCTTAGAGACTAACAAATTTATTAGAGCATAAGCTTTCGTGAGCTACAGCTCGCTTCATCGGATGCACGAAAGCTTATGCTCTAATAAATTTGTTAGTCTCTAAGGTGCCACAAATACTCCTTTTCTTTTTGCGAATACAGACCAACACGGCTGCTACTCTGAAACCGGTGGTGGCTGAGTGTTCCCTGTGTATTTAATCCATAAAACGCTTTAGGATGCTGCAGGATGAAGGGTGCTATAGAATAATAAAATTGCTTCGTAACAAAGAGCTCAGTTGATGAACATACAGGATTTCACCATTCTGTTTAATAGTATTCAATGTTCTGCCTAACTTTTAAATGACTACTGATTGGGTTTAATACCACCATTTCCTTAGGGAGACTGTTCTACCTAGTAAAGTCCCTTCTGTTCAAGAAAATATGTCTTGTTGGAGGATCTTGTTACAAGATGGTTTAGTCTTGCAGTGGAAATGGGTTTGGAGGCATGTTATATACATGATTCCAAAAGGTACTCTTTGCAAAGTCCAATAGCATAATTTGGGAATATGGGTAAAATACAGAATGATGTCACGTAGGCTACAGGACTGTGCTGTCAGTGTTTGGGAACAGAATTGCTGTAGCTGGGTATCTTAATATAGAAGATATTTACATTGTAGAGGAAATGTAGATGTTTTAGTCCTGTTACTCCTTATCACCCAGAAGAATTCTTCCGGTTCCTTACACACTTCATTTTTTTTTTTTCATTCTAATCTTTGATCAGTTTTGTTTCTTTTCTCTGAATTCCCTCTAGGTAATTAATATCTTTCTGAATGCTCAAAACAGAACACAGTATTCTAGATGCGGTCTCAGAAGTTTAAAGTTCCCTCCTTGCTCTGTCTATTAGATTAATGCACATCAGTTGATCCAAAATGGAACTTGCTGATGGAGATTAATTTGTTTTGACTGAACATGTATAGATGCCCTTTGGCCTCCTACGAGTATTTACCGTTGTGATCCCTTTCCTCTACATCGGGACTCAGATCAGTAAGAATTTTGCAGCTTTGCTCGAGGAACATGATATCTTTGTCCCAGAGGATGATGATGATGATGATTAAAGGTATGACATCAGTGCCACTAACAGTTCAATTACTTGTATTACCTGTTTGGCATGGGAGAGGGAGGGGATTATGTAACTGGGTGATGCAGACTGCTACTGCTTTGGAAAACTGCCGCACATTCAGTACGGGGTGCTTGAGTCCATAAAAACCTGCAGATGTACTACCTCTGTCTGTGATCTTATATATATGCTGGCTCCGGATCAGACCTTATCAGTATTTGAATGAGGCCTAGTCTAAAGAATACATAAATGCTATAGGTGACACTTGCTTTTGAGCTAGTACTAAACTGATGATGTGTTCAAAGTCTTGTCATTTGGGTCAGATATAAAACAAACTGGCTATGTGTAGTGACTACAGAATTTGATTGTTCATATTATTATTTGTATTACCATAGCCCAGTGGTGCCCAAACTTTTCCTCTCATGCCCCCCCTTACCTGTAATGGAATGTGTCCGCGCCCCTCTGGTTGGGAGCAGGGCCAGAGCTGCGGCTGGGTAGTGTTCTCTCCCCATCTCCATGGGGGCTGGCCCAGGCCCTGCTGCATCCCCCCCGATGTTCCTCCATGCCCCCCTAGGGGGGCATGCCCCACAGTTTGGGGACCATTGCCATAGCACATTGCAAGCGTAGTAGGGGTAGCTTAGGTGTCCTAAGCTAATTCCAGTTTTATTACATTCTGTCTACTTAAAATATCCCCTGTTAATTCATAGGATGACTTGTATTCCATACTAAAGCTTGCATTCTCATGTTGTGATTGGTCCTTTGTATGCAGTCTTAAGAGTACTCAGATCTTGCAGGCTGAAGATTTATTTAAATTATGATGGTTTATAATAATGAAGATTAAACTGGTTGCTCCCAGTCTTGTATTATTTCAGCTCTCTCTTTATCTTACTCTACATCAAATATTGCTTAATGAGGATAAGGCAAGTGGCATAAGATGAAATGGGATAATATATTTTATGTGGAAGGCATGTGTTTCCTTTAGAGGTTCAGCAGCACAAACATGCTATAATTTTTCCATATCAGTTTAGTTAATACATATCCTTTAACCCTCTTTTCCATGGTCCCCTGGCCATGTTTTCCTCTGAAAAGTTTGCAGTTCCTGTCAAATTGGTGCATTCCGTTTTCAGCCACACAATCAACTTAAATTGTGTGTAGTTATCAGCACAGGAAGCTTGTTTCACATGACTCTGCTTTTGGGCTTTGCCCTTGTTAATTATGGAGTGGAACCAGTATTGTCTAGCTGAAGAATAGCATGGGGCTGTTCCATAGTGCTGGCTAACTTTTTTTTTTTTTTTTAACCTCTTTGCAGCGTTGTAATGGAAGAACAGAAAGGAGAAAGCCATAAACAAAGAACTGGTTCTGACATCACTGTTTCCTCATGCCCCTCTCTCATTTTAAAGAGGAAAGGAGGCACAGTTGGACCTCCCTCTGTACCAATGAATGTTTTCTTCATGTCTATGTGGCAGTTGGGAAGGGATGTGTATACAGTAGGTCCAGCAACCCTTGCCTGCTGTACCTTTCATCTCCTGAGACCATTTGGGTATCTGTAATAATGAGCATGAGCAGTATAAATGATTAGATTATGAATAAAGAATGGCAGACTGAACCATATAAGGGTTTGTTGGGTTTTTTTCATGCTTGTCAGCTAAGTTCCTGTTAATTAGCATCAATGCTTCAGACTTTGTTCTTATTTCTTTTTGGCTAAGGTTCCGTCACTTCTTTTGCTCTATTGAAAGTATATAAAAGGACCCCACTAGGTTGAAATATATTGCATTGCTTTAAAACCTGTCAGTTGACTATAGAAAAATAATTAATGTTGGAATATGCAAGGCCACTGCAGGTGGACTTACCTGCTTTGAAAGGCAATCACTGCAAAATGACACTGGACCTAGGGTTACTATAATGCTCCCATGCAACCTGCTATAGCATTAAGTACTATTAACTTCACCTCACACTAAGGTTAAAATGGAACTTTGATTGCAGAGTTAAAATTAATGAGTCGGCTAATGCAGAGAATAAAACTCTTAAATACCAAATGTCAACTATACCATGTATGTTTTGTGGCATTTCATAAACAATGCAATAGTCAGCTAGACCCTTTACCAGAAATTACTCCATATCTGCACTGAACAGTCCTATCAGAAACCTAATGTGTCTCATGTTCTATGTGCAAACCTTAATGCTATAAATTTAGTTTCCTGGACTTTGTTTTTTAAAGGTACTTACTGTTTCAATTAAATTAGCCCATGTAGAGACTGAAGGTTTTACCTTTGCTGCTTGTGTGTGGTTGGAGTATTTTCTGTCAGGTTGGGCTAACAAGACAATAGCTTATTTATATTTCAAATATCCCAGAATGTGTTGGGTGTCACAGTTTATGTAGGTGCAGGAAAGCATCTCTTCTGTTTAATGAGTTTTATTCTCTTTCTCAAGAAGCCATCCCTGGATGCTAGAAATCTCCCCTTGTATCACATCCTCTGTTTTTCTTAATTCCTGAAAAGCTTCTGCTGAGACCTCACTTATCTGGAAATCTTAAATTTCCTTGCTCCCTTTTAATCCTGAAATAGGCACAAAGACAACATTAATTTCACTTGCCTTCTGGCAGTGGACATGTACCCATATTCATTCTCTCAGGTCTGTCAGCAGTGTGATACCTTGAACAATAACATTTTAATAAGTCTGCAGGCCCCATCATGTTACTTGTTTGTTATCTTGTTTTACAGAGCTGGATCTAACACTCTATTGCTTTCTGACTTCTAGATCAGAGTATTTCAGCATGCTTGATTTTGTTCTGTACTCAAAAGACTCCTGGAAGTCTACAGGTGATTCAAAGTGCAGCTACTTAGGTCCTAGCACATACAAACATACCAGTCCAACAGCTACAATGGACTACTATTTTCTACTGGGTGGAACTGATGCCTTTGCAATATGACCTATAAAGGGTTTTTACTATTCAAGAGACCACTTTCTCTTTCTGTGATCTACCAAAGTTAGCTAAGACAGTTCACCTAGTAATTCCTGATTTAAACAGAAAGTTGCTGGTAGTAGACTGTGTTTAGAGGGAGAGACTTGGCCTCTGCCAGGCACTTCCCTAGGTGCTCCACCACAGCTTGAGTTTGACCTTTTAGTAATAGTGCTGACCACCCATCTCTCTTCAGGCACTTGCCTATGGGGGAGGGAAAGTAGCAGCAGCATTGGCTATTTTTAAGATTCTCTTTTTGAAGGAGGGCAGATTTGTATGTTAAATGTTTATAATTTTAATATTTAATTTCCCCAGCAGCACCTGTCCCTCTGCCTGTGAGGCTGAGCAGAGAACGTTAAAGGGAGAAGGCAGCAATTAATTCAGAGTAGGGATAAGTGATGTGAGGAAAGTGGGGGGTAGAGAAAGTTGCATAACCCAGATTCTGCTGCTCCCCAGTGCAAGAGTGCTTGTGTGAACAGGCAAGGTGCGGGTGCTTTCCTGATGGTTATCCAGCTTTTGTGTAGTAACCCCAATTCACATATCTAGGGCTGCAAGCTATGCAGAAGCTTGCACACCCAAGTTTCTCTGCACCCTCCCACTGCCAGCTTTGTAGGATCACTGACAGACAAACTCCACCCCAAGCAGACAGACTTTGCATGAAATGGGAAGCCACAACTCTACAAGGGCAGGGGAAAAGGAATTACTGGTGGCAGAAGACCCCTTCTATCACCTAAGAAGGTGCCACTATCTTTAATATCAAGAACATACTGAAAATAGTAATTGTGAAGCTATTTTAATTCTAGTATTACAAAGAACACTGAAAGGGCCAATTTCAAATTTTAGCTGAAGGTAAGTTTGTTTGGGGTGTTTTTTAAACAATTTTATATGCTACTGAAAAATCTTTCCTTGATGCATGGCCAACAATGGGGCTTTATTTCACTTTTCCCCCAACAAAACAGACTGGCTGTACCATAGAGCTAGTTACTTCATGACTGAGAGCTGTCTGTGGCAAAGTATCTGTACCATGCTAGAATCTTCAATGGTCTTTAAAGTCTCAGACCAGTATTCAAAAAGGGTTCGTCTTGCCCTGATCTTAGTTGGAATGTAGACAGGACTACAGACAAAGTATGTAAGAAGGGTTAACCTACATAATCAATGCTTGGGAGAATATTAATAAATGAAGATTAGAAAAGGAGCTGTTTTGCTACCATTAGATTTGGCTTCAGAGTGCTGAATAAATATTAATTCTGTGCCACCACAACATTCACTCATGGCTGCAAGTGGACTAGCTCAGGCACCAAAGTATGTGTTTGAGAAATTTCCTCAAGAGTGATAGATAATTATGGTAGCTACTGCCATTAGAGCTCTCAGAGTTTGATACACCAGCTTTAATAGATTGTAGTCAATTGCATAGGCAAGTGTACAGTAACTGTTGCTGGGGAAAAAAGCAAGCAGACCAAGGCTGAGAGTTTGGATTTGTTTTTTTCAGTTAGACTTCATTCAAGTAGCGCATCCAGAATTACCTGCTAGGTAAAGTTAGCACAGTTTTAGTTATGCTTGGACATAAAATTGATCAACAGCTGCCTCCAATACAGTAAGCCTCAGCCCTACTATAGAATTTCAGTACTGGCCAATTCCATAAAGTTTTCCAACTTCTTCTGAGGTGGTTTGTCCTTAATATCCTATGCCCACCCTCAAAGAGGGTCTGACTTCACTAAAGGCTGAATCTAGTTGAAGTTCCCCAACCTACTTTAGCTCATTGTATACTTGGTTGCCTTCTGATGCTACAAGATATTCCACAGCAAGCACAATACTTTAAGAAGGGGACAGAAACAGAAGATAGGATCCTTGCTGCACACAACCCATTGTATCAGTAAAATAGCACACACAGTATTGAGATGGATACTTTAAGAATTTCAGGAACTGCTCTCCAATATACAGAGCTTTATTTGCAGTAAGACAGTGAAACACAGATTTAGTTTTTCAGTCAGTTTGTCTCAAGGGTCATGGCCCACATAGAACTTGGACAGAAAGTCCTTGGGTCGCGGAGTTTCTGTCTCATGGAAAAACCGCATGATGTGTGTCCGCTGCTTCCATACACGAGCAGTTTCCTGTAGTTCCATTTTCCCCTGCATTTATACAAAAAGCGAGCCAGGGTTCATAGATCAATTCCCAGTTAGGAGATTTTAAGTAGCATAAGCAGATGAGAACAGAATGCATAGATAGAAAAAAAAAAACTACCTCTGCATTCAGAAGTTTTGTTTAAAAACAACAAACAAAACTCCACTGGTTAGTTCAATTATTCAGTCCTTTTAAAGTCTACTAACCTCACCCTTACAGTCTTAAATCTGTGCCCCTAACAAGTATACTCAACATTACCCTCCCCAGCTTCACATCACTAATTTCCTCTGCCCCACCCCCAAACTCAGAGCAAGTGACCCAGATCACTGGTTCTCTCCTTTCATGATCTGCACTCCTAGCTACCCATCTGCTTGTCTAACATCCATGCCTCTACCGCCTGGCAGCAGGTATCCAGCTGCACAGGAGAGAAAAGCCAAGACTCTTCTCCATGGAGGTATCATGACTTGCCCCATTTCCTCTGCCAGAATCCCATCCCTGGCATAGCACCCCCTTCCAGACATGTAACAAGGCTGCAGGCACCTTTATTTTAGAATCCCTGTTCAATATCCAGATTCGCCAGTGAGATTACTTAGCTTTCTGTGAAAATTCTCTGTGGACACCATGAAAATAAAACATTTGTATAAACGTATGCAACAAATCTGGGTCTAAAATGTCAATCAAATTCCAAAGCCAGAAGGACTGTTATGATCATTAATCTGACCTTTAAATGTGTTATTACGTGGTGTTGCTATAGAGAAGAGGCAAGGTTGTTTGGGTGCCCAAACTGTGCCTTTCCCTACCTTAACATGATTGGTGCTCTTTTAAATGCAACTTTAATTCTGGATTTCTGGGTTTATAATGGTTGGTTTGGGGATAATTGAAGAATCCCTCTAATTTTTTTGCCCTTAAAGTTACTGATACACACTCTCGACAAAACACTGTTTGTCTGTCTTGGTACTTATATAGCACTAGAGGCAAGCATACAGCTCACAGTTTGAAGGAATCTCTTGGTAAAGCAATGCTACTGCAGAGTTCAGTTAGTCTTGCTTTAGCCACTCGTTCTGAAATGCTAAGGGTGGTGTTTGTGTGTTTTGGTAATTTTATTCCCCCTTTGACAGACAGGTCTAGAGCCCAAATTGCATATCTGGTAAGTTTATCTAGTAAATCTTGACGCAGCTATGCCACCCACTTAAAAATCCAAAGCCATCGTTTACAGCAGAAGTATTTCTGTAATGTCTGCTGCCTCCAACTGTGACTGAAAAAACACAATAAGATGAAAGTGTGGGAAATGGGGTCACAAATTCTCCAACAGTAATCTTTCCATCACCTTTTATAAGCACAGACACAGGAATCCTTAAACACAACTGTTTCATCTGCTGGACAATTCCTGTTTACAAAAGCAGAACAAGAGAAGTTTTATTAACTAAACTCCTCCTCTCTGGTGTTATGAGTAAGGGGTGTCAAAAAAAATCAATTGCACTGTTAAACAATACTAGAATACCATTTAAATATTTTTGGATGTTTTCTACATTTTCAGATGTATTGATTTCAATTACAACACAGAATACAAAGTGTACAGTGCTCACTTTATGTTTATTTTTATTACAAATATTTGCACGGTAAAAAAGAAACAGTATTTTTCAATTCACCTCCTACAAGTACTGTAGTGCAATCTCTTTATCATGAAAGTGCAACTTACAAATGTAGAATTATGTACAGTAAAAACCTGCATTCAAAAATAAAACAATGTAAAACTTTAGAGCCTGCAAGTCCTTGTTCAGCCAATCGCTCAGACAAACAAGTTTGCAAAAAGAAAAGGAGTATTTGTGGCACCTTAGAGACTAACAAATTTATTAGAGCATAAGCTTTCGTGAGCTACAGCTCACTTCATCGGATGCATTTGGTGGAAAAAGCAGAGGAGAGATTTATATACACACACACAGAGAACATGAAACAATGGGTTTATCATACACACTGTAAGGAGAGTGATCACTTAAGATAAGCCATCACCAGCAGCAGGGGGGGGGAAGGAGGAAAACCTTTCATGGTGACAAGCAAGGTAGGCTAATTCCAGCAGTTAACAAGAATATCAGAGAAACAGTGGGGGGGGGGGGGGGGGAAGGGAGAAATACCATGGGGAAATAGTTTTACTTTGTGTAATGACTCATCCATTCCCAGTCTCTATTCAAGCCTAAGTTAATTGTATCCAGTTTGCAAATTAATTCTTGCAACAAAGCCCGTTGCCAACTCTGTCCACATATCTATTCGGGGGATACCATCATAGGGCCTAATCACATCAGCCACAATATCAGAGGCTCGTTCACCTGCGCATCTACCAATGTGATATATGCCATCATGTGCCAGCAATGCCCCTCTGCCATGTACATTGGCCAAACTGGACAGTCTCTACGTAAAAGAATGAATGGACACAAATCAGACGTCAAGAATTATAACATTCAAAAACCAATTGGAGAACACTTCAATCTCTCTGGTCACTCGATCACAGACCTAAGAGTGGCTATACTTCGACAAAAAAGCTTCAAAAACAGACTCCAACGAGAGACTGCTGAATTGGAATTAATTTGCAAACTGGATACAATTAACTTAGGCTTGAATAGAGACTGGGAATGGATGAGTCATTACACAAAGTAAAACTATTTGTATTTCTCCCTTCCCCCCCCCACTGTTCCTCTGATATTCTTGTTAACTGCTGGAATTAGCCTACCTTGCTTGTCACCATGAAAGGTTTTCCTCCTTCCCCCCCCCTGCTGCTGGTGATGGCTTATCTTAAGTGATCACTCTCCTTACAGTGTGTATGATAAACCCATTGTTTCATGTTCTCTGTGTGTGTGTATATAAATCTCTCCTCTGCTTTTTCCACCAAATGCATCCGATGAAGTGAGCTGTAGCTCACGAAAGCTTATGCTCTAATAAATTTGTTAGTCTCTAAGGTGCCACAAATACTCCTTTTCTTTTTGCGAATACAGACTAACACGGCTGCTACTCTGAAACAAACAAGTTTGTTTACATTTGCAGAAGATAATGCTGCCTGCTTCTTGTTTACAATGTCACCTGAAAGTGAGAACAGGCATTTGCATGGCACTGTTGTAGCCAGTGCTGCAAGTATTTACATGCCAGATGCACTAAAGATTCATATGTCCCTTCATGCTTCAACCACTATTCCAGAGGACATGCGTCCATGCTTATGACAGGTTCTGCTCAATAACAATCCAAAGCCGTGCGTACCGACGCATGTTCATTTTCATCATCTGAATCAGATGCCACCAGCAGAAGACTGATTTTCTTTTTTGGTGGTATGGATTCTGTAGTTTCAGCATTAGAGTGTTGCTCTTGTAAGACTTCTGAAAGCATGCTCCACACCTCATCCCTCTCAGATTCTGGAAGGCACTTCAGATTCTTAAATTTTGGGTCAAGTGCTGTAGCTATCTTTAGAAATTTCACATTGGTATCTTCTTTGCATTTTGTCAAATTTGTAGTGAATGTGTTCTTAAAATGAACAATATGTGCTGGTTCATCATTCGAGACTGCTATAACATGAACTATATGGCAGAAAGTGGGTAAAACAGAGCAGGAGACATACAATTCTCCCCCAAGGAGTTCAGACACTAAGTTAATTAACGCTTTTTTTTTTTTTTTTTTTTTTTTTTTAAAAACAAGCGTCATCAGCATGGAAGCATGTCCTCTGGAACAATGGCCAAAGCATGAAGAGGCATATGAATCTTTAGCGCATCTGTCACAAATATCTTGCGATGCCAGCTACAACAGTACCATGTGACTGCCTGTTCTCACTTTCAGGTGACATTGTAATTAAGAAGCATTGTCTCCTGTAATTGTAAAAACAAACAAACCTTGTTTCTCTTGGCGATTGGCTGAACAAGAAGTAGAACAGAGTGGACTTGTAGACTCTGAAGTTTTACATTGTTCTGTTTGAGTGCAGTTATGTAACAAAAAAACCTTCGTTTGTAAGTTGCACTTTCACAATAAAGTGATTGCACTACAGTACTTGTATGAGGTGAATTGAAAAATACTATTATAATTTTTACAGTGCAAATATTCATAATAAATATAAAGTGAGCACTAACAAATTTATTAGAGCATAAGCTTTCGTGAGCTACAGCTCACTTCATCGGATGCTGTAGCTCACGAAAGCTTATGCTCTAATAAATTTGTTAGTCTCTAAGGTGCCACGGGTACTCCTTTTCTTTTTGCGAATACAGACTAACACGGCTGCTACTCTGAAAAGTGAGCACTGTACACTTTGTATCCTGCATTGTAATTGAAATAGATATTTGAAAATGAAGAAAAACCATCCACAAATATCTAATGAATACCAATTGGTATTCTATTGTTTAACAGTGCAATTAATTCCAATTAATTTTTTTAACTGAGATTAATTTTTTGGAGTTAATCGCGCGAGTTAACTGCGATTAATCAATAGCCCTAGTTATGAGTCTATTATAAAGACCAACCTGCTTTATAAGGACAAGAAGGTCTCTTCTTCTCTAGTATCTGTGACTGAAATACATATCCTAACTATTTTACCCTGATCTTAATGGGCTCCAATATCTCAGCTTGTTCTACAGAACTTTGATAAGCAAAGAGCCACCCTCTCCCACTACTATTTATACATGCTAATCAAACCACTTTGTGGATTTGAGAAAGTATGTTTGTTTTACCTTTATAACCAGTATGTCAATCACTCTGGGGTCTGTGACATGGGCATTCCTCACGAACATCTCCCGCACCTTATCACGCCCCTGTTTCACCGAGATGTCCAACTGGTATAGTTGTACTAGACAAAGAGCAGAGAATATTCACAGAAGTCATCAACAATGTGCTAAAGTTTTCCACCACAGAGTGTCTCAATTTTGTATGTATGGAACACTGCCAAGAAAAATTTGTTCTTTTATTTCTAAACTAAAAATTATTCTTCAGCTAGAAGTTATTAAAAATTGTAATCAGAAATTGATCAGCCCAGTTTTGCAGACTTAGGCAGTTATAAGAAAAGGAGTACTTGTGTCACCTTAGAGACTAACACGTCCTTACTTTGCAGAATTTATTGAATGAGCTTCACCCACTACTTGGCTAAGAGATCAAAGTTAGAAGAGAAGACATATGCAGTATCTTTTTCCTCCTCTTGAGGCCCCTTCCAGCCATTGGGACAGGATGCACCTTGAAAACTGTGCTAGAAAGTATTGAAAAAATACATATATATAAAGATGACTTGCAGCATCACAAAATAAGTGGCAGAAGATCAAGTTACATATAGTCTCAATAATTCTTGTCCCCAGCTGATGGGATGTATCACATCATACCAGAGATGGTAGGGGTACAGACAGTAAGGCTTATGATTTTCTACTGAATATCCAATATTGTTCATTGAAGGAGACAGGATACCAGACAAGATGTCCCTACTGATTTATACAGTAGAGAAATTATTAAATTGGAGGAGATGGGGATTAATATGAGAACTGAAAAGCGGATAAGAAACTCGTTCAGGGGAAGACTACAACAGGTCATACTGAAAGGTGACCTGTGAAGCTAGAAGGAGGCTACTAGTGGAGTTCCTCAGGGACTGGTCTTGGGACCAATCTTATTTAACATTTTTATTAATGACCTTGTCACAAAAAGGGGGAGTATGCTAATAAAGTTTGCAGATGATACAAAGTTGTGAGGTACAGCCAATATGGAAGACCAGAATATCATAGAAGATCTGGATGACCTTTAAAATTGGAGTAATATAGAAATGGGATGAAATTTAATAGTGCAAAGTCATGCATTTAGGGATTAACAACAAGTTTTGCTATAAACTGGGGATTTAACATCTGGAAATGACAGAGGAGGAGAACGACCAGGGTGTACTGTTCGCTCACAAGGTGACTATGAGCCACCAATGTCATGCCATCATGAAAAGAGTCCATGCAGTCCTAGGATGCATCAGGCAGAGTATTTTCAGTAGAGACAGGGAAGTGTTAGTACCATTATACAAAGCACGGGGTGAGACCTCATCTGGAATACTGTGTGCAATTCTAATCTCCCATGTTTAAGAAAGATTAATTCAAACTGGAACAGGTGCAGAGAAGGCTACTAGGATGATCAGAGGAATGGAAAACCTACCTTATGAGAGGAGACTCAAAGAGCTTGGCTTGTTTAGCCGAACTAAAAGAAAGCTGAGGGGAGATATGACTGCTCTCTATCAATAGATCAGAGGGATAAATAACTCTTCTCCCTCCTTGGTATTTAAGTTAAGCGCCAAAGTGGACACAAGAACAAATTGATATATACTGGCCATCAACAAATTTAGGCTTGAAATTAGGCAAAGGTTTTTAGCCATCAGAGCAGTGAAGTTTTAGAACAGGCTTCCAAGGGGAGAAGTGGGGGCAAAAAAAACCTAACTAGTTTAAAGACTGAGCTCAACAAGTTTATGGAGGGGATGGTATGATGAGACTGCCTACAACAGCACATAGCTGATCTGTGACAGCTAGCAGCAAATATCCCAGCTGAAGCCAGTGATGGGACACTAAATGGGGAGGGTTCAGAATTAGTACAGAAAATTCTTTCCCAGCTGTCTAGCTGGTGGGTCTTGCCCACATGGTCTGGGTTTACCAGATTGTCATATTTGGGTTTGGGAAGGAATTCTCCCTCAGATCAGATGTCAGAGACCCTGGGGTTTTCTGCCTTTCTCTGCAGCCTGGGGCACAGATCACTTGCGTGTTTAAACTAGTGGAAATGGTGGAGTCTCTGTAACTTGAAGTCTTTAAATCATGATTTGAGGACTTCAGTGACTTAGCCAGAGATTAAGGTTCAGTCTGTTACAGGAATGGATAGGTGAGATTCTGTGGCCTGTAACATGCAGGAGATCAGATTAGAGTCTGATCATGATGGTCCCTCCTGACTTTAAAGTCTACGAGCCATTCACATTAAGTCAAAGAAGTCCAAGGTCCTGATGCATGATTGGACAGAAGTACCTGATTTAAAAAAACAATACTTTTGTAACCTGTGCCCATGGTACATGCACCTTATTGGATACTCTCCCTGCTGCTGAATGGGGAAAGCAGCCCACACAACCGAAGTATTTAGTGTCAAAAGCCATCAGGATTCAGTGGAAGAGAAAGCCTGAGGAATAAATGATCTCTTTAGAGCCACTCCCATCCCTATCTGAATGGGGAAGTGCTTCACAAAGAAGAGGGACTATCACTGTCCCACTTTTACAAATGGGGAAACGGAGGCAGAGTGACACGGCCAAGGTCACACAGCAGGCCACTGGCAGCGCTAGCAACAGAGCCCAGGTGACCTGAGTGAGCCCCAGCCCAGCACCCAAGACACTGCAAGGCTCAGTAGCAAGCAGATACCAGGGCAGAGCCGCGGGGAGTCCTGCCCAGCGCGGGGTCTCCAAGAGCGGAAGGGGAGAGACGGGCAGAGTCCCCCGCCCCGCACTGGAGCCCCAAGGTCAGCCCCGCCCCGCCCCGCCGCCTGGCAGGAGAGCGGAGAAGCCCGCAGCGCCCCCCAGGCGCTGTCACCGGGAAGGGGGCGGGGGCCGGGTCCTCCCCCGCAGCAAGCCCAGGAGCCCGCACGGTCCCGTAACGAAGCCGCCGCCGGCTCCGACCTTGCACAGGGCGCCGCCCTCACCGGCATTGGGCACCTCCCGGTACCAGGCGCGGTACAGCTCCCGCACCCGCCGCTTCGCCTCGCCCAAGTCCCGGCTGAAGATCGGCTTCACCGCCGCGCCCGCCGCCTTCGACACCTTCCCCGCCCCGGCCGCCGCCATCTTGCTGTCGGAGCGGCCACCACGCCCCTTGCTCCGGGCACGGGGCGGGGTCTTATCGAACCTCGGCTTCTGATTGGTTTGTAAAGCTATCGTTCTCCGGCCCCCGGCAGCGCCCACCCACGCCGGCAAACCATTGGGTGAAGGCCGAGGTCCTGATTCCGGATTGGACGTAAGTGGCTGATAATCATCCTCGGGCTGCTGGTTGCCCGGGTTACCTTAGCTGTAGCCAGGCCCTGAAGAGAGGCTAGAGCAGGTTTGTTTCCCGCTTCCGTGGCTGGGGCTGGGGCTGGGGCTGGGGCTGGGGCTGGGGGTGAAGGGCTGTGGGCTCCCGGCCAGGCCTCCTGCTCTGCCCACCCCCGCCAGGCCTGACCATGCCGCCCGCCCTAGAAGTAGGCTCCAGGGGAGGTGCCCAGGCTCCAGCTGGAGTTGGGCTCCGGGCTGCGGTTTCCCCAGGAATTGAAATTAGGGGGGTGCTCGAATTTAAGGAGGTTGTGTCAGGGCTGCTGAGGGGTGAGACTGGGAGGGTGAAGGTGGGCCGTATGGCACCATAGTAAAAACTGAAGAATGTTTCAGGACCATTTTATTAGCTTTAACTCGTGTTTTAAAATCATCACACAAATTAAAGTTGGCTACTCAAGCCTTCTATGAAGCACTATGTCTACATCCTTCTTGGTTTCTTGTTACAGTTTTGCACAAGCCTGTTAATGAACTTCTTGAATGCAATGCGTTCATCTTTGGTGGCTTCTCGTGTGTCCGGTACTTCCATTCCTTCAGTTGATGTGCTCTTTAGTTCATTTGCATGATCAGGCAGAAGGTGACTTCTTTCAAAACACAAAATTCTATTAAAGGATGAAAAAGAATGCTCAACTGTAGCTGTTGTGGCTGGGAGTAGCAAGAGATGAATTCCTACTTCTTTCATCCCAGGAAACAGAACACAAAAGATCGGGTCAAGCCACTAGCGATGATAAAAAAAAAAAAAAGAAGTTGAAGTCAAATCTTCATTCATTCGTCGTATGATATTCCACTCTGTGTTCAAATTCTCTATTCTGTCCTGATCCGATGGCAGCCCCATTGCTCGTAGTGCCTCACTCCACTCAATTGTCGGTGTTTTACAGGACAGGGATCTATAAAAGCTACGTAGAGGTTGAGTAGAATCTAGAAGTTGCTGTTGTAGATTTTTAAGAATCAAGTCTGTGTACTTTTTCAGTTGTCTTAACAAACACTTCTTGTCCTCTTCACTTAAGGATTCAATATAAATGCCTTCGTTAGTCAACTTCTGGAATGAAGTCTTTGCTTCTTCCAGTACTTTTTCAATGGATAGCTCTCTGATTGAGCCAAATGTAGCTTCTATTGCTGGACAAAGATCTACTACTGTTTGTAGCAGATGCCTGGATGGCATTGTTTAATGACCCAAGTGGTTTCAACAGTAGACTTAAGAGAGAGAGAGAGAATGGCAATAGTCTTCTCTGAACGTAGTAGCAAAAGTAATCCACCAGCCTCACTACTTAGATCCATCCCTTCTTGGTAGATACATTCTAAAGCCAGCAATAACGGTTGGAGTAGTTTTAAGACAACAGCCAAGGATTGTTCATGACAAAGCCAGAGGGTTTTCCCAGGTTGGACTAATTTGAACTTCAGTCCCAGTGTATCTTCTATATTTTCCAAGATATTCAGTCTTTTTGGACTCTTGCTGAAAAAAAAAATATAATGAACATTAAATTTATAGCTTTTTTAATGTCTTTTGAAGATTCTGCAGCTCGTACTAGTGCTACTTGGAGTAGATGGCCTCTGCAGTATGTATTGGAGAGATTAGGGTTACATTTTTCTCTGAGCAAAGCTTGTATTCCACCATGTCTTCCAGAGAAGTTTGCAGCTCCATCAAATGCAAAAACAGCCATCTGTTTGGGGTCCAATTGACAAGCATTTAACATCTTCTAAGATATGGGTTGTGACAGATGCAGCTGATGTGTCTTCTATAACCTGAACATCTAGAAATGCATCTACTGACCTACCACTGACATCAAGATAACGTACACAATAACTTGATGCCCATTTGCATCGGTGCATTCATCAGCCATGTATGGAATTTTTTTGAATGTGGTGAGAGAGTTCTTCACTTTTTCAATTGTTGAGTCTTTCAGTGTTGCACCACATGCTTCTAGCCAGTCAGTTGAGTTTCCTGCAGAAAGATAGTGAGCATTTGCTGGTCTTGTTCGGAACCAGTGTTCAACTACAGGATGCAGATGGGCAGTTTGTGAAGTGAGAGGTCTTCTTGCCTTTCTCTGCAGGTAAATTCAAAGGGAAGAACAGTTGGGAGAGGCCATCCCTGTAGAAATGAGGCACAGTGCATGAGAAATGACCCACTACTGTTATGGGAAGGTGAGTCTCCTCTAAAGGAAGGTGTCCTTCCCATCATGCGAGCAGCTTCAAGGGGAAGATCAGTGCAGTCTATGCTGAGCTGGTCCTGTTCTACAGTGTCCTCATGGTACCGCAATATGCAATCTCTGCAAAATAACTCCCTCTCTTTATTTCTCCAGTGAAGAAATTCTGGCCTTGTAATGCTTTACTTAGGCCTTGAGAGCCTGAGCTGCTTGCACCAGGGGCCTATGTAAACTACTCAGCCCAATGGGAAGCAGTCCTGTACTCCATACTCTGCAGTAAACTGGGTAACCCTTACTCCTGGGGAATTCTGCACATCTGTGGTTGTGCAGAATTCTTCTCTCCCACATAATTTGGTATTTTCCTGCATAAAATACATTTTGCCCAAGAAGTGCTGCTGTTCCACAGTTTGCCCACCAGAGGCTGCTGTGGTACCAGAACAGTCAGCTGCAGAATTTCTCCAGGAGTAAAAGTTCATCACAGCACCCTGACTGTGGAGCCAGGTTTGGAATGAGTGGGGCACACAGGGCTGTTGGGGGGGCCACAGACTGGGGTTCAGCATGGCTAGTGGGGGTGCAGACTGGGACTTGGGCTCAGGACCTAGTGGGGTGACAACATTGAGCCTGGGGGTGGGAGAGGGGTGCTGCAGAGACCCATGGAGATGGGGAGTGTGGGGACAGGGGCAGATGTTCCTGACTGAATGGGAGAGGTTTGGGATCAGCCAGGGTCAGCATGTGGGAGGCTTCCCAACTCCCTAACAATCCCTCCCCCCCCTCCCAAAGAAACCCTTCTCCCACCGACACCCAACACCCTCCAGGTTAACTCCCTAGGCTCCTTCCCTCTCTTTCAGTTCCTCCATTACCCCTTGACTCCCCCAAGCCTTTGCACTACTTCTGACAGGTGCAGGAAATATAGTTTTGTATTGTAATTTAAATGAAGTACTCAAAGTTCTGCATTAATATGCCTAGAAAGGAATCTGTCAAAAAAAATTACCAGAATCTTTTTTTGTCTGTATTGTTACAGACATACTCGCTGACAGATATTTTGAAATAAATTACCAAAATAAGTGAAACTTGCGTGATTATATTCTGTTATTTTGACAAATAAAATATGCAGAATTTTGCAGAAAATATTGTGTGCAGAATTTAATTTTTTGGCGCAGAATTCCCCCAGGAGTAAACCGTCACCTTAAGTAATGCATTACTCATCTTTTACCATTGTCATTACTTAAATAGAAAACAAACTTGTTACAAATCAATTCCGGTTGCTAATGTAACAAACCCACCTACCTAATCCCTGAGGAACACAGAACTGCCAGGTTAAGAAGGACCTCCCTCCCTTATCCCTTTACATCCCTCCGTCACATTAGGCTCAGTTCTTCATGAGCATGCTGCATCTCCCCAGAGAAATTACTTCATACTCCAATAGATACAGGGACATACTGAATGCAACACATTAATCGCTTCTGCACTATGACGGAAAACCTTAACTACAAGCCCAGGAATCTGTTTAGAAACAATGTGCACGCAGGTGAGGTGTGTGTTATTGGGAAAAGGATGAGGTCAGAGTTAAGGCTTTCTGTTAAAGCATGATCAAAATTGCTGTGTGCCACATGCTTCTTTATCTGTTGCAAGGCACCCTGATCAAAGGAAGGCGTTTGTTACTGGAGGCTCTGGGACCACTGCAATGGGGTACATGGATTAGTAGGGGATAAAGGAGAGAGGGATGTTCCCAGTCTCCCATATACTCCCAACTCACCAGAGAGATGGGAAGAGGGAAATACTGATTTTCTGATACACAACAAAGGAGGCCAGCTGTGGCTGGTGGAGGGGCTGTAGGTTCTGTCCTAACCCTTCTGGTCACCACATCAACAGTAGTGGGATGCCTGAACTGGTGGGGCACTGCCTCTGCCAGGCTTGTACGAGTGCAGCCCAGGAGTTCCAGTAGTGTGAACCATGAGGGCTTAGACAGGAGGGTCTATGCACTGAAAAGTATTATAGCTTTTCCACAGAACCTTTCCCCGTTACCAGATCACCTTCAAAAATCCATGAACGTTTAGCAGGGTGGTTGGTGCTTTCTAGGTTTGTTTCAATGCAGCCAACTGTTTCAGTGGCAGAGAGGGGTTGAGGTCCCATCAAAAAAAAAATGTGTCACAAACTTAGGCAGCTTCTAACGCATTTCCAGGATACTCTTCAGTACTGGGGGGTTCTCTGTGTGTCTGGGTACTAAGCTGAGCTAGGTATTGACTCAGCGGGTACATCTACACTTCAGACTGGGGGTGTACGTTCCAGGTTGGGGATACATACCCATGCTAACTTGGTGATAGCATGTAGGAGTGTAGTCACTGCAGCGTGGCAATGGGAGGGGCTGGCCGCCCTGAGGATGATCCCGTCCAAGATGGTAGGTACCTACTCAGGTGGCTAGCCCCTCCCACTGCTTGCACCCCCATGGTTACACTTCTCTTTTTAGCACACTAGCTAGCTTAGAGTTAGCAGAGGCACGTCTGCTCAGACTGGAGATTATACCTTCCAAAGTGTGGACGTATCCTTGGTTAAAAGCCAATTTTGTTTTTCATTTTATGATTTTATTTCAGTCTGTAAACAGGTAATTGAGCAGCCACCTTCCATTTGTGCCAAACTGCAGTGCAATCAGAGTCTCCCCTGCACTTTGTATCAGTGCCTGCCTTTCATTCTCTCTGGAGCAGCGGTTCCCAAAGCATAGCTTACAACCCCAAATGGGGCTGCGCCATCAGCACATGGGATCATGGCAATCCTTTGTGTGTAGAGGATGCCATTTTGCTCTGTACAGCATGACCTCGCATGCACCATATGTAGGAGGTCACACCGGGTGGAGGACACCATTTTGTCGAGCAAAATGGCATTTTCCACAAGGGATGAGCTCACACTTACGGTGTGTCTGAGATCGTGCTGTACAGAGGACACCATTTGGCTCCTCCATGTAGTCTGGGATTCCGGCAGGAACTATTTCATTAAAATGGGGTCATGCCAGCAAAAAAATTGGGACCTGCTGGTCTAAAGCCCCATATAATTCAAGAATGGACTTTTGTTAGCTAGCTCAGTATTTGTACCTTAGCAGCACAAAGCACAACACCTCTACCTTTCCTATTTGCTCAACAGCCACACTAGATAATAATGTTCCCCCTTTCCAACCTGGATGGCTAGTTGAAACTATAGCAAAGAATAAAATTGTCAGACACATAAATGAACATAATTTGTAGGGGAAGAGTCAACATGTTTTTTGTAAAGGGAAATCATGCCTCACCAAGCTACTAGAAGTCTTTGAGGGGGGTCAACAAGCACGTGGTCAAGGTCCCTCACCAAAGGCTGTCATGGGATAAGAGGGAAAGTTCTCTCATGGATTAGTAACTGGTTAAAAGATAGGAAACGAAGGGTAGGAATAAATGGTCAGTTTGCAGAATGGAGAGAGGTAAATAGTGGTGTCCCCCAGGTTCTGTTCTGGGACCAGTCCTATTCAATATATTCAAAATGATCTGGAAAAAGGGGTAGACGGTGCGCTGGCAAAATTTACAGATGATACAAAACTACTCAAGATAGTTAAGTCCCAGGCAGACTGCGAAGAGCTACAAAAGGATCTCTCAGAACTGGGTGACTGGACAATAAAATGGCAGATGAAATTCAGTGTTGATAAATGCAAAGTAATGCACGTTGGAAAACATAATTCCAACTATACATATTAAATGATGGTGTCTGAATTAGCTGTTACTACTCAGGAAAGATCTTGGAGCCACTGTGGATAATTCTCTGAAAACATCCACTCAATGTGCAGCGGTAGTCAAAAAGATGAACAGAATGTTGGGAATCATTAAGAAAGGGATAGATAAAAAGACAGAAAATATCATATTGCCTCTATATAAGTCAACAGTACTTGAGTACTGCATGCAGATGTGGTCGCCCCATCTCAAAAAAAAAAAAATTGGAATTGGAGAAGATTCAGAAAATGGCAACAAAAATTATTAGGGTTATGGAACGGCTTCCATCTGAGGACAGATTAATAAAACTGGAACTTTTCAGCTTGGAAAAGAGGCGACTAAGGGGTGATATGTTTGAGGTCTATAAAATCATGACTGGTGTGGAGAAAGTAAATAAGGAAGTGTTGTTAACTACTTCTCATAACACAAGAACAGGGGTCACCAAATGAAATAAATAGGCAGAGGATGTTGTGATGTCCAAGACCATAACCGGGTTCAAAAAAGAACCAGATAAATTCATGGAGAATAGGTCTATCAATGGCTATTAGCCAGGATGGGCAGGGATGGTATCCCTAGCCTCTGTTTGCCAGAAGCTGGAAATGGGTGCCAGGGAATGGATCACTTGATGATTACCTGTTCTGTTCATTCCCTCTGGGGCACCTGGCTTTGGTCACTGTTGGAAGACAGAATACTGGGCTAGATTCATAGATGAACCTTTGGTCTCACCCACTATGGCCGTTCTTATGTTTGTCAAATTTCAGGGCCCTGGGGACGTTCCAGTTGGAAGTAGAAATTGATGGAGTCCGGTACTTTCTTTGATGCAATCTTCTTTATTTATAAGGAACATACAAAGTCCTGCTCCTCTGAACTCAGGAAGAACCAGTAACAAAAGGAGCAGTTTCTTAGCTTATGGCCCAAAGCCTCTTTTGACAACAGACCCAAAAGCTTTTTTCTAGGGTCTCACTGTGCTCACAGGCTACTACTACTTGTCCTTCTGGCTTTTGTCACTGCCTGTCTCTGTTTTTTTCTGTTCTCGGTTTCTGTATGTTCTCTCACAGACTCACAGCCCCCTTTCATTTCCCTCGCGACAACCTGGTTACAATACCAAGTGGAACTCCCTACCCACCTGATGCTAGTTTCTGGGTGGATTCTATTCAGCCTTGTATTAGGTGTGGCCCCTTAAGTATTTCTTACAACTATCATAAGTGACAGGCATGTTCACACATCAGTTTGAATGAGGTTTTGAGTCAACCCATAACAAGGTGTGACCGGAGTACCAGGGAGGGGGGGCATGCTGACATTGCTCAATTAGGGCAAACTGCAAAGAATAGGGCAGACAATCCCCAAAAGTAGTGGTTATTGTAATACTTAGATTCACCAAGCCAGCAACAAAACAGCTTCTACAATACAATACCTTACTGATTACTCGGAAGCCAAAATACAGTTCCCTTAAAGCAACCCACCCTTGAGCTCCCCCCAGACACCCAAGTCAGATATGATGAGGATTACTGAATATCTTGTTCATCATATAAAAAGTTTACCAATCCTAAAGGATTGGACACATTGCGCATCAGGTTAATTAATATCTCAGATCTTACCCAAATACACACTTACAGCCCATTCTTATTAACAAAACTAAGATTTATTAAAAAAGAAAAAAGAGAGAGAGTATTGGTTAAAAGATCATTATACATAGAGATATGAACAAAGTTCTTAGGTCAGTTTCATAGTAGAGTGGGTGAGCTCTAGAATTGCGGAGTCCTTTCCAGAATCAGTTCATCAGTTTATAGTCCAAAGTCCAATATCCAAGATCAGGGTGATCCAGAATGGAGCCGGAGACCTCAGTCTTGTGACTCAAACTTCCCTGATGAAGCTTAAGCAGATCTGAGATAACAAGCTCAGGCCCCTAGAGTTCTTTTTATAGTTGTCCAGCAGTCTCTTGACACCATGCAGTCCTTGGGTAACCAGTAGTGGTCTTGAAGTAACCTCCTATTTCCTAAGCACCATTGCTAATTAGCTGCATGGATTAATGTAAGGCAACTGCCCATTTCCTGCCATTTGCAGGAAGTTTACTACATACTTCAAAAAGAAATGAAGACAGTGCTATTACGACATTGATAGTTCATCTAAATGTTAACATCTCCTTTTGATCTCTGTCTTAACAGAATACAGCAGTAGACAGAAGTCCTTTGGTTACATTGTCAACCTGTAACAATAGATATCTAAACCAGAGGTGGGCAAACTATGGCCCATGGGCTACATCTGGCCCACAGGACCGTCCTGCCCGGCCCCTGAGCTTCTGGCCCAGAAGGCTCACCCCGGCCCCTCCCCCACTACTCCCTCAGCCACGCAGTGACGCCACCACGTGGGCAGTGGGGTTGGGAGCTCCTGCTGCTCTGAGTGGCATGTAAAGGGGGCAGCGGCAGCAGCACGTGTGATAGTGATGGGATTGAGTAGAGGGTCCCAGGGAGCAGTCAGGGCCTGGACTGTCTCTTACTGTGTATCTGTACAATGCCTAGCACAATGAGACCTCCAGGTACTATCCTAATACAAACAATAAGCCACAGGAATAATTACCACATTTAAAGTAAAACTTAGATGCAAAGAAAACTATTGTTTTTTGTGGCTGCACAAAAACTTACCAAGGATGGTTGGTGCTTTCAGCTGGAAAGATAATTTAGGTTTTATCCTGCAAAAAAAAAAAAAAGATAATGTAAAAAACCCCAACTTTTTTGGGCAGGGGGAGTGGTTTCCCTCACCCCTTTAAATTGTGTGTTTCCATCTGGGAGTCTTAAGGATCCCTCTGTCCATCCCTACTCTTTTGGGTATTCCCCTGTTGCAGCTGACATTTGCCTGTCATGGATGAGACAAGATTCCCTTTGAACTCCATTAAGACTAGTCCTTCATTAGGGTGCTACTGACTAATGCAGAGGACTTCCTGCCCTACGAATGGAACACATTGCCTCCAATGCAGTAACATTTTCCAGCATACAGTCACATTTCTAACTAGGTGTAATGGGGTCAGCACCAATCTCTCATGAGTGTCTCCTTTTCTCTGGCTGATATGCCTGCGATCCCAGGTTTTTTTCGGGTTGGCACCTGCCTCTCGTGAGCGCCTACATCCGATGGTTCTCTAAGTGGGTCTTCAGCGACTCAGCCCTCCGGCCGAGCCACATGCACTGTCTCCCCTTCTGGGGTTTAAAGTCCAAGTTCTTAGCTCAGCTCTGATATGGGGCTGTAGCTCTAAGGCTTCTCCCAGAGGCACTGCCTTCTTCAGCCACCCAGCCAGGGCCCATCTCAGTACCCGCAGCTGGTGGTGTTTCAGCAGCCCAGGGGCTCAGTCTTCAACCAGACCAGCGGGGCCCATCTCGGTACCCTTGCTGGCCTGGCCAGGTTCTGTGCTCAGTCCCCCTGGGCTTCGGGCTGCCCACACTAACCTTCCACTGGTCCTGCTGCTCTTCCCACCAGCCAGGCACCTAGTCATCAGCAGCCTTCCCTGGGCTTCAGTCCTGTCTGCAGTCAGCTCTCCACAGTAAGCTGTCCGCGGTACTGCTGCTCTTCTAGCCAGCCAGCCAGCCAGTCACCCAGACTTTACTCCTCGAGCTCCAGCCAGCAACTGACTTCTCTGCTCTATTGCTTGTTTTATAGAGGGCCGTTCTGGCCCCAGATTAGCTGCTTCATCACCCTTCTGATTAGTTGTTCCTCTGCAGCCACTCTAGGCTGCCTGGAGGACTTCTCACTGCTGTATTCTGGGGCAGGGTGATGCAGGCCACAAGGCCTCCAGCAGGGGCCCTCCAGACCTAGTCCACCCTGCCACTCTAGGGCTGTCAATAAATCAAAGTTAATGCATGTGTTTAACGCAAAACAAATTGACTATATTAAAAAAAATAGTCGCAATTAATCTCTGTTTTAATTGACTGTTAAATAGTAATAGAACACCAATTTATTATAGATATTTTGGATGTTTTTCTACATTTTCAAATATATTGATTTCAGTTACAACACAGAATACAAAGTATACAGTGCTCACTTTATATTATTTTTTATTACAAATATTTGCACTGTAAAAAAGATAAACAAAAGAAGTAGTATTTTTCAATTCACCTCATACAAGTCTACTCAATCCTACTTCTTGTTCAGCCAATCGCTCAGACAATCAAGGTTTCAGAGTAGCAGCCGTGTTAGTCTGTATTCGCAAAAAAGAAAAGGAGTACTTGTGGCACCTTAGAGACTAACAAATAAATTATGCTCAAATAAATTTGTTAGTCTCTAAGGTGCCACAAGTACTCCTTTTCTTTTTTTCAGACAATCAAGTTTGTTTACATTTATGGGAGATAATGTTGCCCGCTTCTTATTTACAATGTCACCTGAAAGTGGGAACAGGTATTTGCATAGCACTGTTTTAGCAGGTGTTGCAAGGTATTTACATAAGAATCTAAGAATGGCCATATTGGCTCAGACAAAAGGTCCATCTAGCCCAGTATCCAGCCATCTGACAGTGGCCAATGCCAAGTGCCCCAGAGGGAATGAACAGAACAGGTACTCATCAAGTGATCCATTCCCTATCTTCCATTCCCAGCTTCTGGCAAAAATGGCAGATATGCTAAACATTCATATGTCCCTTCATGCTTTGACTTGTAGGCTCTAAAGCAGTGGTGGGCAACCTGCGGCCTGTGGGCTGCATGTGGCCCATCAGGGTAAGCTGATTGCAGGCTGTGAGATATTTTGCTGACATTGACCGTCCGCAGGCACGGCCCCCCGCAGCTCTCGGGCTGCGGTTCGCCGTTCCCGGCCAATGGAAGCTGCGGGAAGCATGACAACATAACCAAAGCTAGCACAGAAGCCAAAACTACTCAAGGTTATGGAGAACAGTTTGCCTTTTGGGACTTTGCTTGCTCGAATTCTCTTGGAATATCACTGAACAGAGGCTGAGGAGAATGTAATGGGCTGGAGACACAGCAAAAGCATTGCTGTCAGACTTTAGGTACACAAGGTACTTAAAGGTGGAAAGGTTTATTTGTTTATTTTATTTTTTGTTGTTTAAAGGCCCAATTAGCATTCCAAGAACCACTGCTGAGCTCTGCCCATATCAGGCAACTGTAGCTTTCAGCTCAGGTTTTGTTTCTTGTTTTGTTACGGTACCAGGGGAATAAGTGATCTGACAGACCCAGAAGAGTTCTTACCCACTACAAAAGCAGTCCCAACAATTAACCAAGAATGGACAATCTCTCTTTTTTCTGGAACTTGGGCTCCTTCTGCCCAAGGACTCTTACCCGCCCTTGGCAAACATCAGTCTTCGTCAGGGCAACCCTGTACTCAGTCATTGTTCAGGCTTTGCCCAGTTGGTTCCCACCAGGGTAATATGGGCTGAAAGCTCAAAACTCAGCCAAATTATACCCCTATGTCCCCAAACTATCTGAAGTTAATATGTAAATGTGGTGCTGCCTTGCTCAGTCCAAGCCTCTTGCTCTCCAGCAGATAACAGCAGAGAGCTGACTCTGTTTCCTTCCTTCTTTCCTAGGCTTCAGGCCACAGGGTTGACCGTACTGACTGACTTCTCTGAGGATTTACAAGTCAAATTGTTAATTAGTTAGCATTACAATCAATTACAAGTGAGCTTTTAAGAAATGCAGCACTTGGCTCACCTTTTCTTTGATGGAACAATCCTGATAATAGAGTAGGACAGATATTTCTATGTAGTTAAACCTCCTAGAAAACACATGCAAAAAATGATTTTAAATTAAAAGGTACAGTACCAAAAGTAAAATCCCTGCAAGCTGTGTGGAAACTTTTTAAAGACACCATAATAGAGGCTCAACTTAAATGTATACCCGAATTTAAAAAACATAGTAAGAGAACCAAAAAAGAGCCACCGTGGTTAAACAACAAAGTAAACGAAGCAGTGAGAGGCAAAAAGGCATCCTTTAAAAAGTGGAAGATAAATCCTAATGAGGAAAATAGAAAAGAGCATAAACTCTGGCAAATGAAGTGTAAAAATATAATTAGAAAGACCAAAAAAGAATGTGAAGAACAGCTAGCCAAAGACTCCAAAAGTAATAGCAAAACTTTTTTTAAATACATCAGAAGCAGAAAGTCTGCTAATCAACCAGCGGGGCCACTAGACGATCAAGATGCTAAAGGAGCACTCAAAGACGATAATGCCATTGCGGAGAAACTAAATGAATTCTTTACATCGGTCTTCACTGTTGAGGATGTGAGGGAGATTTCCAAACCTGAGACATTCTTTCTGGGTGACAGATCTAAGAAACTGTCCCAAATTGAGGTGTCATTAAAGGAGGTTTTGGAACAAATTGATAAACTAAACATAATAACTCTCCAGGACCTGATGGTATTCACCCAAGAGTTCTGAAGAAACTCAAGTGTGAAATTGCAGGACTACTAAATGTCATCTGTAACCTATCATTTAAATCAGCTTTGGTACCAAATGACTGGAGGATAGCTAATGTGACGGCAATTTTTAAAAAGGGTTCCAGAGGTGACCCTGGCAACTACAGGCCAGTAAGCCTCACTTCAGTAGCAGGCAAATTGTTTGAAACTATCATAAAGAACAAAATTGTCAGACACATAGATGAACATAATTTGTTGGGAAAAGTCAACATGGTTTTTCTAAAGGGAAATCATGCCTCACCAAGCTACTAGAATTCTTTGAGGGGGTCAACAAGCATGTGGACCAAGGGGATCCAGTGGATATAATGTACTTAGATTTTCAGAAAGCCTTTGACAAGGTCCCTCACCAAAGGCTCTTAAGCAAAATAAGCAGTCATGGGATAAGAGGGAAGGTTCTCTCATGGATTGGTAACTGGTTAAAAGATAGGAAACAATGAGTAGGTACAAATGGTTAGTTTTCAGAATGGAGAGAGGTAAATAATGGTGTCCCCCAGGGGTCTGTTCTGGGACCGGTCCTATTTAACATATTCATAAACAATTTGGAAAAAGGGGTAAACAGTGAGGTGGCAAAATTTGCAGATGATACAAAACTACTCAAGATAGGTAAGTCCCAGGCAGTCTGCGAAGAGCTACAAAAGGATCTCACACAACTGGGTGACTGGGCAACAAAATGGCAGATGAAATTTAATGTTGATAAATGCAAAGTAATGCACATTGGAAAACATAATCCTAACTATACATATATAATGATGGGGTCTAAATTAGCTGTTACCACTCAAGAAAGAGATCTTGGGAGTCATCACGGACAGTTCTCTGACAACGTCCACTCAATGTGCAGTGGCAGTCAAAAAAGCGAAAAGAATTTTGGGAATCATCAAGAAAGGGATAGATAATAAGACAGAAAATATCATATTACCTCTATATAAATCCATGGTACACCCACATCTTGAATACTGCGTGCAGATATGGTTGCCCCATCTCAAAAAAGATATATTGGAATTGGAAAGGGTTCAGAAAAGGGCAACAAAAATGATTAGGGGTATAGAATGGCTTCCGTATGTGGAAAGATTAATAAGACTGGGACTTTTCAGCTTGGAAAAGAGGCGACGAAGGGGAGATATGATAGAGGTCTATACAGTCATGAGTGGTATAGAGAAAGTAAATAAGGAAGTGTTATTTACTCCTTCTCGTAATATAAGAACGAGGGGCCACTGAATGAAACTAATAGGGAGCAGGTTTAAAACAAACATAAGAAAGTATTTTTTCACACAATGCACTGTCAACCTCTGGAACTCCTTCCAGAGGGTGTTGTGAAGGCCAATACTATAATGGGTTTCAAAAGGGAGCTAGATAGATTCATGGAAGATAGGTCCATCAATGGCTATTAGCTAGGATGGGCAGGAATGGTGTCCCTAGCCTCTATTTGCCAGAAGCTGGAATTGGGTGACAGGGCATGGATCACTTGCCTTTGGGGCACCTGCCATTGGCCACTGTCAGAGGACAAGATACTGGGCTTGATGGACCTTTGATCTGACCCAGTATGGCCATTCTTATATTCTTATGATTTTGAAGAAATTGGGTTGTAATTAAGTTCTTAATGTTTGATGTCTAATTGTTATAATTCCAGTCACGGAAAACTCAGATCCTTCTTAAGTAGTGCTACTGTGATGGTTAGATAACACAGGGATGAGCAGATATATATATTGTTTAAATAAACCCTAGATATTGATGTCAGAGGTAGCAAAGCCAATCAAACCTCTTCCTTTGTAGCTAATTTGCCTGCTATAATTCTACTGCTGAAGTGGAGAGAGTTGGATGGTATCAAGAGTCCTCACTAGTATATTTTTTGGCTCCAACTATCACAAGATAGGCCCCCAGCTGTGACTCCTCCTACAGATTTTGTGTAAAATTATGGCTTGTGTAAAGTGAGGACAGGCACACCTTCATCACCACTCCTACGAGGTCTGGGGAGGAGCTGAAGAGAAACAATAACTACACAGCCCGGCACTTTGCTATTTGTAAAGTCCTGTGTAGGCTTATGGCACTTCATTATTAGAAGAGAGGGCATGACTAGAATAGAATAGCTAGAGAAATAGATAAAAACAAAGGGAAAGGAAGAGAGGGATGGGGAGAGTGAGAGAGAGAAAGTAGGAGAAAGAAACAGAAAGACAGACTGGGAGAAGGTGAAACAGGAATAGAGAAAGTGTTGGAGGGGAAAGGGAAAAACGTCTTGGGGGACAGAGTGAGGTAGGAGAGACACAATGGAACTGCTCTCCTGGCTTGGGTCCCAGCTCACATTCTTCTGGAACAGCTTCACAACACTTGGCCTCTCTTGTGCTATCTTTATCCTGCTTTTCGATCACATGAAGCGCAGAAAGAGATGGGACAACTACCCCCCGGGTCCTGTCTCCTTCCCTTTCATTGGGAACTTGCTGCAGATCAATTTCCAGTGTCCTCGCCTTGCCTTAACAGAGGTAAGTGCCAGAAGGACAGATGCCTTTCACTGACTGGCAGAGAGGGTTGGTGAATAGCACCCATGCCAGATCAGTTTCCAGTTCTTGTGTGGCAGCTGAACTGCATTTATTATTTACTGCATTGCAGGAAGATTTCAATCTATAAAAGGAGAAAAGCTAACCAGAATAAAAGCAAGGCAAAAAACCATCCCTAATTTACATCATGTGAACTTGTGACATCCCCCTCTCGCTGTAATCAGTGTAGGTGGTTGGTTAATTGTTGATCAGTAATACATTATGGAACCATATGTACATCAAAACTGTAAATCAGTTTGTATCGTTCACTATACTTGTTAAAGTAAATGTTAATATAAAGAAAGTATTGACACTAGTTTACACTATAATGGTTGAGAAAGCAGCAATGTAAGTGCCTTATTCCTCATTTGGGCCCTTAAACTAGGGCTTGGACGCACCCTCCCAAGGTGTGTGTGTAAATTGGAGAATTACATCACTTTAGCAATGGTTCCCATACACAGCTGTACAGTAGAGCTGGTGGGAATGTCTTCACTGAACCATTTTTTAAACAAGAAATGCTGGTTTTTATGACTATTCACCGGGGGTGGCCTTTTGAAGGGAAAATGTGTTCACTTTGGAAAATGTTTTGGAGTTCTTCATTTTTAATTATTTTTATATTATTTTGTAACACATCAGTAGCAATACTATTCAGAGCACTATAACCACTGACATGTTATGGATAAAATGTAATACTATACAAATAAAAAAGCCCCATATAACAAAACAGCATTAGAATCCAAGCGTCTAGATTTCAAAATGACATTTTGAAACAAAAACTTCACAAAACAGAACTTTTTTGGAAATTTCAATGTCTGGGAAATTTGTTTTCATACTGATTCTAACTGAAAACAAATTTCAAAATGTCAAAATTTCCTGCTAACTGGAAATTGAGTTTTGACCAGGCTAATGGACAGCTGAATATTGGTGCAGTGAGACAGTACTTTGAAACCCAGCAATGTTCTTTATGGACAAATAGCAGTTGGGAAATTAAGGTGGCCAGGGAGAGGGACACTGTTTGCCTTTCCACCCAAATCTGCACGGCATGATATGAGAACATGGTGCTGAGCTAGATCCCTCCTACCAGATTTGGGCATATTCCCTCTTGGGTCTGCAGCCTTGCAGGGATTAAGCACTCTGCAGTCAAAGCCCCTGTGCTCTCTGCCTTCCACAGACTATGTTACGGTGTCTCTCATTTTAAGCTACAGCCTTTGTAGCTGTTTTTAATTTTTAATCCTGTTTTTCTTTTTTTCTCTTTTCCCTCTTACTTGACAGCCCAGTGAGAAGTTTGGAAAGATCTTCTCTCTTCAGGTTGGATGGAAAAATGTGGTCGTGCTGAATGGGTTAGAAGCTGTAAAGGAAGCATTAGTCCAGAGATCAGAGGATTTTGCTGATCGACCACCCTTTTCTTTATTTGACCATTTGGGCTATAGAAAAAACTGTGAAGGTAAGTATCCCTCAAGCAGTTAAAGCTTCTCATAGTCCAGGGCAAATTTCCCATCTCCTCCATGCACATCAGTTCTTGGGGAACACAAACAATATGGCTCTGCCTTCAGGGTACATTGTGGGTACTGTACATTTTGATGGACTGTGGGTGTGTATGCATATACACACACAGTGTGCACACACAGACACCATTGCCCTCTGCAGGATGGGCTGATTGCTAATCTGGTTGTTACGGGTGAGTAGAAACTGGTTTACAGCCTGACAACAGGTTTCTCTCCAATTGCCCCAGGCTGCTGGTGTCACAACATTGCTTTTCAGCAAAATGGATGCCACCAGCAAGAGCCTCAAAGGCCAGCTGGCATTATAAACTTTATTTGAAAACCTGTTTCACAGACAGCCCTTAGAGAACAAAAACCGGAAGTACCAGGAGGTCTGGCCCATGGAGTGGTGTTGGGAACTATTGCTCTAGCTCACACTGCTTCCCAAGGGACCCAAGCCCATTTCTCCCCACAAGTATCACCTTCGTGAGCCATGTGTATAGTGGCACAGATAACGGGGAAATAAATTAATTAAAAAGAGTAAATCAATACAACAAAACCAACCCTTTTCCATTTATTAAAGCAGCGGGGAGGGGCAGGGGAGCAGGTGGCTATGTGACTAGTATTTCTTTGAAACCCTGCAGGGATAATGATGGCAAGGTATGGCCGTGGCTGGAAGGAGCTGAGGAGATTCACACTCTCCACCTTGAGGAATTTTGGGCTGGGGAAGAAATCCCTGGATCAGCGCGTGACTGAGGAAGCTGGATGCCTATGCTCTGCGTTCAGTTCTAAAGATGGTATGTTTTGGAGAGTGGAAACTCTCATATCTCTAGTCATAAAGCAGGGAAGGGGAGTGCTCTCAAGAGTAGGGTACGTGGAGCTGGAGGGAAGAGCAATTTTAGAGGAGGAGGAGGAGGACAGGTTTCCATGTGGAGATGATCCAGCCACTGTGGAGGGGATTCAGCTAAATAGCAAGGTGCAGTGCATTTCCCACTTCCTGTGGTGTTAGAGGGTCTCATTGAGTACATTCCCATGTAGCAGCAGGCTGCGATCCTGGTGTACCTCCTAATCTCCTGGGTTGGTTCCTGTATCTTTTTCAGGCCATTCTTTCAATCCACGCTTCCTCATAAACAGTGCCGTCGGCAATGTGATGTGCTCCCTCACTTTTGGCAACCGCTTTGAGTACAACAATGAGAAATTCCTGAGGATGCTACATCTGATAGAGGAGGCTTTCAATATAGGAGCTGGAATCGTGACCCAGGTAGCCCACAAAAATCTGATTGTCAGTAATGATGAAACCTCTTGGTTGCGTGGGTGGGTCTGAGGGGGATGAAGAGCTCACACTCCATATGGTGTTTTAGACAAAGGTGCCATGGTGCTTTTGATGCAGGGATTATGAACCTGTTTGGATAAAACAGAAATCTCCTGAAACCCGGCAAATGCTTTCTGGCTAGGGTTTGCACATGGCTATTTCCCTTGTGTTCCTCTGCATTTTCTAGGGGTAGCCTGGGCAGGAGGTGGGACTGCTGAAATGCCTGGAGATAGGTTGGTCTCTTCGGCTTTGTCTACACTGGCACGTGAAAGACAAAACTTTTGTCATTCAGAGGTGTTAACAAAACATCCCCCAAAAGACAAAAGTTTTGTCAACGACAGGTGCTGGTGTGAAGAGCGCTTTGTCAGCAGGAGTGCTCTCCTGCCAACAACGCTAATGCTGCTCTTTGGGGGTGGAAGTTTTCTGTGGGCAGGAGAGCTCTTTCCTGCCAACAAATAGCAGCTACACTGCATGCCTCTAACATGATGCTCAAAGCTGCGAGTGTAGACATAGTCTTAGTATTTCTTGGTCAACAAGAAACATGTACAGGATATTCTAAGGAGGGCTTGTTATTGGGAGATTTCCAGCCCAGTTTGGATGAACTGATGGCCTGGGATAGTTTAGAGAAGTTTCCTAATTTGTAAGTGTTTTTCTGAACAGAACATCTAAAACTTAAAACAAAACAACAACAAAACTAACCCCTGACTTCAATGCTTTTCAATACAGTAAGAGAACTCTGTGAATATCTTTAGGGAAGGAAGGCATCCAGAACCTCCCACCTTCTCCCAACTGGGAACACAAGTGACTTTGCTCTATGTGATTTTTGCAAGAAGCTGACTATCAGACTGGATCTTACTACTATCTTCTATATCACATACACATTCTTACAAAGGAATTAACTATACCATTAGTACAACCAAGATCAGGGAATGGCGAGTGAGAGACTTTCCTCTCCTCCAGAAAACCAGCCCTTCAAGGGAACTCCGCCTTACAGGCCCTTGGCCATCACACTCAATAGATAGATCAGGGGAAAAAAAAAGGTATATGAGCCCAGCCCATAAGGGTCAGTGACATTTATCCTGAGTGAGGACTGCAGCATCAGGGCCAGTATTTGTAACATTTAAAATCTCCCTAGAGCCTTGAAACAATAAGAAAAGTCTCAACAGTAATCTTTCCCCTTTCCCGCCACCCTTTCACTATTCTCCTGTTGCCACTGTCATGCGGATGGATGGGAGACTAGGAACAGCTCCGTAACAGAATGAATCTGAACTGAGGAGGGTGTGTACTCCCAGGGGCAGTTAATCAGATGGTTAATTTACATGCAGACATTGTTGGTCACAATACATTGTATTGCATGGTGGAGGGAGCAAGGTAGGGAGCCCCAAAACGTTTACCCAGTGTGAAGGCGGGGAGCTGGCCGGTTGGGAACATTCCATCCCAGTTCCATCTCTTCCCACGCCAAGTATCTGAGAACTGCCTTCCTTATCTAATGCTTTTCCTCTCCTCTCTCTTCCATCCTAGATTCTGAACATGATGCCTTGGTTGTTGTATATTCCTGGGCCTCATCATAACATCTTCCAACCCTATACTGATAGCTTTGACATCCTAAGAGAGATTGTGAAGAAGCACAAGGAGACCCGGGATCCAGGCTTTTCCAGAGACTTCATTGATGCTTTTCTGGAGGAGATAGAAAAGGTAGGAGGAGGCAGACATGGATCCATATTTTGCTGTTTGGATATGTGTGGTTATGATGGAACAACCCGTCAGTTATGCTGAGACCTGGGCCCTGCAGGTCCTTTCACCTGAGTGCATGCAGCAGAGAGCACAAAGCTGTTGCTCTCCAGTGCAAGTAGAGGCGACGTGGGCACACACATGCAAAAGCACTAGGTGAGTGGAATTAGATCTCGAGATCCTTGTACACCTGCCCCTTTACACTCAAGGGCACATGGAAAAGAAAAGTTCAGGATGTCTAAGGAGGCCTTGGTTTAAGTGTAACCTCAGCTCACAAATGCGGTGCTTAGTTATTTAACAATTTACCTTGTCTTCCCTGCCTCTGATTTAACTCGGTTCTAATAGCATTTCACTCCCAGTGGAGTGGTATGTGGCATGTGTGAGAAAATGCAGTTCGAGGTCATTATTCACATTGAGGTAGCCCCCTAAGCTCCAAGGCAGGATCAAGGCCCCACTGTGCTGTACGGATACACTAGTAGACACAGTCCTGGCTCCGCAGACGTTAGAGTATAATTTGCTCTATTCTGTGTGATCCCTTTCACATTATTTACTGGCCCATGTGTAAGGGGACTGTTGCCCCCTTACTAACATTCAGTGGGGGCGTTTTAGTTGCTAGCTCCCAGTACTAAAACGGGGAAGGGTTGATGGGGAATCAGGACCCTGAGACTGCCAGTCCCTAGGAGCAATGGGGACAGGCCAATGCTCCAGGTCAGCCTGAATGACAGGGCGGATAGGCTAATCAGGGAGTCAGGAGGCCAGGGTGGGCCCTGTCCTCCTTGTGAGCTGGAATTGCCTTGGTCAGACAGAGTGGGGCCGAGCTAAGGAGAAAGCAGGGGCCCAACCTGAACTGTGGAGAAGAGCTGTGCCAGATCCAGAGGGACCAGAAAAGCAGCCCAGAGAGAGCAGATCCTGTCCTGAGAGCAGAGCTGCAGCCCCAAAGCCAGAGGCACAGCCCAGAAAGAGAGCAGACGTGCCCTGGGAGGAGAGTTGCAGCAACCAGAGACAGAGGGGCCAGAAAAAGCAGCGCATGAAGCAGGTCAGTGCTGGGAGCAGAGTCACAGAAACAGCCTGCAGAGCAGACTTGCCCTGGGAGGAAAGCTGTAGCAACCAGAGCCAGAGGGGCCAGAGAAGCAGCCCAGGGAGCTGGAGGCAGAGCAGCAGCCATGCTGAGGCAGAGTGGAGCTGGAGCTAAGACAGAGTAGAGCTGGAGCTGGGGCTGGAGCAGTCCGGAGCCAGGTGTCGTGAGCAGCTGGGAAGAGCGAGGAGGGACCCTGGGCAGTGGGCCCAGCACAGGAAGATGCCTCAGCCAGGAGGCTCTGCAGGCCAGACTCAGAGGGGGGATTGGTAACCCCGACAGGGCAGGGGCAACGCTAGGAAGAAGGGCCCTGCCACCTAGAGCCTGAGAGTGTGTGGCCACCACCAGAGCGAGTGTCCAACCCACAGCATCCCTGCAGCACAGCCAGGGCCTGCGAAGAAGGCCTGGGACTTACAAGGAACAGACTGTGAACTGCCCTGACATTCCAGAGACACTGTTTGGGATGTTCCCTGCCACAGAGCGGGGTGATGTGTTTTCCTTAACCTTTCCCATTTCCCCTTATTCTTTTTAAAATTAATTGTTGATTAAATAAGTTGCATTTGCTTCCAATTGCATGTAATGATCAGTGGGTCAGAGAAGTGCCCAATGCAGAGAGAGTACCCCGGAGTGGGGACACACTAGCCCCTGTCCTAGATGACCACAGCAGGGATGGGGGTCGAGTCCCCCAGGAATCCTGGGCCCAGCCTTGTTGGGGTTACGGGGACTCTGCCAGACAGGAGAGTGGAAGGGGAGTCCTCAAGGGCAGGGAGGCCGCTGGGTAAAGGAAGTGGGAGCGAGGACTCAGATCCTTTCGCTAGCCCACTTCACTGGGGTAGTGCAGAAGCCAGGAAAGTTCCCCACAATAGCGGGACTATTCCCCCGCTTACAAAATTGGCATCATGAACAGGATTCTATCCACAGGATCCACCCCATTGGTTTACTGGTTGAGTTCTGGTAGCACTGTCCAGGCCTGGTCAAGAACCCTATCATGTCTGGAATTGAAGAACTATGGGCCCAGTTTGCTGAACTTCAGCGCAGATTGTCAGACCAAGCTGAGGCATTACAACAAGCTAGAACAGAGCAGAGAGAAGCCTTATCACTGGCTAAGGTGGTAACAGACCAACAGGCAGCAGAAGCTAAGAAACCCCCTACTATTTATGTCCCACGGGAGCAGATGGTCACAGAGTGTGGTGGCTTCCCGACAAGATCAGGAGACATTACAGTAGAGGAGTGGGTCAAGTCTGTGAAGGCAGCCCTGTGTGTGCTAAGAGTATCTGAAGAAGATCGTGTAGACTTCGTAGAGGAGTACCTCAAGGGCCAGGCCAGGCAAAGGCCACAGTAAAGTTCATGGCAGTGTCAGACAAAAAAGATGTGGAAAAGGTATTTCAACTCCTCCTAGAAGTGTATGGAGACAAGGTACCTATTGGAACCCGACTAAAGGAGTTCTTTGAGTGAAAGCAGGAGCCCGGTGAAACTATCTGGGCATATGCGTATATCCTCCAGGAGAGTATGAGCAAAGTGGAGCGGCGAGACCCTCAACGAGTTCCAGACCGAGATATGGTTCTGAAAGAGCAGTTAGTGCTGTGGCTCCAGAATGATTCCCTCCACTGTGAAATAAAAAGGAGGTTTAAGAAGAGCCCAGTGAAAAGTTCCATGAACTCATGCAGGCTGCCATTATGTGGTCAGAAGAAGAGGAAGTTCCTGTGACAGAGACAGCCAAGCCTAACCCCCGTACACGAAGTGGGGGCCTAGTGAATGCAGCTGCTGGGGAAAAGACCCTGCCCCAAACACAGTTAACGCTGGAAAGTTTAAGTGAGGCTGTCCAAAAACTGTCGGTCCAACAGGAGGAGATGACAAAAGTGATGACTGAGTTAATGAAAGAAAAAAATCCCATTAGTATGTCAAAGTATCCAAGGGCACCGGGATCCCGAAGAGCCCCACTGAAGGATGAGCTGGGAAGGTACGTCTGTTACACTTGTGAAAGGCCAGGGCACACTCTCTGGGAATGTCCCCTGAGAAGGAGAACAGAGTCCTAGGCACTGAAAACCAATGGGGCACCAGGAGCAAATGGCCCATCTGCAGTAGAAGGCCAAGCAGTGACAGAAGGATTCCTAGGCCTCTCCTTGGTGGAAAATCACTCTGCACACAGTGTTGAAAGGAATGTGGGCAATGCCAGCATATCCAGTGACTTCTGTAAGCGGGCATTTGGAGACTGTCTAATTGCTGAAGTATGTATAGCGGGGTGAAACCAGATGTTTGTTAGATACTGGCTCAGAAGTCACCACCATTACTGAGTCGCATTTTCAAAAATATTTGAAAGAAAGGAGCTGACCATGCACAGCACACAGTTTGGATCCAAACCCTTGGATCTTAAGAACAATGAAAAATCAATCAGGTTCTTAAAAGAAGAATTTTAATTAAAGAAAAGGTAAAAGAATCACCTCTGTAAAATCAGGATGTAAATACTTTACAGGGTATTCAGATTCAAAACACAGAGGATCCGCCTCTGGACAAACCCTTAAAGTTATAGAAAACAGGAATAAACCTCCCTCTTAACACAGGGAAAATTCACATAAAACAAAAGATAAACTAATCCGCCTTGCCTGGCTTACCTATACTGGTTGCAATATTGGAGACTTGGATTAGGATGGGTTGGAGAAGATGGATTTCTGTCTGGCTTCTCTCAGTCCCAAGAGAGAACAAACACGTAAACAAAGAGCACAAACAAAAGCCTTCCCCCTCTCCCTCCCCCTCAAGATTTGAAAGTATCTTGTTCCCTTATTGGTCCTTTGGGTCAGTTGCCAGCCAGGTTAGCTGAGTTTCTTAACCCTTTACAGGTAACAGGATGTTGCCTCTGGCTAGGAGGGATTTTATAGCACTGTATATAGAAAGGTGGTTACCCTTCCCTTTATATATATGACTAACCATTACCAATTCCAAGGCTAGATTCTGTCTTAAAGAAATACCATCCATTTTCACTAGCATGTTAGACTCCAGGTCCTTTTGTCTTTTCATTACCAACCTCTGCTTCCACATGGAATCAGAGATCAAATCCACTAACAGACAACAAGACATATTCAAAGTGTCTAGAGATCAAAGTTTGTCTGCCATCCCCTGTATTCTTGAGAAATCAGCTGCACAGCTGTCCTGCTCTACAGAATCAGCTACCCAGTTTTTTCTCTGAACCTGAATACGTACTTAAAGAATCAACATGGAGCCCTCCCTGTCCCAACATTGGCTCCCCAACAAGCTGGTTAAGCTTATAGGGCTGTTCAAACTTCCGAACAATTTTTATTTTATCTAAAACCTTCTCAAAGCTATCCACACTGGGTCTTTCTAAAGCTGGGGCAGTGGATCCATCACATCTGAAAGACTCTGGCAGTTAGGAACTGAAACTACCTCAATTAAATAAGAATATAAGAAAGGCCAGACCGGGTCAGACCAAAGGTCATCCAGCCCAGTATCCTGTCTACCGACAGTGGCCAATGCCAGGTGCCTCAGAGAGAGTGAACCTAACAGCTAATGATCAAGTGATCTCTCTCCTGCCAACCACCTCCACTTTCTGACAAACAGAGGCTAGGGACACCATTCCTTGCCCATCCTGGCTAATAGCCATTAATGGACTTAACCTCCATGAATTTATGCAGTTCTCTTTTAAACCCTGTTATAGTCCTAGCCTTCACAACCTCTTCAGGCAAGGAGTTCCACAGGTTGACTGTATGCTGTGTGAAGAAGAACTTCCTTTTATTTGTTTTAAACCTGCTGCCTATTAATTTCATTTGGTGGCCCCTGGTTCTTATATTATGGGAACAAGTAAATAACTTTTCTTTATTCACTTTCTCCACACCACTCATGATTTTATATACCTCTATCATATCCCTCCTTAGTCTCCTCTTTTCCAGGCTAAAAAGTCCTAACCTCTTTAATCTCTCTTCATATGGGACCCATTCCAAACCCCTAATCATTTTAGTTGCCCTTTTCTGAACCTTTTCTAATGCCAGTATATCTTTTTTGAGATGAGGGGATCAAATGAGTATTCAAGATGTGGGCGTACCATGGATTTATATAAGGGCAATAAGATATTCTACGTATCTATCCCTTTTTTAAGGATTCCTAATATCCCGTTTGCTTTTTTGACTGCCGCTGCACACTGCATGGACGTCTTCAGAGAACTATCCACGATGACTCGAAGATCTTTCTCCTGATTAGTTGTAGCTAAATTAACCCCCATCATATTGTATATATAGTTTGGGTTATTTTTTCCAACGTGCATTACTTTACATTTATCCACATTAAATTTCATTTGCCATTTTGTTGCCCAATCACTTTCACCACACCCCTCATTTGCAGCAAACTGCTTGCAAAGACTACCAGGAAGATTTTTCTCTTCAGGAATCTTTCTAAGCAACAATCCATTTTTTTCTTGCTCTGCAGAAGCATTGCTTTGTGGAGCCACAACAAACTCCTTCCGAGTTTCACTTACACCCAGAATCATCTCTGGCACATTAGGAGGATTTTCACATAAGCCCCTTTTAGGCATTTTGATAGACTTACTAGATAAAAGGTTAGAGGCACTCCCCTTCCCTTTGCCACACACAAGCTTAGGAATAATTTCCTTCTTGTTACAAGGTTCCACACTGCTAGTGGATAACACAATCAAATCACCTTCATGCTTTCCTTGTGCCCATCAACCTGGTTAAACCGAGTTGTCATACCTTTACCCAGCAACACACTAGCAACAGGCAAAATAGAAGCACCAGAATCACCTGGTCCCTGGGACTCAGTTATGACATTAACTGGATGCAACCTAGTTACAATGCCATTCTCTCCAGCAGACACAAACTTAGGAACATTTCCATCCTGGGCTTTAGTTGTATCCAGAACCAACTCTAGGACAACTGACAAATTCTCAAGTAGCATAACTAAGAAGCATTTTCTGTCTGCTCCACAGACAAAGAACAGGAAAGAAACTTTCCCTCAGCAGGCATGCTGCTGCTATTTAAATCTGACAAACCATTGGAAATACCCTTTCCTTTGTCCCAGCACCCATGGCTGATTTCAGACACACACTTGGAAAGTGGGACACCTTCCTCAATAGGCAGGTTGCCACTCCCAACAGATAAACTGCTGTTCTCCACATTATACTGAGCTACTTTAAGCAAATCACTTCTCCCTTTTTCAGGCTTACTTTCACAAACTTTACTTGCCAACAATCCATCACCCATAAAAAAAATCTACCTTTTTCTTCCTCAATTAGGGCTTTAACCTGATCACCAAGTTTAATCTGCTCCAGAAAAACTTTTTCCTGACCAATGAGTTCGCTCTGTGCTTTAGCTAATTTCAGATTCACTTCTGAGATACTAGACAGATACTCAGAAATTTCTTCCACATATACCCTGCTTTTCTGCACAGACAAACAGCTATCTTCCCCAGACAAACATTTGGTGAAACCCTCCATAGGCAAATCATTGTCTCTAATAGACACAAAGTCAGGATTATTTTTTTCCTGTGACTGGTTAATTTGACTGAACAAAGCTTTAATATAATCCCCAATCAAAAGATTCTTAGGCAATAACTTCCTTATACCAGCTATAACTTCATGTTTAATACCATTCTATTTACAGTGGATTCTGGCTAAAGGCAAACTTACAGTAAACTCATAGAGGATTACAATACTCACACTTTTATCTGGTAAATAATCTTCCTCTTTGACAAGATCTGCTTTAACTAGAGTGATGTTAAAAGTTGTAATTTGCCCTAAACAGCTTTTACCATTGATTTTTATATTCTCTGCACAAGTTATGGGGTTACCTTCACCTGAGCTCACAGTAAAAGCATTTACATAAAAGGTGTCAGTGCTGGGGTATATTTGGTTTCAAACAGACAACTGCTTAGAGTCAGACAACATACCAACATTTTTACAAACTGGATAGATTCTATCCCCATCTTTGCTGTTGAGAGGAGCTGGCTTTTCAGGATGATACAGTTTCTACTGTTCTTCCATTGCTCTTTTGATTTGGAGCTCACGTCTGGCAGTTTCTTGTTGTATCTGGCGAACCCTCTCCCCAATAGTTTCTCCCCAACTATTCCTTCAGCATTCTCTGTGGTGGATCCTCCTCTGCTCGTCCACTGTCTGTGGAAGTCCTAAAGCCTCTGCCCTTGCCCACTCCCTCTACACTGTAACTCTGAGGAACCGTATCTGCTTACACAGTTGCAACTTTCATCTCAAGGCTTATAACTAGCAAACCAAGCTCAGCTCTCCTGGCCTATCTCTCGCTAAGGAGTCCTGTACTTCAGTCCCTCTGACATTTCTTCTGAGGTGATTTGGCCACAGTGTAAGTTTAACATAGCTAAAAATGAGATTCTTACTTTTTTCCAAAACCCTTCCCCCATCTTCCTGCTCATCCAGGATCATAAAATTAGGTTTCTCTGTGAATCCTTCCTCTCCTCCCCCTGCACACATCCAATTTCAAATCTTGCTGCTTCTTTCTCTGCTCCACTGGTTCCTTCTTGTTTATCACATCTCATTTAAATCTCTTGTCCTTGTCTTGAAAGTCTTACACAACTCACATTATATTTTGGACATAGTCTCTTAATGCATCACCCCCCATAACCTGTGGTCTTTCAATGCCTTACTCATTTAATTCTCCCACAGTTTTCTCTGTGTCTTCTTTCATGCCACTTCATACCACTGAAACACCCTCCAAATTCTGGTCTATTAAGCCTTTGCCTTCTCTTCATCCAAATCCCTTCTAAAGATCCACTATTTTCTCCTTGCCCACAAGAAGTAAGTCAATGATTTTAAGCTATTAAAATATCCTTATTATATTTTCCTTTGGATTTCCCATTTCATCTTGTCTATTCTGTATCTCTTGCTTAGATTGTAAAACCTTAAAAGGACTGGACCTGTCTTTATTTCATCTTGTCCAGTGCCAAGCACTTTGTCAGCACTTACCTTCAAATAATACCTGGAAATTGAATTAACCTAGAACAACTGAGCCTTAAATAGGAATTGTCACTGCATCTAAAACCATGTATCTGGTATACTTATTTCACTGAAATGGCCCCATAATAAAGTCTTTTTAAACCTTTTTTTTTGGTGCTTCTATGAAATCTAGAATTATGAGCCTTGAAAGTAATGCAAAAATATTTCAAATTTCATTCCCATATTTCATGAAACCATAATGACTCTACCTTTGATCAATGCATGAATTGCCGGTTTATTTAGCTCTTCTCAGTCAAGGAAGAAACTTGAAACTCATTCATATTTTGAATCTAATCCGTACTAAGAAGATTTTCAGGATTGTGGGCCTGTGTCGCTGTTAGCAGGCTGGCTTGCAGCACAACTGAGACAGTTGCTGGTAAAAGCATTTTATTTCTGATTATACAATCATATATATACGATAGTTGTTTATCCTGTTTACAATTCATTATCCAATGTTCTTATCTTAGTGTTTCATTATTCTGCTGTGCTGGAAACTAGAAGTTGCTTCTCATGCTATTAGCTTTGTAGTGTAGCCAAATTCCCAACCTGTATAATCTTGTTTACTTCGTTTCTCATGACCCGTGGGGTAGCTCTATGTTCTGCCAAATTCTGATATCTTCCATTGACAAATTCTTCCTTAGAACATTTGATAGTCTCCATCTCCCACACCTCCCCCTTTTTGTTTTTTGAAGGCAGCAGAAACCATGCGAGATATAGCCCAACGCATACATTGGATTATACAAGGACCACATAAGCAAAAAATACAAATACAAAATCCCATTATTATTATAATATGCAACAACAAAGTTACCCAGCCGGGTCATCCAAATTTAGACAACCAATCCCATAAGGGATTGGATTCCTTTGTTAATTTATGAAGATTTTGTTCTAACCGTGCTAGTAATTCATGGATGGAATGAGAATGGTCAGACAAATTAAAACAGCCCATACCTTCAAAATCCTCACATCCATGCCCATGGGCTAACAGCAAAAAATCAATTGCAGCACGATTTTGTAATACCGCATGACAAATACTATCTACATCCATTAGTAAAGCAGTTAATGTTTCTGAAGTTAGATTAAATTGCTTAATACTCCAACAAGCCAGTTTCTCTAAATCAACTAAACTCTTTACACTAGCGACACCAGGGGCAAGAAATGCCGCAAATATTTTTGAAGGAATATCCCAAAAGGTTATTGTATCCTTACAATCAGGGGTAAAGTTCTCCAATGCTCGCCTAGTGCGATTGCTTTGGTGTTTAATCATATTATGGTTAGGTGCATACAGTGTCAAGCAGCCTAAATAACATGGCCCTCCCGTGGGAAAACTAGGGATACCCTGCCATGCGCGATTTCTGCAAATAAGAAAGGTCCCTGGTGGTAATGCCTTTGCTGATCCATTATTCCCTATACCCTTTTGTGGCAATTGTAAGCCTAGGTTGGCCCCTCCTTGCTGACAATAATTTCCCGCCACAAAGGAGGCAATTGGCGTAATATTTTGCATATTAGAAAACATAGAAACATTCATTTTCCACCCATATTGAGAATACAATACATGGAATTGTCCACCTAATTCAATACATCCCATTGAATGATTATGAGTATCGTTTATTGTTGCGGGTAAGGATCCTAATAATGTGAGTTCTTGGGGTGGGTTAAGCAGTGATTGATTTAATAAATTTATTAACGTTCCTTGCAATAAACTCCAAGCAACCCCCGGGCACTGTTGCCCTGGTGTCCCATTATATAATCGATAACAAGTATTATTAATATTAGTATCATTAAAATCACTTGAGCGAAGGACACTATCATTGCTAACGTACCCTCGATATCCATTTAAATCTATACTCGGATAACCTATAAGGCACATACTAAAAGGGTCCGCGGGTGTTGCCATAGATAAACAAAATGAAGATTGCCCTGTCTGATTCGCCCAGGTGACCCATACGTTCTGACGGGGATCAATGCGTGTAAGCAGAGAAGAGACTAGCCATAGCGGCCATAGGATTATCCATAGAAGCAGTAGTTTCATCCTTCGTTGATTCTGTAATACAGGGCCGGACCCACTTTGCGGGTATCCACCGAGGACCTGCGTCAAGGGAGACACGAGCATAACCCCGACCCCAGGTTAATAACGCTACCGGCCCTTTCCACTGTTGAGAGGCATAATCAAACCACTTTACCTTTGGTTTTTCCTGCTCCTTTTCCATCCCTGTACCCCCTAAATGCTTTTGTATTGGAACATTATTACTGTTATCAACAGTGTTAATAGGTTGGAGCCAGTTCAACATATATATAGCCTTCGCTAGTCGCCCAGCGGGAGTCTGCAGTATAGCATCCTCCCCACATCGTGTTTGCTTATCTAACATTCCTTTTAAAGTAGCATGAGTGCGCTCAACAATGGCCTTGATAATCAGCTAAGGCAATGGCGAACATAGTATCATGCATCAACAACTGTGTAATAACCATTTTGGAAAAGGGTAACAAAATCTGGTGCGGATCAGTCCCTGTCATGGTAGTTACTCTTTTTCGTGCTTGCATTATTAACATAGCTATAGCTTCAACTCTGGAAGTCACCGTCCGTATATTTTTACAGGGTGGAAATATCCATTCTAACCCTATTAACGAATCTCTATCCGTTTCATCCCATTGAAATAACAATGCTTCCAATACTGAATCCAAACTAAAAACAGCTACCACAAAGGGCAGATTTTCTTTGTATCTGCCCAAATAACCATTTCCAACCTTTTGACCAATTCGTTGTAATGCCTCCCGCTGTTGTGCTGATAATTGTCGTTTATCCCCGGGACTTCTCCCCCCTTCTAATAGAGGAAGGAGAGGGGATATATCATGATTTGTGATACCACAAAGTGGGCGAAGCCACTGAAGTTCACCCAGTAATTTCTGAGCATCATATAGTGTCTGGACATGAGGTGAAAATGTCAAATGTTGAGGACGTACTGTACGATCAGTAACCCAAAGACCCAAATATAAAAAGGGGGGTTGGGTTTGAACCTTTTCCGGGGCCACTACAAGACCTGCTTGTGCTAATTGGGAAGTAATCAATGCAATAACAGAGGGTTCAAAGGCTGTAGGAGCCGCAAACAAAAGATCATCCATATAATGATATATTTTCCAGTGGGGATACCTTGTTCGAATAGGGTGAATAGCCCATGCAACAAAAAGTTGACAGATTGTGGGTGAATTTTTCATTCCTTGAGGCAAAACCTTCCATTGGTATCGAAGGGCAGGAGCCTCATGGTTTACTATCGGGACAGAGAAGGCAAAGCGTTCTCTGTCCTTTGGGTGCAAAGGAATGGTAAAATAACAATCCTTTAAGTCAATAATAAGTAACGGCCATTCAGATGGGAGCATAGACGGGGCAGGTAGGCCAGGTTGTAAGGAGCCCATATTGACGATGATGGCGTTAATGGCACGTAAGTCCTGCAATAAACGCCATTTCCCTGATTTTTTAAGAATAGTGAATACAGGCGTATTCCATGGACTAACGGAGGGTTCCAGATGGCTGAGATTTACTTGTTCAGCCACCAATTCCGTTAACGCGGCAAGCTTAATTGTTGGCAGCGGCTACTGAGCAACCCAGATCGGCTCATCAGAACGCCAGGATAAGGCAAGGGTTGGCCGCTCCTCAGTGGCCGCTACTAGAAAGGCGGAGAGCTAATCGTGACTCCCCACTGACTTAAACAATCTCTCCCCAATAACCAAATAGTTGTATCAACAAGATAAGGGCGAACCGACCCCATCAATGTATGGTCAGTGACATCAGTAATGTTAATAAAGAATTCACTCAACGTGGGATTACGTTGCCCACCGATACCCTGAAGGGGTGTGGTTACTGGCTGCAGTGGCCATGTCGATGGCCATGCATGCAGGGGCAACACCGTAACATCCGCTCCTGTATCAATAAGAACTCGGTGCTCAAAGGAAAAGCCATCTTGGCCTCTGAATTGAACTACACGCGTAGGACGGTCCCTTCCGATTGATAGAACAAATGCTGTCGTCAGTGGCGTAGAGTCTGAGGACCCAAACCCACTGGTCTCTCTCACCTGAGGTAATGCAGAGGGAACAGTCGCACAGAAAGGTATTAGCTGTGCAATTTTCATTCCGGCCATAATCATAATGGGCGGGCAAAGTGCCCGTACCATAATTCCTATGTTCCCCGTGTAATCAGCATCAATCAGCCCAGGAAGCACAAAGAGCCCCCTAAGGGAAGAAGATGATCTGCCAATCAATAACGCACTTAGCCCATGCCCCAGCGGTCCAGAGGCCACGGAAGGGACAAGTTTTACCTCATCATTCTCTAATGTAAAGTCGGTGGCGGTGGCCAAATCAACTCCGGCACTGCCGGCGGTTGCCCCACGGAGGCCATCCAAGCAGCCGGAGTATTGTTTGTCCTCACACCCTGCCAGTTGGCGCTCCGCGAGGTGTTTCCCGCCCCCTGCAATGGAGTTCCATCCTTCTTAAACCGAGAGCGGCATTCCGTGGCCCTGTGGCCGAATTCTTCACATCGATTACAGGTCCCAGGAAAAGGGGCAGGGGGTGAGCCGCTTTGCGTTTGTGCCCTTTTCTTTGGGCAGTTTCGTTTTAAATGACCCATCATACCACACTGATAACATGCCCCCTCCCTTCCCTTTCACCAATTCGGCTTGGAGGTGTTCAAGGCTACCGCCAAGGCGTGTGCATGAATCTTTGCCTTATCCTCCTCCTCCACCAAGGGGGCACGAGTGCAGGCTTCAATCATATCGACTAGGGAGGCTGATTTTGGCAAAGTCACCAAAATCTTCTTACACATGGGATTAGCATTTTGAAGAGCTAAATCTAATCCTAGTGCCGATCGGGCTTCTGGTGTTAAATTAGGGGCCCTATCCAATGCCGTTCTTAGATGATCCAAGAAGAGGGCAAAGGATTCGCCCATACCCTGCGTGATTTTTAAATATGGGGGTGAAGGGGTGCCCAAATCAGAGAGCTCCTTAAATGCCTCCAATGCTAGAAGTTGAGACTGTTGTAATATTTGGGGTACCAATCGCGCCTGTATCTGAGGATCTTCAAATCGCCCCTCTCCCAAAAGCATGTCTAATGTTGCTGCCTGGAGAGGGTCGCCCTGGGGTTTATCTAAATTAGTCACTACCGCATGCTCAGCCTTCTTTTTCCACGAATCTTTCCATAACAATTTCTGTGTGGGTGTTAATAGCATGTCAGCAAATTTTTGTGCATCAAAAGAACACATAGCCTGCCCCGAAAACATTTGCTCCAATAATGCTTGTACATAAGGATTTTTTAGCCCATATGCCATAATAGCCTTTTGGGCTTCCCTCATTAGTTTCCAATCTAACGGTACCCATGTTCTATCCCCGGTCTGTGATACTGAAACTGGGAACGTAGCTGGCAAAAGCATTTTATTTCTGATTATACAGTCATATATATACGATAGTTGTTTATCCTTTTTACAATTCATTATCCAATGTTCTTATCTTAATGTTTCATTATTCTGCTGTGCTGGAAACTAGAAGTTGCTTCTCATGCTATTAGCTTTGTAGTGTAGCCAAATTCCCAACCTGTATAATCTTGTTTACTTCGTTTCTCATGACCCGTGGGGTAGCTTTATGTTCTGCCAAATTCTGATATCTTCCATTGACAAATTCTTCCTTAGAAGATTTGATAGTCTCCATCTCCCACAGGCCTGTCTCCCCACTGCACTATACCTTGTATAAACATGTGCACCAGTTCAAAGGGAGTGTAAAATGCAACCATTCTGATCAGGCATCCTCCTCCACTCTGCATGGCTGTCAATGATCACACCAGGTGTGGGGCAACAGGGCCTTAGACTCCAACGTCTGGAAAATGCGTTATACATCCAAATGTATGCTCCTAGCTAGTAGGGTGAATTAAATAAAAAACAACAAACCCAAGTTGTATGACAAGTCTATTGTTATTTCCTTCAGGCTAAAATAGACCCAGAGAGCACTTTCAATGAGGACAACCTGATCTTTACAGTTTTTGACCTGTTTGGTGCCGCCACTGAAACAACCACTGTAACTCTGTGCTGGGCACTGCTGTACATGCTTCACTATCCTGATGTCCAAAGTAAGTGATGCAGTTTGGGAGGGCCAGAGCTTCTTCACACCCTGTACCTCCCATTGACAAGTTTCCAGTATTTTTCTACTTATAGATGCTTTTGTCTTTCGGATGTGACCTCCTGGAGTACAGTCAGTAGTATTTACTATTGGACAGAACTACAGTAATGAGGAGGGGATAAGTCCACACAATCATCATGGAGTATTTTATGTGCTGAGGGGGGAAGCAAAATCTCATAAAGAGTTGATAGAGGGTCTCTTTAGAAGAGAAGTTAATGGGAATGTTTCAACTGATTTCAGTGGTAACTGGATCAGACCCTTAATAGTTTATTACATCTACTCTGTTATACTCCCTGCTATATAAACTGTTCCTATATTTCCAGGAAGAGTCCATGAGGAAATTGATAAGGTGATTGGCAGGGACAGGTCACCCGAGATAGAGGACCAAGTGAACTTGCCTTACACCAATGCTGTGATCTATGAAACTCAGCGTTATTGTGATGTTGTTTTTGCTGGAGTGCCTCGCACGACGTACCGGGACACTGAAGTTCAAGGCTTTTTCATCCCTAAGGTACAGCAATTGTGACCCCTGGAAAATTAATGCAGCCCAGATGCAGATTGTTAAGGGATATTGTTAGGATACTTAGTTACTAAGTTGCAGCCTGGTTATGTAGCATGCTATTCTAAAGGACTTGAACCTCACAGAGAACTGTATTTCTAACAAGTATCGGGGTAGCCATGTTAGTCTGTATCCACAAAAACAACAAGGAGTCCGGTGGCACCTTAAAGACTAACAGATTTACTTGGGCATAAGCTTTCGTGGGTAAAAAAATACTTCTTCAAATGCATGGAGTGAAGATTACAGATGCAGGAACTGTGACAATGACACATGAAGAGAAGGGAGTTACCTTATGCCCAAATAAATCTGTTAGTCTTTAAGGTGCCACCGGACTCTTTGTTGTTTTTGTATTTCTACCAGTAGATCCAACTGTATAGATTCAACTGAATCTCATTATACAGAATTCATTTGCTTGAAAATTTAGGGAGATCTCTGGAGTGGGAAGAAATTTTGTTCTGCTAATATCATTGAAGGAAGTGGAAATCTCATTTACATACACAAACCTTATTATATTAATAGGCCTTTTCCAATGGAAAGTTGTGCCATTATCCTATTAATAGAGCAACAGAGAACTGCCTGACTTTTCTTTCACTATAGATGATAGTAAAAGGAAGCATAAGGTAAAATTGACAATGGTTTATATTCTCCTGAAATAATCTGTTTGTTTTTGTTTTGGGGACATTAATGGGAATGTTTAGGGCACCACCATCATTGCGATTTTGTCCTCAGTGCTGAAGGATGAAACGATTTGGGAGAAGCCGTACCAGTTCTACCCGGAGCACTTCCTGGATGCAGATGGGCAGTTTGTGAAGCGAGAGGCCTTTCTGCCTTTCTCTGCAGGTAAATCCAAGGGCAGAGCAGTTGGGTGAGACCATCGCTGTGGAAAGGAGTCATAGATGTCTTTATCTTTAAAATGAATAAAGGCATCAGTTCTCATGCTGCAGGGCACAAGCCAAATGTTAACTGCTCATTACAGGGCTTCTTGAACCTTCCTCAGAATTCTCTGGTACTGGTCACGGTCAGGGAGAGGATGCTGGACTAGATGGAGAAATGGTGTGTTCCACTGAGGCAGTACGTGCATTCCTGTCTTTCTGGAATTAGGTGTTTGCAGTCGTCAGTGATATATGGCAGAGTGGGAAAGTGGGGCAGATCCTTTGATTCAGTTCATTGTTCATGGGGTGGAAGTGCTGCTTCCAGTGACTTACAATCATAAAAAATGCAGGGCTGCAATGGACCTCGAGAAACCCTCAAGTCCAGCCCCCTGCGCTGAGGCAGGACCAAGTACCCTGACAGGTGTTTGTCCTGTTTTTAAATGCTTCCAGTGCTGGGGATCTGGGGGATGGAGGTGGGGGCAATGGCCCTGTTGCCTTCCCACTTTTTACCAGATGTAAGGGCAAGCAACGGGGGAAAAGGCAGAGAGGAGCAAGAGTGGAGCTGGGTCTCGGAGGAATGGGTGGTGCGAGGGCAGGAGCTTGGGGAGAAGGGGCAGAGCAAGGGTGAGGCTCCATGGGGGAAGGGACAGTGTGGGGGGCTTGGGTCTCAGGAGGAAGGGACTGTGCAGGGGCAGGGCCATAGTTCAGGCGTCGGTGGCCCCCACACTTTTAAGGCGCTTTTGCCGCTCCTGATAGGGAGTCCTTGACCTCCCTTGGAATCCTATTGCACAGCTTAAATACCCTAGAGCTAGAAAGGTTTTCCTAATATCTAACCTAAATCTCCCTTGCTGCATATTAAGCCCATTACTTCTTGTCCTACCTTCTGTGGACATGGAGAACAGTTGATCACCATCCTTTTTATAACAGTCCTTAACAGATTTGAAGACTGTTATAAAAAGTTGGCACTTGGTCTTCTTTTCTCAAGACTATACAAGCCCAGATTTTTCAACTTTTCCTCATAGGTCAGGTTTTCTAAACCTTTGATAATTTTTGTTGCTCTCCTTGGACTCTTTCACATTTGTCCACATCTCTTCTAAATTGTGGTGCCCAGAACTGGACACAGTTCTTCAGCTGAGGCCTCACCAGTGCCAAGTAGAGCGGGACAATTACCTCCTGTGTCTTACATACAACACGCATGTTAATACACCCCAGAATCATATTAGCCTTTTTTACAGCTACATCATATTTACAACTCATACTCAATATGTGATCCACTGTAACCCATAGACCGGGGGTGGCCAAACTTACTGACCCTCCGAGCCACATATAACAATCTTCAGAAGTTTCAGTCCCACTCCTGCTGAACTCCCAAGCCCCAGCAGACACACCCTGTGGGGAGAAGCCCCAAGACCCCCCCTCCTCACTGGGCATAAGTCCCTACCTCAGCACCCCACTGCAAGGAAGAGGTCCCAAGCTCCCCACTGCAGCTTGGTAGGTGGAGAATGGGGAGGGAGGTATGGGAGGCTCCCTGAGCTGCACTTTAACACTAGAAGAGCCACATGTCTCACAAGCCACAATTTGGCCACCTTAGCCATAGATCTGTTTCAGCAGTACTACCACTTAGATAGTTATTCCCCATTTTGTAGTTTTGCATTTGATTTTTCCTTCCTTAGTGAAGTACTTTGCACTTGTCTTTATTGAATTTCATCTTGCTGAATTCAGATCAATTCTCCAAATTGTCAAGATCATTTTGAATTTTAAACTTGCCCTTCAAAGTGCTTGCAACCCCTCCCAGCTTGGTGTCTGTTCCCCTCTGGTTTTATCCGGACCGGTGATCTGCTAGGTCACTCCAATCCTTGTCTCTGGGAGCCAGCCTTATCCTGCTCTGCTGTGAGAAACCCCACTCTTGGGCTGTTCAATCACAGCCTCTGGCATGTAAGCTGCTCCTTGGATTGTGCAACCAAATGACACTAGCCAATATATCCAGTCCCAGACACAACCCTAGGAACCTCCCTCTTGCAGTGTCCAGTTATGCCCGCAGGACACTGCAAGCTTATATGAGTTCGTCAATTTAACAAAGAAATTGATATGTACCAGGCTTGTTAATCCAAGGGGAGTCTCTGACATGCTTCAAACCAAATGCATTGCTTCAGGTAGAATAAACAGACAGATTTATTAACTATGAAGATAGATTTTAAGTCATTATAAGTCAAAACATAACAAGTCAGATTTGGTCAAATGAAATAAAATCAAAAAGCATTCTAAACTGATCTTAACACTTTCAGTGCCCTTACAAATTTAGATGCTTCTCACCACAGGCTGGTTGGTTGCTCTTCAGCCAGGCTGTCCCCTTTGATCAGTGCTTCAGTTGCTTGGTGGCGATGTCTGTAGTGGGGCAGATTTACCATGAAACACACAGTGCCCTGGCATGAGGCCCCCCAACTACAGGGGGCCCCAGGGTCGGGTACTCAGGCAGTTCAGCACCAGCGCACCCCCTGCAGTGGGGCTGCTCCACAGGATGGGGGCTGCAAGGGTAGAAGCTGGAGGCAGAAGAAGAATAGGGAGGGAGACTCACCTGCAGCTGCAGGGGAGCAGGCAGGAGGTGCAGGTGGAGGGAGCCCTGTGAACGTGGGCCTGAGGACTCAGGAGGAGCACAGGGCAGCTGCGCAGCCAGCTGGAGAGAAGTGGCACTTTGAAGGGGAAACCACCGCTTCTTTCTGGCTGTGTGGCTGCCCCTGCTTCTCCTGAGTCCTCCAGCCCATGCTCACAGGACCGGATTCAGAAACGGGGCAGGTCTTTAGGGGCTGCAGCCCAGGGCTCCGGGGCCCACTTGGCCTGGGCTGCAGCCCCTAAAGACGTTGTGTTCTGGCCCTCCCTGGTGGGGGGGAGGTGGATCCAAGAATCCCAGCCAGTGGGAGCTGCAGGAGGCAGTGCCTGTGGGCAAGCACAGGGCCGCACGGAGCCACCTGAGCTCCCCGCACCTGCACCCCCCTCACCAAATGGGAGCTGCCCCAGGTAAGTGCTCTGCACCCCAACCCCCTGCCCCAGTCCTGAGCACCCCCCACACCCTAATTTCTGGCCAGACCCCCCCCAGCCCTAGCCCACTCCCGCACCTTAACTCCCAGCCAGACCTTGCACCCCCAGCCCTAGCCCGCTCCCGCACCCTAACTCCCACCCAGTCCCTCCACCCCCAGCCTACTCCCGCACCCTAACTCCCTCCCAGAGCCTGGACCTCCAGCCCTGAGTCCCAGGATGAGAATGCAGGGGGAAAAAAATGAAAAACAAGGCGGGGGGAAGATAAGAGAGAATGCTCCCACCACGGGGGGGGGCCCAAAATGAAGCTGCACACAGGGCCTCACTAACTCTAAATTTGCCACTGGTTTGTAGATGTAGGTGGAAGAGAGAGGAAGAGCATGGCAAATGTCTCTCCCTTTTATCATGTTCTTTGTTCCCCCTTGGCTTTGTCCCCCCTCCCCCCTTCAGAGTCAGGTGAGCATTACCTCATCACAGTCCCAAACTGACCAAAGGAAGGGGGGCAACTCACTCTAGAGTCCAACAGATCCTTTTATTGTTGCCTAGGCCAGTGTCCTTTGTTACTGTGAGGCTGGGCTGGGTTTGTCCCATACATGCCTTGATGAAATGTGAACTCCTCTCTGCTCTTAGAGAGTTTTTGCCTGGGCTTATTTTAAGCCATGAGGATACATTTTCAGCCTCATAACTATATACATGAATGATAACCTGTAACATTACTATAACATTACTGCAACAAAAATTACTAGAACAACAATGCTCAGTGCATCATGAGCCTTCTGAAGACACCCGACATGACAAACGTTGCATTGGATACCACACAATCATTTTATAAGGATGAATATGTAGGGTGTTCCCATGAGGTACTGAACGTCAGTGTCATCTGCAGATTTTACAAGCATACTCTCTACTGCATTATCCAAGTCATGAGGGAAAATATTAAATAGACCAGACCCAGGACTGACCCCTGCAGGACCCCCTAGAGATGCCCTCCCAATATGACAGTAGTAGTCATATGGTTTGCGAACTACTGTTTGAGTTTGGTCTTTCAACCAGTTGTGCACCCACTTTATAGTAAATTCATCTAGACCACATTTCTCTAGTTTACTTATAAGAATGTCACATGAACAAGAACAAAAGACTTACTAAAATCAAGATATATCACATCTACTTCTTCCTCCCTATCCACTAGGCCAGTAATCCTATCAAAGAAGGAAATTAAGTTGGTTTGCCATGATTTATTCTTGACAAATTCATGCTGACTATTCCTTATAATTCTATTATCCTCCAGGTGCTTACAAATTTATTGTTTAATTATTTGTGCTAGTATCTTTCTTGGTATCATTTTGTTTTTGGGGTCTCCCTCTTCCTCCTGCCTCACTCTCTCTTTTACAGGTCGCCGCATGTGTCTGGGGGAGCATCTGGCCAGGAAGGAGCTCTTTCTCTTCTTCACAACCCTCCTGCAGCATTTCACTTTCCATATCCCTGAGGATCAGCCCAGGCCACGGGAAGACGGGTGCTACATTCTCATACATTCCCCTGATTCCTACGAGCTGTGTGCCATTCCCAGATAAAGTGTCCCAGGCTTGAGCTGCCAGATCTGCACTGATCTGAGCTAAAGCTTCCACAGCAGAGCAATTTAGGAAGCACTTTTTTTTAGATTGAAATAACTTTATCTAAGTGTTTTGAAGTTTGTAAAGAAATTATGGCCAGACGTGAACTTTGGATTCAAGATGCCAACCAGAACAATCGATTATTAAAATATTTGCTATATTACTTAAGAAACAAGCCCAGCACAGCCAAAGATATAGTGATAACTGGGAAAATGGAACACACTGGAAAATATATTGGAAAAATCATGAAACCAACAATATGTCGGAAGCCTCAGTTCCGCCCCTTTGCTTTTATGCTGTATAGCTTCCCCCTCTTTTCTCATCCCTTTTTGTGTCTACTTAGGTTATGAATGCTCCAGAGCAGAGAACTCTCTTCTCACACGTTTGCAAACTTCCTAGCCCACATTGGTGCCACATAAATAAGAACAAATTATAATAGTTTTAGAACTGATGCTAGCAATCAAATCAGATTTCAGGTTAAGGTGTGGAGATAAACCTCTATCATGTCACTATGCGCTGATCATTTTGAGATGCAACAGCAAATCTTACAGCACTCCCAGTTAAAATCCCAAAGTCTGTAAAATGGGAAACACTAAACAGAGCCATGCTGCCAATGTAACTCAACAGCTGTTATTTATAACATACCTGCTGGGATTGCTGTAGAGTTCAGGGGCAAAAGTAATCCCTGTTTGTAAGGTTACTGACTTTTCAGAAGTTAAACCACAGTTGAATTTGGACCTTGATTTTTTGGGAACTTTTAGCAAGAATAAAACAATTTGGTTTTAGGCTGTCCTGCAGAAATCAGGGGGTCAAATTCAGCCTTGAGGTAAGCAGGTACAACGCCACTGGTTTACATGGCATTACACCTGCATATGCCGTGCCTGATTTTGGTTCTCTGTGCCTGTTCCTTTACTTGTATTAAACGATGAACATCCAGCAACAAAAACCATCAATGCGAGGTTCACTATTGCAGCCCAGGAACAAAACACCACTAATCCCACATATTGTTGAATAAAACGTGTGGTAGCCTGACCCCACATAAACTTACTAATATGAAACACGGGAACATGGCCAGTACTTTGCTATTTGGATTGCTGAATCTGATATGCAGACAGGTGAATCATCTAACTTATTATCCTTTGTACCATATGTATTTCCTGTGTAAATCTTAGTAATTTAATCCCTGTTTATTGTATTATTCTTTCTACTTGTGTGATGGTTCTTTTGTAGTTTGTTTAAAGCCAACACTTCCCTTGCACTCTTTCTTTTTTTCTGTGACTCAAAAATATAAACTATAAATATATTAAAAAACTAGACAGCACTCCCTGTTGGATCTGCATCATTCATAAAACACAGAGAAACTGGAACCAATATCCCCCTTCCTCCTTCTCACTTCTTCACTGTAGTCTTGAGGGGGACTCTTCTGTCCCCTCAGGAAGAGTAGCTAACGTTGGGTACATTAATAGCCGCCTATGGCGTTGTCTACATAGGAAAGTTTTACCAGTTATACTGGTATAATGATACTGGTATGTAGAGTTATGCAAATAACTGATTTTTTCAGTTCTGTGGCCAAACCAAAAACTAACAAAAACGAAAATAAAATATTTGCTTCAGGTTGACCTAAGAGGAAACAGAAAAAAAATCATTTCAGGTCAAACAAAATGCTTTATTTGACCTGAAACAAAATGTTTTGTTTCATTTGTGTGGTTTTTGTTTTTACTTTTTTTAATTAATAAAATGGAAGTAAAATTCTAAATGAAATATCATTTTGAATAAAAAAAATAAAAATATTTTGACTTTTTCTAAATTTTTCCTATTCTTTTTCAGCTGAAACAATTTGACACATTTAACACAAATTTTCAAGGTGTTGCAATTGACCCAATTATGGATTTTTTGTCAAAAAAAAACTTCATCCAAAAAATTTAACGCATCTCTACTGCTGTAGTTAAGCCAGTATAGTTGTACCAGTAAAAACCTCCATGTGATGTTGTAGCTGGTTTCGACAGCATCTGCTGTAATGGTGCAAATATGGAATATCTGTCAGGTAAGAGCAGTTTTTCGGAGGTTCATAGATTCCAAGGCTAGATGGGACCATTGTGATCATCTAATCTGATCTCCTGTATAACATGGGCCATGGAACTTCCCTGCTTGGTAACCTAGTGAGGCAGGCTTTAAACTAGGTTCGCCAGGGGATGGTGACTGTAGTGGTGTGGCTGCCCCACTCCCACAGAACAGGGGTTAAAAGCAGCCCTGGAGCGGGCTGTGGCTGGGCAAAGGAGTGAAAGCATCTGAGGGAGTAGCTGACCACAGGTGTGGCCAGCCCCATTAGGCCACAGCTGATGTGAGCCAGGAGCTGAGAGGAGTCTCACTCTAGCCCTCGAGTAGGAAGGGCTAGCTGCCTGGGAGCAAGGTACCTGAAGTACAGCAGTGCTGGGGAAGGGCAAGAGGAGCTGGGGAGCTCCAGCCTGGTAAACCTCCAGGCTGCATGCCTTGGTGAAGGCCTACAGAGGAACTGGGGCTGCCGAGGGGCAGCCTGGGGATAGGCAGAGGCAGCAGGTCCTACCCTCTTGCCAATGATGAGCGGCCATTACAGACTGCCCTTTGCCCCAGTGAAAGCGAACTAGATGATTACTGGCAGTAGCTACTGAGGCAAGGTGGGCTTAGAGTATTGGGGGTTCCCCTGGGATTGGAGATCCATAGTGTGGGGGTACTGCTGTGGGGCAGCACCCCAACATAAGAGGGTACTGGGGTCTGGGAGGGACACAGGGCCTGAGGTAGGGGAGACACCGGCCAGCAGAGGGCACTCCGGAGCTGGAGTTGAGCTAATTCCCAGACAGCCAGCAGGAGGTGCCACACTGGTGAGAGTTGATCTGCTACAGCAGTGGTTCTCAAAGCCGGTCCGTCGCTTGTTCAGGGAAAGCCCCTGGTGGGCCGGACTGGTTTGTTTACCTGCCGTGTCCACAGGTTAGGCCGATCGTGGCTCCCACTGACCGCGGTTTGCCGCTCCAGGCCAATGGGGGCTACAGGAAGCGGCACGGGCCAAGGGACATGCTGGCCACCCCTCCCGCAGCCCCCATTGGCCTGGAGTGGCAAACCACAGCCAGTAGGAGCCGCAATCAGCCGAACCTGTGGACACGGCAGGTAAACAAACCAGTCTGGCCCGCCAGGGCTTTCCCTGAACAAGCGGCAGACTGGCTTTGAAAACCACTGTGCTACAGTGACCTACGCCTAGAGGTAAGTGGGAAAGTGGGATACCAGGAGGAAACACAAGGAGGAGGGTGCAACGGGGAGGCCTCCGAATTCATACTGAGAAAGGGCAATCGGCTAGTTACCTTAGGTGCCTGTACACCAACACAAGAAGCCTGGGAAACAAGCCAGGAAGAATAGGAAGTCCTGGCACAGTCAAGGAACTATGATGTGATTGGAACAACAGAGACTTGGTGGGGTAACTCACATGTCTGGAGCACTGTCATGGATGGGTATAAACTGTTCAGGAAGGACATGTTGGGGAGAAAACATGGAGGAGTTGCACTGTATGTAAGAGAGCAGTACGATTGCTCAGAGCTCCAGTATGAAACTGGAGAAAAGCCTGTTGAGAGTCTTTGGGTTAAGTTTAGAGGCGTGAGAACAAGGGTGATGTCATGGTGGGCGTCTGCTATAGACCACCAGACCAGGAGGAGGAGGTAGATGAGGCTTTCTTTGGACAACTAACAGAAGTTTCCAGATCACAGGCCCTGGTTCTCATGGGGAACTTCAATCGCCCTGACATCTGCTAAGAGAGCAATACAGCAGTGCACAGACAATCCAGGAAGTTGTTGGAGAGTGTTGAGGCCAACTTCCTAGTGCAAGTGCAGGAGAAACCAACTAGGGGCCGTGCTCCTCTTGACCTGCTGCTCACAAACAGGGAAGAATTGGTTGGAGTAGAAGTGGGTGGCAACCTGGGCAGAAGTGACCATGAGATGGTCGAGTTCAGGATCCTGGCAAAAGGAAGAAAGGAGAGCAGCAGAATATGGACCCTGAACTTCAGAAAAGCAGACTTTGACTCCCTCAGGGAACTGATGGGCAGGATCCCTGGGGAGGCTAATATGAGGGGGAAAGGAGTCCAGGAGAGCTGGCTGTATTTTAAAGAAGCCTTATTGAGGGCACAGGAACAAACCTTCCCGATGTACAGAAAGAATAGCAAATATGGTAGGTGACCACAGTGGCTTAACAGAGAAATCTTCAGTGAGCTTAAACACAAAAAGGAAGCTTACAGGAAGTGGAAACTTGGACAGGTGACTAGGGAGGAGTATAAAAATATTGCTTGAGCATGCAAGGGTGTAATCAGGAAGGCCAAAGCATGGTTGGAGTTGCAGCTAGCAAGGGATGTGAAGGGTAACAAGAAGGGTTTCTACAGGTATGTTAGCTACAAGAAGAAGGTCAGAACATGCAGGACCCTTACTGAATGGCGGAGGCAAGCTAGTGACAGATGTTGTGGAAAAAGCTGAAGTCCTCAATGCTTTTTTTGCCTCGGTCTTCACAGACAAGGTCAGCTCCCAGACTGCTGCACTGGGCAGCACAGTATGGGGAGGAGGTGAGCAGCCCTCAGTGGTGAAAGAATAGGTTAAGGACTATTTAGAAAGCTGGACATGCACAAATCTGTGGGTCTGGATCTAATGCATCTGAGGGTGCTGATGGAGTTGACTGATGTGATTGCAGAGCCATTGGCCATTATCTTTGAAAACTTGTGGCGATCAGGGGAGGTCCCAGACGATTGGAAAAAGGCAAATATGGTGGCCATCTTTAAAAAAGGGAAGAAGAAGAATCCAGGGAACTACAGACAGGTCAGTCTCACCTCAGTCCATGGAAAAATCATGGAGAAGCCCCTCAAGGAATCCATTTTGAAGAACTTGGAGGATAGGAAGGTGATCAGGAACAGTCAACATGGATTCACCAAGAGCAAGTCATGACTGACCAACTTGATTGCCTTGTATGATGAGATAACTGGCTCTGTGGATATGGGGAAAGCGGTGGACGTGATATATCTTGACTTTAGCAAAGCTTTTGATATAGTCTCCCACAGTATTCTTGCCAGCAAGTTAAAAAAGTATGGATTGGATGAATGGACTATAAGGTGGATAGAAAGCTGGTTAGATTGTCAGGCTCAACGGGTAATGATCAATGGCTCCATGTCTAGGTGGCAGCCGGTATCAAGTGGAGTGCCCCAGGGGTCCTGGTGGTGGTTTTGTTCAACATCTTCATTAATGATCTGAATGATGGGATGGATTGCACCCTCAGCAAGTTTGTACATGACACTAAGATGCGGGGGAGAGGTAGATATGCTGGAGGGTAGGGATAGGGTTCAGAGTGACCTAGACCAATTGGAAGATTGGGCCAAAAGAAATCTGATTAGGTTCAACAAAGACTAGTGCAGAGTCCTGCACTTAGGATGGAAGAATCCCAGACACTGCTACAGGCTGGGGACCGACTGGCTAAGCAGCAGTTCTGCAGAAAAGGACCTGGGGATTACAGTGGATGAGAAGCTGGATATGAGTCAACAGTGTGCCGTTGTTGACAAGAAGGCTAACGGCATATTGGGCTCCATTAGTAGGAGCATTGCCAGCAGATTGAGGGAAGTGATTATTCCCCTCTATTCAGCACTGGTGAGGCCACATCTGGAGTATTGCATCCAGTTTTGGAGCCCCCACTACAGAAAGGATGTGGACAAATTGGGGATAGTCCAGCAGAGGGAAACGAAAATGATTAGGGGTCTGGGGCACATGATTTATCAGGAGAGGATGAGGGAACTGGGATTATTTAGTTTGCAGAAGAGAAGAGTGAGGGGGAATTTGATAGCAGCCTTCAACTACCTGAAGGGGGGGTTCCAAAGAGGATGGAGCTTGGCTGTTCTCTATGGTGGCAGATGACAGAACAAGGAGCAATGGTTTCAAGTTGCAGTGCGGGAGGTCTAGGTTGGATATTAGGAAAAACTATTTCACTAGCAGAGTGGTGAAACATTGGAATGGGTTGCCTTGGGAGGTAGAATCTCCATCCTTAGAGGTTTTTAAGGCCCAGCTTGATAAAGCCCTGGCTGGGATGATTTAGTTGGGGTTGGTCCTGCTTTGAGCAGGGGGTTGGACTAGATGACCTCCTGAGGTCTCTTCCAACCCTAATCTTCTATGATTCTATGAAATAATTTGTCCATGATGGTCCCCAAAAAAGATACATTTCCAGCAAAAATCCTAGTGCCTATCACAATCATGCTTTGCTATTTGCACATCCAAGGGACTGCTCTGTGGTGTGCCAGGAACAGCACTGACTCCGCGTACAGGAAGTAATGTTTGTTTGGGGACAGAGTTTGCTACCATGACTCTTACTGAGTAACACTTTACTCTGTGTGTATTCTCATTGCCATTAATGGTACTGCTGGCTGAGTCCTGGGCTACTCAGTGTGGGTGCTCCTGGCAAAAACTGACTCTTGCCTATTTAAGAGCTTATGAAGGGGACTCTAGTCTGAGAAATGCACAAAGCCTGAGGGCTCTGGAGAGTGTGGGCAGGGCGCTGAGAAGGTCTTATTGTTATGCACAGCTGGTTGGAACTGAACACGGAATAAAGCAGAGCTCCGGCAAGCTACTTACGCACCCCACACGGGCTGCCTCCCTAAGGCATATTGTAACCCAGTTCTCCTGAATGTCACACCGCAGTGCCTGCACTCCGTATGCGAGGAGTCATCTGGGAAGGTGCCCTGGCACTTTCCCAGCAGAATGGCTCCCACACCCTCCCTGTGATGCCACACAAGCTCTAGCTGAAGGCAGGGGACGTATATCTGTCCCAGTTCATGCCCTCGACTGCCATGCCACTTAGATGAATTGCTCCATAACCTGTCTCACCACATCTGGCTGGGCAAAGATGAGAGCTAGAGTTAATCAATATTTGAGAGAACAAATGACGACTTTTCCAGTGTGGGTTGCAACATGGCCCCCTCCCCATTTTCTCTGGCACCCATTCCTAGGCAGCCGCCCAGAACACTGAATTGCTGGCAGCAGTGGCTAGGATGCTGGCAAGAGCACAAACAGATGAACTAATAGTAGTGTTTTGGTTTTGGAAAACCCCTCCTGCCGTTGTTTCATTTATAGTTATACAGCAGGGAAAGATCTGATCAGGAACACAATGGCTCTGAGGAAAGGCATGTTTACATGAACGATGGGGGCAGGATGAGTGTGTGTGCCCAAGGGGGAAGGCGCAGCGGGAGAAGGACAGAGTTCCCCTCACCCCGTAGGTAACATGGGGTGGGGAGAATGTGGTGGCCCTGGGCTGGGTGCAGGGTAGGGGAGGAGACGTGTGGGGCAGTCACGTGTCCTCCACTTTTGATTGTGTGTCCCCCATGACCAGTAGGGTGGAAACATGCAGTAGTAATTCCAATATGGAAACCAGGCAAACTATGCCACAAAAATGGATGCATTTAGACCAATTGCCCTTACTTCCTCTCTGGGTAAAATTATGGAGAGAAGGTGAATTAAAGACTGGTTGCCTATTAGGAAAACAATGGCATTATAGGTGCAGAGTGGTTTTAGGAGAGGAAGATGCTTTGTCTAGTCTGGACTTTCGTCCCTAAAACTTTTGTCATTCAGGGTTGTGAAAAAATACACATATCCCGATCGACAAAAGTTTTACAGATGAAAAGCGCCAGTGTGAACAGCACTTTGTCGGCAGAAAAGCTTGCCTACTGACAAAGCTAGCGCCACTCGCTGGGGTGGAAGGTTTTTTTTTGGTGGGAGGCCTCTCTCCTGCCGACAAAGAGCGACTACACTGCGTGCCTTTTAGCGGCACAGCTGTAGCAGCACGGCTGTGTCACAGAAAGGTGCGTAGTGTAGACATAGCCTTAGAAACTGAAATACCAAAAAGTATGAGGCACAATGATTTCATTAGAGCTGTCTTTCTACATATTGAAAAGGCATAAGACATGCTATGGAGGGAAGGTAGGTGCACTGGGGATAAAGGGGAAAATATATGGGTAGAATACAGAATTTTTGAGTAAAAGGACATGCAGGTCAGAGTTGGGAAAGTTATGTTGAATATATATTATATAAAAAATGGTACATCATAGGGAAGTGTTATCAGCCCAAACTTGCTTAACAGTATGATAAATGATCTCCCAAAACAAATAAGTATTGGGGTTGATGTCACTCTATTTGCAGGTGATTGTGCTTTGTGGGTAAGGAGCAGGAATACTGAGATGGCAGAAAAGAGAATCAACAAAGCCTTATGTGTGATATCTGACTGGAGAAATGCCTGGGGTTTCAAGTTTTCCATTGCTAAAACCAAAGGACTGATCTTTGCAAAAAGGAAAGTTATAAAGGAATGATAACTGTATCGTTATGGAGAACAAAGAGGCATAGTTAAAAGGTTCAAATTCTTAGGGGTAATATTTGATAGTAAATTACTTTGGAAAGATCATATACATTATGGTAAAGATAAATGTGCAGGAAGGATTAAACTGCTTAAAAGTCTTGCTGGGACTAATTGGGTGATGGATTAGAAAACACTGCTGATGGTAAAAAGAGCCTTAATCAGACCAATTATTGACTATCCTGTCAAGCTTTTGGGTCAGCATCAAAATAAGAAATTAAATTAGAATTACTACAAATTGAGTGTGGTGCATTTATTACAACATCTACATGCATTCTACAGATAGCTCGTAGTAAAATGCCAGTTAACTATGAATGAAACTACTGGACCTAACTTTCTGGGCCAAAGTTAATGGAAACTGCAATGATGAAAGTACCAAATAAATGTAGGAGGATTGTTGCCAAATTGATAAGCAAAGTATAGCACATGATGTTAGACCTCCACATGCCATTCAAGTTAAAGTGTGGCTGCAGGAGTTGAAGGACAAGGAAAAGCTGAACGAAGTCAAAACTTGTAGTCATGGGAAAATTAGTTAGGGATGGAAAGTTGCATGTCCAATATGGATTTAGATTTATTTTAAAGACTTAAGGGTAAAAAAGACAATAGGTATTAAAAATGAAGGGTACCAGTATATAGAAGAAAAGGAGTCAGTTTTGTCAAATAGATGGGTCCAAAAAAGAAAAAATAGGAAAAGTAGGGACAGCATATTGTATATCACAATTGGGAATAAGTTATGAATATCTGACTATGTAGATGTCATGACAGCCAAACTAGTAGCAATAATGCTAGCATGGAATTGGATCTGGGATGTACTCCCAGCAGCTGCTGTAATTTTTTCAGATTCAATCTCAGGCTTTCTGGCAATAAAAAGGAGTGTCTCGGTACGCAGAAGTGATTTAATCAATGAAATGATATTTCTAATAACAGAACTAGTGTGGATGGGCGTACATATAGCATTAGCTTGGATCCCAGAGCATATAGGGATGACAGGGCATGACCTGGCAGACAAAGCAGCTAAAACTGCTGTAAGAAATGGAAGGCTTGACATAGAAATTCCCTTGAGTAGCAGAAATTCAAAAGCCCAGCACAGAAAAATGTAAAAGATGTATGGCAAAAATGTGGATGAATGAAAAGAGAGGAAGAAGAATTTTGGAATTGTGCCCTAGAATTGAGGACTACGACATACTTCAGGGCCTGAATAGGACTAATGAAGTGCTTTTGTTTAGAGTATTAACTGGCCATAGTGGCTTAAACAAAAATCTTTTCCAAATAAATAGACACAAAGATGGCCTATGCATACTCTGTAAGGTAGAAGAAACAATTGATCACAGTTTATGGGTATGTAAGGGCTTTAGTAAAGAAAGGGAAAAGATTTTTGAGCAATTCAAACATTTCACGGTAAAAAAATTACTTTATTTGATTTAGTAAAAGCATTGGGAAAGTGGAGTATTATTAAAAAGGGGCTGTTACATTACCTGAAAGATACAGGGCAGAGTGGGAGGTTAGAAACCTCTAAGAAATGAAGGATTATAATTGGTGGCTGCTATAAACTATTCAGTCAAGTCTGCTACACCATAAAAAAGAGAAGAAGAAGGAAAAGAAAGAAAGGGGGTTTCAGAGAGACAGCGTTTGCAGTTGCTCTCTGGGCACAGAGAGGCGGGTAGGAGGAAACCCAGGGGGAACTAAAAGCCCTGGGATCCTGTCCCTAACGGAAGGGGTTTACCCAGAGGAGTTGTGGGGAAGAAAGCCTGTGGAAGGCAGAGCAGGAAGAAGCCCAGGGAAAGAGCTGCAAGGGCTGAGACTGTGTAGGCCTTGACTGCTGAGGACAGGGTCCCTGGGCTGGAACCTGGAGTAGAAGGTGGGCCTGGTTTCCCTCACCAGCCACTGGAAAAGTGGCTCTGGACCAGGACATGGACCAGAAGACTGCCTGACACGGCACATGGACAGTTTGTCCAGTGGGACTCTGATGCCCCAGAAGGGGAGGACTAAATGGTGACATGGCTGAAGGGCCAAGTCATGGACAGGGAGCACCCCAAGTCCCAAAGAGAGTTCATTGTGCGAGAAGCCCATGGAAAGAGCTCCCAGACCAGATGAGAACTAATCCCCAGATCCAGCCACAAGGAGCCGCCCTGGCAATGAGTGTACCCCATTACAATGCCCCAATCTTTAACCCTTTGGAAAACAGTACAGTACCCCTGTTTTTGTAAAAATGGGGGGAGGGCAGATATGTAACTTCAACTTCTAACATATTCCAGCTTCTTCAGAAGGCATCTACTATACATGCTGTGCTACTGAACAAGCTAACTATTTAGAGTTATTGGGGATACACTTAGAATAAAACAAACTTGGAAAACATATTTCATGTACACTAAAATGATTGAGAGGCATTGCTCAGGTCAATCTAGTTAGTCTATTTGGTAGTCTTCCAGACTACACAGTCAGAGATGAGTCTCTTTCATGCTCAGAGATCTCACCAGATGCATTGCTTTCTGCGGACATGGGTCAGTTAGGTATCATTTGACTAAAAGCTTGGGAAATGTTATCTTGTTCTGGGTGATTTTGGTGTAATCAGTCTCACTGAAAAGCAGGTTTATTTTCTTCTCCTTGATAAGTGGCCTTGGATCTTTAACTTTATGTATTTAAAAGACCCAACAACTTTGGATGATTTGGAACCATTGACAGCTATCAAGTTATGCGAGAGCTAACCTGTGTAACTGTGGGATCTCATTTTTTTGTTACTCAAGTCCTTCCTGAGCTGCAACTGTCTATCACAAGCACTTGTATCTTGCTTCATATTATAAAGTAGGTCTCTTAGCCCTGGTCTACACTACGAGTTTAAGTCAGATTTAGCAGCATTAGATCGGTTTAGCCCTGCACCCGTCCACATTACAAAGCCATTTTTTCTGACTTTAAGGGCTTTTAAAACCGGTTTCTATACTCCTCCCTGATGAGTGGATTAGCGCTGAAATCAACCTTGCTGGGTCCAATTTGCGGTAGTGTGGATGCAATTTGATGGTATTGGCCTCCGGGAGCTATCCCAGAGTGTTCCATTGTGACTGCTCTGGACAGCACTCTCAACTCAGATGCACTGGCCAGGTAGACAGGAAAAGCCTAGGTGAACTTTTGAATTTCATTTCCTGTTTGGCCAGCATAGCAAGCTCTTCAGCACAGGTGACCATGCAGAGCTCATCAGCACAGGTGACTATGCAGTCCTAGAATCGCAATAGAGCTCCAGCATGGACCGAACGGGGGGTACTGGATCTGATCGCTGTATGGGGAGATGAATCCCTGCTATCAGAACTCCGTTCGAAAAGATGAAATGCCAAAATATTTGAAAAAATCTCCAAGGGCATGAAGAACAGAGGCTATAACAGAGACCTGCAGCAGTGCCGCGTGAAACTTAAGGAGCTCAGGCAAGCCTACCAAAGAACCAGAGAGGCAAACAGACTCTCCGGGTCAGAGCCCCAGACATGCCGCTTCTATGGTGAGCTGCATGCCATGCTAGGGGGTGCCCCTACAACTACCCCACACCTGTACATGGACTCTTGCAAGGGAGTCTCTTGCAATAGGGATGCGGATTTTGGGGATGAGGAAGATGATGATGAGGAGGAGGTTGATGCACAGCAAGCAAGCAGAGAAACCGTTTTCCCAGACAGCCAGGAACTGTTTTTCACCCTGGATCTAGTACCCTCCCAACCCACTGAAGGTGGGCTCCCGGACCTAGAAAGCAGAGAAGGGACCTCTGGTGAGTGTACCTTTCTAAATGTAATACGTGGTTTAAAAGCAAGCATGTTTAATGTTCAATTTGCCCTGAAGACTTGGGATGCATTCACAGCCAGTACAGCTACTGGAAAAGTCTGTTAACGTGTATGGGGATGGAGCGGAAATCCTCCAGGGACATCTCAGTGAAGCTCTCCTGGATGTACTCCCAAAGCCTTTGCAAAAGTTTTCTGGGGAGGGCAGCCTTATTCCGTCCTCCATGGTAGGACACTTTACCATGGCAGGCCAGCAGCATATAGTCTGGAATCATTGCATAACAAAGCATGGCAGCGTATGGTCCCAGTGTATGCTGGCATTCAAGCAACATCTGTTCTTTATCTCTCTGTGTTATCCTCAGGAGAGTGATACCATTCATGGTCACCTGGTTGGAATAGGGGAGTTTTATTAAGGGGACATTCAGAGGTGGCCATTCCTGCTGGGCTGTTTGCCTGTGGCGGAACAGAAATCATCCCCGCGGTTAGCCACGCAGTGGGGGGAGGGTGAAGCGATCATCCCAGAGAATTGGGTTTGTGTGTGGGGGGAGGAGGGGTGGTTAGTTGGGTTTGTGCTGCATGTTAACCCGAAAACTGCAGCCCCTCCTTTTAAATGGCCAACCCGTTTTAAAGGGCCAACCCAACGGGTGCTTGGTATGGGAAATAAGAGTGCTGCTGTTTGAAACCATTCCCACATGTTAGGAAGGTTAAAGAAGCCAAAAGACTGTGGCTTACCATGTCCACCTGCAAGCTGAATTCTGTTGCCCGCCGGCCCTGCGTGTGTGATCTCTCACACCCTACCGGGAGGCCCTCAACATAAGAGGCAAAATGTGACCTTGTAAAGAAAGCACACGTGCTATGTAAGGTTAACAGCTTGGTTCACCGTGAAAGAGTCTACCCATTGTTCTCTAAAATGTCTCTTTTTAAAGACTAATCTCCCTTTTTTCCGTCCTGCAGCTGCAAATGTTTCATCACTCCACGTATCATCTCCGTCCCGTTCTATCAAAGATTAGAAACCGAAAAAACCGCACTCGGGATGAAATGTTCTCTAAACTCATGCAGTCCTCCTACACTGAAAGAGCCCAGCACAATGTGTGGAGGGAGACAACATCAGAGTCCAGGAAAGCACAAAATGAATGCGAGGACAGGAGGGATGAGTGAGAGGACCGGAGGGATGAGCGAGAGGAGAGGTGACGCCAGCGTGATGAGAGGAGGCAGGATGCAATGCTGAGGCTACCGGAGGATCGAAGTGATATGCTCTGGTGTATGGTGGAGCTGCAGGAAAAGCAGCAGGAGCACAGACTGCCGTTGCAGCCCCTGTGTAACTAACCGCCCTCCTCCCCAAGTTCCATAGCCTCCTCACCCAGACGCCCAAGAACGCGGGGGAGGGGGGCCTCTGGGCACCCAACCACTCCACCCCAGAGGACTACCCAAGCAACAGAAAGCTGGCATTCAATAAGTTTTAGAGTGCAGTGTGGCCTTGTCCTTCCCTCCTCCCCCCCTGCACCCCGCCAACTTGTGCTTCCCTCCTCCCCCACCCCTCACGGGCTAGCTTGGCAGTTCTCCCCCCATTTGTGTGACGTATTAATAAAGAATGCATGAATTTGAAACAACAATGACTTTATTGCCTCTACAAGTGGTGATCAAAGTGGGGAGGGGAGGGCGGTTGGCTTACAGGGAAGTAGAGTGAACCAAGGGGGAGGGTTTTCATCAAGAAACAAACAGAACTTTCACACCGTAGCCTGGCCAGTCATGAAACTGGTTTTCAAAGGTTCTCTGATGCGCACCACACCCTCCTGTGCTCTTCTAACCACCCTGGTGTCTGGCTGTGCGTAATCAGTGGCCAGGCGATTTGCCTCAACCTCCCCCCCTGCCATAAACATCTCCTCCTTACTCTCACAGATATTGTGGAGCACATAGCAAGCAGTAAAATGATTGGAATATTGGTATTGCTGAGGTCTAACCAAGTCAGTAAACTGCACCAGCGTGCTTTTAAACATCCAAATGCACATTCTACCACCATTCTGCACTTGCTCAGCCTATAGTGGAACAGCTCCTGTCCAGAGTGCCTGTGTATGGCTTCATGAGCCATGGCATTAAGATGTAGGCTGGGTCCCCAAGGATAACTATAGGCATTTCAACATCCCCAATAGTTATTTTCTGGTCTGGAAAGTAAGTCCCTTGCTGCAGCCATTCCCACAGACCAGAGTTCCTAAACATGCGAGCCTCATGTACCTTTCTCGGCCATCTCACGTTGATGTTGGTGAAACATCCCTTGTGATCCACGAGTGCTTGCAGCACCATTGAAAAGTACCCCTTTCGGTTTATGTACTGGCTGCCTCGGTGGTCCTTGGTGGTCCGGTCCCAAGATAGGGATATGCTTTCCGTCTATCACCCCACCACAGTTAGGGAATCCCATTGCAGCAAAGCCATCCACTATGACCTGCACATTTCCCCGAGTCACTACCCTTGATAGCAGCAGCTCAGTGATCGTGTTGGCTACTTGCATCACAGCAGCCCCCACAGTAGATTTGCCCACTCCAAATTGATTCCTGACTGACTGGTAGCTGTCTGGCATTGCAAGCTTCCACAGGGCTATTGCCACTCGCTTGTGAACTGTGAGGGCTGCTCTCATCTCAGCTTCAGGGCAGGGGAAAGCAAGTCACAATGTTGCATGAAAGTGGCCCTACACATACGAAAGTTTCACTGAGAATTGTCCCAAACCTGCAACACTATGCGGTCCCACCAGTCTGTGCTTGTTTCCTGGGCCCAGAATCAGCGTTCTGTGGCATGAGCCTGTCTCATTGCCACCAGGATGGCCAAATTGCCGGGGCCCATACTTTGAGAGAAGTCTGTGTCCATATCCTCATCACTCTCCTCACCGCGCTGCCGTCGCCTACTTGCCTGCTTTTGCAGGTTCTGGTTCTGGTTCTGCATATACTGCTGGATAATGTGCGGGGTGTTTAAAGTGGTCACAATTGCCACGGTGATCTGAGCAGGCTCCATGCTTGCCAGTATGGTATGGCGTGAGCAGGAGAGCAGAGTGGCAGCGGAAGCGGTGGGTGAATGACTATGCTGACAGCAATATGGCGCCCACACGGAAAAAGTAGCAAAACAATCGTCGCTTTCATGGAGGGAGGAGCAAGGGGTAGGCAGGCAGCAGACAGTGCTGCTGGCTGGGAGAGCAGCCTGAGGCAGAATGGCCCCCTCAAGAATTGAACTCACAACTCTGGGTTTAAGCAAGCCAATGCTCAAACCACTGAGCTATCCCTCTGCCAATATTCCAGGCAGGACTGAATCTCCATTAGACAAAACTTAAAGAAGAGAATGACCTGAGTTTGACCCCATTTATGTGCAGGTGCCCCTGACAGACTTTACCGAGGTCTGCCAGGAGCACCCATGTCCACCCAGGCGCCCCGACAGACCTCATCGAAGCCAGCCAAGAGCACCAAGGAGATGACGAGAACGGCTACTAGTTGTACTGCACTATCTGTTGCCACAAGGCAATGAGCTGCTGCTGTGTAGCAATGCAGTCCCACGTCTGCCAGCACCCAGGAGATGTATGGTGATGGTGAGCTGAGCAGGCTCCATGCTTGCCATAGCGTCTGCATGGGTAACCCAGGAAAAAGGGCACGGAACGATTGTCTGCTGTTGCTTTCATGGGGGGGGGGCCCTGACAACGTGTACCCAGAACCACCCACAACAATCTTTTTTACCCCATCAGGCATTGGGATCTCAACCCAGAATTCCAATGGGCGGTGAAGACTGTGAGAACTGTGGGATAGCTACCCACAGTGCAACACTCCGAAAGTCGACGCTAGCCTCAGTACTGTGGATGCACTCCACCAACTTAGTGGTCTTAATGGTTTTAAGTGGGGACCCACACAATCGACTGTATAAAATCGCTTTCTAAAAATTCGACTTCTATACATTTGACCTAATTTCATAGTGTAGACATATCCTTAGGGGTGGGAACCACATCTGTCTCTGTAGAAGGCCCAACACAGTGGGAATCTGAGCTTTGATTGGAGCCTTTTCATGCTTCACAATTAAATGTAACAATTATTTTTATTATTACAACACACTCGCTGTTTTGTGCATGGCTGCTATCATTGAGTCAGGTGTGGCAAGCTTTCTGTTTGGCTCAGCCTCCAATCGTATCTTGTTGTTTTTCAGTTGTCCTGTCATCTAATTTCATTGTGTTGGGATGATGTGCATTGATACAAATCTGGCAATGGTACACTGAGTAGCTACACTACCAAATATGTAATAGCTGATCAGATTTGTAAAAGAATGATGGCTTTTATGATAAGAGCATAAATTTTGCCAGAATCTTAGCACATGACCCAATAAAGATTTTCAGGTCCAGGGCCATTGCTATCTCATGCAGTGCTGGCTGTGGCAGCCATTTTAAATTCAGAATGTATTTTTTGTCTACTGTTGTTTTTCTGATGCTGATTGTTTATGGTATTAAATCTTCCCAGTGGGTTTTTATTTTTGTATAGAATCATAGAATCATAGAATATCAGGGTTGGAAGGGACCCCAGAAGGTCATCTAGTCCAACCCCCTGCTCAAAGCAGGACCAAGTCCCAGTTAAATCATCCCAGCCAGGGCTTTGTCAAGCCTGACCTTAAAAACCTCTAAGGAAGGAGATTCTACCACCTCCCTAGGTAACGCATTCCAGTGTTTCACCACCCTCTTAGTGAAAAAGTTTTTCCTAATATCCAATCTAAACCTCCCCCATTGCAACTTGAGACCATTACTCCTCGTTCTGTCATCTGCTACCATTGAGAACAGTCTAGAGCCATCCTCTTTGAAACCCCCTTTCAGGTAGTTGAAAGCAGCTATCAAATCCCCCCTCATTCTTCTCTTCTGCAGACTAAACAATCCCAGCTCCCTCAGCCTCTCCTCATAAGTCATGTGCTCTAGACCCCTAATCATTTTTGTTGCCCTTCGCTGTACTCTTTCCAATTTATCCACATCCTTCCTGTAGTGTGGGGCCCAAAACTGGACACAGTACTCCAGATGAGGCCTCACCAGTGTCGAATAGAGGGGAACGATCACGTCCCTCGATCTGCTCGCTATGCCCCTACTTATACATCCCAAAATGCCATTGGCCTTCTTGGCAACAAGGGCACACTGCTGACTCATATCCAGCTTCTCGTCCACTGTCACCCCTAGGTCCTTTTCCGCAGAACTGCTGCCGAGCCATTCGGTCCCTAGTCTGTAGCGGTGCATTGGATTCTTCCATCCTAAGTGCAGGACCCTGCATTTATCCTTATTGAACCTCATTAGATTTCTTTTGGCCCAATCCTCCAATTTGTCTAGGTCCTTCTGTATCCTATCCCTCCCCTCCAGCGTATCTACCACTCCTCCCAGTTTAGTATCATCCGCAAATTTGCTGAGAGTGCAATCCACACCATCCTCCAGATCATTTATGAAGATATTGAACAAAACGGGCCCCAGGACCGACCCCTGGGGCACTCCACTTGACACCGGCTGCCAACTAGACATGGAGCCATTGATCACTACCCGTTGAGCCCGACAATCTAGCCAGCTTTCTACCCACCTTATAGTGCATTCATCCAGCCCATACTTCCTTAACTTGCTGACAAGAATGCTGTGGGAGACCGTGTCAAAAGCTTTGCTAAAGTCAAGAAACAATACATCCACTGCTTTCCCTTCATCCACAGAACCAGTAATCTCATCATAAAAGGCGATTAGATTAGTCAGGCATGACCTTCCCTTGGTGAATCCATGCTGACTGTTCCTGATCACTTTCCTCTCCTCTAAGTGCTTCAGGATTGATTCTTTGAGGACCTGCTCCATGATTTTTCCAGGGACTGAGGTGAGGCTGACCGGCCTGTAGTTCCCAGGATCCTCCTTCTTCCCTTTTTTAAAGATGGGCACTACATTAGCCTTTTTCCAGTCATCCGGGACTTCCCCCGTTCGCCACGAGTTTTCAAAGATAATGGCCAAGGGCTCTGCAATCACAGCCGCCAATTCCTTCAGCACTCTCGGATGCAATTCGTCCGGCCCCATGGACTTGTGCACGTCCAGCTTTTCTAAATAGTCCCTAACCACCTCTATCTCTACAGAGGGCTGGCCATCTCTTCCCCGTTTTGTGTTGCCCAGCACAGCAGTCTGGGAGCTGACCTTGTTAGTGAAAACAGAGGCAAAAAAAGCATTGAGTACATTAGCTTTTTCCACATCCTCTGTCACTAGCTTGCCTCCCTCATTCAGTAAGGGGCCCACACTTTCCTTGGCTTTCTTCTTGTTGCCAACATACCTGAAGAAACCCTTCTTGTTACTCTTGACATCTCTTGCTAGCTGCAGCTCCAGGTGCGATTTGGCCCTCCTGATATCTTTCCTACATGCCCGAGCAATATTTTTATACTCTTCCCTGGTCATATGTCCAACCTTCCACTTCTTGTAAGCTTCTTTTTTATGTTTAAGATCCGCTAGGATTTCACCATTAAGCCAAGCTGGTCGCCTGCCATATTTACTATTCTTTCGACTCATCGGGATGGTTTGTCCCTGTAACCTCACCTCAGAAGAACCCTGTACTTCTATATTCCCATTGTTTTAGGTGTTCTAACAACTAAAGCAATGAGTTGTGATGACTTGAGATTGTACAAAAATATTAAGAATTAACATGCTCTAGTAAATTCTTCCTGCTGACACACTATGAAGTATTAATTGCACAGAAAAATAACACAATAAGTTTACAAGTTTCCATTCAGGAACAGAAAGTTACAATTCACATGCATAACAGGATATTGCTGTGTCTCAAGAAGACGGAATGGGCAGCTTACATAAATATGCAGCCAAAAATTAATTACAAAAAATGTCTCTCACAATCTTCAATATATTGAAACAATGCATTGCGCACCATTTTTCAAGGAGAGCTGCACTTTGGTCTTGGAGATCTCCCTCGCAGGAGGTTTGCTGAATAAGGGGAGTTTATTTTGCTTGATAGGCTCTATTAATGGCTTGGTTTTATCTTGCAATCTCTGCTACAAACATGCTGTAACAAGGAGACAGTCACAGAAGGGTTTGCAATGTCTTTGGTGTCTGGTTTAACAAAGTCTACACTCTTTTTGGAGAAGGGGTTGCCCACGTCTTCTATGACCTCAACTAGTACCTTGACATGTCATGCAAAGGAAGCCTGGACACTTTTCACCTGCTCATGGTGTTTTGTGTTAGACCCTTTCTCTGCTGCAGCTCCAAACTCCTTTCAACGTGGCCACCTCTGGTCCTGCTGTCATCCAGTGCTGAAGAGCCTCTGGACTTTGTGATAGACCAAGTGCCGCCATCCCCTTTCAGTTTGGCATTATTTTGCTCATGAGCTTGGTCAAGGATGATTGCAGAGAAAGCGTGCTATGTCTGCCGAACTGTGAAGTTCCCCTTTAGGAACTCTTTAGCTATGTCTGGATGTGCTGTATGAAGGCTTACCACAACTGGAAGGTAAGCAGGCACCTAATAAACGAAATTAGTACCGTCTAATGCAAAGAACCAGGGTCATAGCTTCCCAAGGCATTCAGTGTAGAGAGGAAGTTTGCCTGGCAGATTGACAGCACATGGGTCTATAAAAGAAGCTTCAGATGAAGTTTGCTATGCCAGATTTGGGATATTGGGTTTTCTAGTTTTTGCTTATCACACGATGTATCATACCCCATTCTGACATACCAGGGTATAATCCAGACTAATGAGCCACTGTGTCACCCCTGCCCTGCAAGCTTCGGGGTCTTACAATGCCTTGCTGAAGTAGCTCCCACTTAGGCCATTCACAAACAGCCTTCCAGCATGCAAGCCCCACCCTGATTGTGCAACTGCAACCTGCCAACTACACTTCGGTTACGCTCTGGCTCTCACCAGCCTTGCTTATACAGTAGGGTGACCCCAACACCACCACCACAGTCCCTGATTTCCCCCCAGAAATGTATGTCCTGTACTGCTCAGCCCTCTCTTGGACAGTACTAAATATTTTAAATCCTTTATTCCTTAAAGGGACTAATATGCTAGCTTATGATCTCAAATAGTTATTCAGACACTTGAATTTAAACACACTGGATTAGATAAAACAATAAAATGAGTTTATTAACTACAAAGACATTTTAAGTGAATATCCGTAATGTGGCATAAAAGGTCAGGAATGATTACAAGAAAAATAAAGATAGACTTTACTAATACCTAATTTAACAAACTATATCAGATTCAAGCAAAATTTGTCACCATACATTTTCAGTAGTCTTACTGACCAAACTCTGCAGGTCAGGACCCCTGCCACAGGGTCCAATGAATGCTTCCTTTCTCTCTTCAGGTGTAGTAATTGTGATGGGTGGGGTGGGGTGCATTGGGATGTTTGTCCCTCCTTTTTACAGTCTCCGTCTCCAAGTGTCCAGATGGGCATGTTTTTCAAGAGAGGGACGAAGAGTTTATGTGGAAGGATGCTCCCTGCTGGCTTTTTCTCACCTTTTCGAGCCTTTTGTTTCCCTTCCTACTTGATGACTCTGAGGCTTAAATGCAAATTAAGCAGAGCACACATTCCTTTGTTTAGGACAGACCTGTTTGCCAACCTTAGTTTGGGGAGGGCTGTGGAGTTTGGGAATATGTGTTAATAATATCATATGGGGAAATATTATAATTTACATACATTGTTGCCATACATATTTTATCAGGATAATAATGACCAGCGAATTATGTGTTCTCAAACGATACTTTATAAGACATGTAAGCAGACTTGTACATGTAAACAGAGTCTGAATGAGCTCTCCCCTGACATGTAGTGATGAGCTGTGGAAGAGGACTTCAAGAGCTGATCTCGTTTGCATGGGCATACCAACCCTGCCTAGGTGCTCAGCATGATGGGATTGCTTGCCCAAATGGTCACTTTTGGCTGGTGTGGGATCCCCAGTTTCCTTGTTGTTGGAGCCGGAGTAATAAAGCGTTGTTATTATTTTTGTGTGACTCAAGAACACCAGAACTGTACTTGGCATTTCCCGATTGAGAGACTCACCCTTAACTAAGCAGCACTCACTAGGCAGGGGACATGGGTTCCAAAGCCCATTGAGTTGAGAGCAGGTGGGGACAGGTGCTTGTGGCTGGTGGTGTGGGTTGTGCTCAGGGACCTCAGATGCTGTTTGACCAGTCTTCTCTCTACTGTGTAAAAACAGAGCTAATTTAGACTCAATTGAGAGTCTTATTACAAACTACAGATCTGAAATCACTGATACCTAGGTCTAAGTATTAGACTTGCTTTAGGATAGTGTCTCTGATGCAAGAGATTACCCAGTGTACACCAGCAGTGAGGTTTCCCTACTAACAGCTAAAATCTCTGAGAGCTGTGTTAAGTGGTGGGCCCTAAAAACATCTTTGTGAGCGGCCAGCAAGGTGACTGGTGGAGAGGTGCAGCCAGCAGGGAGGCTGGCAGAGAGGCGTGGCAATCGGCCAGCAGGGTGGCTGGTGGAGAGGGCTAAGAGCAGAGCTCTGAAGAGAGGGGTAGCAAGTGAGTGCCTGAGCAGCAGAGTGAGTAAGGTGCCTCCTTACCCTCCCCTCCCCATCCAGGGTGGGAGGTGAACTCTGCAGATGCACCTCTGAACTCTGGGGCTGCACTGGCCAAGAACAGCAACTGTGAGTGGGAAACAGAGACGGGATGGTCTCGTTAAAGGGACTTTTGGGTTGCTGGATTTAAGAACCTGAGAGGAAAAGAACACTGCACAACTTACTTGGGGGTGGGTCTTTTGCTCATGGTTTATGTTTATGAACCCTGTTTGTGGTGTTTTCACAAATTAACACCAAGTTACGTCCCTCCTTTTATTAAAAGTTTTTTGCTACACTCAGACCCTGTGCTTGTGAGAGGGGAAGTATTGCCTCTTAGAGGCATCCAGAGGGTGGTGTGTAATTGTCCCAAGTCACTGGGAGAGGGCTTGAGCCGGTTTTGTGTTGTATTGTGAAAAGGAACCCCTAGATACTGAACCCGGCCCTTGTTGCTGCCAACTCTGACTGGCAGAAGGGTTACATACAAAAATTATGATAATACAGCAAAGCCTCAAAGATATGAACACCAGAGTTATGGAGTTACTGGTCAACCGGACACCATGTGGAACCAAAAGTAATCAATCAGGCTGCAGCAGAGACACACAAAAAACCAAAACAACACCCCACCCCCCCAGCAAATACTGTACTGCCTCTGGCTTTAGCCCTGGGGCTCAGGGCTTCAGCCACAAGGAACTGGGGCTTCAACCAGCGGAGGGGAGAGAGTGGGAGGTCAGGGCTCTGGGCAGCGGGCCCAGGCTCAGGGCTTCTGACCCTTGGGAGCATCAGGTCTCAGAGCTTTACACCTAGGGGGAGTGTTGGGGCTCAGGGCTTCAGCCCTGCGGATCCATTCCCAGCTAAAGCCCCGCAGGGGGTGCTGGGTCTTGGGGCTTTCGCTATGGGGGAAGTAGGGCTGAAATCCGTGCTCCCCACCCATAGCTAGAGCCCCGGCGCCCCCCCCACCTGCTGAAACTGGGAGCAGAGCCAGGGGGCGTCCTGAGTTCTGGCGCCCCGTGTGGGGCAGAAACCAAGAACAGTGCTGAGGGGCGGAAGTCTCAAGCCCCAGTGCTCCCCACAAGACTAAATCCCTTAGCCCTGGTGCTCCTGCAGGGCAGAAGCCCTGAGGCCCCCTCCTGGGAGCCCTGGAGCCCCAAGAGTCAGAAGCCCTAACACCCCCTTGCCCTCCCAGAGCCCTGCCTCCCTGCACCCTGCGGCTGCAGCCCCAACCCTCCCCGCCCCCCATGACTGAAGTCTGTAATGTCTTGTTCAGAGTTATGGAACATTTCAGAGTTACAAACAACCCATTCCCGAGGTATCCCTAATTCTGAGGTTCCACTGTAGTGTATAGGGTGTGAATTCAAGGGTATGTTCTGTTACATGGGGGGGGGGCTCATTTTCCCTGAGACATTGGGTATATTGTGTGTATTCCTTTGGAGCAAGATGTACAGGCTGCTGGTAGTTATATAGTTGGCATGTCAAATATGTGTGACATAGGCCACTTTCAGGAATCATATGTTCCTGGGGAGGCCATTTTGGCCTGCACAAAGGCTTCTGTCCATCCACTAGCTTCTAGCCAATCTCCAATCAGCTTTAGACTTGCCATTTCCAGATGAAGAGCACCCAGCATAATGACAAATTTGTCCTCTCCATACCCAGCAGGTCAGGCCCACTGAATCTATTTGGTTATGGTGAAAAGGGGCTGATGCACAGTGGTCACATACACTTGGAATGGATTTAGGTGGGTTACAGCATTCCTTATTACATCCATGGCACAATGAATCATTGCCAGAGACTTAGAGCCCTCTGGAGATAGACACAGAAGCACAGTGATGGCTGGGGTGAAAGCTGGCACTAGCTGTTTTCTGACATGGTAAGCTGCCCAGGAAATGTCATTGAAGGTATCCAGACTTGTTGCTTGCCTTACTTGTTCAAGCCACCTGCATTCTTCTTACAGGGCTCAGGTAATGAGTTGTCAGTCAGTCTTGATTTCAGTATTTACCACAGGGATAGGAGCATTGGTTTTCTTCAAGATCAACGGAGGGACAATTGTGTAAGACTCAGGAAGTGATGATATAGACTTCTTCTCTGATGCTGCAGTCTCCCAGTCTGGGGTGCATATTCCATGAACAACTCCCTCCACTTGAGTACTGGCATGCTGAAAAAGTTCCATGGCTGTGGTCCATTGCTGGAATTGGAGCTGGAATTGTGGCCTATGTCTATGGTTGCAGTAACAAACAAATCACCACATAGCTTCAGAGGACAGACTACATTCTCATCCTCTAAGTGTTGGCATGCCCTGTTTGCCATGCTGGTAAAGGTGGCTAAATCCCTTAGCCCTGATGCTCCTGCAGGGAGCCTCTGTTATAGGAGCTGGACAATGGAAGTTTAAAGAAGATATCTACTAGCTCACTTTTTCGTGTCTATGCATTAAGTGTCAAACCAATGTAGATTAGGAAAGGCATTTCTCCAGCTTTGTTGTGGTACAAACTTTCTGTTCCTTCACAGCGACATGTTTTACTGTTGTACTGCAACAGTTGTGCCAAGGAGCTGGCTGAAGGGAAACTTGTTCTGATTGAATTTTAATGTTTGGCTCATCCAATATCATGGACATCAGTGCCAATAGTGACTCAGGCACACATTTTGCTTGGCATCCTGGGTCAAGTGATCCAGTGAACTGTGTTCGCATGTGAAACATGTCCCTTGGAATAATTTTTGCTATTTGGGACAGGTGAAGTGCTTCTTTGTCACAGACTTACTCACATACTTTTTGGAGGGCATGGACAATAGTCTGGTTCAATGCAAGGAGCATATCACATCCTTCTTTGTGTGCTTTGAGGTGTGGAAAGATATGGGATTTTAGTTCAGTGTCGTGCACAGGCCCCGATTTCCAAAATGCTGGGGGGTGCTCAACCCCCGGCTCTGCCCCAGGACCTGGACCCCCACTTCACCCTTCCCCCAAGACCCCACCTCTTCCCACCCTGCCTCTTCCTGCCCCCAGTCCACCCCGCCCTGTGTACACACTCCTCCGTGTCCCTCCCAACCTCCTGCATGCCGCAAAACAGCTGATTGCGGTGGGTGGGAGATGCGGGGAGGGAGGGAGGGAGAAGGTGCTGATCCCTGGGGCCCACCAGCAGGTAGGAGGCACTGGAGAGGTGGGAGAAGCTGATGGGGGGCTGCTACTGGTGCTCAGTACCTGCCATTTTTTCCCAATGGGTGTTCCAACCCCAGAGCACCCATGGAGTTGGTGCCTATGGTGCTGTGAATGTGTCCAGCCCTTGTCAACCCCAGCTCTTCTAGTCTAGCTGTATAGAGTCTTTGTTCTGTCTCATTACAATGGGTGACATGAAGGGTGGAGTGCCGCTCTAACCTTTTATGCCCTCCAGAGGCGTAGCACAAGAGTGTACAGGATGCATGCATGATCCAAAAAGACACTGCTGGTTAAAAGATTCTGACATTTTAACATATCTTGTTTATACGTGGTGAAGATGGATGTCACCAGAATAGGGCCAGTACTTGTCTGACAGGTATCTTGGACCCTTTGATGATTTTTTTCTGTTTACTCTCGTTATACACAGATTTTTCAACTGTTATGTTATCCTATGGTCAAAGTGGTTATGGGGTGGTGAACAACACCAGATTATACTGCAACCACTGGAATAATCGCAACGGAAATATTGTAGCCAGTGGAAGCCCTGACCATAAAACGGTGTCCCATTTTCTGTTTTGACTTCAGGGGAATGCCAAAGTTTCCAAAAACTTTGTTCAGTAGAGGCAATGCAAAGATGTTTGCTGTTGACATAAAATGTATCCTGAGCACTGATCAGTAATGACTAATGCATATGTAAGATTTTTTCAAATGTGTTTTGGCATTTCTGATATTTGCCAGTTCAAACTTGTTAGCTTGTAATACACATGTATTAATTATAGTTTCTTATTTATATTGCAGTAGTGCCCAGGACCTCCATTCCTGGGCCATGACCCAAATATGCTAGCTGCTATACAAACTGAAACCAAAAAGATGTCCCAAGGAGCTTACAATCTACATACAAAACTAGGGACAGCAGGCGCATACAGAAAGACGGATGGGTGGAGGATAAGGAAACAATATTCTTGTCATATTTTAATGCAACTGTCTACATATTGCTTGATTTTTGGAAAGGACTTTTTATTGGTCAGTAATGGTTTTGTATTAACAATACCAAGTGAATGGCCTATGCTACTTCAATCCATGACCCTTTTCCTGGGACCTGCAGGGATCACTCCGTTTCTTTTAAAAGGTTGAAATCCTCATGAATGGTTGTTTGACTTCAAAACCACAGAACAGAATGAATCATCTTCATTTTCTTTTGAAGTAAAATGTTCCTCAGTTCCACCAGTCATTATGTCTCGTGAATTATCTCACAGCAATCAGTACAGATCTGTTAACATGTTTCCAGATTCCTTTATGGTTAAAGTTTTTCTGGAATTTTATCGATGATAATGCCTGACATATTCAGTCAGCAATGGACTTGTGTTAGTGTTTCTGGGGCATCTGGAGGTATAGTCAGTGGCGATGGTCGTTCCATATCTCTGAATTGTAAGGATATGCATGGAGCTATAGGCCACATTGTTCAATTTTGGTCAGCTGTTTTGCTTTTGGATTTTCAGAGGAAGGGATGATTGTCCCCTCTCAGGAGTTTTCCATTGGCAGGAGGCTAAGGGAGAAGAAACCACAGAGAGGTTCTCCTCTCAGAGTTCTTATTAATTGTCCACATCAGTGGGTGGGGGTTCCTCCCCGGCCTCAAAATCGATTGGGGCTCCAGCTCCACACCAGGCAAATCCTCAGGATCTGCAGGAGGTTAGCGCCAATCACACAGACTCTGTGCCTCTGCATCAGCTCTGTGTCCCTTTGTACCCCTCCACTACATGACAGCATTGTTCCATTGGAGCCATTGTATCAGGGCTTCGGTAGCTGGTGACTACCCCTGTAACCACCTGTCCTTAATGGAGCATCTCCACAGCAGGATATGTATGCATGCCTGAGTGTAAAAATAACACAGCTTGGGGTCTTACTAAGGTCCAGTTGTTAAGGTCAAGTTTTAAGGAGTACAAAGCTCCATTAAGATTGCTTCCTAACATCCACAGTTGGTGTAATATGCTGTTTTTATTTAATAGAGAGACATCTAGAAAATAAAAATACATGTGGCATCTGTTTCTTGTGCTTTGGTGACTGCAACAGTTGGAGATATTGCTGGGGCAGATCCCTTGTCTTTCTTGGTATGTCTTGCTCGTCTAGTTTTTTGTAATTTCTTCTTCGCTACTTTTCCCACATGAAAGAAATGTCTTCAGTGTTCCGACGCTGCAAGCCTAATTGTGGATCCATACGTAGGCGAGCCTTGTGTACTCCCTTATTTCACTCAAACTATGTGTCACTTGCCTTCTTGCTTTAACACACTGATGCAGAGATTTCTGCCCAGGAATGTGTGTCAGGTTTCCCTTTTTGCAGGACAACAATCTTCACAAAGGAGTGGTTTGCCACATTTGTATTAAGTGCTGTGGTCTGTCTTCTGCCAGGTGGATGATTTGTCTTTTCTGACTTATGTGTCTTTATTGCCCATCAATAATTTGGACAGGCACCTTGCCACTCCTGTCTATCTAAAGTATTTACAGATTCCCAATTGCTGCAACATCTTGGCACTGAACACAGTGAGAGGACATGAGATTTAGAGAAAAGCGGACTCCACTCCTGACTTCCTGGGGTTCAGGAGCTGGGGCTCTTTAAATGTATTTCTCATCACAGCTCTCCTACTTACTGGATCTTTCACACAGAAGGTGGGTTTCACGCTAGGTGCCCAGACTACAGCAGTCTGATTCTTCAGCATGATGTTCCACTGCCTAGAGCCTAGCCCTGAAAAGGCCCCACCTCTGTGTTCCAGCATTCTCACTCTGGGAGCATCTAGTTTCACTGAGTGAATTGACAAAGCCTCCTCTGAAGTAATCTGATCCACTGGGCACCGGAGGACTTCTGGACCAGGGTGTGCATTTTAATTTTTAAATTGCTGCCTCCTTCACAATGAGAGAGAGAGAGAAAGAGAGAGAATGTTCTTTCCATAGCTTAGTTAACACAGTACTGAGCCCTTTCACTGCCCCAGCAGGAAAATTCCTAACAGCCATCTTCTACAGAGCTCACAAACGTGAACGTAAGAGGCAAGGCTCAGGAACAACTCCAGGTACCGAACAGCAAAGTTCCTCTGGAAGACAACATTGGAGAGATCTTGCTTCAGACAGTCACACTCCTTCTTGGGGCTGCTCCATGCATATGGCTTGGGCTGAGCAATATACACCCCCATGATAGGAGCCCCACTCCTCATGGTGATGGCCCATAATAGGTTTATGTTGAAGTCTTTTTTTTTTAACATAAGTAACCCCTCCTCCCCCCACAAAAAAACCAAAATTTTAAGCTAGAGTTAAGTGCTGTTCAGAACAACCCTCACCATTACATATACTCCAAACGTTCACACATAAAGGAATCACAAGTTATGTTTTAATAATCAGTTCAGACACTAAGTGTAGTAATCCACAGTTCACACGCTTGTACTAATAAAGAAAAAAAATTCTCATTAGCCAGCACACAAATAACCTCAACTTTGTCATTGTAGTTCTGTTAGACTCATAACTCCCTTCCTTTTAGTGGTGCACACGTAACAGTAGTGCTGGGCGTGCCACAGGACAGAAGCCTGAGAAGCTACAGCTGATAACCACATTGGGAGTGACCTATCTCTGCTTCTGGTCACCGGTCTCTGTAGAGTCTCCTCTTGCCCTTTGGGGTTGGCCTCCAAATGGTTCTGTCCCTCCATTCTGTGATGATCTTTGTGTCTCTGCAGGCTCTTTGGGTGTTGTCTGGTGGCTCGTTTTCTGTTCCTTCGGATCACTTGTCTCTCTAGCGTAGTCAGCTCATATGACTTGGGTGCTATGTTGGCTGGGAACAGCGTACCGCAGCCACTAGGAGCTGTGGGGGGCTGTGACTGCAGATGGTCAACATAAACAAAATGTCTCATAGCCCGCCAGTGGATTACCCTGATGGGCTGCGTGCCAAAGGTTGCCAACCCCTGCTCTAATGGCTGGCTCCTCACAGGAGTGCTTGTCTCCAGGGCCAGTAGGTCCCTGGTTGACCTGCTGTACTCTAGTGCCTGCTTTCTCTATTGTTGGCCATCTCCTCTGGCAGGTGTTCCCATCCTTTTCACTGCAACAGGTCTCCCCTAGCAGGGTTTTGACTTTTGTGCCATCAATGCCTGTGCTTATGCAGGCTATAGTGGCCTCTACAGAGTCTATGATACCCCTGCTCTGCAGACTTTTGAGCTCTTTACATACTGGATTACATAGTGCCACTGGAATTTTCCTTCATGATAAACACATAGGTTCTATTGTGGGGTCTACTTCCAGTCACAGCTTTCCCTTGAGGCATCCATTGACTTTGGAAACATCCCCACATGCTTTAAAAATTGTCTCTATTGTCCATGGGACTCCCCTTTTTGCTTCTTGCCCTGCAGTTATAAAATTCTCATGGCGCACCCTGATCAGATCCATGGCTTGTATGGTTCGACGCCCCAAGAGGGGTCTGTGGTGTTTACCATCTGCCACCACAAACTACAGTAGATACCATCTATTATTTTTTGGGTTAGTTATTATGAGGTCACATTTTCCTACCAGCTGCATTATCCTGTCATTATACATATTAGATTGTGCCAGCTCTTTATAAATGGGTGTGTTTGAGTCCAATTCATCCTGAGGAATCCTGCTGCAGGAGGACCTGCTATCCAGTTGAAATCACACAGGGGATTTCTTGTTCCATTCACAGAAGCTGGTATTGTCCCTGGTTGCTTTCCTGTCCTGACAGCCTGACTCTGATAGACTCTTGGACTCAAGGAGAGAGTCACAGTGTCATCACTGCTGTGTCATATGCCATCCCTCTTTGGACAAGTCTGACTGGATCTTTCGGAGACCTTCCTCTGCTCTTGCGCACGTTGCTAAAATGGTTCAGCTTGCTACATTTCTTGCAATGCGGCCCTAGGGTGGGCCACTTCTCCTTTACTTGCTCATGCTGTCTCCCACAGTTCCTTTATCTCACATTGGGGATGGAGCCCTAGCCACCTGCCCTCCTTTGCAGTTGCAGTTGAATCTGTCAGGTCCCCAAAATTACACATAGGAGCCACTGTGCATAGGGCAGTAACGCAGGGGTCTGTCCCCTTGTCACAATATAGCTCCCCACCCCCCAGGGGGTTCCCTGGGTAAACACCAGCATCATATATTGATAATGCTTTTGTATGTATTGGAAAGGATCTCAGGAAGGGTTAAAGGTATGAGTGTGGAGCAAAAGGTTTCTTTGCAGGCGGCAAAAGGCCGAAGGGGGAGGAAAGGAGAAAAGAACGGGTTAACTTGATATTCCAGCTAAACCCGAAGATAAGGAGCTGACTCCAGCCCAAGGCCATTGCACACTCTGCTACCTGCCAAGAAACACTGGGAGAGTCCACCCCCACAACACTCCCCTGACCAGCCGTGAGAAAGGAGAGTATCTGAACAAAATTGCAGGGGCTGCGAAAAGGAGTGAGACGACAAAGGTCAGCAAGTGAAAAATAACCATCTCACGGCCCTGAAGCCAGTGTGTTTTGGGAAAGCTGAGGAAGCCATGAAAAGCCGGTTTGGACTGGTACAAAAAGCATGAGGGACAAAGGTCCCTGAACGGAACGTCACCCCGGAAGGACCAAGGGCTTAAGAATCCTCCCAAGAGCCAGGGCAGGTTGGAGATCAACAGTGGACCCTGGACAACCCATGCACTGGACAAGAACTCCTGTCCACCCTTCCCCCTCTTCTTCTTACGTTACACCCAGGCTTCGCCAGCCTCGGGTAGTGCAGGTGTGAGTATGAAAGTGGGTTAGGGCTTGGAGTGTAGTAAGATGAGGCCCTGAAACATAAACTCTTGGTATCAGAGGCCCGGTATGAGGCCTAAGGCCTGAATTGAAGTAATGGTCAAGACTTTGTTGACATAAAGCGAAGTTCAGCTGCGAACCAGAGGCAGGCCCTGCTCACAGAAGCTGGCAAGGAAAGGGCTGATGTTGCATAAAGATATGCTGTTGCACAAACATATATCTAAAGTGTATTGGATACCAGAGCCATACACAAATGGTACAAGAACATTCTTATACCATCCACATAAATAACAAGAACAGGGGCAAAAGGCTAGTATGATGGCTAGAGTTGTTTTGTTTGAACCAACATGTACAAGGTGAGAGGCGGCACCTTACTGCGTAGAAGGGTGGTGCATTGTTACGTAAAGGGGTTGCACCTCAATACGTCAGGAGTGTTATATAACTTGTTTGTACCCGTGTATAAGAATACATCCTTGGGGCAGTGTCTCTGTCCAGCCTAGGGGGCAGTGGAAAGTCCTCCCACTGACTGAGCTGAGTCCATTGCCAGGGAGCACATAGGGACTAGCAACTATTTGTAGATATATAATCCGGGGAACAAGAGATTGTGTTTCTCTTCGACCATAAACCTGGCCAACGTGCCTTCGTACCTTACTGGACTCTGTGGTCATTGGGGGTTCTCTCGGGGTCTGCTGTGCCAGACATCTGCAGAGCCAGGGCAGCACACAGAGGGAACATGCATGCAGCCGACTGATATCAACATTGAGCAAGAGCAGAGCACCTCACCGGTAGCTGCTGACAACATGGGGCACTAGCGCTTTCTTCCTTCCTCTGAGGGACATGGGGAATCCCCAGCACTCTACACTGTTATTTTCTTATTTTATTTTCTTATTTTATCAATAAAGCTTTAAAGCTCAGTTACTTGGTGTGCTCCATCATCTCCTCCCCTAATGATCCTGTGGCCTCAGCCTGATCACCTGACACCTCAGGCAGCTTGGTAACAGAAACCTGTCACACCCTCACCTTTGGTGTCTGTATCTAGTGAAAAACTTGTGTTGTTCCACAGTTTCATTCTGCTTTGGGGAGCAATAGGACCCCAGGGCTCCTAGGACCGCTGTGAGGCTTGAGGCAGTGGTGAGCTTCAGAGTGCTGTAGACCTCTCTGCCTCGTTTCCCACTAAGGTGGAATAATAGTTTTACTTTCCTGCTGGTGGCATCATCCTGCCTGGCCAGTCTGTGTACTTCTCATGCTCCACCTTCCACCAGGTCCATCAATGAGCTAGGTTTGTATCTGCCAAATCTAAGGCTCCAGGAAGCTTCTGACCAAGTTCTATGACTCATGCTGCCACCACATTCCACTAGCAAAGCCTGAAGGTGAATGCAGATTAAGTTTAACAAGTGGCCCTGTGAACTTCTGTGTCCATGTGGTGCACATGGAACAGGGTGGCCTGCTCCTTGAAGGGCCAGGAGGCTGAGGGTCAGCCAGCCCTTTCCAATTAGCCCTGCCCTACTACACCTGCACTGGAAGTGGGATTTAAAGAGAGCTCTTATGGGAGCCCATGGGATTGCAAGTAGTGCTGGGAGTGCCTTATTACTCAATAGAATGTCAATGAAAGAGCACCAGTGGTGGGTTCCAAAGGGAATCCTGCCTTATCCTTAAATGGAGGACTGTTAGATGCAAGAGGTGGACTGGAGATGGGGAATGGAAGGCTCCCTAGGGATCCCAGGCAGCTGTGGAAAATTCATTGCAGAAGGCATTTAATCTGCTTTTTCAGAGTAACGCCTGCCTCCCCTCTACATTCTGCAGATCTTAATCACCCTTGCTAAATTGTACAAGACCCAGTTATCCACTGGCTTTATCTGCATCTGTCCATCTGTTTACTTTAGATGTTCTGAGATCTCCTTAGAAACACCTTGAAGCCGCTGTGATGGAGGGGTCATCACAAGAGAGACAGGCAATGGTGAATGCTAAGAAAGAACATTTTCAGTTATTCATTTTTATTATGATATTGCAAAAAAACAACCTTATTCCTGCAAGGGGCTCTTGCTGATGTTGTGGCAAAAGAGTTAATGGGATGCATATTATGAGTTGCTGATATATAACATTCGATATGAAATCCTCCATAGCCAAAGTTAGACACAGACCCTGGCCCAAAGGACCCATAACAGTCAGCTGCCATAATCTCACCTGGACACCCATTAAAGGGATTACTTGAGATGAAGATTTGTGGATGGATGAGTTTTCTAGTGGAGCTGGCTCTGGCGGACATGGCTTATAGTTGAAGCTGTCTGAAGGCTTTTTGTGTTTCAAAGCAGCTGAAAAAGTGGGGTGCTAACATCTGGGCTCTAACCTGTGATCAGTACTGAGAACAAGGAAGGGCTGTCTGACTTTGGGCTGAGGAATTTCCCAGGAGAGTGTACAGGGGACAGGCAGCGAGCAGGGTCAGAGATGGAGCTGTTTTTCCTGCTACTGGGCTGGACACTTTGGGCTAGATTCACACAAGTGATTTAGGTGTTCTGGTGCCTCAGTCTTAGGCACTCAGTGGAATTCCCGGCCCTGAGTTAGGCAGGCATTGTATGGGGAACGTTAGACGCCAAGGAAAGGAATTCTCAGAAGCCAATAAGCTGAGTGGGGAGCTGCCCAATTTAGTCAGGAGTGAAATGCAGAGGACAGGCGCAGGGCCTAGATCCTCAAAGATACTTAGGTGCCTAACTTCCATGGAACTGGGCCTTTTCTGCCTGGCCAACAGGCCAGAAGGAGGCTCTTATTTCCACTCAGCGCTCTCAGGCAGAAACCCTTTCCTGGAATTAGGCACCTAAGCCAGTGCAGCCCTTTCTCACGAAAGGAGAGAGCCTCCTCCACCCCATTACAGCCCATCAACCAGTGGTTAGGGCCATTACAAGGAATGTAGGAGAACTTCAACTGCAGCAGAGACCTGAACCCAGGTCTTCCCCCTGTGATACAGAGACCTCTTGGCAATGGGTCCCCTGCTCTTTGCAAACAAGTCTCACCTGAGAGCCGACAACCTTACTGCCCCAAACATGTCTTGCAGGATACGTATCCATAAAGAGTAATGTGTAAGGTATCTACAGAAAGCTTGCAACTTGTCAAGGTTCATACATGTTGTGAGACGCATATGGGTGATATTTAAGGAACATAATGTATTTATATTGAAAATATGTCTTATGAACTTGGAGTAAAAAGTAAAGATTAATCATCAGGATGTCACAGTAATGGCCCATTTGGGCAGGGGTTGTTACCCTGCTCTGGTTGGCTGGTGATGCAGTGCAAGGCTCAATTGCATAGCCTTGTGCAATATTAAGATTTTGAATGGGGAAACCATCAGAGGCAACAACAAACAGCTGAAACCTCTTAAAAGTAAAAAAGAAACTTTGCAATAAGAGAGGGATTGTGTCTAATCATAGAACCGAGACTCCTTTCAGTGTAACAGAATGTGGGAAAGGACACTCTGCATCCATTCACTGAAGAAACCTCTTGAGGAATGGGGTGCATTCATGAATACCTGGATCCTGGTTTTTGTCTACAGCCAGGCAGCTCTGCAAAAGACTAAATTTTTTGGGGAAAATCTATTCTATTATATAAGAAAGGTAACTATTAATAAGTATAGGCTCAGATTCACGTTTTATGTTTCGTTTGGAGTTGTAACCAATTGTTTCCATCGCTTACTCTTATTTCTACCTAAATCTTTGTTCTTAATTAAACCTACCTTTGTCTTATCGTAAGTGCTCACAAGTGCTGTGTGGTTAAATGAGCAGTGGTAAAAGGTAAAACTAGTAAACGGTGGTAGACTGCACCTTTGGGAGCAGAGGATCTGAAATTTCTACCAGCAGCCAGTGTCAGGGGCTGGATATCACAGGAAATTATTCAAAGGGACTCTGGGATTGGGGTGCACCTATTGCTAACCTGCAAGGTGAAGGAAGGGCTGGCATAGCCCAGAGGAAAGTGCTTGAGTGGCTGAAAGGTTGTTGGTGCCACGGAGCTGACAGTCAGCTACCACAAGGACTCCCTCATGCAGGAGGCAGGGAGTAATGAGGTAATTCAGAGTTCTAGGTACCCAGAGAACTGAGCCCCCCCAACATGAGTGCCTGAACCACTGGGCTGCTGGGTATTTTGTGGTGGGGTGGAGTGACAGAATCATAGAATATCAGGGTTGGAAGAGACCTCAGGAGGTCACCTAGTCCAAACCCCTGCTCAAAGCAGGACCAATCCCCAACTAAATCATCCCAGCCAGGGCTTTGTCAAGCCTGACCTTAAAAACTTCTAAGGAAGGAGATTCCACCACCTCTCTAGGGAACTCATTCCACTGTTTCACCACCCTCCTAGTGAAAAAGGTTTTCCTAATATCCAACCTAAACCTTCTCCACTGCAACTTGAGACCATTACTCCTTATTCTGACATCTGCTACCACTGAGAACAGTCTAGATCCATCCTCTTTGGAACCCCCTTTCAGGCAGTTGAAAGTAGCTGTCAAATCACCCCTCATTCTTCTCTTCTGCAGACTAAACAATCCCAGTTCCCTCAGCCTCTCCTCATAAGTCATGTACTGCAGCCCCCTAATCATTTTTGATGCCCTCTGCTGGACTCTTTCCTATTTTTTCAAATCCTTCTTGTAGTGTGGGGCCCAAAACTGGACACAGTACTCCAGATGAGGCCTCACCAATGCCAAATAGAGGGGAATGATCACGTCCCTCAATCTGCTGGCAATGCTCCTACTTTTACAGCCCAAAATGCCATTAGCCTTCTTGGCAACAAGGGCACATTGTTGACTCATATCCAACTTCTCGTCCACTGTAACCCCTAGGTCCTTTTGTGCAGAACTGCTTGCTAGCCACTCGTCCCTAGTCTGTAGCAGTGCATGAGATTCTTCCATCCTAATTGCAGGACTCTGCACTTGTCCTTGTTGAATCACAGATTTCTTTTAGCCCAATGTTCTAATTTGTCTAGGTCCCTCTGTATTCTATTCCTACCCTCCAGCGTATCTACTACTCCTCCCAGTTTAATGTCATCTGCAAACTTACTGAGGGTAATCCACACCATCCTCCAGATCATTAATGAAGATATTGAACAAAACCAGCCCCAGGACCGACCCTTGAGGCACTCCATTTGATACCGGCTCCCAACTAAACATGGAGCCATTGATCACTACCCGTTGAGCCTGATGATCTAGCCAGCTTTCTATCCACCTTATAGTCCATTCATCCAGCCCATACTTCTTTAACTTGCTGACAAGAATACTGTGGGAGACCGTATCAAAAGCTTTGCTAAAGTCAAGGAATAACACGTCCGCTGCTTTCCCCTTATCCACAGAGCCAGTTATCTCGTCATAGAAGGCAATTAGGTTAGTCAGGCATGACTTGCCTTTGGTGAATCCATGCTGATTGTTTCTGATCACTTTTCTCTACTCTAAGTGCTTCAAATTAATTCCTTGAGGACCTGCTCCATGATTTTTCCAGGAACTGAGGTGAGGCTGGCTGGCCTGTAGTTCCCCAGATCCTCCTTCCCTTTTTTAAAGATGGGCACTACATTAGCCTTTTTCCAGTCTTCCGGGACCTCCCCCGATCACCATGAGTTTTCAAAGATAATGGCTAATGGCTCTGCAATCACATCCACCAACTCCTTTAGCACCCTCAGATGCAGCGCATCCAACTACATGGACTTGTGCTCGTCCAGCTTTTCTAAATAGTCCTGAACCACTTCTTTCTCCACAGAGGGCTGGTCACCTCCTCCCCATACTGTGCTGCCCAGTGCAGTAGTCTGGGAGCTGGCCTTGCTCAGGAAGACAGAGGCAAAAAAAGCATTAAATAGATTAATGACAGGTTTCAGAGTAGCAGCCGTGTTAGTCTGTAAATTAGCTTCTTCCACATCCTCTGTCACTAGGTTACCTCCCCAATTCAGTAAGGGGCCCACACTTTCCTTGACCTCCTTCTTGTTGCTAGCATACCTGAAGAAACCCTTCTTGTTACTCTTAAAATCCCTTGCTAGCTGCAACTCCAAGTGTGATTTGGCCTTCCTGATTTCACTCCTGCATGCCTGAGCCATATTTTTATACTCCTCCCTGGTTATTTGTCCAATCTTCCACTTCTTGTAAGATTCTTTTTTGTGTTTAAGATCAGCAAGGATTTCATTGTTAAGCCAAGCTGGTCGCCTGCCATATTTACTATTCTTTCTATACATTGGGATGGTTTGTTCCTGCAACCTCAATAGGGCTTCTTTAAAATACAGCCAGCTCTTCTGGACTCCTTTCCCCCTCATGTTTTTCTCCCAGGGGATCCTGCCCATCAGTTCCCTGAGGAAGTCAGAGTCTGCTTTTCTGAAGTCCAGGGTCTGTATTCTGCTGCTCTCCTTTCTTCCTTGCGTCCAGATCCTGAACTCAACCATCTCATGGTCACTGCCTCCCAGATTCCCATCCACCTGATTAAAGGCAATTGCATCTTAATTCCAAAAGAAATGAGAAGAGAAATCCTAAACCTCATCCATGAAGGACATCAAGAATTAACTAAATGCTGCAAATGGACCAACCAGTCAGTGTAATGGCCAGACATCAGCAAGACATAAAGAATAAAGTATCTGCATGTGAAAATTGTGGAACTAACAAACCAACACAATAAAAGAACCATTAATAACACCATTACCAGAGATAATTTGAGACTAGCTGCAGATTTATGCAGATTCAGAGGACATTGTTACCTGCTCTTTGTGATCTACTTTTCCAGGTATATAGAAATAATGTACTTGAAAGACATAACATGTCACAGTTTTACTGAGAAACGGAAGTGCACTTTTGCTCACTTAAATATTCCAGAACAACTAGTGACGGACAACAGACCACAATTCACTGCAGTAGATTTTAAATAATTCTGAATGAAATATTATTTTGATCATATTACTAAACAGCTCACATTATGCACAAGCAAATGGAAAGGCTGAGAGAGCTGTACAGATAGCCAAGAAAATCCTACATCAGAAAGATCAGAAAGCAAGTAATTCCTTGCTCCTCTGAATTACAGATCAGCACCAACATAGCTACTGGATATAGTCCTGCACAACTTCTGATGGGAACACAGCTCAGAACTACTGTTCCAACTTTGGAAAATAATCTATTTCCAAAGTGGCCAGACATGAAGAAAGTAGCCAAACCAAATGAAAAAAGGTTAAAAGAGTTTCTGACCACTTTTACAACAGAAGTGCCTCAGTAAGAGAACTTCTGGGTCTAGAATCTGATAATTGTGTTTCATGTCAAATTGGATGGAGGAAAAAGGATGGACAACTCCAGCTGTCATAAAGAAAAAGAATTCAGTGCCCAGACCATGAGAGATTGAGCTCAACAGTGGTGATTTCAATAGAAACCATCAACATCTATAGTTTGTGCCTCAGAAAGAATAAGCAAGGGAGCAAACTCTACAGATAACTGATATAGAACAAGAAGAAGAAGACTCAAGGATTATAGACTAATCACAGCCAGTTGTTGCAACTAATGTACACCCAGATGACCAAGTTGTTATGCATTTGGATCATGTAATTAGAAAACCAGTATGATTCAGAGACACTTGACAGACTGTTACATACTGAACTTCACAGACACTGTGATAGTGTAAATACTATACATGGTAAATTTGTTAGTCTCTAAGGTACCACAAGTACTCCTCATTTTTTTAATAAATGGAGGAAATGTAGGACTTGGAGGAGATGGAATGGAATGCTAAACTGTATTATATAGTTCAGTCATTAGGTGGTGCTGTGAATACAATACTTCAAGCTAACTTCCGCCATACCTGGCAGAGCATTAAAGAATCTTAGGATGAACACACCTGGAGTGTACCTTGCTAAAAAGGAAGCTCTGAAGTCAGTCCATATCTGGTACAGAAACATGACACTCACAGTCTTTTAGATGTTTAATAACTGTATTTTTTGGAGAGAGAAAGAGAGCTAACTAAATTAGTCGGGAGCTGCTTTTGTTAAAGTCGAGTCTTGATTGCTGGAAGACAAAACAAGACAAACCCACACCAGTGGGGAAAGAAAAGAGCAGCAAAGATAGAAAATGCAGCTTGTGTCTTTGGTGATGACTTTTACCTGCAGCCTCTCTGACAGAGAACACACAGGCATAGCATGTGGTTTTATGAGCTACTACAAGACGGGGCAAGCTTGTAACAGCAATGGACTATTCCGGGCATTGCTTGTAGCTGCCGTTCTGATCATAGGGCCACAGCAGTGTTGCAAAATATGTGGTCTTGGCTGGCTCAGCCAGACTTTTATTAAGCAAAAGGCAAAAGAGAGGGATAGGCAAGAAGAAATAAGGTGGGGGAAGGAGCTAGCTAGCTCGAGAGCAATGGCAGCAATTCAGCTGCAGCCGCACAGGCTAACCCTGTCCACCTGGGACCCCAGGTACACACGCAAACAGCCACTGCCCCTGTTGCTGCAGCTTCACTGCTATTGTTACCTGAACTAACTATTTCAGGTATGTCTACACAAGGTGCAATCGTATCTCCCAGCTGCAGTATAGACATGCCCCGAATAGCAGCTGGGATGCACGCCAGAGGTGTAAACTAAACATCTGTTTCTGTCCCTTCCTCTCGACTGGGATATGCATGTATCGCTAAGACTAATGGAGGGAAGAGGGTGCTTGGCACACAATAGTGGCCATGCATGCAGGTTTTTTTACTGGTTTCAGAGTAGCAGCCGTGTTAGTCTGTATTCGCAAAAAGAAAAGGAGTACTTGTGGCACCTTAGAGACTAACAAATTTATTAGAGCATAAGCTTTCGTGAGCTACAGCTCACTTCATCGGATGCAGTGAGCTGTAGCTCACGAAAGCTTATGCTCTAATAAATTTGTTAGTCTCTAAGGTGCCACAAGTACTCCTTTAGTTTTTTTTACTGTGAGTCTGCAATGTAAATCAGTGCACGGCACCATCTAGTGGAAGAATGAGCATAGTCTTTGCATTCCTGGGCTTAGAAGAGTATTAACACATAAACTTGGACTCTGAGGTCATATCCAGTGTTGGGTAATCCTAGAATAGTACATCAAGCTGTAATTCTTGAGGAAGGCAAAAAACCTTGCTGTTGAAAAAACCCTTCCTTGTAACAAGGAGGAAAAACACCACAAGGAGAAAATTCTTTCCTGTTTCTAGTGTGGCACTCAGTTATCTTAGGTTTCAGAGTAGCAGCCGTGTTAGGCTGTATCTGCAAAAAGAACAGGAGGACTTGTGGCACCTTAGAGACTAACAAATTTATTTGAGCATAAGCTTTCATGAGCTACAGCATCTGATGAAGTGAGCTGTAGCTCACGAAAGCTTATGCTCAAATAAATTTGTTAGTCTCTAAGGTGCTATAAGTCCTCCTTTTCAGTTATCTTAGGGAGTCCTTCTGTCAAGGCTAATGCCCCCTGGCTTCCTGGCTCTAGACATTGTTCTGGTCCTATCCTGTGCATTAAACCTACAGAGACAAATTGTAGAATCAAGAATAGCATAAGAGTATGCTGGTATCGTGATCAAACAGTCCCGAGAACGTTAACGTGTAGGCCAAGGACCTTATGTTGCCTTGACCCATGCATAATCCGACTTTTCCCCAGGGCCCAATACCTATCGAGGCAAACAGCAGAGTGAGGGCTAACACATGTATACGGAGACATAGGGCCCAAACAGTCCTTGTAACAACTGTAACTGGAGTGCAGCACTTTGCAGTGTGATGTAATTCCTGCTGTTCTTGCCAATGGGCTTGGAAGGCTGTAGTCTGTGGATAGCCTTCTTTTGGTTCAATCCTCACAGATGTAGTAGGGAGGATGTAGGTACAGTAGGGAAAGTTTAAGAATGCCGCTAGTAGTGTAAAGGGGTTTTGGTTTTGAAGGAGGAGAAGGGTACGCTTCTTTGAGATTAGCTAGCAGGTGCTGATTGTAATCAATGCTCTTGTCATTAGACAAGCCACCCTGCTCTGCTATGAATTCATGCAATGTAATGTCCAGAATTTATAAGCGTGCCCTTTGGAATATATGCTATGTAAAATTACTAATTTGGAAAGACTGCAAAACAAATTTCTGAATTTGGCGGGTTATTTTTCTCAGCGGGAAGCACAAAGAAGCATAAATAGGCATGGAGGAGCATGACTGACATGTATGGATCATTGTACTGTCCCACCATGCTGTTGGCACACCTAGCCAAGGGCAATAAAGCAAAATAGATGGGGATGGGGTGGGAAAGGAATTGTCTGGCAGAAGACAACTGTAGAATTCACTCCAGGTTTGTAACTGTTTGAAATGTGTAAGGGGAGTCGTGGTATTTTTATATGGTAATATACATAGTGGTAAATAGGTGTTGGAGGGTATGTGTGCTTGTGAGAGGAAGTTCAGCAGCTGCACAAGAAATTAGGAAGCGTCTTGCTGCACTGACAAACTGAAAATTGGCTCCAGTGGGTAGGTACCCACAGCAGCTCTGAACTGTATGGTGCTTTGGATGGTCTGGGGGTTGTTGTGTATGCTGTACTATTGTCTGCCATGCAGGTTTAATGAGACCAGGTGACTGATGCTACACAATTACAGGAATGAGACTGGTTTCAGAGTAGCAGCCGTGTTAGTCTGTATTCGCAAAAAGAAAAGGAGTACTTGTGGCACCTTAGAGACTAACAAATTTATTAGAGCATAAGCTTTCGTGAGCTACAGCTCACTTCATCGGATGCATTTGGTGGAAAAAACAGAGGAGAGATTTATATACACACACAGAGAGAACATGAAACAATGGGTTTATCATACACACTGTAAGGAGAGTGATCACTTAAGATAAGCCATCACCAACAGCAGGGGGGGGGAAGGAGGAAAACCTTTCATGGTGACAAGCAGGTAGGCTAATTCCAGCAGTTAACAAGAATATCAGAGGAACAGTGGGGGGTGGGGTGGGAGGGAGAAATACCATGGGGAAATAGTTTTACTTTGTGTAATGACTCATCCATTCCCAGTCTCTATTCAAGCCTAAGTTAATTGTATCCAGTTTGCAAATTAATTCCAATTCAGCAGTCTCTCGTTGGAGTCTGTTTTTGAAGCTTTTTTGTTGAAGTATAGCCACTCTTAGGTCTGTGATCGAGTGACCAGAGAGATTGAAGTGTTCTCCAACTGGTTTTTGAATGTTATAATTCTTGACGTCTGATTTGTGTCCATTCATTCTTTTACGTAGAGACTGTCCAGTTTGGCCAATGTACATGGCAGAGGGGCATTGCTGGCACATGATGGCATATATCACATTGGTAGATGCGCAGGTGAACGAGCCTCTGATAGTGTGGCTGATGTGATTAGGCCCTATGATGGTATCCCCTGAATAGATATGTGGACAGAGTTGGCAACGGGCTTTGTTGCAAGGATAGGTTCCTGGGTTAGTGGTTCTGTTGTGTGGTGTGTGGTTGCTGGTGAGTATTTGCTTCAGATTGGGGGGCTGTCTGTAAGCAAGGACTGGTCTGTCTCCCAAGATCTGAGAGAGCGATGGCTCGTCCTTCAGGATAGGTTGTAGATCCTTGATGATGCGTTGGAGGGGTTTTAGTTGGGGGCTGAAGGTGATGGCTAGTGGCGTTCTGTTGTTTTCTTTGTTGGGCCTGTCCTGTAGTAGGTGACTTCTGGGTACTCTTCTGGCTCTGTCAATCTGTTTCTTCACTTCAGCAGGTGGGTACTGTAGTTGTAGGAATGCATGATAGAGATCTTGTAGGTGTTTGTCTCTGTCTGAGGGGTTGGAGCAAATGCGGTTATATCGTAGCGCTTGGCTGTAGACAATGGATCGAGTGGTATGATCTGGATGAAAGCTAGAGGCATGTAGGTAGGAATAGCGGTCAGTAGGTTTCCGATATAGGGTGGTGTTTATGTGACCATCGCTTATTAGCACCGTAGTGTCCAGGAAGTGGATCTCTTGTGTGGACTGGTCCAGGCTGAGGTTGATGGTGGGATGGAAATTGTTGAAATCATGGTGGAATTCCTCAAGAGCTTCTTTTCCATGGGTCCAGATGATGAAGATGTCATCAATGTAGCGCAAGTAGAGTAGGGGCATTAGGGAACGAGAGCTGAGGAAGCGTTGTTCTAAGTCAGCCATAAAAATGTTGGCATACTGTGGGGCCATGCGGGTACCCATCGCAGTGCCACTGATTTGAAGGTATACATTGTCACCAAATGTGAAATAGTTATGGGTCAGGACAAAGTCACAAAGTTCTGCCACCAGGTTAGCCGTGACAGTATCGGGGATACTGTTCATGACGGCTTGTAGTCCATCTTTGTGTGGAATGTTGGTGTAGAGGGCTTCTACATCCATAGTGGCTAGGATGGTGTTTTTAGGAAGATCACCAATGGACTGTAGTTTCCTCAGGAAATCGGTGGTGTCTCGAAGATAGCTGGGAGTGCTGGTAACGAAGGGCCTGAGGAGGGAGTCTACATAGCCAGACAATCCTGCTGTCAGGGTGCCAATGCCTGAGATGATGGGGCGTCCAGGATTTCCAGGTTTATGGATCTTGGGTAGCAGATAGAATACCCCAGGTCCTGGCTCCAGGGGTGTGTCTGTGCGGATTTGTTCTTGTGCTTTTTCAGGGAGTTTCTTGAGCAAATGCTGTAGTTTCTTTTGGTAACTCTCAGTGGGATCAGAGGGTAATGGCTTGTAGAAAGTGGTGTTGGAGAGCTGCCTAGTAGCCTCTTGTTCATACTCTGACCTATTCATGATGACGACAGCACCTCCTTTGTCAGCCTTTTTGATTATGATGTCAGAGTTGTTTCTGAGGCTGTGGATGGCACTGTGTTCTGCATGGCTGAGGTTATGGGGTAAGCGATGCTGCTTTTCCACAATTTCAGCTCGTGCACGTCGGCGGAAGCAGTCTATGTAGAAATCCAGGCTGCTGTTTCGACCTTCAGGAGGAGTCCACCTAGAATCCTTCTTTTTGTAGTGTTGGCAGGAAGGTCTCTGTGGGTTAATATGTTGGTCAGAGGTGTGTTGGAAATATTCCTTGAGTCTGAGACGTCGAAAATAGGATTCTAGGTCACCACAGAACTGTATCATGTTCGTGGGGGTGGAGGGGCAAAAGGAGAGGCCCCGAGATAGGACAGATTCTTCCGCTGGGCTAAGAGTATAGTTGGATAGATTAACAATATTGCTGGGTGGGTTACGGGAACCATTGTTGTGGCCCCTTGTGGCATATAGTAGTTTAGATAGCTTAGTGTCCTTTTTCTTTTGTAGAGAATCAAAGTGTGTTTTGTAAATGGCTTGTCTAGTTTTTGTAAAGTCCAGCCACGAGGAAGTTTGTGTGGAAGGTTGGTTCTTTATGAGAGTATCCAGTTTTGAGAGCTCATTCTTAATCTTTCCCTGTTTGCTGTAGAGGATGTTGATCAGGTGTGTATGATAAACCCATTGTTTCATGTTCTCTGTGTGTGTGTATATAAATCTCTCCTCTGTTTTTTCCACCAAATGCATCCGATGAAGTGAGCTGTAGCTCACGAAAGCTTATGCTCTAATAAATTTGTTAGTCTCTAAGGTGCCACAAGACTCCTTTTCTTTTTGCGAATACAGACTAACACGGCTGCTACTCTGAAACCTGTGATTATGCAAGGCACTGAATTTAGCCGTATAGAGTGGAAATCTGTCAACTTCATGAAAAAACTCGCACAGATACAGACAGATATCATCTTCCTCTCCAAATGCAAACAGATGGACATCATACCGAAAGGACTGAAGGTAAAAAATCCATTACAATCTACATACCACACAGACTATGCTGACAGCTTGTGCCACACACTCTCAAGGAAACTGCGGAACCACCTGATCAACATCCTCTACAGCAAACAGGGAAAGATTAAGAATGAGCTCTCAAAACTGGATACTCTCATAAAGAACCAACCTTCCACACAAACTTCCTCGTGGCTGGACTTTACAAAAACTAGACAAGCCATTTACAAAACACACTTTGATTCTCTACAAAAGAAAAAGGACACTAAGCTATCTAAACTACTATATGCCACAAGGGGCCACAACAATGGTTCCCGTAACCCACCCAGCAATATTGTTAATCTATCCAACTATACTCTTAGCCCAGCGGAAGAATCTGTCCTATCTCGGGGCCTCTCCTTTTGCCCCTCCACCCCCACGAACATGATACAGTTCTGTGGTGACCTAGAATCCTATTTTCGACGTCTCAGACTCAAGGAATATTTCCAACACACCTCTGACCAACATATTAACCCACAGAGACCTTCCTGCCAACACTACAAAAAGAAGGATTCTAGGTGGACTCCTCCTGAAGGTCGAAACAGCAGCCTGGATTTCTACATAGACTGCTTCCGCCGACGTGCACGAGCTGAAATTGTGGAAAAGCAGCATCGCTTACCCCATAACCTCAGCCATGCAGAACACAGTGCCATCCACAGCCTCAGAAACAACTCTGACATCATAATCAAAAAGGCTGACAAAGGAGGTGCTGTCGTCATCATGAATAGGTCAGAGTATGAACAAGAGGCTACTAGGCAGCTCTCCAACACCACTTTCTACAAGCCATTACCCTCTGATCCCACTGAGAGTTACCAAAAGAAACTACAGCATTTGCTCAAGAAACTCCCTGAAAAAGCACAAGAACAAATCCGCACAGACACACCCCTGGAGCCAGGACCTGGGGTATTCTATCTGCTACCCAAGATCCATAAACCTGGAAATCCTGGACGCCCCATCATCTCAGGCATTGGCACCCTGACAGCAGGATTGTCTGGCTATGTAGACTCCCTCCTCAGGCCCTTCGTTACCAGCACTCCCAGCTATCTTCGAGACACCACCGATTTCCTGAGGAAACTACAGTCCATTGGTGATCTTCCTAAAAACACCATCCTAGCCACTATGGATGTAGAAGCCCTCTACACCAACATTCCACACAAAGATGGACTACAAGCCGTCAGGAACAGTATCCCCGATACTGTCACGGCTAACCTGGTGGCAGAACTTTGTGACTTTGTCCTGACCCATAACTATTTCACATTTGGTGACAATGTATACCTTCAAATCAGCGGCACTGCGATGGGTACCCGCATGGCCCCACAGTATGCCAACATTTTTATGGCTGACTTAGAACAACGCTTCCTCAGCTCTCGTTCCCTAATGCCCCTACTCTACTTGCGCTACATTGATGACATCTTCATCATCTGGACCCATGGAAAAGAAGCTCTTGAGGAATTCCACCATGATTTCAACAATTTCCATCCCACCATCAACCTCAGCCTGGACCAGTCCACACAAGAGATCCACTTCCTGGACACTACGGTGCTAATAAGCGATGGTCACATAAACACCACCCTATATCGGAAACCTACTGACCGCTATTCCTACCTACATGCCTCTAGCTTTCATCCAGATCATACCACTCGATCCATTGTCTACAGCCAAGCGCTACGATATAACCGCATTTGCTCCAACCCCTCAGACAGAGACAAACACCTACAAGATCTCTATCATGCATTCCTACAACTACAGTACCCACCTGCTGAAGTGAAGAAACAGATTGACAGAGCCAGAAGAGTACCCAGAAGTCACCTACTACAGGACAGGCCCAACAAAGAAAACAACAGAACGCCACTAGCCATCACCTTCAGCCCCCAACTAAAACCCCTCCAACGCATCATCAAGGATCTACAACCTATCCTGAAGGACGAGCCATCGCTCTCTCAGATCTTGGGAGACAGACCAGTCCTTGCTTACAGACAGCCCCCCAATCTGAAGCAAATACTCACCAGCAACCACACACCACACAACAGAACCACTAACCCAGGAACCTATCCTTGCAACAAAGCCCGTTGCCAACTCTGTCCACATATCTATTCAGGGGATACCATCATAGGGCCTAATCACATCAGCCACACTATCAGAGGCTCGTTCACCTGCGCATCTACCAATGTGATATATGCCATCATGTGCCAGCAATGCCCCTCTGCCATGTACATTGGCCAAACTGGACAGTCTCTACGTAAAAGAATGAATGGACACAAATCAGACGTCAAGAATTATAACATTCAAAAACCAGTTGGAGAACACTTCAATCTCTCTGGTCACTCGATCACAGACCTAAGAGTGACTATACTTCAACAAAAAAGCTTCAAAAACAGACTCCAACGAGAGACTGCTGAATTGGAATTAATTTGCAAACTGGGTACAATTAACTTAGGCTTGAATAGAGACTGGGAATGGATGAGTCATTACACAAAGTAAAACTATTTCCCCATGGTATTTCTCCCTCCCACCCCACCCCCCACTGTTCCTCTGATATTCTTGTTAACTGCTGGAATTAGCCTACCTGCTTGTCACCATGAAAGGTTTTCCTCCTTCCCCCCCCTGCTGTTGGTGATGGCTTATCTTAAGTGATCACTCTCCTTACAGTGTGTATGATAAACCCATTGTTTCATGTTCTCTGTGTGTGTGTATATAAATCTCTCCCCTGTTTTTTCCACCAAATGCATCCGATGAAGTGAGCTGTAGCTCACGAAAGCTTATGCTCTAATAAATTTGTTAGTCTCTAAGGTGCCACAAGTACTCCTTTTCTTTTTAGGAATGAGACTGGTGTAACTTTTCGGAGTGTTTGTACAATGACATTTGCGTAACAATTAACTGCAGTTGCATTATGGAATGGAGCACATCTGTTTCTTCAGCATCACATATGGGGGAGGGGTGTTTGCTGGACATGCCAGGTGTCATTTGCAGGAAGTCTTCTTTAATGTACTATGACAGGTTTCAGAGTAGCAGCCATGTTAGTCTGTATCTGCAAAAAGCAAAGGAGGACTTGTGGCACCTTAGAGACTAACAAATTTATTTGAGCATAAGCTTTCATGGGCTACAGCCCACTTCATCAGATGCAGTGAGCTGGAACTCACGAAAGCTTATGCTCTAATAAATTTGTTAGTCTCTAAGGTGCCAAAAGTCCTCCTTTTCTTTTTATTGTACTAGTTTATGAACAGTCCTTCTAGCTATTGGAACTGGTGATAGATGAGGAAGAAATTCCTCCCTGAGACAATATATTCTTGAATGCATTGCACATCAGCATTGGCCATTGTGGAATCAAACAGCTACATGTGTAAGCCTGCCAGGGTTCAAACTTGAGAAAGGGCAACATATGTTGTTCCTTCTTTGAGTACAATTGATCCAACACCAACTATAACAGAATCTAAGTTCAAGCCTTGGAATTTGTGAATGGACACTGCATAGGAAATGATCAATGGAAACTGTTTACAGATAATAGACACATCATTAACAGAAACGTCACTGAAACTCTTAACATTAGTTGAGACTGTCCCAGCTTATCATATTTAACAATGATTTCCTCCACAAATTGGTTGTGTATGTCATATTGGATGTATTGCACAGAGCCCATTCCTCCATTTACCAGACCATTTTTAATGTCACAGTTACAGCAAGGCATAACTCTACATTGCCAAGTGATGGCTAGGGAGGTGTCTAAGCCTGCAGTTCTGGAGACATTTATCTTGCTGCTGAGTTTCTTACTTACCCCTTTTACTAATCTTGGAGTCATGTTAAGTACATCTAGGATATCTAGGGCAGGAATTAGCATAGTGATTTCATTGTCTGTTTCAAGAATCATTTTATTAAAATTATTACATGCTTTCAGTGTAAGTATGAGACAAACAGGAGCTGTTCAGTGTTTGCCAAGGTCTTAAAGATTTCAGCAGCTTCCATGTACACACCCTTCTCAATTTTGACAATGCACTCCACAATCTTACTAATGTCATTTGCTTCCAAGTTTCCAACATACTCTCAATTAAAAAGGTGGCCATATTGCTCATGCTTCCATTGCCGCATATTAATCTGCAGTTCTGCTTATTTGAAAAATTGCCGAAAGTTCACATGCCTGTGACGTTGTTGACATGAACTGTGACTGTATAGATCATTGTTGCAATCAGGGTCCTATGGTTGAACCAGGTCTTGTGCAGAGGAGGGCAAGTGGGGTGTCTATGGTGTAGTAAGAGGCCCTGAAACATAAACCCTTGTATCAGAGGCCTGGTCTGAGGCCTAAAGCTGACCCAAAGTACTTCCAGGCATTGCTAAGCAAAGATGGGCTGTAAGCCAGAGGCAGTCCCTAATTGCAGAACTTGGCAAGAAAAGGGCTCCTAGAAAGCACGCGCTAATGATATAAGTAGTAATAAGAGGAATGTGTGCCAAGATGGCACCTGGACATCCCGATACAAGGATACTTCACAGAGATAACAAGGAACAGCCAGGTGTATCCCAAAGACAGGGTCAAAAGGACAGCATGATGGACGGATCTGTTTGTTTGAACCAACATGATCAAAGGGGGAGACAGCACCCTAATGAGTCAAGGGGCTGTTCCTCAATACGTCAGTAAGGATGAGTAATCTGTCCTGCAATTGTATAAAAATAGGTCCTGGAGGGCATATCTTTGTCCAGTCAGTGGAGTATCCCACCACTGACTGAGCTGTGTCCGTTGTCAGGGGGCACATATTCGTAGTATGTCCTGTAGAGTCTATAGGAAACTATTACTGTGCTTCGTTGGACAATAAACCTGGCCGGGTGCCTTTGTACCTTACTAGAGTCTGTGGTCTTTGGGGGTTCTCTCGGGGTCTGCTGTGTCAGCTATCTGCGCAGAGCTGGGGCAGCACACAGAGGGAACACGCATGCAGCCGACTATTATCATCATCGAACCAGAGCAGAGCACCTCACCGGTAGCTACTGACAACATATGGAAAGGTTGTAGTTTCCTGGTTATGATTTTGCTGTCCGTATGTGTGTATCATTTTTGTATTTGAAGTTATGAATATTGGCTATGTACTTGTACTTCAATGTGTTTGGTTCTAAGTAGCTTCAGTGAAGCATTTGGTCACCTTCTTGAGAAAGGACTATTCTCAGTAAGTGCCCAATCAAGAAACACTTAACTGACAATGGACTTTGGGAGAAGCCAATCCACATTTGAGCTTTCCTGGGAATGTTCAAACTAACATGTAAACAATGGTGTCGGCCTGCAAAAAGCTGAATCATTCATGGACATGTGACTTGCCTGGTGGCTACAAACTCCATCTTGTTGCTATGATTTTGCACAGGAGAACAAAGGGGTTTCCGCCCACAAGAGAGAATATAAAAGGCCTTGGAAACCCCTCCATTTGGTCTTCAGCTGGCTTAAGAGATGGCCTCTCCGCCCCCAAGAGATACCTGAAAAAAACTGGAACAAAGGACAGCAACTACGGGGGTGTGAGTGATTGCTGGACCCAGACTAGGAAGGAGCCCAGTCTGTGAAAGAAGCTTACTGGAACATCTCTAAGGGTGAAATTTACCTGTATGCAGTTTCTTAATGTATTAGGCTTAGACTTGCATGTTTTGTTTAATTTTGCTTGGTAACTTACTTTGTTCTGTTTGTTATTACTTGGAACCACTTAAATCCTACTTTTTATACTTAATAAAATCACTTTTGTTTATTATTGAACCCAGAGTAAGTAATTGGTACCTGGGGGAGCAAACAGCTGTGCATATCTCTCTATCAGTGTTATAGAGGGTGGACAATTTATGAATTTACCCTGTATAAGCTTTATATAGAGTAAAACACATTCATTTGGGGTTTGGATCCCATTGGGAGCTGGATGTCTGGGTGCTAGAGACAGGAGCACTTCTTAGGCTGTTTTCAGTTAAGTCTGCAGCTTTGGGCACGTGGTTCTGACCCTGGGTCTGTGTTGGAGCAGACTGGCATGTCTGGCTTGACAAGGCAGGGTTCTGGAGGCCCAAACTGACAGAGAAAATGGGCTCAGAGGTAGTCTCAGCACGTCAGGTGACAGTCCCAAGAGGGTCTCTGTGACCCAACCCTTCACAGCCTAATACTGTCAATAGTAATAACATGTTGTTAGTGTGTCAAATACATGTTCTGTCTGACAAGTGTCCTCTACATGAGGTCTCCAAAGAGAATGACATCTTTTCCTCAAAAGAGCAGGTGCCACTCAGTTTTGAGAACCTCTTGAAACCACAGGCATATTAATGCCAACCTTGAGTTGGACATCATGCTGATTTCATCCACAATCAGAAGTTTAATTTTTTTCAGTGTTTTTCCAGCCCTACTAATGCTTCTTCAGTTGGCTATCTGTATTCTAATGACTTTCCATGTTTACTAGAAGCATGAGAAGGTGATTCAATATGACAGCTATACCTGTAGGTGCAGACATCACACAGGCTAAGGGAGATCCACTTGTCTCCTATATGAATGTAGAGATGGTATGGATTATAAAACTTGACCTAGAACCTGTGGGACCACTGTCATAGAGAAGAAGATTGTAATCTGTACGTGAACATTGCTCTCATAATGAAGTCTGTGCTTAAAAGTGTATGTTGCTTGTGTGACCCTAAGAACCCTTCAGTGTCAGCTGGCAAAGGGTTTGCTGTTCTATAACAGCATCTCCTAGCAGGCCTGACAAACTCACTAGACCTAGCACACGGCCATCATAATATTTATCTATAAAAATGTCATGTGAAATCTTAAATGACAGCCAGGATCACACTAGTGATTAATGTCATTGTGAAATGTATGTACTGACACTATGTAAGGAGTTACATATATGTACTGGAAAATATGCTTTAAGGTCTGAATCAAAGCCAGGTGGACCAATAAATTTTGTCAGACAAAGAATGTATATTCACTTGTCTGCCTCAGTTCACATGTAAATTAAGCATTGTAAGCCAACACAATGAAAGACCTATTTGCGTACAAAGTCAGCATAAGGATGTGAAGTCAACATGAAGTCAGCACACCAGGGAATAAACCCCCAGGGGGTCATCCTGATTTTGGAGACAAAACAATGAACTTTAGGGGATATAAGGAGAAAGCAAAAGGACATTGTTTTATCCTTCAACAAGGAAACAAAGAGGACAGTGCTTTCTGCATTCATGAAAGAGGGATCCCAGCCATGCTGGGTGGAGATGCTGGGACATTGCATTAGGTGAGATAAAGGTTTAGACGGTTAAAGTTAAGTTTAGACTGTAGAAAGTGTGTTATACTTTTTGTTTTATATCTGATCCTTTTTGTTTCCATTATTATCCTTACTCACTATCGCTTAAATCTGTTGTTGCAAGGGCCCCAGTGCCAGGGCACCCTGTGTTTCACTGTAAATCTGCCTCTGTCTTCTAGGGAAATCAAATCAGCAGCACGCCTGAAATATATCCTTCCTTTTGACAGTCCTTCAGCAATATATATTACAGTGATGCCTTTGAAATGCATTTATCAAGTGATGTAGTGTAGGGGAATCCAGTTCTTTGGGTAGCAAGCATGTGACATATTTCTGCGGTGTTGCTTCCAAACAGTGGTGCGTCCTCTCCCCATAGCAGCATATGAATGTGATGCATCGCACATTCATGACTCTCATATTCCACCTGCCAAAGGAAACATTACTCTGCCAGGGAAGGATTGTCTGTTGAAAGAAGAAAGCAAAGCATAGCGGCAAATTTGGAACGAAAGTGTCGGAGCACATTCACAGGATCCATAACACAGAGTACTCCAACTGACATGTTTTCAATGACTTAAGCATCTTAATTTGCCCAACAGAGCATTTCCAGAAATTGAACTCAGGATTCACCAAAACATAGTGTGCCAAATCAGCACAGCATGCACTGAACCTCAGAATGTGTGAGATATCAGTATTCCTTGGTCCCGCGCATGATGGGCAAGATATTCTTAAAGGTAATGTAAACACTTTCATCCTTTTGTGCCACACTGTCTAGTAACTGTTGAACAGTTAGCTGTGTGGGCAGTGCTAGCTGATAGTGCACTCAATTCCCTCTCCAGTAGCAAGTGAAATAAATACTGCATGTGTCTGCAGAATTGCAGATCTACAGAACACATGTGACTGTTTCAGTATTCACATTTGGAAATTGATATCTCCTGACTGTCATGAAATCCCCCTGTACCATGTGGGAAATGGTCAGACATGTTGCTTCCAGTATTTTCTTTTACACACTAAGGAGTGAGTCATTGACAGGTTTCACTTGGCACAGATCAGTATTGTCCCCAACTGGATGTTGACCATGTAATGGGTGTATTGTGTATTGGTTGTATATGGGTTCCCTTAAGTGCTGCTGCATATTATAACCATATGGTAATTCAGAGAGCTTAGGCAATGTAATGTACAATATATTCACTTATTTTAATTTGCAAATTGCATTCCTTACTTGTACAAAATGTATCAAGTCTTGTCAAATATAGTGGTTTTTAGTGGCAACCCCATTGACTAGAATTAATAAGTGCTTAGTGATATCAGTATTTTCTCCAGTGGTTACAAGAGTCTCCCATAAAGGTAAAGCAAGATAAACTACTTTTTCTCTAACTTAATAGATAATTGTTTGGATAGCATGTTTCCCCATTTAGTATTTAGAAATACCACTGTGTCACGTCCTGGGTGGCTCTTTAAGGGGAGTCAGGTTTGGCCTTGCTTGTGACTATCAGCTACACGCTCTGCTGATCCTAATCAGCTGGGGATCAGGTGGCTTTGGATAATGATTGGACCTAGCTGAGAGAGTAAGGGGATGTTCACAAAGAGCTGAGAGCTCAATTAGGGCACCTGGTTCACCCAGAGGGTGGGCCAGACCCAATTCAAGATGAGTCCTAGCTGGGGGAGGATCTTGGTGGTTATTATAAAGAGAGGAAGCTCAGAGTAGGAGGAGGGCTGGAGAGAGAAAGAAAAAAACTCTGCAGTACCTTTCTTGGCAGTGGAAAGTAGAGACCCGGAGAAGCCACTGGGGCAGCAAGCCCGGATGAAGTGCAGGACCCAGACCTCCAGGGAAGAAGCCCAGGGAAACATTCAGCTGAGGAATGGAGCACAGGAGAAACTGAGGGATGGACGTTCAAGGCCAAGGACAGCAGCAATGGTTTACATTTATATTTTCATTTGGAATTTATTGGCAGTCACCGGGGGTAGCACTGCAAACCCATGCCCTGAAAGTAGGGTGAACCTGGAGAGCCTGTGGAGCCTGGGAAAATAGGGGTCATGAATCCCTGAGACAAGGGGTGCAAGGAACACTGAGCACCGAGTCTGTGAATTATTTGTTGGACTCTGATGGATGCATCCGATGAAGTGACTGTAGCTCACGAAAGCTTATGCGCAAATAAATTTGTTAGTCTCTAAGGTGCTACAAGTCCTCCTTTTCTTTTTGCGAATACAGACTAACACGGCTGCTACTCTGAAACTTGTTGGACTCTGTTACCCTTGAAAGCGGGGAACGATAAGTCATTGGGCTGGAGGGCTGAGTCACAAGAAGAAACAGACCACCACAGAGCTGGAGCGGCTGTCAACAGGGGACACTAGATGAGGAGAACCTGCTATGCCCTATCTTGCCACAAGGAGGCACTCCAGCAGAGAATCTCCACTCTTCTACACACTTTTTGGAAAGGCTTAATGCTTTGCACTAATATTTCTCATATAAATTCAGACTTTTAAGATCAGAAGGTAATAGATGCGCAGATACATTACTCAGTAGATATTATTGTTATTCAGACTTGGCGTTTTATGGCTCCAGATTTTCCCACTACATCTTTGCAGATATACATAGCATCAGTGCAATCCTCATGTTTGGCAATGTAACAAGCTGTGATTGCTCTTCCTATGTCATATGCCTCAAGGTCACTCATTTCCCTCACAATTCTGACCTGATGACAATCAACATCATTCACAAGATGTGCTCACCTTGTCTAATCTTCTAGCTTGCTCCAAAGCAGATAGTTCTTTGTGAAATTTTGAACACATTGTTCTCTGAGTGAATGTCTGTGGAAGCAGCTGTTGAAATTGCAATTAATGGGGTGTATCAGCATAGGTGTGAGGTGGTTGCTAATGAATTCATTAAAGTTAGTTATCTGTTCACACAGACAGAAGTATTCAGAGTTTGTTCAGCTAATGCTAATGAGCATACCCAAAGCTGTTTGAGCATATGCTAAGTGCCACTGTTGTGCATTGCCAGGACACAAATGTGCCTTAAACTACTCAAACAGATTTTTGGATGTGCACATGTGAGCAGATGTCCTGTCCACTGTGGATTGTGGTTATTGTAACGAGTCTAAAGTTTTTAGAATTTTTCTGCAAATCTGGCTGTAAAATAAATTCTTATAAAATGTTCCATTACCTGTATAGATTCCACTGGCTATATACATGTGAGGGACATGGTCATTTTGCTCACATATGCTGCGGGGGAAGAGGTTACGTCTGCTTTGAACATTTCACTGGTGTGAACAGGAGAGAGAGAGAGTTCAGTGAGCATATAAAGCTCCATGAGGAAGTAGGCAGGTATGTGGCTCTATAGGAAGACCACTCCATTAGCTGCTATGGGAATAACAGATTTGTCTATTAAGGATGATAAGGCCATTGCAGATAAACTAAATGAATTCTTTGCATCAGTCTTCACAGTTGTGGATGTGAGGGAGATTCCCAAACCTGAGCCATTCTTTTTAGATGACAAATCTGAGGAACTGTCCCAGATTGAGGTGTCATTAGAGGAAGTTTTGGAACAAATTGATAAACTAAACAGTAATAAATCATCAGGACCAGATGGTATTCACCCAAGAGTTCTGAAGGAACTCAAATGTGAAATTTTGGGACTACTAACTGTCATCTGTAACCCATCATTTAAATCAGCCTCTGTACCAAATGACTGGAAGATAGCTAATGTGATGCCAATTTTTAAAAAGGGTTCCAGAGGTGACCCTGGCAATTACAAGCTGGTAAGCCTGACTTCAGTACCAGGCAAACTGGTTGAAACTATAGTAAAGAACAAAATTGTCAGACACAGAGATGAACATAATTTGTTGGGGAAGAATCAACACAGCTTTTGTTAAAGGGAAATCATGCCCCGATAATCTACTAGAATTCTTTGAGGGGGTCAACAAGCATGTAAACAAGGGAGATCCAGTGGATACAGTGTGCTTAGATTTTCAGAAAGCCTTTGACACGTTCCCTCACCAAAGACTCTTAAGCAAAGTAAGCAGTCATGGAATAACAGGGAAAATTCTCTCATGGATTAGTAACTGGTAAAAAGATAGGAAACAAAGGGTAGGAATAAATGGTCAGTTTTCAGAATGGAGAGAGGTAAATAGTGGTGTCTCCCTGGGGTCTGTTCTGGAATCAGTCCTATTCAACATATTCATAAATGATCTGGAAAAAGGGGTAAACCGTGAGGTGGCAAAATTTCCAGATGATACAAAACTACTCAAGATAGTTAAGTCCCAGGCAGACTGCAAAGAGCTGCAAAAGGATCTCTCAGAACTGGGTGACTGGGCAAATTGACCCTGGCAGATGAAATTCAGTGTTGATAAAAGCAAAGTAATGCACATTGGAAAACATAATCCCAATACATATACATATCAAATGATGGGGTCTAAATTAGCTGTTACCCCTCAAGAAAGAGATCTTAGAGTCATTGTGAACAGTTCTCTGAAAACATCCACTCAATGTGCAGCAGTCAAAAAAGCGAACAGAATGTTGGGAATCATTAGGGTGACCAGATAGCAAGTGTTAAAAACTGGGACAGGGGGTGGGGGGGTAATAAGAGCCTATATAAGAAAAAGCCCCAAATATCGGGACTGTCCCTATAAAACTGGGACATCTGGTCACCCTAGGAATCATTAAGAAAGGGATAGATAATAAGAGAGAAAATATCAGGTTGCTCCATCTCAAAAAAGCTATATTGGACTTGGAAAAGATTCAGAAAAGGGCAACAAAAATTATTAGGGTTATGGAACAGCTGTCATATGAGGAAAGATTAATAAGACTGGGATTTTTCATCTTGGAAAAGAGAGGACTAAGGGGTGATTGAGGTCTATAAAATCATGACTGGTGTGGAGAAAGTAAATAAGGAAGTGTTATTTACTCCTCATAACACAAGAACTAGGGGTCATCAAATGAAATTAATAGGCAGCAGGTTTAAAACAAACAAAAGGAAGCATTTTTTTCAGACAACGCACAATCAATCTGTGGAACCCCTTGCCAGAGGATGTTGTGAAGGCCAAGACTTTGACAGGGTTCAAAAAATAATTAGATAAATTCATGGAGAATAGGTCCATCCATGGCTATGAGCCAGTATGGGCAGGGATGGTGTCCCTAGCCTCTGTTTGCCAGAAGCTGGGAATGGGTGATAGGGGATTGATGATTGCCTGTTCTGTTCATTCCCTCTGGGGCACCGGGCATTCGCCACTGTTGGAAGACAGGATACTGGGCTAGCTGAATCTTTGGTCTGACCCAGTATGGCCGTTCTTATGTCTCTCTGGATGTTTGAAGCAGTTTACAAGAAGTAAACCTCAGAGTGTTTTGTGAGAATCCAGATTCCTTATAAAATTACACAGTAGTTTCTAGTGGGCAAGCAATCAGTACCAGTCAGTTTAGCAAAAACTTTGTCCGTGGTGCTGTGGCATCGGGAAATGAGGCTCATAAGCACTCTTCTCAGCATTTTCTTCAATAAAATCATAATTTTATGTGCTACTCGTGTGGCAGTGACTTTCTGGTGCAAAACATGCTTCAGTTTCTTAAAGGAAGTGTGTAAAAGGGTGGCAATTGTCCAGGCAAGGACGGCTCTTTGATAAGAAACTGTGTGCCAGATTGCGAGCTGTCGGCCAGCGGTTTTTTTGGTTTGGGCATTGAGATGTCTGCCTCTAGAAATTGGTAAGTGGGCCCTGGATGGCTTCTCAGCATGGATTGTTTGGAGATTGAATACACCAGTTTGGTGTAATGTGCATTGTGGCATCAGACTCTTTGGTATCCTACCTTTAAACTGACATAGTTTGCTGCATGGTTTGGATTAAAAACTTATGTCTGCTTACCAAGGATTCTGTACATGTCTCTTTCTGCCCCTTGGCTTGGTTCTATCTCTGCCATCTTCCTGCTCTCTGCACACAGTAATTTGAAGGCCAGGGCTGTCCTTAGGCGTAGGCAGCATACATGTCTGTGTAGAGCACCCGAAAATTTGGGGCACTCCTGGATCTTAGTGTCCCCTCCTACCACCTCTTCCTATCCCTGTTCTGACCCTTCCTGCAGGCTCCCACAGCTGGCTGCTGTAGCCTGGTGACTCTTACTCTGGAGGGGATCTAGTAATTTAAAAGTGAAAAATCGTTCCAGACCTATTAGCACAACATTGTAACTGTTGAAGAGCCATTCAAATGGCAGTGAAGCCATTTAACAGGCATTTGCCAACCCCTAGGTATATACCGTCAGTTTTTGAATTTACTGACAAAAACAGTTGTGCATTACTGTAATATTTACTCAGAACATGTTAGTCTACAGGACCTTAGTGTAAAATTTGCTTTAAAAATATTTCATTAGAAGATTGCTGAAGATTATAAAATCATATCTCCAAAAAAAAAACTTGCATAGATTTTTAGATCCACAATTTGAGTATTCATCTTTAGCCTTAAATGCTTGAATCTTCAGACATATAGTTTTTTAAATAAACCCTTCAAAAGACCGCCCTTATCTAAAATACACATTTTAATTTTAATTACTATAGTACAAAAAACTTGCTTCCAAAGTCTTCCTGTCCTTTTTGTCCATCCCTTTCTCCCTTCATCCCCCTGTTGAAGAGAGGCTAGCCCTTAAATGGACAACACTCCTTTCCTTCCAGGTAGCTGGACGAACGAGTTTGATGAACTAGTTTTAAGAGAACCCTCCAGCAAAATCAGTACCTTAGTAAGATATAAAATCTTTTGTTATGCCTAAAATCTTTGGCAACATATTTTTTAAAGTTGGTGAAATTTCATAAACATCTCTGTTATGGAGATCACGCAAGGTAATTTAGCGTTCCCTTTTCTAATAGTAATGAACATTCTTATGAACATACTAAACCTTTGTGACTGATTAATTTAAAATAATGTCTTTGTTTCAGTGTAACTTTGGCAATTAGGAGCACATTAAACACCACATGCATTATCCAGCAGTATATGCAGCACCAGAACCTGGCAAAGTGAAACTGGGCAAGTAGGCAAGGTCAGCGCAATGACGAGAGTGATGAGGACATGGACACAGACTTCTCTCAAAGCACGGGCCCTGCCAATGTGGGCATCATGGTGCTAATGGAGCAGGTTCATGCAGTGGAACGCCGATTCTGGGCTCGGGAAACAAGCACAGACTGGTGGGACTGCATACTGTTGCAGGTCTGGGATGATTCCCAGTGCCTGTGAAACTTTCGCATGCGTAAGGGCACTTCCATGTAACTTTGTGACTTGCTTTACCCTGCCCTGAGGCACAAGAATACCAAGATGAGAGCAGCCCTCACAGTTGAGAAGCGAGTGGCAATAGCCCTGTGGAAGCTTGCAACGCCAGACAGCTACCAGTCAGTTGGGAATCAATTTGGAGTGGGCAAATCTACTGTGGGGGCTGCTGTGATGCAAGTAGCCAACGCAATCAAAGATCTGCTGATATCAAGGGTAGTGACCCTGGGAAATGTGCAGGTCATAGTGGATGCCTTTGCTGCAATGGGATTCCCTAACTGTGGTGGGGCCATAGACGGAACCCACATCCCTATCTTGGCACCGGAACACCAAGCCAGTGAGTACATAAACCGCAAGGGGTACTTTTCAATAGTCCTGCAAGCACTGGTGGATCACAAGGGACGTTTCACCAACATCAACGTGGGGTGGCTGGGAAAGGTACATGATGCTTGCATCTTCAGGAACTCTGGTCTGTTTCAAAAGCTGCAGGAAGGGACTTTCTTCCCAGACCAGAAAATAACCATTGGGGATGTTGAAATGCCTATTGTTATCCTTGGGGACCCAGCCTACCCCTTAATGCCATGGCTCATGAAGCCATACATAGGCTGCCTGGAGAGTAGTCAGGAGCTGTTCAACTACAGGCTGAGCAAGTGCAGTATGGTGGTAGAATGTGCATTTGGATGTTTAAAAGCACGCTGGCGCAGTTTACTGACTCGGTTAGACCTCAGCGAAACCAATATTCCCACTGTTATTACCGCTTGCTGTGTGCTCCACAATATCTGTGAGAGTAAGGGGGGAGACGTTTATGGTGGGGTGGGAGGTTGAGGCAAATTGTCTGGCTGCTGGTTACACACAGCCAGACACCAGGGTGGTTAAAAGAGCACAGGAGGGTGCGGTGCACATCAGAGAAGCTTTGAAAACCAGTTTCATGACTGGCCAGGCTATGGTGTGAAAGTTCTGTTTGTTTCTCCTTGATGAAACCCCCCACCCCTTGGTTCACTCTACTTCCCTGTAAGCTAACCACCCTCCCCACCTCCCTTCGAGCATCGCTTGCAGAGGCAATAGAGTCATTGTTGCTTCACATTCATGCATTCTTTATTAATTCATCACACAAATAGGGGGATAATTACCAAGGTAGCCCAGGAGGGGTGGTGGAGGAGGGAAGGACAAGGCCACACAGCACTTTAAAAGTTTAAAACTTATTGAATGCCAGCCTTCTGTTCCTTGGGCAATCCTCTGGGGTGGAGTGGCTGGGTGACCGGAGGCCTCCCCACAGCGTTCTTGGGCGTCTGGGTGAGGAGGCTATGGAACTTGGGGAGGAGGGCGGTTGATTACACAGGGGCTGTAGCTGTGGTCTGTGCTTCTGCTGCCTTTCCTGCAGCTCAACCATATGCTGGAGAATATTAGTTTGATCCTCCAGCAGCCTCAGCATTGAATCCTGCCTCCTCTCATCACGCTGCCGCCACCTTTCAGCTTCAGCCTTCTCTTCAGCCCACCACTTACTCTCTTCAGCCCGCCACCTCTCCTCCCGGTCATTTTGTGCTTTCCTGCACTCTGACATTGTCTGCCTCCATGCATTCGTCTGTGCTCTGTCAGTGTGGGAGGACAGCATGAGCTCAGAGAACATTTCATCGCAAATGCGTTTTTTTCGCCTTGTAATCTTCGCTAGCCTCTGGGAAGGAGAAGATCCTGTGATCCTTGAAACACATGCAGCTGGTAGAGAAAAAAAAGGGACAGTGGTATTTGAAAAGACACATTTTATAGAACAATGGATACACTCTTTCACGGTAAACCTTGCTGTTAACATTACATACATAGCACATGTGCTTTCGTTACAAGGCCGCATTTTGCCTCCCCCCATCGCATGGCTACCAGTGGGGAACATTTCTGTTCAGCCATAGGCAAATACCCAGCAGGAACGGGCACCTCTGAATGTCCCCTTAAAAAAAGCACCCTATGTCAACCAGGTGACCATGAATGATATCACTCTCCTGAGGATAATACAGAGAGATAAAGAACGGATGTTGTTTGAACACCAGCAAAAATACACTGCAATGCTTTGTTCTACAATGATTCCCGAGTATGTGCTACTGGCCTGGAGTGGTAAAGTGTCCTACCATGGTGGATGGAATAAGGCTGCCCTCCCCAGAGGGCAAAGGCTTTGGGAGTATATCCAGGAGAGCCATGAATGCCAGGGCAAATTATTCATTAAACATGCTGGCTTTTAAACCTTGTATAGTATATTAAAAGGTACACTCACCAGAGGTCCCTTCTCCGCCTGGTGTGTCAGGGAGGCAGCCTTCGGTGGGTTCGGGGAGTACTGGCTCCAGGTCCAGGGTGAGAAACAGTTCCTGGCTGTCGGGAAAACCGGTTTCTCCGCTTGTTTGCTGTGAGCTATCTACAACCTCCTCCTCATCATCTTCTTCGTCCCCAAAACCTGCTTCTGTGTTGCCTCCATTGAAGGAGTCAAACAACATGGCTGGGGTAGTGGTGGCTGAACCCCCTAAAATGGCATGCAGCTCATCAGAGAAGCGGCATGTTTGGGGCTCTGACCCATAGCGGCCGTTCACCTCTCTGGTTTTCTGGTAGGCTTGCCTCTGCTCCTTAAGTTTCACGTGGCACTGCTTCGGGTCCCTGTTATGGCCTCTGTCCTTCATGCCCTGAGAGATTTTCACAAATGTTTTGGCATTTCTAAAACTGTAACGTAGTTCTGATAGCATGGATTCCTCTCCCCATACAGTGATCAGATCCCGTACCTCCCGTTCGGTTCATGCTGGAGCTCTTTTGCGATTCTGGGACTCCATCATGGTCACCTCTGCTGATGAGCTCTGCATGGTCACCTCCACTGATGAACTCTGAATGGTCACCTGCAGCTTGCCACACTGGCCAAACAGGAAATTGAAATTCAAAAGTTTGCAGGTCTTTTCCTGTCTACCTGGGCAGTGCATCTGAGTTGAGAGTGCTGTCCAGAGCGGTCACAATGGAGCACTCTGGGATAGCTCCCGGAGACCAATACCATCTAATTGCGTCCACAATACCCCAAATTCGACCCTGCAAAACTGATTTCAGCGCTAATCCCCTTGTCGGGGGTGGAGTAAGGAAATCGATTTTAAGAGCCCTTTAAGTTGAAAAAAAGGGCATCGTCATGTGGACAGGTGCAGGTTTACATTGATTTAATGCTGCTAAATTCAACCTCAACGCCTAGTGTAGACCAGGGCCTCATGGGATTTTCAAAATGTCTAGAAGGTTAGGTGTTTTGTAAGCCCCATTAGATGCCTAGCTGCATGTTTGAGTGCCTAAAAGGTTTTGAAACTCTGTCCTTAAGGCACTGGCCTGACATCATACAGGAAGTCCATGGGGGGAGCAGAGCCCAGGTCTTTCAGGGCTAGCTCCCTATCCATTAGACCTCTCTGCTGCATGCTGAAAAAAAGAGGCATCTGATAGAGGGGAGCAAAACCAAGGCAGCCAGTTCTCTGAGACTCCAGGAAATGGTCCAAAGTGCTCTGGGAGGATGTCATGGTTGACAGCATGAAAAGCTGCACTGAGGCCAGGAATGATGAAGAAAGAGAGAGAATGAGAGTCAGATGAGAGGCGATCACTTAACTGCCAAGAGGTGGCAGGTTCTGCCCCAGGATGGGTTATAGAGCAATGGTTGATGTGCAATTTTACATTTTAACTGAAAACCATTTTGTTTTGTCATTTTTTTATTCTGAGTTTGAGAAAAGGAAGGAAGGAGAAAGTGTCGTATGAGTATCAGATGTGTTTATGCCTCAAATTCTTAGGGTTTCAGCTGTATCCAGGCCAATTCCAGAACAAAGAACAGAAATTGCATCCACAGAGTCCATAAAGTCAACGAATACTGTAATGATTTGTATTATTCACTGGGCACCATCTGTGTGCTCAGCACTGTTCAGAATATGCCAGAAAATGTAGTTCCTGAGCCAATGTGTATAAAATGTGTAGTCCTGGTTAAGATGGCTCAAATATTTAAGGAGGAAGTGTACAGTTATTGAGCACATGTTAATATCTATAAGTGGAGGCACTGATGGCAATAGAAGTTTTATGGGATTAAGGACTAGAAGATTTGACCCTCCAACTTTCTTTCAAGAGGATGAGCTGCCCAGAGCTCCTATACCTGTTTATTTTCCTTTCCTGCCTGCAGTGGCCCTCATATACCTGAGAAGTCTCCATTTTTTCCTCAACTTTAAAATCTGGAATTTTCTTGGTGTTTGGTTTTAAATATTCTCCTGTGAGAAATGCAACTCAATCACCATAGTGTGGTGTTTAAGAGCCTTCTGGAAAGTAACTAGCCTTTAAACAGAAGTGAAAGCAGTGTTGCCAACTCTCATGATTTTGTCATGAGTCTCATGATAATTATTGCTTTCCTTAAAGCCCCAGCCCCTGGAGTCAAGTGGCGATGATTTCATCCTTCATTCTTGAAGAAAAATAAAATTTCTAGCCCTTGTGGCTGTGAAGAAAGCTTCAAAATGTGATCCCAGCGCACTGTAATGTAGCCCATAGGATTATTTTGCTAGCTATTATATCCTGCTAATCCAGCCAGCCATATCAAATAATGTTTCTTGTTCTGAATTAATCCATTTTATTCTTATGTTTTATCAGTATTAATTCCTATGAATTTAGGATGAGTGGAGGCATATGATGTATTTCCTAATAATTATACATAGTTTTGCTGAAATGCAAGAAGCCTACCGGCCTGTATCCAGTAAGATCTGCTAAATAGCTAAAAGTATAATCAGTTAAGAGTAAATCAGCATAAAAGCTGGTAACCTTTGGCACAGATAGGAATGGTCCCTGAACTTTGGGGAACCAAAGGGAGGAACTACACACAACACTGAAAGGGTTTATCCGGCATCTGCAACCAGTTGGCAACCGCAGGGTATACCACAACCTGGAAGTCGCCAAGAGAGCCTAGGTTCACAGTTTTTGGAGGCAGATAATCCTTATTAATATAAAGAGAGTAAGTGTCATAATCCACTAACCTATAAAATAAAGGTACCCATAAATTTATTAGGATACAGAAATAAAATTTGGGTATAGTAGGTTGGGCCTGAATTACATACTGTCAGGATCCTATAAAATACCTTGTACAGAAGAGCCTGGAGCTCTTTTTAGGCTTTAGCTCTTTAAACTCTATTAGCACTCTTAGCGCTCTTTTAGTCTTTAGCTCTTTCTTTTTTTTGTTCTCTTATATTCCATAAACTATCTTTCTATCTACCTATCATTCTATCTTCTATCACACTATCAGCTCAGCTTTGTGCAGTGTAGTATAACTACTCAACATTCCTAACTATTGGGGAAGCCAGCACCATTGTGTTATCCCATATGCCAGGAGTAAGGCTGGTCCTTCACCTCCTATTACCAGTTCCTTAAGGAAGTATGTTAAGTTAAGGTACTTAACTTAATAGGAATGTTACCACCAGGAGTTTTGAAATTCTTTTACTGTTTTGTAGTGTGACAAAGCTCTGTCCTTGCCTCCGTGGGTCCCGTGTTTCCTGGCGGATTTTGCTACCTCAGAGGCTCACTGTGACCCTCCATGTAACCCTTCTTTCTCTAGAGACAAGGGTCACAGTCTACTGAGCCATTTTCATCATAAACCAGCGAGGGAGGTGAGGAGAAGTTATCCTTCCTTGCACAGTCTTTGTTGTCTCCCAGTCTCAGTGATTAAACAGGGGGCAAAGGTGGGGACAGGGAGCCCGGGCCCACCCTCTACTCTGGGCTCCAGCCCGGGGACCCTAATAGTATCAGCTATGGTAGCTGACCTTTTAGAAACATGACATGTACAATTCCCTAGGCTACTTCCCCCACAGCAGCCTCACTTCCTCAAGCTCCACTTCACCCTTACCTCAGGGCCTCCTTCCTTGTGCCTGATATGGTGTGTACTACTCAGCCTCTCCAACAGCGCAACTTCTTCCCACAGCTCCTCACATGCACACCCCCCTGACTGACTGGGAGGCTTTTAACTAGTTTCAGCCGGCCCCTGATTGGCTTCAGGTGTCCCAATCAACATAGCATTCTCCCTGCCTTCTGGAAAGTTCTTAATTGGCCCCAGGTGTCTTAATTGACCTGGAGCAGCTTCCATTTCACTTAACCTGGTACCGGGGATTTATTTAGTCTGGAGCTAATATATCTATCTCCCACTACTTTTCTATAGCCATCTGGCCTTGCCCTGTCACAGTAATCATAAGTTTCATAGCATTTATTATTCTTTTTTTAATCTGAAAGTTTTATCAATTTTGTATTGTCCTCAATGTAAGTGTTTTTGCCAAGCACCCCGAGAATCCTCTCCCGATATAGAACTCTGAGTTCTTGGACTCTGTAGTCTGAATTGGACAAGAACCTATAAAGCTTCTGGTCAGATGTGATCAGTGGCGAGCCATAACAACTAACCCATCAAATTCAGATCAACAGGTTGATGAGCCAGCCAGGAGTTTCGAAGTGTGAGTGGCAAACACTTATTTAAGGGGTTAAAAAGGAAAACTCTGTGTGACCTAGTCACTGGGCACAGTCTGGTAACAATTCCCTTTGTAACAGATGAATTCTGGACACTGATCCCAGAGAACTTATACTTCTTTTTTTTCCCCTTGAAGCTTGTGTGTTAAATGGTTTAACTGTTTCATGCCTGTTTGTCTGTTTTATATGGCCAAATATTGGGAGTAATGGTATTGTACACGTAATAAGGGGTATTTTTTTTAAAGTACTGATTAGGCAATTGCATTGGGCTCAATGACCCACACTCATGGTAGCAGTGGAGCTGATTAATATTTTAAGAGTCATGTTAGCTCAGAGCTTGTATGCTTCCAGTTACCCCCTTTGTAGTCCCCTCAGCTCCCCTGGATTGCCCCCTTGAGCTGTCTCTGGACAATATGTGCCTCTCTGTTCAGTAGGTCCTGCCAGGGGTTTTACCTCTCGATCTGCTAATATACGTTGGCCATTGAGGGAAGAGAGGGATCTTACCCCCATCCTTTCTTTTTGGGACTTGTTTGAGGTATTGTTGGACCGGTCTGGGGTATATTTTTTATTATTACTATTATTAGTTTCATAAGGCCCTTTAGCTCTCTTAATTTAGATTTAAGATTTAGAGTTAAGTTATAGTGTTATGTTTTCCTCCTTGTTATTTTAAAGGTTAAGTAAGTCTATTCAGTGTAAAAGCAAAAATGAGTGAAAGAAAGGTGGCAGAGCCTGTAGAGGCTGCCTCCAATATAGCCTTAGAAATTTATGTCAGAAGATACATTAGGGAACATGGAGGAGGATTGGAACAATTGAAAGATAGGGAAGTTCTCTCCAATCACAGTAACCCATGGAGTCTCGTGAGTCGGGTGTTTGAAATTGAAACTGAGAGAAAGAAAAGAAAAGATAGTGAAATGAAAGGGATTGCAATGGAGTGTTTGACAGCATATGGTCTTCTAGGATGGAAGTTAAATGCGAAAGTGAAGCGGCTCAGGAAGGCACATAAAGCTGTAGAGAAGAAGGATAAGGAAATTCAGGAGTTAAAGCAGCAGTGATACACTACCTCTGAAGAGTGGTTCTCTCTTTTCTGTAAAGGAAAAGAGATGGAAAGGAAGTTAGAATGAAGTCAGCATCATGCTCATGAGTTGCATGAGAAAGTGTATGGGTGGCAGAAATGAGCAGCTGCCAGTTTAAAATCACTGGAAGGTTATAAATTAGACCATGGTCGGTTGTTGGATCAGATTAGAAAGTTAGAAGGCAGTTGTGATTCACTCAGAAAGAATAAGGCAAGGTGTATGGCGTCGAGCTGTATGGGAGAGACCATAGGAGTGCCTGAAACCGTAAGCAGCTGGGTCCAGACAGAGATTGTAGATAAGGAGGAGCCCCCACTGATTATGGCCAAGGAGCTAGGAGAGACAGGAGATGAGCCAGCAGTGGTTCTTATCCCTATTGGGTTAGTGGAACCATCAGAAATTGATCAGCCCGTGGGACCAGTAACAAGAAGGAGAGCGAGAGAGCTAGCTAGTTTGGAGATGGCTTCTGAAGCCGCTAATGCAGAGGAACAGCCTGGTGAGTTAAAAGAGAAAGTTGATAGTGAAGTAATGGGAGCCAGTATGCCAGCAGAAAAGGGAAGTCCTCTGGCCATAGTGCTAGAGAAGGAGTTAAGTGAACCAGACACTGTCATCCTAGAAAAGCAAGTGGATGTTGCAGAGGGAGAGAGAGAAGGAGATTCTCAGGAAAAGACTGTCTGAGCTCTTAGCAGAGCAGGAGAAATGCCTTTGGAGGTTCAAATTGCCAGGGAAATGGAGTGTGCTGTATCAGAAGTGATTCAGGTATCTAATGCGTGTGATAGAATCATCACCGTGGTATATGTTAATGTCACCACATATGCCAGTGGAACTTCCATCCGTACCTTTCACTGGTATAAGGAATGTGTCAGTATGGTAGGAGAGTACCTTCCACAGGAGTTATCCAGAACACTACACTAACCATATATTTCCCAGGTTCCACTCAAGGGAAATATCTGCTAGTTCTGATGAAGGAAGTACTGACTTGGGTAGGAGAAGGCCTCCAGGTTTGGGGGAAAGACACTTCAGATACTGATTCCAGTGGGAGCCATCCAAACTCTCCAGATGTAACTCCTGACCATCCCATAGCAGTGGTTACAGATATTAAAACTCTGGATTTGGTAGCTAAACAAATAGGAATGATGGAGGATTCTTCGGTTGCAGTACAGGCACAGCATGTTCAGGAAACAGCACAATTATTTGGTTTGCCAAGTGATGATCGGCATTGGTGAGGCCTCATCTGGAGTACTGTGTCCAGTTTTGGGCCCCACGCTACAAGAAGGATGTTGAAAAATTGGAAAGAGTCCAACAGAGGGCAACAAAAATTATTAGGGGGCTGGAATACATGACTTATGAAGAGAGGCTGAGGGAACTGAGGTTATTTAGTCTGCAGAAGAGAAGAATGAGGGGGGATTTGATAACTGCTTTTAACTACCTGAAAGGGGGTTCCAAAGAGGATGGATCTGGACTGTTCTCAGTGGTAGCAGATGACAGAACAAGGAGTAATGGTCTCAAGTGGCAGTGGGGGAGGTTTAGTTTGGATATTAGGAAAACCTTTTTCACTAGGAGGGTGGTGAAGCACTGGAATGGGTTCACTAGGGAGGTGGTGGAATCTCCTTCCTTAGAGGTTTTTAAGGTCAGGCTTGACAAAGCCCTGGCTGGGGTGATTTAGTTGAGGATTGGTCCTGCTTTGAGCAGGGGGGTTGGAGTAGGTGACCTCCTGAGGTCCCTTCCAACCCTGATATTCTATGATTGGGTTAAAATCTTACAGTTCACAATAAATTGAGCCTTATGGAGCACTTTGCCCCCACATATAGGAAGGGTGAAAAGTCTTTTTTAGAGACAATGGTCATGCTTGACTGTAATCCGCATCCTGGAGTGGCTATCCTGTCTAACTTGAAGCAAAAGCCAAATGAGTCTCCCCACCAATTTCATCTACGGTTAAGTGCAGCCTGGCACAGTCACATGAAAGAGGACACAGATGAACCACAGTATGTTAGCTTGTTGGTTAATAATTCTCTTCCCTACCTATAGGAAAGAGTTAACATGCATATCCATGATGGGACCTCCCTGGATAAGGCCCTGGCTTTTCTAGTCAGGGCCCATTCCCAGGGAAATCCTAAGGCAGGTAAACGTGGAGCCCCAGTTGCAACTCTACAAAAGCCACAGGGTACTCCCAAGTGAGGATTGAGGGTCCTAGCTGGACACCTCAAGGGCAAAACCGGACTAGTCCTATGTCCCCTTGATCTCAGTGCTGGGCCAATAATTTCAATTCACAGAACAATCTACAGGGGTATGCATTTGGGCCCTGAGGGGGAGAGGGGCCTCAAGATCATGTTCCTTTTCTTGCAGGTGCTGCATAGAACTCTTCTCATCCTCAGGGTTCTAGATCACCACCGCCTCATCAGTAGGAGGACCCCTCAGTGGTGTCGATGTTCAAGACAGTGCAGGAAACCCTGGAGACCCACTGCTGGATATCCGAGAACTCCAGATATGCCTAAACGAGTTGGTGTTGGGAGATCAACATCTAAATCCTTTAAACCAGCCAGTGGCCTCTGTGGACTCAACCCTGCCTCCCAATTATTCTCATGCAGGGTCGGCTATCCCTGAGGAGTTGGAGGTGGAAGAGCCTGAAGGCTATCTATCCCATAGATTACTCCGCCTAATGTCAGCTGGCTTGAGGAGCATCACAACCTCTCTGGGAAGAGACACAAGTGGAAGACCCACGGTATCTATAGTTGTAGGAGGCCGCCACCTAAATTTTATTGTAGATACCAGAGCAGCAATCAGTATCATCCATGTGAAAGACCCTAGATCCTCTGTTTTGGCATCTGGGAAAACAAAGATACTAACAATGTTTGTAAACTACCAAGTTATGGCCATGCTATCTAAATCTATCGAAGTACCAATTGGTCACCTGCACAAGACCCATGTCTTCACATTGCTCACATTGCCATACCCAAAAGGTAATCTGTTGGGGTCTGATTTCCTAGGTAGGCAGGAATGTATTATTGATTTGGCTAATCAGTCATTGTGTCTTACTGCAGGACAAGAGTTGGGTTGCCCGCTAATGGTCATGCTCGAGTGTGGTATGGTTATCCCAGCAGAGGGACCAGACCCAGATGAATACCACCTGAACACATTAATAGCCAAACACACACTCTATCTAAAGTTACAGGCCATACTTCGCAAACATGCGGATGCCTTTGCTAAACACAAACATGACTGCGGGTGTATGGCAGCCACTATTGTTGTGGACGGGGGAGATGTGCCCGCCCAAAAACAATATTCCTATCCAGACCAGGCCACCCCTTACATAGCCAAGGCTATCAAGTAGTTGCTGGCACAGGGAGTCCTGCGTAGATGCACTTCTACAGCCAACTCCCTGATTTGGCCCATTAAGAAACCCGATGGTTCTTGGCTCTTCACCATCAATTACAGATGGTTAAATCAGGTCACCCCTACTTGTGCCCCTACTGTGGCAAAGATGCCAGACCTCATACAGTCCTTTGACCGAGAGGCTCAGTTGTTCTCTGTGCTGGGTATCAGTTACAGCTTTTAGACTTTACCAATGGCCCGGGAGTCACAATACAGGTTTGCATTTAGCTTCCAGGGGGTCCAATATTCCTGGACCCAATTACCACAGGGATATAAAAATAGCAAGGCATTTTTCCATGCTCAAATGCAGTAAGTCCTAACACGATTTTCTAAACCAACTGTTTTATTCCAGTATGTAGATGACCTTTGCTTAGCTACTCGCAACAAGGAAGAACATTTGGCAAAGCTGGATGAGCTCCTGCAAATTCTTAAGGAAGCGGGATTAAAGTACAATCCTGCCAACTAACCCATCAAATTCAGGTCAACAGGAAAGGCTCAAAAAGCAGAAGGCAATAAAAAGAGCACCAAATCTATTACTTTTACGTAATCTCATGATTTTTGGTCAGCCTGATTCATAATTTTTGAACATTTAGGGTTGGCAATACTATGAAAGTGACTTGAAAGTGTCAGTTTCACTCCTGTTTAAGATCAGTTTCTAGTCTATTATTTGGAGTGAGGTAACACCAATTCAGCCCCAGGCAGGTGCAGTATAAACTCATGGGGCCTTGCCCTAGTAGGATGTTTCCAAAGTTAAATGATCTACTCCAAACTTGGTGAACTGCAAAAAGTGATAGAAAGTAATCTAGATTTTTCTACAATTGTTTCAATTGTTGTCTTCAAAAGTTAGTAAGAATATACATTAAAAAGTTAAATCTAACCAATGTCCCTTCAGGGTCTTGATACAAGATGTGAGAACATGTTAGTGTTACAGCTGAGTGGGCCTAATATTTATTTAATTCTCTTTATTTTAATACAGGAATTAGATACAGTGTTCCTATCAGCTAATTTCTAAACTATAATCTGCAGAAAACCCTAGAGTTTTCAGGTGCCTAAGTGTCCCCTGGAATCATGGTTAAAGTTGCCCTCCTCCCCAATCTGAAATGGCGCTCCTGTTATCTTGGGACAGCCTGCATTTGGTAGGGGTGGGGGCTGACTGTCGTGGCAAAGTGTCCATCCTCTCGAGGCCTGGCCTGGCCCTCAGGGAGACGGACGGTGAAGTGCTGCAGGAGGCTGGTGAAGAAGAGGAAAAGCTCCATCCTGGCCAGCTGTTCCCCCAGACAAGCACGACGACCTGCAAGCGTGGGAGTGAGAGAAGAGGGAGGAGGCAGAGAGAAGGAGGATACAACATGACATGTAAATGATAGTCACTGAAGGAGTAAGACCCGTACTGCACACCCACAGGTTGGAGTGAACAGAGAATCTGCCTCCATATGCAGCAGATGCTGAGTCTCCCTATTCCCAGACCCTGTGTGAACAGGAACAACTAGGAAATACTTCTCTAGAACAACCAATGTTCTGTTTAATCTGATTCCCTGTCTCTGATTGTGGCCAGCACCAGAAGCTTCAGTGGAAATCATAAAACCAAGGACTCTGTCAGTTAATTTGGAGAGGGGAATTACTGCATAGTTAGCCTGACTCAAAAGGGTCAGACACTTTAATACACATGGCTAAATCCTCAACTGGTTAAATTGGCACAACTCCATTGATGTAAAAGGATCTGTGGTAATTTATACCAGATGAAGATCTGTCCCATATGCTCTTTGTGAAATTCTTAACTTCTTGAATCAAAATAGGTAAATAAATGCCTTTAGATAGAGAAATCTGAGGTGGAATAACATGCCCATGCTACCAGGCAGCAGATTCTGGTTTAAGTGCGATCTGGGGATCATGTATTTGCCTTGAGTCCAGGAAACCAAAGTGGTACATCTTCACCAATGACCCATCTCAGGCTAAACCACTGCAGCAAGCCTTTGCAGTACTCATACAAACAGGATCACCTCACCACCAGCCTGAAAGACTTCACTGGTGCCATATCTACTCCCGTAGCCACTGCAAAATCCTTCTCTTGGTCATTAAGAACCTTTATGACAACACCCCCATCTTCCTCTTTGGACTGTTCTCTTTGAAGATAGTAAAATGAAACTTTGAAGTCTATGAGTTGATAACTGAAGTGAATGAGTTATGGGTTAGACCATGTTATGAACTGGGTAAAACTGTGTTATGCGTTGACTCAAAACCTCATTCAAACTGCTGTGTGAACACACCCTTCACTTAAGATAGTTGTAACCCATACCTAAAACAAGGCCTAATAGAATCTTTCCAGAAACTAGCATCCGGTGGGTAGGGAGGTCCACTTGGTATTGTGACCAGGTTGGAGGGAGGAGGCGGGGGGAAGAGAGTTGTGAGTGTGTGAGAGAACACATGAAAACTGAGAACAGACAAAAACAGAGAGAGAGGCAGAAAAAAAAGCAAGAAGGACAAGTAGTAGTAGCCTGTGAGTGCAGTGACTCTGGAAAAAAGCTGCTGGCAAAAGAGGCTTGGGGCCATAAGCTAAGAAACTGCTCCTTTTGTTATTGGTTCCTCCTGAATTCAGAGGAGCAGGACTTTGTATGTTCCTTATAAACAAGATTGCATCAAAGAAAATACCTGACTCCTTCAATTTCTACTTCCAACAGGAATGTCTGCAGGGCCCTGAAATTTGACTAGCTGTTCAAGATGGAAAACGGCAACATTATTATCTAGTGGAGCTGTTGAGCAAATAGGAAAGGTAGAGGTGTTGTGCTTTGTGCTGCTAACAAAAAGTCCATTCTTGAATTATGTGAGGCTATAGACCAGAGGGTCCCAAATTTTGATTATGCTTTAACAGAAATCCTTAACTATGACCTCATCTCTTTCCCAATAACACACACCTCACCTGTGTGTGTGCACATTGCTTCTAAACCAATTCCTGGGCCTCCACCTTCAAGCAGATATACTGAAGTATGAAGTAATTTCTCTGGGGAGATGAAGCATGCTCATGAAGAACAGAGCCTAATGTGACGGATGGGTGTATAGGCTTAAGGGATGAGGACCTCCTTAATCTGGCAGTTCTGCACTCTTGTAGGATTAGGTAGGTGACTTTGTTACATAAGCAATCTTAATTGATTTGTAACAATTTTATTTTCTATTTAAATAACTACAGCAGTAGAAGGTGAGCAACAAATTAATTAAGGTGAGGGTTGCCCAGTTTACTGCAGAGTGTAGAATACAGGACTGCTTCCCTTTGGCCAAGTGGTTTACATAGGCCTCTGGGACAAGATGCTCAGTCTCTCAAGGCCTGACCCGAAGTACAGCATTTCAAGGCCAGAGTTTCTGCACTGGAGAAATATAAAGAGGGAGCTATTTTGGAGAGATTGCATATAGTGGTACCATGAGGACACTGCAGAACAGGCCCAGCTCAGCTCAGACTGCGCTGATCTTCCCCTTGAGGAAGCTGCTCTATGATGAGAGGGACATCTTGCTTTAGAGGAGACTCATTTTCCCATAACTATAGTGGGTCACATCTCATGCACCGTGCCTCATTTCCACAGGGACGGCCTCTGCCAGCTGCTCCTCCCCTTGGATTTACCTGCAGAGAAAGGCAGGAAGGCCTCTCGCTTCACAAACTGCCCATCTGCATCCAGGAAGTGCTCCGGGTAGAACTGGTGTGGCTTCTCCCAAACCGTTTCATCCTTCAGCACCGAGGACAAGTTAGTGATGACTGTCGTCCCCTGATCCACCCCAGAGAAGGAACAGGGTACATAAGAATTGTCATATCAGAACAGGCCAGTCCCTCTGCATTCAATATCCCATCTCAAGCAGTGGCCATTGTAGGATGCTTCAGAGGAAGGCACAAAACCCAGCTCAGGTATCTCATTGTATAATCTTATAGCACAGTGGAGTGGGATGCTTTCAAGGCCTCAGCCATTGCATAGCATATGCTCTGAGCCTGTCGCCCTTGTCCATTGCATGCTAGCTAGACTAAGAGTATGCAAGTGGTGTTTTCATGGTCTAATGAGGTTCATGAGATGAAAATTGCTTCTACTCCCCAATTCCTTAAAGTTCTTTCTCAAGTTAATTTTAGATCTGGTAAGAGTGTGCTGATTGAGAGACTCCAAACCACAATTCTCTTTGTCTTCACAGAAAAAGTGAGATCTTTCTCCTCTTACATGCCTCAGGCCTGAGCTAGGGGAGCTTCCTCTAAGGGCAAAAGTGGAATTGAGTATTGTATGGCTTTGGTCTCTCCAATGAGACTGTCATCAAGGAAGGCAATCATTGCCCGTCATTGTCTCTTGTCCATTTGGAACTGGACTGAGATGCACAGCAGCCTCTGAACAGCCTTCAGATAATAGAGTGTTAGTTGGTACTGTTCTGAATTTGAACTGCTAACCTAGCTGGTAGTTTCTATACAATCAGTCAGCATTACCTTTCTCCACCTTCAAGCAGATGTACTGAATGTTAGAAGGTGCCCAAGACAAAATTACTGTCTCCCCTGTAAGGATTGCAATCCTTAGTAGTGTCTTAGCTCAATTCGTTGTTTTTTCAGATATCCAAAGACCTGTTGAAGATGGAGCTAACCACATAAACAAGGCTGTCTCTGAAGCCCAAGGCCTTTTAAAACTGCACATTTGATAACTCACCAATGGTTGTGTGATTCAGGGCCTGGTGCTCCACCCCCCTCTGCATGGAACCTTGGGGAGATTCACATATGGAATGTCTGCAGCTTCAGAACATAAGTCTGCAAGAGGAGAGGAGGTCTGCATCCCCTGCCTGGCCATAGATACCTTTGGAATGAAGAAGCCTTGAAGGTCAGTGTCCCGGTATGTCATGTGAGGCATGCCAACAGGAGTGATATCCCCATAACGTTGAGTTTCATGGATCACAGCACTGGTATAAGGCATGTTCGCTAGGTCCTTCATCAGGGGTGACCTGTCCCTGCCAATCACCTTATCAATTTCTTCATGGACTTTACCTGGAAAAAGACCCTTTACATTGAGGAGGATGTAACATATTTAATGATGTACATCAACACCGTAAATTGAGGAGCCTACGGATTTACTCTTAGGCTGTAAACTCTCTGGGGCAGGGATTGTCTGTTTATCTTTATTTGTACAGTGCTGAGAACAACAAGGAACCAATCTTGATTGGAGCCTATGGAAGCTATTATAATATAGAAGTATAATGAGTATAATTAATAATGTGGGTTAATATTCTGTGAGTTTGTTAACCAGCTTCCTATCAATTATTGAGCAGTTTACAAGTGAGTCTTTTCTAGGCAGTGGGTGCTCTAAGTGTGTGGGAATTGGCTGGTGTCAGGGGCACTTGTTTGGGGTCAGGAAGGATATCCCACAGTGGGGAGAGGGCATGGGCCTTGTCTGGATGAACTATTGATTTCTCTCACCTCCACAATCAGAAAGTCTCTTTGATACCCCAGACATGCACTGCCCTGCTTCCCAACTGCTGATTCCTGACCTTGCAATCAGGTCTTGTGTGTTTGTTGAACAGGGAGATTGGTGAAAGCCTCTGGAAACAAGAGTGCTAGTAAGGGAGAATTTACCTAGAGAAATCTATAGGAGGGTATTGGCCTTGGTTGGGGGCAAGGGCCAAAGTGAGCTCTGCAGACAGTGGGAAAGAGGAATGCGGAATTAGGAGCTGAAGGAGAGCACACTCATCTTCGGTTACTCAGGCCAATTTACATAGTCATCTTCCGTTCTATGGGTTAATAAGTTCATTGTTAGAGACATCCCACCTTACCCATACTGTATTTGACCCACTTGTGCATAGGCGCCAACTTTCTAATTTCCTCGAGGGTGCTTGAGCCCCACTCTGCCCCAGTCCCCGCCCCCACTCTACCCCTTCCCTCAAGGCCTCAACCCTGCCGTGCGTCTTCCTGCCCCCACTCTGCCCTGCCTCTTCCTGCCCCTGCTCCACCCCCTCCACTTGAGTGCGCCCTGCCCTTGTTCTCCCCCCCCCCCCCAGCACCTCCTGCATGCCACTAAACAGCTGATCCATGATGGGCAGGGGGAATTGGGGAAGAGCTGATTGGCGCGGCTGCTAGTGGCTGCTGAGCACCCACAATCTTTTCCCCTGTGGGTGCTCCAAGCATGGAGCACCCATGGAGTTGGTGCCTATGTACTTGTGCCTCTGGCATTAGCACATTCAAGCAGGTTAGCATTTATCCCTATGGAGGCCCTAAGAGAAGGAAGAGTTACCAAGTAGATACGAGGGTCTCAAAGAGCACTTGTCATGAAGAAAAGTGGTGAGCATTCCTTCTGACACTGAAATCTTTAACAGGGGCATTCTCTGTCATTTCTCCCTTCCCACAGGTCTTTGCTCTCCCCCTCAGAGAGTGCTCCACTGGAATTATTCCCCCAATCACTGCTGTGACTGCTGCTACGGCAGCTTCATACCCCCAGACCACAAAGGTGACAGCAGATGCTAAGAAGTTCTCAGTGGAAGATGCAGGATTGGGAGAACCGGTCACAGCTCCACCAGTCCTCTTGCTTACACTGGATATCAGGGTGGAGAAGCATGTACAGCATTGCCCAGCGCAGGGTGGTGGAGGTGGTCTCAGTGCCAGCGGTAAACAAGTCAACTGTTACTATACGAAGGTTGTTGTCATTGAAACTGCTCCCCACATGATCTTTAGCCTGAAGAGAACAAAAGAGAGCATGATTTGACCTTAGATTTTTGCTGGGGAGAGAGGAGCAGAATTGTAGATAGTGGTAATTCATATTCTCAGATTGAAAGGTTGAATTGTTTGCAGAGTGCAGCAAAACACGTGCATATGACAACACACGCTGTAATGGCTCCTTGGTCGCATACATTTCAAGGTAATCATTTATTCCACACATCATGGACTTATCAGGAATGAAGCTCAGGACATTCTGCTCCAAAAACACAGGGTATGTCTACACTGCAATATAAGCCCAGGGTTAGTGGCACGTGACTCAGCTGACCCTGGGTTAGATAACCCAGGGCTTGACCATCTACACTGAGGCAGTCAATAGGTGGACGGCAGGCCAAATCTGGACTGGTAGATACTTTTGAACAGACCCTGAAATCTTTTTATTTATTTATCATTACTGTTGTTATTTTTTTATTATTTTCTCTGCAGTCTGGATCTTGCCTATACCTTGACCAAGAAATTTGGACCTTGACAAAAAATTAATGACTACCCCTGCAGAAGTCTATGCTGATTATCAACCCTACGTTAAGAATTTTCTAACCCAGCCATGAACCTGGGGCTCTGGCATCCACACAGTAGCAGACAGACCTGAGTCAAACCAACCATATCCCAGATTCCCTAGCACCCTCCCAGAGTGTGGCCGCTCTAGCCTTTGACTATGGGGAAGCTTAATGCCCACCCTGCATGTTATAAAAAGCTTGACCAGCCTGCCAACACTGCCTGCCGAGCAACATGGAAGAGGCCCCTTTTCAAGAACTTTTCTTGCTTATGCTGTCATGCCTGTGTCAGGAATTGGGCAGAGTTTCCGTGAGGTGCTGGTGGACAATTCAGTGGCATTTTCTGACCCACCAAAGTCCAGGGTTGCCGGAACAATTTCTATAGTGGGGATTCTGATTCTGGAAACCATGGAAACCAAGTATTTGTTGTGTGTTATTACTGCTTCAAGCCACGGGGTGCGGCAGCACCCTCAGTTCCAGCACCACTGCCAAAGGCACCTGAAAGAGTTTATGAAGATGGAGGAGGAGTACCCAGCCACAGCATACTCCCACTGGCTGATGCTGCTCAGTACACTCAGCATATATGCTGGAAACTCTGCCTACAGTCTCTTACCTCCAGAGTTAAAGGAGGGTCTCCAGTCAGTCTTAGAGATTTGTGCCTCTGCAACCTCAAGAGGTTAGTGTGATCACTCAGACTTGATCAGGTCAGAAATTCCATGTAGTAGCGAGCAGGGTGCAGCCAACAAACTAGCCAACAAATTAACATCAGGATTCCAAAAGTTCATATACGTACCTGGGAATAACAATCTGACAGGCCCTATTCCTGCCCTCGTATCTTCTATGAGATCAGGACCTCAGTGCTACCTACTGAAACAACAATCTCATTTTCTATAAGACAGGTCTCCCCACTAAGTACTCTTCAGGGCCACCATGCTTAGCATACAAGATATGACAGGATCACAGCAGGAAGTAGTCCGGCTATCTTTTGTAATGCTGTGGATTTTATGTGTCTGTTTTCTAAGGGTTTCTTATCTCAATTTTCTCAGAGCAATTCTGTAAATTTGAATGTAGACTTAACATGGGCAATAACTAATATGCTATTTAAGAGCCAACAGGGAGTTTTCCCATCACTAATATATTCACAGAGCCAAAGAGATCTACACCTGTCCGTCTCCTCCTACCTTCTCTATCTCTTGTAGAAAAGCATCAGTGAAGTCTCTCCTTTGGGTAGGATTCCAGGTTGCCCTGTGCTCCTTCAAAAGCTCATCTATGAACTCCAGGACCTCCTTTTGGGATTGGAAGATGCTCTGTTGCACTCCAGGGATGCGCAGCAGCCATGGTATTACAATAAGGAGCTAAGATAACAGATGGAGAGAGAAAACCACAACCTATGGCTCTCAGAAAAGAATCACTAAAATACAATCTAACTGATCAATCAAATGGCAGCTTCTTACCGACCAAATCATATGTGCTGAGTTACCTGGGGCAGGAATCCAGCTTCTTCATCCAAGGCCTGTTCAAACAATTGCAGCATCCTCTGAAATTTCTTATTGTCATAGTCAAAGCGCTCACCAAAGATGAGGGAGCAGATCACATTGCTAACTGCGTTGTTTATAAGAAAATGTGGATCAAAAAGACAGCCTGAAAAACATACAGGACCAACCAAAGACATTAGGAGGCACAACATCATTGCAGCCTGTCCCTCACTGCATGGAACATACTGAGTAAGAACCTCTAACATTTCAAGACTGCTTACAGAACAAACCAGTTGAAAGTCCATGCTCATGTAAGCTGGGGAAGTTAAACGTGTCTCACATACTAACAGGGTTGGGCCTGCTCAATACTTGGAAGAGAGACCACCATGGAAAACTTAAAAATTGCAGGACCACCATGGAAAACTTAAAAATCTGCTGCAGATTCAGTTAGTAATACTCATCTCTTTGCCTCAGTTCTGAACCCGGGCCACCTGTGTGCAGACAGATGTTACTGTGCAGCTACAGATGTTTTTAAGTTTAGGCACAAAAGTGACGTCTTTAAGGACATGTTTTGGAAGCATCTTAGTGTTGATGCCTTCATCAGATTCCAGTTGAGGTAATTACATTCTACCAACCTAAAATTCCCCTTGCACATTCAATTGGAGATGTTGGGGTTTTGTTTTTGTTTTACTTCCCATCACAAACTGTCATGTTAAAACAGCGGTCAGGTTTGACCCCACATGTGGCTTCAGGATAGTGCTGGATAGAATGATCACTGTGTGTCTGGTCTCCAAAGCACTTTAGTATCCTTCTGGCTATAAGGCATTATGTAGAAATGTGAGATACTGTGTTATTATTCCTTCCTTCATAATCAGTCATGTTATCCTTTCATTTCCTTACGTATGGAAGTTATATTGATCCCCTACCCCATCTCCCTTGATGCTACAAACCTTTTTCAGAACTGATTGCAGAGCATAGAAATCCAGCTTCCTCAGTTATACGCTGCTCCAGGGATTTCTTTCCCATCCCAAAATTCTTCAAGGTGGAGAGTGCAAATCTCTTTTGCTCCTTCCACGCATGGCCATATCTTGCAAGCACCACCCCTGGAAAGTATTAATAAACAAGATACTTAATAAGCTCTGGGAGCACACCATGCAAAATTCGCTGGACAGCAACAAAATAGAGCTGACCTGGAGTGACTGGCTTCTGAGGAAGGATAAAAGGAACCAAGTATAGCTTGGCCAAATGGCAACTAATGGGAGCTATTATTGCAGCCTTCATAGGTGTAGGTGGTTAGTGCAGAAGGAGAGGGATTATTCATGGAGGGCCAAGGTATAGCTAGGAGTAATGGGATGAAATTTAGGGCCAGATCCGCAGCTTGTATAATCGGATACAATTAATGGAGCTAAGCCATGCTATACTCAGAGGGTGTGAGCCTCAGGTTGGATGTCAAAAAACATTTCCCAATGATTAGAGCTACTAAACTACTCAATAGTCTCTCAAAGGAATTAACGGATGCCCCATCACAAGTCATTTAAAATTGGATTGGACAAAGCACTGGAGGGCACACTATAGGGAGCATCCCTGCATTGGCCAGAGCAAGGGTGGCCAACCTGAGCTTGAGAAGGAGCCAGAATTTACCAGTGTACATTGCCAAAGAGCCACAGTAATACATCAGCAGTGCCACATCAGCTCCCACCCCCTCCCCGCGCCTCCCGCCCACTGGCAGCCCCGCTGATCAGTACCTCCCCCTCCCTCCCCGCACCTCCCAATCAGTTGTTTTGTGGCGTGCAGGAGGCTCTGGGGGGGAAGGGGAAGAGCGACGGCATGGCAGGCTCAGGGGAGGGGGTGGGAAGGGGTATAGTGTGGACAGAGCCAGGGGTTGAGCAGTGAGCTTCCCCCAGCACCCTGGAAAGTTGGCACCTGTTGCTCCAGCTCCAGAGTCAGTGCCTATACAAAGAGCCACACATTAACTTCTGAAGAGCCGCATGTGGCTCCAAAGCCACAGGTTGGCCAGCCCTAGGTCAGAGTATGGGCCAGGGCAAGGTTGAGAAGATGTGACTCTACAGATATTTTTCCAGCTCTAATTTTTGTTATGAAGGTGCTTTGGGATAACCCGAGAGGATTCCAGCCCAACAAGCCTCCCTTTTAGGTTGTATTTCTTTCTACTCTCCCCCACTTTCACTCTTGGGTCCTGGAGGTTCCTTGGAAGGAGGTTATATTTTTTTTTACAAGCCGAGGAAGATACATACATATGGTGAGGGATAGGAATCTGCCAGTTCTGACAATGGCAGCTAATCAGTATTGATTGGCATGTACATTCTACTGAACATGTCAGAATGGCCATGTCTTAGTAGTTGTTGTAGCGCTGCAGTTGGGAAGGAGAGTCCCCATTTTCATCGAGCCTGACTTCCTCCTCGCGAGAGGTAGTGTCAGGGGCAGACTCCACCAAAAGCAACGTCAACAGAGGGACAAGAGAGGGAGGCAGCTCACTCCTTAATCCCCCTTCAACCTCTCCAGGAACTCAAATGATAAAGCCAGTTCTCTTGCAACACTACCAGAAAACTATGTTAGTTTCCAAGGTACTTGCCTTCGGAGTTCTCTCCATAACCCAAGTGCTGATGTAAAGGAAAGTATGGTCGGTCAGCAAAGTCCTCCGATTTCTGGATTAATGCTTCCTTTACTGCTTTGAATCCATTCACTACTACCAGGTTACTCCAGCAGTTCTGAAGACTAAAGACATCTCCATATTTTTTACTCAGCTGTCAAGAAAAGAAAAAGGAAAAATATACTGTTGGAAGCCAGATGACACTTAAATTTGCTGGAAAGCAAGCCTGAAAAATATCATCTTGCATTTCTGTACGCTCTCTAACTTAGAAGGATCTGAGAGCACTCTGTTGGGCTTGTTAGCTAATCACTGATGTGCAGCCACCTCTGGAGTGGAACAACTCACAGCATCACTACACAGCCACTTACACAGGGAGTGAAGAACACCACCATTGTCAGCTGAAGGTGCAGGAAGAGTTTGTTAGCAGAACGTAACTAACCAAGTTGAAATTTGGCCAGGGATCTTGTGAAAGTGTCATGGGGTCTTTAACGACTACAAGAAGTCAGGACCTCTTTTGGTGTCTTCAAGGATAACAGACCCAAGCATACATTGTTCCTTAAAACCATGGTGTGGCACTGGTTTAATCACTGACACAGAGAGCCTTCTACAATGCTTCCTGCAGCACATGGCTTTGCATAGGAGATATCCCATTCAAGTACTGACCAGACCCAACCTTATTTAGTTTGTGAAATCTGATATTATCACTGAGGGTACAGCAGTTTTGGCTACAGATACACACAAAATAAAAATTACTGACATAAAGGATTGGGGGTGGGGGAGGGCGTTTCCTGTGATGCTGGCAAACGAGGTGCCAGCTCTTGCCCAGGCTGCAGGCACTAGCTAAGAACTAACAAACTCATAACTGGAGAACAGACCAGTTCACCTGTATGTTAGCTTGCTCAAAATAGGTATTAGTCTTACAAGAATGTATTTAGTGTTTAGACCGGGGTGGCCAACGTGTGGCTCTTCAGAAGTTAATATGCGGCTCCTCTATAGGCACCGACTCTGGAGCTGGAGCTTCAGGCGCCAACTTTTACAGTGTGCCGGGGGGTGCTCGCTACTTAATCCCTGGCTCTGCCACAGGCGCTTCCCCCACTCCACTCCTTCCCACCCCCTCCCCTGTTGTGCCCTCGCTCCTCCCCCCTCACTCAGAGCCTCCTGCACATCAGAAAACAGCTGACTGGGAGGTGTGGAGAGGGAGGGGGAGGCGCTGATTGGCGGGGCTGCCGATGGGTGGGAGGTGCTGAGAGCAGGGTTGGGGAGCTGATGAGGGGCTGCTGACGTATTACTGTGGCTCTTTGGCAATGTACATTAGTAAATTCTGGCTCCTTCTCAGGGTCAGGTTGGTCATCCCTGGTTTAGACTATGAAATGCTTGTGAGCTGCTGCAGGCATTAATCTCTCTTCCAATGACTATGTTCCAAGCCATAAGAAAATATGTATGTTTTGCTTTATAACTTTGCAAATGTCTGCTCTGAACTTGTGAACCATGCACAGGACTCCTCCCCCACCCCATCCAGAAGGACTATCAAAATCAGCTGGGTCAAGGAACATTGCAATACAAAGGACTGGTTAATGGCCCTATCCGCTTGTTCTGTGGACTTGGAAGCTGAATGAAGGAAATAAAACAAAGTCACAGGAAAATTTTCCATCTGTTTGGCTGTCTGAACTCTGACAGGGCTAGAGATCCCCAGGGCTGCCTTCTGGGTCCACCCTGAAAGACATTTTGAATAGACAGGTCATTGCAACTTGGTCACTCTTAGGATTTAGATGATAACTCATATGTGTGTATATGTTTGCTTGCTTGAACCTGCAAATAACTGTTATTTCTTTTTCCTAGTTAACAAACCTTTAGATCATTTATTATAGGATTGGCTACAGGTGTTGTCTTTGGTATAAGATCTAGGGTACCAGCTGATCTGGGGTAAGTGACTGGTCTCTTGGGACTGGGAGCAACCTGAATGTGGGGTGATTTTTGGTGACCATTTATCACTAAGTCCAGTTTGTCTGGGTGGCAAGATAGACTGGAGAGTCTAAGGGGACTGTCTGTGACTTCATGGTAAGCCTGTTATAGTGATCCAGGAGCAGGGGTGCCGGAACGGTGGCGGGGAGTGGGGGGGCAGGGAGCCATGGCCCCCCAGTTTTAAAATTGGGAGGGCCAGGCCTGCCCACTTTTTAACATGGGTGTAATTTTGAGGACAGAGGGCTGCAATCCCCCTCTTCCCCAACTGCAAGCCTTGGGCAGGCGCGGAGTGACACAGGCAGAAATCATCAGCTCCCCCGCCACTAAGCACAGCCTTTGCCTGCAGCACCAGCCTCTTCCCGTTGCTAGCCCCTCTTAGTGGCCCCAATCCTGCTCCTCCTCTTCTCCCCGATGCCCCGTCCCCGGACAAGCTGGAAGCCAGAGCCCTACAACCACCCAGGGAGCCTGGGCCACTGTACCCTCCACCTGCCCTGGGTGGCATGGCCCAGTGGGGGGGGGGCGAGAGGACAGGCTGGGGGCTGCTCTTGGGCACCCCAGCCCCCTGCCCAGGATCCCTGGGCGGCTCTTACCACTGCCAGGCTCTGGCTTCCAGCCTGGCCAGGGGGCCGAACCTCAGGGAAAGAGGAGGAGGAGGGGGAGGAGCTACGGGGAGGGCCAGGTAGAGGGAAGAGAAAGGGTAGGGACATGGAGCAGGCTGGGAGGCTCTCTGAGGCAGAAGTAGTTCCATCCTGCTCCCCGCCCAGCTGCCAGGGAAAGCAGCTGAACGTGCCAGGGGAGAGACACAGGAGAGGACAGAGCCCCTCTCCCTCCTTGCCTCCAGCAGGCCAATCTGGGGGGGGCACTTAACCCCCCATGCCCCTCCTACACATTGCCTCTGACTCCACGAGCACAAAATGTGCCTCATGTAAGGGAGGACCAGGGCCACTGTACCCTGGTGACAGACAGGCATTGCAGAGCGCAAAGCAGAACAGTTTAAAGCAATTATCAAATACCCCAAATGTAACCTTTTTTCACCTGTTATTTGTGGGATTTCTTGAGGATTGTCCACACATGTTGGAGAAAATGCACTTCTGGGCCAAGAATTTAGGGACAGAAAAACCACAAGTAGTTGTTTTATGTGTATATGAAAAACAAACAAAAAAATCTATTGTGTTCCTGCTTTTCTACAGTAGCTTTCCTCTAAGCCAGGGGTGGGCAATAATTTTCACAAGGGGGTCACTCCAGGAATTTTGGTAAGTCGTCACGGGCCACACATTTCTACTATATTAATGGCAGCGGTGCGGGGTCTGGGAGGGAGTTTGGGTGCAGGAGGGAGTTCCAGGCTGGTGCAGCATGTTGGGGTGCAGGAGAGGGTGACAGATGTGGGCCCCAGGAGGGAGTTTTGGTGTAGGAGGGGGTTCTGACCTGGGGCAGGGGGTTGGGGTGCGGGAGCGGGTGTGAGGTGCAGGCTGTGGCTGAGAGGTGCTTACAACAGGCGGCTCCCGGCAGGCGGCGCAGAAGGGCTCAGGCAGGCCGCCTGCATGCCCTGGCCCCATGCCACTCCCGGAAGTGGCTGCGGCCAGCTGCTGCTGGCACATCTCTGCGTGCCCCTTGCGGGGAGGGGGCAGCAGGTCTCCATGTGCTGCCCATACCCGCAAGCACCACCCCCGCAGATCCCATTGGCTGGTTTCCAGCCAATGGGAGCTGTGAGGCCAGAGCTGGGAGCAGGGGCAGCGTGCAGAGAGACATGCCAGCAGCAGCCAGCCATTTCCGGGAGCAGCATGGGGCCACAGCAGGCAGGCGGCCTGCCTGAGCACCCTGCTGTGTCATTGGAGTTTTAGTGGCCCAGAGCTCATGAGGGGCCAGCCAAAGAGCCAGGTGGGCCAGACAGAAATGTTAGACAGGCTGGAGGCTAGCCCCATCCCACCTTTTCCGCCCACGGCCCCATCCACACTCCAGCCCCACTCCACCCCAGGCTCCCATGCCACTGCTCCCTCCTCCCCCTTTTCCTGCTCGGCCCTCCTCGCTGACCTCCCTCCTCCCCCGCCACTCAGCCCTCTCCCTGCTCACCAAGTGCAACCCTCCTCTCCTTCCCCACTTCCCACTCGGCACCCCTCCGCCGCTCCTCACTGGTCCCTCCTCTCCCGGCCTCCCCTGCTTGTCCCCCTCCCCGCTCACTGTGTGCATCTCTCCTCTCCTTCCCGCTTGGCCCCCCTGCTGTCCCTCGCCGTGTGCGGGTCGAGTGGGGGGGTGGGGAGGAGGGATCAGTGAGTGGTGGCAGGGGGGGAAGCCTAAGTGGGAAGGGGGCCAAGCAACAATGAGAGGAGGAACAGGTGAGTGGCAGCGGGACCCTCCAGAGAGGGGGTGGAGAGTGCTGGAGAGGAGCAGCCAGGCAGAGAACGCCGAGCTTTTATATGTGCCATGCAGGTTCCCGGGCAACTGAGGAGATGGTTTCTGCTACTCAGCTTCCTGGGTTCATCAGTAATGTCCCTGGGGAGTCCAAGGGACCCGGGACGCTGAGTAGCAGATACCATCTCCTCAGCCGCCCGGGAACCTGCATGGCACATAATAAATGAGCAAAAATTTCCCACGGAAGCCCATTCCCAGCAGGGAGGGGAAGAGGTGGGGCCACCACAGCCCAGGCGTCCAGTGGCAGGGTTGGCGGCAGCTGCACCAGGGGAGGTTTAGCCTTTTCTGGCCTATTATACCTGCCACCCATGCAAACCTGCATCTGTAACTGTGCCTAGCATTCCGGGCATTCATCTCATTACCAGAAAGATGTGATTAAAAAGGAGAGAATTCAGAGACAAGCCGCAAAAGAGTTTAGGGAGCTAGATGGGCTGCTTCATGAGGAAAGATAAAATGATGTAAATATATAGACTGGTCAAATATCTAAGGTGGGAGACTGATTGCTGCAAGTCTTTGAAAGGTTCAAATGCGAAGGATGGAGGGAAATTGTTTAGGGTTGGGTGAAGGAGTCATGGAATGAGTCTAAATCAGTTTATATCTAATTGTAATGGTTAAAGTGTGTATTTGAGCAGTTTGCCCTCTGGTAGCCAGTTACAGGGTAGAAAGAACATCCTCAAAGCTTCAGATCCTGGAGATAAAGGACCAGGGTCTTAGTCCTGGCCAGTGGTGCTGCAACAGTTTTAGAGTAGGGGTGCTGAGCTGTGCCCCCCCTTACCATGTCTGTGCCCCTCACCGCCACCTAGAGTTGGGGCCAGGAGCAGGGCCATGGTTCTGGGAGGGGGGGACGCAGATAGGGGTAAGGCGGCTGAGGCTGGGGTGAGACTATGAGGGTGAAGGTGGGCCGTATGGCACCATAGTAAAAACTGAAAAATGTTTCATGACCATTTTATTAGATTTAACTCATGTTTTAAAATCATCACACAAATTAAAGTTGGCTACTCAAGCCTTCTATGAAGCACTATGTCTACATCCTTCTTGGTTTCTTGTTATAATTTTGCACAAACCTGTTAATGAACTTCTTGAATGCAATGCGTTCATCTTTGGTGGCTTCTCGTGTGTCCGGTACTTCCATTCAATGATGAAAAAGAATGCTCAACTGTAGCTGTTGTGACTGGGAGTAGCAAGAGATGAATTCCTACTTCTTTCATCCCAGGAAACAGAACACAAAGATCTGGTCGAGCCACTAGTGATGATAAAAAAGAAGTTGAAGTCAAACCTTCATTCATTCGTCGTATGATATTCCACTCTTTGTTCAAATTCTCTATTCCATCCTGATCCCATGGCAGCCCCATTGCTGGTAGTGCCTCACTCCACTCAACTGTTGGTGTTTTATAAGACAGGGATCTGTAAAAGCTATATAGAGGTTGAGTAGAATCTAGAAGTCACTGTTGTAGATTTTTAAGAATCAAGTCTGTGTACTTTTTCAGTTGTCTTAACAAACACTTCTTGTCCTCTTCACTTAAGGATTCAATATAAATGCCTTCATTAGTCAACTTCTGGAATGAAGTCTTTGCTTCTTCCAGTACTTTTTCAATGGCTAGCTCTCTGATTGAGCCAAATGTAGCTTCTATTGCTGGACAAAGATCTACTACTGTTGTAGGAGATACCTGGATGGCATTGTTTAATGACCCAAGTGGTTTCAACAGTAGACTTACGAGAGAGACAATGGCAATAGTGTTCTCTAAACATAGTAGCAAAAGTAATCTACCAGCCTCACTACTTAGATCCAGCCCATCTTGGTAGATACTTTCCAAAGCCAGTAATAACAGCTGGAGTAATTTTAAGACAACAGCCAAGGATTTCTCATGAGAAAGCCAGAGGGTTTTCCCAGGTTGGACTAATTTGAACTTCAGTCCCAGTGTATCTTCTATATTTTCCAAGATATTCAGTCTTTTTAGACTCTTGCTGAAAAAAGAATATAATGAAGACATTAAATTTATAGCTTTTTTAATGTCTTTTGAAGATTCTGCAGCTCATACTAGTGCTAGTTGGAGTAGATGGCCTCTGCAGTGTGTAAAGGAGAGATTAGGGTTACACTTTTCTCTGAGAAAAGCTTATACTCCACCATGTCTTCCAGAGAAGTTTGCAGCTCCATCAAATGCACAAGCAGCCATCTGTTTGGGGTCCAATTGACAAGTATTTAACTCTTCTAAGATGTGGATTGTCACAGATGCAGCCGATGTGTCTTCTATAACTTGAACATCTAGAAATGCATCTACTGGCCTACCCCTGACATCAAGATAACATACACAATGATTTAATACTTGATGACCATTTGCATTGGTGCATTCATCAGCCATGTATGGAAATTTTCTGAATGCGGTGAGAGTTCTTCACTTTTTCAACTGTTGAGTCTTTCAGTGTTGCACTACATGCATCTAGCGAGTCAGCTGAGTTTCTTGCAGAAAGATAGTGAGCATTTGCTGGTTTTGTTTGGAACCAGTGTTCAGCTTCAGGATGAACAAGTAACAATGCACTTAACATTGGCCTCCAGTTTTCAGTGTGTGGTATCTCTTGCCTAAATAGAAAGTATGATGCCACAGCCATGTTTGTTCGCATGAACTGTGTTGTGTAACAGCCTCATTAACACTCACCAGTGTTTACCTTGGTCAGTGGAGACTCAGAGTTCAGAGATGTTTTCACATAAGTTCACCTCCCAGGTGGGAAGCAAGAAGGCACCTTGCTCATTCCTCCAGCTGCTCACTGTTCACTCTGGCCACTGTTGTTCGTTGTGCCACTGTTCACTCCATTGCTCTGTTGCCAATGGCCCTGCGCTGTCACCTTCTGCTGCCACCTGCCACTGTGACCTCTGCGAGTTGGTCTCTTGAGTTTCCACCAGCTCTCAGTGATTTCAGCTGAGCTCTCAGTGGGGGAACCTCGCTGCTAGTACAGACTGGGCCATCTCTTCCACAGAAACGCTGTTCCACAGCAGGTCTAAACACTTAGACCTGATTATCAGTGATTTCAGCTGCAGTGGTCACTTAACAGAACAAAAGACTATCTATGGAGCCTAATCAGCTCTGTCTTTAAACAGTGGAGATGAGCAGGTCAAATAGTACTTGTGACTCAGGCAGACAATCAAGCAAAACACCTGTCCCCACCCTCTCTCTCGATGCCCCTCAATCAGCACAGGCTAAGTACAGTTCTACTGCCCTTTACTCCTACAATAAGAATAACTAAATTTCCTTACCCCCCGACCTTCGCCCCGCATTCAAGTGATTTGTAACCCAACCCCAGTCAAAATCTATCACTTGGGCAACACAGCTCTGTTTTCTGGATACCTCGGTAGGTGTGAATGTAAATACAATCTGGTCCTGAAGCCTTTCCCCACAGCCCCCAGCCCATCAATGGCTGTCAGGGGGAGCTCATTTAGACTTTGCTTACAAATCATAATTTGAAATTATTAGGTTGGCCAACATCACCAAAATGAATGCACTGACATAGTCATAAAAACAACAGCTGTATAAGGAAGCTAGTCTATGTTCATACTTTTCAAATCTATTATACTTTTTCAAATACATGCATTTTATTATAAATTGTATATGCTTTTAAAATTTGGATTAATGTTTCAATTTCAATTACATTTCCAAACAATCACTAAATTGGCAACACTGCATGTAACTAGTTTACAAAACTGGGGGGAGGGGTGTGTGTGTATGTAGGGAAATCCTAAATAAAGGAAAATTTACTCTGGACATCAAGAAACAAATCCTTAGTAAGAGGTGTATCAGACTGGGGAAGTTTCCTAGGGGAAGTGATGAAAGCCTCATTGCTGGTCATTAAAACTGGATAAAGCCCTCAGGGGCATACCACTAGAAGGGAGAGGGGTGGATAAGAATAGGTCATTTCCATCTTTGATTTCCATGATTCTGTAAGTAAAAGGAGCTATTTTCATTTCCATTCCGTGAGAAATGCAAAAAAGCAAAACGAAATTGTGTGAAATGGAAGTAGGGACAGAAAAGGGAATAATATGTTGTTACTAAAAATGTGGAGTTAAAAGCAGCTACAAGTCAAAAGTGTTGTTGCTAGCATTGTCATAATCCGATTTGATCTGGAAACTCCAAAGCTCTTTCTACTGCATGGTGAAAACAAGAACCAGACCCAGTTTCCTTTGACTGGAGTGTTGAAAGGTACCAGCCTAAAAAAGGAGCCTCTGGCATTTGCCAACCACAATCACAAAATATAATATGATTTAGTTCCCACAAGCTACATCAATAGTTTACCAGACAGGACAAAGCATTCACTTGCAACAACTAACCCTGCAGATGCTGTGTGTGCTCTTGTTAGCGCAGACACACCAACAAGCACATCCTAAAGTTTCCTGGAGATGACATAAAAGCATATCCTGGAGATTATGGTTTTGTTAACTTTTCCTGAGACTCTTAATCATTTCTACAAGGAAGACTGTCATCCATGCAGCCACATCCCAAAATCAGAGAAACTTTTGAATGAATGGATCTGAGCAGAGAAAAATGCATTTTCATATACAATAAATCTTTCACTAGCCCTTTTCATCCCAGAGGATACAGATGGTACATAAAGGGAACACTTTACCCACCACTGAAGTGCAGCCATCTCAGAGGTGGAATGTAGCAGCTGTTTAACAGTGCTATTGTGCAACAGCCCAGTACACTAGGCCCTGGTCTACACTAGGCACTGAGGTCGAATTTAGCAGCGTTAAATCAATGTAACCCTGCACATGTCCTCATGATGAAGCCCTTTTTTTTTTTACTTAAAGGGCTCTTAAAATCGATTTCCCTACTCCACCCCCGACAAGGGAATTAGTGCTGAAATCGGTTTTGCTGGATCAAATTTGGGGTACTGTGGACGCAATTAGATGGTATTGGCCTCCGGGAGCTATCCCAGAGTGCTCCATTGTGACCGCTCTGGACAGCACTCTCAACTCAGATGCACTGACCAGGTAGACAGGAAAAGACCCGCGAACTTTTGAATTTCAATTTCCTGTTTGGCCAGTGTGGCAAGCTGCAGGTGACCATGCAGAGCTCATCAGCAGAGGTGACCATGCAGAGCTCATCAGCAGAGGTGACCATGATGGAGTCCCAGAATCGCAAAAGAGCTCCAGCATGGACCGAACGGGAGGTACGGGATCTGATCGCTGTATGGGGAGAGGAATCCGTGCTATCAGAACTACGTTCCAGTTTTCGAAATGCCAAAACATTTGTGAAAAATCTCCGAGGGCATGAAGGACAGAGGCCATAACAGGGACCCGAAGCAGTGCCGCGAGAAACTTAAGGAGCTTAGGCAAGCTGACCAGAAAACCAGAGAGGCGAATGGCCGCTCCGGGTCAGAGCCCCAAACATGCCGCTTCTATGATGAGTTGCATGCCATTTTAGGGGGTTCAGCCACCACTACCCCAGCCATGTTGTTTGACTCCTTCAATGGAGATGGAGGCAACATGGAAGCAGGTTTTGGGGACGAGGAAGATGATGATGAGGAGGCTGTAGATAGCTCACAGCAAACAAGCGGAGAAACCGGTTTTCCCGACAGCCAGGAACTGTTTCTCACCCTGGACCTGGAGCCAGTACCCCCCGAACCCAACCAAGGCTGCCTACCGGACCCACCAGGTGGAGAAGGGACCTCCGGTGAATATACCTTTTAAAATACTATACAAGGTTTAAAAGCCAGCATGTTTAATGATTAATTTGCCCTGGCATTTGTGGCTCTCCTGGATATACTCCCAAAGCCTTTGCAAAACGTTTCTGGGGAGGGCAGCCTTATTCCATCCACCATGGTAGGACACTTTACCACTCCAGGCCAGTAGAACGTACTCGGAAATCATTGTAGAACAAAGCATTGCAGTGTATGTTTGCTGGTGTTCAAACAACATCCATTCTTTATCTCTCTGTATTATCCTCAGGAGAGTGATATCATTCATGGTCACCTGGTTGACATAGGGTGCTTTTTTTAAGGGGACATTCAGAGGTGCCTGATCCTTCTGGGCTGTTTGCCTATGGCTGAACAGAAATGTTCCCTGCTGTTAGCCATGCGGGCGGGGGGAGGGCAAAATGCGAGCTTGTAACAAAAGCACATGTGCTATGTATGTAATGTTAACAGCAAGGTTTACCGTGAAAGAGTGTACCCATTGTTCTATAAAATGTGTCTTATCAAATACCACTGTCCCTTTTTTTTTCTCCACCAGCTGTATGTGTTTCAAGGATCACAGGATCTTCTCCTTCCCAGAGGCTAGCAAAGATTAGAAGGCAAAAAAAATGCACTCGCAATGAAATGTTCTCTGAGCTCATGCTGTCCTCCCACACTGACAGTGCACAGACGAATGCATGGAGGCAGACAATGTCAGAGTGCAGGAAAGCACAAAATGACCGGGAGGAGAGGTGGCGGGCTGAAGAGAGTAAGTGGCGGGCTGAAGAGAGGGCTGAAGCTGAAAGGTGGTGGCAGTGTGATGAGAGGAGGCAGGATTCAATGCTCAGGCTGCTGAAGGATCAAACTAACATGCTCCAGCGTATGGTTGAGCTGCAGGAAAGGCAGCAGGAGCACAGACCGCCGCTACAGCCCCTGTGTAACCAACTGCCCTCCTCCCCAAGTTGCATAGCCTCCTCACCCAGACGTCCAAGAACGCGGTGGGGGGGCCTCCGGTCACCCAGCCACTCCACCCCAGAGGATTGCCCAAGGAACAGAAGGCTGGCATTCAATAAGTTTTAAACTTTTAAAGTGCTGTGTGGCCTTGTCCTTCCCTCCTCCACCACCCCTCCTGGGCTACCTTGGTAATTATCCCCCTATTTGTGTGATGAATTAATAGAGAATGCATGAATGTGAAGCAACAATGATTTTATTGCCTCTGCAAGCAGTGATCAAAGGGAGGTGGGGAGGGTGGTTAGCTTACAGGGAAGTAGAGTGAACCAAGGGGCGGGGGTTTCATCTAGGAGAAACAAACAGAACTTTCACACCGTAGCCTGGCCAGTCATGAAACTGGTTTTCAAAGCTTCTCTGATGCACACCGCACCCTCCTGTGCTCTTCTAACCGCCCTGGTTTCTGGCTGTGTGTAACCAGCAGCCAGGTGATTTGCCTCCACCTCCCACCCCACCATAAACGTCTCCCCCTTACTCTCACAGATATTGTGCAGCGCACAGCAAGCAGTAATAACAGTGGGAATATTGGTTTAGTTGAGGTCTAACCGAGTCAGTAAACTGCGCCAGTGCGCTTTTAAACGTCCAAATGCACATTCTACCACCATTCTGCACTTGCTCAGCCTGTAGTTGAACAGCTCCTGACTACTCTCCAGGCTGCCTATGTATGGCTTCATGAGCCATGGCATTAAGGAGTAGGCTGGGTCCCCAAGGATAACAATAGGCATTTCAACATCCCCAATGGTTATTTTCTGGTCTGGGAAGAAAGTCCCTTCCTGCAGCTTTTGAAACCGACCAGAGTTCCTGAAGATGCGAGCGTCATGTACCTTTCCCGGCCATCCCACGTTGATGTTGGTGAAACGTCCCTTGTGATCCACCAGTGCTTGCAGCACTATTGAAAAGTACCCCTTGCGGTTTATGTACTCGCTGGCTTGGTGCTCTGGTGCCAAGGTAGGGATATGGGTTCCGTCTATGGCCCCACCACAGTTAGGGAATCCCATTGCAGCAAAGGCATCCACTATGACCTGCACATTTCCCAGGGTCACTACCCTTGATATCAGCAGATCTTTGATTGCGTTGGCTACTTGCATCACAGCAGCCCTCACAGTAGATTTGCCCACTCCAAATTGATTCCCGACTGACCGGTAGCTGTCTGGTGTTGCAAGCTTCCACAGGGCTATTGCCACTCGCTTCTCAACTGTGAGGGCTGCTCTCATCTTGGTATTCTTGCACCTCATGGCAGAGTAAAGCAAGTCACAAAGTTCCATGAAAGTGCCCTTACGCATGCGAAAGTTTCGCAGGCACTGGGAATCATCCCAGACCTGCAACAGTATGCGGTCCCACCAGTCTGTGCTTGTTTCCCGAGCCCAGAATCGGCGTTCCACTGCATGAACCTGCCCCATTAGCACCATGATGCCCACATTGGCAGGGCCCATGCTTTGAGAGAAGTCTGTGTCCATGTCCTCATCACTCTCATCATTGCGCTGATGTCGCCTCCTTGCCCGGTTTCGCTTTGCCAGGTTCTGGTGCTGCATATACTGCTGGATAATGCATGTGGTGTTTAATGTGCTCCTAATTGCCAAAGTGATCTGAGCGGGCTCCATGCTTGCCGTGGTATGGCGTCTGCACAGAAAAAAGGCGCAGAACGATTGTCTGCTGTTGACCTGACGGAGGGAGGGGTGACTGACAACATGGCTTACAGGCTTGGCCTACAGGGAATTAAAATCAACAAAGGGGGTGGCTTTGCGAGAAACTGAATGGCCGCCTCAAGGATAGAATCAAAACCTCAAGGATAGAACTCAAAACTGGGTTTAGCAGGCTGTCGATTTCACAGAGGGAGGGAGGAGAAAATGAATACAAAACAAATCTGGTCTATTTCTTGTTTTGAGCCACTTCATCTATCTTTATACATCATGCTAGCAGCAGACTGTGCAGTACGACCACTAGCCATCGTCACCTCCTGGGTGCTCGGCAGAAGACAGTGCAGTATGACTACTGGCCATCGTCTTCTGCTGGCTGCATATTAAAAGACAGTGCACTGCCGGTAGGACTCAATCACCATGAGATGAAACAAGGGAAATGACCTGGCTGAGTCACTCCCATGTTTGCCCAGGCGTACAGTTAAAAGAGCACCCAGGACTACGTCGATGACGGCTACCAGTCATACTGCACTGTCTGCTGCCAAAAGGCAATAAACTGCTGCTGTGTAGCAATGCAGTACCATGTCCGCCAGCACCCAGGAGACATACGGTGACGGTTCGCTGAGCAGGCTCCATGCTTGCTGTGGTATGTCGTCTGCACAGGTAACTCAAGAAAAAAGGTGCAAAACGATTGTCTGCCCTTGCTTTTATGGAGGGAGGGAGGGAGGGAGGGAACGGGGGCCTGATGATATGTACCCAGAACCACCAGTGACAATGTTTTAGCCCCATCAGGCACTGGGATTTCTACCCAGAATTCAAATGGGCGGTGGAGACTGCGGGAACTGTGGGATAGCTACCCACAGTGCAAAGCTCCAGAAGTCGACAGTTGCCTCGATACTGTGGACACAGTCCGCCGACGACATGCACTTAGAGCATTTGTGTGGGGACACACACACTCGACTGTATAAAAACGCTTTCTACAAAACTGACTTCTAATAATTCAACCTAATTTCGTAGTGTAGACATACCCTAGGTCTCCAACTGAAATTACAGGGAGAAGGTAAAGAGAGAGAGAGAGAGAGAGAGAGTGTGTAAGTATCACTCTCCTCCAGTGCTATCACATTTGCAGAGAATTCGACTGGACTCGAGAGTGGAATGTTGCCGTCTGGATTCTAGAGCCAGAGCAAAGCCAAAGCAGATACAGGAGAACCTTGCAGTTAGGGACACCTTGGGAATGGAGATTGTCCATCTGTAACTCTGAAGAAGAGGTTAGGGACATCAGCCACAGGGCCGTTGGGGTTGGGGCTGCAGCTGCAGGGTGGGCAGTGGGCGGGAGAGTCAGGACGGGGGCGGGGAGAATCGGAGCTTCTGACCCTTGAGTCGAGGTCCAGGGCAGGCAGAGTGTTCAGGGCTTCTGCCCAGCAGGAGCACCAGGGCTCAGGGCTTTAGACCTAGGGGGAAGGGCTTCAGCTCCGTATCTCTGCTCCTGGCTTCTGCCCCAGCCCACAGGGGGTGCCTGGGCTCCCCATGGCTCCATTCCCAGCTTCAGCAGGGGGCGCCAGGGCTTGGGACTTTAGCTATAGTGAGAGCGCTGGGGCTGAAACCGGCACTCCCCTGCTAGCTAAAGCCCTGAGCCCCAGCACCCCCCGTAGGGCTGAAGCTGGGTACAGAGCTAGGAGCCCCATCCCTCCTGCGTCTAAAGCCCTGAGCCCCAGTGCTCCCGAGGGTCAGAAGCCCCAAGTCCCCCCAGCCCTGATTCCCCCCACCCTGCAGCTGCAGCCCCAATCCCCTTGGCTGAAGCCCTGAACCCCAGGCAGTAAGTTATTTGCTGCTTTTTTTTTTTTTTTGGTCTGCGCTGCTACCTGCCTGATTCATTGAGGACTTCTGGTTCCAGAGAGTGTCCAGTTGACCGTTAAGTCCACAACTCTAGTGTTCCTATCTTTGAGTTCAATCAGAGAGCGTTAGAGCCCCTCCTCCCCTAGGGGGACTGACTGTTAACTGTGTTGGAAAAGCCCCAGGCCAGTAAAATAACCCGTCCAGCCCTCACCAGCTACATTAATGAACCACCAGCCCACACCAGACCCGCTTCCCTGCACACTGGGCTCTCCAACCCCTCTGGCACTGACCTGGGTAAAGGAGACGTGCGGGTTGTGGAAATCGATCTGCAGCATGGTCCCAAGGAAAGGCAGAGAGGTCGGCCCTGGTGGGTAGCGACTCCAGCTCTTCCTGCGCTTCAGGAAATCAAATAGCAGAGCGAAGATTGTGAGGGCTATGCCCAGTGCTGGGAGGTTGTTCCCGCAGGATCGAAGCTGGGACCAGAGCCACAGGAGCAACTCCATGATCTCTCTTTGCTCTCTTCCCCGTGTTTTTACCTCTCACCCCTGCCTCTTTTTCCTGCTCCTGTTCTCTCACTCTTTGCTATTTCTGTCTCCCCAGTTTCCTCCACCCATTCCCCTTCTCTCACTCTCGGTTTATTTCTCAGACACCCGCCCCTCTCTTGCTACTGTCACAGCTTGGAGCTGCTTGGCCAGAATTGCTCTGTAGTCCCTCCTCTGCCCAGACAATACAAACTGCTGGGGAGTGGTAATGAAGGGTGGCCCAACCTCTGTAAAAGGAAAAGGGCATAGCTCCATTTCCAGCATTGTAGTATGTAACATGAGGGAGAGAGGCACCTCCTGATGCCAACTGGCAGAGGTACACAGAGTTTGACAGGAATCCCCCTGTATAATAATAATGATGTATAATAATTCACTAACTGGTGGCATGTGAGGTTTGGTGTAATATGCATTGTGACATCTGACTCTTTGGTATCGTACCTCTGAACTGATGTTGTTCGATGTGATTTGGATTAAAATCTCATGTCTGCTTACCAAGGATTCTACATGTCTCTTTCTGCCCCCTGGCTTGGTTCTATCACTGCCATCTTCCTGCTCTCTGTGCACAGCAATTTGGAGGCATTATATATGTGACACCGAGAATACATGTAAAGAATAGGAACAGTGAGCATATTTTTCTCCTCATTTTCAAGCAAGGGAGTAAACCATAAATGTAGCAGTGATGGTAAATAATGCCTATGCAGAGATGTAGGTCGCATGAGGATAGCTTCCCAAAGTGATAGAATAAGGTGTGAAATCATGCTGCTCCTGAATGCTGAATGCTGAAATCATGCTATCCTCAGCAATTTACATTCCTTGTGTAGACATTAACCATAATGAAGTGGTTTATCGAGCAAGCAAGTGGTAATTAGGACAGACACTCACAAGACAGGATTTTCCTTCCAGCTAGATCCATGAGCATGCAATCCACTGGTGTCAAGGAGACAGGCTGCAGCCACATGTCTAGGGCACTTGTGTACTACATATATTACACATTCAATTCAGTAGCATCTTTTTTCCCCACCAGTTCTGGCCCATTGGTGATTTGTGTTAGAAATTAATGTCCAATCAGATTTTAGAGTGTGTTGCTGTATATATGTCTGTCTTGTAGGGGGTCTTCACAGCCACCCAAAGACCCCATGAAGTCAGGCATTCCAGCATCGCAAGTGAGAAGCAACTCATACTTAAGCCCTAGCAGGATTCACAAACCAAGTATTCCCCCGGCTATCTTGCCTGTGGGGCCCAATCCCAGAGGTGTACTCAGAGGCTGCCTTAGAGCATGTTTACCGGGTCAGGCCCCACATAAAACACAGCTGGGGGAGGAGGAGCTCTTATATCCAATAATCCAGTGGTTATAGCACTCACTTAGGATGTAGAAGACCCAGGTTCAAATTTCTACACTGCCTCAGAGGGACCAGAGACTTGAACCTAGGTCTCCTAGGTGAATACCATAATCACTGGGAGAGGGGATACCATGGAGTGGGTTTTTCTTAATCTCTCCCATTGAAGGTATTCCATTTTGTATAAATACTTAAATATTCATTAGACCAGAGCCTTGAACTTGGGACTCCCATATCTGAGGTAAGTGCCTGAATCACTGCACTATACAGTCAACCTCTCTCTCTAGCGCAATGACTATTTAAGTATTAAGTGTGAGGTCTACATCAGAAAGAAAGGGCAGGGGCGCCATTCAGGAGGGCGTGGGGGACTCTCTCTCCCCCTCAGTTTCATACAGGAGGTGAGCTCCTAGGTGGAGCTCTTAACTACAGCACAGCATTAGTGCGGAGCAGAGGTGCCCCTGGGGCAGGGAGTCAGTATTTTGTTTACAAGCAGAGGCAGGGTGATCATGATAAAAAAGGGCTGGTGATTAAATTAAGGATCTGGCAGTCAAGCTTGTAAAACAGGAGTCCCTCTGTTGGGGGTAGGGGGAGGGAGGGAGAGTTTTTTTGGAGGGAACACAGGGGACTCAAGAAATACAACCAAATCCTCTGAGCCAAGGTTACATTCAAAAAAGGGGGAGATTTGGGGGCATAGGTGAAGGGGCCAAAACCCAGGGAAGTTATAGCAGTGTATAGAGAGGTTCCCACTCTACATGTGGTACTTATGTGGCCCCTCACAATATCTAACCTAATTCTCCTCACAGCCGCTCTTATCCGCATTGTACAGAGGGGGTACTGAGGCACACACAGACTAAAGGCCAGATTTTCAAAGCTATTTAGGCACCTAGTGGGAAGGTTAGGTGCTTTGTGAGCCCCACTAGATGCCCAGTTGCATCTTTTGATGCCTAAAAGGTTTTGAAACTCTGTCCCTAATGCACTGGCCTGAGGTCATACAAGAAATCCATGGGGGGAGCAGAGCCCAGGTCTTTCAGGGCTAGCTCCCTATCCTGCAGACCAGCCTCTTTCGCTCTGCTGCATGCTGCAAAAAAAGAGAACTCTGATAGATGGGAGCAAAACCAAGGCAGCCAGTTCTCTGAGACTCCAGGAAACAATCCCATGGACTTGGGAAGGATGTCATGGTTGACAGTATGAAAAGCAGCACAGAGGTCAGGAAGGATGAAGAAAGAAAGAGAGAGAATGAGAGTCAGATGAGAGGGGATCACTTAACTCCCAAGAGGTGGCAGGTTCTGCCCCAGGCTGGGTTATAGAGCAATGGCTGCTGTGCAATTTTACATTTTAACTGAAAACCATTTTGTTTTGTCATTTTTTGTTCTGAGTTTGAGAAAAAGGAAGGAAGGAGAAAGTGTCGTATGAGTATCAGATGTGTTTATGCCTCAGATTCTTAGGGTTTTATGCAATGATGATCTGTTCCCTATAAAAAGTTCTGATTTAAGGGATGTGCCCCAGTATGTATTTTTTGTACCAACAGGGTTACCATATATCCCAGGAATATTTTCCCAGGAATTTTAAAAATTCCTCCCGGACAGTGATTTAAGAACCAAAAAGCCTGACCTGTCCGGGAAAATACGGATGTATGTTAACCCTGCCTAGTTCTTTTTTAAAAAGATGGCCCTGAACTAGAAATGAGCTCCATTTCACATGTGTGGGTCCCTGCCACTCCCTGGGGGTGTGCTAGGGTGATCAGATGTCCTGATTTTATAGGGACAGTCCCGATTTTGAGGTCTTTTTTTTATATAGGATCCTATTACCCCCCACCCCCTGTCCTGATTTTTCACACTTGCTGTCTGGTCACCCTAGGGTGTGCACATGTGTGGGTCCCAGCTGTTCCCTGCCCCCCTCATTGAAGCAAGTATGCAGGGTTACTGCCCTGGGAACTGCAGGGCACCAGTGGACGTGGGTTCAGCTGCAGACAGGGGAGTGGGGCAGGTCTAGCTGGAGGCAGGGGGTGCAGGGCTGGCTGGAGACAGGAGGGTGCAGGGATGGCTGGAGGCAAGGGGGTGTGGGGCTGGCTGGAGACAGGGCAGGGGCTGACTGGAGGTCGGGGCTGGCTGCAGGCAGGGCAGGGGGTGCAGGGCTGGCTGGAGACAGGGCCTGGCTGCAGGAGGACAGGGGATGCGGCAGGGGGTGGTGCGGGCAGGGCAGGGGGTGCGGCAGAGGCTGGCTGCAGGCAGCGGGTGCGGGGGTGGCTGGAGGCAGGGCAGGGGGTGGCTGGAGACGGGGGCTGGCTGCAGGCACGGGGTGCGGGGGTGGCTGGAGGCAGGGCAGGGGGTGCGGCAGAGGGTGGCTGGAGATGGGTGCTCACGGGGAGGCAGCAGGATGCAGCCCAGGCCCAGCAGAGCAGCCGGGGACCCACTAGGCAGCATCGGGAGCCCCAGGGCCAGGGATCGGGGGAGCAGCAGCAGCAACAGGGCTTGTGCCCAGGACCAGGCGGCAGCCCACATGGCTCCTGCAGCACAGCGCCCCCGGCGGCCGGAGGAGAAATTACATCACTTCCTGGCCGGAGCCCATCAAAGCCTCAGCGCCCCCTGCAGGGAAACGGGTTAACAAACGGTTCTAAAACTGCTTCAAAATTTAACAACCGGTTCGCGCGAACCGTGCGAACCGGTTCCAGCTCACTACTGGTTTTATGTATCCAGGCCAATTCCAGAACAAAGAACAGAAATTGCATCCACAGTGTCCATAAAGTCAACGATTACTGTCAGGATTTGTATTATTCACTGGGCACCTTCTCTGTGCTCAGCACTGTTCAGAACATAGGCGCCGACTCCATGGGTGCTCCGGGGCTCAAGCACCCATGGAAAAAAAATAGTGGGTGATGAGCACCCAAGAGCCAGAGCTTGAGTGTGGGATGTGATGAGTTCTATGCTGCAACAGAGGAAGGTTACTTCAGATAAAGAAGGCTTGTCATCAGATTAAATTAAGGATGGTGAGATGATCCTGAAAGCATTCCCAGGCACATAAGTTACATGATAGGGAACAAAGGGTTGGAATAAATGGTCCATTTTCAGAATGGAGAGAAGTAAATGGTATTGTCCCCCTGGGGTCTGTACGGGGACCAGTGCTGCTCAACATATTAATAAATGATCTGCAAAAAGGGGTAAACAGTGAGGTGGCAAAGTTTGCAGATGATACATATTACTCAAGATAGTTAAGTCCAAAACAGACCACAAAGAGTTACAAAGGGATCCCACAAAACTGGGTGACTTGGCAACAAAATGGTAGATGAAATTCAATATTAAATGCAAAGTAATGCACATGGCAAAATATAATCCCAATTATACATACCAAATGATGGTGCCTAAATTAGCTGTTACCCATCAAGAAAGAGATCTTGGAGTCATTTGCAGTACTCTGGAAGCACTATGTTTCCACAGTACTGCAAATTTATAAGAATCCCTCTCACTGTGCCCATATAATCCTGAACTCATTCTCCAGCTTCAGAAGACTTAAAAATTAACTCCAGTCATCCATGGTACAGACGCAACTGAATAAAGTAGCTGTCCTTAACCAGGGGCAGCAGGTTTGTATTATTTTTGGTGGTGCCCAGAATGGGTCTTGTCCTCCCCTCCCCCCACTGACCCACCCACCCTGTAAGCCGATACATATTTTATTAAATAATGTAAAAATGGACTGGAAACACAGTGGAGCAGAGGTGAGCTGGGGGCAGGGAGCGGTTCTAACTGTGCGCTGCGCTGCCCCCCCCCATTACTTGCTGCAGGTGGCCCTCCCCATGCACCCCTGCCCCAGCTCACCTCTGCTCCACCGCCTGCCCAGAGCACGCTTTTGACCGCCCCCACCACTTGGCACCCTAGGCAACCGCCTAGTTCACCTAATGGTTGCATCGGCCCTGCACACACCCTTATCCCACCACCTAGATCCTTAAGAAGTGCATAGAGGAAACTGAGGCACGCACACAGTATTCAAAGAAAACATTAAGAACATTCCCACTTCATAACACCTGCATACAACCAATTATATACTTTAAAGGGTGTAAAATAATCAAGTATTGTGCTAAACATGATCATACCCCAAACTGATTGCCAGATTTAAATTGCGTGTTTTTCCCCTCAGGTGAGGGCTCTGGGATGGGGCTGGTGATGAGGGGTTCACACTGAGGAGGGGGCTCAGGTGGGGGGTGCTGGCGGCGGAGGCTCTGGGGTGGGGCAGGGCCGGGGACGAGGAGCTTGGGGTGCAGACAGGCTGCTCCACTGCTAGGGTCAGAGACGACTCTTCCCCCCTCCCCCCCCACCAGCAGCAGTGAGCTCCAAGTGAGGGATCCCTCCTCTTCCCCCCCGCAGCACACTCACTCTGCACATGCTCCTAGGGCCCCACTCAGGTCCAGGAAGACCCCTCGCATCCCCTATGGTGGGTACTAGGGGCGGGGCTGCCATCATGTGTGGCCTCCCATGCTGCTGCCCCTGACCATAGCCTCACTGGGGATGGGGCTGTCCCTTGCCCAGTGTGGGGCAGGAGTGGTGGCTGCAGGGGGGAGAGGGGCAGATCACAGGATCAAATACTCACCGAAGCCCCAGCAGCTGCTCAGGTGAGTGAGGTCCCCTCCTGGGGGACGGTGGGGAAGAGGGCTGCCAAGCACGTGGGTGCCTCTTCCCCCTCCAGCAGTCAGCTGCCTGCCTCAAACTGCTGCCAGCGTCTCTTGTTACCATAGCCAACAGCAGCAGGTGCACTATTCCCACACCAGGAATTGAACCAAGGGTGCAGGCAGGCAGGCAAGCTTTCCTTCTGGTGGCAGGGGCGCTCTGGGAGGGGCGCAGGGCGCTCCGGAGCCACCGGTGGGAGCCAGGACCCGCTCCAGGCAGGGCCGGGGGGAGAGACAGAGACCCAGCTCCAAATATTGGTGGAGCAGGGCCCCCGGCTCTGAATATTCCTGGTGCCAGGGCTCCATGAGCCCATATAACTCGCCGCCTATGTCCTTATCATGCATCAAGATCATACCAGGGAACTAGATGTAAATAAGATTGCTGACAGTTTCATCCAGAATGCTTCAGTGAGATGTAATGTCTTTAAACTGGGACCTTAGTGAAGACAGCTTGTTGGTGATTGCAATGATTTTAATATACTGTAATTCATCATAATGTAATTATGTAGTTCATAACAATGTAATCATTATTAAAATAGTAAAGATGCCAATGCTAGACACATGCAAAAACTAGAATATGAAAGTATAAATATGCTGAAAATAGTCTCCCCCCCAATACTTGCAGACTGCCCCTCCCAAACACACACACCTCTTCAAAAGCGCCCACCAGCAAAAACAAAAGTCAGCACCTGTGGTTCAGAATATGGCAGAAAATGTAGTCCCTGAGCCAATGTGTATAAAATGTGTAACCCTGGATAAGATAGTTCAGATATGTAAGTAGGAAGTGTATAGTTATTGAGCACATGTTAATATCTATGAGTGGAGGCGCTGATGACAATAGAAGTTTTAATGGATTAAAGACGAGAAGATTTGACCCTCCAACTATTTTTCAAGAGGAAGAGCTGCCCAGAGCTCCTGTGCCTGTTTATTTTCCTTTCCTGCCTGCAGTGGCCCTCATATACCTGAGAAGTCTCCATTTTTTTCTCAACTTTAAAATGTGGAATTTTCTTGGTGTTTGGTTTTAAATATTTTCTTGTGAGAACTGCAACTCAATCACTGTAGTGTGGTGTTTAAGAACCTTCTGGAAAGTAACTAGCCTTTAAACAGAAGTAAAAGCAGTGTTGCCAACTCTCATGATTTTGTCATGAGCCTCATGATAATTATTGTTTTCCTTAAAGCCCCAGCCCCTGAAGTCAGGTGGATATGTGATGATTTCAGCCTTTATTATTAAAGAGAAATAGAGCGCTCCTGCCAACAAAGCTGTGGTCACACTGCCACTTGCGTCAGCAAAACTTTTGTCTTTCATGGGGAGGCAGAAGCTTTTTTAAGTATCCGTGAAAGACAAAAGTTTTGTCCACAGCTTTGCATTGTAGACATACTCTTAAGTTTTCTCTTGGCTGAGTCTCAGACAGATGCTCCTCATCCAGGCCCCAGTCTTATCCATACATTGTTAAGTTACTCAACAGTTACACAGAGTGGAGCCAAAGAGCTGGTGCCATCAACCTAATGGCAACCTCTAAGTGCATCTACCAGATTGAGCCTATGCTGGGGTTTACAAACCCCACACTAAGGCTGAGGCAGGGAAGAGGTTGGAGCACTGCTGAGCCAGGAAAGCTCTGCCTCTCAGGCACTGCTGTGCATGCTCCTGGGGAACATAGCAGTATAAAGAGAGTTATGGCAGCCCAGGCAAGAGGAGGAGAGCAGGGGTGGGGAGTTATATGGGCCTGCAGTGCCTGTGCTCCAGGAATATTCAGGGCCCTGCTCCACCAATGTTCGGAGCCCGGTCTCTCCTCAGGCCCCACTTGCCACCCCTACGCACCTCTCCCGGAGCGTCTCCCGGCCCCGCCTGACACCCCATGGCAATTTAAAAGGGCCTGGGGGCTCCAGGCTGCTGCCATCACCACCAGCGATGCAGCAGGGCTAAGGAGGCTTCCTGCCTGCCCTCACTCCGCGCCACTCCTGGAAGCGTCCGGCACGTCCCTGTGGTCCCAAGGATGGTGGTGTCTCCACGCGCTGCCTCTGCCCCGAGTGCCAACTCCACACCACCCATTATCCAGGAAGCAGCGGTGCGCAGAGACCCCCTCATCCTCTCCCCCACCTAGGAGCTGCTGCCAGAGGGGTGTGCGGGTTGTTTTTGGGAGCCGCCCGAGGTAAGTGCTGCACCCCTCACCTTCTCCCACACCCCAACCCCCTGCCTCAGCGCAGAGCCTGCACCTCACACCCCCTCCTGCACCCCAATCCTCTGCCCCAACCCAGAGCCTGCACCCAGCACCTAAACTCCCTCTGGAGCTCACACTCCTTCCACACCCAAATTCCCGCCCCCCCAGAGCCTGCACCCTGCCCACACCCAAACTCTCTCCCAGAGCCTTAGGCAGGTGGGGGAGGGGAGCAGCGGGACTTGGCCCCATTCTGGGCATCACCAAAAATTATACTAACCTGCCGCCCCTGGAGGAGAGAAGCCATTTCCTGGAGGAGCACTGTGGAAGATGCCCTTATGGAGAAAGTCTGACTGTGAGTCTTTCTTCCCTGCTCTCTTCCCCTCTGACCTGACCTTTTTAGACATCACCTCAGGGGAGGGAGAACCATGGGCAGGGGCACCGGAGGATTGGCAGCATCAGTCTAAGACTGTGGGGTCTGAAGCAAAGAACTATAATGAAACAGCAGTGAATCCCCAAACTAAGCCATCGTATGTGTTAGGAAGGATTCCGGGAAAGGTGAGCAGGAGGTGGGCCAAATGTAGGGCATCCCACACCTTCAGGGCCCTGGTCCAGGATTCAGTGGAACTTGAGGGACTGGGTCTCCCTGCACCTAGCCCTGAGACAGGCAGGGCTAGGGGATTACTAACAAGGAAGCCAACCTAGGGATTCAGGACACATTGAACTAAGAAACTGGAGCAGCAGGACCTGACCACTAGGCTTGCTGACTGAACAGACAACGCTGCTACCAGGGTCCACAGGCAAGATAGGTAGGAGAATGTCTAGTTTGCGAATCCTGCTGGGGCTTACATGTGAGTTACATGCCTAGCTGCTCTGATGTGTTGGTGTGTAGGGGATTTTACGAGTAAAAACGTAGGTGCAAAGGGAACATCGGCACCTACAGGGCTGGACAGCAGCTGAGCAGGGCTATTCAGAATCTAAGTGTTGGACTTAGGCACCAGAAGTGACAGTTAAGTGCCCCTTGTGAGTCTCTCCCTAAGCTATTACGGTGATAGTCCCCATTGAAATACTGTCACGAAGTCTCCAGGCCATGCTCTGGAACTGCTCCCTACTAAGCCAGTCAGGACCCTGGGGAAGTCTCCTTTCTGTGAGCAGACTGTCTTCAGGACACACAGCTCACACAACTTCCACCTTCCTGGGTCTGACCTCGGAGCATTCAGCATCCTTTGCCCCTCCGTGCACTTCCCACAGCGAGTCCACCCAGGCGGGGTCCTGGGGAAGCCAGAGGGTCCTGCACCCCAACTTCGCAGTCAGACATGTCTCTTAGCCAGCCAGTAAAACAGAGGTTTATTAGACAACAGGAACATGGTCTAAAACAGAGCTTGTAGGTGCAGAGAACAGGACCCCTCAGCTGGGTCCATTTTGGGGGGCAGTGAGCCAGACAACCACGTCAGCACTTCACTCCATGTCCCCAGCCAGCCCCAAACTGACTCCCCCTCCAGCCCTCCTCCTTTGTGCTTTGTCCCTTTCCCTGGCCAGGAGGGCACCTGATTCCTTTGTTTTCCAACCCTTTAGCTCTCACCTTGCAGGAAGGAAGGGCCAGGCCATCAATTGCCAGGAAACAGGGTGTCGGCCATTCTTTGTGTCCAGACCCCTGCATGCACCTGCCCTCTAGGGCTCTGCAACGATCATACACCCTTATCCCACCACCTAGATACTTAAGAACTGCCTAGGGGAAACTGAGGCACCCCCACAATATTCAGAGGAAACATTAAGAACAGTCCCGCTTTGTCATCAATACCTATTAAGAAATGAAATAAAATAAATAAAATTCAAGCTCAAATCATGATTTGAGGAATCTTAGCTGGGTTTAACTATTGGAAATTTATTTACATTGAATATACAGGAGCTGGTCCTTGGATAGAAAGACCAGCCAGTGCAAAACATGGAGGATTATGATATGGTCCCTTCCAAATAGATGCACATCTGCTTCGCCGTTCCCTCACTACTAGTAAACTCTAACAGCTACCGAAATAGCTATTGGATGCAGGAATGCCTGTTGGGATGAGCTGTACATATGGATAAGATGGTCTGGCTCTGGCAGCAGTTTAACCCAGTGTTGTGCAGGATTCACTGCACTCAGCCCCCGTGTGAGAGAGGTGCTGTCACTTTAGGGCCCCCCCATCTGCCCAACTGAAGGAGTAACACTCATAAGATCTAAAGGGGGGGGTACATTCAGTCCCCTCCCCACCATGCCTTGGCCCAGGGAAAGGCTGCTGTAAGACGAGGTTTGAACGCAGGAGGGATTCCTGAAGGGGAAAGGGTGATTTATGGGAACAGAATTATTATCTCACGCACCCTCACACCAATACGGATTGTACCTGTGACTTGTTGACAATGCACTGGCTACAGGGTGGGAGGTACCCAGGGTCCAGTCCAGGCGGGCAGATGTCTCTCTTCATAGGAGCTTATTTCTTTTACTATGAGTTTATCTAATGAGCCTTTAGACGACTGCGGAGCAGACACACAGGAGAGCCCCCTTTTAATTCTGGGCTCCAAGTTCTTTACTACATCTACTTGGTTATATTCCTTTCCAGGTAAAGTGTCCCTGTATTTCTGGGAAGAGTCCATGAGGAAATCAATAAGGTGATTGGCAAGTAGAAGGTCACCCCGTGATGCAGGCAAACCTCCGTTCCACCAGTACTGTGGTCCACGAAATTTTACAATATAGTGATACCAGTCCTGTTAGAGTTCCTCATGGGATCTGCCAGCACACCAACATTCAGTGCTTCTTCATGCCTAAGGTACAGCCCTTTTGAAATGAAATGTCTTATTGACATGACATTTTGTTTTGAATGTTACTTTGAAACAACATATTCAAAATCGTTCATGTCAATTTCCCCCCCAAAATGAATGATTTTGATACTTGGGATTTTTTTTGGGGGGGGGAGGGGGTTGCCCAAACTCTTTGCCAAATTTGAGCTGAATTTGCAAATAGTTTCAGTGCCCTGAAAAATTTACTATTTGTCAAAATAATTTCACTCAGCTTTACATAGAAGGTTGGCAGGGGCACTGGAAGAATTCGTATAGTGGGAGAGCTGAGACTAGAGCCATTGAACCAAACTATAAACCCTGGATCTAAAGGAAACTACTTCAAGCCAGGGAGTGCGGCAGCACCCCCAGCACCTAAGTGTGTTGGGTGACTCAGGATTCAGAGTGGGACATGGAGCCTCTCATTTCCATGGCACTTATGTATTTGGTTGTTGTGGTAATAGAATCTTGTGTTGCTATGGCAACTGAGTTAGATTATTAGGGATAGCCCAGACAGTTTTGGCTGGTTTTTGGTCAGTTCAGTGTGTGGCAATAAATGGCTACTTTCAGGGTTTACAGCTCTCTGTGTCTCCAGTGATTTCTTCCTAAAACTGTTGCCCCCAAGGATATAACAACGTGGTGACAAGGATGGAATTTCTGCGCTGCCCCAGCAACAGAAGGAAGTAGAAGTTAAGGTACAAAAAAACCCAACACCTTTTTGCTGCTGAAAGGGGCTGAGAACTGGCTTGTTTGCACTGACTGCAAACTGAAACTAAAATCATGGCTACACTTACAGGGCCACTGGAACCTTTTGAGGAGACTATAGTTCAATGGCATGTATATACTGAGCATTTTGAGCTTTTTGTTATTGCAAATGACATTACAGAAGAGAAGAAGGTGCCAATATTCTTAAGTGTTGTAGGGGCTAAGACCTACTCCCTGCTACACAGCTTACTACACCCTGCTAAGCCAGAGACTAAATCTTACAGTGACATTGTGGAAATCCTGGGGTCCCATTTTTCTCCAAAACCATTGGTAATTGCTGAAAGATATAAGTTCCACAAAAGAGACCAGAAAGAAGACAAAACAGTTGTACAATTTGTAGCAACTTTGCGAAAGCTTGCAGAACACTGTGAATTTAAGGAGATACTAAATGATGCCCTACGTGACAGGTTAGTGTGTGGCCTGCACAGTGAAGCTATATGGAAGCGCCTATTGACAGAGGCTCAGCTTATCTTACAGAAGGCTGTTGACATTGCGGTCTCTATGGAACTGGCAACAAAGGAGGCGCAATCCATCGGTGCATCCCCTAGGGTGCATAAGGCGTCACAATAACCTACCCACAAAAGTGTGGGGAGTCAGGAATGTGACCGCTGTGGTAAGCCGGGTCACCATGCATCAGAATGCTGGTGTAAGGACCTGAAGTGTCGACACTGTGGCAAAAAGGGACACACTGAGTGTGCCTGTAAACAAAAGAAAGAGGCCTGTGGTCTGGCTGACCAAAAAGGGAAATCTGCATATCCTAGAGCAGACCCAGGATGACCAAGGAGACACCTCATCAGAAGAAGAGGAGCCACTCCATGTTTTGTCGTTGGCAGGGGGCTTATATGAATACTGGATAACCCTGTTGTTGGACTATACGTATGGAACTGGATACCGGTGCAGGTGTCTCGTTGGTCCCCGAGACTGTGTATAAAGAAAAGCTACAGCATCTTCTGCTTAAAGCAACAAAAACATCATCCGATGAAGTGAGCTGTAGCTCAGGAAAGCTTATGCTCAAATAAATTTGTTAGTCTCTAAGGTGCCACAAGCACTCCTTTTCTTTTGCAAATACAGATTAACATGGCTGCTACTCTGAAACCTGTCAAAAACAGTTCTGAAAACATATACGGCAGAAGCTGTGCCCATGTTGGGCACTATTGATGTTAAGGTGGAGCTCAATGGATAGGCTGCTAAATTGCCACTGTTTGGGGTGAGAGGTAATTACCCAGCCTTAATGGGTAGGTCTTGGCTTAGGAAGATCCAGCTGAAGTGGGCAGAAGTGCACTGAATGACTAAAGAAGAAAACAGTCTGCCCGCTATACTAAGGAAACATGCTGCTGTTTTTGGAGAGGATCTGGGAAGAATGAAGGGAATCACTGTAACATTGAACATTAAACCTGACAGTCAACTAAAATATCTGAAAGCCAGAACTGTGCCATATGCCATCAGGCCGATGGTCGAAGTGGACCTGGAGCACCTGGTCACAAATGGAGTCCTAATACCAGTTACCCATAGCCATGTGCAACTCCAATTGTTCCAATAGTGAAGAAAGATGCTTCCCTCCGGATTTGCCATGATTTTAAAGTCACTGTCAACCCAGTGTTGTGTGCAGAGCAATACCCACTTCCCCGCTTCAATGACTTCTTCGCGGGCCTGGCTGGGGGACAAAAGTTCAGTAAGATTGAGCTGAGTCAAGTGTATTTACAGATGCATGTCGATGAAAAGTCCCAAGAACTGTTGACTATTGTGATGCATAAGGGGCTTTATTGATACTGTCGCCTACCCTTTGGAATAACGTATGCTCCCACCCTGTTCCAGAGGGCTATGGACCAGATCTTGTGTGGCTTGTCAGGAGTCCAGTGCTATCTGGATGACATCCTGGTCACTGGAAGGAATGAGGAGGATCACCTAAAGAATTTAGAGGCCACCCTACAAAGACTGGAAGAGTATGGCCTACAAGTCCACAAAGACAAGTGTGAATTCTTCCAGTCCTCTGTTGAATATCTGGGACACATCATTGATGCTACAGGTCTTCATACAGCCCCTGCAAAAGTTAAGGCTATTGTGGAGGCTCCCTGTCCTCAAAATGTTAGCCAGCTTCACTCATTTCTAGGACTATTGAACTATTATGGAAAGTTCATCTCACAGTTAGCCACACTGCTAAAACCACTTCACGAACTCCTTGGGCAGAACATGGCCTGGAAGTGGACTGAAGTCTGTGATGTTGCATTTAACAAAGCTAAGGATGCACTGCTAAATTCTGAAGTTCTGACGCACTTTGATCCATCCTTACCCCTACAGTTGGCCTGCGATGCATTCCCTTATGGAGTGGGAGCAGTCGTGTCACACATTATGCCTTCGGGAGAAGAGAGACCTATTACTTTTGCTTCACACACTCTTAGCAAAGCAAAAACTAACTATGCCCAAATCAAATGTGAGGCATTGGGAATCGTTTTTGGAATTCAGAAGATTCATCAGTACCTGTTCAGACGGAAGTTTACTCTTCTCACAGACCATCGACCCCTGACTTCATTTTTTGAACCACACACAGGCATTCCCCCATTAGCTGCTAGTCGTATGCAACGCTGGGCATTGCTGCTTTCCACGCACACATATGAAATCAAATATCAGAAATCCACTCTGCACAGCAATGCGGATGGTCTCTCAAGGCAGCCTTTGCCAGTCAAACGTCAAGATATTGCCCAGAAGGAAATCTTTTACTCTGAACAGGTAAACTATCACCACTACTCAGGTAAAGAAGGCAACTTGAGTATTGTCCCAAGTTGTGGACCTGGTAATGCATGGAACATCTCAACAAACCTCTCCGGTCTCACCCGACCTTGCTACCTACATGTCCAGGAGGATGGAATTATCAATCCAATCTGGTTGTTTGTTGTGGGGGAGACATGTCCCCTACACCCATGGGACTGGCCTGAAAACCCGTGGCAACGTAGTTGACTTCACTGGCCCCCTTGAAGGAAGCACGTTCTTGGTGGTGGTAGATGCCCATTCTAAATGTCCAGAAGTCTCTATAATGCAGTCCTCTACTACAGAGAGTACTATCCAAAAACTATGAGGACTCTTGAATCGTTTCGGTCTGCCAGAACAACTTGTGAGCAACAACGGACCGCAGTTTGTCTCTCAGGTGTTTCAAAATTTTATGAAGGCAGATGGGATACACCCCATCACTGTAGCACCATATCATCCATCCACCAGTGGATTAGCTGAAAGATTTGTGCAGACAATGAAACAAACTTTGAAATCGGCAAGGGGCCAATTATCCATTCAAAAGCATCTGGACACCTTCTTACTATCCTCCAGAAACACTCCTGAGGCCTGCACCGCTTCCTCCAGCTCCCATAGGCCGGGAATGGCGAACCACGGCCACTGGGAGCTGAAGGGGGCTATGCCTGTGGATGGTCAACATAAACAAAATGTCTTGTGGCCTACCAGTGGATTACCCTGATGGGCCACGTGCCAAAGGTTGCTGACCCCTGCATTAGAGAGACATCTGAATGAGTGGACTATAGGACTGAGTTGTGAGGGGTGAAGTAGCACTAGGGTGACCAGATGTTCCAATTTTATAGGGACAGTCCCAATATTTGGGGCTTTTTCTTATATAGGTTCCTATTACCCATCACCCCCATCCCAATTTTTCACACTTGCTGTCTGGTCACCCTTAGTAGCACCCACATCATGTGAGTTGACTACACCAGAGGGACAAGTGATGCAAAGGAACAGGAAACGAACCAGCAGACAACACCCAGAGAGAGCCAGCAGAGATACAAAGGCCATCACAGAATGAAGGGACAGAACCATTTGGAGGTCAACCCCACCGGGTGAGAGGAGACTCTGCAGAAATAGTTTGGTAGACTCAGAGACCAGTGACAGGAGGCAAAGATAGGCAGAGATGAAAGTAAGCTGGTCCGGTCTGGCATACCAGCAAGAGCCGGTACGCCATGCCGGACCAGACAGGCTTCCCCAGGCTGGCGATTTAAAGGGCCCGGGGCTCCCTGAAGAGGCCAGAGCCCTGGGCCCTTTAAATCATCGCCCAAGCCCTGCTGCTGGAGGCCTGGGGTAGCGGCAGTAGGGGTCAGGTGTTGATTTAAAGGGCTAGGGGCTCCTGGCTACTGCTACTGCAGCGGAGCCTCAGGCCCTTTAAATCGCCGCCTGAGCCCCGGGGTAGCGGCAAAAAAGACTTCAACATAAACCTATTATGGGCCATCACCATGAGAAACTGGGCTGCTATGCTGGGAGCGTAGATTGCTCAGCCCAGGCCATACGCACGGAGCAGCCCCAAGAGGGAGTGTGACTGCCTGAAGCAAGATCTCTCCAATGTTGTCTTCCAGGGGAACTTTGCTGTTCAGTGAAAGAGTTCGCTCTCTCTGTCTCTCTCTCTCATTGTGGAAGGAGGCAGCAATTTAAAAATTAAAATGCACCCCCTGGTCCAGAAGTCCTCCAGTGCCCAGTGGATCAGATTACTTCAGGGGAGGCTTTGTCAATTTACTCAGTGAAACTAGATGCTCCCAGAGTGAGAATGCTGGAACACAGAGGTGAGGCCTTTTCAGAGCTAGGCTCTAGGCAGTGGAACATCATGCTGAAGAATCAGACTGCTGTAGTCTGGGCACCTAGCGTGAAACCCACCTTCTGTGTGAAAGATCCAGTAAGTAGGAGAGCTGTGATGAGAAATACATTTAAAGAGCCCCAGCTCCTGAACCCCAGGAAGTCAGGAGTGGAGTCCGCTTTTCTCTAAATCTCATGTCCTCTCACTGTGTTCAGTGCCAAGATGTTGCAGCAATTGGGAATCTGTAAATACTTTAGATAGACAGGGGTGGCAAGGTGCTTGTCTAAATTATTGATGGGCAATAAAGACACATAAGTCAGAAAAGACAAATCATCCACCTGGCAGAAGACAGACCACAGCACTTAATACAGATGTGGCAAACCACTCCTTTGTGAAGATTGTTGTCCTGCAAAAAGGGAAACCTGACACACATTCCTGGGCAGAAATCTCTGCATCAGTGTGTTAAAGCAAGAAGGCAAGTGACATATATGTAATCACCAGAGATCCTAGAAATGCATTTGCCATGGAAAAAAGCAGAATTTGTGTTTTTACTGAGAATCTTTAGTTCTTACTTGTTGTGAAAAATTAAAAACGTATACACTGGAACCCCGATTATCTGACCTAATTGGGACTGGGACCAGATCAGATAATCAAAAATGTGGATAATCAGTAGAATGGATAGAGCTCAGGCTCTCAGCTTAAAAAATTGTAAAAATAATACATAAAATATTGTGTTCAACTGATACTGATATATATTGTGGCTACAGAAACTAAAGTTCAGCGTTTCATTTTATATGCAGATGTTTTTAATCGGAGAATTTTGAGGAGGTTTTATCATGGAAAACTAGGATCCCTGGTAATCACATTCAAACTCCAAGGCTTCAGACAAGACACAGCCCAACAGAAGACAGAGTTTCAAAAAGTTTCATTGAATAGAAACTGACGCAGACTCTTAAAATACTTCAGATGAAGATGAGGAAATCTGTGGGCTTATTTAATACAAAAATGTCAAATGGCATGCTGCTTGGATAATCACTACCAACACTTTGGGCCTTATTAAAAACTGTGGGAAACACAGTGGTTGACTGAAGCACCAGGACATCTCGTAGCAGAGTATGACACATAGCTTGAGTGAAATAAGGGAGTACACAAGGCTCGCCTATGTATGGATGCCACAATTATACTTGCAGTGTCGGAACACTGAAGACATTTCTTTTGTGTGAGAAAAGTAGCGAAGAAGAAATTACAAAAAACTAGACAAGCAAGACACATCAAGAAAGACAAGGGATCTGCCCCAGCAATATCTCCAACTGTTGCAGTCACCAAAGCACAAGAAACAGATGCCACATGTATTTTTATTTTCTAGATATCTCCATTAAATAAAAACAGCATATTACACCAACTGTGGATGTTAGGAAGCAATCTTAACGGAGCTTCATACTCCTGAAAACTAGACCTTAACAACTGGACCTTAATAAGACCCCAAGCTGTGTTTTTTTTTACATTCAGGCATGCATACATATCCTGCTGTGGAAATGCTCCATTAAGGACAGGTGGTTACAGGGGTAGTCACCAGCTACCAAAGCCCTGATACAATGGCTCCAATGGAACAATGGTGTCATGTAGTGGAGGGGTACAAAGGGACACAGAGCTGATGCAGAGGCACAGAGTCTGTGTGGTTGGAGCTAACCTCCTGCAGATCCTGAGGATTTGCCTGGTGTGGAGCTGGAGCCCCAATCGATTTTGAGGCTGGGGAGGAACCCCCACCCACTGATGTGGACAATTAGTAAGAACTCTGAGAGGAGAACCTCTCTGTGGTTTCTTCTCCCTTAGCCTCCTGCCAATGGAAAACTCCTGAGGGGGACAATCATCCCTTCCTCTGAAAATCCGAAAGCAAAACAGCTGACCGAAATTGAACAATGTGGCCTATAGCTCAATGCATATCCTTACAGTTCAGAGATCTGGAATGACCATTGCCACTGACTATACCTCCAGATGCCGAAGAAACACTAACACAAGTCCTTTGCTGACTGAATATGTCAAGCATTATCATCGATAAAATTCCAGAAAAACTTTAACCATAGCGGAATCTGGAAACAAGTTGTTAACAGATCTGTACTGATTGCTGTGAGATAATGCATAAGAAAAAATGACTAGTAGAACAGAGGAACATTTTACTTCAAAAGAAAATGAAGATGATTCATTCTGTTCTGTGGTTTTGAAGTCAAACAACCATTCATGAGGATTTCAACCTTTTAAAAGGAAGGGAGTGATCCCCGCAGGTCCCAGGAAAAGGGTCATGGATTAAAATAGCATTGAGACCCAGAGTTCAGAGGTGCATTTGCAGAGTTCACCTCCCACCCTGCGGGTAGGTGGGTAAGGAGGCACCTTACTCACTCTGCTGCTCAGGCACTCACTCGCTAACCCTCTCTGCAGGGCTCTGCTTTGGCCCTCTCCACCAGCCGCTCACCAAGATGTCTTCAGTGCCCACCACTTAACACAGCTCTCAGTGATTTTAGCTTTTTGTGGGGGAGCCTCACTGCTGGTGCATACTGGATAGTCTCTTACATCAGAGACACTGTTGTCAGACACTGTCTGGCAACAATGTATGTAAATTATAATATTTTCCCATATGATATTAACACATATTCCCAAACTCCACAGCCCTCCCCAAACTAAGGTTGGCAAACAGGTCTGTCCTAAACAAATGAATGTGTGCTCTGCTTAATTTGCATTTAAGCCTCAAACAAAGTCTTTAAGCAGGAAGGAAAACAAAGAAAGCTCAAAAAGGTGAGAAAAAGCCAGCAGGGAACATCTTTCCACATAAACTCTTAGTCCCTCTCTTGAAAAACATGTCTAGCTGGGCACTTGGAGGCGGAGACTGTAAAAAGGAGAGACAAACACCCAAATGCACCCCACCCCACCCATCACATTCACTACACCTGAAAAGATAAAGGAAGCATTCGTTGGACTCTGTGAGAGGGGTCTTGACCTACAGAATTTGGTGAATAAAACTACTGAAAGTGTATGGTGAGAAATTTGGCTTGAATCTGATATAGTTTGTTAAGTTAGGTATTAGTAAAGTCATACCTTTATTTTTCTTGTAACCATTTCTGACTTTTTATGCCACATTACTGATATTCACTTAAAATGTCTTTGTAGTTAATAAACTCATTTTATTTTTATCTTGATTTTTTGTTTTATCTAATCCAGTGCGTTTAAATTCAAGTGTCTGAATAACTATTTAAGATCATAAGCTAGCATATTAGTCCCTTTAAGGAATAATGGATTTAAAATATTTAGTGCTGTCCAGGAGATGGCTGGGCAGTACAGAACATACATTTCTGGGGGGAAATCAGTGACTGGGGGGATGTTGGGGTCACCCTGCAGTATAACCAAGCCTGGTGAGAGCCAGAGCATAACCCAAGTGTGGCTGGCAGGCTGCAGTTGCACAATCAGGGTGGGGCTTGCATGCTGCAAGGTTGTTTGTGAATGGCCTAAGTGGGAGTTACTTCAGCAAGGCATTGTAAGACCCCGAAGCTTGCAGGGAAGGGGTGACACAGTGGCTCATTAGTCTGGATTGTACCCTGGTATGTCAGAATGGGGTATGATACATCATGGTGATAAGCAAAAACTAGAAAACCCAGTGTCCCAGATCTGGCATAGCAAACTTCATTTGAAGCTTCTTTTATAGACCCATGTGCTGTCTATCTGCCAGGCAAACTTCCCTTTCTACACTGAATGCCTTGGGAAGCTGTGACCCCGGTTCTTTGCATTAGATTATACTAATTTCACTTGTTAGGTGCCTGTTTATCTCCCAGTTATGGTAAGCCTTCACACAGTGCATCCAGACATAGCTAAAGAGTTCCTAAAGGGGAACTTCATAGTTCGCCAGACATAGCATGCTTTCTCTGCAATCATCCTTGACCAAGCTCATGAGCAAAATAATGCCAAATTGAAAGGGGATGGTGGCACTTGGTTTATCACAAAGTCCAGAGGCTCTTCAGCACTGGATGACAGCAGGACCAGAGTTAGCCAGGTTGAAAGGAGTTTGGAGCCGCAGCAAAGAAAGGGTCTAACACAAAACACCATGAGCAGGTGAAAAGTGTCCAGGCTTCCTTTGCATGACATGTCAAGGTACTGATTGTGGTCATAGAAGACGTGGGCGACCCCTTCTCCAAAAAGAGTGTAGACTTTGTTAAACCAGACACCAAAGATATTGCAAACCCTTCTGTGACTGTCTCCTTGTTACAGCATGTTTGTAGCAGAGATTGCAAGATAAAACCAAGCCATTAACAGAGCCTATCAAGCAAAATAAACTCCCCTTATTCAGCAAATCTCCTACAAGAGAGATCTCCAAGACCAAAGTACAGTTCTCCTTGAAAAAAATGGTTCGCAGTGTGTTGTTGAAAACTGTGAAAGACATTTTACATAATTCATTTTTGCCTTCATATTTATGTAAGCTGCCCATTCAGTCTTCTTGAGACACAGCAATATCCTGTTATGCATATGAAATGTAACTTTCTGTTCCTGAATAGAAACCTGTAAATTTATTGTGTTATTGTGTTATTTTTCTGTGCAATTAATACTTTATAGTGTGTCAGCAGGAAGAATTTACTAGAGCATGTTAATTCTTAATATTTTTGTACAATCTCAAGTCATCACAACTCATTGCTTTAGTTGTTAAAACACCTAAAACAATGGGAATATAGAAGTACAAAAATAAAAACCCACTGGGATGATTTAATACCATAAACAATCAGCATCAGAAAAACAGCAGTAGACCAAAAAATGCATTCTGAATTTAAAATGGCTGCCACAGCCAGCACTGCATGAGATGGCAATGGCCCCAGACCTGAAAATCTTTATTGGGTCCTGCCCTAAGATTCTGGCTAAATTCATGCTTTTCTCATAAAAGTCATCATTCTTTCACAAATCTGATCAGCTATTACATATTTGGTAGTGTAGCTACTCAGTATACCATTGCCAGACTTGTATCAATGCACATCACCCCAACACAATGAAATTAGATGACAAGACAACTGAAAAACAACAAGATACGATTGGAGGCTGAGCCAAACAGAAAGCTTGCCATACCTAACTCAATGACAGCAGCCATGTACAAAACAAGTGAGGGTGTTGTAATAATACAAATAAGTGTTACATTTAATTGTGGTAGCATGAAAAGGCCCGAATCAAAGCTCAGGTTCCCATTGTGTTGGGCATTCTACAGAGACAGACGTGGTCCCACCCCTAAGAGACCTTTATAATATGAAGCAAGATGCAAGTGCTTGTGATAAACAGTTGCAGCTCATGGAGAACTTGAGTAACAAAAAAATGAGATCCCACAGTTACACAGGCTAGCTCTTGCACAACTTGACAGCTGTTAATGGTTCCAAGTCATTGAAAGTTGTTGGGTCTTTTTAATACCTAAAGTCAAAGATCCAAGGCCACTTATCAGGGAGTAGAAAATAAACCTGCTTTTCAGTGAGACTGATTACACCAAAATCACCCAGAACAAGAGTCACCAACCATTTCAGACCCAAGATAACATTTCCCAAGCTTTTAGTCAAATGATATCTAACTGACCCATGTCCGCAGAAAGCAATGCTTCTGGTGAGATCTCCGAGCGGGAAAGAGACTCATCTCTGGCCAAGCAGTCTGGAAGACTCCCAAATAGACTAACTAGATTGACCTGAGCAATGCCTCTCAGTCATTTTAGCGTACATGAAATATGTTTTCCAAGTTTCTTTTATTCTAAGTGTATCCTCAATAACTCTAAATAGTTAGTTTATTCAGTAGCACAGCATGTATAGTAGATGCTTTCTGAAGAAGCTGGAATATGTTAGAAGTTGAAGTTACATATCTGCCCTCCCCACGTTTTTACAAAAACAGGAGATGCTGTACTGTTTTCCAAAGGGTTAAAGGCATTGTAATGGGGGACTCTGATTGCGAGGGCACTCCTTGTGGCTGGATCTGGGGATTAGTTCTCTTCTAGTCTGGGAGCCCTTCCCATAGACTGCTCGCACAGTGAACACTCTTTGGGACTTGGGGTGCTCCCTGTCCATGACTTGGCCCTTCAGCCATGTCACCATTTAGTCCTCCCCTTCTGGGGTGTCAGGGCCCTACTGGACAAACTGTCCATGTGCCGTGTCAGGCAGTCTTCTGGTCCAAGTCCTGGTCCAGAGCCACTTTCCCAGTGGCTGGTGGGGGAAACCAGGCCCACCTTCTACTCTAGGTTCCAGCCCAGGGACCCTGTCCTCAGCAGTCAAGGCCTACACAGTCTCAGCCCTTGCAGCTCTTTCCCTGGGCTTCTTCCTGCTCTGCCTTCCACAGGCTTTCTTCCCCACAACTCCTCTGGGTAAACCCCTTCCGTTAGGGACAGGATCCCAGGGCTTTTAGTTCCCCCTGGGTTTCCTCCTACCCCCCCCTCTGTGCCCAGAAAGCAACTGCAAACGCTGTCTCTCTGAAACCCCCTTTCCTTCTTTTCCTTCTTCTCTTTTTTATGGTGTAGCAGACTTGACTGAATAGTTTATAGCAGCCACCAACTATAATCCTTCATTTCTTAGTTTCTAACCTCCCACTCTGCCCTGTATCTTTCAGGTAATGTAACAGCCCCTTTTTAATAATACTCCACTTTCCCAATGCTTTTACTAAATCAAATAAAGTAATTTTTTTACCGTGAAATGTTTGAATTGCTCAAAAATCTTTTCCCTTTCTTTACTAAAGCCCTTACATACCCATAAACTGTGATCAATTGTTTCTTCTACCTTACAGAGTATGCATAGGCCATCTTTGTGTCTATTTATTTGGAAAAGATTTTTGTTTAAGCCACTATGGCCAGTTAATACTCTAAACAAAAGCACTTCATTAGTCCTATTCAGGCCCTGAAGTATGTCGTAGTCCTCAATTCTAGGGCACAATTCCAAAATTCTTCTTCCTCTCTTTTCATTCATCCACATTTTTGCCATACATCTTTTACATTTTTCTGTGCTGGGCTTTTGAATTTCTGCTACTCAAGGGAATTTCTATGTCAAGCCTTCCATTTCTTACAGCAGTTTTAGCTGCTTTGTCCGCCAGGTCATTCCCTGTCATCCCTATATGCTCTGGGATCCAAGCTAATGCTACATGTACGCCCATCCACACTAGCTCTGTTATTAGAAATATCATTTCATTGATTAAATCACTTCTGTGTACCGAGACACTCCTTTTTATTGCCAGAAGACCTGAGATTGAATCTGAAAAAATTACAGCAGCTGCTGGGAGTACATCCCAGATCCAGTTCCATTGCTACTAGTTTGGCTGTCATGACATCTACATAGTCAGATATTCTTTTAGATGTAACTTATTCCCAGTTGTGATATACAATATGCTGTCCCTACTTTTCCTATTTTTTCTTTTTTGGACCCATCTGTATATATTTGACAAAACTGACTCCACTTTTCTTCTATATACTGGTACCCTTCATTTTTAATACCTATTGTCTTTTTTACCCTTAAGTCTTTAAAATAAATCTAAATCCACATTGGACATGCAACTTTCCATCCCTAACTAATTTTCCCATGACTACAAGTTTTGACTTCCTTCAGCTTTTCCTTGTCCCTCAACTCCTGCATCCACACTTTAACTTGAATGGCATGTGGAGTTCTAACATCATGTGCTATACTTTGCTTATCAATTTGGCAACAATCCTCATAAATTTATTTGGTACTTTCATCATTGCAGTTTCCATTAACATTGTCCCAGAAAGTTAGGTCCAGTAGTTTCATTCATAGTGTAACTGGCATTTCACTAGAAGCTATCTGTAGAATGCATATAGATGTTGTAATAAATGCACCACACTCAATTTGTAGTGCCTGGATTTGTATTAATTCTAATTTAAGTTCTGATTTTGCTGCTGACCCAAAAGCTTGGCAGCACAGTCAATAACTCGTCTGATTAAGGCTCTGTTTACCATACTATTAAGCAAGGTTTGGCTCATAACACTTCCCTATGATGTACCATTTTTTTATATTATATATATTTGACATAAGTTTCCCAATTCTGAACTGCTTGTCCTTTTACTCAAAAATTCTGTATTCCACCTGTATATTTTCCCCTTTATCCCCAGTGCACCTACCTTCCCTCCATAACATGTCTTTTGTCTTTTCAATATCTAGAAAGATAGCTCTAATTGTGCTTCAGATGTTTTGCTATTTCAGTTTCTAAGGCTATGTCTACACTACACACCTTTCTGCGACACAGCCGTACCACTACTGCCGTGCCGTTAAAAGGTGCACAGTGTAGTCGCTCTTTGTCGGCAGGAGAGCGCTCTCCAGCTGACAAAAAACATCCACCCTGTTACCTGTCAGCTCTGTGTTCTTGGGGAACCAGGGCACAGTATCCAGCCTGTTTGACTCATGAAGGATCCCTCAGCCCGAGCCTCTGCCTGAACCAAACCCAATCAGAAGAAAGACTTACAAAAAGCAATGAAAAGGCTGTAGGAGAGACACCTAAACCCCTCCAGACAAGGGTGACAGGATTAAGAAAACTCCTCTAGCCTCATTTGCATTGAAGATGGGACAGGGAGGCATCTCCATTAGCATACAGAATGGAGAACAGAGATTCCAAGGCAAGAACTGCACTGAATTATTGGACCAGAAAAGCAGGGAAGCACTGCATGATGGGGAATCTCTGCTCCAGATGTTAATGAACCCACGCCTGCACACACCCAGCTCAGTAGTTATCAGACCAGTTTTAGTAATAAATCATTGACTGACATCCAAAATACTAAATTTGCCTAATTGCATTATGAGCTTCCTTGAAGGAACACCACCCACAGCCAGGAATGATCAGTTCCTATTGTCTAGCCTGAACAAAACAACTTTGGTATACTCCCTTGAGCCATCAGTTTACCCATAAACAAATCTAGTATTCTTCCTTGAACCACTGTTGTTTCTCTACAGAAACCCCTACCCATGCTCAAGTAAGTGTTCTGATGCCTGGATCCAAAATCTGCATCAGTTTCATTGGGACTTCATCTTCTTTTGATTGATCATGCTGGGGGCTCTGCCTCCAGACCCTCAATTACCACCACCACCTGGGAACCCCGATTGATTCAAGCTTCATGGAGTGGTGCGAACCCATCTCTCTCTCTCTCAGTATAGCCTTCTGACCCTGACTTGTGTGATCAGTTATAGTTTTCTAAACCTGACTTTTATAATCAAATTTATGTTAGATTTAATATTATAACTGTTTTGTTTGTTTGGCTCCCCTTGTATGGTTATTACCTGGCAATAAATAACTTTCATTATTCAGCTGGTTGCTTCTCTCTCTCTCCCCCCTCCTCATGGGTGTTTTTTGGCTTCCCCTTTTGCTCTGCAGCAACATTCCTTGTACCTAAGCTAAAGATCCCTGTAGCGCCCAAAAATCTTGTGGGGTTTGCTCGTCAAGTGGGTTACTACCAGAACAACTGTAACGTGAAAATGGGGATAGGGACATGCTGAACCTGGGACATATGAGGGTGACAGCTTGGTCCAGGGACATATAAGGGGTCAGCTTGGGAGTGCTGATGAACCCGGTCCTCTCAGATGCACTCTGTTAGTGTTTGTGTGTGTGTGTGCTCATTTGATTCTGGGGCTGGAAGAACTCAGCCCCGGAGAACGTAGGTCCTGCAGGATAGCTCCATTGGAAGGGAACTTGCAGCAGGGAGAAGTAGAGCTCCATTTGAGAACACAAGTGACACAAGCAGTACATTGATAGAATTACAGAACACCTACCCCCCACCCCCCGCAGAAGAGTAACTCTAATAAATGAGCATACCCCAAATTAACAGGCAAATCTGGTAACAACTCCCAACGAGTGGCGGTAGCTTGGTCAGCAGACAAGCTCTCCCCTGACAAAGTGCTGTTCACAACAGCGCTTCTCATCTGTAAAACTTTTGTCATTTTGGGGAGTGTTGGTTTTGTTTCACACTCCTGAATGACAAAAGTTTTACTGACAAAAGTCCAGTGTAAACAAAGCCTAAGTTAGCAATATGATCAATGCTGCATCTTCCTCTCCTAAAACCATTCTGCACCTCATCTATAATGCCATTGTTTTCCAAATTGACAACCAGTCTTTAATTCACCTTCTCTCCATAATTTTACCCAGAGAGGAAGTAAGGGCAATTGATCTAAATGCATCTACTTTTGTGGCATAGTTTGCCTGGTTTCCATATTGGAATTACTACTGCATGTTTCCTCCCTACTGGTCATTTTGGGGAGGGGGGCACAATTTAAAGGGAAGGACATGTGACTGCCCCACGTATCCTCTCCCACCCTGCGCCCAGTCCAGGGCCACCACGCTCTCCCCACCCCACGTTACGTACGGGGTGGGGGGCACTTTGTCCTTCCCCCTTGGGCACACGCACTCATCCTGCCCCCATCGTTCATGTAAACATGCCTTTCCTCACAGCCATTGTATTCCTGATCAGATCTTTCCCTGCTGTATAACTATAAATGAAACAATGGCAGGAGGGGTTTTCCAAAAAACAAAACACTACTATTAGTTCATCTGTTTGTGTTCTTGCCAGCATCCTAGCCACTGCTGCCAGCAATTCAGTGTTCTGGGTGGCTGCCTAGGAATGGGTGCCAGAGAAAACAGGGAGGGGGCCATGTTGCAACCCACACTGGAAAAGTCGTCATTTGTTCTCTCAAATATTGATTAACTCTAGCTCTCATCTTTGCCCAGCCAGATGTGGTGAGACGGGTTATGGAGCAATTTGTCTAAGTGGCACAGCAGTTGAGGCCATGAACTGGGACAGATATACGTCCCCCGCCTTCAGCTAGAGCTTGCTGTGGCATCACAGAGAGGGTGTGGAAGCCATTCTGCTGGGAAAGTTCCAGGGCACCTTCTCAGATGACTCCTCGCATACGGAGTGCAGGCACTGCGGTGTGACATTCAGGAGAACTGGGTTACAATATGCCTTAGGGAGGCAGCCTGTATGGGATGCGTAAGGAGCTTGCCGGAGCTCTGCTTTATTCCGTGTTCAGTTCCAACCAGCTGTGCATAACAATAAGACCTTCTCAGCGCCCTGCCCAGACTCTCCAGAGCCCTCAAGCTTTGTACATTTCTCAGACTAAAGTCCCCTTCATAAGCTCTTAAATAGGCGAGAGTCAGTTTTTGCCAAGAGCACCCACACTGAGTAGCCCAGGACTCAGCCAGCAGTACCATTAATGGCAATGAGAATACGCACAGAGTAAAGTGTTACTCAGTGAGAGTCATGGTGGCAAACTCTGCACCCAAACAAACATTACTTCCTGTACGTGGAGTCAGTGCTATTCCTGGCACACCACAGAGCAGTCCCTTGGATGTGCAAATAGCAAAGCATGATTGTGATAGACACTAGGATTTTTGCTGGAAATGTATCTTTTTTGGGGACCAACATGGACAAATTATTTCATAGAATCATGGAAGATTAGGGTTGGAAGAGACCTCAGGAGGTCATCTAGTCCAACCCCCTGCTCAAAGCAGGACCAACCCCAACTAAATCATCCCAGCCATGGCTTTATCAGGCTGGGCCTTAAAAACCTCTAAGGATGGAGATTCCACCTCCCAAAGCAACCCATTCCAGTTGTTCACCACTCTCCTAGTGAAATAGTTTTTCCTAATATCCAACCTAGACCTCCCGCACTGCAATTTGAGACCATTGCTCCTTGTTCTGTCATCGGCCACCACTGAGAACAGCCAAGCTCCATCCTCTTTGGAACCCCCCCTTCAGGTAGTTGAAGGCTGCTATAAAATACCCCCTCACTCTTCTCTTCTGCAAACTAAATAATACCAGTTCCCTCAGCCTCTCCTGATAAATCACGTGCCCCAGACCCCTAATCATTTTCAATGCCCTCTGCTGAACTATCCCCAATTTGTCCACATCCTTTCTATAGTGGGGGCTCCAAAACTGGATGCAATACTCCAGATGTGGCCTCACCAGTGCTGAATAGAGGGGAATAATCACTTCCCTCAATCTGCTGGCAATGCTCCTACTATTGGAGCCCAATATGCTGTTAGCCTTCTTGTCAACAACAGCACACTGTTGACTCATATCCAGCTTCTCATCCACTGTAATCCCCAGGTCCTTTTCTGCAGAACTACTGCTTAGCCAGTCGGTCCCCAGCCTGTAGCAGTGTCTGGGATTCTTCCATCCTAAGTGCAGGACTCTGCACTAGTCCTTGTTGAACCTAATCAGATTTCTTTTGGCCCAATCTTCCAATTGGTCTAGGTCACTCTGAACCCTATCCCTATCCTCCAGCGTATCTACCTCTCCCCCACATCTTAGTGTCATGTACAAACTTGCTGAGAGTGCAATCCATCCCATCATCCAGATCATTAATGAAGATGTTGAACAAAACCACCACCAGGACCGACCCCTGGGGCACTCCACTTGATACCGGCTGCCACCTAGACATGGAGCCATTGATCATTATCCGTTGAGCCTGACAATCTAACCAGCTTTCTATCCACCTTATAGTCCATTCATCCAATCCATACTTTTTTAACTTGCTGGCAAGAATACTGTGGAAGACCATATCAAAAGCTTTGCTAAAGTCAAGATATATCACGTCCACCGCTTTCCCCATATCCACAGAGCCAGTTATCTCATCATAGAAGGCAATCAGGTTGGTCAGTCATGACTTGCCCTTGGTGAATCCATGTTGACTGTTCCTGATCACCTTCCTATCCTCCAAGTTCTTCAAAATGGATTCCTTGAGGGGCTTCTCCATGATTTTTCCAGGAAATGAAGAGAGGTTGACCTGTCTGTAGTTCCCCGGATTCTCCTTCTTCCCTTTCTTAAAGATGGCCACCATATTTGCCTTTTTCTAGTCGTCTGGGACCTCCCCTGATCACCACAAGTTTTCAAAGATAATGGCCAATGGCTCTGCAATCACATCAGTCAACTCCCTCAGCACCCTCGGATGCATTAGATCCAGACCCACGGATTTGTGCATGTCCAGCTTTCTAAATAGTCCTTAATCTGTTCTTTCACCACTGAGGCCTGCTCACCTCCTCCCCATACTGTGCTGCCCAGTGCAGCAGTCTGGGAGCTGACCTTGTCTGTGAAGGCCAAGGCAAAAAAAGCATTGAGTACTTCAGCTTTTTCCACATCATCTGTCACTAGCTTGCCTTCGCCATTCAGTAAGGGTCCTGCATGTTCCCTGACCTTCTTCTTGTTGCTAACATACCTGTAGAAACCCTTCTTGTTGCCCTTCACATCTCTTGCTAGCTGCAACTCCAACCATGCTTTCGCCTTCCTGATTACACCCCTGCATGCTCGAGCAATATTTTTATACTCCTCCCTAGTCACTTGTCCAAGTTTCCACTTCCTGTAAGCTTCCTTTTTATGTTTAAGCTCACTGAAGATTTCTCTGTTAAGCCACTGTGGTCACCTGCCATATTTTCTATTCTTTCTGCACATCGGGAAGGTTTGTTCCTGTGCCCTCAATAAGGCTTCTTTAAAATACAGCCAGCTCTCCTGGACTCCTTTCCCCCTCACATTAGCCTCCCCGGGGATCCTGCCCATCAGTTCCCTGAGGGAGTCAAAGTCTGCTTTTCTGAAGTTCAGGGTCCATATTCTGCTGCTCTCCTTTCTTCCTTTTGCCAGGATCCTGAACTCGACCATCTCATGGTCACTGCTGCCCAGGTTGCCACCCACTTCTACTCCAACCAATTCTTCCCTGTTTGTGAGCAGCAGGTCAAGAGGAGCACGGCCCCTAGTTGGTTTCTCCTGCACTTGCACTAGGAAGTTGGCCTCAACACTCTCCAACAACTTCCTGGATTGTCTGTGCACTGCTGTATTGCTCTCCCAGCAGATGTCAGGGTGATTGAAGTCCCCCATGAGAACCAGGGCCTGTGATCTGGAAACTTCTGTTAGTTGTCCAAAGAAAGCCTCATCTACCTCCTCCTCCTGGTCTGGTGGTCTATAGCAGACACCCACCACGACATCACCCTTGTTCTCGCGCCTCTAAACTTAACCCAAAGACTCTCAACAGGCTTTTCTCCAGTTTCATACTGGAGCTCTGAGCAATCGTACTGCTCTCTTACATACAGTGCAACTCCTCCATGTTTTCTCCCCAACATGTCCTTCCTGAACAGTTTATACCCATCCATGACAGTGCTCCAGCCATGTGAATTACCCCACCAAGTCTCTGTTATTCCAATCACATCATAGTTCCTTGACTGTGCCAGGACTTCCAATTCTTCCTGCTTGTTTCCCAGGCTTCTTGTGTTGGTGTACAGGCACCTAAGATAACTAGCCGATTGCCCTACTTCAGGGGTGGGCAAACTTTTTGGCCTGAGGACCACATCTGGGAATAGAAATTGTATGGCGCGCTATGAATGCTCACAAAATTTGGGTTGGTGTGCGGGATAGGGTGAGGGTTCTGGTTTGGGGGTGTGCTCTCCAGGGTGGAGCCAGAAATGAGGAGTTCAGGGTTCGGGAGGAGACTCCAGGCTGGAGCAGAGGGATGGAGTGTGGGGTGGGGTGAGGGCTCTGGGGTGGGGTTGGTGATGAGGAGTTTGGGGTGTAGGAGGGTGCTCTGGGCTGGGATTGAGAGGTTTGGAGGGAGGAAGGAGGATCAGGGATGGGGCAGGGTTTGGAATGAGGGGAAAGGCTCAGGGATGCAGGATCAGGAAGGTGCTTTCCTCAAGCGGCTCCTGGAAGTAGCAGCATGTCCCTTTTCCGGCTCCTACACAGAGGCGCGGCCAGGCAGCTCTGCATGCTGCACCATCTGCAGGCACCATCCCTGCAGCTCCCATTGACTGCAGTTCCCAGCCAATGGGAGCTGTGGGGGCGGTGCTTGTGGCAGGGGCAGCAAGCAGAGCAGAGTGCCCTGGCTGCCTCTATTCATAGGAGCCAGAGGGGGCCATGCCGCTGCTTCTGGGAGCCGCATGGAGTGGCCCCCAATCCTGTTCCCCCACTGGAGCACCAGAGAGGGGCAAGCCCCAGACCCTGCTCCCCAGCAGTAGCTCAAGGGCAGAATTAAAATGGCTGGCTGGCTGGATGTGGCCTGCGGGCCATAGTTTGCCCACCCCTGCCCTACTGTCTCAGTATGAATCAGGAGGCCTCCCCTGTTGCACCCTCCTCGGTGTTTCTTCCCGGTATCCCACTTCCCCACTTACCTCTGGGCTTAGGTCACCATCCCCCGGCGAACCTAGTTTAAAGCCCTCCTCACTAGGTTACCAAGCAGGGAAGTTCCATGGTCCATGTTATACAGGAGATCAGATTAGATGATCACAATGGTCCCATCTAGCCTTGGAATCGATGAACTTCTGAAAAACTGCTCTTACCTGACAGATATTCCATATTTGCACCATTACAGCAGATACTGTCAAAACCAGCTACGACATCACTGTTAAACAGTAACCACATGGAGGTTTTTACCAGTATAACTATACTGGTTTCACTATAGCAGTAGAGAGCTTGGTTAAATTTTTTGGATGAAGGTGGGTTTTTTTGACAAAAAAATTCATAATTGGGTCAATTGCAACATCTAGCAAATTTGTGTCAAATTTGCCAAATTGTTTCAGCTAAAAAAGAAAAGAGGAAAAAAATCAGAGAAAGTCAAAATGTTTTTATTTTTTCAATTCAAAATTTCATTTAGAATTTTACTTCCACCTTATTAATAAAAAAGTAAAAAAACAAAAACCACACAATTGAAACAAAACATTGTTTTAGGTCAAATAAAACCGGTTCTCCATGTCCACAGAAGGTAAGACAAGAAGTAATGAGCTTAATGTGCAGCAAGGGAGATTTAGGTTATATATTAGGAAAACCTTTCTAGCTCTAGGGTAGTTAAGCTCTGGATTCCAAAGGAGGTCAAGGACTCCCTATCAGGAGCGGCAGAAGCACTTTAAAAGTGTGGGGGCCACCGGCACCCGAACCATGGCCCTGCCCCTGCACCATCCCTTCCCCCTGAGACTGTGACCCCCTACGCTGCCCCTTCCCCATGGAGCCCCACCCCTGCGCCTCCCCTTCTCCCCAAGCTCCTGCCCTCGCACCACCCATTCCCCTGAGGCACCTGCCTCCTCTTGTTCCTTTCTGCCCCCTCCCGCGTTGCTTGCCCTTATGTCTGGTAAAAAATGGGAGGGCAACCGGGCCATTGCCCCAGCCCCCACCCCCACCCCTGCGCCCCAGGTCCACATCATTGGAAGCATTTAAAAACAAGTTGGACAAACACCTGTCAGGGTACTTGGTTTCTTGAGGTCCATTCCTGCCCTGCATTTTTGTGATCCTAAGTCACCGGGAGCAGCACTCTCACCCCATGAACAATGAATTGAATCAAAGGATCTGCCCCACTTTGCCACTCTGCCATATATCACTGGCGACTGCAAACACCTAATTCCAGAAAGATAGAAATGCACGTATTGCCTCACTGGAACAGACCTGCGCTTCATCTAGTCCAGCATCCTCTCCCTGACCGTGACCAGTACCAGAGAATTCTGAGGAAGGTCCAAGAAGCCCCGTAATGAGCAGTTAATATTTGGCTTTTGCCCTGCAGCATGAGAACTGATGCCCTTTATTCATTTTAAAGATAAAGACATCTGTGACTCCTTTCCACTGCGACGGCCTCACCCAACTGTTCTGCCCTTGGATTTACCTGCAGAGAAAGGCAGGAAGGCCTCTCGCTTCATAAACTGCCCATCTGCATCCAGGAAGTACTCCGGGTAGAACTGGTGTGGCTTCTCCCAAACCGTTTCATCCTTCAGCACCGAGGACAGGTTAGTGATGACTGTCATCCCCTGATCCACCCCACAGAAAGAACAGGGTGCATAAGAATTGTCATATCAGAACAGGCCAGTCCCTCTGCATTCAATATCCCATCTCAAGCAGTGGCCATTGTAGGATGCTTCAGAGGAAGGCACAGAACCCAGCTCAGGTACCTCATTGTATAATCTTATAGCACAGTGGAGTGGGACGCTTTCAAGGCCCCAGCCAGTGCACAGCATATGCTCTGAAGCCTGTTGCCCTTGTCCACTGCATGCTAGCTAGACTAAGAGTATGCAAGTGGTGTTTTCATGGTCTAATGAGGCTCATATGATGAAAATTGCTTCTACTCCCCAGTTGCTTCAAATATTTTCTCAAGTTAATTTTAGCTCTGGTAAGAGTGTGCTGAGACTCTTGAGAGACTCCAAACCACAATTCTTATTGTCTTCACAGAAAAAGCGAGATCTTTCCCCTCTCATATGCCTCAGGTCTGAGCTAGAGGAGCTTCCTCTAAGGGCGAAAGTGGAATTGAGTATTGTATGGCTTTGGTCTCTCCAATGAGACTGTCTCACCAAGGAAGGCAATAATTACCCGTCATTGTCTCTTGTCCATTTGGAACTGGACTGAGATGCACAGCGGCCTCTGAACAGCCTTCAGATAATAGAGTGTTAGGTGGTACTGTTCTGGATTTGAACTGCTGACCTAGCCGGTAGTTTCTATACAGTCAGTCAGCATTACTTTTCTCCACCTTTAAGCAGATGTACTGAATGTTAGAAGGTGCCCAAGACAAAATTACAGTCTCCCCTGTAAGGATTGCAATCCTCAGTAGTGTCTTAGCTCAATTCGTAGTTTTTTCAGATATCCAAAGACCTGTTGAAGATGGAGCTAACCACACAAACAAAGCTGTCTCTGAAGGCCAAGGTCTTTTAAAACTGCACATTTGATAACTCGCCAATGGTTGTGTGATTCAGGGCCTGGTGCTTCACCCCCCTCTGCATGGAACCTTGGGGAGATTCACATATGGAATGTTTGCAGCTTCAGGACATAAGTCTGCAAGAGGAGAGGAGGTCTGCATCCCCTGCCTGGCCATAGATACCTTTGGAATGAAGAAGCCTTGAAGGTCAGTGTCCCGGTATGTCATGCGAGGCATGCCAACAGGAGTGATATCCCCATAACATTGAGTTTCATAGATCACAGCACTGGTATAAGGCATGTTCGCTTGGTCCTCCATCTGGGGTAACCTATCCCTGCCAATCACCTTATCAATTTCCTCATGGACTTTACCTGGAAAAAGACACTTTATATCCTCCTCAATACAACATAATGATATACATCAACACAATAAAAATGGGGAATCTATGCATTTCCCCTTAGGCTTTAAACACTGTGGGGCAGGAATTGTCTGTTTATTTGTACAGCGCTGGGTTTATATTCAGTGAGTTTGTTAGCCACCTTCCTATCAACCACTGAGCAGTTTACAAGTGAGTCATCTCTAGGAAGTGGGTGCTCTAAGTGTCCGGGGCACTTCTTCAGGGGTCAGGAAAGATATCCAGCAGTGGGGAGAGGGCGTGGACAAACTTCTGATTTCTCTCACCTTCACACAACCAGAAAGCCTCTTTGATACCCCAGACATGAACTGCTCTGCTTCCCAACTACTAATTCCTGACCTCACAATCAGGTCTTATATGTTTGTTGAAAGCACCTGACAGCAAGAGTTCAAGGGAGGCAGGGTTTACCTGGCTGGGGGCAAGAGGGCAAAGAAAGCCCTGTAGACAGTAGGAAAGAGAGGAATGCGGAATTAGGAGCTGAAGGAGAGCACACTCATCTTCGGTTACTCAGCCCAACTTACATAGTCATCCTCTGTTCTATGGGCTAACAAGCTCATTGTTAGAGACATCCCACCTTATCCATACTGTATTTGACTCACTTGTGCCTCCGGCATTAGCACATTCAAGCAGGTTAGCACTTATCCTTATGGAAACCCTAAGAGAAGCAAGAGTTACCAAGTAGCTACAAGGGTCTCAAAGTGCACTTCTCATGAAGAAAAATGGTGAGCACTCCTTCTGACACTGAAATCTTTAACAGGGACTTGCTCTCTCCTTTCTCCCTTCCCACAGGTCTTTGCTCTCCCCCTCAGAGAGTGCTCCGCTGGAATTATTCCCCAAACACTGCTGTGACTGCTGCTACGGCAGCTTCATACCCCCAGACCACAAAGGTGACAGCAGATGCTAAGAAGTTCTCAGTGGAAGATGCAGGGTTGGGAGAACCGGTCACAGCTCCACCAGTCCCCTTGCTTACACTGGATATCAGGGTGGAGAAGCATGTACAGCAATGCCCAGCACAGGGTGATGGAAGTGGTCTCAGTGCCAGAGGTAAACAAGTCAACTGTTACCATAGGAAGGTTGTTGTCATTGAAACTGCTCCCTGCATGCTCTTTAGCCTGAAGAGAACAAAAGAGAGCATGATTTGACCTTAGATTTTTGTTGGGGAGAGAGGAGCAGAATTGTAGATAGTGGTAATTCATATTCTCAGATTGAAAGGCTGAATTGTTTGCAGAGTGCAGCAAAACACGTGCAAATGGCAACACACGCTGTAATGGCTCCTTGGTCGCATACATTTCAAGGTAATAATTTGTCCCACACATCATGGACTTCATCAGGAGTAGAGCTCGGGACCTTCTCCTCCAAAAACACAAGGTATGTCTACACAGGCAATATAAGCCCAGGGTTCGCGGCACTTGACTCAGCTGACCCTGAGAACCATGGGCTTTAGCATCTACATCGGGATACTCAATAGGTAGACCGCAAGCCAAATCTCGACTGCTAGATGCTTTTGAACAGACCCTGAAATCTTTTTATTTACTTATTATTATTGGGGTTTTTTCTCTGCAGTCTGGATCTTGCCTATACCTTGACCAAGAAATTTGGACCTTGACAAAAAATTAATGACTACCGCTGCAGAAGTCTATGCTGATTATCAACCCTACATTAAGAATTTTCTAGCCCAGGCGTGAACCTGGGGTTCTGGCATCCACACGGTAGCAGGCAGACCTGAGTCAAACCAACCATATCCCAGACTCCCTAGCATCTTCCCAGAGTGTGGCCGCTCTAGCCTTTGACTGTGGGAAAGCTTAATGCCCACCCTGCACGTTACAGGAAGCTTGATCAGCCTGCCAACACTGCCTGCCGAGCAACATGGAAGAGGCCCCTTTTCAAGAACTTTTCTTGCTTGCACTGTCACGCCTGTGTCAGGAATTGGGCAGAGTTTCCGTGAGGCGCTGGTGAACATTTCAGCGGCATTTTCTGACCCACCAAAGTCCAGGGGTGCCGGAACAATTTTTATAGTGTGGGTGCTGATGCTGGAAACCATGGAAACCATGTATTTGGTGTGTGTTATTACTGCTTCAAGCCACAGGGTGCGGCAACACCCCCATTTCCAGCACCACTGCCAAAGGCACCTGAAAGAGTTTATGAAGATGGAGGAGGAGTACCCAGGCACGGCATACTCCCACTGGCTGATGCAGCTCAATACACTCAGCATACGTGCTGGAAACTCTGCCCGCAGTCTCTTGCCACCAGAGTTAAAGGAGGGTCTCCAGTCAGACTTAGAGATTTGTGCCTCTGCAATCTCAAGAGGTTAGTGTGATCACTCAGACTTGATCAGGTCAGAAATTACATGTAGTAGTAGCGAGCAGGGTACAGCCAACATGCTAGCCAACAAATTAACATCAGGATTCCAAAAGTTCATATACGTACCTGGGAATAACTATCTGACAGGCCCTATTCCTGCCCTGGTATCTTCGATGAGAACAGGACCTCAATGCTACCTACTGAACCCACAGTCTCATTTTCTACGAGACAGGTCTCCTCACCAAGTACTCTTCAGGGCCACTGTGCTTAGCGTACGAGATATGACAGGATCACAGTAGGAAGTAGTCCGGCTATCTTTTGTAATGCTGTGAATTTTATGTCCGTTTTCTAAGGGTTTCTTATCTCGATTTTTCTCAGACCAATTCTGTAAATTTGGACTTAAACTTAACATGGGGAATAACTAATATGCTATTTAAGAGCCAATTAAAATGTCATTTGCTTTGTTTACGACTCAGAGCAAGAAGTTGACATTTAGAAATTTCGCACAAAATGAAAGTATTTTAAAAACGGTTTCAGGTTAATGAAAATTTTAAAAATACTATAAAAATAAAATTAATATAAAAATAAAACAAACCATAACATAAAATAAAATAAAATGAAGTAATTTCTAAATGAAAAATTGAAATGTGCTGTGACAAAGTTCCTCCTCTACCTTGGTGGGTCTTGCGCTTATTGGCGAATTTGCTTGCCTTGGATCTTCACAGCGGCCCTCAGCGTGGCCGTTTTCATGAACCCACAATCCATGTCAACTCCTCCTATGTCTGACCAGGAGTTGGGAGGTTTGGGGGGAACCCGGGCCCTCCCTCTACTCCGGGTTCCAGCCCAGGGCCCTGTGGAATGCAGCTGTCTAGAGTGCCTCCTGGAACAGCTGTGCGACAGCTACAACTCCCTGGGCTCCTTCCCCATGGCCTCCTCCCAACCCCTTCTTTATTCCCACCATAGAACCTTCCTCCTGGTGTCTGATAATGCTTGTACTCCTCAGTCCTCCAATAGTACGTGTTCTCATTCTCAGCTCCTAGTACCTCTTGCTGCCAGCTCCTCACATGGGCACCACAAACTGAAGTGAGCTCCTTTTTAAACCCAGGTGCCCTGATTAGCCTGCCTTAATTGATTCTAGCAGCTTCTTGATTGGCTGCAGGTGTTCTAATCAGCCTGTCTTAATTGTCTCCAGACTGTTCCTGATTGTTCTGGAACCTTCCCTGTTACCTTACCCAAGGAAAAGGGACCTACTTAACCTGGGGCTAATATATCTGCCTTCTATTACTTTCCTGTAGCCATCTGGCCCGCCCCTGTCACAGTGCTGTTCTGACAACCTCAAAACAGAATGTTTCAAGCCTATCAAAATGTTTCATTTTCATTTTTTTCTAAATGAAATTTTGTCAAAAGTGACATGTTTCCTTGTTTCATGTTTCAATTTTGCAACCAGCTGTTCTAGAAAGATATAAAAACAGATTCAGTTTTAGTTCTGGAACATTTTTCCATCCAGGAATTCCCAGCAGCCTGCCTTTGAATGAAGCTGTGACTTGGAAGGATGAAGGAAATCTTTCCTTGAACTTTGCCAAAACAATTAAAAAATGTCTAAACTGTACATAGTCAACTTATGTCAGGGCTCTTCCACATTCAAGAGAGCTAAGGACCAGGTACCACACCCACTGGAGTGAGGCACTGACTTGGAACTTTGTACTGAGGGTCAGCCTATTCTTCAGCTGATTTCTGAGCATGAACTCATTAGACTCACTAGATAAGTGAAAACCAGAAGAAATAGAATAGCGAGCTCATCATAGCAGTTCTATTAGCAATAGGATTTTGCTTGTAAACTTTACAACAAGGGAAGCTAACAGGGAGTGTTCCCATCACTAATACATTCACAGAGCCAAAGAGATCTACACCTGCCCGTCTCCTCCTACCTTCTCGATCTCTTGTAGAAAAGCATCAGTGAAGTCTCTCTTTTGGGTAGGATTCCAAGTCGTCCTGTGCTCCTTCACAAGCTCATTTGTGAAGTCCAGGACCTCCTTTTGGGATCGGAAGATGCTCTGTGGCACTCCAGGGATGCGCAGCAGCCAAGGTACTACAACAAGGAGCTAAGATAACAGAGTGTGAGAGAGAGAGAGAGAGAGAGAGAGAACCACACCCTATGACTCCCAGAAAAGAATCAGTAAACTACAATCTTACTGATCAATCAAATGGCAGCTTCTTACTGACCAAATCATACATGCTGAGTTACCTGGGGCAGGAATCCACCTTCTTCCTTCAAGGCCTGTTCAACCAAATGCAGCAACCGCTGAAATTTCTTATTGTCATAGTCAAAGCGCTCACCATAGATGAAGGAGCAGATAACATTGCTAACTGCGTTGTTTGTAAGAAAATGTGGATCGAAAGGATGACCTGAAAAACATACAGGACCAACCAAAGACATTAGGAGGCACAACATCATTGTAGCCTGCCCTTCACTGCATGGAACATACTGAGCAAGAACTGCTAACATTTCAAGACTTCTTATGGAACAAACCAGTTGAAAGTCCACGCTCATGTAAGCTGGGGAAGTTAAAGATGTCTCACATACTAACAGGGTTGGGCTTGCTCAATACTTGGAAGAGAGACCACCATGGAAAACTTAAGAATTGCAGGTTTCTGCTGCGGATTCAGTCAATGATACTGTCAGGATAAGACCTTTGTCTGCAGCCATATTAGGAGAGCCGCAGCCATTAGCTGAGAAGTAGGAAGTCACATCCTCACATTCCATCTAAAATACATTAAAACAATGTAATATCAGGCTGTTAAGAAGGCGATCCTGTCCTAATGGCACCCACTATCACCAGATAAAGAAACAGATCTTAAGAGGGTTAAAGAAAACTTAGTTTGATAGCATTCTGTCTAGCATGAAATAACTTATCAATAGTTGTGGTTGTGAAATCCTCATTTCTTTATTGTTTAATCTTTATGGTCCCCACTTCTCTATTGTTTGTCTGTATGAGCTCTGTCTGGTTCTTTGTTTTTGTCTGTTACATAATTAATTTTGCTAGGTTTAAATTAGTTAAGGTGACGGAATCCAGACGAGAATGCCCTTGCATGGCCAACAGGGAAAGTCCGCCTGCCTGACCAGGATTGGTGAGCATAGCATTGTATACTTACCATGTGTATTCTGCTTGGTAATTGTTAATAAATAGAGGTTATTACTGTGTAAGGCTCTTTCACTGGTAAAAGGTCTTGCAAACCGCAAACGGTATGTTTTGAGCCCTAGGATTGGGGTAAGGATGGGTGTCTAAATTAAGAAGGTTACGCCTTCAGCCGTAAGAACTGGGTCAAGTGGGTGCCCCTACAGTGTGCGAGTAACAGAGAATTGTGTGCAGGTAGCAGTACTCATCTCTTTGCCTCAGTACTGAACCCGGGCCTCCTGTGTACAGACTGATGTTACTGTGCTGCTCCAGACATTTTTAAGTTTAGGCATAAAAGTGACGTCCTTAAAGACATCATGGCATGTTTTGGAAATGTCTTAGTGTTGATGCCTTCACCAGATTTCAGGTGAGGTAATTACATTGTACATTGTTCCTGGTGTGGCACTGGTTTAACCACTGACACAGAGAGCCTTCTACGCTTCCTGCAGCACATGGCTTTGCATAGGAGATATCCCATTCAAGTACTGACCAGGCCCAACCTTGCTTAGTTTATGAAATCTGATATTATCACAGAGGGTATAGTAGTGCTGGCTACAGATACACACAAAATAAAAATTACTGACATAAGGGATTGGGGGTGGGGAAGGGCATTTCCTATGACGCTGGCAAACGAGGTGCCAGCTCTTCCCCAGGCTGCAGGCATTAGCAGGCATTAGCTAAGAACTAACAAACTCATAGCTGGAGACCAGACCAGTTCACCTGTATGTTAGTTTGCTCTAAGTAGGTATTAGTCTTACAAGAATGTATTTCATGTTTAGACTACGAAATGAAAGACACTTTGAATAGACAGATCACTACAACTCAGTCACTCTTAGATTTAGATGATAATTCATTTGTGAGTATATGTTTGTTGCTTGAACCTGCAAATAACTTTGTAATTTCTTTTTCCTAGTTAACAAACCTTTAGATCATTTATTACAGGATTGGCTACAGGTGCTGTCTTTGGTGTAAGATCTAGGGTAGCAACTGATCTGGGGTAAGTGACTGGTCTCTTGGGACTGGGAATAAGCTGAATGTGGGGTGATTTTTTTCGGTGACCATTTATCAGTAAGCTCAGTTTCTCCGGGTGGCAAGATAGTCTGGAGAGTCTAAGGGACTGTCTGTGACTCCATGGTAAGACTGTTAGAGTGATCCAGGAGCAGGGGTGCCGGAACAGAGGGGGCCAGGCTTGGGCTTCCAGGCTGGCTGGGGGGTAGGGCCTCAGGGGAAAGAGAAGGAGCAGGGGATGGGGCCACAGAGAGAGCAGGGCCTTGGGGGAAGAGGAGAGGAGAGGTAGGGTCACAGAGGGGGCAGAGCCTCATGCCCTCCCACACACTTCTACCTAGGTTCCAGCACTCCTGTCCAGGAGGCAGAGGTGAAAGTAAGCCGGTCCGGTCCGGTCTGGCGTACCGGCAAGAGCCAGTACACCATGCTGGACCGGACCAGCTTCCCTGCAGTACTTAAAAGGGCCCAGTGCTCCAGCCACTGCGGGGAGCCCCGGACCCTTTTAAGCGCCACCAGAGCTCTGGCAGCGGGGCTTGGGCGGGGGCTCCCCGCAGTGGCCAGAGCATTGGGCTCCTTAAAACCCCACCTGAGCCTGGGGCTCTGGCAGCCCGGCTCCAGCAGGGATTTAAAATGCCCAGAGCTCTGCGGTGGCCGGAGCCCCAGGCCCTTTAATTCACCCCGAGCCCTGGGGCTCCCAGCCGCCTCTGCAGCTGGGAGCTCCGGGGTGATTTAAAGGCCTCAGGGCTCCCAGCCAGAGCCCCAGGGCCTTTAAATCACCTCTTCCAGTTGACGCCACGCTCCCACTCAGGACTCCAGCATACCAGTAAGTCTTTTAAGTTACTTTCACCCCTGCCAGGAGGGCACATTAGTTACCGGATCGATGAAATCTGCCGATAGAATACACCACCACTTTGGGGTATCTGCCCCGTTTTTGACAGTCTGCCCTGAGACAGGCACTCCCACTCATGAGCCACTCCCGATAGCATGACAGTTTCTTTGCCCCATCTCTTAATCTATGTGGGTGGTACATTACCCCAAATACATTAGCCAGGAGATGGCTTATTGCAGCTATGAAATGTAATGTAACTATGATGGTATCCTAGCCAATGCTGTTCTGAGCATTACAGCAGATGGCAATGACACTCAGATAAAGGGAAATTAGTGTGTTGATTAGTGCCCTAATGCAGCTCTGATTCAATTATTTTGGTAAGGGAAGAAATCACATCCCTGACTGAAATCATTAACTCCATACAAAAACTGTGTGTAGACTAGACATGCCTAGAAAGGGGACGCATAAAAGTCCTGCCCTTTTTCCATACTCAAGGGAAACCTGAGGAGGGGGCACCTATGGAATTGCAGGTGTTCAGCTCATGCCTAGCAACTTTCAGGTCTTAGACCAAAGTAAACCAGGTAAACTTCATTGAGAATGTCGTGCTTCTAAGTTCTTGGCAGCAAATCTGAGTTTGTAATTACTAACCTTGATCCTTTCCCACAGCCAACAATTGTGTGGTGCAACGCAGGAGAGGTAGTACAAAGTTCTTTAAGATACCTCTGGACTCTCCTGATCATGTGTGCCAGGCCAGTCCCATTCCCCTGCAGTAATTTAGCTTAGCCTGAAGGCCTTTCTAAATTGTGGCAGTTTTCAATAACCATGAGAGGCAATTTCAGCAGCTGGGATTCTGCAGGGCACCAAAAACCATGGTCTGTGCCCCTGGGCTACAGGAAAGCATCCTGTAGAAATTGCTTTTGGATTATCCCTCTGTCCTGACTGAACACGCTGTGGCTGGCTAGATTAGCTTTGAGGCTACTTTGCGCCACTCGACCAGCACAGAGTGTGCCTGATGTGAGCGTGGACCAGGGCCACTGAACCCTGGTGACACACAGGCATTGCAGAGCACAAAGAAGAACAGTTTAAAGCAATCATCAAGTAGTTTAGGCTCAAAATTTAACCTATTTTCAGCTTTTTGTGGGATTTCTTGAGGATTGTCCACGCATATGAGAGAAAATGCCCTTCTGGGCCAAGAATTTAGGGAGAGAAAAATCACAAGTAGTTGTTTTATGTGTACCTGAAAAACACAAAACACAATGTATTGTGTTTCTGCTTTTCTACAGTAACTTTCCTCAAAGCCACATGGGCACCAGCCAACGATGCTGATGACACACACAGAGGCATTGTGCGACAAGCAGATGAGAGTCCTTTTCTGTAAGGCACTGGCGGACATGTGTCTGTAACAGTGCCTAGCATTCCGGGCATTCACCTCATTACCAGAAAGTTACTGATTAAAAAGGAGAGAATTCAGAGAAAAGCCACAAAAGAGATTACAGAGCTGGATGGGCTGCTTTATGAGGAAAGATAAAATGATCTAAATATATAGACTGGTCAAATATCTAAGAAAAGGGGACTATGATTGATGCCTGCAAGTACTTGAAAGGTGCAAATGCAAAGGACAGAGGGAAATTGTTTAAGGTTGGTTGAAGGAGTCATGGAATGAGACTAAATAATGGAAAATTTACTCTGGACAACAAGAAACAAATCCTCAGCGAGAGGTATATCAGACTGGGGAAGTGTCCTAGTGGAAGTGGTGAAAGCCTCATTGCTGGTTATTAAAAATGGATCAAGCCCTCAGGGGCATACCACTAGAAGGGAGAGGGGTGGCTAAGAATAGGCCATTTCTATCTTTAAGTTCTAAGATTCTGTAAGTAAAAGGACAGAAAAGGGAATAATATGTTGTTACTAAAAATGTGGAGTTAAAACAGCTACAGGTCAAAAGTGTTGTTGCTAGCATTGTCATAATCTGATTTGATCTGGAAACTCAAAAGCTCTTTCTACCGCATAGTGAAAACAAGAACCAGACCCAGTTTCCATGGTAGCAGCCTAGAAATGGGGCCTCTGGAGTTTGGCATCTACAATCACAAAACATAATATCAGGTTTCAGAGTAGCAGCCGTGTTAGTCTGTATTCGCAAAAAGAAAAGGAGTACTTGTGGCACCTTAGAGACTTCCCCCATGATTTCAACAATTTCCATCCCACCATCAACCTCAGCCTGGACCAGTCCACACAAGAGATCCACTTCCTGGACACTACGGTGCTAATAAGCGATGGTCACATAAACACCACCCTATATCGGAAACCTACTGACCGCTATTCCTACCTACATGCCTCTAGCTTTCATCCAGATCATACCACTCGATCCATTGTCTACAGCCAAGCGCTACGATATAACCGCATTTGCTCCAACCCCTCAGACAGAGACAAACACCTACAAGATCTCTATCATGCATTCCTACAACTACAATACCCACCTGCTGAAGTGAAGAAACAGATTGACAGAGCCAGAAGAGTACCCAGAAGTCACCTACTACAGGACAGGCCCAACAAAGAAAACAACAGAACGCCACTAGCCATCACCTTCAGCCCCCAACTAAAACCTCTCCAACGCATCATCAAGGATCTACAACCTATCCTGAAGGACGAGCCATCGCTCTCTCAGATCTTGGGAGACAGACCAGTCCTTGCTTACAGACAGCCCCCCAATCTGAAGCAAATACTCACCAGCAACCACACACCACACAACAGAACCACTAACCCAGGAACCTATCCTTGCAACAAAGCCCGTTGCCAACTCTGTCCACATATCTATTCAGGGGATACCATCATAGGGCCTAATCACATCAGCCACACTATCAGAGGCTCGTTCACCTGCGCATCTACCAATGTGATATATGCCATCATGTGCCAGCAATGCCCCTCTGCCATGTACATTGGCCAAACTGGACAGTCTCTACGTAAAAGAATGAATGGACACAAATCAGACGTCAAGAATTATAACATTCAAAAACCAGTTGGAGAACACTTCAATCTCTCTGGTCACTCGATCACAGACCTAAGAGTGGCTATACTTCAACAAAAAAAATTTTTTTCCACCAAATGCATCCGATGAAGTGAGCTGTAGCTCACGAAAGCTTATGCGCTAATAAATTTGTTAGTCTCTAAGGTGCCACGGGTACTCCTTTTCTTATTTCCCCATGGTATTTCTCCCTCCCACCCCACCCCACCCCCCACTGTTCCTCTGATATTCTTGTTAACTGCTGGAATTAGCCTACCTGCTTGTCACCATGAAAGGTTTTCCTCCTTTCCCCCCCCTGCTGCTGGTGATGGCTTATCTTAAGTGATCACTCTCCTTACAGTGTGTATGATAAACCCATTGTTTCATGTTCTCTGTGTGTGTGTATATAAATCTCTCCTCTGTTTTTTCCACCAAATGCATCCGATGAAGTGAGCTGTAGCTCACGAAAGCTTATGCTCTAATAAATTTGTTAGTCTCTAAGGTGCCACAAGTACTCCTTTTCTTAAAACATAATATGATTTAGTTACCGCAAGCTACGTTAATAGTTTCTTTGGAAACAGGACAAAGCCTTCACTTGCAAGAACTAACCCCACAGAGGTTGTGTGTGCTCTTGTTAGCGCAGACACAGCCAGCAAGCACATCCTAAAGTTGGATAGCTGGGGATTACAGTTTTGTTGGCTTTTGTTGAGACGCTCAATCATTTCGGGTGACTTACGAGGAAGCTGTTGTCCCTGCATCCACATCCCCAAACCAGAGAAACTTTGGAATGAATGCATGGATGGAGCTGAGCAGAGACAAATGCATTTTCATATACGATAAATCTTTCACTAGCCCTTTTCATCCCAGAGGATAAGGATGGTACATAAAGGGACCACTTCACCCACCACTGAGTGCACCCACCTCTGAGGTGGAATGCAGCAGCTGTTTAACAGCGCTAATATTGCGCAACAGCCCAGCACGTGACAATGTCTCCAATTGAAATTACAGGGAGAAGGTAAAGAGTCGGGGTGTGTGTGTGGGGGGGTGTTTGTGTGCAGTGGGGATCACACTCCTCCAGCGCAGAGAATTCGACTGGACTCGGGAATGGAATGTTGCCCTCTGGATTCCGGAGCCAGAGCAAAGCCAAAGCAGAGAACCAGAGAGCGTTAGAGCCCCCCCTCCCCTAGGGGCACTGATGGCTCCTGCGTTGGAAAAGCCCCGGGCCGGTAAAATAACCTGTCCAGCCCACACCAGCTGCATTAACGAACCACCAGCCCCACTCCCCAGCACGCTCCTCTGGCACTGACCTGGGTAAAAGAGACGTGCGGGTTGTGGAAATCGATGTGCAGCATGGTCCCAAAGAAGGGCAGAGAGCTCGGCCCTGGTGGGTAGCGACTCCAGCTCTTCCTGCGCTTCAGGAAATCAAATAGCAGAGCGAAGATTGTGAGGGCTATGCCCAGTGCTGGGAGGTTGTTCCCGCAGGATCGAAGCTGGGACCAGAGCCACAGGAGCAGCTCCATGATCTCTCTTTGCTCTCTTCCCCGTGTTTTTACCTCTCACCCCTGCCTCTTTTTCCTGCTCCTGCTCTCTCACTCTTTGCTATTTCTGTCTCCCCAGTTTCCTCCACCCATTCCCCTTCTCTCGCTCTCGGTTTATTTCTCAGACACCCGCCCCTCTCTTGCTAACGTCACAGCTTGGAGCTGCCTGGCCAGAATTGCTCTGTAGCCCCTCCTCTGCCCAGACAATACAATCTGCAGGGGAGTGGTAGTGAAGGGTGGCCCAGCTTCTGTAAAAGGGAAAGGGCATAGCTCTATTTCCAGCATCTGTAGTATGTAACATGAGGGAGAGAGGAGCCCCTGGAGCCTGTGGGATCTGTAAGGTTGGGTCCATATGCAAGGATGAGTCTCTCCTAGGGCTCGAATTGCCCCTTGTATTCAGAAGTAGCAATCCTTACCTAGCATGACCAGATGTCCCCATTTTATAAGAAGAACAGGAGGACTTGTGGCATCTTAGAGACTAACAAATTTATTAGAGCATAAGCTTTCGTGAGCTACAGCTCACTTCATCGGATGCAGAGAATGGAACATATAGTAAGATATAGATATAGATATAGATATAGATATATACATACAGATAAGTTGGAAGTTACCATACAAACTGCAAGAGGCTAATTAGTTAAGGTGAGCTATTATCAGCAGGAGAAAAAAACTTGTGTAGTGGTAATCAAGATGTCTCACTTAGACAGTTGAGAAGAGGGAAGGGATAGCTCAGTGGTTTGAGCATTGGCCTGATAAACCCAGGGTTGTGAGTTCAATCCTTGAGGGGGCCAATCCTTGAGGGGGCAAAAATTGGGGATTGGTCCTACTTTGAGCAGTGGTTTCAGAGTAGCAGCCGTGTTAGTCTGTATTCGCAAAAAGAAAAGGAGTACTTGTGGCACCTTAGAGACTAACAAATTTATTAGAGCATAAGCTTTCGTGAGCTACAGCTCACTTCATCGGATGCATTTGGTGGAAAAAACAGAGGAGAGATTTATATACACACACACAGAGAACATGAAACAATGGGTTTATCATACACACTGTAAGGAGAGTGATCACTTAAGATAAGCCATCACCAACAGCAGGGGGGGGAAGGAGGAAAACCTTTCATGGTGACAAGCAGGTAGGCTAATTCCAGCAGTTAACAAGAATATCAGAGGAACAGTGGGGGGTGGGGTGGGAGGGAGAAATACCATGGGGAAATAGTTTTACTTTGTGTAATGACTCATCCATTCCCAGTCTCTATTCAAGCCTAAGTTAATTGTATCCAGTTTGCAAATTAATTCCAATTCAGCAGTCTCTCGTTGGAGTCTGTTTTTGAAGCTTTTTTGTTGAAGTATAGCCACTCTTAGGTCTGTGATCGAGTGACCAGAGAGATTGAAGTGTTCTCCAACTGGTTTTTGAATGTTATAATTCTTGACGTCTGATTTGTGTCCATTCATTCTTTTACGTAGAGACTGTCCAGTTTGGCCAATGTACATGGCAGAGGGGCATTGCTGGCACATGATGGCATATATCACATTGGTAGATGCGCAGGTGAACGAGCCTCTGATAGTGTGGCTGATGTGATTAGGCCCTATGATGGTATCCCCTGAATAGATATGTGGACAGAGTTGGCAACGGGCTTTGTTGCAAGGATAGGTTCCTGGGTTAGTGGTTCTGTTGTGTGGTGTGTGGTTGCTGGTGAGTATTTGCTTCAGATTGGGGGGCTGTCTGTAAGCAAGGACTGGTCTGTCTCCCAAGATCTGAGAGAGCGATGGCTCGTCCTTCAGGATAGGTTGTAGATCCTTGATGATGCGTTGGAGGGGTTTTAGTTGGGGGCTGAAGGTGATGGCTAGTGGCGTTCTGTTGTTTTCTTTGTTGGGCCTGTCCTGTAGTAGGTGACTTCTGGGTACTCTTCTGGCTCTGTCAATCTGTTTCTTCACTTCAGCAGGTGGGTACTGTAGTTGTAGGAATGCATGATAGAGATCTTGTAGGTGTTTGTCTCTGTCTGAGGGGTTGGAGCAAATGCGGTTATATCGTAGCGCTTGGCTGTAGACAATGGATCGAGTGGTATGATCTGGATGAAAGCTAGACTCCAACGAGAGACTGCTGAATTGGAATTAATTTGCAAACTGGATACAATTAACTTAGGCTTGAATAGAGACTGGGAATGGATGAGTCATTACACAAAGTAAAACTATTTCCCCATGGTATTTCTCCCTCCCACCCCACCCCCCACTGTTCCTCTGATATTCTTGTTAACTGCTGGAATTAGCCTACCTGCTTGTCACCATGAAAGGTTTTCCTCCTTCCCCCCCCTGCTGTTGGTGATGGCTTATCTTAAGTGATCACTCTCCTTACAGTGTGTATGATAAACCCATTGTTTCATGTTCTCTGTGTGTGTGTATATAAATCTCTCCTCTGTTTTTTCCACCAAATGCATCCGATGAAGTGAGCTGTAGCTCACGAAAGCTTATGCTCTAATAAATTTGTTAGTCTCTAAGGTGCCACAAGTACTCCTTTTCTTTTTGCGAATACAGACTAACACGGCTGCTACTCTGAAACCTGTGATTATGCAAGGCACTGAATTTAGCCGTATAGAGTGGAAATCTGTCAACTTCATGAAAAAACTCGCACAGATACAGACAGACATCATCTTCCTCTCCAAATGCAAACAGATGGACATCATACCGAAAGGACTGAAGGTAAAAAATCCATTACAATCTACATACCACACAGACTATGCTGACAGCTTGTGCCACACACTCTCAAGGAAACTGCGGAACCACCTGATCAACATCCTCTACAGCAAACAGGGAAAGATTAAGAATGAGCTCTCAAAACTGGATACTCTCATAAAGAACCAACCTTCCACACAAACTTCCTCGTGGCTGGACTTTACAAAAACTAGACAAGCCATTTACAAAACACACTTTGATTCTCTACAAAAGAAAAAGGACACTAAGCTATCTAAACTACTATATGCCACAAGGGGCCACAACAATGGTTCCCGTAACCCACCCAGCAATATTGTTAATCTATCCAACTATACTCTTAGCCCAGCGGAAGAATCTGTCCTATCTCGGGGCCTCTCCTTTTGCCCCTCCACCCCCACGAACATGATACAGTTCTGTGGTGACCTAGAATCCTATTTTCGACGTCTCAGACTCAAGGAATATTTCCAACACACCTCTGACCAACATATTAACCCACAGAGACCTTCCTGCCAACACTACAAAAAGAAAGATTCTAGGTGGACTCCTCCTGAAGGTCGAAACAGCAGCCTGGATTTCTACATAGACTGCTTCCGCCGACGTGCACGAGCTGAAATTGTGGAAAAGCAGCATCGCTTACCCCATAACCTCAGCCATGCAGAACACAGTGCCATCCACAGCCTCAGAAACAACTCTGACATCATAATCAAAAAGGCTGACAAAGGAGGTGCTGTCGTCATCATGAATAGGTCAGAGTATGAACAAGAGGCTACTAGGCAGCTCTCCAACACCACTTTCTACAAGCCATTACCCTCTGATCCCACTGAGAGTTACCAAAAGAAACTACAGCATTTGCTCAAGAAACTCCCTGAAAAAGCACAAGAACAAATCCGCACAGACACACCCCTGGAGCCAGGACCTGGGGTATTCTATCTGCTACCCAAGATCCATAAACCTGGAAATCCTGGACGCCCCATCATCTCAGGCATTGGCACCCTGACAGCAGGATTGTCTGGCTATGTAGACTCCCTCCTCAGGCCCTTCGTTACCAGCACTCCCAGCTATCTTCGAGACGCCACCGATTTCCTGAGGAAACTACAGTCCATTGGTGATCTTCCTAAAAACACCATCCTAGCCACTATGGATGTAGAAGCCCTCTACACCAACATTCCACACAAAGATGGACTACAAGCCGTCAGGAACAGTATCCCCGATACTGTCACAGCTAACCTGGTGGCAGAACTTTGTGACTTTGTCCTGACCCATAACTATTTCACATTTGGTGACAATGTATACCTTCAAATCAGCGGCACTGCGATGGGTACCCGCATGGCCCCACAGTATGCCAACATTTTTATGGCTGACTTAGAACAACGCTTCCTCAGCTCTCGTTCCCTAATGCCCCTACTCTACTTGCGCTACATTGATGACATCTTCATCATCTGGACCCATGGAAAAGAAGCTCTTGAGGAATTCCACCATGATTTCAACAATTTCCATCCCACCATCAACCTCAGCCTGGACCAGTCCACACAAGAGATCCACTTCCTGGACACTACGGTGCTAATAAGCGATGGTCACATAAACACCACCCTATATCGGAAACCTACTGACCGCTATTCCTACCTACATGCCTCTAGCTTTCATCCAGATCATACCACTCGATCCATTGTCTACAGCCAAGCGCTACGATATAACCGCATTTGCTCCAACCCCTCAGACAGAGACAAACACCTACAAGATCTCTATCATGCATTCCTACAACTACAATACCCACCTGCTGAAGTGAAGAAACAGATTGACAGAGCCAGAAGAGTACCCAGAAGTCACCTACTACAGGACAGGCCCAACAAAGAAAACAACAGAACGCCACTAGCCATCACCTTCAGCCCCCAACTAAAACCCCTCCAACGCATCATCAAGGATCTACAACCTATCCTGAAGGACGAGCCATCGCTCTCTCAGATCTTGGGAGACAGACCAGTCCTTGCTTACAGACAGCCCCCCAATCTGAAGCAAATACTCACCAGCAACCACACACCACACAACAGAACCACTAACCCAGGAACCTATCCTTGCAACAAAGCCCGTTGCCAACTCTGTCCACATATCTATTCAGGGGATACCATCATAGGGCCTAATCACATCAGCCACACTATCAGAGGCTCGTTCACCTGCGCATCTACCAATGTGATATATGCCATCATGTGCCAGCAATGCCCCTCTGCCATGTACATTGGCCAAACTGGACAGTCTCTACGTAAAAGAATGAATGGACACAAATCAGACGTCAAGAATTATAACATTCAAAAACCAGTTGGAGAACACTTCAATCTCTCTGGTCACTCGATCACAGACCTAAGAGTGGCTATACTTCAACAAAAAAGCTTCAAAAACAGACTCCAACGAGAGACTGCTGAATTGGAATTAATTTGCAAACTGGATACAATTAACTTAGGCTTGAATAGAGACTGGGAATGGATGAGTCATTACACAAAGTAAAACTATTTCCCCATGGTATTTCTCCCTCCCACCCCACCCCCCACTGTTCCTCTGATATTCTTGTTAACTGCTGGAATTAGCCTACCTGCTTGTCACCATGAAACGTTTTCCTCCTTCCCCCCCCTGCTGTTGGTGATGGCTTATCTTAAGTGATCACTCTCCTTACAGTGTGTATGATAAACCCATTGTTTCATGTTCTCTGTGTGTGTGTATATAAATCTCTCCTCTGTTTTTTCCACCAAATGCATCCGATGAAGTGAGCTGTAGCTCACGAAAGCTTATGCTCTAATAAATTTGTTAGTCTCTAAGGTGCCACAAGTACTCCTTTTCTTTTTGTGCAGTGGGTTGGACTAGATGACCTCCTGAGGTCCCTTCCAACCATGGTATTCTATTCTAAAAAGAAGGTGTGAGGATCCTTAACTTAAGGAAATAGATTCAACATGTGTAATGAGCCAGCCACTCCCAGTCTCTATTCAAACCCAAGTTAATGGTACCTAGTTTGCATATTAAGTCAAGCTCAGCAGTTTCTTGTTGGAGTCTGTTTTTGAAGCTTTTCTGTTGCAAAATTGCCACCCTTAAATCTTTTACTGAATGGCCACAGAGGTTGAAATGTTCTCCTACCGGTTTTTGAATGTTATGATTCCTGATGTCAGATTTGTGTCCATTTATTCTTTTGTGTAGAGACTGTTGGGTTTGGCCAATGTACAAGGCAGAGGGGCATTGCTGGCACATGATGGCATATATCACATTGGTAGATGTGCAGGTGAATGAGCCCCTGATGGCATGGCTAATGTGATTGGGTCCTATGATGGTGTCACTTGAATAAATATGTGGACATATATATTTTCCACTGAATGCATCCGATAAAGTGAGCTGTAGCTCACAAAAGCTTATGCTCAAATAAATTTGTTGGTACCACAAGTCCTCCTTTTCTTTTTGCGGATACAGACTAACACAGCTGCTACTCTGAAACCTATGTGGACAGAGTTGGCATCGGGCTTTGTTGCAAGGATAGGTTCCTGGGTTAATGTTTTTGTTGTGTAGTTGCTGGTGAGTATTTGCTTCAGGTTGGGGGGCTGTCTGTAAGCAAGGATTGGTCTGTCTCCCAAGATCTGTGAGAGTGCAAGATCGTTTTTCAGGATAGGTTGTAAATCTTTGATGCTGCGCTGGAGAGGTTTTAGTTGGGGGCTGAAGGTGACAGCTAGTGGTGTTCTGTTATTTTCTTTGTTGGGCCTGTCCTGTAGTAGGTGACTTCTGGATACTCTTCTGGCTCTGTCAATCTGTTTTTTCACTTCAGCAGCTGGGTATTGTAGTTGTAAGAATGCTTGATAGAGATCTTGTAGGTGTCTGTCTCTGTCTGAAGGATTGGAGCAAATGCGGTTGTATCTTAGAGCTTGTAGACAATGGATCGTGTGGTGCTGATAATAGCTCATCTTAACTAATTAGCCTCTCATAGGTTGTATGGTAACTTCCAACTTATCTGTATGTATATATATATATCTATATATCTTACTATATATTTCATTCTATGCATCCGATGAAGTGAGCTGTAGCTCACAAAAGCTTATACTTTAATAAATTTGTTAGTCTCTAAGGTGCCACAAGTACTCCTGTTCTTTTTGCAGATACAGACTAACACAGCTGCTACTCTGAAACCTACCATTTTATAGGGACAGTCCCACTATTCAGGACTTTTTCTTATTATATAGGCTCCTATTACTGTCCCCCTGCCCCATCCGGATTTTTCACACTTGCTATCTGATCACCCTACCATCAGGGTTTCTCCTCACTTGGTTGGTTAGTAACCAGTTTTTCCTGAGCCCTCAAGAGGTTGCTTAAAATGGGTTTAACTAGATCTGAGACCCTCTCTTTCTTATTGGATGATTTTTACCAAGGATTTAAGGGAGAACCAGCTACTGAACACTGGCAGGTCAAGAGTTTCCAAAGGAACCTGTGGCTTTGAGTACCACCTTTTTGGCTGCCCAGCTTGTGCCACCTTAAAATGGGCTGGTTTTCAGTAGGTGAGTGCTCAGCACTGTGCAAATCAAGTCTCTTCAAGGTGTCTCGATCAAGCTGAGCCCCCCAACAATTGGGGCAAAGTCACTAGCCACTTCTGAAAACCCTACCCAGACCATTATGAAGACAGGTCCCGCTTTTGCTAAATTTTGAAGGAAAATAATTCACTCAGTAAGACAGAAAAATTATCTGCTAGCCCCTGGCCAGGAGCTGAAATCCACTTCCTGCACAGACCACTGTCTGAGGATCTTCTGTGTGGAGAGAAGAGCCCCTTGCACCTCCTTTATAAATATACTTGTTACAGCCAGGGAAGGTTATTTCTTATGCTATAGAAGGCAACATTTCTGTTAATGCAATAGTAGGGTGTGAGCCAGACACCTCCTGATGCCAACTGGCAGAGGGCACAGGGGTGCACAGAGTTTGACAGGAAACCCCCTGGATCGGATAGCTGTGAACATTGTGAAAGTCCAGTGGAACAGGAGCTGGACACTGCAGGGAGATGCTCAGAGGGCTCAGGGCTTGGTGTATGTGTGCCTATCACTGGCCTGCAGAGAGACAGCAGAGCTTGCACAGACCTAGAGGGGAGTCTTATGTTGCCTGGGGCTGGTGGAGTTGCAGATAAGGCTCCCTCACACTAAGAGCAGGTGGTAGGGAGGTGCCCTCATGCCAGGCTCAGGCTCTGATGCCTGGAGAAGGGGTTGGGTGTCAGAGCCTGAGCCCAAACATCTACACAGCTATATTTAGCACTATAGCCCAAGCCCCACAAGCCTGACTCTGTAGCCCCCAGCTCCAAGACTTGCTGCTGCAGCAATTTTTGACCATATAGACATGTGCTGTGATGCTCAGAACGGGGGATCACACAATTTTTCTTCCCAGCAGCACCTCATATATCCCTAGAGAGTACTTTTGAAATCACATTTTTCATCAGTCTGGGCCATGTTTGACTTTAATCTATCTCTGGATATTACAACACAGAGCAGATAGCTTCCCTCCCCACCCTGCCCTTTGTTAAAATCCAGGCAATGCACCTGTTCCCTCTGAAATCAATGGCAAAATACTCACTGATTTCAATGGGAACTTGGTTGAGCCCTAAAATCTGAGAGTGAGATTGTTTATGTCCTGGGAGAGTTCCATGCTAGTTTCATGGAGGTTAGGTCCCTCAATGGCTATTAGCCAAGATGGTCAGGGCTGCAACCCCATGCTCTGGATGTCCCTAAGCCTCTGACTGCCACATGCTGGGACTGGATGGGAGGGGATGGAACACTTGATAATTGCCCTATCCTTTTCACTCCTTTTGAAGCATCTGGCATTGGTCACTGTCAAAAGACAAAAAGAAAAGGAGTACTTGTGGCACCTTAGAGACTAACAAATTTATTAGAGCATAAGCTTTCGTGAGCTACAGCTCACTTCATCGGATGCATTTGGTGGAAAAAGCAGAGGAGAGATTTATATACACACACACAGAGAACATGAAACAATGGGTTTATCATACACACTGTAAGGAGAGTGATCACTTAAGATAAGCCATCACCAGTAGCGGGGGGGGGGGGGAAGGAGGAAAACCTTTCATGGTGACAAGCAAGGTAGGCTAATTCCAGCAGTTAACAAGAATATCAGAGGAACAGTGGGGGGGGGGGAAGGGTACTGGGTTACACGGACCATTGGTCTGACCCCCCCATGGCCATTCTTATGCCAATCAGAATCGATGCCACTCCAGATCCTCCAGTGGGATAGGTGGAGCAATCTGATCCTGATTTTTAGAGTTGTAAGGAATAAATTAGGGGTAGATTCCTCATTTATTCCAACGATGCCCAATATACTAGCAACAGCACTAATACCCTTAGATATGATACTCATAATGGTACAGTTCTGATGGGTCCCATCAATACTATCTGCCTTCTGGTAGATCATTTTGATGGTCTCCTCCATCTGCTGTTTCTGCTCAGGGACTTCTTCACAAAGAATGCCATGTTTTTGACTCTTCCATAGCTTTCTGCAAACTTTCTTATTTTCTCCTGCCTGTTAAGGGGGGAGGGGGTTTCAAAGAGATGCCCATATGGACAGCAGCAAAACAAGCCATAGACACCGTTCTGCAAAACGCACTGTTAGAGGGCCTTCCCTTCACCTTCCCACTTCCCTGATTCTTGTCACGCAGACAGCAAGCAGAAAAAGACCAGAAGCCCAAAGTGCAGACAATGTGAAGTTTATTGGGGTTAGTTTCCAAGCAAGCATATTCCGAAGCCCTTCATAACAGTTGGGCTTATCTCTATATGCTGATAGAGTCTGTTCCCATGTTCCCTTCCCAGCTCTGACGCTGTGGAGCCTTTACCCCGTTTCCCTCCTTTCCAGCTCTGATGCCGCAGAGCCTTGCCTGTGTCCCTGTTCCCCCTGCATTAGAGAGCATGATTCCAATTTCCCTTCCACTTTCTGCTTGACCCCAGTTTATATAGTAATATTCTCAGCTACACCTTAACTAATCATTTTACTGAAATTTAACTAATCAATCCTAACATATTGTAATATAATTCTCTAACCAATTATATCCCACTACCCTAATTCATTTACACCTAGCAAAATTAATTATACAGCAGACAGAAACAATTAGAGAACCAGACAGATTAACAATAGAAAAGTGGGGACCATAAAGAAAAAACAATATAGAAATGAGGGTTTCACAACCACAACAACTGATAAGTGATTTCTTGCCAGACAGGGTGCTATCAAACGAAGTTTTCTTTAACCGTCTTAAGATCTGTTTCTTTATCTGGTGGTGATGGGCACTATCAGGACAGGATCATCTTCCTAATAGCCCAATACCACCTTATTTCAATGTGACTGGTTTGGAATGTGAGGATGTAACCATACGCTTCCCAGCTTATGGCTGGCTGCCCCTGCTGCTTAGTCAAAGGCCTTAGCCTAAGAACAAGGCTCCGACTTTCCTAGTGAGAGAAGGCCCATACACAGGCAGACTGTGATTTTGATTCTTTGTTTGCATACCCCTGTAATTAGCTACATGATAAAAATACACCTAAGTTCTCAAAGCATAGGCTTTACAGGCAGGCCTGAATACCTATATTCTAACACACGCACCAGAATGTCCAACTGTTATCCGTTCATTACATTCGTGAATTAAACACTTAGGTGCCAACATGATGTACAGCATAGAACTGTTTACACTGGAGACTGAGGACCTGATGCAGTCAAACATTTAAGCATGTGTGGCTATGGGACTACTCATAGTCTTCACATTAGGCATGTGCTAAATCCTTTGCTGGACTAGGGCCTCACTTAGCACATTATGGGCCATATTCTCCTCTTACGCATGCCAGTGTACATCAGGAATAAGCCCACGGATGAGCTATTTGATTGTGGTAAAGCTGGTGCAAGTGTTGAATCTGGCCCTCAGTGTGCTCTACACGTTCATTTTTGCATCATTTTAATTACAGCTTTTTGGAAATTTTTGCTCTAATGTTCAGATTTTAATGCTGATTAAAACAAATATACAAGGCCCAGCTCTCAGGATATGGCACCCTCATTTTATGACACACCATGGATGATGTGTAAGAGTGGAGCAGGTGAAGGTGCCATAGAACCATCTTCCTAGGTGTACAGCCTATTTCGTGTCTTCTATACCATCCCTCCTTCCTTGCTGCCACTATAAAGGGGCATGGCCGGGATGTACTGAGGCCCTACTGATCTCCAGTTGTCATACTGGTTCATGGTTAGTTTGTGATTAGTCTGCTCTAAATGACGTGAGGAGACAAGAACACCTCAGTCAGCCCAGGTTTGGGAGAGCACAAAGACTAGCTTTCTGTCCCCCATTCTGAACTGTGCTGTGCTCTCCTCAGCCATAGCTGAGGACCCAGGCCATGGAGACCATTTCAAACCCCACAGTATTTCTAAGTGATCAGTATGGAAAATAAACACTCCGAATTCATGCTAGGCTAGGGACTGTAGCAATCAGGGAAGTGGGGATAGGATACAGAGCCTTTCATCCTAGGTCAGTGCTTCCAAACCTGCTTCTCAGCCCATTCCTCAGTGGCTATGGGGAGATGAGTGAGTGGCCTCAGTCAAAGTGCTAATAGGCTAGTTACCCACATCACCTAAACAGCTTCACAACCAGCAGGAACTTTGTTGGCATTGTCAGTAGAGAGGACAAGGACTGAGCAAGCCCATGAAGACTTAATTACCCTGTTGCGCAAACAGGAGGTTCAGATCCAGGCTGAGACACCCCTGTATTGGCAGGGGAAGGACAGTGATGAGTTTCCATTGATGCCTCTTGTGAAGCCCTGCTCTGTGGAGAATAGCAGACCTCTCAGTTTCCAGAATATGATATAACTGGAATATGCTTTATGCAAAAGGTCTCTTATAAGGTATCATTACAAAGCTTATAGTCTACTAAGTGTGTTCATCCTATTTGTTTGCATGTATTATTTCTATGTCTGGAGTTAGGAGAATAAGATATAAACTTGTATTACTGACGTAAATGTATTAAGTGGAAGCCATTAAGGGTGCTTCCGAATCAAGGACCTGTAAACGGCTCTGTTTACTTGCAAACCTTCTTGGGTTTGGGTGTGAGCCAGCCCTGGAAGAATGGAAGCTGGGGTCTCACAGGACATGTGAACATGTCTCCTGATACTGGGATCTATCTTAAACCTGGTGCTTTTCCATTTAGAAGGAGGGGTGGGGACTCAGAGAGACAAAAAGTTCCCGCCTTGTGCCAAAGTTATAAAAAGGGGGTGGAACAGAACAAAGGGGGTTCCAGTCATGAGAAAACCTCTGTTTTCCACCTAAGATGTCTGCTGGAACTAACAAGGACGGTACCAGGAGAAAGGATTGGGCCCAGACTAAGAAGGAGTCTAGTCTGTGAAAGAAGCTTAGTGGAACATCTCTGACGGTAAGATATTACCTGTAATCAGTTTCTTAATGCATTAGACTTAGATGTGCGTGTTTTTGCTTTATTTTGCTTGGTAACTTACTTTGATTCCAAGTACTAACAGACAGAACACTTAAATCCTACTTTTTATACTTAATAAAATCACTTTTGTTTATGAATTAACCCAGAGTAAGTGATTAATACCTGAGGGAGCTAACAGCTGTGCATAGCTCTCGATCAGTGATATAGAGGGTGGACAATTTATGAGTTTACCCTGTATAAGCTTTATACAGAGTAAAATGGATTTATTTGGGGTTTGGATCCCATTGGGGGCTAGCTGTCTGGGTGCTGGAGATAGGTTACCTGCTGAGCAGTTTTCATTGAAAGCCTGCCGGTTTGGGGGTGTGGTCCAGACCCTGGCTGTGTGTTGCAGTAGGCTAACATGTCTGGCTCAACAAGGCAGAGTCCTAGATCGGCATGGACACAGCAGTAGCCGCCGCCAGCAAGCTCTGTCCCCTCTTACAGGGCTGCAGGAGGGTCAGCCATTGGCACAATTTCCGTGTCATATTCTTGGAGCCTCATGTTCCACCGCAGCAGTTTGGAATTAGTGCCTTTGGTTCTATGTACCCAAATTAATGGAGCGTGGCCAGTTAAACTCTGAACTCTCTGTTAAAGAGAGATGACCTTAATTGCCCGATTACTTACTCAACAGCATAGCATTCTTTTCCTATGACAGAGTAATTCTGTTCAGTGGGAGTCAGTGTTTTGCTCAAGAAAGCAAGGGGATGCTTTTGTAACTTTTCCCTGATTGCACTGCTACTGCACCTAAACCAATGTCGGACACATCAGTACATAGTTCAAACATTTCATCAAAATCAAGACTGGCCAGAACAGGCTTTTCAGACAGAATTTTCGTTTACCTTATCAAAACCCTGTGGGCAAGCCTTTGCCCACATGACTGTGTTTGGTTTTGTCTTCTTGCACAAGCCTGTGATAGCAGACACAGTGTCACTGAACCGCTGTACAAATTGGCAGTAACAAATAACCAAGTCTATGAAAGGCTGGAACTCTGTTTTGGTCTGGGATATAAGCCAGTTAAAAACAGCTTGCACTTTCAAGGGGTCAGGAAAGATTTGCCTGCTCTCAACCCAGTGTCCCAAATAAGGAACCTTGGCTGCTCCAATTTCATATTTACAATACTGCCACATCCCTGAGTTTGGGAAATACATTTCCCAAGTGATTCTTGTGCTCTGACCAAGATCTGCTCAATATCGCAATAGGGTTGATATAAGCTCATCCAAAGTCCTTTGATTGTCAAGCCTCTGAGAAGTGGCTCCAGCATTAATTAACCCAAGCGGTAACATTTTGAATTCATAAAGTCCCATTTCTGCAGATTTCTTCTGCATCGTTTATCTCTCACCTTTCTTTCTTTCTTTCTTTCTCTTTCTTTCTTTCTTTCTTTCTTTCTTTTTATAAATGAACCTTTAGATTTTAGATACTAAAGGATCGGCATCCGCATGATTTTGGGGTGAAATCTGAGTTATATATTGACCTGGGTGTGTGGCTGGTCCTTTGGGCTCAGAAGAACCTTTTATTTAATGAGACTGGTTGTAAAGAACCACTCACCTTTGCTTCCTTTACAGCTTCTAACCTATTCAGCATGGCCACATTTTTCCAACCAACCTGAAGAGAGAAGATCTTTTCAAACTTCTCACGGGGCTGTCAAGTAAGAGGGAAAAGAGATAAAAAAAGAAAGAAACAGGATTAAAGAGAAAAACCAGCTACACAGGCTGTACCTTAACATGATTTCTTCTCTTTTGGCTGCTGGGATTCGGTAGGGTCTCAATGTTACCTTGGCTCTGGGGATCGTGTGGATATGGTCTCAGTCGTCCACCCTGGTTTTGTAGAGAACACATCTCGGTTGCGATTAATCATGTCGGCTGCCTCGATCTTTTGGATCGGCGTCAGGTTGGATGATATCCTCACTTGCTCGTGTAAGTTATCCTCCTGGGGAAGGGTTTCCTGCATGACTAAGCATGCCTCTTGATCGTGCCAAGGTTTTAGAAGATTGATGTGGTAAATTTGCTCTGATTTCTGGCGGCCTGGCTGCCACACCTTATAGTTCACCTCTCCCACGGCTTTGATTACTTCGTAGGGTCCCTGCCACTTGGCCAACAGTTTACTTTCTGCGGTGGGCACCAGTACCATTACCCGATCCCCTGGTTGGAACCGTCGAAGCTTCGCTTGGTGGTTATAATGGGTTCGTTGGGTCTCCAAGTGTGCTCTCTCCAAGTGTTCCCGTACAATGGGCATAACTCGGGCTATCGGATCTCTCATCTGCAGTACATGCTCAACTATGTTTCTTCTGGGATTTGGCTCCTCTTCCTAGGCTTCTCTGGCTATATCCAATATGCCCCGAGGGTGGCGCTCATATAGTAGTTTGAATGGAGAGAAATCCGTGGAGGCTTGTGCAACCTCCCGGATGGTGAACATGAGGTAAGGCAATAGGGTATCCCAGTCTTTCCCATCCCGGCTCACCACTTTCCTGATCATGGCCTTGAGGGTCCTATTGAACCTTTCCACAAGGCCATCTGTTTACGGGTGGTATACAGAGGTCTGTAGGGCTTGCACATGGAGCAATGAACAGAGATCTTTCATCAACTTGGACATGAAAGGTTTCCCTTGATCAGTCAATATCTCCTTGGGTAGCCCAACCCAGGCAAAGATCTATACTAGCTCCTTAGCTATTGTCTTGGAAGCTGTGTTGCGTAGGGGAACAGCTTCTGGGTACCAGGTTGCATAGTCCAGTACAACAAGCACATGTTGGTGGCCCCGAGCTGTCTTCTCTAGGGGCCCTACCAGATCCATGGCTATCCGTTCGAAAGGAACCTCTATTATTGGAAGAGGTATCAAAGGAGTCCACAAGTGCGGCGAGGGCTATGTAACTGACATTCCAGACAAGAGGTGCAGTATCGCCGGACATCTTCATGTACTCCTGGCCAGAAGAACCTCCGCAGGATCCGTGCCTGGGTTTTCTCTACCACTAGGTATCCTCCAAACAGGTGACTGTGGGCGAGACTCACTATGGCTTTTTGATGTTTTCGTGGCACCAGAAGTTGTTGTATCTCTTGCTCCTGCATTTGCACCACGCAGTACAGGAAATCTTTCCTCACTATAAAGTAAGATCAGGGACCCCGGACCTTCCCATCCATGGGTATGCCATCGATCTCGGCCACCTCTTTCCTGGTGTTATCATATCTGGGGTCCTCCGCCTGGTCCCGCCCAAAAGTCTCTCTCCCGGGACTAACCTGCCCAAGTTCCCAGGGGCGGGCTTCCGCTTCTTCCAATGGCTCGCCGCCATCATGGCTGCGGGCAGCTTCTGGCTCACCTTCTATGGTGGAAGTTTCTCTGTTGGCTGCTCGCGTCCATCTGCCTACTAGGGAGGTCTTCTGGCCCTGGGTCAGGATCCGGGTTCCCAAGGCCTTCGCGGCCTTCCTCTCTTTTTTTGTCTTCCGGGTCTTTTGGGGGGCTGAGAACAGATCCTGAGAAATCTCAGCGAACATCGGGGGTTGACATTCCCCCGGTGACGAGTCGCTGTCCTCAGGGTTCCCACTTCCCTCCAGCCTCTCTGGGGGGAGTAAATTATCAAACCCTGGATAGTCCCTCCCAATGACTACAGGATATGGGAGTTTAGGAACTACACCCACAGTCACCTCAATGGGGTTTCCCTGAACCTCTATCTCCACTGGGATGGTGGGGTAATGGCTCATGGCCCCATGCACGCACATCACTGCTACGCATTTGGCTTGTAGCAGCTGACTATTTTTTACCAGCTTACCCGATATGAGGGTGATAGCACTCCCAGAGTCCACAAGCGCTATGGTCTCTGCTCCATTTATCCTCACTGGCCTGGTGTAATTATGCGGGGCTAATGTGACCCCCGCAAGGTGGCTAAGGGAGCATGGGACCTCCCAATCCCTCAAGTTACATTGCATAGGCTCCTCGGTGCTGGGACACTGTGCTGCTATGTGTTTTCGGCCCCCCCTTCTTCCACCTACGACTCCCCGGGGGTTTGGCTGCCCAAACTTCCAGAGTTGGGGTCGGGTGCTTGCTTCGAAAGGGGCCTTCCTTGGGTAGTCAGGTCAGTTCCCTGGCTGTCATCCGTCTTTCTACCAGTGTGATCATCTCGTCGTACATGGATGGATCATTCTGGCCTACCCATTTGCAGAGATCTGGCAGCAGTCCCCGCATGTAATGGTCTATGACCAGGGTCTCCAAAATCTCCTCCGGCCTGCACACCTCGGGCTGTAACCACTTCCGTGCGAGGTGTCTGAGGTTGAATAGCTGGGACCTCGGGGGTTTGTTCTCCTGGTATTTCCACTCATAGAACCTCTGGGCCCTTACCGCTGCCGTTACCCCTGATAGTGCTAGGATCTCTGCCTTCAGATGGGTGTAGTCAGTGGTATCCGTGGCAGGCAAGTCAAAGTAGGCCTTCTGGACCTCTCCACACAAAAAAGGGGCGAGAATGCTGGCCCACTGCTCCTGGGGCCACGCCTCACACTGAGCAATCCTTTCGAATGAGAGGAGATATGCCTCTACGTCATCTCCTGACATTATCTTTGGCAGACAACCAGTGGCTCTCAGGGTTCGCATCCCGTCGGACCCCCAGGCCTGGGTGGTGAGGATCTTCAGCTGGTCCACCACCTCTCTCAAGAGGGCACGATCTTGGGTCACCTGGCTCATCGATAATTGATTGGTTTCCTGCTATAGCCACATAGACTCCTGTTGTGCCATTGCCAGAACCCGGGTGGCCTCCTGCTGGGCTGCCGTGGCTTGTACCAGAGCTCTTACCACCTTCTCCATTGTGGTATAAAGCAAACAAACAAAAACCAAAACAAAAAAAATCCAAAACCCCAGTGCACTTTTTTTTTTAAACCTCTTTCTTCCGCCACGCTGTGAATGAAATCCCACTTCTGACATCAGTTGTGACAAAGCTCTGTCCTTGCCTCGTGGGTCCCACATTTCTTGGAGGATTTTGCTAGCCTCAGAGGCTCACTGTGACCCTCCATGTCACCCTTCTTTCTCTAGAGACAAGGGTCACAGTGTACTGAGCCATTTTCATCATAAACCAGCGAGGGAGGTGAGGAGAAGTTATTCCTCCTTGCACAGTCTCTGTTGTCTCCCAGTCTCAGTGATTAAACAGGGGGCAAAGGGGGGGAGCCTGGGCCCACCCTCTACTCCGGGCTCCAGCCCAGGAACCCTAATAGTATCAGCTATGGTAGCTGACCTTTTAGAAACAGGACATGTACAATTCCCTGGGCTACTTCCCCCACAGCAGCCTCACTTCCTCAAGCTCCACTTCACCCTTACCTCAGGGCCTCCTTCCTTGTGTCTGATATGGTGTGTACTACTCAGCCTCTCCAACAGCGCAACTTCTTCCCACAGCTCCTGACATGCACACCCACCTGACTGACTGGGAGGCTTTTAACTAGTTTCAGCCAGTTCCTGATTGGCTTTAGGTGTCCCAATCAACATAGCATTCTCCCTGCCTTCTGGAAAGTTTTTAATTGGCCCCAGGTGTCTTAATTGACCTGGAGCAGCTTCCATTTCACTTAACCTGGTACCAGGGATTTGTTTAGTCTGAAGCTAATATATCTATCTCCCACTACTTTTCTATAGGCATCTGCCCTTGCCCCGTCACACAGGGTTTAAAAGAGAACTAGATAAATCCATGGAGGTTAAGTCCATTAATGGCTATTAGCTAGGATGTGTAAGGAAAGGTGTCCCTAGCCTCTGTTTGTCAGAGGGTGGAGATGGATGGCAGGAGAGAGATCACTTGATCATTACCTGTTAGGTTCACTCCCTCTGGGGCACCTGGCATTGGCCACTGTCGGCAGACAGGATGCTGGGCTGGATGGACCTTTGGTCTGACTCAGTATGGCCATTCATATGTTCTTATGAGGCATGACACCATAACCAGAGCTAACACAGAAGCCAAAACACACAACTACTCAAGGTTATGGACAAGGGTTTGCCTTTTGGGACCTTGCTTGCTCGAATTCTCTTGCAAGATCACTGAATACAGGCTGAGGAGAATGTAATGGGCTGGACACACAGCAAAAGCATTGCAGTCAGACTTTAGGTGTATAAGGCACTTCAAGGTGGAAAGGTTTATTTGTTTATTTTATTACTCAGTGTTCCTGGAATGCTAATTGGGCCTTTAAACAATAAACAGCACTAGATGTGCACCTACCATCTCCAGGAATGCCGGCTCCGTGTGGAGCTTAAGGATGATAGTCACCACTCTTGGGTCCAGACCATGGCCCCAAGACTGTTGGGACTGAGTTTTGAGACCCAGAATATCCAGAATTTGCTGCAGAACTTCAGAATGAGACCTCCAGAGTGAGCTATCCCCAATATCTAATCACCATGAAAAGCATGGACATTGGCCTGTGGGAGCTGACTATCCTGGAGAGTTACTGAACTGGGAAGTCCACAGTGGGTGCTGGTGTAATGGAGGTGGGCGTAACTATACAGCGTACACCCATAGGGATGTGACCAGTGTGCAGAGATAATAGAACGATACAACTGGGCATCCACAACTGGGCATGAGCTACTGATGGAACCCCCATGTGTCCAGTCAGCACTGCCTTTCCTGCATCAGGGCCGGATTTAGGGGCAGGCAACCCAGGCGATCCTAACATGCAAATTTATCATCTTATATGACAGGGATAAATCATGCATGTATATCTTACATCCAAGTCATGAAATGGGCTACAAATGCAATAAAATATAAGGTATTCAAAAGTTTAACAAATGGGGGGGGCGCGGGGGGCACCGAAGACACTCCTTGCCTGGGACACCATTTGGTCTAGGGCTGGCCCTGCCTACAATATTAAATAAAGAGTTACATACCTAGTGTAATGACAGGTTTCAGAGTAGCAGCTGTGTTAGTCTGTATCCGTAAAAAGAAAAGGAGGACTTGTGGCACCTTAGAGGCTAACAAATTTATCTGAGCATAAGCTTTCATGAGCTACAGCTCACTTCTTTGGATGCATACAGTGGAAAATATGGTGGGGAGATTTTATATACACAGAGAACATGAAACAACGGGTGTTACCATACACACTGTAAGGAGATTTCAGAGTAGCAGCCGTGTTAGTCTGTATTCGCAAAAAGAAAAGGAGTACTTGTGGCACCTTAGAGACTAACAAATTTATTAGAGCATAAGCTTTCGTGAGCTACAGCTCACTTCATCGGATGCATTTGGTGGAAAAAACAGAGGAGAGATTTATATACACACACACAGAGAACATGAAACAATGGGTTTATCATACACACTGTAAGGAGAGTGATCACTTAAGATAAGCCATCACCAACAGCAGGGGGGGGAAGGAGGAAAACCTTTCATGGTGACAAGCAGGTAGGCTAATTCCAGCAGTTAACAAGAATATCAGAGGAACAGTGGGGGGTGGGGTGGGAGGGAGAAATACCATGGGGAAATAGTTTTACTTTGTGTAATGACTCATCCATTCCCAGTCTCTATTCAAGCCTAAGTTAATTGTATCCAGTTTGCAAATTAATTCCAATTCAGCAGTCTCTCGTTGGACTCTGTTTTTGAAGCTTTTTTGTTGAAGTATAGCCACTCTTAGGTCTGTGATCGAGTGACCAGAGAGATTGAAGTGTTCTCCAACTGGTTTTTGAATGTTATAATTTTTGACGTCTGATTTGTGTCCATTCATTCTTTTACGTAGAGACTGTCCAGTTTGGCCAATGTACATGGCAGAGGGGTACATTGGCCAAACTGGACAGTCTCTACGTAAAAGAATGAATGGACACAAATCAGACGTCAAGAATTATAACATTCAAAAACCAGTTGGAGAACACTTCAATCTCTCTGGTCACTCGATCACAGACCTAAGAGTGGCTATACTTCAACAAAAAAGCTTCAAAAACAGACTCCAACGAGAGACTGCTGAATTGGAATTAATTTGCAAACTGGATACAATTAACTTAGGCTTGAATAGAGACTGGGAATGGATGAGTCATTACACAAAGTAAAACTATTTCCCCATGGTATTTCTCCCTCCCACCCCACCCCCCACTGTTCCTCTGATATTCTTGTTAACTGCTGGAATTAGCCTACCTGCTTGTCACCATGAAAGGTTTTCCTCCTTCCCCCCCCTGCTGTTGGTGATGGCTTATCTTAAGTGATCACTCTCCTTACAGTGTGTATGATAAACCCATTGTTTCATGTTCTCTGTGTGTGTGTATATAAATCTCTCCTCTGTTTTTTCCACCAAATGCATCTGATGAAGTGAGCTGTAGCTCACGAAAGCTTATGCTCTAATAAATTTGTTAGTCTCTAAGGTGCCACAAGTACTCCTTTTCTTACTGTAAGGAGAGTGATCAGGAAAGATGAGCTATTACGAGCAGGAGAGCGGGGCTGGGGGGAAACCTTTTTTAGTGATAATCAAGGTGGGCTATTTCCAGCAGTTTACAAGAACAGTAGGAGGGGAAATAAACAAGGGGAAATAGTTTTACTTTGTGTAATGACACATCCACTCCCAGTCTTTATTCAAGCCTAAATTATCCACCTTGATTATCACTACAAAAGGTCCTCCCCCCTCCCTCCCCCCCCCCCCCCGCTCTCCTGTTGGTAACAGTTCACCTTTCCTGATCACTCTTGTTACAGTCTGTATGGTAATACCCATCTAGTCACACAGCCCAAATCTCCTTCACAGAGTAACATAGTGTGTGTACTTGATATAAAGAGCCAGAAGCAAACAATTTTCAAGAACTAAAGAGACAGGAAGTAATAAACATTAAAGAATAAAATATTCCTCTTTTTATTAACATAATTTTACTATTTTGTATACAACACTCAAATTATAACAGGTTTCAGAGTAGCAGCCGTGTTAGTCTGTATTCGCAAAAAGAAAAGGAGTACTTGTGGCACCTTAGAGACTAACAAATTTATTTGAGCATAAGCTTTCGTGAGCTACAGCTCTTATGCTCAAATAAATTTATTAGTCTCTAAGGTTTCACAAGTACTCAAATTATAACAATCCTTTGCAAGGGCAAATTACAGTCTTATCGTGGAAAAAACACAATATTTTGAGACGAATTAGTGGCAATTTCTCTTTACTCTAACAGAAGAGTTTTCTATTCCAAAGAAACTGTGTTAACACTTTTCTGGGCTGAAAGTGAAAGGAACATGTATAATGGAAGGAGGAAGGTGTCGTGTACAGGCATAGCGTAATATCCCTTTAAATAGTTTGTGAGCCTTATTGTTCCATTCCCCATGTGCAGGTTTTTTAGAAGTTGCCAGAACCCAACCAGAGCAGCCGTGTGTACATGGAGGAATGCCTGTCATATTGCGTATTTCCAATAAACACGTGTTCGGACCCCACTGTACACATGTGGTTCCTTCATATTACGTTTGTGTAAAGCGAAAAAGATAAGATCAAAACTGGAATTATACCAGGCAAACTTTTTGGCCCGCGGGCCACATCTGGGAATAGAAATTGTATGGTGAGCCATGAATGCTTGCAAAATTGAGGTTGGTGTGCAGGAGGGGGTGCAGGCTCTGAGGTAGGGCTGGGGATGAGGAGTTAGGGGAGCAGGAGGGTGCTCAAGGCTAGGATTGAGGGGTTTCGAGAGAGGGAGGGGGATCAGGACTGGGGCCGGGGGTTGGGGCGTGGGGAGAGGCTCATGGGGCGGAGGCTCTGAGTGGCGCTTACCTCAAGTGGTTCTCGGAAGCAATGACATGTCCTTTCTCCAGCTCCTACACCGAGACATGGCCAGACAGCTCTGCACGCTGCCCCATCCGCAGGCAGCGCCTCTGCAGCTCCCATTGGAGCGCGTAGGAGCCGGAGAGGGGTCATGCTGTGGCTTCCGGGAGCCACAATGTGTGGTCCCCGACCCAGCGCCACGGACAGCGCGGGGCCGTTCTGCGGCCCCAGAAACCAGCGCCCCAGCTGGAGAGCCGGAGCAGAGTCAGCTTAAAATGGCTCGTGGGCCGGATCCGGCCCATTGGCTGTAGTTTGCCCACCCCTGAATTACACTAAACTATAAAGGACATATTAGGCCAGATCCTCAGCTGGCACAGATAGGCATAGCTCCATTGAAGTCACTTTACATCAGTGGAAGATGTGATCCATTTTTGTTTACCAAATCTCCTGAAGTAACGCAGGTAAATCTCTGTCAATAGCACTGTCTGCAGCTTGTACAAGCAAAAATGCAAAGTATGCTTCAAAATCTCTTCTCAGAAGAGGCATTGGCCTGGCCCTGAAGGGAATACCCAGGAAAAGTGCTAGAAAACCAAACCACACCCTGCTGGCTCAGAGCATTGAGCTTCCCATTTGAACAGCTGCACTAAGCTCATTATGTGTTGCAGTGACAAGTCTGCCAGGCGCTTGATATCCAATGATGTTATCTTAAGCATTCTGTTACACATTTGCGATGCACGTGACAGGGATCTACACAGTGCTGACAGGTAAACAGTCAATAGTGCTGATAGCATCACTTCAGCTGATCTCAAGCAGACTCTGTTAAAGAATGAAGCAGACACAACACTAAGGCCAGGTCTACACTACAGGCTTATATTGGTATAATTACGTCACTCAGGGGTGTGAAAACACCACACCCCTGAGCGACATAGTTATACCAACCTAACCTCTGTGTAGACAGTGCTGTGTCATCAGAGGTTCTCCCATCGACACAGCTACTGCCCCTCAGGGAGGTGGCTTAACTATGCCGATGGGAAAAGCTGCCCCGTTGGAGTAGGGGCATCTTTCAGTTAAGCACTACAGCATTCCTAAAATATATGAGAGGAACTTTGCAGAAAACTGCACTTATCTTGGGACAGCCTGGATCTGGTAGGGTTGGGGGGTGAGTGTCGTGGCAAAGTGTCCATCCTCTTGAGGCCTGGCCTGGCCCTCAGGGAGACGGACGGTGAAGTGCTGCAGGAGGCTGGTGAAGAAAAGAAAGAGCTCCATCCTGGCCAGTTGTTCCCCCAGGCAAACACGACGACCTGCAAGCGTGGGAGTGAGAGAAGAGGGAAGAGGCAGAGAGGAGGAGGAGGATACAACACCACATGTAAATGACTAGTCACTGAAGGAGTAAGACCCGTACTGCGCACCCACAGGTTGGAGTGAACAGAGAATCTGCCTCCATATGCAGCAGATGCTGAGTCTCCCTATTCCCAGACCCTGTGTAAACAGGAACAACTAGAAAATACTTCTCCAGACCAACCAATGTTCTGTTTAATCCGATTCCCTGTCTCTGATGGTGGCCAGGACCAGAAGCTTCAGTGGATACCATAAAACAAAGGATTCTGTCATTTGATTTGGAGAGGGGAATTACTGCCTAGTCAGCCTGACTCAAAGGGGTCAGAGACACTCTAATGCACAGGGCTAAATCTGCAGCTGGTTAAATTGGCATAAGTCCATCGACGTAAAAGGATCCATGGTAATTTATACCAGTTGACGATCTGTCCCATATGCTCTTTGTGGAATTCTTGCCTTCTAGAATCTAAATGGGCAAAGAAATGCCTTTAGATAGAGAAATCTGAGGTGGAACAACATGCCCATGCTACCAGGTAGGAAATTCTGGTTCAAGTGCGATCTGGGGACATTGGTTTCCTGGACTCGAGGCAAATACAAGTGATGCATCTTCACCAATGACCCATCTCAGGCTAAACCACTGTAGCAAGCCTTTGCAGTACTCGTACAAACAGGATCACCTCACCACCAGCCCGAAAGATTTCACTGGTCCCATATCTACTCCCGCAGCCACTGCAAAATCCTTCTCTTAGTCGTTAGGAACCTTTATGACAACACCCCCATCTTCCTCTTTGGACCGTTCTCTTTGAACATAGTAAAATGAAACTTTGAAGTCTATGAGCTGATACTTGAAGTGAATGAGTTATGGGTCAGATCATGTTATGAGCTGGGTGAAACCTTGTGTGACACAGGACCAGAAAGGATTACACAACTAGTCAGCTAATTGACCCAGATTCAACCTTTAGAAACATATTAGTAGATAATGATTGTGTTGTTGTGTATTTAGAGCGGGGTGGGCAAACTTTTTGCCCCAAGGGCCACATCGGGGTGCAAAACTATATGGAAGGCCGGGAAGGGAAGGCTGTGCCCCCCAAACAGCCTGGCCCCCGCTCCCTATTTGCCCCCTCCCACTTCCCGCCCCCTGACTGTCCCCCTGAGAACCCCCGACCCATTCAACCCCCCCCGCTCCTTGTGCCCTGACTGCCCCTAGGACACCCCCACCCCAAACCACCCCCCTCAGGATCCCATCCCCATCCAACCCCCCCCGCCCGCTCCCTGTCCCCTGACTTCCCCGATCTATCCACATCCCTGCCCCCTGACAGGCCTGCAGGTCTCCCACACCTATCCAACCCCCCATGCTCCCTGTCCCCCCGACCCCTATCCACACCCCCACCTCCGACAGGCTCCCCAGGACTCCCAAACCTATCCAACTTCCCCCTGTTCCCCGACCCCTGTCCGCCCCAGAACCTCCACCCCATCCAACCGCCCCCTGCTCCCTGTCCCCTGACTGCCCCCCAGGATCTCCTACTCAACCCCACCACCACCACACGCGCGGCTGCCCCTTTCCATGCTGCTCAGAGCAGCAGGAGCTCCCAGCCCCACTGCCTACGTGGCGGCGTCACTGGGTGGCTGGTGGAGTAGTGGAGGAGGGGCTGGGGGCAAGCCTCCTGGGCCAGGAGCTCAGGGGCCGGGCAGGACGGTCCTGCGGGCCGGATGTAGCCCGCGGGCCATAGTTTGCCCACCTCTGGTTTAGATATCTATTGTTAGAGGTTGACAATGTAACTGAAGGGCTCCTGTCTATCGCTGTATTCTGTTAAATCAGAGATCAAAAGGAAATGTTAACATTTAGATGAACTGTCAATGTAGTAATAGCACTGACTTCATTTCTCTTTGAAGTATGTAGTAAACTTCCTGTAAATGGGCAGTGGCCTTATGTTAATCCATGCTGCTAATTAGCAATGGTGCTTAGGAAATAGGAGGTTACTTCAAGACCACTTCTGGTCACCCAAGGACTACACGCTGTCAAGAGGCTGCTGGATAACTATAAAAAGAACTCTAGGGCCCTGAGCCTGTTATCTCAGATCTGCTTAAGCTTCATCAGGGGAAGTTTGAGTCACAAGACTGAGGTCTCCAGCTCCATTCTGGATCACTCTGATCTTGGATATTGGACTTTGGACTAGAACCTGATAAACTGATTCTGGAAAGGACTTTGAAATTCTAGAGCTCACCCACTCTACTATGAAACTGACCTAAGCACTTTGTTCATATCTCTATGTATAATGATCTTTTAACCAATACTCTTTCTTTTCTTTTTTAATAAATCTTAGTTTCATTAATAAGAATGGGCTGTAAGTGTGTATTTGGGTAAGATCTGAGATATTCATTAACCTGATGGGCAATGTGTCCTATCCTTTGGGATTGGTAAACTTTTTATATGATGATCAAGATTTTCAGTAATCCTCATCATATCTGATTTGGGTGTCTGGGTGGGAGCTCAAGGGTGTGTTGCTTTAAGGGAACTGTATTTTGGCTTCTGGGTAACCAGTAAGGTATTGTATTGTAGAAGTTGTTTTGTTGCTGGCTTGGTGAATCTAAGTATTACAATAACCACCACTTTTGGGGATTGTCTGCCCCATTTTTTGCAGTCTGCCCTAATTGAGCAATCTCAGCATGCCCTCCCACTCCCCACCCGGTATCCCGTTCACAACTTGTTATGGGTTGACTCAAAATCTCATTCAAACTGGTGTGTGAACAGGCCTGTCACTTAAGATAGTTGTAAGAAATACTTATGGGGTCACACCTAATACAATGCCTAATAGAATCCGCCCAGAAACTAGCATCAGGTGGATAGGGAGTTCCACTTGGTATTGTGACCAGGATGTGGGAGGAGTGGAAGGGGGTTGTGAGTCTGTGAGAGAACACACACAAACTGAGAACAGACAAAAACAGAGAGAGGCAGAGACAAAAGCAAGAAGGACAAGCAGTAATAGTGTGAGCGCAGTGAGACCCTAGAAAAAAGCTTTTGGGTCTGTTGGCAAAAGAGGCTTTGGGCCATAAGCCAAGAAACTGCTCCTTTTGTTACTGGTTCCTCCTGAGTTCAGAGGAGCAGGACTTTGAACATTCCTTATAAATAAACAAGACTGCATCAAAGAAAATACCTGACTCCATCAATTTCTACTTCCAACTGGAATGTCCCCAGGGCCCTGAAATTTGATGAACATAAGAACAGCCATAGTGGGTAAGACCAAAGGTCCATCTAGCCCAGCATCCTGTCTTCCAACAGTGGCCAATGCCAGGTGCCTCAGAGGGAATGAACAGAAAAGGTAATCATCAAGTGATCCATTCCCTGGCACCCATTCCTAGCTTCTGGCAAACAGAGGTTAGGGATATCATACTGGCTAATAGCCATTGATAGACCTAGCCTCCATGAATTTATCTAGTTCTTTTTTAAACCCTGTTATAGTCTTGGCCTTCACAACATCCTCTGGCAAGGAGTTCCAGCGCTTGACTGTACGTTGTGTGAGTAAATTCTTCCTTTTGTTTGTTTTAAATCTGCTGCCTATTAATTTCATTTGGTGACGCCTAGTTTGTGTGTTATGAGAAGGAGTAAATAACACTTCCTTATTTACTTTCTCCACACCTGTCATGATTTTATAGATCTCAATCATATCACCCCTTACTCTTCTCTTTTCCTAGCTGAAAAGTCCCAGCCTTATTAATCTCTCCTCATATAGAAGCCATTCCATACCCCTCATAATTTTTGTTGACCTTTTTCAATTCCAATATCGCTTTTTTGAGATGGGGCGACCACATCTGCACGCACTATTCAAGATACAGGCATACCATGGATTTATATAGAGGCAATATGATATTTTCTGTCTTATTATCTCTCTCTTTCTTAATGATTCCCAACATTGTTTGCTTTTTCTGACTGCCACTGCACACTGAGTGGATGTTTTCAGAGAACTATCCACAATGACTCCAAGATCTTTCTTGAGTGGTAACAACTAATTTAGACCTCATCATTTTACATGTATAGTTGGGATTATGTTTTCCAATGTGCATTACTTTGCATTTATCAACATTGAATTTCATCCGCCATTTTGTTGCCCAGTCACCCAGTTCTGACAGATCCTTTTGTAGCTCTTCACAGTCTGCCTGGAACTTAACTCTCTTGGGTACTTCTGTATCATCTGCAAATTTTGCCACCTCACTGTTTACCCCTTTTTCCAGATCATTTATGAATATGGTGAATAGGACTGGTCCCCGTACAGACCTCTGGGGTACACCACTATTTACCTCTCTCCATTCTGCAAACTGACCATTTATTCCTACTCTTTGTTTCCTATCTTTAACCAGTTACTAATCCATGAGAGAACCTTCCCTTTTATCCCATGACAGCCTTTGGTGAGGGACCTTGTCCACATGCTTGTTGACCCCCTCAAAGACTTCTAGTAGCTTGGTGAGGCATGACTTCCCTTTCCAAAACCATGTTGACTCTTCCCCTACAAATTATGTTCATTTATGTGTCTGACAATTTTATTCTTTACTGTAGTTTCAACTAGCCGTTCAGCCGTTGGAAAGGGGCAACACTATTATCTAGTGTGGCTGTTGAGCAAATAGGAAAGGCAGAGGTGTTGTGCTTTGTGCTGCTAAGGTACAAATACTGAATGGACTTTTGTTAGCTAGCTCTTGAATTATGTGGGGCTCTAGACCAGCAGGTCCCAATTTTTTTTCCGGAGTGACCTGTTTTAGTGAAGTATTTCTGTCTGGAACCCCAGACTACATGGAGGAGCCAAAAGGTGTCCTCTGCACAGCACAATCACAGACACACCGTAAGTGTGAGCTCACCCCTTGTGGAGAACGCCATTTTGCTCTACATAATGGTGTCCTCTACCCACTGTGACCTCCTACATATGGTGCATGTGAGGTCATGCTGTACAGAGCAAAATGGCATCCTCTACACACAAAGGATTGCCACGATCCCATGTGCTGATGGCGCAGCCCCATTTGGGGTTGTGAGCTACGCTTTGGGAACCGCTGCTCCAGAGAGAGTGAAAGGCAGGCACTGACACAAAGTGCAGGGGAGACTCTGATTGCACTGCAGTTTGGCACAAATGGAAGGTGGCTGCTCAATTACCTGTTTACAAACTAAAATAAAATCATAAAATGAAAAACAAAATTGGCTTTTAACCAAGGATACGTCCACACTTTGGAAGGTGTAATCTCCAGTCTGAGGAGACGTGCCTCTGCTAACTCTAAGCTAGCTAGTGTGCTAAAAAGAGAAGTGTAACCATGGGGGTGCAAGCAGTGGGAGGGGCTAGCCACCCGAGTAGGTACCTACCATCTTGGACGGGATCATCCTCAGGGCGGCCAGCCCCTCCCATTGCCACGCTGCAGTGACTACACTCCTACATGCTATCACCAAGTATCACCAAGTATTAGCATGGGTATGTATCCCCAACCTGGAACGTACACCCCCAGTCTGAAGTGTAGATGTACCCACTGAGTCAATACCTAGCTCAGCTTAGTACCCAGACACACAGAGAATCCCCCAGTACTGAAGAGTATCCTGGAAATGCGTTAGAAGCTGCCTAACTAAGTTTGTGACACATTTTTTTCTTTGATGGGACCTCAACCCCTCTCTGCCACTGAAACAGTTGGCTGCATTGAAACAAACCTAGAAAGCACCAACCACCCTGCTAAACGTTCATGGATTTTTGAAGGTGATCTGGTAACGGGGAAAGGTTCTGTGGAAAAGCTATAATACTGTTCAGTGCATAGACCCTCCTGTCTAAGCCCTCATGGTTCACACTGCTGGAACTCCTGGGCTGAACTCGTACAAGCCTGGCAGAGGCAGTGCCCCACCGGTTCAGGCATCCCACTGCTGTTGATGTGGTGACCAGAGGGGTTAGGACAGACCCTACAGGCCCTCCATCAGCCACAGCTTGCCGCCTTTGGTGTGTATCAGAGAATCAGTATTTCCCTCTTCCTATCTCTCTGGTGACTTGGGAGCATATGGGAAACTGGGAACATCCATCTCCCTTTATCCCCAACTGATCCATGTACCCCAATGCAGTGGTCCCAGAGCCTCCAGTAACAAACGCCTTCCTTTGATCAGGGTGCCTTGCAACAGATAAAGAAGCATGTGGCACACAGCAATTTTGATCATGCTTTAACAGAAAGCCTTAACTCTGACCTCATTCTTTTCCCAATAACACACACCTCACCTGTGTGCACATTGTTTCTAAACAGATTCCTGGGCTTGTAGTTAAGGTTTTCCGTCATAGTGCAGAAGCGATAAATGTGTTGCATTCAGTACGTCCCTGTGTCTATTGGAGTATGAAGTAATTTCTCTGAGGAGATGCAGCATGCTCATGAAGAACAGGCTCAGCTCAGACAGGCTGCACTGATCTTCCCCTTGAGGAAGCTGCTCTATGATGAGAGGGACATCTTGCTTTAGAGGAGACTCATTTTCCCATAACTATAGTGGGTCACATCTCATGCACCGTGCCTCATTTCCACAGGGATGGCCTCTGCCAGCTGCTCCTCCCCTTGGATTTACCTGCAGAGAAAGGCAGGAAGGCCTCTCGCTTCACAAACTGCCCATCTGCATCCAGGAAGTGCTCCGGGTAGAACTGGTGCGGCTTCTCCCAAACCGTTTCATCCTTCAGCACCGAGGACAAGTTAGTGATGACTGTCGTCCCCTGATCCACCCCACAGAAAGAACAGGATGCATAAGAATTGTCATATCAGAACAGGCCAGTCCCTCAGCATTCAATATCCCATCTCAGGCAGTGGCCATTGTAGGATGCTTCAGAGGAAGGCACAGAACCCAGCTCAGGTACCTCATTGTATAATCTTATAGCACAATGGAGTGGGATGCTTTCAAGGCCCCAGCCAGTGCACTGCATATGCTCTGAAGCCTGTCGCCCTTGTCCATTGCATGCTAGCTAGAGCAAAAGAAAAGGAGGATTTGTGGCACCTTAGAGACTAACAAATTTATTTGAGCATAAGCTTTCATGAGCTACAGCTCACTTCATCGGATGCATTTGGTGGAAAATACAGAGGGGAGATTGATATACACACACAGAGAACATGAAACAATGGGTTTTATCATACACACTGTAAGGAGAGTGATCACTTAAGATGAGCCACCACCAGCAGCGGGGGGGGGGGAGGGAAGGAGGAAAACCTTTCATGGTGACAAGCAAGGTAGGCTATTTCCAGCAGTTAACAAGAACATCTGAGGAACAGTGGGGGGTGGGGTGGGGGGGAGAAATAACATGGGGAAATAGTTTTACTTTGTGTAATGACCCATCGATTCCCAGCCTCTATTCAAGCCTAAGTTAATTGTATCCAGTTTGCAAAATAATTCCAATTCAGCACTTTCTCGTTGGAGTCTGTTTTTGAAGTTTTTTTGTTGAAGGATAGCCACCCTCAGGTCTGTAATCGAGTGACCAGAGAGATTGAAGTGTTCTCCGACTGGTTTTTGAATGTTATAATTCTTGACGTCTGATTTGTGTCCATTTATTCTTTTACGTAGAGACTGTCCAGTTTGACCAATGTACATGGCAGAGGGGCATTGCTGGCATATGATGGCATATATCACATTGGTAGATGCGCAGGTGAACGAACCTCTGATAGCGTGGCTGATGTGATTAGGCCCTATGATGGTATCCCCTGAATAGATATGTGGACAGAGTTAGCAACGGGCTTTGTTGCAAGGATAGGTTCCTAGGTTAGTGGTTCTGTTGTGCACCAGACTCCAACGAGAGAGTGCTGAATTGAAATTAATTTGCAAACTGTATACAATTAACTTAGGCTTGAATAGAGACTGGGAGTGGATGGGTCATTACACAAAGTAAAACTATTTCCCCATGTTATTTCTCCCTCCACCCCACCCCCCCACTGTTCCTCAAATGTTCTTGTTAACTGCTGGAAATGGCCCCCTTGATTATTACCATAAAAGGTTTTCCTCCTTCCCCCCCCTCCCCTTCCTGCTGGTAATAGCTCATCTTAAGTGAACACTCTCCTTACAGTGTGTATGATAAAACCCATTGTTTCATGTTCTCTGTGTGTGTATATTAATCTCGCAAATGTATTTCCCACCGAATGCATCCGATGAAGTGAGCTGTAGCTCACGAAAGCTTATGCTCAAATAAATTTGTTAGTCTCTAAGGTGCCACAAGTACTCCTTTTCTTTTTGTGAATACAGACTAACACGGCTGCTACTCTGAAACCTGTCATTAGCTAGACTAAGAGTATGCAAGTGGTGTTTTCATGGTCTAATGAGGTACATGTGATGAAAATTGCTTCTACTCCTCAGTTGCTTCAAATATTTTCTCAAGTTAATTTTAGCTCTGGTAAGAGTGTGCTGATTGAGAGACTCCAAACCGCAATTCTCATTGTCTTCACAGAAAAAGCGAGATCTTTCTCCTCTCACATGCCTCAGGCCTGAGCTAGGGGAGCTTCCTCTAAGGGCAAAAGTGGAATTGAGTATTGTATGGCTTTGGTCTCTCCAATGAGACTGTCACCAAGGAAGGCAATCATTGCCCGTCATTGTCTCTTGTCCATTTGGAACTGGACTGAGATGCACAGCGGCCTCTGAACAGCCTTCAGATAATAGAGTGTTAGTTGCTACTGTTCTGGATTTGAACTGCTTTCCTAGCTGGTAGTTTCTATACAGTCAGTCAGCATTACCTTTCTCCATCTTCAAGCAGATGTACTGAATGTTAGAAGGTGCCCAAGACAAAATTACTGTCTCCCCTGTAAGGATTGCAATCCTTAGTAGTGTCTTAGCTCAATTTGTTGTTTTTTCAGATATCCAAAGACCTGTTGAAGATGGAGCTAACCACATAAACAAGGCTGTCTCTGAAGCCCAAGGCCTTTTAAAACTGCACATTTGATAACTCACCAATGGTTGTGTGATTCAGGGCCTGGTGCTCTACCCCCCTCTGCATGGAACCTTGGGGAGATTCACATATGGAATGTCTGCAGCTTCAGGACATAAGTCTGCAAGAGGAGAGGAGGTCTGCATCCCCTGCCTGGCCATAGATACCTTTGGAATGAAGAAGCCTTGAAGGTCAGTGTCCCGGTATGTCATGTGAGGCACTCCAACGGGAGCGATATCCCCATAACGTTGAGTTTCATGGATCACAGCACTGGTATAAGGCATGTTCGCTTGGTCCTCCATCTGGGGTGACCTGTCCCTGCCAATCACCTTATCAATTTCCTCATGGACTTTACCTGGAAAAAGACACTTTATATCCTCCTCAATACAACATAATGATGTACATCAACACAATAAAAATGGGGAATCTATGCATTTCCCCTTAGGCTTTAAACACTGTGGGGCAGGAATTGTCTGTTTATTTGTACAGCGCTGGGTTTATATTCGGTGAGTTTGTTGGCCACCTTCCTATCAATCACTGAGCAGTTTACAAGTGAGTCATCTCTAGGAAGTGGGTGCTCTAAGTGTCTGGGGCACTTCTTCAGGGGTCAGGAAAGATATCCAGCAGTGGGGAGAGGGCGTGGACAAACTTCTGATTTCTCTCACCTTCACACAACCAGAAAGCCTCTTTGATACCCCAGACATGAACTGCTCTGCTTCCCAACTACTAATTCCTGACCTCACATTCAGGTCTTATACGTTTGTTGAAAGCACCTGACAGCAAGAGTTCAAGGGAGGCAGGGTTTACCTGGCTGGGGGCAAGAGGGCAAAGCAAGCCCCATAGATAGTAGGAAAGAGAGGAATGCGGAATTAGGAGCTGAAGGAGAGCACACTCATCTTCGGTTACTCAGCCCAACTTACATAGTCATCCTCTGTTCTATGGGCTAATAAGCTCATTGTTAGAGACTTTCCACTTATCAAGACTGTATTTGACCCACTTGTGCCTCCAGCATTAGCACATTCAAGCAGGTTAGCACTTATCCCTATGGAGACCCTAAGAGAAGCAAGAGTTACCAAGTAGCTATAAGGGTCTCAAAGTGCACTTCTCATGAAGAAAAATGGTGAGCACTCCTTCTGACACTGAAATCTTTAACAGGGACTTGCTCTTTCCTTTCTCCCTTCCCACAGGTCTTTGCTCTCCCCCTCAGAGAGTGCTCCACTGGAATTATTCCCCAAACACTGCTGTGACTGCTGCTACGGCAGCTTCATACCCCCAGACCACAAAGGTGACAGCAGATGCTAAGAAGTTCTCAGTGGAAGATGCAGGGTTGGGAGAACCGGTCACAGCTCCACCAGTCCCCTTGCTTACACTGGATATCAGGGTGGAGAAGCATGTACAGCAACGCCCAGCGCAGGGTGGTGGAAGTGGTCTCAGTGCCAGCGGTAAACAAGTCAACTGTTACCATAGGAAGGTTGTTGTCATTGAAACTGCTCCCTGCATGCTCTTTAGCCTGAAGATAACAAAAGAGAGCATGATTTGACCTTAGATTTTTGTTGGGGAGAGAGGAGCAGAATTGTAGATAGTGGTAATTCATATTCTCAGATTGAAAGGTTGAATTGTTTGCAGAGTGCAGCAAAACACGTGCAAATGGCAACACACGCTGTAATGGCTCCTTAGTCGCATACATTTCAAGGTAATAATTTGTCCCACACATCATGGACTTCATCAGGAATAAAGCTCGGGACCTTCTCCTCCAAAAACACAAGGTATGTCTACACAGGCAATATAAGCCCAGGGTTCGTGGCACTTGACTCAGCTGACCCTGTGTTAGAGAACCATGGGCTTGAGCATCTACATCAGGATAGTCAATAGATAGACCGCAAGCCAAATCTCGACTGCTAGATGCTTTTGAACAGACCCTGAAATCTTTTTATTTACTTATTATTATTGGGGTTTTTTCTCTGCAGTCTGGATCTTGCCTATACCTTGACCAAGAAATTTGGACCTTGACAAAAAATTAATGACTACCGCTGCAGAAGTCTATGCTGATTATCAACCCTACATTAAGAATTTTCTAGCCCAGGCGTGAACCTGGGGTTCTGGCATCCACACGGTAGCAGGCAGACCTGAGTCAAAGCAACCATATCCCAGACTCCCTAGCATCCTCCCAGAGTGTGGCCGCTAGAGCCTTTGACTGTGGAAAAGCTTAATGCCCACCCTGCACGTTACAGGAAGTTTGATCAGCCTGCCAACACTGCCTGCCGAGCAACATGGAAGAGGCCCCTTTTCAAGAACTTTTCTTGCTTGCACTGTCACGCCTGTGTCAGGAATTGGGCAGAGTTTCCGTGAGGCGCTGGTGAACATTTCAGCAGCATTTTCTGACCCACCAAAGTCCAGGGGTGCCGGAACAATTTTTATAGTGTGGGTGCTGATGCTGGAAATCATGGAAACCATGTATTTGGTGTGTGTTATTACTGCTTCAAGCCACAGGGTGCGGCAACACCCCCAGTTCCAGCACCACTGCCAAAGGCACCTGAAAGAGTTTATGAAGATGGAGGAGGAGTACCCAGGCACGGCATACTCCCACTGGCTGATGCAGCTCAATACACTCAGCATACGTGCTGGAAACTCTGCCCGCAGTCTCTTGCCACCAGAGTTAAAGGAGGGTCTCCAGTCAGTCTTAGAGATTTGTGCCTCTGCAACCTCAAGAGGTTAGTGTGATCACTCAGTCTTGATCAGGTCAGAAATTCCATGTAGTAGCGAGCAGGGTACAGCCAACATGCTAGCCAACAAATTAACATCAGGATTCCAAAAGTTCATATACGTACCTGGGAATAACTATCTGACAGGCCCTATTCCTGCCCTGGTATCTTCGATGAGAACAGGACCTCAGTGCTACCTACTGAACCCACAGTCTCATTTTCTACGAGACAGGTCTCCCCACCAAGTACTCTTCATGGCCACTGTGCTTAGCGTACGAGATATGACAGGATCACAGTAGGAAGTAGTCCGGCTATCTTTTGTAATGCTGTGGATTTTATGTCTGTTTTCTAAGGGTTTCTTATCTCGATTTTTCTCAGACCAATTCTGTAAATTTGGACTTAGACTTAATATGGGGAATAACTAATATGCTATTTAAGAGCCAATTAAAATGTCATTTGCTTTGTTTACGACTCAGAACAAGAAGTTGATATTTAGAAATTTCACACAAAATGAAAGTTTTTTAAAAACAGTTTCAGATTAATCAAAATTTTAAAAATACTATAAAAATAAAATTAGTATAAAAATAAAACAAACCATAAAATAAAAAAAATAAAATTAAGTAATTTCTAAATGAAAAATTGAAATGTGCTGTGACAAAGTTCCTCCTCTACCTTGGTGGGTCTTGCGCTTATTGGTGGATTTGCTCGCCTTGGAGCTTCACAGCAGCCCTCAGAGTGGGGCACTGACTTGGAACTTTGTACTGAGAATCAGCCTATTCTTCAGCTGATTTCTGAGCATGAACTCATTAGACTCACTAGATAAGTGAAAACCAGAAGAAATAGAATAGCGAGCTCTTCATAGCAGTTCTATTAGCAATAGGATTTTGCTTGTAAACTTTACAACAAGGGAAACTAACAGGGAGCGTCCCCATCACTAATACATTCACAGAGCCAAAGAGATCTACACCTGCCCGTCTTCTCCTACCTTCTCGATCTCTTGTAGAAAAGCATCAGTGAAGTCTCTCTTTTGGGTAGGATTCCAAGTCATCCTGTGCTCCTTCACAAGCTCATTTGTGAAGTCCAGGACCTCCTTCTGGGATCGGAAGACGCTCTGTGGCACCCCAGGGATGCGCAGCAGCCAAGGTACTACAACAAGGAGCTAAGATAACAGAGTGAGAGAGAACCACACCCTATGACTCCCAGAAAAGAATCAGTAAACTACAATCTTACTGATCAATCAAATGGCAGCTTCTTACTGACCAAATCATACGTGCTGAGTTACCTGGGGCAGGAATCCACCTTCTTCCTTCAAGGCCTGTTCAACCAAATGCAGCAACCGCTGAAATTTCTTATTGTCATAGTCAAAGCGCTCACCATAGATGAGGGAGCAGATCACATTGCTAACTGCGTTGTTTATAAGAAAATGTGGATCGAAAGGACGATCTGAAAAACATACAGGACCAACCAAAGACATTAGGAGGCACAACATCATTGTAGCCTGCCCTTCACTGCATGGAACATACTGAGCAAGAACTACTAACATTTCAAGACTTCTTATGGAACAAACCAGTTGAAAGTCCATGCTCATGTAAGCTGGGGAAGTTAAAGGTGTCTCACATACTAACAGGGATGGGCCTGCTCAATACTTGGAAGAGAGACCACCATGGAAAACTTAAGAATTGCAGGTTTCTGCTGCGGATTCAGTCAGTGGTACCGTCAGGATAAGGCCTTTGTCTGCAGCCATATTAGGAGAGCTGCAGCCATTAGCTGAGAAGTAGGAAGTCACATCCTCACATTCCATCTAAAATACATTAAAACAATGTAATATCAGGCTTTTAAGAAGGCGATCCTGTCCTAATGGCACCCACTATCACCAGATAAAGAAACAGATCTTAAGAGGGTTAAAGAAAACTTAGTTTGATAGCATTCTGTCTGGCATGAAATCACTTATCAATAGTTGTGGTTGTGAAATCCTCATTTCTTTATTGTTTAATCTTTATGGTCCCCACTTCTCTATTGTTTGTCTGTATGAGCTCTGTCTGGTTCTTTGTTTTTGTCTGTTACATAATTAATTTTGCTAGGTTTAAATTAGTTAAGGTGGCGGAATCCAGACGAGAATGCCCTTGCATGGCCAACAGGGAAAGTCCGCCTGCCTGACCAGGATTGGTGAGCATAGCTTTGTACACTTACCATGTGTATTCTGCTTGGTAATTTTTAATAAATAGAGGTTATTACTGTGTAAGGCTTCAGCCGTAAGAACTGGGTCAAGTGGGTGCCCCTACAGTGTGCGAGTAACAGAGAATTGTGTGCAGGTAGCAGTACTCATCTCTTTGCCTCAGTACTGAACCCGGGCCGCCTGTGTGCAGACAGATGTTACTGTGCTGCTCCAGACATTTTTAAGTTTAGGCATAAAAGTGACGTCCTTAAAGACATCATGGCATGTTTTGGAAGTGTCTTAGTGTTGATGCCTTCACCAGATTCCAGATGAGGTAATTACATTCTACCAACCTAAAATTCCCCTTGCACATTCAATTGGAGATGTTGGGATTTTGTTTTTGTTTTACTTCCCATCACAAACTGTCATGTTAAAACAGCGGTCAGGTTCAACCCCACAGGTGGCTTCAGGATAGTGCTGGATGAATGATCACTATGTGTCTAGTCTCCAAAGCACTTTAGTATCCTTCTGGCTATAAGGGATTATGTAGAAATGTGAGATACCGTGTTATTATTCCTTTCTTCATAATCAGTCACGTAATCCTTTCATTTCCTTATGAATGGAAGTTATACTGCTCCCCTGCCCCATCTCCCTGGATGCCACAAACCTTTTTCAGAACAGATCGCAGAGCATAGAAATCCAGCTTCCTCGGTCACACGCTGCTCCAGGGATTTCTTTCCCATCCCAAAGTTTCTCAAGGTGGAGAGTGCAAATCGCCTTTGCTCCTTGAAGGCATGACCATATCTTGCAAGCACCACCCCTGGAAAATATGAACAAACAAGAGACATAATAACCTCGGGGAAGCACCATACAAAATTCACTGGACAGCAACAAAATAGGGCTGGAGGGACTGGCTTCTGGGGAAGGATAAAAGGAACCAAGTATAGCTTGGCCAAATAGCAACTAATGGGAGCTATTATTGCAGCCTTCATAGGTGTAGGTGGTTAGTGCAGAAGGAGAGGGATTATTCAGGGAGGTCCAAGGTATAGCTAGGAGTAATGGGATGAAATTCAGGGTCAGATCCGGAGCTCGTATAACTGGATGCAATCAATGGAGCTAAGCCATGCTATACTCTGAGGGTGTGAGGCTCACGCTGGATGTCAGAAAACATTTCCCAATGATTAGATCTACTAAACTACTCAATAGTCTCTCAAAGGAATTCATGGATGCCCCATCACAAGTCATTTAAAATTGGATTGGATAAAGCACTGGAGAACATACTATAGGGAGCATCCCTGCATTGGCCAGAGTATGGGCCAGGGTGAGACTGAGAACATAGGCGGTGCATAACGGAAGCTAGAGGAGGCTAAGCCTCCCCAAACTTCTGCAAATAATCCCCACCATGGCCCCAGGCCAGCGGGAGGACTCAGAGCTGCTCCAGCCAGCCAGGGCTCGGGGTGGCTCAGGCAGGCGGTGGCTTGGGCAGGGCTTCTCCAGCTGCAGTAGGGAGCTCAGGGCAGGGGACTAGCCTCCCCAGATGTTGCAGCGCTGCAGTCGGGAAGGAGAGTCCCCATTTTCATCTAGCCTGACTTCCTCCTCTCAAAAGGTAGTGTCAGGGGCAGACTTCAGCAAAAGCAACATTAGCAGAGGGACAGGAGAGGGAGGCAGCTCACTTGCTAAGTCCCCTTTGACCTCTCCAGGCGCACAAATGATAAAGCCAATCCCCCTGCAACACTGCCAGAGAACTGTGTTAGTTTCCAAGGTACTTGCCTTCGGAGTTCTCTCCATAACCCAAGTGTTCATATATAGGAAAGTATGGTCGGTCAGCAAAGTCCTCTGATTTCTGAACCAATGCTTCCTTTACTGCTTTGAATCCATTCACGACTATCAGATTACTCCAGCAGTTCTGAAGACTAAAGACATCTCCATATTTTTTACTCAGCTGCCAAGAAAAGAAAAGAGAAAAATATATTGTTGGAAGCCAGATGGGGTCTTTAACAACTACCAGAGGTCAGGACCTCTTTTGGTGTCTTCAAGGATAACAGACCCAAGTGTACATTGTTCCTGGTGTGGCACTGGTTTAACCACTGACACAAAGAGTCTTCTACAACGCTTCCTGCAGCACATGGCTTTTCATAGGAGATATCCCATTCAAGTACTGACCAGGCCCAACCTTGCTTAGTTTATGAAATCTGATATTATCACAGAGGGTATAGTAGTGCTGGCTACAGATACACACAAAATAAAAATTACTGACATAAGGGACTGAGGGTGGGGAAGGGCGTTTCCTGTGATGCTGGCAAACGAGGTGCCAGCTCTTGCTCAGACTGCAGGGCATTAGCTAAGAACTAACAAATTCATAGCTGGAGACCAGACCAGTTCACCTGTATGTTAATTTGCTCTAAGACTAGGTATTAGTCTTACAAGAATGTATTTCGTGTTTAGACTACGAAATGCTTGTGAGTTGCTGCAGGCATTAATCTCTCTTGCAATGACTGTGTTCTACGCCATAAGAAAATATTCACGTTTTGCTTTATAACTTTGCAAATGTCCACTCTGAACTTGTGAACCACGCACAGGACTCCTCCCCCACCCCATCCAGAAGGACTATCAAAGTCAGCTAGGTCAAGGAACATTGCAATACAAAGGACTGGTTAATGGCCCTATCCGCCCTTGGAAATGCAATGTGCAAGGAAGCTTGTTTTGTGGACTTGGAAGCTGAATGAAGGAAATAAAACAAAGTCGCAGGAAAATTTTCCATCTGTTTGGCTGTCTGAACTCTGACAGGGCTAGAGATCCCCAGGGCTGCCTGCTGGGTCCGCCCTGAAAGACACTTTGAATAGACAGATCACTACAACTCAGTCACTCTTAGATTTAGATGATAATTCATTTGTGAGTATACGTTTGTTGCTTGAACCTGCAAATAACTTTGTAATTTCTTTTTCCTAGTTAACAAACCTTTAGATCATTTATTACAGGATTGGCTACAGGTGCTGTCTTTGGTGTAAGATCTAGGGTAGCAACTGATCTGGGGTAAGTGACTGGTCTCTTGGGACTGGGAATAAGCTGAATGTGGGGTGATTTTTTTCGGTGACCATTTATCAGTAAGCTCAGTTTCTCCGGGTGGCAAGATAGTCTGGAGAGTCTAAGGGACTGTCTGTGACTCCATGGTAAGACTGTTAGAGTGATCCAGGAGCAGGGGTGCCGGAACAGAGGGGGCCAGGCTTGGGCTTCCAGGCTGGCTGGGGGGTAGGGCCTCAGGGGAAAGAGAAGGAGCAGGGGATGGGGCCACAGAGAGAGCAGGGCCTTGGGGGAAGAGGAGAGGAGAGGTAGGGTCACAGAGGGGGCAGAGCCTCATGCCCTCCCACACACTTCTACCTAGGTTCCAGCACTCCTGTCCAGGAGGCAGAGGTGAAAGTAAGCCGGTCCGGTCCGGTCTGGCGTACCGGCAAGAGCCAGTACACCGTGCTGGACCGGACCGGTTTCCCCGGCAGTGCTTTAAAGGGCCCAGTGCTCCAGCCACAGCGGGGAGCCCCGGACCCTTTTAAGCGCCACCAGAGCTCTGGCAGCGGGGCTTGGGCGGGGGCTCCCCGCAGTGGCCAGAGCACTGGGCTCTTTAAATCCCCACCTGAGCCTGGGACTCTGGCAGCCGGGCTCCAGCAGGGATTTAAAATGCCCAGAGCTCTGCAGTGGCCGGAGCCCCAGGCCCTTTAATTCACCCCGAGCCCTGGGGCTCCCAGCCGCCTCTGCAGCTGGGAGCTGCGGGGCGATTTAAAGGCCTCAGGGCTCCCAGCCAGAGCCCCGGGGCCTTTAAATCGCCTCTTCCAGTTGAGACCATGCTCCCACTCAGGACTCCAGTGTATCAGTAAGTCCTTTAAGTTACTTTCATCCCTGCCAGGAGGGCACATTAGTTACCGGATTGATGAAATCTGCCGATAGAATACACCACCACTTTGGGGTATCTGCCCCATTTTTGACAGTCTGCCCTGAGACAGGCACTCCCACTCATGAGCCACTCCCGACAGCGTGACAGTTTCTTTGCCCCATCTCTTAACCTATGTGGGTGGTGCATTACCCCAAATACATTAGCCAGGAGATGGCTTATTGCAGCTATGAAATGTAATGTAACTATGATGGTATCCTAGCCAATGCTGTTCTGAGCATTACAGCAGATGGCAATGACACTCAGATAAAGGGAAATTAGTGTGTTGATTAGTGCCCTAATGCAGCTCTGATTCAACTATTTTGGTAGGGGAAGAAATCACATCCCTGACTGAAATCATTAACTCCATACAAAAACTGTGTGTAGACTAGGCATGCCTAGAAAGGGGATGCATAAAAGTCCTGCCCTTTTTCCAAACTCAAGGGAAACCTGAGGAGGGGGCACCTATGGAATTGCAGGTGTTCAGCTCACGCCTAGCAACTTTCAGGTCTTAGACCAAAGCAAACCAGGTAAGCTTCATTGAGAATGTTGTGCTTCTAAGTTCTTGGCAGCAAATCTGAGTTTTGTAATTACTAACCTTGATCCTTTCCCACAGCCAACGATTGTGTGGTGCAACGCAGGAGAGGTAGTACAAAGTTCTTTAAAATACCTCTGGACTCTCCTGATCATGTGTGCCAGGCCAGTCCCATTCCCCTGCAGTAATTTAGCTTAGCCTGAAGGCCTTTCTAAATTGTGGCAGTTTTCAATAACCATGAGAGGCAATTTCAGCAGCTGGGATTCTGCAGGGCACCAAAAACCATGGTCTGTGCCCCTGGGCTACAGGAAAGCATCCTGTAGAAATTGCTTTTGGATTATCCCTCTGTCCTGACTGAACACGCTGTGGCTGGCTAGATTAGCTTTGAGGCTACTTTGCGCCACTCGATCAGCACAGAGTGTGCCTGATGTGAGCGAGGACCAGGGCCACTGTACCCTGGTGACACACAGGCATTGCAGAGCACAAAGCAGAACAGTTTAAAGCAATCATCAAATAGTTTAGGCTCAAAATTTAACCTATTTTCAGCTTTTTGTGGGATTTCTTGAGGATTGTCCACGCATATGAGAGAAAATGCCCTTCTGGGCCAAGAATTTAGGGAGAGAAAAACCACAAGTAGTTGTTTTATGTGTACCTGAAAAACACAAAACACAATGTATTGTGTTCCTGCTTTTCTACAGTAACTTTCCTCAAAGCCACATGGGCACCAGCCAACGATGCTGATGACACACACAGAGGCATTGTGCGACAAGCAGATGAGAGTCCTTTTCTGTAAGGCACTGGCGGACATGTGTCTGTAACAGTGCCTAGCATTCCGGGCTCATTACTCATTACCAGCACACCTCATTACCAGAAAGTTACTGATTAAAAAGGAGAGAATTCAGAGAAAAGCCACAAAAGAGATTACAGAGCTGGTTGAGCTGCTTCATGAGGAAAGATAAAATGATCTAAATATATAGACTGGTCAAATATCTAAGGAAGGGGACTATGATTGATGCCTGCAAGTACTTGAAAGGTGCGAATGCAAAGGACAGAGGGAAATTGTTTAAGGTTGGTTGAAGGAGTCATGGAATGAGACTAAATAATGGAAAATTTACTCTGGACAACAAGAAACAAATCCTCAGCAAGAGGTATATCAGACTGGGGAAGTGTCCTAGTGGAAGTGGTGAAAGCCTCATTGCTGGTTATTAAAAATGGATCAAGCCCTCAGGGGCATACCACTAGAAGGGAGAGGGGTGGCTAAGAATAGGCCATTTCTATCTTTAAGTTCTAAGATTATGTAAGTAAAAGGACAGAAAAGGGAATAATATGTTGTTACTAAAAATGAGGAGTTAAAACAGCTACAGGTCAAAGCGTTGTTGCTAGCATTGTCATAATCCGATTTGATCTGGAAACTCAAAAGCTCTTTCTACCGCATGGTGAAAACAAGAATCAGACCCAGTTTCCATGGTAGCAGCCTAGAAATGGGGCCTCTGGAGTTTGGCATCTACAATCACAAAACATAATATGATTTAGTTACCGCAAGCTACGTTAATAGTTTCTTTGGAAACAGGACAAAGCATTCACTTGCAAGAACTAACCCCACAGAGGTTGTGTGTGCTCTTGTTAGCGCAGACACAGCCAGCAAGCACATCCTAAAGTTGGATAGCTGGAGATTACAGTTTTGTTGGCTTTTGCTGAGACGCTCAATCATTTCGGTGACTTACGAGGAAGCTGTCGTCCTTGCATCCACATCCCCAAACCAGAGAAACTTTGGAATGAATGGATGGATGGAGCTGAGCAGAGACAAATGCATTTTCATATACGATAAATCTTTCACTAGCCCTTTTCATCCCAGAGGATAAGGATGGTACATAAAGGGACCACTTCACCCACCACTGAGTGCACCCACCTCTGAGGTGGAATGCAGCAGCTGTTTAACAGCGCTAATATTGTGCAACAGCCCAGCACGTGACAATGTCTCCAATTGAAATTACAGGGAGAAGGTAAAGAGTCGGGGTGTGTGTGTGGGGGGGTGTTTGTGTGCAGTGGGGATCACACTCCTCCAGCGCAGAGAATTCGACTGGACTCGGGAATGGAATGTTGCCCTCTGGATTCCGGAGCCAGAGCAAAGCCAAAGCAGAGAACCAGAGAGCGTTAGAGCCCCCCCTCCCCTAGGGGCACTGATGGCTCCTGCGTTGGAAAAGCCCCGGGCCGGTAAAATAACCTGTCCAGCCCACACCAGCTGCATTAACGAACCACCAGCCCCACTCCCCAGCACGCTCCTCTGGCACTGACCTGGGTAAAAGAGACGTGCGGGTTGTGGAAATCGATGTGCAGCATGGTTCCAAGGAAGGGCAGAGAGCTCGGCCCTGGTGGGTAGCGACTCCAGCTCTTCCTGCGCTTCAGGAAATCAAATAGCAGAGCGAAGACTGTGAGGGCTATGCCCAGTGCTGGGAGGTTGTTCCCGCAGGATCGAAGCTGGGACCAGAGCCACAGGAGCAGCTCCATGATCTCTCTTTGCTCTCTTCCCCGTGTTTTTACCTCTCACCCCTGCCTCTTTTTCCTGCTCCTGCTCTCTCACTCTTTGCTATTTCTGTCTCCCCAGTTTCCTCCACCCATTCCCCTTCTCTCGCTCTCGGTTTATTTCTCAGACACCCGCCCCTCTCTTGCTAACGTCACAGCTTGGAGCTGCCTGGCCAGAATTGCTCTGTAGTCCCTCCTCTGCCCAGACAATACAATCTGCAGGGGAGTGGTAGTGAAGGGTGGCCCAGCTTCTGTAAAAGGGAAAGGGCATAGCTCCATTTCCAACATCTGTAGTATGTAACATGAGGGAGAGAGGATCCCCTGGAGCCTATGGGAGCTTTAAGGTTGGGTCCATATGCAAGGATGAGTCTCTCCTAGGGCTCAAATTGCCCCTTGTATTCAGAAGTAGCAATCCTTACCTAGCATGACCAGATGCCCCCATTTTTTAGGGACAGTCCTGCTATTCAGGACTTTTTCTTATATATGCGCCTATTACCATTCCCCCTCCCCATCTGGATTTTTCACACTTGCTATCTGGTCACCCTGCTTTCAGGGTTTCTCCTCACGTGGTTGGTTAGTTACCAGTTTTTGCTGAGCGCTGGAGAGCCCCTGAGCAGCATCTGCTGCTTCTGATCAGGGATTTCTCCACATAGAGTGTCACAGTTTTGACTCTTCCATCGCTCTTCCATTCTTGACAAGAATTATAACATTCAAAAACCAGTTGGAGAACACTTCAATCTCTCTGGTCACTCGATTACAGACCTAAGAGTGGCTATCCTTCAAGAAAAAAGCTTCAAAAACAGACTCCAACGAGAGACTGCTGAATTGGAATTAATTTGCAAACTGGATACAATTAACTTAGGCTTGAATAGAGACTGGGAGTGGATGGGTCATTCCACATTACACATTTCCCCATGTTATTTCTCCCCCCCACCCCACCCCCCACTGTTCCTCAGATATTCTTGTTAACTGCTGGAAATACCTACCTTGCTTGTCACCATGAAAGGTTTTCCTCCTTCCTTCCCCCCCCCCCCGCTGCTGGTGATGGCTTATCTTAAGTGATCACTCTCCTTACAGTGTGTATGATAAACCCATTGTTTCATGTTCTCTGTGTGTATATATCAATCTCCCCTCTGTTTTTTCCACCAAATGCATCCGATGAAGTGAGCTGTAGCTCACGAAAGCTTATGCTCTAATAACTTTTTGTTAGTCTCTAAGGTGCCACAAGTACTCCTTTTCTTTTTGTAAAACTCACTGTTAGAGGGCCTGGCCTTCCCTTTACCTTCCCACTTCCTGGTTCTTGTCAGGCAGACACCAAGCAGCAAAAGACCAGAAGTCCGAAGTGCAGACAATGCAATGTTTATTGGGGTTAATTTCCAAACAAGCATATTCCGAAGTCCTTCACACCAATTGGGCTTATCTCTGTATGCCGCTAGAGCCTATTCCCATGTTCCCTCCCTGGCTCTGACGCTGCAGAGCGTTTACCCCGTGTCCCCCTTTCCAGCTCTGATGCCACAGAGCCTTGCCTTACCTGGTTTGGAATGTGAGGATGTGACCATACGCTTCCCAGCTTATGGCTGGCTGCCCTTGCTGCTTAGTCAAAGGCCTTAGCCTAAGAACAAGGCTCCAACTTTCCTAGTGAGAGAAGGCCCATCCATAGGCAGACTGTGATTTTGATTCTTTGTTTGCATATCCTTGTAATTAGCTACATGATAAAAATACACCTAAGTTCTTAAAGTATAGGCTTTACAGGCAGGCCTGAATAATTATATTCTAACACACGCACCAGAATGTCCAAGTGTTATCAGTTCATTACATTCGTGAATTAAACACTTAGGTGCCAACGTGATGTACAGCATAGAACTGTTTACACTGGAGACTGAGGACCTGATCCAGTCAAGCATTTAAGCATGTGTGGCTATGGGACTACTCATGGTCTTCACATTAGGCATGTGCTAAATCCTTTGCTGGACTAGGGCCTCACTTAGCACATTATGTGCCATATTCTCCTCTTATGCACACCAGTGTACATCAGGAATAAGCCACGGATGAGCTATTTGATTGTGGTAAAGCTGATGCAAGTGTTGAATCTGGCCCTCAGTGTGCTCTACATGTTCATTTTGCATCATTTTAATTACTGCATTTTTAAAATTTTTGCTCTAAATTTCTAAATTGGCCCTTAATGTTCAGATTTTAACTCTGGTTAAAACAAATATACAAGGCCCAGCTCTCAGGATATGGCACCCTCATTTTATGACACAGCATGGGTGATGTGTAAGAGTGGAGTAGGCGAAGGTGCCAAAGGACCATCTTCCTAGGGGTATAGCCTACGTTGTGGCTCCTATGCCATCCCTCCATCCTTGCTGCCACTGCCAAGGCCAGAATCCGACACGAGGTGCAAAGCCTGGCAAACCAGATCACTGACTTCAAATTTCTGGTCTCAGTTGTGGTTTGGCATGATACCCTGTTCCAAGTGAATGTTGTAAGCAAGGCATTAGAAACTCAATCAATGGACATCGCAACCATGAGCAACTACCTTGATTTCGTTGTGGCCTACAGAGACAACAGATTTGAAGATGCCATCACTGCTGCCAAAGTAATAGTGGAAAACTTAGGAGCTGAGCCTGTCTTCAAAGAATCTCGTATTCATCGGAAGAAGAGACAGTTTGGTTTTGAGGTCAGAGATGAGGTAATCGGAAATTCGGAAGAAAAATTCAAGATGGAGTTTTTTTCCTCACTCATTGACACTGCTTGAGTGTTCACTGAAGAAAGATTTGGACAAATGAAGCACCATGAAAAGACCTGGGGGTTTTGTATGACCTTAGTAAGCTGCCAGCAGACAGAAAAACACTCTTGAACAATTGTACGGACCTTCACCAGACAGACACATGAAAGATGTTTGGATGTCTCTATGTCAAACTGGACAACATCCATCACATTCTGCCACACTGGAAACACTCTCCACTTCAACTTCTCCAATCCATTCATGATGAAGAGCTGAAGGACACTTTTCCTCATGTGTGGATAGCTTTGAGGATTCTGATCATGCTGCCTGTCACAGATGCAAGTGATGAGCGCAATTTTTGAAGCTCAGGCTCATTATAACTTATCTGTGATTGATGATGACTGACCAGAGACTGGTTTCAGAGTAGCAGCCGTGTTAGTCTGTATTCGCAAAAAGAAAAGGAGTACTTGTGGCACCTTAGAGACTAACAAATTTATTTGAGCATAAGCTTTCATGAGCTACAGCTCACCAGAGACTGTCACCACTTGATATTTTATTGCTTGAAAATACCATTGTCCAGTCTTTGGATCTCTCTGACGCTGTGCTTCAGTTCCCGAGGGCAAAGGCGAGAAAAGCGACCTTTTGAACTAAAGGACTAGGGTTAACGTTCTAAGGCTGTCACCTTCTGTAACACTATTTAATACTGATCCACCCAGTGTAGGTGCACAGTTCAATATCTTGATGTTAGTACATTTCAGTTATTCTTAAAATTAAAAGGTTTCTGTAAACTTAGAGGAAACAATTTTTATTTGCTCACATATGGCATGAATAACTATAGATTTAGAGATCCTAGTATGCACATTTATCATCTTATATGACAGGGATAAATCATGCATGCAAATTGTGCATCCAAGTTGTGAAATGGGCTACAAATGCAATAAAAAAAATAAGGTATTCAAAAGTTTAACAAATGGAGGTGGGGGGAGCACCAAAGATGCTCCTCACCTAGGGCACTATTTGTTTAGGGCCAGCCCTGCCAAGGAGGACAATAAGTATTGTTTATATAGCAGTTGGTTATGGTAAGGGGATAAGAAAGTTTGCTACTTGCCTAAAGGGCTGCCTTACTCTTCTTATTCTAGGAAGCAAACTTAGAATTAAGTAAGTAGAACAATTGTGTTTGTGTGAATAGACATATTATTGAGCCACAAGGCATGGCCCTGTGCCCTGACTGGTAACGCACCAGTCAGATCCAGCCCAGCCCTGCAGGGAGAAGATACAGCTGCCAGGGGTAACCCAGACTCAATCTGTGGGTTGGATTTCATTCCTATTTCCTGTAACTTTACAGAAATCAGTGGGCTTGTGTCAAGGTTCCTTCCCCACACTGAACTCTAGGGTACAGATGTGGGGACCTGCATGAAAACCTCCTAAGCTTACTTTTACCAGCTTAGCTTAAAACTTCCCCAAAGTACAAACTATTTTACCGTTTGCCCTTGGACTTTCGCTGCTACCACCAAATGTCTAACCGGGTTTTTTATTAGGAAAGAGCAGTTTGGAAAAGTCTTTCCCCCAAAATCCTCAGCAAAACCTTGCACCCCTCTTCCTGGGAAAGGTTTGGTAAAAAACCTCACCAATTTGCATAGGTGACCACAGACCCAAACCCTTGGATCTTAAGAACAATGAAAAAGCATTCAGTTTTCTTAAAAGAAGAATTTTAATAGAAGAAAAGGTAAAAAGAATCACCTCTGTAAAATCAGGATGGTAAATACCTTACAGGGTAATTAGAGTCAAAACACAGAGAATCCCTCTAGGCAAAACCTTAAGTTACAAAAAGACACAAAAACAGGAATATCCATTCTATTCAGCACAACTTATTTTCTCAGCCATTTAAAGAAATCATAATCTAACGCATATCTAGCTAAATTACTTACTAATTCTAAGACTCCCTTCCTGTTCTATCCCCGGCAAAAGCATCACCCAGAGAGACCCAGACCATTTGTTCCCCCCCCCCCAACTTTGAAAGCATCTTGTCTCCTCATTGGTCATTGTGGTAAGATGCCAGCGAGGTTATCCTAGCTTCTTAACTCTTTACAGGTGAAAGGGTTTTTCCTCTGGCCAGGAGGGATTTTAAAGGTGTTTACCCTTTGCTTTATATTTATGACACGCCCCCCAAATCACAGATAGGGTGAAACGCTGGCTGGGATTTCTTCCTGGAGCTCTAGGGAAAAACAGTTAATAAGACACATGCACCTCTAAATATACTACCAAGTATATAAAGACTAACAATATTTTCCACATCTCAAGGACAATTTTAACTAGTTGATTCTGGGAAACTTTCACGGGAGAGTGCATCAGCCACCCTGTTAGAAGCTCCTGAGACGTGTTGGATGTCGAAATCAAAATCTTGGAGAGCGAAACTCCACTGAATAAGTTTTTTGTTATTTCCGGTGGCGGTATGAAGCCACTGTAGCGCAGCATGGTCATTTTGCAGGTGGAAATGCCGTCCCCAAATGTATGGACGTAGCTTTTCCAGAGCATAGACAATGGCGTAACATTCTTTTTCCGTGACTGACCAGATGCTTTCCCTCTCAGACAGCTTCTTGCTGAGAAACACTACAGGGTGGAATTATTGATCTGGTCCTTCCTGCATTAAAACTGCTCCCACACCATGCTCGGACACATCTGTGGTTACTAGGAACGGTTTGTCAAAGTCTGGGGCCCTTAGTACAGGGTCAGACATGAGTGTCGTTTTAAGCTGGTTAAAGGCCTTCTGACACTTTCCGGTCCACTGAACAGCATTTGGCTGTTTCTTTTTGGTTAGGTCTGTCAGTGGGGTGGCGATTTGGCTGTATTGTGATACAAATTGTCTGTAATAACTGGCCAAGCCTGAAAAGAATTAAACCTGTTTCTTTGACTTTGGGACAGGCTACTTTTGGATAGCATCCACTTGGCCTGGAGGGGGTTGATAGTTTCTTGACCCACCTGGTGTCCAAGGTAAGTCACTCTGTTTAGGCCTATTTGACACTTCTTAGCCTTAACAGTTAGTCCTACCTCCCTTATGCACTCGAAGACTTTTTGTAGATGTTCCAGGTGTTCTGCCCAGGAATCCGAAAATATGGCCACATTGTCAAGGTAGGCGACTGCATATTCTCCCAATCCTGCTAGGAGACCATCTACAAGTCTTTGGAAGGTGGCGGGTGCATTTCACAGCCCGAAAGGGAGTACATTAAATTCATACAGCCCGACGTGTGGTGAAGGCTGACCTTTCCTTGGTGGATTCATCTAGCGGTACCTGCCAGTACCCCTTGGTTAAGTCCAAGGTAGAGATGAACTGGGCCCGTCCTAGTTTATCTAATAGTTCATTGTGCGTGGCATTGGATAGTTGTCTGGGCGAGTTACAGCATTTAGTTTACGGTAGTCCACGCAAAAACATATCTCCCCATCTGGTTTGGGAATTAGAACCATTGGAGATGCCCATGCATTACCAGAGGGGCGGATTACACCCATCTGCAACATATCCTGGCTCTCCCATTCTATAGCAGTTTTAGCTTGAGGAGACACCCAGTAAGGTTGGACTTTAATTGGGTGAGCATTACTTGTGTCAATGGAGTGGTATGCCCATTCAGTCAGTCCTGGGGTGGCTGAGAACGTCGGCGCATAGCTAGTGCACATTCCTGGATCTGCTGACGCTGCATACGCCCAAGCATCATAGAGAGGTTCACCTCTTCCACGCCACCAGCACTTTTCCCTTCGTAGTAGACACCTTCAGGCCACTCAGCGTCATCTCCTCCCTGGCCTGTAAACTGACAAACCTTTAATTCTCTGGAATAAAAGGGCTTTAGAGAATTAATATGGTATACCTTAGGCTTTCGGTTGGAGGTGGGGAATGCTATGAGATAATTAACAGCTCCCAGGCACTCCTGGATCATGAATGGCCCTTCCAACAATGCTTCCATTTTATGGGCTTGGAGCACCTTTAAGACCATGACCTGGTCTCCTACTTTGAAGGAACGATCTCTGGCATGTTTATCATACCAGGCTTTTTACTCTTTTTGAGCATCCTGTAGGTTTTCTTTAGTAAGGGCTAGAGAGGTTCAGAGGTTGGTTACAAAGTCCAGAATGTTAGTTCCTGGAGAAGGTGTAAATCCATCCCATTGCTGCTTCACCAACTGTAATGGCCCCTTAACCATATACAAGTTCAAATGGTGAAAACCCTAAACTGGGATGTGGTACAGCTCTGTAGGCAAACAGCAACTGCTGCAACACTAGGTCCCAATCATTGGAGTGCTCATTTACGAATTTACGTATCATGGCCCCCAAAGTTCCATTAAACTTCTCCACCAGGCCATTTGTTAGATGGTGCTAAGGAGTGGCAACCAAGTGATTTACCCCATGAGTTTCCCAAAGGCTTTCCATAGTTCCTGCCAGGAAATTAGTTCCTGCATCTGTGAGGATGTCAGAGGGCCAACCTACCCTGGCAAAAATGTCTGCTAGTACCTGGCACACACTTTTAGCCCTGGTGTTGCTTAGAGCTACTGCTTCCAGCCATCGGGTGGCAAAATCCATGAAAGTCAGCATGTACTGCTTTCCTCTGGGTGTTTTTTTCGTAAAAAGACCCAGAATATCCACAGCTACTTGCTGAAATGGAACTTCAATGATGGGGAGTGGCTGGAGAGGGGCTTTGACCTGGTCTTGGGGTTTTCCCACTTTTTGGCATACCTCACAAGACCGGACATAGGTAGAAACATCCTTGCCCATTCCCTCCCAGTGAGATGACCTCCCCAACCCGTCTTTGGTCCTGTTCATCCCAGCATGGCCACTAGGATGATCGTGGGCTAAGCTCAAGAGCTTGACCCGGTACTTAGTTGGAACTACCAAATGTCTCTGGAGGATGCCATTCTTCCTGGTGTCCACCAGAAAGAGTCTCCTTCTATAAAAGTCCTCTTTCTACAACAAACCGGGATCGATTAGAAGAGCTGAGAGGCGGTGGGTTGCTCCGTGCCGCCGTCCAAGCTCTCTGAAGGCTTTCATCTACTTCCTGTTCAGTCTGGAACTGTTCCCTTGATGCTGGAGACATCAGTTCCTCATTGGATTGTGGACCTATGCTTGGTCCGTCTGGAAGCGATCTAGGGGATGGGCTGTTTCCGTTGACTGTGAACTGCTCTCCGCTGGTGCACTATATTGGGGTTCAGGCTTTGGCTGAGCCTCTTGTGTAGGGTTATCGACTGCTGCTGGTTCAGGTTCGGTGGGGCCCTCTGGGGTTGGGGTTGCAAGTACTGGATTCAGTGCTGGCAGTGGGTCTGGTGCTGGTTGTTCCGCCGGTTCCGGTTCTGGGACTGGCTCTGTCTGGGTCTCTGGGACTGGATCCACTACTGCTGTTGCAGACATTGGCCTGGTGTCCGGGTCCATCACCTGTGACCGGGTCCTGGTAGAAGTTTCTGGAACAGAGCTGGGCATGACGGCTTGTTTAGCCTGGCTGGGGGTGACCATTCCGATCCTTTTGGCTCGCTTCACATGATTGACCAAGTCTTCCCCCAAAAGCTTGGGGATGGGATAATCATCAAAGCCTGCAAAAGTCCACATTCCTGACCAGCCCTTGTACTGGACAGGCAACTTGGCTGGAGGCAAATTGAAAGAGTTTGACTTGAAGGGTTGAATCATCACTTGAATCTCTGGGTTGATTAAATTGGGGTCCACTAAGAAAGCATGGATAGCCGACACTTGTGCTCCGGTGTCCCTCCACACGGTGATCTTCTTCCCGTGCACACTCACAGTTTCCCTCCGCTCCAAGGGTGTCTGGGAGGTATCTGGGCCTGAGGACTTCTGGTGTGATTCCCGTGCAATGAACTATAATCTGTTGGGGTTCTTGGGGCAGTTGGCCTTTACATGCCCTGTCTTGTTGCATTTAAAACATCGTCCAACTGACGGGTCACTGGGGCGAGGTGGGTTGCTGGGGAATGGTGTGGTGGGACGATAAGGTGTCTGGAGGGTTCTTTGGATGGTAGCTGGGGCCTTGGGTGGCCCCCGGTAGTAGGGGGTGGTCTGAGGTTGTCCCTTCTGGTATCCGCTCCAACTGCGACCAGTTTTTTTCTTTTCTGCCACCTCCACCCATTTGGCTCCAATCTCCCCCGCCTCGATTACAATTTTGGGCTTCCCATCTAGGATGTATCTTTCTATTTCCTCAAGAACATCCTCTAAGAACTGTTCCATTTGCATTAGGAAGGGCAAATCTGCTGGAGATTTAACACTTGCTCCTGATATCCAGGCATCCCAATGTTTCACAATGTGGTAGGCATGTCGGGTAAATGACACGTCTGGTTTCCACCTTAGGGCTCTGAACTGCCGACGGGAATGCTCGGGGGTTAGCCCCATTCTGACTCTCGCCTTGGTTTTAAACAGTTCATACTGGTTCATGTGTTCCTTAGGCATTTCAGCCGCCACCTCAGCTAAGGGTCCACTGAGCTGTGGCCTCAGCTCTACCATGTATTGGTCTGTAGAGATGCTGTACCCAAGGTAGGCCCTTTCAAAGTTTTCTAAGAAGGCCTCGGTATCATCGCCTGCCTTGTAGGTGGGGAACTTTTTGGGATGGGAAGTGGTACCTGGAGAAGGATTGCTAGGGTTTGTTGGTATATTCTGCTGAGCCTTTGCCTTCTCCATCTCCAGTGCATGCTTCCTCTTTTTCCTTCTCCTCCAGTTCTTTGGCCCTTGCCTCCATTTCTTTTTCCTTTGCCTCCATAGCTCTCCTGTGAGCAGCATCTTGGTTTTTTTCTGCCTCCATAGCTCTCCTGTGAGCAGCCTCTCGGTGTTGTTCTGCCACTTTCGCTGCCTCCATTTCTTTGTCCTTTGCCTCCATTTCTCTCCTGTGAGCAGCTTCTAGGGCTTTTTCTGCCTCTTTCGCTGCCTCCAGTCTGGCTAACTCCAGTTTGTGTTGTGTCTTGGTTTCTGTCATCTTTACCTCTCTGTTTTTAACTAACTTTACCCTGAGAGTTAGAAATAAAACAAACAAACAAACAAACAAAAAACTTGGCTTGTAAAATTTTGCTGTGCTGTAATATGATACCTATATTCTCTGATAGTGATTGTCAGCCTACAGAAAAATCCAAAAAAAACCCCAACAACAAAATTAAAAAAAAAACCCAACAACCCTAACATCTTTGTCTCCAGGCAAATAGGCAAAAAAACCCTCTAGTTGCTCTTAGGTTAAAAAAAAAACAAAAAAAAACAAAAAAAACGTCAGGTCTGTGAAGACTTTTGAATTTCCCTGCAGGAGGTTAACTATCTTGCCTTTAGGGAGAGAAAACTACAGCTCACAAAAGACAATTCCCTTTTGTCTCTGCTCTGGCCCCAAAGCAGAGAAAAAAAACTCCAACTGCTTCCAGTTGGAAACCTGCTTTCGAGCAGCCCAAAGGAAAAAAAAATTCCCTTTTAAAATCTGTGTTTCTGGTTCAAAAAATCTTAAACTGATTTCAAGTTAATCCCACCGCTCTGCCACCCATGTCAAGGTTCCTTCTCCACTCTGAACTCTAGGGTATAGATGTGAGGACCTGCATGAAAACCTCCTAAACTTACTTTTACCAGCTTAGCTTAAAACTTCCCCAAGGTACAAACTATTTTACCTTTTGCCCTTGGACTTTCGCTGCCACCACCAAACGTCTAAGCGGGTTTTTTTATTTGGAAAGAGTCGTTTGGAATCGTCTTTCCCCCAAAAATCCTCACTAAAACTTTGCACCCCCCTTCCTGGGAAAGGTTTGGTAAAAAACCTCACCAATTTGCATAGGTGACCACAGACCCAAACCCTTGGATCTTAAGAACAATGAAAAAGCATTCAGTTTTCTTAAAAGAAGAATTTTAATAGAAGAAAAGGTAAAAAGAATCACCTCTGTAAAATCAGGATGGTAAATACCTTACAGGGTAATTAGAGTCAAAACACAGAGAATCCCTCTAGGCAAAACCTTAAGTTACAAAGAGACACAAAAACAGGAATATCCATTCTGCAAACTTTATCAGTGATGATTTTATGTTTTCATCAGGGTCATTGATTAAAAAAAATGCTAAATAGCATAGGGCCAAGAAACAATCCCTGCAAGATCCCACTAGAAAAAAACCCGCTCAGTGATTCTACTAGAGAACCTGCTAGCTCAGGGGAAGAGGAGAGGAGAGGTAGGGTCACAGAGGGGGCAGAGCCTCATGCCCTCCCACACACTTCTACCGAGGTTCCAGCACTCCTGTCCAGGAGGCAGAGGTGAAAGTAAGCCGGTCCGGTCCGGTCTGGCGTACCGGCAAGAGCCAGTATACCGTGCTGGACCGGACCGGCTTCCCCGGCAGTGCTTTAAAGGGCCCAGTGCTCCAGCCACTGCGGGGAACCCCGGACCCTTTTAAGCGCCACCAGAGCTATGGCAGCGGGGCTCGGGCAGGTGCTCCCTGCAGTGGCCAGAGCACTGGGCTCTTTAAATCCCCACCTGAGCCTGGGGCTCTGGCAGCCGGGCTCCAGCAGGGATTTAAAATGCCCAGAGCTCTGCGGTGGCCGGAGCCCCAGGCCCTTTAATTCACCCCAAGCCCTGGGGCTCCCAGCCGCCTCTGCAGCTGGGAGCTGCGGGGCGATTTAAAGGCCTCAGGGCTCCCAGCCAGAGCCCCGGGGCCTTTAAATCGCCTCTTCCAGTTGAGACCATGCTCCCACTCAGGACTCCAGTGTATCAGTAAGTCCTTTAAGTTACTTTCATCCCTGCCAGGAGGGCACATTAGTTACCGGATTGATGAAATCTGCCGATAGAATACACCACCACTTTGGGGTATCTGCCCCATTTTTGACAGTCTGCCCTGAGACAGGCACTCCCACTCATGAGCCACTCCTGACAGCGTGACAGTTTCTTTGCCCCATCTCTTAACCTATGTGGGTGGTGCATTACCCCAAATACATTAGCCAGGAGATGGCTTATTGCAGCTATGAAATGTAATGTAACTATGATGGTATCCTAGCCAATGCTGTTCTGAGCATTACAGCAGATGGCAATGACACTCAGATAAAGGGAAATTAGTGTGTTGATTAGTGCCCTAATGCAGCTCTGATTCAATTATTTTGGTAGGGGAAGAAATCACATCCCTGACTGAAATCATTAACTCCATACAAAAACTGTGTGTAGACTAGGCATGCCTAGAAAGGGGACGCATAAAAGTCCTGCCCTTTTTCCAAACTCAAGGGAAACCTGAGGAGGGGGCACCTATAGAATTGCAGGTGTTCAGCTCATGCCCAGCAACTTTCACTTCTTAGACCAAAGCAAACCAGGTAAACTTCATTGAGAATGTCGTGCTTCTAAGTTCTTGGCAGCAAATCTGAGTTTGTAATTACTAACCTTGATCCTTTCCCACAGCCAACAATTGTGTGGTGCAACGCAGGAGAGGTAGTACAAAGTTCTTTAAGATACCTCTGGACTCTCCTGATCATGTGTGCCAGGCCAGTCCCATTCCCCTGCAGTAATTTAGCTTAGCCTGAAGGCCTTTCTAAATTGTGGCAGTTTTCAATAACCATGAGAGGCAATTTCAGCAGCTGGGATTCTGCAGGGCACCAAAAACCATGGTCTGTGCCCCTGGGCTACAGGAAGGCATCCTGTAGAAATTGCTTTTGGATTATCCCTCTGTCCTGACTGAACACGCTGTGGCTGGCTAGATTAGCTTTGAGGCTACTTTGCACCTCTCGACCAGCACAGAGTGTGCCTGATGTGAGCGAGGACCAGGGCCACTGTACCCTGGTGACACACAGGCATTGCAGAGCACAAAGCAGAACAGTTTAAAGCAATCATCAAATAGTTTAGGCTCAAAATTTAACCTATTTTCAGCTTTTTGTGGGATTTCTTGAGGATTGTCCACGCATATGAGAGAAAATGCCCTTCTGGGCCAAGAATTTAGGGAGAGAAAAATCACAAGTAGTTGTTTTATGTGTACATGAAAAACACAAAACACAATGTATTGTGTTCCTGCTTTTTTACAGTAACTTTCCTCAAAGCCACATGGGCACCAGCCAACGATGCTGATGACACACACAGAGGCATTGTGCGACAAGCAGATGAGAGTCCTTTTCTGTAAGGCACTGGCGGACATGTGTCTGTAACAGTGCCTAGCATTCCGGGCATTCACCTCATTACCAGAAAGTTACTGATTAAAAAGGAGAGAATTCAGAGAAAAGACACAAAAGAGATTACAGAGCTGGTTGAGCTGCTTCATGAGGAAAGATAAAATGATCTAAATATATAGACTGGTCAAATATTTAAGGAAGGGGACTATGATTGATGCCTGCAAGTACTTGAAAGGTGCAAATGCAAAGGACAGAGGGAAATTGTTTAAGGTTGGTTGAAGGAGTCATGGAATGAGACTAAATAATGGAAAATTTACTCTGGACAACAAGAAACAAATCCTCAGCAAGAGGTATATCAGACTGGGGAAGTGTCCTAGTGGAAGTGGTGAAAGCCTCATTGCTGGTTATTAAAAATGGATCAAGCCCTCAGGGGCATACCACTAGAAGGGAGAGGGGTGGCTAAGAATAGGCCATTTCTATCTTTAAGTTCTAAGATTCTGTAAGTAAAAGGACAGAAAAGGGAATAATATGTTGTTACTAAAAATGTGGAGTTAAAACAGCTACAGGTCAAAGCGTTGTTACTAGCATTGTCATAATCCGATTTGATCTGGAAACTCAAAAGCTCTTTCTACCGCATGGTGAAAACAAGAATCAGACCCAGTTTCCATGGTAGCAGCCTAGAAATGGGGCCTCTGGAGTTTGGCATCTACAATCACAAAACATAATATGATTTAGTTACCGCAAGCTACGTTAATAGTTTCTTTGGAAACAGGACAAAGCATTCACTTGCAAGAACTAACCCCACAGAGGTTGTGTGTGCTCTTGTTAGCGCAGACACAGCCAGCAAGCACATCCTAAAGTTGGATAGCTGGAGATTACGGTTTTGTTGGCTTTTGCTGAGACGCTCAATCATTTTGGTGACTTACGAGGAAGCTGTCGTCCCTGCATCCACATCCCCAAACCAGAGAAACTTTGGAATGAATGGATGGATGGAGCTGAGCAGAGACAAATGCATTTTCATATACGATAAATCTTTCACTAGCCCTTTTCATCCCAGAGGATAAGGATGGTACATAAAGGGACCACTTCACCCACCACTGAGTGCACCCACCTCTGAGGTGGAATGCAGCAGCTGTTTAACAGCGCTAATATTGCGCAACAGCCCAGCACGTGACAATGTCTCCAATTGAAATTACAGGGAGAAGGTAAAGAGTCGGGGGGTGTGTGTGGGGGGGTGTTTGTGTGCAGTGGGGATCACACTCCTCCAGCGCAGAGAATTCGACTGGACTCGGGAATGGAATGTTGCCCTCTGGATTCCGGAGCCAGAGCAAAGCCAAAGCAGAGAACCAGAGAGCGTTAGAGCCCCCCCTCCCCTAGGGGCACTGATGGCTCCTGCGTTGGAAAAGCCCCGGGCCGGTAAAATAACCTGTCCAGCCCACACCAGCTGCATTAACGAACCACCAGCCCCACTCCCCAGCACGCTCCTCTGGCACTGACCTGGGTAAAAGAGACGTGCGGGTTGTGGAAATCGATGTGCAGCATGGTTCCAAGGAAGGGCAGAGAGCTCGGCCCTGGTGGGTAGCGACTCCAGCTCTTCCTGCGCTTCAGGAAATCAAATAGCAGAGCGAAGACTGTGAGGGCTATGCCCAGTGCTGGGAGGTTGTTCCCGCAGGATCGAAGCTGGGACCAGAGCCACAGGAGCAGCTACATGATCTCTCTTTGCTCTCTTCCCCGTGTTTTTACCTCTCACCCCTGCCTCTTTTTCCTGCTCCTGCTCTCTCACTCTTTGCTATTTCTGTCTCCCCAGTTTCCTCCATCCATTCCCCTTCTTTTGCTCTCAGTTTATTTCTCAGACACCCGCCCCTCTCTTGCTAACGTCACAGCTTGGAGCTGCCTGGCCAGAATTGCTCTGTAGTCCCTCCTCTGCCCAGACAATACAATCTGCAGGGGAGTGGTAGTGAAGGGTGGCCCAGCTTCTGTAAAAGGGAAAGGGCATAGCTCCATTTCCAACATCTGTAGTATGTAACATGAGGGAGAGAAGAGCCCCTGGAGCCTGTGGGAGCTGTAAGGTTGAGTCCATATGCAAGGATGAGTCTCTCCTAGGGCTCGAATTGCCCCTTGTATTCAGAAGTAGCAATCCTTACCTAGCGTGACCAGATGCCCCCATTTTTTAGTGACAGTCCTGCTATTCAGGACTTTTTCTTATATATGCGCCCCCCCTCCAGCTTTGAAAGTATCTTGTCTCCTCATTGGTCATTGTGGTCAGGTGCCAGTGAGGTTATCTTTAGCTTCTTAACCCTTTACAGGTGAAAGGGTTTTTCCTCTGGTCAGGAGGGATTTTAAAGGTGTTTACCCTTCCCTTTATATTTATGACAGCTTGAGACTGGGAAAACACCATTAAGGAGGAATCACAGACAGGAGGCCAAATGTCTTTGTGAGGTATATTACATATTGGAACCAAAGCCAGCACGTAAGCCTGACAGCTTCAGTAATCATCCAGGTTTTTTTCCTTTCTGATTTGAAGGTGTGTCTGTGCTCAATTGTGTGGCTGCTGAAACTATTCATTATGTAGGACAACAAAATATTTTACTGAATGGTCAATATATTACCCAGGGTGAGCCTATGTAAATCTGAAAGTCTCCAATTGTTAGAAGTCCTGTGTTATATTCTTCATTTTAAAGGAAAACAACAAGTTTCCCAGTAGTGATATTAGTTAGTCCAGGGAGGGTGCATTGTAACTGCTGTGCAATAACAGTTTATCTTTGAAGTGTTATTCATTAAAAAGGCATCTGAAATTATTAATTGTGTGTGTGCATCACTGTCTTATAGTAAAGACTAGTCCTGCATTCCTAACAGAAAGAAAATTAATCTTAGTATAATTTCTCATTTAGTATTTAGATCGGGGTGGGCAAACTTTTTGGCCCAAGGGCCACATCTGAGTGGGGAAATTGCATGCAGGGCCATGAATGTAGGGCTGGGGCAGGGGTGCGGGAGGGAGTGAGAGGTGTGGGAGGGGGTGCGGTGTGCAGGAAGGGGCTCAGGGCAAGGGGTTGGGGTGCAGGAGGGGGTGCAAGGTGTACAAGGGGGCTCAGGGCAGGGGGTTGAAGTTCAGGAGGGGTGCAGCAGGGGGCTCAGGGCAGGGGGTTGGAGTGCAGGAGGGGTTCGGGGTGTGGGCTCCGTCCCAGCGCCGCTTACCTGGAGAGGCTCCAGGGTGGCAGCGGCACTAAGGCAGGCCCTTCCCTGGCCCCGTGCTGCACCATGCCACTCCCAGAAGCGACCGGCACCACATCCCTGCAGCCCCAGGGGAGGGGGGTGCAGAGGCTCTGTGCGCTGCCCTCGCCTGCGGGTACTCCCCCGAAGCTCCCATTGGCCGCAGTTCCCCATTCCCGGTCAATGGGAGCTGTGGGGGGTGGTGCCTGCAGGCAAGGGCCATGCACAGTACCCCCTTCCCCGCCCCCGCAGTGGCCTCAGGGATGTGGTGCCAGCCGCTTCTGGGAGCGACGTGCTGCCCGCAGCACCAGGGGGGTGGCAATCGTGATAGGCCGGATCCGGCCTGCGGGCCGTAGTTTGTCCATCCCGATTTAAACGGTTCATACAGAAAATCCAGGAACTGTCTCTTGCAAGGATAGGAATTCATGGTCTGTGCAAATACTTTAAGTCAGGCAAACTGACCTACCTCCCTTCTACATCGGTTACACAGCTTCAGCTTCCAGCCACTGGATCATGTTGTATCTTTCTCTGATAGATTGAAGAGGCCATTGTTAAACGTTTGTTCGCTATGTAGATACTAACAGATTGTAATCAAGTCACCCCTTAAACTTCTCTTTCTTAAGCTAAATAGACCGAGCTCTTTGAGTCTACAGTAGAACCTCAGAGTTATGAACACCAGAGTTATGAACTGACCAGTCAACCAGACACCTCCCTTGGGACTGGAAATAGAAAATCAGGCAGCAGCAGAGGCAAAAAAGCAAATACATACAGTACTACCAAACTACTAAAAAAAAAAAAAGGGGGAAAGCAGCATTTTCCTTCTGCATAGTAAAGTTTCAGAGTTGTCTTAAGTCAATGTTCGGTTGGAAATTTTGGAAAGAACCGCCGTAATGTTTTGTTCAGAGTTACGAACATTCCGGAGTTACAAACAGCCTCCATTCCCAGGATGTTCGCAACTCTGAGGTTCTACTGGATCACTAGAAGGGAAGTTTTTTTTAACCCTTTAATCGTTTTTGTTGCTCTTTGAATTCTCTCCAGTTTATCGATATCCTTTTTGAACTGTGGGCACTAGAACTGAATACAGTATTCCAGCGCTGGCTGCACTAGTGCCAAAAGCAGAGGTAAAATAACTTCTGTGCCCATACTCAAGATCCCCTAGTGTATGCCTCCCAGGATCACATTAGCTTTTTTGGCCATAGCATCACACTGAAAGCTCATGTTCAGCTGATTATACCCCTCCCAAATCTTTTTCAGAGCACTGCTTGCTAGGAAAGAATCCCTCATCCTGTAAGTATGGCCTACATTCTTTGTTCCTAGATGTAGACATTTACATTTAACCATATATTGTCTGTTTGCGCCCAGTTTACCAGCCAATCCAATTTGCTCTGTATCAGTGACCATTCCTCTTCATTACTTACCACTCTCCCAATTTTTGCATCATCTGCAAACTTTATCAGTGATGATTTTGTGTTTTCATCCAGGTCATTGATTAAAAAAAATGCTAAATAGCATAGGGCCAAGAAACAATCCCTGCAAGATCCCACTAGAAACACACCCGCTCAGTGATGATTTCCTATTTACAGTTACATTTTGAGACCTATCAGTTAGCCAGTTTTTAATCCAGTTAATGTGTGCCATCTTAATTTTATATCATTCTAGTTATTTTTAATCAAAATATTGTGGTACCAAGTCAAAAGCCTTACAGACATCTAAGTCTATTATGTCAATACTATTACTTTTATCAACCAAATTTGTAATTTCATCACAAAAAGATGAAGTTAATTTGACAGGATGATTTTTCCATAAACCCATGTTGAATTACATTAATTACATTACCCTCCTTTAATTCTTTGTTAATCAAATCCCATATCAACTGTTCCACTATCTTGTTGGGGATCAAAGTCAGGCATACAGACCTATCATTACCTGGATTATTCTGTTTATCTTTCTTAAAAATTGGCACATTAACTTTCTTCCAATGTTCTGGAACTTTCCCAGTGCTCCAAGACTTAATGAAAAGCAACATTAATGGTCCGGTGTGCTTCTCAGCCAGACCTTTTAAAACTCTTGGATGCAAGTTATCTGGACCAACTGAATTAAAAATATTTAACTTTAGTAGGTTCTGTTTAACATCCTCCAGATATACTAGTGGAATGGAAAGAGTGTATTCACCTAATGATGAGACTGTGTCGTATGTTTTTTACCCAAATACAGAACAGAAATAGTTATTAACCACTTTTGCCTTTTCTGCATTATTATTAATAATTCTACCATTTCCTTCTAGCAATGGACCAGTCCCACTGTTAGGATATAGATATTCAGGCCTGTCTGTAAAGGCCTATACTCTAAGAATTTTAGGTGTATTCCTATCACTTGGCTAGTTATAGAGGTATAAAAGAATCAAAATCACGGTCTGCCAGCGTAGGGTCCTTCTCTTACTATGACAGTCTGAGGCCCTGTTCTGAGGCTAAGGCCTTTGGCTAAGCAGCAGAGGCAGCCATAAGCTGGGAAGCGACTGGTCACATCCTCACATCCCAAACTAGTCACATGGAAATAAGGTGCTATTGGGCTGTTTGGAATACAGTCCTGTCCTGATAATGCCTATCGCCTGCAGAGAAAGGGAAGTGCCTAGAAGATGTAAAAGGAAATTTAGTTTGGTAGCATCCTGTTTGGCAAGAACTCACTTATCAATAGCTGGGATGTGAAATCCTCATTTCTGTATTGTTTTGTCATTATAGTTCCCACTTTGCCATTGTTTGTCTGTATAATCTCTGTCTGGTTCTGGGATTGTTTCTGTCTGCTTTATAATTAATTTTGCTGGGTGTAAACTAATTAAGATGGTGGGATATAATTGGTTACATAATCATGTTACAATATGTTAGGATTGGTTATATAAATTTCAGGAAAATGATTGGTTAAGGTATAGCTAAGCAGAAATCAAGTTTTACTATATAGTTTGCAGTCAATCAGGAAGTGGGTGTGTGGGTGGGGATGGCAACAGGGAATGGGGGTGGGGAAATTGGAATCATGTTTGACTAAGGGCAGGAATGGGAACAGGGACACAGGTAAGGCTCTGTGGTGTCAGAGCTGGGAAGGGGGACACTAAGGAAGGAAACTAGAATCATGCTTGCTGGAAGTTCACCCCAATAAACATTGAATTGTTTGCACCTTTGGACTTCGAGTATTGTTGCTCTCTGTTCATGTGAGAAGGACCAGGGAAGTAAGTGGGTGAAGGAATAAGCCCCCTAACGCACTGTCAGGATTCTTTTTGTTCCTAATATATTTTTTAAAATTTTATTTATTGTCCTTAACTCTGCTGGCTATAGATTTCTCCTTGCGTCCCTTTGCTTTCCTTAGCACTTTTCTACAATTCCTAATTTCTGTTTTAATATTCATTACTATCAATTTCCAATTTCTTCCAGTTGTTATATATTATTTTTTATTTTTATAGTTGCCTCCATTTCTCCTCTAAACCAGATCAGTTTTTTAAAATCGACCCTGTCTTCTTCCTCTGTTGCAGGACTGTAGATTTTTTTTGGGCATCTAGTGTATGGTGTTCTTAAATGATTCCCAATTAGCATTCATATTTTTCTGATTAAAGTCTTCCTCTGAGCTGCTTTGGCTCGTAATTGTTTTCAGTTTTGTGAAATTGGCCCTTTTAAAGCACCAAGGGTATATAGTACTGATCTGGACTTTATTCTGCTTGCATATTATAAATGTGATCAAATCATGATCATCTGGACCTAAATTCTATGATAAAGAGGAACTTATCTGTTAGGACAAGGTCTATGTTGGCTGTAATCTTTTTTCTGAGTTAGGAAATTGTCATAAATGTTTAGAAATTCCAAGGATGTTTTAGTACTGGCAGCACATAAGCCCTCCAGCATACGTCCCTCAGATTGAAGTCCCTCATGATCGCTCAGTTTTTTTTTTTTCCCTCTACAAATAGGTGCATAAGGAGCCAGTCACCCTGTTCCCTGGTGTGATTTTGGTGATCAGTAGTAGACACTAACTAATACCCCATCTTGTGCTTTATCTGTTAGGACACTGCAGGAATGAAGTCTCTTGTCTTCAGCAGAAGCATGGGGGTTTGGGAAAAAGCACACGTCAGTGTATACTTTGATTGATGTGAAATTTAGAAACAAGATTCGGGAGACACTTGGGGTGTAGTCACAGAGAAGCCTTCTCTTTGTGGAAAAACAGTATAAGGAGGGTCCACCACAATGGTGCTGAGCTCATTGACCCTCCTGGCCAAAGTGATAGCCACTAAGAATGCCACCTCCATCGATAGGTAGGTCAAGGAACATGTCACCATGGGTTTGAAAGTGTTGACATAATGAGATTAAGTTCTCACTGAGGTGTAGGTTTGATCACTGGTGAGAAAGTCCAGATTAGGCCTTTCATAAACCGTACTGCAGCTGGATGAGTATAGACGAAACGTCCTTCTATCAGGAGGAGGAAAGCACTAATTGTTGCTAGGTGCACTCAACACTAGCTAATAGAGACATCTGAGGTCTTTGGGGACAGGAGATAGTCTATGACAACCAGGATGCTTGGAGGGGCTGGAGAATGTTGGTGGAGTTGTGCCCAGGCCGAAATGCATCGCCGTTGGGCCAGCTAGCAGGTTCTCTAGTAGAATCTTTTCTGCTTTGGTTAAGGATAATCTGAACAGGAGCCAAGCATGAGTTGTCTATTCTGACGCCCTCCAAACATCAGGCCATGAGGTAGGGATTGGGGTGATTGATTTCCCCCCCCATCCTGGGTTAGGAGGTCCAGGAATGGGTGAATCCTGTTTGGAGGGTGGGATGACATCATTAGAAGTTCCATGAACCAGAACTGTCTGGATCAGTAGGGTGCTAAGAGAATGATGTTGGCGCGGTCGCAACGTATCTTCTCTATGACTTGTGAAAGTAGGGGAAGGGAAAGAAAGGGAGATCCGAGATAGTTTATCCAGAATAGCAGAAGAGCATTGCCCTGGAAACCGCGACCCGTGATGCCTCTGGAGCAATATAGGGGAAAGTTCCTGTTAGTTGGGGATGCAAAAAGGTCCCAGAGCAGTGTACCTCATTGTGTAAATATCTCACTTAGGCCTGTGTGGTGGATCTCCCACTCCTGTCTGTCACGAAGCTTCTGCTTAGACTGCCTGCAAGAGGGTTATGAATACCAGGGTGGTAAGCAGCCTGTATTGTGATTCGGTTCCTGGAGCACACCAGTTCCAGAGTCTCACAGCTTCCAGGCAGAGGGAACAAGATCTTGCTTCTCCCTGTTTGCTTATATAGACCAGGATGATGATATTGGCCAACATTATCTGTATACAGAGTGAGCATGCCTGCCCTAGTGCAGGTCACACCTCATCCTTCTCTAGAGTGAGAGGGTTAGATACCAGGACAAGCCCCTGTTTATCACAGAAACTACTCTGACCCACTTCCTTTTAGTGTCCACTCAGTATTTTAGCCCAAACACTTCTGCCAACGCCTGTACAGTGCCACATCATGGTTTTTAATCCCTACGTCTTTCAGTCCCTTTCCATCAGGGCCCAAGGGGGAAAAGAGATCTCCGTGTCTTGGATGCTCTTTCAGCCTGGGCTCCATGAGCTCTGTCGCCCTCCCCTGGTGTCACTTTCTTCCTTGCTTTTATCGGGTTAGCCAGATGAGGGCTAATTAGTTCCTCATCATGCCAGCTTCTCCATCTCATAAGCTCATTGCTCAATCAGCCATCACTGGGAAACTAACTGGGGCTGCAGTGACGGGAGTGCGACCCACTCGCCAGGCCTCAGCACTCTGTCCCAATGGTGCAGACAGTTTCCTACATCACATCCTAGGGCCCTGATGCCATAGAAGACATTATGCAGAGTCCCAGCAGAGCAAACCCTGCACAAACAGCATCCATGGAGCAAAGTCAAAAGGTTACTTTGAAACACTCTCATTTTTAATAATCTGAAACGCTCTTAGAAACATGGATAGGGACATTGGAGGCCTTTATCCCTGCTGGTGAGCACTTACCCATGTGACTAGCCTCATTGGTTTGACTACTCCTGTAGGCAAGGCTCCTCCATTGGCCCTCTATAGCTGACTGGAGGAAAAAGTAAAATCATTATCCCAAAGGTTGGCTGTTTTTGTATAGGACCTAGTATATTCAAGAAAAAAAGAAAAGGAGTACTTGTGGCACCTTAGAGACTAACAAATTTATTTGAGCATAAGCTTTTGTGAGCTACAGCTCACTTTATTGGATGATGAAGTAAGCTGTAGCTCATGAAAGCTTATGCTCAAATAAATTTGTTAGTCTCTAAGGTGCCACAAGTACTCCTTTTCTTTTTTGCGAATACAGACTAACACGGCTGCTGCTCTGAAACGTGTTAGTATATTTAAGGGGGCTTGAATAGTATCTAGTGTATTCAAGGGGGCTTCTGTATTCTTGCTGAGGTCTAAGAGGAAATAAGACATAAAATGATGAAAAGGAAGAGTCTGCCCTGTACTCATCTTTAAAAGAACAATATGCTGTATCATAATGCATTTCATCCCTCCATAGATTATAAAGCTAAAAGCAACCATTGACCTCCTGTATATCATGGGACTTCCCTGAATTAATTCCTGTTTGAACTAGAGCAGATCTTTTAGAAAAAACAGCTAATCTTGACTTTAAAATTTCCAGTGATGGACAATCCAGCAGAATCCTCAGTAAATTTTTCCAGTGGTTGTTAATCCTCGCTGCTGTTCAACATCTGAGATGGAAATGGAAGATGCCAAGTGCAAAGCCTGGCATCAGAGGTGGCAGCACACGTTGCTTGCAAAGAAAACAGCTGAAGAGCTGGAAAAATGGAGCTGTGGTTTTCAGGACTTATTCAGGGAGGTAGGACTAGCTACTGGGAAAGCAGGGGATGAGACGGTTAAAAAAAAACCTCCTTTCTAGGGGCAAAATATAACAGTGAGGACTCAGCAGATGAAACCCCAATTCTTTTTAGAGGTGAACTGCTTTAAAAAAAAAAAAAAAGTGTTCATCCCTAGGGGATTGGGAAGGATGACTAGTTTGGGATGGGGGGGCCTGAAAGGTATTTTTGGTATTTTGCTTTACATCCTGCTTGTTTCTTTCCCTTTGAAGTATCAGGCATGTCAAGGCTGATCTTCCATGGTTCAGCTGGAGAACTCCTTGGAGGTCTCAGGCACTGTTCCCTCTAAGCTGTGCACGTGTGTGCCCGCACTCAGATCGTAAACCCCGCGCACACGGCGAAACATTGCACGCACAACAATTTGCACAGAAGAAATTTTTTACACACACTTCCCATCGACCTAGATGCATTTTGCTGAATGCCCCTAAGAATCTGCAAGTAGTTTATTGATTTGGTCTACAGTTCACAAAATTAAATTTTGTCAAAAATTAGAGGGAACATTGGTCTCAGGTGTAGACTGCAAGTTCTCTCAAACCTTAATTGAAGGGGAGACTTTGTGGAGGCTTGGATGAGATGACACTTTCACAGAGGTACCCACTACAGCTGCTTCTAGTCAAGCAGAATTGGGAAAGTCTAGACCTTTGGCAGGAGGAGGAGGAAGAAATGAGTGCAAAAACCCTGTGTCCGAATTAGCTACCATCTGCTGGCTTGACACAATCAGGGCCACATGGGGAGCAGCCACATCACAGAACAAGTTGCCCTGCTCAGTTAGTGAGATTTGCCATTCAAAGATAGACTCTTCCAGGCAAAGCAAGACCTGAGTTTCAAATGTAAAAAACAAAAGAGATTTAAAAAAAAAAAAAAAAAAGAAATCTTGCAAGCGCTCTTTAAACATGGTATCTGATAACTGCCTCAAGCTACAGCTGTGCAACACCTGCCTTTGGCTTCACTAGCTCTTCTTCTTGCCCGACACTACTCTCCTCCCCCTCGCCCCACCGACAAGAAATTAACCAAAAATCAGGCTAACCACAGAGACATGTGCAAATCAACTACTCTTACTAATCAGTGTTCACTAATGCATGGGCATATAGCACCTGAGTGTAAACTAAAGGCTTTAAAAATTACTAAATAGGTCTCACACAATGCTTTCAAAGCTTTCTTTGTGTTAGTAAGTAAATTAAATATGGAGACTGAAAGCCAGACCATGCATAAAAAAAATAAACCTGTCTCCCAAATATACACTCAATTTACCTAGGCCCCTGTGGGCTAACTCAGTTCTACCTCTCCGTTTGCTGGCATTTGCAATGTCCCAGCATAAGGCATTCAGGCACAGCAGAGGCCTAAAGCAGTTTGAGTGATTAGTTTATACTTATTTATGGCCTGTTTCTAAGTTCACTGATCTCAAGGGGAATCTTTCCATCTGCCTTCAATGTGTTTTGGATTAGGCCCTTATGTCCTAACTGCATTTCATAATCTGGGTTCATCAGCACATACTTTTGTGATGAATATAATTTTCATCTAGTGCCTTAAAACACACTGTACAGGGAACAGCTCCATCTAGTGGTATAGTGGTACAATTTCAGCTGTATCTCACTGCACTCTCTCATATTGGAGAAAGGAATGCATGGCACAGCCCGTGGCCTGTATGATCCTTACGTTACCATGTTACTTCCAGTTGAAGCCTAATTCTACAGAGGGCTTCTGGAAATATCAGGTATGCTGCAAGTGTGAAGCCTGAGCTTACCAGACCTCTCAGTTCCCCACACTCTGCTGGGTAAGTATTGTACATGTGGGTACCACTGATAGTCCTTCCTTCCTTCCCCAAACCATTGCACTGCGGCATCAGCAAAGCCCAAGTCCACAGGGGGATTGGAATTCATAACTACAGATGCCCCAAAAGAAAACCAACTAGCCTCAAACTTGATTTGAGAAATCCAATGCAGCTGTTTTGTGGAGAGGGAGCAGCGGGGGAACGGAAACGCTCGATGGGCTGCAGTGTGTGAAAAATGTGGCAGGGATTTAGAGGAGGAAAAAGCTCCCAAAAGGAGCATGTAATCAAGTGAACTGCAGACCAGATCTATAAACTACTTGCAGACTCTTAGGGGCATTCAGCAAAATGCATCTAGGTCGATGGGAAGGAAATTATGTATTCATCATATTTCATTAATATTATATCTTTATTTAGAGCAGATGAAAAGGTGCCACACTGGGAACCTTTGCGTTTACACTTCAATATTTATCCCCATAATAGGCACAGCACGGAGGGAGCAGTACGACCTTACCCAGCTCTTGCCCCTGCCAATATGCCACAACCATGTCCTGAAGAGACTACCTCTAGGCTTGAGAAGAGAGGTTAGGCCCCAGGGCTCAAGTAACTCCATCTCTCCAGCACTCAGAAGGCCAAATGTGGGGCAATTAATCCCAGTTTGCGATGAGGATGCCTATATACCAGCAACTGGATTGAGATCGACCTGCTCATTGTGTAAAGCCTACTGATTAGCTGTCATGTAGTGACAACTTTAAGCAGTTGAACCATCCCCCAGGAGGGGAAAGGTGGTGGAACCTAACCACCTCACTCTCCCCACTATTAGCCTAACTTGTAGTTATTTTACAGGATGTGTTTTCTGCTAGACTGTCATCTTAAAAGCTCAGGGTGGCAGCAGTACCATGCTATGAGCAGCTCTAACAATGCAAGTAGTGAGCAGCACTCCTCAACTGGGGAAGAGAGGAGGAAGAAATAGGAAAGGGAGAACAAAGCTGGACAGATAAGAACGGAGGTTTCATTTGTACTGAACGGACAATGAGAGAAGCCAACGGCGGTGTGTGGGAGCTAGGGGAGTAGAAATGGAATTCCAAGTCTTCCACGCCTAGGTCAGATAAGAGGATCCCCTAGGCGATGGAAGGGATTGGGTCAGGCAGCTTCTGACCTCTAGGGTCACTGGTTCTGATACTGCCCATGTCAGCAGTGACAGAAAGCCGTTGCTGCCCTACAGCTCTTTAATAGCCTGTGTGAAATGGTCTCAGTCCAGTTGCTAGTAGAGAGGAGTCCGGTACAAAAGCCACCACATCACAGTAAGCATTAAATGGATCCCTTTTTAGTGGTCTCAGCAGAGAGGCAAAGGACGGAACATGGAGGCTGAACTCTCCTTTCCCTCTTGTGGGCTGCATCTAGGTTCTAGCTGAGGCACGTTAGCAGAGAGCGTTTGCTGGGGAAGGCTGTACTGTCTGTAGAAAGAGGACGACTTTGGTATCTACTGTGTTGATCCAAACACTAAATTAATTACAAAGCAGGAAATAAGGTGTGAGAAGCAAGCTGGTCAATAAGCATTTAATATAGGTGCTGAATGAACCAGGACAAGGAGATGATTAGTAAGAAAGAGATTCTGAAGGATCCTTTCTGAGAGCTTGGCCTAGGCAGCGTTCAGCAGCCTGAACTGTTGACTTCAATAGGAGCTGAGGATGCTCATTACCTTTCAGAGGTACTCAACACCTACTGAGTGGGGCCCTAATTTAGGGTAGTCACCTGTTGCTATTGGCACAGGCTGGGCCTAATTTGGAAGGCTGTCCTCCAGATAACATGCTCTCAGGGATTAACTAAATTGTAAAATGTCTTCAGGGTGTCCACATTTCATCACTGCCATGTGCTGTCATAATGTAACACAGCATCGCATCCTCATGCTACCAACATTGGCATAGTTTTTAAACATGGCATCTCTAGGTGACATGTAGAAGCTGCAGCGGTGTTACCAGTAGCTGTGATGTGTGTCTGGGATTCCTGACTGCAGATGTGATTTGGGTTCTTATCAGACTATTGGTGCGAATAGGCAAACCCTAAAGGAGCAGCTGAGAAAAGATTTTGGTGAGTTTAGAAAGTGAATAAGCAAAATTGAAGCATTTTGGAAGCAGTTTCATATTTCTGTCCAAGTAGTGCAGGAACTTCTGGATAACCTCGAAGCTTAAGGTCTGACTGTGGGTCAAAGGGCCACTGGACAAGTTTTGGAGCATTCAGAAAAGCATTTTTGGAGAAGAAAATCCTGAAAACGTCAAGGAAGAAAAAAGCAAATATAAAAACTCAAAGAGTTTGTCCAAGAAATAATGGGTGAGTCTAGCAATGTCGAAATGGACTTCCATTCTGGGGGAAGTGACCTTCACATAGCGAGGTGATGGGTTCTGGAGATTCTATTACTTTTGGCTTTCAAGAAGTGAAATTGACCATGGAGGCTCCTGGAGTTATCTCAGGGAGCTTGGGAAAGCTGAGCTTGTGTCTCCCATATCCTTAATTCATCAGTCCCCCATGTGGGGACAGATTAATGCTGAAGTATGAAGAGTGGCCTTAGCTGGTTGAAAAAAACATATAGTGCAAGAGAAATACAGGAATGACCTAATAAGGAACATAAATGATTACTTGGAAAAATATGAAGACACGCACAAAGCATTACAAGAGATAATAGGGTCATGGAAAAGAGATAGAAATGACCTATTAAGTCATCTTCTCTAGGCTACTTTCACTCCCTTCCTCTTCATCACCAGTGCTCAATAATGCTCTCTGATTCTGACAGTCTGCTAGTCACATGGCTTTTCAAAATCACCAGGTACAATTGTCCTCCATGACAATGGCATGAGGAACAAAGGCTGCTGTACAAACAACTTCTTAAAACAGTTAGCTGCTATACAAGTAAACCAAACAGGGGAATATGGGAGATAGCAATAGAGGGAATTGCTTCTTTGTATCTGCTTGATTCTGCTTTAAAAAAATGTACATGTACTTCAAACAGGCTTTTAATGTCTAATGGACATTGGAGCAGGTCACCCATTGCTTGCTATAGAAGGGTTTAAAAAAAAAGTATAGCTGCTGGTGGGTATTTACTGGAGCGTGAGGAACAGTTCATTTCACAAAATTCTGCATTGTAAAATCTAAATTGTCTAACAGTTCCCAGAGCATGGTATGGGCATTTATTGATATTTTATACATCTAGGTTGATTATTAATGGCAGTTCCACTGAAAGCCACATAACCCACAGACGTTTGAGCAACGAAAATAGATTTGCTTGACCAATTTTCTTCATACTTTTGATGCATGTGCACACAAAGAGCTGGGTATCATTCTGCAATTAATCCATTGCTACAGATCAAAAGGCACTCACATACATTCTTAAGAATGGACCACAAAAGCAGAATTCCTTCCCACACGTGGAGGAGAAAAAGGCAGGCAGAAATTGCATACTACAAGACAGTACAGACCACTCAAATAAGCCTGGACTAGTTTCATCCTTATTCTTGCAAAGGGTGTCAAAAACATGCATGATACAAACCCCAAAGAATAGCTCTACAAGACCTATCTGCTAAAACATTTACGGTTACAAACAAGTTATTTTTTGAAGCAAAACGATGTTGAGGTAGGAAAACAATAGCTACTCTTGAATGCAAGGTAGGCCTGATAAACATTGGAGGAGAGGAAAAGAGGACACTTCTTTCTTTTGGGGGGGTTTGGAAGGAGGTCTGATAAGATTTCAAGACTCCTCACATCTGCCCCCTCCTAACAGAATCCTTCAAAGCAGGTCAAAGACAAAAGGGACAATCCCAAAACACTGAAGTCTTCTATTCCTAGGGCAGGTAGAGATTGCATAGTACACACTCCCCCCGACATTCCTCCCCCTGGCTCCCCATGTGTCTAACTTCTGTTCTGGATGGTCTACTTCTGGGTCAAGAGACCAATCTCCAGGGCTCACTTAGTCCTTGGACTCGCTGAGAGTGCCAAACAGGGGTGGTAAGTAGTGGTGGGTTTTGTGATGTGGGCAGCAATTTCCATATTCAGTACCCAAATAATTCTTGTTCTCTTTAGTTTAAGCCATAGTTTATGTTTCAAAAAACCTTTGCAGAGGATGTAAAATTCAGGGACCTTGGAAAAAGACTTTGCAAACTAGCCCATGATCAAGCCATTCAGGTTTAGGAAACCCAGGCACTGCATATCACTTCAGGTGCAATAAATACTAAAAAAAGACAAATTACTACCCTCCCATACAAATCCCTTCTAAGACTCATTTCTTCCACAGTGCCGACAACAAAAGAAGCAATAAAAATATTTTCCACCTCTGAGGTCCTGATACAATCTAAGAAGATTGAGTAGGCAGGATGTAAATTCTTTCAGAGCAGTAATTGTCTGTATTCTTGTGTCTTGTACAGAGCAGAGGATAGAGCAGGGATCTCAAACTCAAATCACCATGAGAGCCACATGAGGACTAGTACATTGGCCTGCGGGCTGCATCACTGACATCTTTTCATTTAAAGGTACAAAAGACCCGCCCCCACTCCTCCCCTTCCATGAGGCCCCACCCCTCCTCCGCCTCTTCCCAGCCTCCATTCCAACCCCTTCCCCAAAGTCCCCACCCCAACTCCACTCCCTCCCTGCCCCGCCCCTGCCCCACCTCCTCCCCTGAGTGCGTGGGTCCCCACTCCTCTTCCTTCCCTCCTGGAAAGCACTAAGCACCGCCAAACAGCTGTTTGGCAGCGGGAAGTGCCTGGAGGGAGGCAGAGGAGTGGGGACACGGAGCACTGGGAAAGAGGGGGGCGGCAGGTAAAGGGAGCTTGGCGATCCACAGCAAATAACTCCGTGGGCTACATGCGGGCCACATGTTTGAGACCCCTGGGATAGAGTCACTCTATTTTTAGAATCAAAGCACTGGAGCGTTCCATTCCACCCCACCCTCCAGGTCTGGAGTATTCCAGGATGTCCCAAATCAGGCCCTTTACACATAATCTGTTCACTAACCCAGGTGGTGCAGTCTGCTAGAGTTCTAGAAGTGTTTAATAAAGGGACCAATGATAACTTTAAAAATGTTTAAAATTAAAAGTTATGTCATTGTATATAAATTGTATGCAGTGTTTGTGATCTCCTAACTGAGATTTAGGAAGTCTGAGAGAAAAGCTATTCAGTAGTCTGGTGTACATGGTAAAAAAAAAAAATACTCTCATCTTGTGATGGGGACATTACACAAGCTTCCTTCTTTACATTTTCTGGTGGCTACAATACAGGTGGAGTTAAAAGAATCTGTGGCAGCTTCCCAAACAAAACAAAAAGAATAGGCTGTGTGCATGTTAATGAGAGGGGTATAGAAAAAGGAGAAGAAAACACCAAGGAGGCCTGGTCAATATTCCCTCCATCCATAAAAGTGTCTATCAAATACTGCATAAGCTATTGCTGAGTGCAAAATTGCTGCCGCATTTGTCAGTATGCTGTTCCTAGGTTGAGCAGTGGTTGAGTTGAGGGCTTTGCAATAGGTCAGTTTCATTGGTGCTCAGTTTCATTGCCAGCCTGAACTAAATTGTAAAAAGTCTTCAGGGTGTCCACATTTCATCATTGCCATGTGCTGTCCTAATATAACACAGCATTGTGTCATCATGCTACCAACATTGGCATACAGTTTTTAAACATGGCACCTCTAGGTGACATGTAGAATCTGCAGCGGTGTTACCAGTAGCTGTGATGTGTGTCTGGGATTCCTGACTGCAGATGTGATTTGGGTTCTTATCAGACTATTGGTGCGAATAGGCAAACCCTAAAGGAGCAGCTGAGAAAAGATTTTGGTGAGTTTAGGAAAAGAAAAAGCAAAATTGAAGAATTTCGAAAGCAGTTTCCTATTTCTGTTGGAGATAAATTGATGTCCTGGAGTCAAGTCTCAGGTAATCTATTTACACAATGTGGGAGTTCTCAGCAACACGATGCATAAGTCCTGTTAGTTTTAAACCGAGATACACCCGCCCTCACACAACTCTGGAATCCCCTAAGCAGCCACCAGGAACAGCTGACTCCACAAACTCTTCAAGTCTCCAACTGTCCTCACAACTTCCTCGACCTTCCCCACATGGCTGCCTGATGGCCTAAGGCAGGAGCCACAAGAGCAGCAGCAGGCTCATCACATTGCCCTCTGCTGATTTACTGGTGCTTGGTGGATTCTTCACACTGTCCTCTCCTTTGAAAAGGATGTATCCTCGCTACCATATTTAACCTACTAGAAGATCCTTGTGTCAGAGGGCTGCCATATACCATCAGCGCAAAGCCCAGGTCAGCCAATCACACCCTGCCCAGTTTGGATGTCCCACTGTGGTTGATCCAATGTGCCAGGCATTTTCACAGGGTTCATTGGCAGAGCAGGATTTGTTCCAGTTATTGACATACTTGTGCCTATCAATAGCAGTTGTTGCCAACAGCCTTAGCAAGTTCTTCCTTTTCTGTGTATTGGGTGTTTCTGGCTTGTAGCATTTCTACATAGTCCAAATGATCCAAATTTCTTTTGTTCTCTTCTGGAACTGCATACAAGAGGTATGCTGGGGTCCTCAGTCCATGTTCAACATAACTGCTTAGACTTTCCGCTACAAGAGAGACCCTTTCAAATCCTTCAAGTTCTTGTGCCAATACAGCCCCCAATCCATACTCATGAGCATGTGTGTCTAATCCAAAAGGGGTTTTTGTAACATGCGTAGGCTAAAATAGAAGCACCAATTCACAACCAGTGTGTGCTGAAACATTTTCCCTTCTACTCCCATTCTATGGGATTTAGCAAACCCACAATTTAACCTTCTGTAATTCGTGCAGAGCCCTACAGAACTCTGTCAGCATCTGAAGAGCTGATCCATTCTGTGCTGACTCAATTTCCTGTCAGTGGAAGTGCGCTCCTCCTTGACTGTGTGCCTGAGCCAGGATAACTTTTTGAAACAACTCACAGTTCTTTGGATTCAATTTCCAATCAGCACTCAAATTTATCACAGGTCATCAGTAAATATATCAATTCTGGATTAGAAATTGTAGCATGCCTCAGGATATCTTCCAGGAAAGCTGAAAGGGGCATGCCACACAATATCCTCACCAGGAGCCTCTCAAAAGGTGGCAGGGGCATTACACAAGCCAAAAGCCATTACTTTAACTTGCCCAATTCCTGTCCCGCTAAAAAGGCGGTCGTCTTCTCTTGCCATTTTGGATCTACGGCCACCTGTCAACAACTACTCTAAAGATTCAGTGAAGAAAGCCAGATTTAACCTGCTTCTCTGTGCTATTTGCCCCATCTGTAAGTGGGGATAATGATAGTGACCTCCTTTGCAAAATGCCTTGAGATCTGCTGGTAAAAGCCACTATGTAAGATCTAGGTACTATTATTGCATCATCCAGGATCTTATCCCATTCATGGCAAAGGATAAAAATCCTTTCAGCTACAGAAAGTCTGCACAGCAGCTAGGAGGGTGCTTCCCAGCTCAGGTAGACACGCACGCTAGCTCTGCTCAAGTGAGCACACTAAAAATAGCAGCAGGGCTGCAGGCCCATGGGCTAGCTGCCTGAGTACAACAGCCTGTCAGGCAGGTAGGTCAAGTTGCCACCCATGCAGCCACAGCCACATTGCTATTTTTAGAGCCCTAGCCTGACTAGAGCTATGGTGTGTCTGCCTAACCGCACTGGGAAACGCCCGCCCACTGCTGTGTAGACATATGCTTAATTTTCTATGGTCCACATAAAATCTAATGCTACCATATTTTTTCCTAACCAGAAAGACAGATTTGGCCCAAGGTCTACTTGAAATTTCAATTAAACCTTCCAGATACACTTCCCTAAAGACCTGTAAAGACCCGTCTCTTTATGAAATCACTAAGTGGTGAAGCACTTGTTTGATGCGCTGCCTTCCTCCAGTGTCAGTCTTGGGCTGTCAGTGCTGTCCAGCTTATCTTTTCGGGAATGGGAGAAAAACTCAATTCCTCACAAGCAAGTTTCTCATATCTTCCTGCCGCTCATTTAAATGTACAATACTGCACTGGAACACCATCTAAACACAGGCGGGAAAAATCACCTTCCGCTCCTTTCTCCCTTAGAGCGTCTCTCTATGCTAGTATGTACCAGATTCTCTGGTTCCAGTTTTGCCATTGTGGTTTTCTTGTTCCACTATTTGATGTTTGTCAGAAATATTCAGCAGCTGAACAGGAGTTTGTTTCTGCTTCAGGTTGACAAGAATTTTAGTAGCTTAAATTCCCCACAGACCCTGTGTCTCAACGCAGTTCTCAACCATTCCCCGTTTTCCCTTCCTAGGGGGCTATCCCAAACATACGATTGCTACTATACTTTCAACACCTAGGAGAAGGACAACTTGCTTTTACAGATAATCTGTCCCCTGCAAAACATGAGCCATAACTGAAAAGGAATTTTCAGATGGCAGATGAAGGACACCTTTCCTAGCATCTATTAGCCATAGTAAAATCCAAGTCAGTAACCAGCCCATCCCCACATTCAGCTATCCAGACATCTTGCTCCAATTCTAGAGATGCAATGTTTAAACCCAGTTTCCCCACTATTGGACAGGTGTGTGGTTCCCCAGTCACTCTCGCTACTTGAGCCTAATTTGGTCATTTGATTTTTGGATCCTCTGTTCCCTAGCATTTTTTGCATGTTTGGTCTAATAACCATTGCATTTGAGCCAGTGTCTACAATAAGGTCTAGTCTACACTACAGACCTATACCAGCATAAATATATCACTTCAGGGGCCCTAAGTGACGTAGTTGTACCAACCTAACCCCCCCCCCGTGTAGACAGTGCTTTGTTGGCAGGACAGCTTCTCCCACCAACATGGCAACTGCTTCTCAGGGAGGTGGATTAACAAAACAGACAGCAGAGCTCTCTCCCATTGGCTTAGAATGGTACAGCTGTGCTGATGCAGCACTTAAGTGTAGACATGCCCCTATTAGAGACAATAAGGTGGGTGAGGTAATATCTTTTATTGGACCAAGCTTTTGAGCTTGCACAGAGCTCTTCTTCAGGTCTGGGAAACTGACAGTGTCACTACCCAATACAAGATGGAACAGATTGTTTAGCATAAGCAGTTAACATATTTCAAGGGACCATTCAAGGTGAAGTGGCCTGTTGACACCCCTCCAGTCATAGGGAGGAAAGGAAGAGAGTGGGGGAAGCAGCTTGGGGGAGGGAGGGTATTAGTGGTTTATAGATTGTTGCCATAAACCATAAATCCAGTTTCCCAGACCTGAAGAAGAGCTCTATGTAAGCTCACAAGCTTGTCTCTCACCAACAGAAGTTGGTCCCGCACAAGGTATTACCTCATCCAACTTGTCTCTCTAATGTCCTGGGACCTACACAGCTACACCACAGCATAATCTCTATTACACATTCAATAGCCAAACTCCCAATGCTGTTCATTAATTGCCTGTATCTAAAGGAAAACTGTAGGGTTACCTCCTGTGCTGTCAAGCTTTCCCCTTGTAGCTTGGTGTCAGCCTGTTTCCTGCTCTGTGGGAGGGTCGAACCTTAGGCACTTGAGATACTGTCTTCCTTTGACTTTATAAGGATCCTTTTTGTGGCCAATCTTTTCAGAGTACCATCATTCAGTTGAATTACTTCCTTTTTTCATTACTGCCAATCTCCTTTGTTTTACAAAACGAATTTAATACCATTTCAAATAATTCAAAAGTATCATGAATTCAGCCACAATTCCCTCCCCCACCCATCATGCATATTTACAGATCTGTACCTACAGGGCTTGTACCGGACGGCTACAACCTTATGCAGCAGTAGTTGCCTTCTGCACTGCACAGCAGGACACACACACACACACTCCACAACCTCACATGGCATCCTTGGTTTTGTTTTGAAGACCTTGATATGCAAATCCCCACACATCAGAGCATCAATGTCTTATCCAAGTTGCCTGGTTTGCTCAATTCCTCATACAAGCATCTGACTTTGACATGGTTTGTAAGCCCTGGATTTTCTACTATAGACAGTTCATCATGTTCCCCAAGTCTTTGCTGCAGCTCATCTTTGTTAAGCAAGTTCCAAGCTAACCAAAGCCTTTTGGTGTTTTTCTATTTCTTTGAAAAAAAATTGGTCTATGGTAATCAAGCTGCTGTTCATCTCTTCAGTCAGGGCTGGCAAAACAAACTGAGCATTTCATACATAGGTTCCAAAATCCCCTCAGGCCCTTAGTAGCTTCTGTTCAATACAGTTTTTATTTCCAAATGTCTGGATTTAATCTCTGCCTTCAGGGCATATCTCAGTCCTTCCTGAGAAGCCTCCAGACCATTTTAATTCTTCCTGGCCTGTTCTTAGTTCTTCTTGGATAGCTTTGATTTCTGTAAGCACCGCAGACTTTTTCCATCTTTATTCAATGGGAACACCAGTTCACATTTTCTCTTCTTAGAAATTTAACCCTGTCTCTGGTACCAGTATTGAACTTTGGCCAAGTGGTGGCAGAGTTCAGGGCCTTGCTGCAGTTTCTGTCATTGGAAAGAATACGATGTCTCAGAGTCAGGTCCGGTGTAATTTGTTTTATTTACATGATGTACATGAGTCCTGTTACTTTGAAATCAACACGATCCATCTGCATACAGCCAACGCTGGAATCTTCAGCTCAGTCACCCTGGGCAGGCACCAGGAACAGCTGCCTCTAATGCTCTCCTCCAGGTTTCCAACCATCCTCCCATAGACCCTTCCCCTCCTGGCTGCCCTTGAGCCCCACATTCAGCAGCCAGAAAAGAAGCACCAGTGTCACCATCAGAAGTTTCATCACACTCCTGTCTGCTGACCTACTACTTCTCAGCAGATTCATCAGAAATATAATGCATGGAATCCCTGTAATGCAATGTTCTGGGATACGTAGAGTAGAACAGACACTAGAGAAAGCCAATTTCACTTGATTTGAAAGAAATAATTTACTCAGTCACACTACGTGGAAAATGATTTTGTTCTGACTACACAGGCAGTTGAAGTTTTTTCAGTACTGGTTACAGATGTCACAAACATTTCCTAGAATAGTAGGAGCTTGACTTCAGTGCCTACTACTGGATAAGGGGTAAGTAGAGGACTTTTATAATGCCCCATCTTTCGAAATACATATCAAAGACAGTAGTAACTTCTATAAATTAATTACTACCAACAGGACTTACCCCTTACGTGCCGCTAGGCACAGCATCTTCAGTGCCCCCCCACAGCTGACCTTAGTGTTGCACACAGTTTGAGAGAGGTAAGATGTCCCTAATTGGAAATCTGGCCCTGACTGTCAAGTGTCTCCATTTTTTTCCCAACTAGAGCTAAAATAGAAGTATTATAATAAGCTAAAATTGAATTTTATGCTGAATGTTCCATAATGGAAGTAGCAAAACAGGCACCTACGACATCATTTTTTAAAAGGGTTTTCTCACCTCCTCAGCCCCATTTTAGATCCAAAGTCATGCTGGCCAGCTCCTGCTACAACAACACCCTACCGTGCACCACAGTGTGTGAAGTCATTAGAGTACGGTATCATCCTATGTGTGAAGAAAAGATCAGGCAGGTAGTGTAATACTACTGCATATGAACTGTGAGTTCAGGGAGTCAAGTGATCCTACTGGCTAGCTATGCCTAATCATCATATAAATCCTAATAATAAAAACTTCACTGTCTCCCTCCTCCTTGGCCAGTCCAGTAGGTTAAGGAAATCTCAACAGTGAAAGTAAGGAACGAAGATGACAGAAGGCAAACAACCCAAAACGTGGCAGCTGAATGTTAGCATGTCTCCCCCTCCCTTTCAACAAACCAAGTTACATTCACAAAACAAAAGGAAACAAGGTTAAAATGAAGTTTATTAGTTTTTTGTTTTGTTTTTTAAGCTTTTTTTTTTATATAAAACTGTTTGTGAAACAGCTATTTTATTCCCATGGCAGAGTGACCCCTGAAAGATGCACTAACCCCTTCTTAAGGCCTTAACAAGAGAAAATTTGTTTGTTTTTTAAACTCAAATGTTTAAAAATTACACAATTTACAAAAAAATAACCATATGGTATAGGCTATTAAATTGACATTCTCCCTTCCTTCGGAAAAAAACAACAAAACCCAAAAACAACCCACCCACACGCTAAAGAAGGGTTAACTGAACTTTCCTGGACAATTTAAACACACATTGATTCCATCAACATTCAGACTTCCTGTTCAACTTCCCACCTGGGCAGACAAACCAACATCCTCCTCTAGCCTGCTTTCAAAAGAGACGGCAGCTTCTTGGAATGATTTAGGGGTGTTCATCATTACCATGAATGGCAGAAACACCCTCCCCGCACCCACCATTCGGTGCAGACATATTCACATCTATGCGGGGGGTGGGGGGGTGTATTTGGCTAGCAGCAGCTACCTTTTACTTCACAAGTTGCATGACCTAGGAGTCAGATGTTTTCAAGCTTCTATTGTTAATCAAAATAAATAGTGTTTCTTGAAAAGAAAATATTGTAAACTCACTCCCCACACATACACATATGAAAAACTCATTGCCTGCAGCCATCCAATCCCCCTTCCTATCCCACAGATGGTTCTGTAATGAAAGAGGATTTTTTAAAAAATTTTCTTGAAGTCTTGAACTCTTCTTCCGGAAGCTGGGGGAGAAGAGGAGGGAAACAAATCTGGTTAGTGGAATGCAAATTCCACTCCCTTTTCAACAAAAGAGGGATAGTTCAGGAGCCTCATTTGGATTCTGGACTTAATATTTACTGTAGTTAGAAGAAATTGTGAATTTATTTGTGTTTTTAATATTGAATCAAATGCATAAAAAGGGATAGTGCACCTTTCATTTAAAACAAAGTCTTCCAAGACTAAAAAATAGATCTTTATATATATATATATATTTTATCCCTCCCTCTTTAATTCCCCCCACCTGTTTCCTCTTTTTCCCTCCCCTCCCCATTGTCACTATGGAGTTTGTGTCCATGGAAACAGCTGGTTCAGACTCCTTGGTCATATTCTGTGATGTCATCAGTCTTGAGTGTGATGTAAGAATTTATGAAGGAAGTGCTGGCATTGGCAGGCACATCAAGAGGGGGCATGGCTGCACAGTGGGAGAGATTTCATTCAGTCATGAATGTCCACCGCTTTTTATCTCAACAGCCTAACCTGCAAAACAAAGTGAACACAGCAATATTAGTGTACTTACGGTTACCCTGTAACAGCCACCAGGACTTCAGAACAGCTTACCCAACAACCTGTCAGAGCAGTAATGCCAAGAGCTAATTTCACAGAAGTGTGATCGTGGTTATTTCTTTACAACAAATTTTATGTGGTGAAAGGTATCATATTAACAAGCCCTGGAGACTGCAATCTATTTAGCTACAGAAGGGGTACAGCATGGGCAGCCGCAGGAGCATACGTTTCCCCTACCACCACCAAGCCACAGACCTTATAACACAGAACCACTTCCTGCAGTGAGAATATCATTAATCCTTAGTCTGTTTGCTGGAAACTACGAACAAAGGGGCCCAATTAGGATCAGTTATGATGGTGGATCTGTGATGTGACACCTGCCCACTAGGAACTGGACTGAGACTCCAACACATTTCATACAGATAGATCACCAACCAGCCATCAGATAGGAACAACTTCCAACCAATACCAATCTGGGACTGTAATGGAACTGATGACTAAGTTAACAGGTTCCATATCCAGTTATTAATTGCCTGAAATGACCAGTCCTCACTAGAGGGAGGATGAGCCACATTTTGTGTATAGTTTACATTTTCTTATGCTGTTTTCTTGTAGTAGGTTGCAGACTGCAGGGTTACGCAAGATTAGTGTACGGGACAGACTTGGCGTGTCTTCAGGCAAAACCTCAAACTCTGGAATGGCCAGTCCTTCTCTAGGATGTTTAGTATTTCAACTGTACAAATCAAGAAATCCCATGAGGAAAGATACAGAACTCGGGGAGTTTAAGTATTGTTGGGACTGAGGTAGCTCAAAACAGGAGTCGAATTCTCCACAATTAAAGCCACACTTCTGTTCACTTTTCTAGGAAACACCTCGTTCTTCCTTAACAAGTTGCCACTGCTAAGAAAACTTAAAAGATTTAAATATTGTATTCCTTCCTGAGACCCAAGATTTAGTTATTTTGCAAGAATAGTCCTTTCCTGTAGCTCATGTAACACTCGTATATCCTTTCATAAATAAGCTCAAGTCAAAAACAAAAACTACAATTTATGCTGAACATAGGTACTGTAGTTAATAGCATTAGGGGTGCATGCACAAAACACACCTACTACTGGCAGTTAAAATTCCAGAACGCCCAGCTGGCTGTGCTATGAAAAGATAAGCTACGCTGGGTATCAGCACACAAAGTAGATCCCATCCTAGCAAGCATACTACTTTACTGCTAAAATTCTCACATGCAGCAATACAAGGCTAAGAGCAAACAAAAAGACAAGAGGCAAGTATGTAAAAAATAAACTATTATAAAGAGGGGATATTGAAGGAGAGAGGGAAATTCCTAGAAGTAACAGCTCAGGCAGCTAATCCTTGTTGGTATTCATTATTGTGCAACTGTAAGCCCTTATTGAAGGAACAGCAAGCCTATGCTGCTGCTCTGGCTTCTGTACAACTGTGGCTTGCCCATGCTTGGAAGCAATCCAGAGCATTAGGCACTGACTCAGGGAAGGAACAGGCTCACCATATATAAAGACCCTCCCTGTTCCTGGAAAAAATCCAGAGCACCAGGCACACCCACACACAGTCACTCTCCGTATCTGGAATTGATACAAATGTTCTAGGGGCAAATTGGCTCAGGAAGAGAGGAGCAGCAAACAGACACACAACCCACTGCCATTCCTGAACTTGATCCAGAGCACTAGAGTGCAGGCCCCCTTTCCCCTTACTGGGATCAGAATGAAAGCAGCCAAAAACAAAGAAAAAAAAACCTCCAACCACACCAACAGCCAATCCTTCTATTCTAGCACACAACTTTACAGCCCATTTCCACCAAAAGCAGCAAAAGGACACACATCTGTCCCACTGTGGGAAGATAGTTTCCCTAAACTACCATGCACATCACAGTTATTCAAACTTACAGGAATAGCTTTGATTGGAGGGGAGGGAGTGCAGGGCCAAATTAGAGGAAAGGATCCATAAGACATTCTCTACCGAAAAAGGGTGGGGAGAGACACCAGTATCTCCAAATTAGAAGTATCTGGGAGAAGAGAAGAGGTGGGGAGAATGCAACACCCAGCTTCAGGCACAGCATTCATATACTTGTGATTTTATCCCCCTTTCCTCTCCCCTGGAGGATTCTCAAATCCTTGTCATCATTTTGAGGACACCTTAACTCATACTACTCCATACTTTCACACTAGGCTTTTTATTCAGAGCTTATGGGCCAAATCCGTGGCTCCTTGTCTGGCCTCTATGCACCGCTCCTGCCATGCAAAGTGGCCCTAAAAATGCCCCAACAAAGCAGCTGGAGATTCTAGCAATGGAGGAGAATCCTCAGCAGGCATAGTCAGCTCTACAACACCCTGCTTTTCTCCCCCCCTCCCATGCTCACATAAGAAAGCATCTTGGGGGTGGGAGGGAAGGGGCTGAGGGAGCATCTAGCGCCAGTGACACCCGGCCAGTAGAACAGCTCTAGCAGGCAGTTACAAGCAAGCAGAGGTTTAAGGAGCACGGAAGCCGCTTTTACTTCTGCTAAGGGCTAAACTGGCTCCTAGGACTGAAGGAGCAAAAAGATGCTTTAAATCACCTCCCTCTTTTCCTTGGGGTCCTGTGCCAAGCACTGGCCAACCAGATTTGGTAGCCATATAGAAGCCCTACTATATGGGTTAAAAGTAGAAGTTATTTAACAATTTTCACTAAGCTATAAAGGAGGGGGCTTGCATCATCAGGCTCTAGCCTTGTACCCTCCAGTTAGAGCTTCTTTGACCTGAGAGGCAGGAATCTCAACTTACAGCAAAACAGGAATAGCAGCAATGTACTATAAACCTTCCACTTCCCAAAACGAATACCCAAACGTGGAGAGACTATTTATTGCCATTCCTCCAACAAAAATACCCATGAGGGTGGAAGAACTAACAAGCCCCAGAGAAGACAGTAGTGGGTTACAAGATCATGACCCACACATATAAGCGTACTGTGAGATGTAGACTGGGCCACTTGGAGAGTCCCTGAAACCAGGCAACGAGAAAAGGCTGCAGCCCTATAACCAGAGTTCTGACCTGTACTGCATTATGCACTATCTTCTACATTAGAGCTACTTCAGGCTCTCTGGCCCAATGCACTGCCTATCAGGTGGTAGTTTGCAGGACAGGGGCTGCTGGCTGGTAGTGGAAGCAGCTGCTTCTCAAGCTGCAGCTCTGGATTCCCTGTTCCTCTGCTCCCAGAAGCAAAGAGGCCTATGAGTGAAGGAGGGGACTTGCCCATGAGTCGTCTGCAGTAGTCAGACAGGAGAGAGTGCTGCTGGGCTTACCCAGGAGGGGGAGGAAAAATGAGCAAAAACAGCCCTGCAGCTTAAAAGCCCGATGTGGTCCCTGTGCCTCCCTGTGAATAATGTCTAGGGCTAGGCTAGCAGCTCCTTCCCAAAATCTAACACTGGCTCCTCCTGAGCAGCTTCAGTCTTTAGCTCACTGGCCTCTCTATACTCCTTGGAGAGGGAAAGGAGTACAGTGTGTGTGGGGAGGGGGGGGCGAGGGGAGAGGGAGGGAGAAAGAGGATCATCACCAACAGCAGCCCCTTGAGAGGGACAGAGGAGGATGGCAAATCAGCAGTGTGTGTAAATGGGCATGATTGGAATGTGGGAGGCTACATACATTTGGGGGCCTCATTAATTGTATGGGGATGTTGCAAGAATTAATTTGGGGGCAGTCTGGGCAGGAATCACTCAGGCCCTCACCCTGGTGCCCTATGAAAAGCCTATGTAGAGACCCCATTCCTGAATTCACCAGAAGCCTGGAAAGGGACCCCACATATACCTGACCCTAAAAATGGAACACTTTTGTTTTGTTGTATGTCACACCACAAGCAGCAGATACTTCTTGTTTATGGTGTGACATACAACAAAACACCAGTGTCATTTGTCACACACTGTGGTGGTGTATTTTTCACATTGGCAGGTTGGATGGTTGAGAGGCATGCCCACAACTTCCCATGGGGAGCAGAAGAATGTTGGGGGAGGGGAGAGGTAGAGAAAGAGTTGGAAAGGGAAAAGTTGTCAAAAGAACCATTTTCCCCCTCTCTCACACTCTAATCTTCCCCCTCACCTAACAGCAATTGTTAAAAGCAAGGACAAATGTCCTGGATTCACTGTTTCCTTATTGGGGGAACTTCTAGAAGGAGGGGAGGAACAAAATACAATGATTATTATTAATAATAATACTTTGAGCACCATAGCTGTACAAAGCACTTTACAAAGTGTCTTATAAAGCTAAGATGACAGGTATCTGTCTCGTGGAACTGAAAACGGATCAAGCATGAAACTTAAACTAGATTGCCCTGCGAGAGGGGATTAACATTGGAAAACTATGCAGTGACTTTCCTCTAAGAGCACAGTTAAGCAACTTGAAATTGAAAAACCCACATGAAAAAAATGAAGGGCACATTAATGTTCACTGACTCCTTAAGTCTTATAAAACAAAGATCTAACAGTTATCAGGGTGGATAAAAATAAATAATTTAAAAATAATTAAAAAAAATTTTAATTTAAATTAAATACAGGTTTGTTTTTTAAAACAAACATATTTAAAATTAAACTTGAAACTCACAACCTATATTAAGGCTTGGCTAAGGCCTGGAACCAGACTTTGCCGTACTGCTAAACAACTTTTGAGAGCAGGAGCCACGTCTGCAGGTGTAGAGAATGTCTTCCTTATTTCAGTTTATTCAACTAGTTCAATTCAATTACTAATTAATTCCAAGTTAAGAAATCAAGATGGAATTGAAAAAGTAGGAAATACTGTCTTCCTCTTCCAACCTATGAATAAGAACTAGGTGTGAGAGGATGAGATCTCCTAGTTCTAAAATCTTTAATGGCATAGTGACCAGAAACAATCAGTTCAATCTACTTACTACAGACAACAATTCCCTTTAATAAATGTGATATTTTTACATCTAAAACATGTTTTAATAAACTTTTAGATGAACTTTTTTTCCTTAAGTATCAAGCACATTTAAGGTGGTTCTATTTAATACATTTAAAATGCTGTTTTAATTGAATTTTAATTTCCACCCAAATAGAGCTTAACACAAATAACAAGTAAAAAATTAATAAATAAGAAATGCATCATTCAATCATTTTCTATCATAAAATGTAAAAATTAAGAATTTCAATAAATGCAAGTTAAGCTATATAACCGCTTAAATAAATGTGTATAGATACAGGAACAAATGGGTATATACTGGCCACCAGGAAGTTTAGACTTGAAATTAGACGAAGGTTTCTAACCATCAGAGGAGTGAAGTTTTGGAATAGCCTTCCAAGGGAAGCAGTGGGGGCAAAAGATTTATCTGGCTTTAAGATTCTACTCAATAAGTTTATGGAGGAGATGGTATGATGAGATAATGTGATTTTGGTAATTAATTGATCTTTAAATATTCAGGGTAAATAGGCCTAATCCCCTGAGATGGGATATTAGATGGATGGGATCTGAGTTACCCAGGAAAGAATTTTCTGTAGTATCTGGCTGGTGAATTTTGCCCATATGCTCAGGGTTTAGCTGATCGCCATATTTGGGGTCAGGAAGGAATTTTCCTCCAGGGCAGATTGGAGAGGCCCTGGAGGTTTTTCGCCTTCCGATGTCACATGGGGCACGGGTCACTTGAGGGAGGATTCTCTGCTCCTTGAAGTCTTTAAACCACGATTTGAGGACTTTAATAACTCAGACATAGGTGAGGTTTTTCGTAGGAGTGGGTGGGTGAGATTCTGTGGCCTGCGTTGTGCAGGAGGTCGGACTAGATGATCAGAATGGTCCCTTCTGACCTTAGTATCTACGAATCTATGAATGTAAAGGTTATATAGTTGCAAATCAGCATATTTTAATCGTTAGCAGCCAGTGAGAATCAACCTCTCTTTAGCAAAACAACTAAAAAGTACAAATGCAAAACAAGATTAAAATCTTTTCTTTTAACCAAGATTTCCCGGTTTATGATTTAAAATATGATTAAAATCAGCAATTTAAATTGCTTTTATTTAAACAGTCCACCCTGATTATCATAAAGAAGCCAGCTCCATGTCTGCTCAAGTTTACAGAGCTGCAAAAGACACTAGCAATACACTCTGCTAGACCATTATCCAATTATTTCTCAACCACACCATCATTTACACTTTATGGAAGACAAAAATAAAGTTGAATTAAAAAAATCTTGATGATCTTTACTATTTAGGAAAAATGGACAATAAATATTAATGGTTAATTTTTCTAAATAGCTATTTTTCTTTAATGAAAACATCTCAGAATGTAAGAGTACTAAAAATCACAGAAGAACTGAGCTAAACCAAGCCAACAGCCACATCACAGAGTCCTAATACCAAATACTAGCTGTTTTCTGCTGTTGCACATATAAAATAAAAAACAATTTATTAAGTCTCACTTCCTTCATATAAAATACCACAAAAAACACTTTGTAGTCACTTGACTAGAGAAATAAGGAAGGTTTTAAGACAAGACTTAACAGGAAGTGGCTGGGAAGAGAAGCGAGTCAAGAAGGGGGAAACAGCTTTAGTTAGATAAGGCAGTAGAAGTAAAAAAGAGCAACTCTCATCTGCAGAATCAGGGAAAAGGGACAGAGGCAAGCAAGACCAGGTAATGCAAACGAGCAATGGAATGAGGTCAAGAGATCCAATTAGTGCCAACTTGAGGGTGACTGGGGACTCAGATTGCAAACTCATTTCATTTATGGCTTGTCTTCACGTATAGCGCTACAGTGGCGCAACTGCTAGCACTTTAGCAAAGAGGCTCCTACTCTGAGAGGTAGAGCCCTACCAAATTTACGGCCATGAAAAATGTATCACGGACCATGAAATCTGGTCTTTTATGTGCTTTTATCCTATATTATACAGGGGGAGTCAGTGTTTCTCAAATTGAGGGTCCTGACCAAAAGGAAGTTGCAGGGGGGGAGGGGTGTCGCAAGGTTATTTGTGGTGGTGGTGGGGGGTGTCACAGTATTGCCACCCTTACTTCTGTGCTGCCTTCAGAGCTGGGCAGCCGGAGAGCGGAAGCTGTTGGCCGGGGTTCCAGCTCTGAAGGCAGCACCCCACCAACAGTAGCATAGAAGTAAGGGTGGAAATACCATGCCATGTCACCTTTCCTTCTGTGCTCTGCCTTCAGAGCTGGGTGGCTGGAGAGAGGCAGCTGCTGAGTGCCCAGCTCTGAAGGCAGCAGTGCAAAAGTAAGGGTGACAATACCATACTATTCCTTCTTTATTTCTACGCTGCTGGTGGCAGCAGCTCTGCCTTCAGAGCTGGGCTCCCAGCCAGCAGCCGCCGCTCTCCGGCCGCCCAGCTCTGAAGGCAGTGCCACCACCAGCAGCAAAGAAGTAAGGGCAACAGTACCTCAAAACCCCCTACAATAACCTTGTGACCCTCCCAGCTCCTTTTTGGGTCAGGACCCCTACAATTATAATATTGTGAAATTTCAAGTTTTAAATATCTGAAATAATGAAATGTACTATTTTTAAAATCCTATGACTATAAAATAGATCAAAACAGACCGTGAATTTCATAGGGCACTACCGATAGGAGAGCTGCTCCCACCAGCACAGTTAATTCACATCCCCGAGACAATAGCTATAATTGGCAGGAGAAGCTCTCCCGTCAACACAGCGCTGGTTTACATGGGGGGTTAGGTTGGTATAACTACATCACTCAGGAGTATGGATTTTTCACACCCCGAGCGACTTCGTTATATCAATAAAGGTCTGTGATACAGATCTGGCCTTAGGTCACCAAGTTGCCATCAGATAGCAATGACTTTTGATTTTGGGTGTTCTGCATATTGATAGTGATCTGCAAGCTAATTAGATAACTAAATGGATATTCTGCAGAGCCAGGGTATGAGGAGATGCATTTCTCAATAGCTCTGCATTTTGTTAACCAACAATAGTAAGGAAGTAAATACAAGGATAAACATTAGAGAGTCATGAGATTGTGGCCACACAGATACAACTCTACCTACTTCAGCTCCAGTCTGGTTGGACAGGTAGGAGAAAGGGCTTTGGGGTGGGCGGGGGGAAGGGAGGGAGAGTGTAACAGGCCCCTAGTAAGGATCACCACTTGCACCAATTTGGGTAGAGGTATCCTGCATCCTAAAAGAGAGAGGCTTGCATGACTATAATCACTGCACAATTATAATCATCTTGAAATATCAATGCAATTAAATTCTGACCTGGTAACATCCATGTTACAAAACTGCAAGGACAATAAGTCTAGTTTATTCCCAAGTACAAAGTTTAAGAAGGTGGCAATCCTACATCTAAGTGAGGTGGTGGGGTTATTTTTTGGTTTGTTTGTTGGTTTTTGGAAGTTCGCTATTTAGGTTCCATAAAATTAAGGAAAAATTTCTGCCAGATTCTGATGCACATGGAAGAGAAAAGTATGAGTGGACATTTCTGGTACTGAATATGGGAGTTGGATGAAATCCAGCAACAGTAGAGGAGGGCAGTTATTAAGCTTTGCCCTTCACCTGTAAACAGAGGAAATTGCTAAAGAAATACAAAAATGAAACCGCTAGCCTGAAGAAAATGGAGGAACAAAAATCAAAGCAATCCCAATCTCTGCGTGTGTACAAACTGCCCCAACTTCTCCCACAGAAGTGGAGAGAGGGCATGGGGGGAACTGGAAGTCCTCCCTGCAACTCACCTGTGCTTGCTTTTATTTCCATTCCCAGGAGCACACTTCCCCCCTCACCCCCGTTCCGACTGCTCTGTGCTGAGACTGCCTTTCACCATCTTGTTCTGCAAGGAGGGAAGAGAGCAAGGAAGGAGGGGCTGATGAATGAAAGCAAAAGGAGGAGGAGCAGGGAGGTATGAGGGAGAGCAAGAGACAGGGGAGGGAAAGAGAGGCACACAGAGAATGAGAATGAAAGAGAGAAAGAAAAGTCAGTACACCGGAATGAGTTATTCAGATTTTCAGACAGGATTTTCCCCATGACAATAGTTGTCATTAAACAAGAGTGGAGAGTTTGGTTTTGAATTTAAAAAAATATATACAGAATTTCACAAGAAAAAGCAAAACTTCTCAATAAAACCCTTTAAAGGTGACTTGCAAAGGATTTCTTAAACATTGGGCATGTGCCCTTTTATGGTCTATACAACAGGCTTGAAAGTTCTCTTCCCCAACACTGTTACTCAAGCCTAAAAATATCAGGAATGTTGAGCATGGCCATCCCTGGCTCTGCTGGAGCACCTACTGGATGTGTCAGAGGATTTATAAAGTTAGCTCTCAAACCTCAGTTAAAGAGATGGCATGTCTGGTGTTAATTAGCTACTGAGGTTACATAGGCATTAACAAAAAGCAAAGAGCTTTAAACAGTCTAACTAAAAGTCCCTTCCTCTCTCAATGACTCAACTTTCACCCTTCTGGCTCTCGCAAAGTCACAGTTTAATTTTTTCTCCAGTGAGTCATTTTAATACAGTGGTTCTCAGCCTTTTCCACATCAAGACCCCTTTTTCCATATCAGGATCACCACTCAACCATCTCTAGCTAGCCTCCCCACCCTCCCATTTACAATATTGGAAGGGTAAGGTGGTCATGACCCCCAGGCTGAGGACCCATGTAATTCTTTCCAGGAAGATTTGGAGCAAACTAATGCTGATCAGTGAAGCATTCAGCAAGGGCAGAGCCACATTCAAGCAAGGAAAATCCTTCCATTCTCTCTTGAGCTCAAACAAGTGACTCAAAACTTTACCATGAACGAACTTCAGCATGAAAGAGAAGCTGCAGATGACGAATGCCAATTTCTTCCCATAAAATAGGCAAAAGATCTGCACTGGGCTTACTGTTAGTAAATGTCACACTTTTACAACTTCATCAGGTACCTGTTTCAGTTCCACTGCCATCCCCTGTCCCTTCAAAGCTTACCAGTGAACTGAACTGTGTTCATATAGCTTATAAAACAGACTGCATTCTAGTCACAAGGCATCTGTGTTTTAATGTTTTCAAAGTTTGGGGACCATCATTGCAAATACTAATACAGTAACTCCCCACTTAACGTTGTAGTTATGTTCCTGAAAAATGCGATTTTAAGCAAAACTATGTTAAGCGAATCCAATTTTCCCATAAGAATTAATGTAAATAGGGGGGTTATGTTCCAGGGAACTTTTTTTCACCAGACCAAAAAAAGATACACATACACAATATAAGTTTTAAACAAACAATTTAATACTGTACACAGCAATGATGATTGTGAAGCTTGGTTGAGGTGATGGAGTCAGAGGGTAGGATATTTCCCAGGGAATACATTACTGCTAAATGATGAACTAGAACTCATCTGAGCCCTCAAGGGTTAACACATTGTTGTTAATGTAGCCTCATACTCTACAAGGCAGCATGAATGGAGGGAGGGGAAGACAGCATGGCAGGCAGAGACAGAGACACACACCCTGTGTGTGAGAGAGAGATGTGCATTGCCCCTTTAAGTATACTGAACCACTCTAAGTAGATTGTCTTTTTAAGTAGACCAGGAAGTTGAGACAGCAGCTGCTGCCAGCACGTTCCCTCTGTCCTGAGTCCTATCGTTTCCCCCACCCTGCTCATGGAGATGTGGGGAGGGGGACATCCTGATATTAGCCCCCATCTTCCGTCCCTCCCCCCCACCCCGCCCAGCAAGCAGGAGGCTCCCAGGAGCAGCTCCAAGGCAGAGGGCAGGAGCAGCACACGGCAGTGGGGGGAGGGACAGCTGAACTGCCCGGCAATTCAGAGTCTGCTGGGCGGCTGCTGCACAGGGAACTTAGGGGAGCTGATGGGGGGCTGCCGGTCCACCCTGGTTCCAAGCTCCCACCAGCTCGCTCCAACAGGCTGCTCTTTCTGCAAGCAGTGGACAAAGCAGGCAGCTGCCAAACAACGTTATAAGGGAGCATTGTGCAACTTTAAACGAGCATGTTTTCTAATTGATCAGCAATGTAACAACGAAACAACGTTAACTGGGACGACTTTAAGTGAGAAGTTACTGTACAGCACTTCCAACTCAACCTATCTGCAAGAACTGAATGCTGGAAAACTTTAGAAGTTTATTTTATTTTAATTTTTTTAACCCTATAACACAAGGGTTCTCAACTTTATTGCACCGCAACCCCCTTCTGACAACAAAAATTACTACCTGACCTCAGGAGGAGGGACTGAAGCCTGAGCCCACTTGAGCCCTGCCACCCCACTTCAGGAGGCGGGGGGGGGGGGAGGGGATGGACACACGACGAGACAAAGACAAAGTCCAAGCCCCACAGCCCCAGGTGGGGAGGTCAAAACCCAACGGCTTCAGAACCAGGCAGGGGCAAGGTAACCTGAGCCCTGCCGCCAAGGGGCTTTGGCTTTGGCCCAGGCTCCGGGTGGTGGGCTCGGGCTTTGGCTTCGGCCCTGGGTGGTGGAAGTTGGGCTTTAGGCCCAGGCCTCAGCAAGTCCGAGACAGCCCTAGTGTCCCAAAACATAGTTTGAGAATGGCTGCTATAACATGTCTTGTCCGTGGACAGCAAAACCAGGAAATCCTTGTGTTACAGATCCTTCACAATCACACTAGACAACTGTCAGGAAAAGAAGACACCAGTTTCATCCAGCTGTTGGGGCAGTACAGACCTTTCAGTTACTGATTCAGGCAGGCACTAGTGCATTGCTTTATGCTTGTTCCACATTTCTGAGGTTCTCTCTGCAACCATAAGGACTACAATTTTTTTTTTTTTTTTTTAAATGAAAGGATGAGAAAAAGGGAGGCCGATCACTGCTTACAAATTGAGAACCAACGTCCTAGAGTCTTCCAGGCTAGACAGGATTTGATTTTTTAACCTAAAAAACAAACCACCACTATTTTTTAAAAAGTGTGGGGTAAATACTAAAAATAGCTTGTTGTGGTAAAACCACTTGCTCAATATACTTTTCTCCTTTACACAGATTTTCTTTCAGAACTACCTTGTAAAAATACAGGAAGCCACCAGATGTCAGTCTAATCCAAGGCACAGCAGAAGAGAGCTGCTGACAAGTACCTGAATGGAGTAACTGAAACCTGAATTCTCTGAAACATTCTTGCAAGTGCTAAGGAGCAGAATCCCCCTCTCCTAAAATCTAAATTACAAATGGTGCTGTCTATACTCTCATACAATTTAATTAGATTTCTATTAGCCACCAGAAACGCCATTCCTCCTGACATTTTCGATCACCTAGTTATACAGGCTGATGTTTCAGTAACTTGTACTGAGGATGTGAGGGAAGTAGAAGCAGCTGAGCAACTGTACTCAACCTGGTAACTGCTGCTGAACTATGACAAGCTGCTTCTATTTCTGGCAAGTCCTTGCTTCCAACAGCCGATTAAATTTTTTTCCCTGAGATGTTTTTCCTTCCTTCTTGCATTCCTGGTAAATCCCAGAAAGAACCTTCACCAAAAAGTTGCAGTACAGCACTCAGAAAGTAGTAGTGTATTGATTGTACCATAAAAGATAGGAAATTAGGCTGGGTTTCATATAGTCTCTCTGAAGGTCTAGATAGCAAAGACATACAGTAGGCTTCACATATCTTCTTAAGCAATCTGTATTCTTCTAGGTAGAAACTCATCCCCAAAAATGCATCCCCCACAGAACCGCCCACCCACCCACGGCTTCATCTAAAAGCATCTCCTCTCTCTCAAACACATTATCCGGGTATAAAATTACTTCATTAAAACAAATGTAGACAGAGCCCAGTGGAGGACAGCACTGAATGGACCTAGCAGGGAAGAGGTTTCCTCTTACCTTGTGCTTGGGGCACCTCACTGAGAAATTCTCTTCGTTTAGTAAACAATCTAGAGGAGAAGACAGACAGCAATTTGATTATTTTATTTATAAAAGTATACCTTGCATAATGTGTGTGTACTCATCATACCTTTCAGGTAGATGTATTCAGAGATCTCTTCTTGAATTAGGTTTTTTGGAGGAAAGGGGTTTCAGGAATATTTTAGTAAATTAAGTTACCAAGAGACCTGAGTGATATTGTCCTTACTGCAATCAATATGCCAAGCCCAAATTTCCCCAAATGCCTCATTGCTGCGTAAGGAGTAAAAGTCAGAGCAAACTCACAAATCTCTCCTGGCTTCATGGATTCTAACCCTTAGAAATACAAACACAGGAAAGACCAGATACACTCATCTCATCTTAGCATATTATCCCTGCTTTATGTTTCAGAGGAAAGTGACTGCCCCTCATGTTTATCACAAAGTACCTGCAATATCAGGGGCAGAAAAAAGTTGGTGTGTGTCTTGTGACTTATTTCCAACCCCAAATCTAGTGATCAAGTTTTGTTCATTGGCACCATGCTTGATATACCACAGAGTCATTCATATTGCTCTTGGATCTGCTTCCACATTCTGTAAATGTAAAGCTTCACTAATCTAGGAAACAGTTTAATGACTTCACATTTTTTAAGGACACTAGAACAGATCAAGTTTGTTTTTAAAAGTGACTTTAGCATTGTTAACAGGTGCTACCTTAACAGCTCCTGGAACTGTAAGTGCTGTATCCATAGAAGAGGGTGCACTAAAGACAACAAGGCAGTGCAAACTTTGGCGCTCCAGCCTTCTACTTAGGGATTTCCAAGTGCCCCACCTTTCCATTTCACAATCAAATCTTGAAGCAGCAGTGCCCTCTCCATCGGGGGTTCAGCTGCATCTGCTAGGTATTTTCATCTATGGTGCTACCCCACTCTTGGTCAAACTTTTGACATCACCTTCAAATACCTGATGTTACTCAGCCTGCATCTCATTATTTCTGGTGGATCATCAGTGTAAAAATTCAGCAAGGCATTTATGACCACATCCTCTCCAATGTCCCCAGATTTCCAGGAAGTAGCACAGTGGTTAATAAAACGTGCTAATTAAAAAAACTTTTTAAGTATGTAGCATAACTACAGCTCTCTGCTGTTCCAATCTGCTAGATGAATTTAACAGACAGCATCTAGGGCTCCAGGGCAACGCTTTATAGACACCCAAGCAGAGTCCTGCACTAAGGACAATAATTTTAAATGCAGTATAGGAAAGACTGTCTCTTTATAAAGATAGGAATTTTGCACAATGAGACTGTACCATGAATTATCATTGTACAATACAGTAACCATCAGAACAAACTCAAAAATATTAAAAAGAGAAGATTGTTTTCTCCTTTTAGTGAATTCAGCACTGGTGACAGATGAATCCTCCATTCATCCCCCAAATGGGAAGGGCACATGTGGAGGGGGGCAGTATAAGCTTCCACATACCGTTTCCTGTCATGACACCTCATGCCCTGGATCTGGACCACGTGTGGGGGTGAGAAAAGCTCAATATCTATTATTCCATTCTTTATCTTTTTTTGCCATAAATGCTAACATTGGAGCCAATTAATGCCAACTGTGGTAATTAGTGTTAAAGGTTAGGGATGCTTATCTCCATACTGGGAATGGGAGAGACACCCTGAGCTCATTTCACAACAGCCACTGACTATTAGTAAGATGGAAAAAACTTTTCCTTACTACCAACTTGGCCTGGATTTTAACTGGTGACCTAAGGTAACACATTTAATTTCCCAGTCAGGCAAACTTTAAAAATCAACTCCAAGAGGTAATTTTAGACAGCAAGACAATACATCAAGCTATGGTCAGTTCAAGGAGGAAGATGAAAAGGCAGCCACGCACCTTGTTTGAGCAGGTTTTCCTGAATGGAGCAGTCAGGGGAAACGTACAACAAAAGATGTATGCTTATATCTCCTTGTACTTTGTCTCTCACTCTCTGGTTTGTTACCCTTCACAAAGAATATTTGCAAGCAAAGAGGACTTTTGTCCCTTAAGAGTTCATCATTTGCTAGTTACTCTGTTTATAGAGTACATATCCTTTGTTTGTGATATCACATAATATGAATGCTGTGGAGACAACTGTGATGTAACAATCAGGATTTGACTCCAGGTGGGGAAGAAAAAAAAATAGAGGGAGTGGATGCAAAATTTCAAGAAACTCCTGTTTCCATGGAGATGCCTCTAGGACTAAGTTATCTCAGATGTCAGTGATTCTTTATAAATCTGAACAGATGAAAACTAAACACAGATGAAACGTTAACAACAGCCATTTCCATATTATTATTATTACCATAGTGAAAAGCACCATAAAGTCACATCACAACGAACAGTAAACACAACACACAGGAGTCATGGACAAGCAATCTTCCTCCACACATCTTCACACAGCCTTGTGAAACATGCCATTCCACATATCATCCAGTCAGCCACATCGTTGAATCACACTCACCAGAGGTGCCCCCTGACCCTGGCATTCGGCACCAGTCCCTGCAAAACTCGCTCCCATTTTTCCTCCACTCACCAAACCACATGTCCCACAAACTCAAGTTTCCTTTTACCATCTTATTGGTATCAGATATCACTACAGTTATGCTGTACATTTGGATGATTACCTCCTTCTTAGTGGTGTGCAATGTATAGCTAACATGCAGCAATTGCCTGTAGCATTTCAATTTGAAGGCAGAGAGTGTCAATGTTCTGTATCTGTAGCATCCACATCTAACATGCATAAAGCAAGATGCTGAAGATGAGACTGCAGCAACTTAGAATCATAGAATCATAGAATATCAGGGTTGGAAGGGACCCCAGAAGGTCATCTAGTCCAACCCCCTGCTCAAAGCAGGACCAAGTCCCAGTTAAATCATCCTAGCCAGGGCTTTGTCAAGCCTGACCTTAAAAACCTCTAAGGAAGGAGATTCTACCACCTCCCTAGGTAACGCATTCCAGTGTTTCACCACCCTCTTAGTGAAAAAGTTTTTCCTAATATCCAATCTAAACCTCCCCCATTGCAACTTGAGACCATTACTCCTCGTTCTGTCATCTGCTACCATTGAGAACAGTCTAGAGCCATCCTCTTTGAAACCCCCTTTCAGGTAGTTGAAAGCAGCTATCAAATCCCCCCTCATTCTTCTCTTCTGCAGACTGAACAATCCCAGCTCCCTCAGCCTCTCCTCGTAAGTCATGTGCTCTAGACCCCTAATCATTTTTGTTGCCCTTCGCTGTACTCTTTCCAATTTATCCACATCCTTCTTGTAGTGTGGGGCCCAAAACTGGACACAGTACTCCAGATGAGGCCTCACCAGTGTCGAATAGAGGGGAACGATCACGTCCCTCGATCTGCTCGCTATGCCCCTACTTATACATCCCAAAATGCCATTGGCCTTCTTGGCAACAAGGGCACACTGCTGACTCATATCCAGCTTCTCGTCCACTGTCACCCCTAGGTCCTTTTCCGCAGAACTGCTGCCGAGCCATTCGGTCCCTAGTCTGTAGCGGTGCATTGGATTCTTCCATCCTAAGTGCAGGACCCTGCACTTATCCTTATTGAAACTTCCTTTCATACTTCATAGTAATACCTTTGCTTCTCTAAATGTGGCTGAGTGTTGTTAGAGCAGTAACCATGAGTCCAATTCTATGTCGATTTGGCTTTCCTTGTAGTCATGCCACCCCAATATTTGAAGTGTTCAACACGCTCCAATGCCTCCTCAGATTTGGGTAGAAATTTCTTTGCCTTTTCAACAGACTTAGATTTCACCATTGTCTTTGTCCTATCTTCATACAGAAATTTAAGTGGCACTGTTTAATTTTGATTTGTATGCAAGTGGAGAGCTAGAGTTCAGCTTTCTTGTACACAAGGATGTCTTATTTTGACAAGGATTATTTTGTATGTAAGGAGATCAAACACAAGATTGAGTTAGGATATATAAAAGCATTCATACGTACTGGCTGGAGCAGGTTTATTAACCATGTGCCTTCCTCAACAGCCAATCAGCAACAGTGGTGCAAAACTTGGTTTATTTAGGACCAGGCTAGTGATCTAGGACTGAAAACTGTTCTTCAGTGCAGAAGCACAGAGCACTAACTGTTATCCTAAATGGACATCCCCCAGCAAATTGATCTCCTGTTGAGCTATCAGGACCAGAAATAAAAATAAGAGTCATCCAGTATATTAGTACAAAGTCTTTATGATTAGCATTCAATTCCTGTTCTTGTTGCTTATTGCTAATGGACTCGGACACTAAAAGGAGGAAAGTAGCTGTGCTGCACTTGTTCTTCTCTGTAGTTCAAATACCAAAATTTAATCTGCTACTAAAATACTTATAAACGATGGGAAGTATTTAGTTTAAAAATCAAACATGCTTGTTACCAAAAATATTCCTAGAACTGTTTTTTAAAAACACAAATAATGCAGAGGGGAGACAGATCAGATGAGCAGCTGGGTGAGAAACTGGGGCTGGCTGGCAAAGAGACTTGGACTAGGAGCCAGTGGGGGCTGGGGATGATGATTGGAGACCAGAGAGAGGGAAAGAAACATCAATTGAGGAACCAGAAGGGGGGGAACTGGGACTGGTTAGCTGAGGAGAATGGAATTGGTAAAAGGAACCAGAGATGGAGAAGATACAGGACTGGGACAGGGACTAGCTGGAGGAGATGGAGCAGAAATAATCACTTGTGGGGAAATGGGCAGAAGAATTTATATCCAGTAAAGCACACTTGCCTACAGAGCCTGGAATGGAATCCAAGACTCCAGAGTCTCACCATTCCTCTTCTGTTACCTTGCAAATAGGTTTCACAGATATTTGTATCTCATCCCCCTCTAGTACAGGTCCACACAGAGTATGACAATTTACCACTACTCTTAGTTACCCCGTTAGCTCAAAGAGAAAGTGTGTATGTGATGGATCTAGATTTCAATCCTGCTAACAACATATGGGTGTCACTATGATGCCACATGATGGAATTTTGTTTTTTTCAAGATCTAGGAAGTTACACATGAAACTATGTTAAAAGAACATAAAGTATTTAAAAATTTTAGGAAATGCCAGCAGTAAGGCTGCCAAATTTGGCCTTCTTGTGCATATGCATTATGCGATAGTCTTTAAATTACATGATGACATTTTTTCCACAGAACCCATGCTTATCCAGTGCACAGCATAGACCTGCTTCTGTGATGAATCAGGGTTGTGTAGTGGAAGACACTGTTTATAGGATCCCTCCTTCATGTTGCAGAAGCTGGAAGGTGTATAGGGAAAGAGGCAGGGGACAGCAGGAAGAAAGATGATGGACTCATGGTTAGGTCGGCTGAATGCTGTCCCGGAAAACTGAACTCTATACGTGCCTCTGCCACAGAATTTTCTTATGTGATGCTGGGCAAGTCACTTAACCCAGACTTTTCACACATGATCAAGTAATTGGGCGTTCCTCATTTTCCAAGTGCGCAGCTTGAGATACTGGACTCTGATTTGAAGAACACACAAAGAACCCACAGCTGCAACTGATGTCAATGCAAGCTATGCTTTGAACACATGAAGTGTCATAAAATGCTGAGTACTCTGAAACATAACGTCATAGGCATCTCAAATTGGGCACCCACAATTAGTGGACATTTTTTACCTTAATCTCTCTGTGTCTTAGTTCCCCATCTGTAAAATGGGGATAACATTCCTCATCTCACAGGGGTGATATGAACATAAATTCATTAGCATTTGTGGAACACATGCTACAGTGATGAGCACCACAGAAAAATCGATGAGAAAATTAATAATTCTGTCTGCAGAGCAGGGTTTGACTAGTGTACAGTCAATAAGGCTTAGAGTCACACACTGAACAATGAGAAAACATAATATTGAATAGCTACTCATTAAATGAGCACCATACATTCTGTGCACTGAATAAGGTAGGGGTCCTGTGGAAAAAAATAGTATGATCTCGTAAATAAATACTATATCATAATACATATGCACAAAGGAGCTGCATTCTGATTGCACAGGCAACTTTACTTCAGGCGTTTCCTGACTGCTTGACTTTGTAATCTTAATAAAGTCCTTTTAACATAGTTTTTTGGTGTGTAATTTTAAAGTGTGCATCAAGGCCTCATCTACTGTGTGGCATAACTGGATCAAACTCAATGTCAAACAACCCTGAATTCCATTGCAATTTTAGTTCTGTTTTATTATTTAGCATTTATATTGTGGTAGCACATAGTGGACCAATAGGTTGGAGCCCAGTTGTGCTAGGTGCTGTACAGTCATACACAGGAAGATATGAAGTTCAGGAAATTCACCCCTTCTCCTGCAACAAAATATCCTATATAGGTTTGGCAATAAATCAGTCAAATAATGTCAGCTGACCACCTATTATTTGACCTTGGTCAAATATCGTCAAATATTCCAGCAAGAATGCCCTGATGTAGGCAATGGCTTACCTTTTTGATTGAATCATGGTGTCCTTCTTTCATTTTTTTAGAACTTCATTTAATAGCTTTGCATTTTTCCGAGTTAAAATAACTCAGTTAAGTAACTTGTTTCTTATAATTCAGCATATGTATCTAAGGGTAAGTCTACTGGAGACCATAAGGTCTGACTCTTCTTGGTTACCATTCTTACTGTTCTAATAAATTAGTGCTTTAAAATATTTGATAAATAATTTTTGGACCATTCAAATGCCCAACCCTAAATCTGTCTTCTAAATCAGGAGTTCTCAACCTTTTTCTTTCTGATCTCCCCCCATAATCCCCAACAAGCTATAAAAACTCCATAGCCCACCTCTGCCACAACAACTGTTTTTTTGCATATCCAGTAGATTAAAAGCAAGGGCCAGTGGTAGGGGATAGCAAGCAGGGCAATCGCCCAGAGCCCCACACCACAGGGGGCCCAGCAAAGTTAAGTTGCTTGGACTTTGGCTTCAGTCTTCTGCCTTAGGCCCCAGTGAGTCTAACGCCAACCCTGCTCTCTGATTTATTTTGGCAGACCTCTTCTAACTTGCCCCCTCCCCTGACGTTCCTGGACCACTGGTTGAGAACCACTGTTCTAAATAATCTACGTTCACACCAGACACTACATTCATAAGGACAACTGCACACACAGAAAGCACTAGTACTCTGATCACTGAGCAAAAGAAGCACCTCCTCTAAAAGCTATACTACCCAGGCTGATATTTCATAGCTGACCAGAACTGAGCAATGTCAGTGCTTGGATAAGAGACTCGTGTGTGCACAAATGAGGTGCTGCTGGAAGTGGCGTTTATGACTCAGCAAGTGACTTTCCATTTGGAATCTACTGGGCTAATGCCCAATTGTACTGTTAAGGAGCATGTCATTGCAGGAGGTGCTGTCTTTCAGAAGACATGAAAAATCAGAGGTTCTGATTATTGGGAGTCCTTAAACGGCCTGTACATTTTTCACAGGGAAAGGGGGTTTATCTCCCACGTCATGGCTAAATTCCAGATTTTTTAGCTGCATTCTATAAATTTAAAATTCTTTCTGCCATTTCAAGAAGATTCTTCTACATTTCTCAATCTAACTTGTTCCAAAGTGAGGCTGCGCACTGTTTTATCAGCTGCCATGCTCCATCCCTTCCATTACTGTATTCCCATGGTGGGTTACAAGACTCAGAGTACAGCAGTTTGTAAAGTGCTCTGGGATACTTTGGGGGCAATGTGTGTCCTATAAGTGTAAGATATTATTAATCTTATTTGTTCTTACCTGCATCAATGGCACACGGGTAATGGTATCGGAAGGAGCAACCTTTATTGTAGCAGCCTAAGGTGGCTCCTGGCTCCTGGCAGTGGGAACATTTCTGAAATGGATGGAAAGATAGAAATATTAGCAAATTGGTGAGCCCTCTATCTCCTCCCTCCACACACCTTTTCCTGGTATTTCCACCACACAAACTTCAGCAGTTTCAGGCACTACTTTCTCAAAATGTATCAAGAACCACCAGGTCCCAAAGATCACTTTTTAGATTACATCCCCTTTAAACATCAAATAATGGGTCCCACATCCAGTGGGTAAAACAACTATAGGTTTTTCAAACAACATACTTTTGTACAGCAGTGACACCTGGACTTAATGTACTGTCAAACAGCAGACAGCTTTACCAGATTAATAGAACTTTCACCATTCCTTGCACCTACTAGGACACCATTGTCCAGTCTCTTGGCAGATGTTTCAGAACACAATGATGACCTCAGCATTGGAATTGCAGTATGAAGACTTGAATGTGTCTGTGGCAACTTTAAAATGAGAATTAGCAGTACAGAGAATGGATTAGGGACCCTAGTTGATATAAAATCACTACCTGATTCATCTGGCCAAATCTTCATTACCACTGACATGTCGATCCAAGAGGACTGAGGCCAACCTGAGCATTTTGTCACACAAGATAAAGATGAGGTATACCTGGTGCTAAGGGAAATGCCACTAGGGGAAAAAACATCAATGTCGTAAGAATGGCACGTCTCCAGAATAAAGGTCTTCAGTGATAGAAAGATGTTGGTACGGTAACTCCTCACTTAACATCCTCCCGCTTAACGTTATTTCCATGTTACATCCCTGCTCCATAACAGAACACGCTCGTTTAAAGTTGGGCAATGCTCCCTTGTTAGGCCGCCTGCTTTGTCCACAGCTTGCAGGATTCTCCAGAAGAGTAGTGACTTTATAAGAGAGAACTGCACAACTTGTAACAGCGCACCCCAGCGCCTTCCACCTGTTGGTGCATCCTGCGGATCAGTGCCTTCCTCCTGCTCATGGCAAGCAGCCGTCTTGAGGTGTTCAGGAGGCTGGAGGAGGGGAGAGGAGGATGTGGCATGCAGCCTCCCCCATGCCCTGCCTCCTGCCCGCAGCAATCAGGTGTTTTGCAGCGTTCAGGAGGGTGGGGGGAGGAGCGAGGACACGGCATGCTCTAGGGAGGAGATGGAGCGGGGTGGGAAGAGGCGGGGCAAGGGTGGGGGCTTGGGGGTAGGGGTGGAGTGGGTGGGCCGGGGGCAGAGTCGGGGGTTGAACCCCCTGCAAAGTTGGTGCCTGTGCTTGCACAGTAGGAGAAACTGCCCCTGCAGCTGTGCAAGGTGCTTCCTAGCTTACAGTGGTACCTTCAGCCTCCTTGCCTGTCTCGTTGTCTGCAGTGGGCTGTGCCTGTGTGGGGTAAAGCAGGGGCAACTCGCAACTAAAGTACAGTACCTGTATTAAATTGCTTGTTTAAAATTGTTTAAAACTTATACTGTGTATATATATATATATAATGCCTTTTGTCCGGCAAAAACGAATTTCCCTATGGGGAAATTAGATTCGCTTAACATAGTTTTGCTTAAAGTTGCATTTTTCAGGAACATAACTACAACGTTAAGTGAGGAGTTACTGTACTAGGGCTGTTGATTAATTGCAGTTAACTCATGTGATTAACTCAAAAAAATTAATTGCGATTAAAAAATTTAATCACGATTAATTGCAGTTTTAATTACATTGAAATTTATTAAATATTTTGGATGTTTTTCTATATTTTCAAATATATTGATTTCAATTACAATACAGAATACAAAGTGTACAGTGCTCATTTTATATTATTTTTATTACAAATATTTGCAATGTAAAAAGGAAAACAAAAGAAAGTATTTTTCAATTCACCTCATACAAGTACTGTAGTGAATCTCTATCGTGAAAGTGCAACTTAAAAATGTAAAACTGTTTTTGAGTGCAGTTATGTAACCAAAAAAAAAAAAAAATAAGCAAAACTTTAGAGTCTACAAGTCCACTCAGTCCTACTTCTCATTCAGCCAATCGCTAAGGCAAAGAAGTTTGTTTACATTTATGGGAGATAATGCTGCCCACTTCATTGTTTTGTTTTTTAATGCAGTTATTTATTTTTTACATTATTCTACATTTGTAAGTTCAACTTTCATGATAAAGAGATTGCACTACAGTACTTGTATTAGGTGAATTGAAAAAAAAATTTTTTATAGTGCAAATATTTGTAATAAAAATAAATATAAAGTGAGGACTGTACACTTCATATTCTGTATTGTAATTGAAATCAATATTTGAAAATGTAAAAAACATCAAAAATATTTAAATAAATGGTATTCTATTATTGTTTAACAGTGCGATTAGTCACACAATTAATTTTTTTACATTTATTTTCAGAGAGTGAGAACTTATCTGATGACCATTTTTAATTTCCATTATTTATTCCTAATATCTCAACTGGTTCATATATTTAATTGTTTTATCAGATGGGTGTGAATGCAACAGAGTGAGAGCTATTCACTGACTTACTGCAGCCTTAATGGCTTTAGAGAATTAGGCCTACTGTGTATTTCATTCAGAGAGCAACTTTATAAGTAAAGGAAGTGTTTTTCAAAAGCATAAACTAATGTAAGCTTTTGAAGAAAGCTTGTTTCTGACAGGCTAAAATTTCCCTTCTTTATAAAAGGACCAGTCATGTGGCTAGCACAGATTCCATTTAAGGTTGAAAGCACCACCACAACAAAAAAATCCACCCCCATACCTGCAAGAACACTATGGTTATGAAAAATAAACCCATAAGAAACACAGGAAATTCAGTTTTAAGAGATAAAATATGGCAAAAAGCATTACAAAAATAAGTGCTTGAACAATTGGTCAGAATCACCTGAAATTTGGACCGTAACAAATTTGTTTTTTGAATGCAGACTATATATAGATACAGATCTAAAACTGGTCTTTTATTTCCAAGCAAGTCTCAGATTTGATCCACAGAGAAGTTCCTGTCTCTATAGTAAGTAGGGGGTTATAGTATAACACCCTTTTTAAAAAAAATCAGGAAAAATATTGACAAAGGTATTCACTGCTCTCCACACCATGCCATGCAGACAGTGAAGGATGTAGTTTAACATGTAAATAACTGAGTATGAAAGCAAAATCAGCTCCAACCAGATGCCAGGTGCCTCTTTGAATCAAAGCAGACATAATAAATGGGAAAGTTTGAGATGCCAGTTCTCGTGACTTGTACAAATCCAGTCTTCTCAGTTATGCCAATGCACCTTAATCCTGATCTGCAGTATCCTTAACTAAATCAACTCGTGGGTCTTCTAAGCAGCAACCCTCAATCATGAAAAACTAGTACAATATTTATGACATAAAAAAATGTCCTTGAGGTCCAGAATAAAAAAGCCCACTAACTTACTTTTACTTGTCAGAACATGACCCCTGGTTTCCAAAGGTAAAAATTCTAGGACTTTAATTCTATATCTAACTGCTTGGACCTCTAGGCAAGTTTTGTAATTCACTTACTCATGGGACTATAACCAGCCACACCATGTAGCAAATGGCTTTTCCTGGCAAACTATCAAGTCCTGCCTGTAAAGTCAACCACAGGAGAATCATATGTACTGTACTCCTGGGGGCATTCTTCATCACTATGCATGCACAGAATTCATGTCTAGTGCATAATTTTTTTTTCTCCACAGAAAATACATTCTGCTGGAGAGGTACTGCAGTTACCCCTTTTGCCCACCAAAGGCTGCTGTAGCGCCAGAAAACAGAGCAGCCGCTCCCAGGCAAGAGCGGCCCCCACTGTGGATAGGGAAGAGAAGAGGCTGCATCCCTCACAGTGCCCTGCCCATAGGGCCAGATCAGGAGGCACAGGATATTGGGAAGGGAAGACCGTGTGGGGCACATGATGCTGCTAGGGGTGGTGGTGGTGTCACAGACTGGGGCTCAGAAGGGCTAGTGGAGGAGGACAGACTGGGATGGGGTATGAATGGGAGTGGGGGTGCAGGACCACATGGGGACAGGGTGGCTCAGTGGGGGTGTAGGGACACATGGGGACGGGGCAGATGTGTCTGACTGAATGAGAAAGGCTAGGGGTCAGCCAGGGTCTGCATGGGGGAGGCTCCCTAACAATCCCCCACCCCAAAAAACCCAACTGTTCCATACTACTTCTACCCACACCCCACAACCCTCCAAGTTCACACTCAGGCTTCTTCCCAGCAATTACTTACCTCTCCCTCAGCTCCCCCGTTACCCCTGACTCCCCCAAGCCTTTGACTGCTTCTGAGGGGCACAGAAAATATGTTTCTGGATTGTAGTTAAAATGAATTATTACTCGAAGTTCTTTATTAATATAGCTAGTAAGGAATCTATTTGTCAAAAAACATTTCCTGAATCTTTTGTGTCTGTATTGTTACAGACATAATTTATTACAAAATACCTGTCCGCAAGTATCAAAATAATTTAAACTGGCATATTTATATTGTGTTATTTTGACAAATAAAATATGCAGAATTTTAAAATATTGTGTCCAGAATTTTTAATTTTTTGGTGCAGAATTCCCCCGGGAGTAGTACTGACACCAGTCCTAGTTTCACCCATGGCAGTTATGCTCAAAATGCCTCCTCAGGAGTCCTGAATCACACAGCTCTCTACCACCTCCCACCTCAACCCCCTCCATTCTCACTTTTAGACATGGCCAACCAAGGCTAATGATTCTACTAGGATATAGCCCAAGTCAGCCATTCTTCTTGAATGGAGCTCTGAATGTCCAGTGTTATTCCTTTGAGCCACATGCCCTTCCACCCTTGCCTGCTCCTTTGAAGTGCCATAGCTCTGCAGCAATAAAAGAGGGCATTCCCACATATATTCTTCCGCACAATGATCTTTCTTGCTCAGCACAATCAATAAGAGCAGGGGAGATGGAACAGCTGAGAATGAGCTGAAGTTGTGGAAAGAGATCTTCAAACTAAATGGAATATTTTGAAGAGTGTATTGTGTGATTTAACTGCAGACAAAAAAGTATCTTCAATACACCATAAAACAGTATGTTGCCTTTTTCAAAACATTCTTTTATATTTTGTAGGAATCCTCCCTATATAGTTGCAGCCCAGTTTATCCTGCTTTTCTAAAGGTGCTGCAGCATCACAGAAGCACAGAGCACTTTGAAGCATGTGTCTTTCCCATAATGATCAACGTGCCCATTTTTGGTTCAGTTACATGACCAACCCAGCTCAGAATGGGTCAGGAACTTTTTCACACTACGGTTCTGTTAGTGATGGATAAATAGAGGTAAGAAATTTCAATAAAGTGAGAAGGCCAAAGTGCAGGAATCAGCCTTTTATCTCCCTTCTATGCCTGACCAACTAGATTATTACTAAAGTTGCTGGCAACAACCCCCACAACAGCAATTCCCCATTGGACTGCAATTCCATTGACTGTTCAAGGCAGAGATCATCTACTGCTCACTCTGCTGCTGCTGAACAAGTCTCCACTCTGGCAGATGTTACTGCTTTTCTCAATCCACTGACAGTCTAATAACTCCATCTTCTCTATCTCCTGGGACCCATAACCATCTGCTACTTTCCAGGGAGGGTGGAGGAACCACATACGCACACCAAACTACTCTCCATTTCTTTCCAGTTCCCTATCCTTCTTCATAGATCAGAAAGAGACTAAATACAGTTGATTACCTGTAAATTTATACAGACATAAAATGACCCATAAATCTCTATCTATTAGGGAGATTCTTAGATCACATACACATGGTATCAGAATACCTCTAGATTATTTTAAACATACAGTAAGTGAATAGAGATGGCTAGATGGTTTCAGCCTAATTCTGCAGAGACATTATTTCAAATAAAAAAACACAAACCATGACTGGCAACCTCTTGGAGAAACACAGAGCTGAAAGAACAGTGGGTTCTGCAGGTCAGGACTGAGACACACTGAAAGATGTAAATATGTACAGCTCCTGCTTGCACTATGTCTGACTATGGCCAGTATTAACACCCTCATTTTCACAAGCACATAAAATGTGCATTTTACAATTTAAAAAATACTAAAAGTAAGATATAAACAAATACTGGAATTTGTACAGGAAGACACATGAATTGTGCCAAACTGCCACAAACTAAGCTCTTCAGTTTCTATTCAAGTTTTCACTAAAACCCCATCTTGCAGACAGTCACCAGGACATAGTAGTAGTTTGCTAGCCACTTTCAAAGGAATTATGCCATCCTTAGCCAGGGAGAGAGAACACAGGCTCTCAAGGGAAGATAAATTCCTATTGCTCATTAGGCAGTCTGCTTAACCGCCTCTGCTCTGAAAAGCTGAAGACCAGCACTTGGACAAGGCTCCCAGGGAGAAGGGCTGATGAATGGTAATTACTGCCAAGCGTCTAGCCAACTCTTGGCTCAAATACAAAGCAGCAATGATTGGTTAACAGGCCCCTCCCCCACAATCCAGCTAGAATCACAAAATAGTATGTCTCACCTGGAGTAGGTTGAAGGGAGGGTAGAGTTAGATCTGGGAAAGACACCCCCAAATCTCTTGAACTAAGTTATCAATGCTATAACAAATATTAAAGCCACATACATCCCTCTTCCTCACCATGCTATTAACAGCTCTGGACTCTTTCTAGCTCCAGCTCAGTCTCCACCTGACAAAGTGAAGTAACACACAATCTGGAAGTGCGAACAACAGGGTGACAAATATAGTAGCAGTTTTCAACCAGGGGTACGCATACCTCTGGGAGGTACATCAACTCATCTAGATATCTGCCTAGTTTTACAACAGGCTATATATATAAAAAGCTCTAGCAAAGTCAGTATCAACTAAAATTTCATACAGACAAAATGAGAAAGTAAGCAATTTTTCAGTAATAGTGTGCTGTGACACTTCTGTATTTTTATGTCTGATTTTATAAGCAACTAGTTTTTGAGTGAGGTGAAACTTGAGGGACTCAAGACAAATCAGACTCAGGGGCAGTGATGAGCTGCCAAAATCTTAACAACCCCTCCCTGCCCCACGAGGGACTCCTGCCCCATCCCCGGCCCCCACATTCCTTGATACCACCCCAGACCCCTGCCCCATCCACCCCCCTCCCGTCCCGACTGCCCCCAGAACTGGGCAGGAGGTTCTCATGGGCCACCGTAGTGGGTGCCCACCCCACCCCTAAGAGCCAGAGGGACCTGCCGGGGGGCGAGGTGGGGAGTCCCGACGGTGCTTACCTGGGCAACTCCCAGGAAGCATCCAGCAGGTCCCTCCGGCTCCTCGGGGCGGGGGAGCATAGCTAGGGAGAGAGCAGGGGGAGTGGCCACTCCCCCCACTAATCACATCAAAAGTGGCACCTTAGGCACCAACTCTGTCGGTGCTCTGGGGCTGGAGCACCCACGGGGAAAATTTGGTCAGTGCAGAGCACCCCTGGCAGCTCCCCACCCCGCACCTGGCCCCAGTTCACCTCACCTCCGCTCCGCCTCCTCCCCTGTACGCGCCGCCCTGCTCTGCTTCTCCACCTCTCCGCCCCAGCTTCCCACGAATCAGCTGTTCACGCGGGAAGCCTAGGAGGGCCAAGAAGCAAGTGGCAGCTTCGCGCTCAGGCCCAGGGAGGCAGAGGTGAGCTGGGGCGGGGAGTGGTTCCCCTGCGTGTGTCCCACCCCCCGCCAGGTTACCTGCTGTGGCGTGGGCAACCCTCCTCACGCGCCCCCTGCCACAGCTCACCTCCGCTCCACCTCTGCCTCCCTGGGCCTGAGCGCGAAGCCACCGTTTCCTTCGCAGCCCCCCGACTTCCCAAGCAAAGAGCTGATTTGCAGGAAGCTGGGGTGGGGGGCAGAGAAGCAGAGCGGGACGGCGCGTTCAGGGGAGGAAGCGGAGGCGAGCTGGGGCCAGGCGTGGGGCGGGGCGCTGCCTGTGGGTGGTCTGCACCCATCAAATTTTCCCCGTGGGTGCTCCAGACCTGGAGCACCCCCTGAGTTGGTGCCTAAGGTGCCACTTTTGGCCTGTTATTAAATTTAAAAGCCCTTTTGAAACTGGTTGTCCTTCGCGAGACAACCGGTTCTAAAAGGGCTTCTAAATTTAACAACCAGTTCTAGTGAACAGGTGCGAACCGGCTCCAGCTCACCGCTGCTCAGGGGTACAGTTGTGTGAAAAGGTTGAGACCCACTGTACTGCAGAATCACCAGAGTTCTGCTCTGTTTCATTCAATATTTCAAATTAGGAACTACCTGATACTAATTTTTCCTGCAATTTGGGTTCCTCCACTATTAAGTGAAGTGGCTTTGACTGTAGTAGAAGGGGTTACGCCTGCACGCACGCATACACACCTTCTCCTTCCATCTTATTTGTCAAAAATACCTTGTCACCACCTCTACATACAGATTACAAACCCAAAGATCCTGCCCTGGGCCTTCTGGCCACCTTCCTCTTCCTGACCAGGTACAATACTTTTGTCTTCTGAAGTGACCCTAGCTGCCAGAGAAGAGGATCAGGCCAAAAGCTGCTTCCCTTTGCCTCCATGCTAGCAGGCAAAATGCTGAGCTGACAACTTAGTGGGGGCCCCAGTGATCTTATGCTAACTATTTGTGTTATCTGAAAGTTAAACTAGTCCTGGTTTACTAGACAGGACTTAAAAAGCCTACTCACCCATGGTGAGTGGGAATTTGGAACAGGAAAATGACTCAACAAAGGGTAGCTGAGGAGAAAGAAGCCTTGCTGGAGCTGCTACTGCATTCCCTAGGGGAGCTGGCCATAGCCATATTCATTTATTTCATTTTAAATTCCTAGGAAGAAGGGGAGAAAAATTAAGGAACTGAGCCCACAGGGTGGAGGGGAATCAGAGTGATTGTTTTGATTCTGCCTTGCAAGCTGGTGCTTCTCAGATGATTCCTCATCTACACTTTCCACCAATGGCTGGGGATCATCTACAGAAGTAGTTTAAGCAGGCACCTCCACTGATGTCAAACTATGCTTTTTTACAGTTTTTACCCTGAACATGCTTTCTTCTCAGCTGATTAGCTGCTTGCTCCTGGCCCCGCCCTCAGACTCAGTCTCACTCCAGATGCCCTCCATGCCCCGCTCCAAATAACTTCCCTCCCTTCTATCACCATCATTTGGTCCCCTCACTATCCTCTCCTCACCTCACTTCCTCTGTTCTTCTTTTTAGCTATCCCTTAATTTTTCCCTCCTCTCCCACCACTGTTGTAATACAAAAACTTGTGGCACTAACATGATGGATATACACCTTCACTAGGTGCGATATATTCTTTTACTCCACCCTCTGTTTTGTGTTTTTAGACTGTAAGTTACTGAGGACAGAGGCTGTATCTTATCTATGTTTGCACAGTGCATAAAACACTGAGGCATCCAAGTCCAATTATAATTAGAATTATAATAATAATAATAAAATAATCATGGGGGGACGTCTTCTGCTGGTTGCTTCTGGTTAGTCATCCTCTCTCCAGCTACCCTCTGTGAAGCTGGAATGACAACAGAAGTAGCAGCAGCGTCCTCTTCCCAGGGAAGCAGACAATGAAGAGAGGCTTCATCACAGCCGGCTAAGAGGGGAAAAATGAGCAAACAATTGCTGCCCCACGTAGAGGTGAAGAGTTATTGTTAAAGAGATATTGGGGGAACGGAGGTGGAATGATTTTGGGAGGTCACTTGTAAGAGGTATTGAGTGGGAGCGCGGGGAGGTATGAGAAAGATTTTGGAAGGGCCTTGGTTTTTAGAGGATGGGAGCTGTAAACAAATATTTTCACCTGGGCTAAAGAGGAATCAGAGAGTAACTCTGAATTGAAGAAATTAAGGTCTGATTTAGTTTCCAAAGATTTCAGCAATTAAAAAGATAGTCACTGATTTAGCGGATAGAACTACTGTGCTGTAAACTGGAATGGGAGAAACAGCAGACAGAATCAGAGTTGCAGTGCTGCATGAGGCTGCTGGGGCAGCAAGATAGCTGCAGCTCAAAATGGATGATATGGAAAAGGGAAAGAAGTAGTATTAGAATTAAAGGGGTGCCTGAAAAAGCTGAAATGGAAATTCTATTCAATACATACAAATGTTGATTAAGGACATATTAAATTTGAGCTCTGTGGAAGAGGGGAAAATAGACAATGCATACAAGGCTTTATCCTCCCTCCCTACCACCATCAGGGTCGGTAACAGACCCAGAAACTTAACTGTTAAATTTCACCACAGAACCAACACAAGAATTTGATTAAGAAAAAGGCTAGTGAACATCTAGATCAGTGTTTCTCAAATGCAGCCACCAGCCTATTTTTGTGTGTCCACAACAGCCTCCTGGACAGCGGGGGGCTGGTAGGAGGTAAACCAGTAGCCCCTCCCTGAAGCACCCAGCTGTTGATCCTAGATGCGCCGCCTTGGTGTTTGCTGGCACCATCAGCAAGGGTCAGCACCCTGCACCGCACAACCTCCTGAGGGTCTCCGGGCAGCACCTCTGGAGACAGGTGGGGCATAATGCTGAAGGAACTTTGGACTCAGCAGACAGCTTGTAAGTTCCTGACCCACCTTCTGTGGGCAGAGGGGTTTGGGCTTCAGCCCTGGGACCAGCATTAGACAAAATAGCACTATGGGCAAACTTGTATTTTGGCACCCCTGGCCCCCTCTGCCTCCCCACTCCCTGCTGCCTTCCCCTGCTAAGCTTCATTCTGCAGCCTCACACCCCAGGACCAACAAGCTCCTACCTCTTGACCACAGTGCCCCCCAACCACAGTGTCCTGGGCAGTCACCCACATCGTCCACCTATAAGGTTGGCCCAGGTTAAATCCCCCCCAACCTGCTCCCCAAATATAGAAGTCAAACTATGCCTATGCATCAAAGCATCCCAAGAATCGCTGAGATATTACGTTTTAAAGTTGCCTTGTAATTGCCATAAATCATAATTCACACTCATTCCCTTCTAAATATTAATACAGCGCAGGCAGAGCTAAACTACATAGGTGTAGTTTTCTTTTAAGTCACAAAGCGTATTCATTGGCTAACCACTATGCTTACATCTCATGCTTCTATAGCACCATAAGCAAGAACTATTGGCCAACATCATTGGCAAGATCACTGCATGGTGTCTGGGTAAATTGAGATTGTTCTTAGCAGAAGGTGAAAGAGTTAAAAACAAATGAATATTGGAAAGTTTTTAAAAAATCAGTGCCAGAACATGACCCTGAACGTGATACAGAGATGGCTCTGGAGAAGCCACCTGTTTCTAAGAAAAGCAGAACGTGGAAGGAAGAAAAAAACAAACATTTCAGGACAAGTGGGAAAGGTAGTTTCTTGTGTTTCTGAAGTTATCCATTTCCATTTCCATGCAGGTTGCAGTGTCTGCTGTTTGTAAGAAATAAATTTTTCAAATTAAAATTTACGCAACGCAATGTCACGATAGCACTCATGCAGGGGTAGGTGAACAGAATTACCACAGTGAATTTCAGAGGCGCAAGCTGTTACATGATGCAAAAACTGAGCTCAAAAGTCAACAGTGATGGCTCAGAGATTTTTTTGAATAACGTGTATCAGATACAGATAGCTACTTTTAAAGTTGCACTACCTTTGGGGAAAACAAGGAAAGCATTTAGCATCAGAAAACTTGTGATGAAAATTGTTTTGGCCATGTAAGCAGAAAATATACTTTTCAGAGAGATACCACTGAGAAATGACACGTTACAGAGGAGCACAAGAGATCAGGCAAATTTTCTACAAAATGAAATAGCTGAAAAAGTTGCAGCTTTCTACACAGCCTGTGCTTGGATGAGAGCCTGGATGTCCCAAGGGAATCATATTTATTCTCTTTTTTGACTGTGATCGCCCTGTTATTTGGAAGGCGTTTTATGTCAGATGAGCCTTAGTGCTAGATCTACTAGCAAACACATTTTTCCAGTTGTTCAGGTGAGAATGGAGGAGTGCCGCATTACCTTTTTTAAAACCTGTGTGACCTGACAGCTGATGAGGCAGCAACTGTGCAAATTGCAGAAGCAGGGGTGCTGAACTGCTACCAAGAAAAATGCATGCAAACCTTTTTTGTTTCACTGTTTTGCCCACCAAGAAGTACTTGTCAGAAAGGCTTCAATCGAAAGTATGGACTAGGTTGACTCTGTAGTGGAAAAAGTGCATCAACGTGCTCAACACCAGCAGCATCAATAAAGGGAGATTCGCAACTCTGTGCAAAATGAGTGCGAAACACATAAGGTGCTGCTAAATTACAACCCAGTCCTGTGGCTTCATTTTAATTACGGTGTACAAAGACCATCTGAGCTCTGGAAAGAGCTTGTTGAGGTTTTGAACAGTTTCCCCAGAACTGTCCCAAAAGCTACAATATCCAGAAGTACATGGTTGTTTGCTCTTTTTGAAAGAGTTTTTACCAAAGCTTGCTTCCTTGAATCTGGAACTTCAGAAACCTCAGCTAACGATATTTGACAGCATTAAAGTAATTAATACATTCAGAATGACAATCACTGACATTGTCCAGCACCTAGAAGAGGAAAAGGACTTGCCAGTTTAAGTGCTTAATCAGTTTCTCATCTATCAGGAAGAGAAAGTGCAGCAAAAGGTCATCTTAGTTATAACCAAATACCCGAGGATCCTTTCGGAGGATCCTGAAAAATCATTTCAGTGAGAAACTTTCTCTGTCAGTATACCTTCATGACCGACCCATTCAGCAATTCTGGTTCAGGTTTTTTTGGCTGCAAACTAACTGCACTGCAAGACCGATTAGTTTCCTTTGACTTTTTGGATTTAAGCAATTTCAAGTACCTCATGCTGCAAATACGCAATGATGCAAGAATGAAAACATACTTCAGTCAGCCCAGTGTTACAGTACAGGACTTCTGGAGCCATGTGTACCTGCTTGAGGACACCTACAAGCCCCTAGCTAACATTACTTTGCTTTTCTTGTCCCTGTTTCCTACTACTGTGCTGTGTGACAGGACATTCAGTGCACTGCATTTTCTGAAGAACAAGTACTGAAACCGCCAGTCACTAATGTTAACCTAGAAGCTTCGCTTCCAGTTTCACAGGAGATGTGACCTTGCAGACTTTCCATTCAAAGAGCAACTGAACTTCTGCAAGTAGTCTGATCCACACGATGGATGTGTTAAAACTCAGAACTTTAATTTCATTATCACAGTGTAGTAGTAAAGTATAATATAACAGGATTAGGTTTGTTGTTACTATCATTATTACTGTATTGGATTGATTTTTTGTCTGTTTCTGAAAGAGAAAATTTGTGGACATATTTGCAAATATATGTTTTTCATTATTATTTAGACTTTTATGTAAAATCATTTTTAAATTTACTTCAGAACTGCTGTACAACCTCCTTTTACCAAAAAAAGCAAAAGAAACAATAAAAAAGACAAGAAGTGAAAAGCATCTTATTTGTGTTTCTACTGTGTTTATGTCCAGTAAAGAATAGACACAACCGTACATTATTATTTAGTCAGCAAAAAAGAGGAGAGCTGACCAAAACTGCAAAAGGAAACAGAAGGGCCAAAATTCACTACAGGTGGGAATTTAAACTCACATTCATCTTCCATGATCAAGCTTATTATCAAGATACTCCAAAGGTGAGAAATTATATTCCAGACTCTTGGTATAGGGAACAAAGGCTCTAACATGCATGAATACACTCCAGAGGTAGAACTGATGAAAAGTGGTAGTAAAGTCATGGCAGATGGTGAAACTCAAGAAAAGGAGGGTAGGAGAGGAAAAGAAAAGAAGGACAGGAAGGGAAATGATGGGGTAGGCAAGGAATTGGTAAAAATGGAAAGAATTACTTAAGTTTACAAACAGAAATTATATCATAAGATGATTCACAATTGTGGAAACACCACACTCAGTAAGAGAGGCCATTTGCCACATATGGATTCACGCCAGTAATTGACCTTTTCACAGACCATCTTTGGGCATTAGATTAGGATAAAGTCTTTGGTGACTATTTGAGATGGGACAAAGCCAGATCCAGGTAGCATGGCAATGGCTATGTACCAAAAAAACAAAACAAAAACCAGCCCACACAATTTTAAAGTTTCTGAATAAGCCAAATAAGAATCAATTGCTCTGCCTTTTAAGGTTATGTTTTTGATTGTCAAAGTACTGAAAAATGTCATCAAAAAGAAAATCTCTGGAAGAAAAACAAAAGCAATCCAGCACACAATTCAAAGATATTACTTCAAGAAATTCATTTTTAGGAGGAGCGAACTGTGGGAGCAACAGAATTGGTTTCAGTACATATTTTTTGCTTCAAAAAAAAAAAAGGAAATGCATAGTATTTGCTAAACCTGAAGCTTTTCAACTCAAAAAGTGATGATTTATCTTAATAATCCAGTGCCTGTAAACAACAGTGAGTTTAATGTATGTTCCCCCCCAAAAAAGCCATTTTCCTTTTGATAATGGGTTTTTAAAAATATTGGAATACTTTGGAGTGGGGAAATTATACATGGAAGAGACTTCAAAATTGTATACCAAATCCTTATTGGAAAGAAAACAACAGACAAGGAAAAAGATTCAGCACTAACCTATTATAATTATCAATCTCTCTGATTGTTGGAGAAGGTTGCACTCAGGGTAACGAGATTTACTTTATTTATACTCATTTATGTATTAGAATATCACTAATATTAATTTGTAAATTCTTTTTAAGGTGGAAAAATATGCAAGAATTGACACTATTTTATATGGTCAGAACCAGGATGGATGAAAATCTATTTTTTAAAAATAAATTTTTTTTTAAATTTAAGTTAGATTTTTTAAAATATTTAATTAAATACACATTTCTTTTAAAAATAGTTTAAAATAGATTTGAAATTATGGCAACTCATTTAAGGCCTAAATTTACTATAAACTATTAAAAGAATTAAATAAAATATGCTGCATCTGTACTTTCAGTTTCCGTTGTGCAAAGTTTCAGAGTGGTAGACGTGTTAGTCTGTATCAGCAAAAACAGGTTTTAGCCCACAAAAGCTTATGCCCAAATACATTTGTTAGTGTCTAAGATACCACAAGTCCTCCTCATTGTTTTTGTTGTGCAAAAAAGCTTCTGCCTTGGTTACTTATGGTTTCCATTTAGCTACCGGGGCAAAGAATAGCTTCTTCATGGGAACTAGTTCACACAAAGTTGAGAAAGTGAATGGGAGTTGAAAAGGCAGGGGAATTTATTTTCCTCTTCCAACCTATGAGTAAAAGCCAGATGGAAGAGCTATTAATCTGAGAATTTGAAGGTAATAGGGCCAGATTTTGAAAGGTATTTAGATGCCTAAAGGTGCCTAGTGGGATTTTCAAAAGCACCCAACTCTCATTGGTTTTATTCCCATTGATTTAAATGGAAGCTGGGTGCTTTTGAAAATCCCACTAGGCACCTTTAGGAATCTAAATACCTTTGAAAGACTGGACCATGGTGACCAAGAACAACCCGTCAATTCACTAACTATAGTTAATACTTCCTTAGTTTTAAATGCAGAATATGTTTTGATAAACTTATTTTTTTCTTACGTATCTAGCACCTTTTAAGGTTGGCTTTTTAAAAAAAAAACAAAAAAACAAAAAAAGTGTTAAATGCTTTTTATGTACTATTTTAATTTGAATTCCAATTTCCATTCAAATGCAGGTTGACACAAATCCTGAGTGAAAAAAACCCCCATCATCTAATAAATAAGAAATGTGTCACTCACCATTTTCTAGCATAAAAAAATGTAAAAGACAAGACTGAATAAAGGAGCTTAAGCTACAAAATTGCTTAAATAAATGCACATGTAGCATATCCTCAGGTTAACAAAGCGTGCACCAAATTTAGTAAAGACTACATTTTGTTGTAAATCCACAAAATGGTTGATTAATGGTTAATGATTTAATGGTTATATGAACGAATGAGAATTAACCTGGCTTTAGGAAAAGAAGTAAAAAACCAAAGATTAAAAACCATTATTTAAATTGGTTATTTAAATCCACCTGTGACGGGGCAAGGCCAGATGGCTATGGAAGAGTAGTCTTTTTTTTTTTTTTTTAAGCTGGCTGCTGCTTCTGGCCCAAAGGGTGGAAATAGGGCGTGGCAAGCCAAGCAAGCAGCTGAGTCCAGAGGCAGAAGCTGAGGCAGATGGTACACAGCCGGTGGGGGTGGTGGAGGGGGCAACGGTGGTGGTAGCAGTGGTGGGGGTTGGGGGGGACACACAGATGGATCGGGGGGCAGCTCCACACCACACCCCCTGTGTCCCTGGCAACACAGTCAAGACTCCCACTACAAGAGCACAGTTTGAAAATTACTCAGTCTGAGGGCCCCCTCCACGGTGGTCTGCAAAGTCTCTAGGTGCTCCCCCACTGGTAGATGGTCCCCTTCTTCTCCTCCTCGGGCTTCAGCAGCTCCAGCCAGCAGACTCCACAGCAGCAGCAGCTCCAGGAACTCCAGGTGATAGTCCAGGCAAGCAGAAAGGACCCCTCTCAGGTGGTGGTGGTGTCGGTGTCTACAACAGCAGTGGCTGGGGTCCCTCGCTCCTCCTCTGTGGGGAGTGGGCTAGCAGCCCCCCCCGGGGCTGTAGTTAGAACAGTAGCAGCAGCCAAGAGTTGGGGGTCCAGAACCAATAGCAGTGAACAGGGGGTAGGGTGTCTGGCCCACCTAGGGGAGCAGCAGGGAGAGCTTAGGGCCTAGCAGCAGTAGGAGTAGCAGCTTCTCACCTTCCTCCAAGCTAGAAGGCTATGGAAGAGCAGTGGGGGGGGGGGAGGGGGAGAGATTCACTCTAGGCTAAACAAATCCCTGGTACCAGGATAAGTGAAATGGCAGCTGCTCCAGGTCAATTAAGACACATGGGGCCAATTAAGAACTCTCCAGAAGGCAGGGAGAAAGGTAGGTTGATTAGGACACCTGAAGCCAATCAGGGGCTGGCTGAAACTAGTTAAAAGCCTCCCACTTAGGGAGGTGGGTGTGCATGTCAGGAGCTGTGGGAGGAAGTTGTGCTGTTGGACAGATTGAGTAGCACACACCATATCAGGCACAAGGAAGGAGGCCCTGAGGTAAGGGTGAAATAGACCTTGAGGAAGTGAGGGCTACTGTGGGGGAAGTAGCCCAGGGAATTGTACATTCTAAAAGGTCAGCTACCATAGCTGATACTATTAGGGTCCCTGGGCTGGAGCCTGGAGTAGAGGTGGGCCTGGGCTCCCCCCCACCTTTGCCCCCTAGATTAATCACTGAGACTGGGAGACAACAGAGACTGTGCAAGGAAGGATAACTTCTCCTTGCTGGCTTATGATGAAAATGGCTCAGTAGACTGTGACCCTTCTCTCTAAAGAGAGAGAAGGGTTATGTGGAGGGTCACAGTGAGCCTCTGAGGCTAGTGAAATCTGCCAGGAAACGTGGGACCCACGGAGGCAAGGACAGAGCTTTATCATACCACCCTAGTCAGAATATGTTCCACAGGAAGTAATATTCAGTATTTTAGATGGATCCAAAAGGTAGTCTTACTGATAAATGAATTGTTTGCTTCTCTAGGACAAGTATCAAGTTGCAGCAATTAAAGAAGACCTATTCAAATAAAAAAAATAATATAAGGAGAGGTCTCCTATAGAAGGCAGGTAAAGCAGTAGTGAGTGGTAAGCAGACAAGTATAACTTCAGAGTTTCAAAAGAGAAAGCAGAAGAAAAATTAAAACAAAATTGCAGACTCAAAAGATCAACAATTAAACAGTATAAGGAGAAAAGTGAACGTGTTAATTACCAACATGACTGAAGAAGCCCTCAGGTATACAAAAGTATGAAAAAGGAAATGTGTGTTAAGAAGTTGGCTCAAAAGCTTAAAAGGATTCAAGAGGAACACATTCTACCATTTAAAAATAATCAGCAAAAAAGTTACACATCATAATGAAGTATATGCTTCTCCTGTCAACTGTACATTTCAGATATTCCAGGCTCTACAGTTTTTTAAAAAAAAAAAAAACTAAAGTAGTAGGCTTGTCAAGAGACATCAGAAAGAAACTCTAGATGTTGTAGTAGTTTTATAGGCAATAGCAGTAAGAACATGGCAAAACTCCAGGGGCCTGACTGCTTTCCAGCTGAATATTACACAATATTTAAGGAGGTATTAGTAGATTCTTTGATGGATATAACTTTAATACTGCTCTATTAGGGCAGGACTGCCTCCATCTATTGAGTGAGGTACAGTTTTGGTTCTCTCTGAAGCTAGAAAAAACATTACCTCATGTAGATCTTATAGATTCATATCACTGCTGAAGGACAGAAAAATATTTGCTACCCATTTGCAATCCATACTACCAGTTTATATAATTTCACATCAAACTAGATTTATTAAGGATGGACAAATGTCTGATGATATTCACAGAGTACTTGGAATAATTCATAGGACCAGTCAGATAAAAAGGGGATGAGTCTTTTGTTTTCATTTGATGCAGAGAAGGCTCTGTTTAGGATAGATGGGGGTTTTTTATTTAAAGTTTTGTCATACAATGACACGGGGTCACCCCCACTCCTAAAATGAATTACTGCTTTTTATACCAGCCTAAAACCATCTTTGAGAGTCAGGGGTTAAGTCTCCCTTGTTAGAGTGATACAGGTGAACCAGACAGGTATGTTCACTTTACTTTTTGCATTTGCCTTGGAGCCATTTACACGAACAAAGAAGGGTTACTTACTGACAACTACTGCCCTTCAAGGGATGCCTCTATGGATTCCCACTTGGAGGACTGGCAGCCCTGATGATGCCTTGTTTCAGAAGCCCCCAAGTGGCAATGCACAGAGGCCTTCAAAAAATGAGGAATAACTACATTTTACTAATGGAAATAAAGCTTGCCAGAACACATTACAAGGTATAAGTATATAAGCTATACTTTTTTTAATCTAACCTAAGCATTTACCTAAAATTATCTACAGGAATTTATGATTTTCTGGAGAAAAAATGGGTGTGAAGTAAATTATGCAGAACCTGAAATGCTAGCCATAAATATATAGAGACTGAAAGTCTTCCCTCAAGAAATATTTTAGATATAAAAAGACAAATTCTACAGAGGGACCTGGGAACTCAAATCTCAAATAACCTAGAAGACGCATACAATTTAAGATGTCAAGCCATTATTTTAGAAAATTAAATAAAAGGGGTTGTTTGCTGGGGAAGAATGCAATCTTGCACATCGGAGAGAATAGTCAGTCTAAATGAGCATTTTACCTAGGATTTTTTTTCTTGTTTAAAATGTCTTTATAATCACTAGATAGCAGGTATATAGAGAATGATTAATAGTCTTATTCCACATAAATTCTTAACACAGCTACTTTATATAGACCCATTAAGCAGAATATCTAGCAATTCCAAATATTATTTGGCAAGATAAACCCAGCCAGCTCAAAGGGGTAGAACTGGGAGTACTGTAATCCAGCCAAACAATGGGCCTTTACTGAACAAGATGACGATGAGTGTGAATATTGCTGTTACCATGATGTAATAAAAAAAATCATGCCCTCCAAAAATCAATACCTACTTTTGGCAACACTTATCCTTGGGGTATGGGATAGAACTAGAGATGCAAGTTCATTACCATCATGAATGACATCCAAACTAACTAAAATGAACTAAAGAGTTTAAAACACTGGGAGAGCCAAGAAATACGCAGAGCTGACTTTTTTTTTTAAGCAGATATTTTTCCGAGAGGGGGGGTGTGTGTGGGTTTTTTTTGTTTTTTTTTTTTTTTTTTAAAGACACCAAAACCAAATTTAATTTAGCCAACTTCCCATGGTACTAGTAGCTTCAAGTTAGGCACCATGGTTTTCTCAACATTTTGTAGAAAAACTATTTTATACAAAAAAAACCTTTGGATGAATAGGAAACAAAACATTTTACCCTTTGCAGGCAACTTTTCCAACAAAGAAATATTCACTATGATGGGGTGACCAAACTTACTGACCCTCCAAGCTGCCTACAACAATCTTCAGAAGTTCGAGACCTGGGAGGCGCCTGCCAGGGCTCCAGCCCAACAGGAGGCACCCGCTAGGGCTCAGGGCTTCCCGTGGCTGAAGCCCTGAGTCCCAGCAGGTGTGCCCTCTTGGAGAGGCACATGGGGTCACATTATGCCCCCTCCTGCCCTGATTTTTGCCAGAGTTTGCTGGCCCCGCTCAGTCACATAGTGTGGCCAGGCCCCCGTCATGCATGGCAGTTGCTGGAACCAGCAAGCTGAGAGCCACAACCCTGGGAAAGACAAAAGCAAACAGCTGGGAGCTGCAGGGAGAGCAGCTGCTTTTGCTGCTGCTTCTCCCTGCAGAGCTAACACCTGGAAGCTGCAGGGAGGGGCCACTGAGGGTAAGAGGGGGGCATGTGAGGGGGAGGGAAGGTCACGACTCAAGCTGTTGGGGAGGGGGCAAACCTTTAAATTGTGCCCCTCACTCTTAGCAGACACCAGCCATCTCTAGCAGAAGCCTCTAGCTCCACCACCTTGCAGTAGGGCAGAAGCCATGAGCTCCCCCCCCCACAATCTAGTAGGCAGAGAATGGGGGACTCTGCAAGCCACACTTTAACAGTAAAAGAACCATACACGGCTTGCAAGCCGGGGTTTGGCCACCCCTGACTTATGACAATGGGGAAATGCTATGGGTGGACAAATTACACAGGTGGCATAGGCTTTGACTTTGCAAAGAAATCCAGCAACCTCAATCTGTAGTACAACAGCAATCTCTTTCAATACAAACTGACACCAGCAAGCTTAAAAAAAAAAAGTTATATATACCAGTGGTTCTCAACCTGTGGTCCATGGGTCACTTTCAGCCCAATCAGCACACAGTTGCAGCCCATGTGACATGCCCATGGCCATACAGGGGTGGGTGGGTGAGAGAGAGTGCGCACGCGCATATGCGGCCAACAATCGTAAATAGGTTGAGAACTACTGTTATATATAGATTGGATGGAGATAGCTATTGGAGAAATTGTGGAGGGAAAAGGTGATCCTATAGTGGACATATCCAATAATTAAAAAGAGTACTAGAATGATTTGTAACCAAATAGTTAGACATTTATTAGCAAATCACCTGGTAACCCTGCTGGGGCTTTGTACAGTAACGCCTCACTTAATGTTGTAGTTATATTCCTGAAAAATGCAACTAAGTGAAATGATGTTAAACTAATCCAATTTTCCCATAAAATTTAATGTAAATAGGTGGGAGTTAGGTTCCAAGGAAACTTTTTTGGGCAGATAAAAGGCATATTGTACTGTACAGTACAGGCAAGGATGCTAGGAAGCACCTTCGCAGCATCAGTGGCAGCTTACCCGGAGAACAGGCGCCGACTTTGCCAGGGGATGCTCAAGACCCACCTCTTCCCATCCCCACTCCACTCCAGGCCCGCCTCTTCCCGTCCTCACTCCACCTCCTCTCCAGAGCACACCGCATCCCCGCTCCTCCCCCCCCCCCCCCAAGAAAGTCCTAAGTGCTGCCAAACAGCTGTTTGGCAGGTGTAGGACTTTCTGGGAGGGAGGGGGAGGAGCAGAGACATGGTGCTTCCCTGCTCTTCCCCCTCCCTCCCAGCACTTCGTGCTTAGGACTTTCTGGGAGGGAAGGGGAAGAGCGGAGACATGGTACTTCCCTGTGCTTCCCCCCTCCCTCCCACCAAACAGCTGTTTGGCAGCACTTAGGACCTTCAGGGAGGGATGCTCCTCCCCCTCCCTCCCAGAAAGTCCTAAGTGCCACCCAACAGCTGTTTGACAGTGGGAGAAGCGCTGGGAGGGAGGGAGGGGGAGGAGGAGGAGGCAGAGAAGAGGAACTTGTGCAATGATCCCTTGTAAAGTCGCTGCTCTTGCACAAAATCATACATGCAGTGTAGGCAGCCAAATGACATTATAAGGGAGTATTGCACAACTTTAAACAAGCATGTTCCCTAATAGAGCAGCAACGTAACTTTGAAACAACGTTAAGTGAGGTGTTACTGTAGCAGAAATGACACAAAGAAGAGGAGAATTCTGTTAGTAGTTACTGTATTATGGAAAACCTCTCATTGGAAAACCTGAATTTTTCTTGAACCATTCTTCTAATTTGGAGAGATCATTGTTAAAGAAAAATGTAATGCAGCAAAACAGAGGACAAATAAATACTTTGGTATCTGGTTGCCATTTATACAATACTCGGAGCACACCTGCATACAAAAACCCATCACATTTGGAATGTTAAAAATATTAATAACTACAAGACTACTTGCTGTGGCTTGTTAATAAGTAGAGACAGAACTGTTTTAAAAAAAAAAAAAAAAAAAAGCCCTGAGAAACAACATACCTAAGGCTGCTCCTCTAACATTATACCCTTCCCAATAGATAAACTTGATTATAATGACTCAATCCAAATATGAACCATTCATTATTGCAATTTTGGTATTTGTGTGGTAAAGATTTGTAAGACTGACTACACATTCAAAATAAATATATGAAAAATGGTATTCCTAGTTGTTGAAAAGATGTACATTTTGTTTTTTAAAGACTTAGCTCTGTACAGACCCTAAAGTTTTTGTTTTTAAAAGTATGTTTTTAATTCTTGACATTGCAAAGTTAAACTTCCAAAAGTGAACCAATGCACTGCCTTACCATGTCTGCAAAGAGACTGAAATATATGCACCAAGTGAGACTTCTACAGCTCCACTCATCAACAGGTTAACATTAAAGCCTAGATGCTAACCTCTCCACTGCTGACAAGAGGAGCAACTTGAACTAGTGAGAGCTTACACAAGCTTGTCAAACTCCGCTGGAGATCAACAGAGAGAATCATGGCTCTGTCTACACGAACCTGTTCCTTCATGTTTCCCATCTCAGCAGCTCCACAGCAGTAACAAGTGATGGGATCTATGGAACAAAGCTCTAGTGTTTTTACAAGTTAGGGTGCACTGGGGTAGCACAATAGTGGGAAATTTTAAACTCAAAGCAGACAAGGCCCAGAGCTGTCATCAACTGCACCATCAATTCCGAGAGCCATGGCAAATGTCACAGATGAAGACAGACCCCCCATCCAATGGATTAAAACTCAAATCACTTGTGTATCTTGAGGGCAAACTGAAATTTAGACTACAGACCTGAGTAAGAGTCTAAAGCTATGCTGGAAGCCACCAAGATTTTGGATTGAGTTCTATAGAGAAATCTTGCAGAGTCATGTCCTATCTGAAAATCTGTTAGCTTTGGGTTGCTAAATAATACCCAGAAAAATCATCTGATTACCTACCCCAACACTTGGTTTGGGGCTTTTCCTTGCTTAGCACTCACAGGAGATAACATGCAAAGGCACAAACGACACAGCCAGGAGGGTGGGGCCAAGGAGGCGGCTTACTGGATAGTGCCTATACCACAACTGCTAATTCGCTATTGGTCTTCCAGACAAAGTGTCCCAATTTCTTCCCTTTATTTCACCTACACAGCTAAAAAGCACAGGTCCTTGTTAGTGCTCTTTTAGCAGCTGCTCATAGTATTACAACCTAAACATCTTTTGATAATTACTAAACACATAGTATGTTTAATTTTCAAAGCTCTCTGCTGATATTAGATAATCTCCACAACACCTGTGACAGACAGGGAAAATAACAGTGACTAAGTGACTCACCAAAGGCCACCCACCAAGTCCATGGCAAAGCAGGAATTAGAGGTCTGAGGATTACCTGGCTCTGAGCTCCCCACTCAAACAAGTGAGTAAAACTGCCTCTCATTTTGGAAGTGTCACATTGAGAAACAAATGCCTTTTTTCAAGTAGTACAATCCCTGCTACCGTGGTTCATGACGCGATTCTCCGCTCCCTTTTCTCTCATTATTAAATCCTCCTTGAAGTTGCAAAAGACTACTTTAACTAATCAATAACCTCCTTAATCTCAGCAGGCCTGACGCCTCCTTAATGGAAAGGATAAAACAAGGTGTTCAAGGAGCAGGAAAAGCTGGGGTTCATAAAAGCCTCATGTGTGTTTAGAACAGGAATACACTTTGTCAGGGGGAGAGCCATGGAAAGAAGACTGACATGAAGTAGACGGGTTTCAGAGTAGCAGCCGTGTTAGTCTGTATTCGCAAAAAGAAAAGGAGTACTTGTGGCACCTTAGAGACTAACAAATTTATTAGAGCATAAGCTTTCGTGGTAGCTCACGAAAGCTTATGCTCTAATAAATTTGTTAGTCTCTAAGGTGCCACAAGTACTCCTTTTCTTTTTATGAAGTAGACGGACACCTATTCCAGAACAAAAACTTAAGTTACAGTTAAGTTTATTAAGCACAAGTCGAGAATGTTACAAAACCTAAATATTAAAAAGCTAAGGAAATCACAAATTAAGGTTACATAAAGGACTTTAATATCATCCTTAAACTCCAAACTCAAAGAGAAGGCAGATTTGAGCATGGATAAAGGCTGAGACATCGTCCAGATAAAACCGAATGACCTGGTTGGCTGGGATAAGTAACTGGAAGAGATTGTGGGGTTATTTCAGCCCCTTTGATTGAGGATGTGTGCCTACCTTTGCGATCCAGGTGGTCTGGTTAGACTTCCAGCTGTTACTAGATCAGGGAGCAGCTATGGCCAAGTCAGCTTTTTCCCCATCTACGGATGGTTAGCAGGATGTCTTTTTCCAGATGTGGACTTTGCAACTATCATCCATGCCTTTATCAAAATTAGATACTACTATGCTCTCTACGTTGGGCTACATCTTAAATCTTTTAGGAAAGTATTTCATGCTGAATTCACCCGCTGTGCAGTCCCTTTCCCAATGCATCTTAAACCTGAGCTCTATGACTTTCTAGGGCTGCCTCTTGTTTTCAGATGGATTTTAAGATGTTGGTTTATAAATCTCTAAATCTAAGGCCTGCCTGTCTAAGACTATATCTACCCTGCAGTATATGTCAACATAATTTATGTTGCTATGGGGTGTGAATTAATTGCTCCCCTCCCCATAGCGACATAAGTTACACTGACATAAGTGCTGGTATGGACAGTGTTATGTCAGCAGGACATAGTTACTGGCTCATGTCGGGGCAGGAATAGCTAACTTGATGGAAGAGTCTCTCCCGTCAGCTTAGAGCGGCTACTTGAGAGAGCTTGCACTAGCACAGTTGTATACTCTCTAGTGTTGCTGTAGCCTAAGACTGCCATTCCTCATGACATATTGCCACAGTCACAATCAGCAGAGACACCTGAGCTGAAGCCTGTTTGATAGGGGAGGAGACAGCTGGTAGGCCACCCTCTATTAGGGCCCCAGACCTTTGGAGCTCATTTCCTCCCCAGCCCCACAAAAGTCTGAGTCTTTTAGCTTTCAGGCCATAATGTAAAGCGCACCTTTTCTCTTTTGCCTGTCAGAAAATGGGCACAGGGCTGGGTGTGGGACTCTGACAATAGTGTGTGGGGTCTATTAATTTCAATAATTTATGTTGCCAGTGTAAATTAATTGATCTAGCACAACTGATCTGTTTTAATGTTTTTTTTTAATTTGTCAAGAACAACACGAGTACTGGACTTATTATACTCCACATAAATCTAACTAAACAGTTATCGTAGTGACCAACGTCCAGACAATCTTAACTCTGTCCCTGGATTTGTGTTACTATTTTAGGGTGAAATTCAAACTTCCATTGAAATCAATAGAATTTTTTCCTTTTATTTTAACGGGAATTAGACCAATGCTTTTTTAACAAAATACATTTGGATAACTGATGTTTATATTATTTGTTCAGAAGTATACAGTTTAATGGCTTTGTTTGCAACATAAGACATCTACACTCCACACAAATTCCCCTTTCTCAACCTCAACTAACTTCCCATCCAGCCCCAACATAACTCCACCCTCATTCTCACAATCAGCAGGTAAGCCCTCACCACTGATCATATTTAATGGTTAGATATTCTTATATTTTGACAATTGGTCTGGAATTGGTGAGACTGTCCATTATATTTTACATAAATTTGTACTGGTATGAGTAAGATAGATATGGTGTCAGAATGCCAAAAGGTGTCTGCAAGACAACTTTTCCTAGACACTGCAGAAAAATGTGAATGCTGTTTGATACCAAATTGTAGAACAATTGCTAAATCAATCAGTCTGTAGACATTACAGAATTGAAATCATCATAAGATTGCATATTAATGTATTTATGGTCAGAATTAAGGTTGCATGTCAATTATTCAGGATAAGTGTGGATGTGCCTGGCTTGGGGTTGTGGAACAGAGGTAGTTAGTTATGAAGGGGAAATAGAAAAAAGTATAGATGGGGTACTGAAAAATCATCCCTTTTCAGACATTGACAGAGATCAACATTTAAAAGCAGAATGTAGTAGAGAAGCACGTCTGGGAGAAGGACGGTGCATGCATCAGAGACATTAGGGATGTGGTGTGAAGCTATGGAGAAAAAAAGGGCCTTTAGCTGGGACGGTCCTGAAGGGGAAGAGGCAAGTATGTCTATGAAGAGGCAATGCACTTAAAAGACTCCTCCAGCAATTTGCACAAGCTCACCAGCACAAAAAGGCAGCAGTACCAGGAGAGACTTTGGTGCACTGGTGCCTCAGCACAGAAACAATGCCTCCAGCACTGCTGCTATCTGGTGAACTGGAAAGCTGAGGCAGCAGTGCTATGGGAACTAGGTAGTAAAATTCATGTTGGAATTATTTATATAGCCTTAGCTTGCAATTTCTATGGTTTAATTTTTTAAGATGTATTTAATGTTACTGCCTCTCTTGAACTGCATTTAGCAATCAACTATAACTTGAAGGTTTATTTTGGTATTTCCTTTAGTGATTTTTGTTTTTTCAATCTGATTTAATGTGCAAACTGGATCCCACTGCTTTGCTTGAGCAGCTCTTTGTACCAAGGAAAGCCCGAGTGTCAGTTAAAGGTTTCTTCACTCACTGTTCAACATTTTTTCTAGATCTGGGGTTCTCAACCTTTTTCTGTCTGAGCGTGCCACCGCCCCTTAACATCCTATAAAAACTCCACTGCTCATCTGTGCCACAACAACTGTTTTTCTGCATATAAAAGCCAGGGCTGGCATTAGGGGGAAGCAAGCAGGGCAACTGCATGGGGCCTCACACCGAGGAGGGGGGGCCTCACACCGAGGAGGGAGGGCCACAAAGCTCAACTGCTCAGGCTTTGGCTTCAGCCCCAGCTGGTAGGCTCAGGCCAACGTGGGCTCTCTGTCCTAGGCCTCAATGAGTCTAATGCCAGACCTGTTTGGTGGACCCCCTGAAACCTGCTCGCAGAGCCCCAGGGGTCTCAGACCCCTGGTTGAGAACTGCTGCTCTAGAAAGATGACTATTTTGTTGGCTCCCTGGTCCTGCTCCTGGCACTGGACAAAGCAATACCTAATTTACAGCCCAGCTCCAGTTTTGAACTCTTTCCTCTCGATGATTCCCTCCATTCCTTGCTCCTAACCCACTCTTCTTCTGCTGAGATCTGAAGGAGGGGACCCATACTCTGTAGGATTACAATAGGTCTGTTAGCATCTAAGGGTTCCTCACCATCAGAGCCTCACCCTGGCCAGCTCTGTGCCCACAACTTCAGTTACATGCCCCAGCCCACATTGGTTGCCCCTAAGTTGTCCTAGCAGCACTGGCTGCTATTAAGTGCTAATGGCTTAGTAACGAAAACTGTAATCAGGCAATTAAGACTTTAATCATTAAGCAGCTGGCAGAGGTCCAGTCCTAACAATGATGATTCATTAACATTTTCTATTTCTACCTTTCTATGAAAATTACCCTAAAGTTAAACTTATATATGTGACCAAAGAAAAATGATACTCAGAATTAAAAAAAACACTGAATTTTGGATTGAGGAAGGAGGGGGAGGGGGAGAATGGTCCCGTGACTCAGGAAACTTGGGTTCAATTCCTGGTTCTGCCACCCACTCCTGTGCATTCTTGGGGAAGACTCTGTAAAATGGGGATAATATTTCTTTTCATACACTCTGTATTGTCTAATCTACTAAGATTGTAAACTCATCAGGGCAGGAGCTGACTTTTACTATGTATAGTGCCTAGCACAATGGGCCCTCAATTGTAGTGGGACCTCTAAGTGCCACTATAATATTAATACTAACTATACTATTTTTTTAAAATCTTTGTTTCCAAATTAGAGAAATTCCTCTAACATTTTAAATACACATTTTCAGATAAATCACTTCATCTAATCAAAAGACAGAGAGGTTAAAGAATGAAGCTTAGAATGGATGTCTGGATGCAACTTTAATTTTGGAATCACTCCAATACTTCCAAAATTGTGACCTATATTTAACTGTACAGTGCAAAAACAAACAGTACCAAAAATACCTCAATTCTGACCTGCAGGATTCCGTTATTTTAGTCTGGCTCTCCCACATAGAACTACTCAATACAGTATTTTTAAAACCCTGTTTTGCTTTCTAATGTTTGAAGGGTTTTCATTTGCTGTATATTTCAGCCATAATCAGGATTACCACTTAATATAAAAATAATATTCATAATGTGGAATATGAATAACGGAATCTGGAGAACATTTGTTTGTTAGAGTATCTAGTATTTAATTTAAAATGTCGAATTTTTATAAAAAGATAAATCATCTCAAACTCTAGTGACCCTTGAAAATATTTCATAAGTAAATAAAGCTGTAAATTAGTTTATCAACAATTCTGTCTAATCCCTCTAATCAAAACACTAGCAAGGCAAAAATGAAGACTGAAAAGAGATCCTTCTCCTATACCTAACCATCCTAAATTCTTTCCTATCTCCAAAAACTAGGGAGAATAGAATGGCTTTGCAGCATGACCTAAATGTAATCAAATTTGAACTATTTTATAAATGGAGGAGAGGGGAGGGAAAACAGAACAATATTTCAGAGTTGAAGAACCCACCCAAGAACACCCTGGTAGCAGCTCCAAAGGGGCTCCATCTTAACTGCAGTCACGTAGAACAGGGAGAAACTGTCTCAAGTAGCTAGCTACTAGGCTATTGGCTTTAGAGGTCAAAACCAGTTAGTCAGTCAGGCATTATTTCCTCTAGTCTCTTAGTTATAGTAATATTAGGTGTTAGTTACCACAATACTAGGTTAAAAAATTTAGATAGAAGTAGCATTGAAGTTGGCTGTGTCCCTTTAATGCACACTTCATTGAGATGAATGGGGGCAGTTCACCTTTAGAGTTAGTTTGTTTAGTCAAACAACTAAGACTCAGCAGCTTTGTCTAAAAAACTCCAACACAGACAAGACATCAGCTCATATTGGGAAAAGCTTTTTTTGCGATCAGAAGAGCTATAAACTTTTTCCATATTTTTAAAACGGAAACTGAAATTGTGCATAAAACACTAGGGACACCCAGAATCCATGGGCAAACCTTAAGTCTGTGGAACATACATAAACTTAATTCTGTACACACAAGTTTCCAGTGCCCCAGGCTACCACTAACATAACTGATTAGATATCCTATTCTTCCTGAGAACTATATTTTCAGTAAACCTTCTTTTCACTTTTCTCACTTCACACACTTGACAGCACTAAAATATAAAACCACACAGTTAAAGAGAAGAGAGAATTCCACCTACACTTTGGCATCTGTGAAGGAATTGGCTATTCAAGATACATAAAGCAGAGTTTTACTGCCCTGGCCCTCCTTCCCTCTCCTCATCAGTTTTATTCATAGTTTTACAGACTTCCTTTCTTCTTCCCCAAAGTTATGTTCCCATCTGATACCCCACACCACAGAATTTCCTCCCCCAGTTTCCCATTCACCATCCTTCAAGATGATGCATCATATGCTCCAGGTTTTCACCCAGGAGAGTGGTTGGGGGAACCTATCAATATCGTTCAGTTACTTAAGATAGCTCTCCCAAAACAAAAGGACTTCATCCTCTGAAGGCTGAGCGTATAACCACAACCAATGGTAATAATAAATTCTATCACTTGAAGTGTAGCTGGCACTGCACAGGTGCTTTTTCTCAGACCCTGCTCTTCTCTCCTGTCTTGGGGGTGTAAAGCATCCTCTACACTGTTGAAAGAGATGGAGATCACAGGTGATTTTTCCCAGTCTCTCTTGCTTCCCCCCCATTGTTTTTGCCAACACTGAGGAGGAGTTTCCTTAACCTGTTACAGATTCTCCACCCAAAGGTGGGTGTGGAGGGAAGCAGAAGTGTTCCTTACGTAAAATCCTCCATCAGTCCTACTCTGGAAAGCCCTCATTCTATTTGTGCGTCTTACTGTTACAGATCAGAAAGGTAGGGAATACAAGTGTTCCCTTTCTTGTGTCTCTGAAGGACATGGAGTATGTGATTTCTCAAGACAGAAGCCAATGATTCCAGCTGAACCCAGCCCTAAAATGATTGTACAAGATTATCTTGGTGGGGCCTTCTAACAAACAGCAATTAAGGAAAAAAAAAATGGTTCAGTCAGATGGCCAACTGTCCAAATTTTTGTTAGGCGACCAAGATTGGCCTTTTTCTCTGTGCGATCCTCATTCCTCCCTTAACCCTCAAAAAGTAGAAGTAATAGATTGAAGTACATTTCAGTGACTTAAGTCATTTAAAAGGCGTGTGTTTTAAACAGACAAGTTTCTCTACACATGTCCAGAACATCTTTTTTTTAAAGTGAGAATTTTAAAAATCTAGATTGCTGTCATTTATTATCTATTTTTGTGTGCAAACAGAAATATACAAAACTAAGTTTCACTTTCAGATTCTTGTACTGTAATATTTAGGTTTCAAATACTGCAAGGGGATGTTTTTGTTTTAAAAAGGGAGTTACAGCAAATCTTGTGTTCAGAGTGTAAGTATTGTTGCCACAGACCTACAACATAGGAGTCTCATGTCCAATCATCATACAGCAATGGAACCATCTTAAAGCAGTAACTGGAAGCTGGGCTAGTGCAAGCATTTTCCTCCAGTTTTGCATTCTGAAATCTGAGAATAGAAATAGCTTGACAATGATCTCCCCAGCTCCTCTCTACCTGCAGAGACCTATTTACAGCAGGGCTCCAAAGTAAGAGAGAGAAGGGAGAGAGTCATTGTGGCTCTAGGGAAGCAATACAATCTGAAAAGAAAGATTCAGGTGAGTAACCCCCACTTTCCTATTGGCTCCACATACACATATTCTAGGAGACCAGTTACTAGGGTCCTTCCTGAGGAAGTGAGCAAGATATATCCTACCCTTGGGAAACCAGCATCTGTTCTCAACGCAATGTGAGGAGAATAGTGATTTGTAAAGGTGTGAACCAAATTATATGCAACAACCCTACAGGTTTCCAAATAAAGGCACACTGGAAACACATGCCAGAGACAGCAATTGCCTCAATTAGAAAATGAGACAGACATTCAGGCACAGGAACAGCAGCACCTACAAAACATGAGTGAATGAACGGCTTTCTTGACTTCTTTAAGCCAAGATGGCTTGACCTTGAGAACTTTCTCCAGAGCCCACTGTGACTTTCTGAATGGTTTGGTTCTGTTTAAGTAACAGCCAACAATTCTCACATCCAAAGTATACAATCTCACCTCCCCAAGTTAGCATTGGGGTTTTTGACATAGTACAGACAAGTGCAATCAATTGACTGACATGAAGTTCTAAATCAGTTTTAGTCAGAATTTTATGGAGAAGGGTAAGAACCTCCTTGCCTTTATATCACATTCCACAGAAAGGTTTTACTTATTACTGACTGCAACTCTAAAGCCCTCCTGACCAAGGTAACTGATGCCAGAAATGAGACTTTCAATATGAGGTGGTTCTGAGAACAGAGTCCCCAAGAAGTTAGTGTCCTTCCATGAGTTTGGCTTACACCAACTTCAAGTACAGATTAGCTGCTGAAGAGGCTTGTGCCCTGGCTGAATGGGTGGTTATGCTTGCCAGAGGTGGCACCTTGGCCTAATTGGAGCAGTAGCGAATGCAGGCAGTGATCCAAGAAGAAATTCTGAGTGGATACTGGACAACCTTTCATCCTGTTGCCCACCGCAACAAATAATTGTGTCGATCTGTGGAACAACTGGGTCTTTTCAATGTAGAAGGCTAGAGCCCTTCTGACATCAAGGGAATGCAGCCGATGCTGCTCCTCCAACTTATGCAGCTTGGGAAAAAACAGACCACCTGGGGCAGGAAGGCCAGGTGTGGCTACAGCTGGACCTTGTCCTTATAAAAGACTGTGTATATGGCAGTTCTGAGGTAAGCACCCTAATCTCAGACACCCTGCGGGCTGACGTTATTGCGAGCAAGAACATGACCTTCCAGGAAAGGAGGAGGAGGAGAACAGGAAGCTAGAACTCAAAGGGGGGGGGGGGTCCCATAAGCCAGTACAACACAAGATTCAGGTCCCACAGAGGGATGGGGTCCCTGACATGGAGCTAGAAGAACTCGAGGCCCTTGAGGAACCTGGCAATCATGTCTTGGGCGAAAACCGACCTGCCCACAAGCAGTGGATGAAAGGCTGAGAACCACCAAATGGACCTTAACAGATGAAAGGGACAAGCCTTGAAGCTTGAGATACAGAAGGTAGTCCAGGATCAACTGCAGCAAAGCCCCCTCGGGCTCAACGCCTTCATCTGAGGTCCAACAGGAGAACCACTTCCATTTGGCCACGTAGGTCACTCTGGTGGAGGGCTTTCTGCTGCCCAACACGATCTGTTGGACACTAGCCAAGCACTACTGCTCCTCCGCATTCAACCATGCAGTAGCCAAGCTGTCAGGTGCAGCACCGCCAGGTTCGGATGCAGAAGACTGCTATGGTTTTGGGATAGCAGCTGGAGCAGTAGCTGTAAGTGAGCAGCCACCGAGAGGACCAGAAGTGTGCCAAACCAGTGCTGGTGCAGCCAAGCCAGCTCTAGGAGGATCACCTTCGCCCTGTCCTGCTTGATCTTCAGAAGGACCCTCTGAATCAATCAATGGCACTGGGGGAAAGGCATACCACAGTGCCCCCAACCATGGGAGCAGAAAAGCGTACGATAGGGAGCCTCTGTCCATCCCCCAAATTGAGCAGAAAACATGACATTTCCTGTTTTGCCTGGATGCGAACAGGTCCACATGGGGAGTCCCTCGCCTCTGGAAGATGAAGGTGACCACTTCAGAATGGAGGAAGGGACCACTTGTGGTGAGACGAGAACATCCTGCTAAGGTGCTCTGCCAAAGCGTTCCTGGCCCCTGGGAGGTACACGGCTACGAGATGGATGTTATTTTGGAGACAGAAGTTCCAGAGCCTGAGGGATTCCCAGCAAAGGTTAGATGATCTGGCTCCACTTTGCTTGTTGATATAGGACATTGCCGTTGTATTGTCCATCAGGACCTGGACCACCTTGCTTTTTGTATGAGGTCAGAAGGCTTGGCAGGCCAGGTGAACTGCTCTAAGCTCCCTGACGTTGATGCGTAGGAAATGATCATGACTCAACCAATGACCTTGCATGCTAAGATCGCCCATGTGGGTCCCCACTTCAGGTCCGAGGAATCTGAGACAAGGGTCACCGATGGGGATGGAGCGCAAAGGGAACTTCCTCCAACATCGATGCAGGATTCTGCCACCAGGCCAGTGACAACAGTACATCATCCAGGACCCTGAACATGCGGTGCACGCTGTGTCTGTTGGGAATGTAGACCGATGCCTACAGGGGCCTGAGCTGGAGGTGCATGTGCTGCACCACGTAAGTGCAGACTGCCATATGGCCTAACAATCACAGGCACGTATGAGCGGTGGTGAGGGTGGACTTGCATGCAGAAGATGAGGTCCACTATGGCTTGGAACTGAGCCTCGGGGAGGAAGGATCTGGCCTGAGTGAAGTCGAGGACTACACCAGTGAAGTTTATACATTGTACTGGAATTAAACTTTTTCTCATTTTATTAACAGCCCCAGGTCTCGACAGGTGGAACAAACCAGATCGAGATGCCGCCACACCTGATCCTGGGACCGGCCCTTTATTAACTAGTCACTGAGGTACAGATAAATTTAAATGCCCTGATTCTGGAGGTAAGCGACCACTAGTGCTATGCACTTTGTGAATGCTGTGGGGCAGACGAGACACTGAATGGCACTGCCGTGAATTAGAAATGGCACTGATCCAGAATAATATGAAGGATCTGCCTGTGCCCTGGGAAAATGGAAATATGAAAATACACATCTTTCACGTCGAGGGCGGCGTACCGGTCTCCTGGATCCAGAGAGGGGACGATGGAGGCCAGGGAGACCATGCGAAACTTCAACTTCTTGAGAGCTGCTTTGAGGCGACGCAGGTCCAGAATGGGTCTGAGGCCCCCTTTTGCTTTCAGGATTAGGAAGTAGCAGGAGTAGAACCCCTTTCCTTTCATGTCCCAAGGGACCTCCTCCAGCACTCCCAGGGGCAAGAGGTTCTTGATATCTTAGATGAGCAGTTGCTCATGAGAAGGGTCCCTGATGAGGGATGGAGAGGGTTGGCCACGAACTGCAGGGTATAACCTGAGAATATTATTTCGAGCACCCAACGGTCTGAGGTCAGCTGAGATCAGGCCAAACAGAAGGGGTGGAAGTGGTTGAGGAAAGCGTGGGAAGGTGGATCCTGGGAAGTGATGTAGTTGTCCTCAAGCGCATCCTCAAAATGACTGCTTCTGGCCTCCTTGGTTTCTTGAAGGCCTGGCTGAGCAGACAAATGGGAAGACAAAGGTGTCGCCACTTAGACCCCTTGTCTCTAACTTTTCTCCTGTAGGCACTCAGCAGAGGAGTTCCCCAGGATTTAGATTGTGGAGGTGGAGGACAGAACAGCTTCCTGGCCTGCTGAGTGTGAAGACGCAAGGAGTGGAGGGTGGCACAGGAGTCTTTAAGGCCATGGAACCTTGAGTCTGTGAGCTCAGAGAAGAGCCCCACCCCCTCAAACAGGAGGTCTGAATAGTGGCCTGCATCTCCTGGGATAACCCAGAGGACTGCGCCTCATGGCCACCATGGAGGCGACCACCCTGGCCACTGAATCAGTAGTGTCCCAGGCCATTTGGAGGGTTCCTCTTGCCACCGCTGTGCTTTCGTCCACTAAAGCAGCGAACTCCTGGACTCGGTCCTTGAATCTGTTAAGGGAGTTCCACTGGTTAAAACTGTACCTGCCTAACAGGGCCTGGTGGTTAGGCAGAATGGAACAGGGGATCTCCTACAGTGATTTGGCAATCTTAAGGACCTTTGAGCTGACGGGCAGCTCGACAAGGCCAGGGTGGAGGAGGATATAATGTTAAAGAGGTCATCTGACTCCTCTGAGACCTCCTCAATTGGTACCCGCCCTTTTAAGGAAGCGTTGGAGCTCCTTGAAGTCCTCAGGAGGACTACCTGTTTGGAAGGGACCTGCCTCCGCTTTGTCCGGGGACGCCAATGATGACTGAACCGCTTGGGGTCAGGGGCTTCTTCTTCCCTCTCGGGGGACAGCTCCTTAGGTGCTGGAGTCTGATGTGCTGCCCCCTTGTCAGATTCAATACAGTGTTCTGACTCTGGTGCCAGCCATGCTGGGGGCTGTTTCTCTGAGGTGGCCAAGGAGGACTGGTGGAAATATGGTACTTGCATCACGGACACGCCCCACAGGTTCCAGTATGGCCATTGAGCAGCACATTGTCCCTGCTGCCATGCCACTGCTACACCTGTCTCGCAGGTTGGCAGAGAATCACCCCTCCTTGGTGAAGGGCTGAACTCCCAGTCTGACTCGGTACACTGCCCTTCTGGTGACCAGGGCAGAGCCGTCGAGGGCTGAGTCTCTCACCTGACCCTGGTCAGTGACTGGTGAGGTGAAGGCCAGTGCCTGCCTGACAAACGGTATGGAGAGGGATGGAGACCGGTGCCAGGACAGAGTGACCCCACCCCAGTAGGGACCGATGTCTGGGAGACCATCTGGGTGAAGGTGACCTGCACAGCGGCAATGTTTGAGCAGGAAGCTCACCAGTACCAGTGGTACAGGGACCAGTGCCTTGACTCCAGCGTCCCATGTCTTGGAGAAGGAGAGTGTGGCGGCAGGGACCTGGGTTTTCTGACTGTTGGCCAAGGCCACAGCGATGGGGATCTACGCCTGCAGTCCGGAGACAGAGGGTGCTCCACTGCCCTATGGGGCAGTGGTGTCATGATCGGCTTTCCCTTAGGCATTGGAGTCTTAGCTGAGTCCAGCCCCTGGTGCAGGATGTGCGGTGTCGGTCAGCCTTCTTGTTCTTTAGCCACTGGGACCGCTTTGGGCAACAAGAACCCTAGGAAAATCCAGGGTCCCCTGCCACTCCCAGGAGTTCAATCCCCGGCGGGGAGGGGGGCGATGAAGGGCGGTATCCGACCTCAGAAGTACCCCTGTGAAACCCCAGGGTGGGCACGTGGCCTGACATAGGTCCTTTGCCCAAAGTCTGTTTCCCTTCCCGTGCCGGGGGGAGGGGGGGGCTCTTCTTTTGCCGCTTCTTAGGCACCAGAGAGGGGGAACAGTGCTGGTGGTATGCTCCGCAGTGATGCTGAGGCACTCAGCGTGGGTCTGAGCAGAAGGGCTCTGATTCAGGACAAAGCACAGCCTCCGTGAGGAGAGTCCTGAAGCAGATATCCTGCTCCTTTTGGGTTCTAGGGCAAAAGTTCTTACAGATTCTGCACTTGTCCTTTCTATGGGACTCCTCTAAGTGCTTCAGAAAGCTGTCATGGGGGTCAATAATAGTCATTGGCCTGTCGCATGAGGAATACGGTTTGAAGCCCGGAGAACAGGTCATGCCCCACTCTGGGGCAAAGTTCCAGCCAGGACTAACTACTAAACTCATGACTAACACTTAACTTAAAGACTAAGAATTATATACAAAGGTTAGATAACAATGAATTGTTGAGAACCACTAACACTCTTACAGTGCAAGACAAGGTGCTCCAACCAACCATCATGAGTGGTAAGGAGGAACTGAGAGGGCCTATAGCCAGTGGCACCTAATATATGCTGGCACTCAAGAGGGTGACACCGCAGTATCTGTAGGGCTGGCTAAGGCAAAAATCTCTGACGATGGCGCACATGGGTGTGCACGCACCTAGAATGGAATCAATATGAGCAAGCACTCAAATATTCCAAGTCATCCCATCTTACAAGGATGTTATTTAGGCTTGGCCAGATCTAACAGCACCAGCTCGGTTATGGCCCTTCCTTGACACCAAGTGATCCCCCATAATAGCCACAACAAAAAGGTGCATTTTGTGGCTCTAGTTGAGATATGTAGATTCCCAAGGGTTTGGAAGGCATCTAGATGGCTACTTAAAAATGCTTTGGTCACAAGTCGCAGATTTTCAGCCTAGTATGGAGTCAGTGCTTCAGTACTGAAGGAAGCTTAGCAGCTATACTTCATGGCCTGAAAAGCCCTTGAGACCTCTTTGACCCATGGACTCCCAGTGTCTCTTATGTCACCACAATCATTCTGAACCTTCTTTGAGATGGACTTAAACATTGCAACTCTTGGTGGGCTGTCCATCCCATTAGGTACAGCAGAAAGTTATACCTATGAGAAGCAGTAAATTTAGCAGAGCAAGCAAAACCCTTCTTAAAACTCAGATTCTTTACTGGATTGCCATAATGGGCAACACCAAAGTGATCCAGACATCAAACAACTCAACTGTCAAAATTATCAAAAAATTTACCTATGTTTATACTTAAAGCAATTTACAATACAGAATAAGGTTGGAATTTTTAGATGGGCTTAAACAACTAAAGGAGCTCAAGTCTCACTGAATGTCAATGCAGACTTGTGCTTCTAAGTCACAGTAACTTTGAAAAATCCCACCCTAAACTTCTGTGCATGGTAAAAAAGGAGTGGATTAGTTCTATGAATATTCCTCAGTGAAAGAAAGAGGGGCTGGGCAATTTATACCTTTAGTTTCTGGAAAACAGACTTGAGAGTCAAGAGCTTAAGGAGCTACTGCTTTAAAATGATTCCATGGCCACAGGGCTAGGCATGCTACTTCTGCAGTGGCGCACTGCAGGCTGTGTCAGGCAGAGGAACAATTGTTTTAATTTGAACTTAAAAGGAAAACTGTAGAACTAGTCTAATGATCTGAGGCTCTAGATACATTTGATTTTACAAAATTCAACCTCTTTGTAGAAAGTGGCAAAGGGCACAGGGGGGCATAGAGCTTTACAGGGATCCTATGGGTCAATATATGCACAACAGTTCAAAGCGTGGAATGCAAGATCTCTACTGAGTACCAACAACCCTCTGATCATCCTAAATGAAGTGCACGTAGATAATACTTAAGTTATGTATCTATACTGGAAATTATGTTCTTGAAGTTAAATGCAGGTCACCACAAGATGACATGCCTCAAAAAGGTTCTGTTCAGGCAGGGGTTAGAGACACTTACCTATAGGGATCCTAGTTTTCCGTGATAAAAAACAGATTCTCCAATTAAAAAAAACCATAAAAATCCACCTTTTTCCACAATTAAAATGAAACACTGAACTTTAGTTTCCCTAGCCACAATATGTACAGGAAGCAATTGAACACAATGTTTTATGGGTATATTTTACATTTGTAAAATGCTGAAATGATCCAGCCACAATGCATTGTTTCTTTACTGTTGCAGAAGGCCCTGCCATTTCAGCCTCCCTCTTGTTTTCATTTCCTTTCATTCAGTTAATGTTTTAACACTTTGCATGTGTTCTACAATTGTCTGCCTCCAAATGTAATCTACAGCCTTGCTGGATACAGTAAAGAACAGCACATTACCATCAACGTGACATTTGTCCTTGCCAAACTCAACGACATTGTTTTTAGGGGTGATTTTTAGTTTTCAGCATCTTTTCATAGCTTTAATTATTCTCATGTGTGGAGACTGAAGTGAAATTTGAGATGCATTAGAACACAAACCCCTATATGCCATTGAGTAACCTTTATACACTGGAAGCAATTTATTGGAGTATGTTTAGCTATATAAATTTAAAGCGCATTCAAAAATCAACCACAAGAGGGGGAGGCTGCGCATATTGAATAAGTGAATCAGTAAAATTTAGTTAAAAGTTAATAGAAAAGGAGTACTTGTGGCACCTTAGAGACTAACAAATTTATTAGAGCATAAGCTTTCGTGAGCTACAGCTCACTTCATCGGATGCATCCGATGCTGTAGCTCACGAAAGCTTATGCTCTAATAAATTTGTTAGTCTCTAAGGTGCCACAAGTACTCCTTTTCTTTTTGCGAATACAGACTAACATGGCTGCTACTCTGAAACCTGTGATTAAAAGTTAATGTTTTTATTTTTTTCCAGACAATGTAAAAACTAAAGATTCTCTGTAAAAAACACAAATTTTTCTGAGTCAAACAGATTTCTAGTATCCCTGTTATGTCTGATCACTGTGCATCTCACATATAAGTTTATCTGCACAGGAAGCCACCAACTAACCAAGAGTGAAATCAACAAGAGATGTGATCAGTGTTATATTCCTACTGCTATACTCTTATTATTCAAGCATGGAATTTCTAGCCATAGAGTTTCCATAGTACTGTTTGATTCACTTAAGATTTTTACTATGACTCTATGGTTTCTTTCACATATAGTGTCACTTCCCGACCCCGTACGACCTATGTTGCCATTCCTGTATATTTTGTACCCAGATATTACTGTGTCCCATTGATCATCATTGCATGAAGTTTTTGTGATGCCTATTATATCACTATCCTTTTTTAATACCAGACACTCAAGTTTACCCATCTTCATATTTAGAGTTCTTGCATTAGTATAGAAGGACCTATTAAAATTTGGCAATATTTAGTTATCGGCCTTCATTCATTGTGATGTAATTGAATGGGACTTGTTTGACTGTTTTTCCTTCAGTTCCTATGTGTACTTTACCAACTTCTCTCCTTTCTTCTTTAGTAGGATATATAGTAGCCCTTTTAATAAAACCTCCCCTAAAGGAGGTGTCTGTCCAAACCATGCACGCCTCTGCACCTGTTGGCTTTCCCACAGCCCTTAGCTTAAGAACTCCTTCATGACCCTTTTAATTTTACATGCCAGCAATCTTGTTCTGTTTTGGTTTAGGTGGAGCCCATCCTTCCTGCATAGGCTCCTCATTTCCCCAAAGGTTCCCCAGTTCCTAATAAATCTGAATCCCTCCTCCAAATACCATCTCATCTACACATTGAGACCCTGCAGTTCTCCCTGTCTAATTGGCCCTGCATGTGGAATGGGAAGCATTTCAGAGAATGGTACCATGGAGGTCCTGGACTTTAAGCTTTTACCTAGCAGCTTAAATTTGGCCTCCAAGACTTCCCTCCTACCTTTCCCTATGTCACCTACATGTACACCTACCACTACCACTGGCTACTCTGCAGCACTGCACACAAGTCTGTCTAGATGTCTTGAGAGGTCCGCAACCTTTGAACCCAGCAGGTAATTCATGGGGAAGTTCTCCCAGTCATCACAAACCCAACTATCTATATTTCTAATAATTGAATCCCCCATTACTATTACCTGTCTCTTCTCTTCTTTGATACTATAAGAATAATGAACTGCATGTCAGAGGTGAGAAAGAAAATGTGCTAGCAGAGTAGGGAAGAGTGAAAGAATATACACACCAGGCATAGGAAGTAAGATAAGGGTTGTTTGAGCTAGGAGGCTGTCCTCAGGCAGCAAGATAGAGCCTAGTTCAATTGAGCCTTTTCAATGCCTGAGGATGCCCTGTGGCTCCTACACTTCTCAATCCTCTCCTTCCAATCTTCACGTTGAGCGTAACCCTCTCCATACTGGATGGGAGAGGATGCACTGCTTCCTTGAAACAGTTTGGCATTACAATTTTATTGCAATAGGACAACAGGTTAAAAAAACTGCTAAGGAAAAGTTACTGTCCTAGTAGTTGCAATGGTGCTGAAGGGGAAAGGGCAGTTATTATTATTATTTGTACTACCTAGACCATCTAAGAGTGCTAGTCACAGACCAGGACCCCCGTTGTGTTAGATGCCATACAAAACGACTGCCTCTACCCCTGAGAGGTTACAATTTGAATATAAGACAAGAGACAACAGATGGATATAGACAGACAGGGAAGGGTTAAGAGCTATTTAAGTTAAAGGACAATGTTGGCACAATGAATATAAACTGGACATGAACAAATTCAACAACAATTCCTAACCATTAGAGGGTTGAAATGCTTGCACCATCTCCTAATAGGAGTTGTGGGGAGAACAACTTAATTAGTTTTGAGAGAGATATGGACAAATTTATGAGTGCAATTGTATGACTACGTTGCTTGAGATTGTAGGAGCAGGCTCAATTTCCCCAGGCTGAATGCCTGTTTATGTCTTATGTTCCTAGAAGCTCATACATCAGGGTTTCAGCTGGTCACCAGCAGGGGTCAGTTTTTTGCTGCTGTTTTTCTTTTAACTCCTTCCTCTGAAGCATCAGGTATATTCACAGCTGGAGACAGGACATTGGACAGAGAGAGCCAGGGCTCTCAGGTGGCACTAAGCATTCTCTGTCAGGTGCTTGGCTGGCTGGTTCTTGCTCATATGTGGGGTCAGGAAGGAATTTTCTCCCAGGTCACATTGACCTCAGGTGGGTTTTGCGTTCCTCTGCAGCACGAATGCAGGTCATTTATGAGAGTTATCTTGGTCTCTCTCACTTAATGATTTCCCTGCCAGTGCAGGGACCCTCAGGCCCCTCCTATTTCCCTCCTATTCTCTTTGTGTGGCATGACATCTAGTCTCCTGTGAGATGCAATACTTTGGTCTAATTTTGGTTGTGCAGGTGCTGGTGGTGTTGATAGCCTGTAACATACAGGAGATGAGACTACATCAGTGACAGATTAAGGCTCCAGAGTTGCAAGTGGCTTTTTAATGCGTCTCATTCAGCTCTTTGCAGCACATTATATTAAAACAGTGTGTGATTTAATTATTAACCAATCTAAGTTATTAACCAATTAAGATGCTTTTACTATGTTAGTAACCAACTGTAGTTGATAAAATATTAATACTTGGTCAGTCATTTTGCTGTGAGAATATCTATATCGAGAGAGAGAGAATGAAATAATGAATTCATACTACCATGGTTCTTTTGAGTTATGCAAATGGCAAATTTGTCTCCTGAACCACTGAGGCCAGAGTATCACTTGACTAGATGATCTAGTGGCGCCTTCTGCCCTTAAACTCTGACTCTACGTGGAAACAATGAGACAATATTGGTCAGCATGATACGCAACAGTATTAGCACACCAGCAGCCCAACCGTTGTCATGCTTTTTGTAGGCATCACAGCAAAAGAGTTTAGAGGAGGATAATGAGGAAACTTTGCAGATGTTTACAGGGAGTAACTCCTAAGCATGAGGGGCAGCATGGAAGAAAACACAAAGGTGCTTGTTTGAAAAACAAAAACAAAAGCAACCTTAAACAAGTGGGCACTGGAGACTTGAATCATAGGCCAATCTGATGTAGGAGTCTACATTTGCATTGTGAATGAGGGAAGAGCAGTAGCAGAGGAATACATTGGGAAGAGGAAGCCTTGAAAGTGAGCAGTTTATTGTTTGACGTGAAAGAGAAGAGGAAGCCAATGAAGGGATACAAAGTGATGGGCTAGAAAAAGAATCTTTGCAGCAGCATTCTGAATGCCTATCTATGGGACAATAATGCATTTGCCAAGGCCAGAGAAAATGATGTTTCACTAGTCAAGATGCGAGATAAGGAGAGCCTAGATGAGAGATTTAGTTGCGAATAGGAAAGGTCGTATCTTCGAGATGTTATGCAGAGGAAATCAGGAAGATTTAGACAGCCTGAGTGTGAGGACCTACTGAGAGATCTGAGTTGAAGATCACATTCCAGTTACAGAACTGAGGGCCAGGTGGACAATAACAGAGAAAGGAAGTAGCAGGGAATTAGGAGCTCTGTTTTAGCCACATTGAGCTTGAATTGATGGCTAGACATCCATGAGGAGATGCCAGACAGAATAAGATTTTAGCCTGGACAGAAGACTGACGTAGCTCTAAGTCATCAGCGTAGTGACGGTAGTAGCTATAAAAAGAAAAGGAGTACTTGTGGCACCTTAGAGACTAAGGAATTTATTTGAGCATAAACTTTCGTGAGCTAGAGCTCACTTCATCCGACGAAGTGAGCTGTAGCTCACGAAAGCTTATCCTCAAATAAATTTGTTAGTCTCTAAGGTGCCACAAGTACTCCAAGTACTCCTTTTCTTTTTGCGGATACAGACTAACACGGCTGCTTCTCTGAAACCTGTCAGGTAGTAGTTGTGTTTGTGGATTATATTACCCAGAGATAACATGTAGAGAGAGAAAGAGAAAAAAGAGATGGTGATTGTAATGCTAAACTCCATATTTTTCATAGAAATATTGTTATGATATAATATGGCATAACTAAGATATTTTTTTTGCAAGATGGGTTATGTAAGATATCATTGGAAAGGTTACGATCTACTGAATGTGTTTATCCAATTTGTATGCCTGTATCATTTCAGTGTCTGAAGTTAGGAATATTGACTATGTAACAATTAGTGAGCTGTAGCTCACGAAAGCTTATGCTCAAATAAATTTGTTAGTCTCTAAGGTGCCACAAGTACTCCTTTTCTTTTTGCGAATACAGACTAACACAGCTGCTACTCTGAAATTACAACTGGGTGTGTATTTGGGGAAATGCCCACCGGACAGTAGGCAATCAGCCTGGATTGGGCCATTAAGGACAATAGAACTTTGAAGACACTAATCTCCCACCTTCCTGAGAAGCTTCCTGGGATGTTGCTTTGACACTGCAGGGTCATCTGATGATGTCACCTGGTACGGATTACCACCTTGGTCACTGCTGGTATTTTTCCACTGGAAACAAAGGGTTCCCGCCTTATGTAAATCCTACTTAAATCTGAGAAGGAAGGCAATCAGGACTCTCCTCCATTGCCTGCCCAGGAAGCAAGGGCATGGCTACACTGGAAACTTCAAAGCGCTGTTGCTGGAACGCTCCCGCGGCAGCGCTTTGAAGTACGAGTGTGGTTGTGCACGAGCACTGGGAGAGAGCTCTCCAAGCGCTGCTGGTAATCCACCTCCACAAGCGGATTAGCTCTGAGCGCTGGGCGCATGGCTACATTAGCGCTTTAAAGTGCTCAGACTTGCTGAGCTCGAGGGGTGATTTTTCACACCCCTGAGCCAGTAAATTAGAGCGCTATAAAATGTAAGCGTAGACAAGCCCGAAAACTACTAAAACACCTAAAGGGAAAGGCAGGGTTGAGTCCAGGCTGAGACGGGGTCCAGTCTTTAAAGAGAAGTAACTGGTGCTCTAAGCTACAGAAACTCTGCAACTTACCTAAAACAACATTTAAGGTGAGAAATTACATTTTGTAACCTGTTTCTTGAGTGTATTAAGCTTAGTTTGTGTGTTTTATTTTATTTGCTCAGTAATCTGCTTTGTTCTGTTTGCTATCCCTTATAATCACTTAAAATTTACCTTCTGTAGTTAATAAACTTATTTCTTGTTCATTTCAAAACCCAGTTTGTGCAATTAATATCTGGGGCGATAAAAAGCTGTGCATATCTCTCTTCACACTGAGGAAGAGTGTGAATTTTTATGAGCTTGCATGGTGCATGCAGATCTTTCTATACAGCACAATACAATATTATTTTGGGTTTACTACCCAAAGGAAGTGTGAACGCGATTGCGGGGTGAATCCCTGAGCTGATTCCTTCCACACAGAGCTGATAGTGTCCCTGTGTCCATTTGCAGCTGGGTATGTCCCTACCTGTGTGCGCGTGCTGTAGAAGGCTGGAGGGCCTGGCACAGCTAGGATAGGGTGATGAAACTCAGGCTGATGGAACGGGTGGAATCAGTGGGACCCCAGCACATCAGGTGGCATCTCGGACTGGGGGGAAGTGGAGGGGTCCAACCCATCACAGGAACCAAGGACAGGCCCTGTGGAGCCCCCACAAAGTTGTAAAGGGATGAAAAGGATCCTTTGAAGGTCACACTGAAGGAGCAATTAGAGAGGTAGGAGGAGAACCAGGAGAGGACAGAATCACAGAAGTCAAGGGAGGACAAGATTTTAAGGAAAAGAGCATGGTAGATGATATCAAAGTCATCCAACAGGTCAAGGAGACTGACAGAGTACTAGTTCTGAGCTTTGGCTAGAAAGAGATTATAAACTTTTGCAAGAGCAGTTTCAGTGGAATACAAGGAGCAAAAGCCCAGTTGGAGGGGTTTAGGACATAATTAGAGAAGAGGAACTCCAGATAGCAACTGTAGGACAGCACGTTTGGTGAGCTTAGAAACGATGGGGAGGTAACTAGAGATGCAGTGGGATCAAAAGTATATTTTGTAAGATGGGAGAGACTAAAGCATGCTTGTATTGTGAAGGAGAAGACCCAGAGATCAGATGTTAAAAGGGAAGAGTAAGGGAGAAGGATGAAAGTCAGCCTGAGGAAGATCAGGAGATGGGACAGGAAAGGATCACTGAAGCAAGTGGAGGGATTAAAAAGGAGAAGAACAGATGAGAAACTTCTGGGTCTGTGACAAGAGAGAGAAAGAGTTGTAGGTATGGAAGGCAGAAGAGCTGTGAGGGGGAAGTCGTATTGTATTTTGTTTTTTATATATACACACACACACACACACACACACACACACACACACACAAAAGAAATCAGCGAGATCCTATGCAGAGAGATACAGGAAGGCGGGAGATGGGGAGGGCTTGAAGAGCATGACAAAGGTGGCAAAAAGGTGGCTGGGACTGTAGGTGTGGGACTGAATTAAGGTGAAGAAGTAGAGCTGTTTAGCTAAGATGATGGCAGAACTGAAGCAGAAAATGAACCTGTAATGGAGGAACACAGCCTAGTCATGGGATTTCTCAGACATCCATCACAGTGTGAGAACAGGTGCAGAATGAGTGGATGCTGGGAGTCAGTCAGGACTGGAAGATGGCAGGGTGGAGCTTACAATGGGAGAGAAAGCAAAAGAGTTAAGAACAGAGGAGAATGAAGCTTAGAGAATCCACCTTTTGTGGTCAGAGGAGACCGCATAGTTTGAATAGTCTCCACCTCAGTATAAGGGAAACCAATCTCCTCAAGGACAGACTCGCTGGAAGAGTCAGGCAGGCGTTAAATTAATAAAAGGGGAGGGTAAAAAGAGGAAAGATTTGAGCACTCATTTAGCAAAGAATCCAGATGCTGAGAACCAAATTAATTAAGGATCCAAAGGACATGAAGATAAGAAATTATTTAATTGTCTATACACCAATACTAGGAGCCTGGGTAACACAAACAAGATGAATTAGAATTGCTCATTTCTGAGCATAAATTCAATATAGCTGGTATTACTGAAAGCTGGTGGGATGAGTCACACAATTGGAACGTTGAAAATCAATTGTTATACCCTATTTAGGAATGATTGAGTGGACAAAAGGGGATGAAAAGTGGCACTTTATATCAAAATGGACATTACCTGTTTCCGAGTCACTGATAACTCAAAAAAAAAAAAAATGACCTTGAATGCCTATGGTTCAGAATCCTAACAGATAAAGCACAAACTGGGGGTTTAATGTTGGTGTCTGCTACAGCTACATACCACCAAATCACGCTAGGGAACAGAATGACCAGCACTTTACGCACCTACTGATAAATATGTAGGAAAAAAAAGCTGCATGATCATGAGGGACTTCAATTTGAGTGACATGCTGGAGATCTCATGCTGTCAGTACTAAGACATCCTTGAAACTCAAAATATTCTAGATGACAATTTCCTAACTCAAAAAGTGTTGCAACCAACATGGGGGAATTCTATATTAGACTTCCTCAAGAGGAGCTGATTGCAAAACTAAAAATTAATGGCAGTTTAGGTACTTGACATTTATATTGCGCATGCAGAAAGAAGTCCAAACCAGTAATATATATACATACACACACACACGTGTGCACATATATATACATGCATACTTGGGTATTTTAAAATGGTTGATTTCACAAAGCTGAAAACAATTATGAGCTAAAGCAGCTGGGAGGAAGAACCAACTCAGAAAAATGTGAATAACTGAGAATTTACTAGATGCCCAACAAGCCACAATGGAGGAAGCCCATGCTGATTAAAAATCTGCCCTGGTTTAGAAGGGAAGGGAAGGCAGCTATTTTAAAAAAAAAAAAAAAAAAAACCACAACAAATGGAAGAAAGGGAAGTTGATAGTAATGAATATAAATCACAAATTAGGAATTGTAGACAATTGCTAAGGGAAGCAAAGGTTCACAAAGAGAAACCTACAGTGAGCAGAGTTAAGGACAATAAGGAGGAGTTTTAAAGAATATTAGGAACAAAAAGAATCCTGACAATGGCATTGGTCCATTGCTAGATGGAAACAGTAGAATTATTAATAATAATGCAGAAAAGGCAGAAGTGTTCAATAAGTATTTCTGTTCTGTATTTGGAAAAAAACAGATGACAGAGTCTGATAATTAGATGAGAATACTCTTTCAATTCTATCAGTATCTCAGATGGATGCAAAATAGCAGCTACTAAAAAGGTAGACATTTTTAAAAAGTCAGCAGGTCCATAACTTGCATCCAAAAGTTTTAAAAGAACTGACTGAGGAGCTCCTGGACTGTTAACGTTGATTTTCAATAAATCTTAGAGCACCAGGAAATTCTAGAAGAATGGAAGAAAGCTAATGTTGTGCCAATATTATAAAGGGTAAATGGGATGACCCAGGTAATTATAGGACTGTCAATCTAACATCTATTCCAGGCAAAATAATGAAGTGGATAATATGGTACTCGATTAATAAAGAATTAAAGGAGAGTAATGTAATTAACGCCACTCAACAAGGGTTTATGGAAAATAGATCCTGCCAAACTAACGTGATACCCTTTTTAGATGAGATTACAAGTTTGGCTGATAAACGTAATAGTATTGACGTAATATACTTAGACTTCTGTAAGGCATTTAACTTGGTACCACGTAACATTTTGATTAAAAATTAGAATGATATAAAATTAACATGACACACGCTAAATGGATTAAAAACTGGCTGATACGTCTCCAAATGTAATTGAGGAATCATCATCGAGCAGATGTGTTTCTAATGAAGTCCTGCAAGGATTGGTTCTTGGCCCTATGCTATTTAACATTTGTATCAATGACTTGGAAGAAAACAAAATCATCAATGATAGTTTGCAGATGATGCAAAATTGGGGAGGGGGGTGTTAAATGATGAAGGGGACAGGTCACTGATTCAGAGTGATCTTGGTAAATTGGGTGCAAGCAAACAATGCGTGTTTTAATATAGCTAAATGTAAATATATACATCTAGGAGCAAAGAATGCAGACCATACTTACAGGATGGGGGGAATACTGAGGGAAGTAGCGACTCTGAAAAAGAACTGGGGATCGGGGTGGATAATCAGATGAACATGAGCTCCAAGTACAATGCTGTGGCTAAAAGGGCTACTGTAATCCTCGGATGCATAAAAAGAGGAATCATGATTAGGAGCAGAAAGGTTATTTCACCTCTGTATTGGCAGTGGTACGACCGCTTCTGGAATAGTGTCCAGTTCTGGTGTTCACAATTCAAGAAGGATGTTAATAAATTGAAGAGGGTTCAGAGAAGAACCACTAGAATGATTAAAGGATTAGAAAACATGCCCTGTAAAGAATCTGTTTAGCTTAAGAAAGAAAAGGTTATGGGGTGACTTGATTATAGTCCTTAAAGTACCTACCTGGGGAACAATTATTTAATAAACATGCTCTTCGATGTAGCAGAGAAAGCTATTACACAATCCAGTGGCTGGAAGTTGAAGACAGACAAATTCAGACTGGCAATAAGGCATAAGTTTTTTCAGGAAAGATCCACGGCCTGTGCTACACAGGAAATCAGGCAAGATGATCCCAATGGCTCCTTCTGGCCTGGGAATCTATATAGATAACCCCAAGACCTCACATTCTGACAACTATCTTTCTGGCCAATAAGGACTAGACAGTACTCTATTCGAAGCTCATCAATACACACAATACACCTTGATCCAGGCTTGCAGCACCACTAGCTAGTCTAGATGGCCTCCGTACTACAAAGGCCACCTACAGTTTTGTGGTCATAGGATATGAATCAGTATTTAATAGAAACTGGATAAAGAACAAGGTTGAGATCTTCATGGATACACAAATCCCTTAGACAACTAATTATCATTAAAATTAATAAGTACTGAGCATCCAAATCCTCCAAGTGGCTTTAAAAATCTCAGCTCAAACTAAATTTCACTAGGAGACTTAAGGTAGGATTTTTAACCTCCATCAAAAGGGAACTACTGAAGATTTATATAGAGAGGAAACATGGATGCTTGAGGTATAGCAGAAAGAAAAAAAAAGCATATTACAAGGGGAAGAAAAATTATATGGTTGCAAAAGGAAAAATGTTTCATCCATCAATACATAATAAATTTTGGCACTCACCATCTCTCTTGCTATTTCCACAGCTTCCTGTAGCCCATAGAGCCTGCCACAGACCAGGTAGATTCCATTGGCCCAGAGAATACAACCCTCGTGGACCCAAAATTCATTGCTGTCAAGAGGTAGTTCAGGAATTTGTAACTCCAGCTCAGGGCCACCTTCTGAAGTGGGCACAGGGGCTTTTAAGTCCAAGGGAGTCTTTTCACTGCCACTGCCACCCTCAGTGGTTGCTTTCTTACAAGCAGCTCCCCTTGAAAGTGACCGAGAGGCCCCACCACAGTCCTCAGAGCGATGCCGCCTCTTAAAGCGGGGGTGGGCAGCCAGGCTTCTCTGTTCTTTCTGTTGTTGCTGTTCTTCTTCCTCTTCTGTATCAGTCTTGGAGCCATTAGAAGCACTTTTGTGTCGTACCTTGACCTTGCTTTGCATTTCTGAGGCCCTCTTGGGTGGTGGGTTTTTGGGCAGCGTAGCTGCATAATCCTGGGGATAGAAAGGCCCAAAGAGGTCTCCCATGTTGCGGTAACTGGCCCACTTGCCACACAGGCAGCAAACCAGATGCCCCAAGACTGAAGACTCTGTTATCACTGGGCCCTGCAGCATGAAAGTTGAGGTGGGCAGAACTTTGCTCTCAGTGTTGCTAGGAGGGGGTGTCAGTGACCTTTGTCCCTTTCGGCCTCTCACCAACTTGTTCTGTTCCTCTTCCTCTGCATTGATGATTGTGCACACAGCGCCTATCTCACACTTGTTTACCACATGAATGTATGGGAAAAAGGACTTGTTCTTGGTGTCAGTTTTATCGAGCGACTGGGTAGCATACTTCAGCTTGATCTCTGGTTCTTGAGGTTCCACAATTGGAGCCGCCCGTCTAGTTTTCCGCTTTCGTGGTTGTGCTGCAGGTTTCCTCCTCTCCCTCCTCTGTCTCTTAGGTTTTGGCTCTCCACTTCTTGTCCCTTCTGATGGCTGTGATGGTAGTGGCACTGGTGGTGGAGGAGGTGGTGGCTGCTGCTGCTGCTGCTGCTTCTTCTGCTTGTTTACGCTACCAATAGGCCTCCCCTTTTTCTTTCCAGAGGGGAAGTATCCCTTTGGAGGGAAGCCATCTGGCTTAGGTGAAATATTTGTCACATCTCCATCTTTTTCTTCAGACTTTGGGTTTGGTTCAGAAGTCAACACATTGGAAGGAGAAACTGTTTTTGTGTCAGGAAACATCAGAGTTCCAGCTCCACTTAAGGATCCATCTGATCGTCCTTGACTACCAGACTTCTGTGAAGGTGGTGTGGCCACATTGGCCCCAGATACCTCTTTGCTGACACTAGCAACTTCAAGTGTCTCCTTCTTGACTTTGTCATCCCCACTGCTGTGCCACTCTTCTGAAGATCTTGGCAGAGATGTTTCACTAGTCAATTCCTGGCTCGCTTGCCCCACTGGATCTGACATAGCCTCCCCTTTTCTCTTTTCTGTCTCTGGTCCATCACTTACCAAACTCCCACCTTCAGGTGGTCCACATTTGAGGGACAGGATGTCATCAAGGGTGACTGCATCTACACCAGTTTCAGCACTGTTGGAGGAAACACTTCTCCTGATGTTGGGGGATGTAATCTTTTGAACAATAGCTTCCAGTTTCAATCCCCGCCCCTTCCGTGGGGGCAATATTTTGGTCTTAGCCGGGCTTGTGAGGGAAACAGCAGGGCAATTCCTGTTGTCAGGACTTTGGAGATCCTTGGAGGAGTCTCCCTTTGGGAGTGGCTTGCCAGCATCTTGGCTTAGAGATGCGTGTGCATAGGAGTTAAATGCTTTGTCAGCTCCTTCCTTTGAGGTGGGAAGCAGTCGCCCTTTATCTTCTGTGCCACTGTTCTTCATATCCTGCGACTGTCTTTTGCTGGGAATAGGAGAAATGAAAGAACGGACCCTCCTCCTCATAATTAAGGGGTTTTGAGGAGACTGGTCTTCTTGGCTAGGGAGCCTCAGCATCGCATTACTAGGTTTGGGCAAATCTGCAGATTCCTCCCGCCTATGCCCATCACTATCTTGAGAGCAAAACCTTTTCTGATTGGTTGCTCCTAGAGGCCCACTGTTCTTGGCAGGAGAGATCTGCCGAGAGAGATCCCAACCAGATTCCTGTTGCTGTATCTTCTGGCCACCATGTTTTAATTCGGTGCATTTATTTTGTGTACCATCACTCCCCATGAGACAGCGCCCAGCTTCTTGGCTTCCAGTATCATGGTAAGAGCTAGCCTGGATGTACATCATTGCTTCCTTGTCATTTTTCAAGGGACTCCTTACTCTCTCAAGGAACTGCTGTTGTCTTGGACTCTTCCTAGCCCCTTCCTGCCTGTGCTGAGCTGCAGCAATCACACCCTGTGCAGAACAGCTCCAATCTTTGTATTCTTCTTGCTGCTGGTGATATATCTGCCTTTTGTAATGATACTGGGAATTCAAACTTTGGTTAGGGTCACCAAAAGCATGAGACCTAGTGTTTGTGTGATATGCTGAAGCCAAAGATGAGCCTTCAGAGTTCTGGGGAAAGGGTGAATGCAAAGAACCCCTGCTGACCCTCTCAGACAGTGTCATGTGTGGATTCATGTGGTGGAGGTCCGTTCCTGGGCCTCTGCTCCTGCCTGGTGACATCTTCAGTTTGTCAGCCAGATCCTGATATTGAGAAGGTGATTTACCCCTCATGCCCTCTCTGCTGCTTCCCATTCTTCCAGGTGCTCGTCTTAGCTGTGTTGATCTGCTGTCCTGCTGGGAGACGTAGTCTGGAGTAGAATCAAGGGCTGCAGCTCCAGGGCTGGCATTGCCTCGGAAAGACTCATGCTTGACATTGGCAGGATGACAATGGTCTCCTGATTTTTTATTGTTGAGATTGGCTGAGGTCTTGGCCTGTTCAAAATCTTCCTCTTTTATTTGCCCACTATGAGACTTCAGCTTTGTTTCCATGGACACCAGGCCACCAGGGAGGATGACTGACTGGCCTAAACCAGGAGCGAGACGTTCATTCCTCCCACTTCTGGCCTCAGCACCTATGTGGCTCATTGGATGAAGCCCAGGATCTCTGACAAGCTGCCTTAATGGAGATATGTCACAGATCACTGATCTTCTTTCTGAGAGTGTTCCCCCTTCATGGGCTGAAGACTGTGACTCTATCTCAAACTTTCTAGGGATAGGATAGTCAGCCAGATTGATCTGTTTTATCTCAGGAGCTGTGCCACTTGATTTCCTATCCCAGGGGCCCCAGTGAGGACTTTCCAGGAGAGACCCTATGCTTTTATTTAGGAGGCTCCTATTGGTTAATTCATTGGTTTGACTAATTAGAATGTTGGGCCTCATGGCTCCTTCCAGGTTTCCAGCCATGCCTGGATGTTCTTGTGCATTCCTAGCATATCTTCTGTCTGGATGGTGGTGATAACCCTGCAAGACCTCCTGCAGAAGACTGGGAAACTTCTCATTCCTGCCTTTTCGCTCACTGTGCCCTGGAAAATCCCCTTTTTCTTGACCTGAAGCATACTGAGGAAAGCCACCAATATTTCTCTGCATGCCAGCCCCAAGGTTGTCTTTATAACTGTACCTCAAACTGCCAGGTGATTTGGAAGGTTCTGTTCTGCCAGGAAAACTTGAGCCAATGATTGCATGACCAGGTTGGCTGTTTCCCTCTCCATTGTGGTTAGTATTGTTATCCCCACTCTTACTCCCTTTGCTCCCTCCTTGAGGCTCTGACTGTGGTAACACCTGCCCAGTTTCTTTCATTCCACTGACACCAGGAGGCGCTTGGGTAGCTGGGGGAGCATCGTCTTGTGAGGGTTTATCCTGCCCGCCTGATTTTTCTACTCTGCCTGTCATGGCCTCCCGAGAGACTATCACCCCAACTGTCTTTTCATTCACCTTTGGGGTGGCCTCCACTGCTATCAGAACTTCCTTTTCACCTGGGGAACCCACATCTTCCCTAACTGTAGGGCTGGTACTGAGTTTGGCTGGCTCATTCTGAGAGCCTTGTGCTGGTGACGAGTTGGATCTCTCTAAGTTACCCCGATTGTAGGTAGTGTCAGAGCTAGTGCTCTGGCCACTCAGCTGTCTCACCCTCTCTCCATGGTCCTCTGAACTGCTAGAGCAGCCGCCATCGAGGGATTCTGCCAGGGGAGACTTAAGCTGCTCCTCTGCCTGGGAGGAACCTTCTGAGTTGGTGCAACTGTCAGCTTTTTTAGACGATGATGACCTTTTGGAACTTTTTTTCTGAGGTGCCAAGGCATCTGAAAGTAACATGTGCTGGACTGTGTTAGGAAGGTTGGCCACTTGAGAGCTTAAAGCACTTAGGCTGCTCAACCCTGGATCTGTAAGTCTCTTCTCCTGAAGTCCTTCCAGCCCAAATCCCTTGAATCCTCCACCATGAGCATTGGGGCTTGGCATCATGGATGGTGTTGGGCTAAGCTGAGGCATCATCTGTAAAATTCGATTTCTAGAGCCTATTGACATATTGCCTTGCCCACACTGGAGGTTTTCCCCACTCGGCATGAGGGGAGATGGGGTAGAGCTGCAGCTTGGAGACTGGACCACCGAGGCAGCTGGGGATGGGTTGGATATAGGACTGAAGTTCTGATGGAACTGCATGGGTGATCTCACAGGGACTTCAGCTTGGCTGTACTGTCCCACTTGACTTTGAAGAGAAAGCTTGGTGGCAGCATTTGAGTACTGCATTACATGCTGCGAGGGGTGCTGTTGCTGCTGCCCCTGCTGCCCACCCTGGGGCAACTTAGACTGCTCAAAACTTTTTATTGGCTGAGTCTGAAAGCTGTAATTAGATTGAGTCCCATATCCCTGTGAATTAGAACCTACAGCATGGCTTTCATACTGTGAACCAGAATTCACACTGTAACTGCCATCATAGTTCTGCCCAGACTGCCCAAAACGCTGTGGGGAGGGGAAAGAGGAAGAGGAAGAAGCAGGGGGTTGATAGTGTTGGCTGAATTGACCCACTCGTAACTGGTACCCAGAAGCAGAGGAAGGCAGGGCAGATGGACGCTGCATTGGCTGCAAGTGGGAGGCGCTAGATGCAGGCTGACTGGATGCCTGTGGTAAAGGCTGATGGGATTGATAGAGCTGCTGTCTCAGCTGCTGCACCTGCTGCTGCTGGCTGGAAGCCTGCTGCTGATACTGGGCACTCCCTGGAGAGAAAGGACCAGTAAAATCCTGCTGATAGTGAGATACACCCCCAAGGGCTGAATGCTGTGTTTGGAACTGGCCCACATGTCCCTCGGTCCCATACTGGCTCCCAAAGTTGCTTCCTTGGGGTGGCCCGTAGCTCTGCACTGGTCCGGACGGCCTGCGCTGAGGCTGCCCACCTGCTGCCACTGCATCCTTGTTGGAGGCCATGTAGTAAAACTCTCCTGCTTCTTTTCTGAAACCTTGGTAGCTCTGGTGCCCAGAGCTCTCACCAGCCATTGCTGCAGATGCTCCTGTTGTTCCCCGGCGCCCACTGCCAGCACTTCCTCCAAAGCTCTGGAACATCTGGGCCTGCTGGCGGGAGCTAAATTCTTCTAGGCGGGATGCCCCGTGCACTTCCTGTGGGTAGCTCTGTTGGTTTCCGTGGTAACTGCTTTGCTCCCGAAAGGACTGCATGCTGTTCAGCACCAGAATGACCCCTCGAAAGCCCTCCTAGGAAAAAAAAAAAAAAAGGAAAAAAAGTTAGAAAATTCACATCGCCCAGTCATATCATCAGTAAAATTAAAACTATAGTATTTAGCAGTAATTCAAATTTTACACCTCTCCTATCATGCAGCTCTATCAATGCTTACCACCTTAGCCACCCCTGGTAACGGAGGAAATAGGATTCCCATTGCGCTCAGAAGTCAAAGGTGTTCATCACTCCCTATCCAGTTATAGCAGCATTCCAACATTAATGCATTTTATAAAGGCTCCTCCCAATGGTCAGCAATTGGGCTGTGTCCCCCCGAAGGACTAAACGTTTCGCTAAACCAGTTCAAGTGGGAGAATGACTTATTTCAGTAACGCTGACTTCCACCCCTAAATTAGCCCCTACAGGCCAGGAGACACTCAGAGTAGAGTAACTGTATTTTGTTACGACTGTGGAAGTCTGAACTAATAGCAAAAATTATATAAATTATCTTAAACTATTGAGACCTATAGTAAGAAAAAATATCCAGAGGCCCAGAATCCTCTCTCCAAATATCCCCCAATAGAAGTCAATCCAGAAGTAAATGAGACAAGATCAAAGGCCCTAAAAAAAAAAAATTATCTGGGAAAGTGCAGAGGGACAGTCAACAACTCACCCAAATACATCTCTGTTCACTATACCAAAGCATCCCTATGACGACACATGGATGAGAAGCAGCACTCCAAGAAAGTAAGTGTATTCCCCCACCTAGACTCCCAACCAAAGCTTGCTTAGTTCCAACAGATGGAAAGTCATGTCCAGGTAGACTGCAGCTATCCACCTCTACTTAAGCAGCAGCCTATAGCTTCACCCCACACCAAGAAAAAGATGGTTTATATTGGCTTGGATAAAGTTAACAAAGACCTCTGACTCTCACACTCCTTCTTCGTCCTAGGTTTAAAAGACTTGTAAGCACCATAGGCAGCAGGTATGTGGATCGCTGACAGGCATAGGCCGTTTGCAGGGCTTAAAGCCTGGGGCATGCCCCGTCCCCCGGCTAAGTGCAATTTGGAACTAACGAAAAGTTGAGAACTTCTACTAAGAGTAACTAAGAAACTACTAACTATATTACAGGTTTTCAAAAGGAGAGCTTCCCACTGTGGGAAGTCGGGTCCCTGCTTTTGCGCCCCGCGTGAGCCGCAGCTGAGGTGCTGGGGTGGTCAGAGGCACCAGCTTTTGGCGCTGTCAGCACTGAGAGTAGACATCTTCCAGGAGACACTTTACCCTTTTGAAGGTCTCTGTGCAGAGACGTTGGGACTTCCTGCCTCTTTGCTTGAGAGGGTGAAGCCGCGCTCCTGATCGGTTCCGACCTAGCAGGGGAGCATGAAGAAGAGAGTTTACTTGTGACCATCTCCACAGGCGGCTGCAGAGATTTCTCCATCAGGAACATTTTCAGCCACAAGTCTCTGTCATGATGAGCTCAGATTTTCAGACTGGGACAGTGGTGACACCTAACAGGTATGTGTGTCTCGCCGAGACACTTCACACACAGCGAGTGTCTGTCAGACTGTGGCATAGGCTCCTTGCAGGAGCCACATGTCTTGAAGCCCGGGGACCCCAGCATCAGGGAACTATGATTGCCTTGGGCGGGGGGGAGGGAGAGGCTCAATGGGAGACAAATGTGAGAGAAAGTTAAAACAAACAAACAAACAAACAAACAACAAAAATACAACAAAACACTTAACGAACTATTCTAAAGGAAAAGAGAGAATTGGGATATTTCTAACTAACCATTTCTATTTATTTTTACTTATTTTCTTCAGTGACCAGGGAAGAGGTTTAGCACTGCCCCAAGTCCCGTCTTCAGCTGAGACGGTTGAGAAGGAACTGAGGGAGGGTGCAGGATGCACGCGCTCAGACAGACCCTAACGACGTCACGAGACAGCAGCTGGACGCGTGTCCCCCAACCGGGCACTGCTACCGAAGATCTCCAATCAACTGCACCGGGATGCACTGTCACCTGGAGTGGAGCACCCATAGGGACAGCACTTGAAGCAGCTTCCAAGCCATGAGATGGAGGGACTGCAGGTCAGGGTGATGAAGGCGACCATGGTCCTGAGTGATGAAGTCGGGGAGGAGAGGAAAGGCAATTTAACAGGCACATCCACTGACAGTTCTAGGAGTGTGGTGTACCAATGTTGTAGAGGCCACGCTGGGGTACCAGAATTATCTCTGCCCTGTCCCTGCAGACCTTAAATAGAACCTTGTGCACGAGAGGGAATGGGGGAAGGCATAGAGCAGATGGCCTCCCCAGGGTAGCAGCAATGCGTCTGCGATTGATCCCGGGCTGTGTCTCTGGAAAGAGCAGAACATTGGGCATTTCCTGTTGCTCCAGGTGGCAAACAGGTCGACCTGGGAAAACCCCCACCTTTGGAAGACGAGGTGTATGTCATCCGGCTGGATGGACCACTCGTGATTGCAGGACCTGCTGAGGTGGTCCGCCAGTGTGTTCTGAACTCCTAGTAGATGGGATGCTTCCAGGTGAATGGAGTGGGCTATACAAAACTCCCACAGCCGGAGGGATTCCCGACATAGGGGAGAGGACCGGGCTCCACTCTGCTTGTTGATGTAAAACATGGCATTGGTGTTGTCCATCAGAATTGCTACGCACTGACCATGTAGTCGGGCCTGAAAGGTCTGACATGCTAGTCGCACTGCCTTCAGCTCTTTGACGTTGATAAGGAGGGAGAGCTTGTCCTGTGACCAAAGGCTCTGCGTTTGGAGGTCTCTCAAATGCGCACCCCATCGCAGAGCTGATGCACCCATTACTAGGGACAAGGAAGGCTGAGGGCTGCTGAAGGGGACTCCTTCCCACACTGCCCAAGGGTCGAGCCACCATTGAAAGGACTTGAGTACCTGTCCCGGCACCGTGACCACTGAATTAAGGCTGTTGTGTCCTGGGCGATAGGCCAAAGCAAGCCAAGCCTGTAGAGCAGAAGTGGGCAAACTACGGCCCGCAGGCCACATCCAGCCCATGGAACTATCCTGCCCAGACCCTGAGCTCCTGGCCCGGGAGGCTCGCCCCCGGCCCCTCCCCCACAGCCTGAGCTCACTGTGCCGCCGGCACAATGCTCTGGGCGACAAGCTCCTAGGGCAGCACAGCTGCAGAGCCCAGCCTGACCACCGCGGTGCTCTGTGCAGCGCGGCAGCAGGTTGTACTGCCGCCAGACACCATGCTCCAGGCAGTGTGGTAAGGGGGCAGGATAGAGGGCAGGAGAGTTCGGGGTGCTGGTCAGGGGGTGGGGGCGGTCAGATGGTGGGGAACAGGGGGGTTAAATGGGAGCAGGGGTCCCAGGATGGGCAGTCAGGAAGGAGTGGGGGGTTGGATGGGGCGGCAGGGGGGCAATCAGAGGCAGGGGTTCCGGGGGCAGTCAGGAATGAGAGGAGGGGTTGGATGGGGTGGCGGGGGACAGTCAGTGGCGGGAGTTCAGGGGGCAGTCAGAGGACAGGGAGAAGGGTTGGTTGGACAGGGCAGGGGTCCTGGGAGGGCAGTCAGGAAGGAGAGGAGGGGTTGGATGGGGCAGGGGTCCTGGGGGGCCCCCCATCAGGGGGCCAGAAGCAGGGGGGGTGGATAGGGGCAAGGCCATGCCCTCCTCCCCTAACTGGACCTCCATACAATTTCCAAAACCTGATGCAGCCCTCAGGCCAAAAAGTTTGCCCACCCCTGCTGCAGAGGCCTGAGCCTCAGTCTGGCGTGCCAGGTCACGTAAGTGCAGGCTGCCATGTGACAGAGGAGACGCAGGCATCCCCTTGCTGTAGTGGTCGGGTATTGCTGGAGGCCTTGAATGATGTCCGTGATGGCTTGGAATCAGGACTCTGGCAAAAGTGCTCTTGCCTGAACCAACTCCAACACCACCCCAATGAATTTTATCCTTTGAGTCGGTTCCAAGGTTGACTTCCTCAAGTTGAGGAGGAGACCCAGTCTCTCGAATGTGGACCTGATCAGATTTGAGACTCCATCTGCCCCCTGGTGCGGCCCCTGAGCAGCCAGTCATTGAGGTAGGGGTATACCTGCACCTGCCTCTAAGGAAGGAAAGCGTCCACAACTGACATGCACTTGGTGAACACTCAGGGCGCTGTTGAGAGGTCGAATGGAAGGACTGTGAATGGATAATGTTTATGGTCGACCACAAAGAGTAGGAATTGCCTGTGTGTGGGCCGAATAACTATATGGAAGTACGTGTCTTTCATGTCAAGGGTGGGGTACCAGTCTCTCGGATCCAGAGAAGAGATAATTGTGCCCAGAGAGACCATGCGGAACTTCAACTTTACCATGAATTTGTTGAGTCCTCACAGATCTAGAATGGGTCCGAGACCCCCCTTGGCTTTGGGGATTAGGAAGTATCGGGAATAGAATCCCTTGCCCCTGAGGAACCTCCTCCACCACTACCATGGTGAGGAGCGCCTGCACCTCCTGGATAAGCAGTTGCTCATGAGAAGGGTCCCTGAAAAGGGACGGGGAACGGGGGTGGGAGTGAGGACAGGAGCAGAACTGGAGAGAATATCCCACTTCAACCAAACAGAGAACCCAGCATTCCAAAGTTACTTGGGACCAAGCACGGTAGAAGCAAGACAGACAATTCAAGAAAGATGGGGAAGGATTCAGAATTGAGACTGGTGCGCCGTCCTTGGGCACACCTTCAAAAGGCCTGCTTGGAACCCGATGATGGTTTAGTCAGACCATGGGCCTGCCCGGGGGGCTTGAAGTCTTTCATCTGCCATTCCTGCCCCTTCTCCTATAGAAATCCTGCCTCAGCCGAGGAGGATAGGAGCACTGCTGCTGAGACTTGAAATGTTTGAGCCTTGTCCGGGAAGGATGACGAGGAGGCTAATGGGGGAAGAGAGTCCTCCTGAACCTCTTGGTCTCCAGGGGCCTCCTGTCACCTCTCTGTTGGGGCCAACCACACCTGGATCAGGCTCAGGAACTGAGGTTGGTTCCAGGGGAAGTCGAGTGACCGGTACCTCCTCAGCACCCCTAGGGGTGGGGCCACTGGCTGATGCCTCCAGCACCGCGGTTCAGAGGTCGCCAAACAGGAACCTTTGGATTGGGTGCCCTGGGCCTGGTGGTACGCCCATGGGGTCCAAAATGGGCACTGCACCGGTCCCTGCCACTGCGCAGGCCGTGGCCCTGCCCAGTGCTGGCCCCATCTCTGAGTATCTAGACTCCATTCTGAGTCTGAAGACGGGGACTGCGATGGCCAGGGCGGTGCCAAGCGGAGCTGGACTGGCGAGCAGTGCCACGAGGCACGGGAGCGGTGCCGAGATCAGGATCTGTGCAGGGACACTGACCGGTACCGGGATGACTGGTGCCGGGAGCGGGACCTCCTGTGTGATGGGGATCGACGCGAGGATTGGCGTCATGATTGGGAGAAGCGGTGCTGAGGGACAGAGCATCGCCCGTATGCCACACGTTGTAGTACCGGAGGCTTGGCCCAAAGGACCCTGGTGTTGTCATGATGATGAGATGCCTTGCGGCCTCAAAGGTGTCTGGGGTGGATGGCAATTCCACCTCCTTGATGACCTGGCTCGGAGAGTCCAACGGCACCAGAATCAACGTTCCCCCTTGCGGAGCTGAAGTTGATGGTGCCGGCTCCAAAGACTTTGGCACTGGGTGCTCCTCTCAGGGACACGCCCCATTGGCCAGCTCCAAAGGGGTGGTCTCCGATTCAGCGATCCCCTCGTCCTCTGCTTCTGCGTCGGGGAACGGCACCAGTGTTGGGTCAATCCCACTGGTTTTGGCACTAGGGAGCAGCGGTGCTGCAGGTCTCTCCCTTCCACAGTGCCGTTTCTAACACTGGAGCTAAAGCGCTGTGCACCAATGAACTCGATGCCAAGTCTTGCCGCGTTGATGGAGGTTGCGGTCCGAGTGTCTCCTCCATAAGGAGCTGTTTGAGGTGAAAGTCTCGCTCTTTTTTTGTTCTGGGACAAAACCCTTTACAAATCCTGCACTTGTCTGCTTGGTGTGCTTCCCCCAGACACTTTAAGCAAGTGTCGTGGGGGGGGAGGGGGGTCACACATTGGCATGGGCTTGTTGCAGGACTTGCAGGGCTTGAACCTCAGGAACTTTGGCATGTAAGTCCCCCAAGGAGAACGCAGTCTGGGTGGAGGGTAAAACCCCCAGCCCAACAGCTAACTAACTATAATAACTAAGAACTAAATGACAAAATACAAACAGTCTGAATAGAAGCTAGGGAAACATGAAGCGCTTGCAAGGCAAGATGCCACAGTGCCAACAACCGTCACGGTTGGCAAGAAGGAACTGAGGAGGAGCCAGGTCGGCAGGGTCATATATAGAGCGCCATGAAGGCACCACTCCAAGGGGCTCCACAGCCAACCCAACGGGTGCTGCTAGGGGAAAAGCTTTCTGACAACTATGCACGCAGCAAGCACACACCTAATTGGAATCGATATGAGCAAACACTGGAAGAAGAATTAGGGGATTTAAGGGGAGGAGAGGTAGCACTCAGGTCAGGGGGGACCGGTCAATCCCACATTCTCCCCGCTTGTGTATGCACCAGGATCCATGAGAGCCCTGCTTTTGGAAAGAAGTTTTAGCCCCTCTCCTTGCCACCACCCTCCTATGCTCCAGATCAGTGTTTTTTCAAATTGGGGTACGTACCCATCTTCTCTGGGGGTATGCAACAAAAATCCTGTAATTGCAGACAATATGTTGGGATGGCCCAAGCCACCTGGTGTCACTGCTCGCCCTCCTGAACATTCCTCCGTGATCCCCTGGGGGGGGGGGGGAAGACCCACAGTTTGAAAACCTCTAGAAGCTGTTGCTAAATGGAAGGCAGAAATCTGGGGGGGGGGACATGACCCTGAATGCCCCCATGCGTCATTTCTGACTATCTCAGAAGAGGGGACACGGAAGATTACGTTATTTGGAAAGAGACACACAGCTTAAGAAGTTTGAAAAACCACTGCTCCAGATGGATGTATTGAGCCTCTACCAAGTCACTTCACCTCTGTGCTTTCATTTCCACATTTGTACAATGGGAAAAATGTTTCCCTCCTTGATAAAGTGCTCCAATATCTACTGATGAAATGTGCTATGTAAATACCATCTTCATCTATCCACAGAGGTATCTTAACTGCAAACCTATACAACAACCACCACTTTAATGACCACTAACTCCAAGAACATTTCTCTGTTAAAAAACTCCAGGAAATTCATCAAAAAAATCTTAATTCCGAGTTAAGGTTGTTTGGTGGTACTTCCCACCCTTCCAAACAAATTTCACAAAACTCAAATGTCTGAAAACCAGGAAATATAGAATAAAGGTGTACACACCCATGCAACTGTAACTCTGCCCTCTGAGTGACGCCCCTATATGCCCTAAGACACATGCTTGCACTCTGCCTTCGCACTATACTGAACAAGAGCTACTTATATCAGCCTGACACTCACTCTGCTCCACAGAAAAATTCCCATATCTAACAAATTTTACAACCCCTTCACTCTTATGCACACTATGCCATCTAACCCATCACTAAACTCAGAGTCCATACCTCATATCCCCCTACTGCTAACACTCTGCCTGGCAAGACCACCTTGTGCCCTGCTACTGACACAATCCACAATACTGAAATGAGATACAGTGGATCTTGTGATCCACACATGCACCTCTTTCCTTTGATCACACATGTGGGGATCAGGCAGAGGGGCTCATACCCCACAAAGAGGCATGGACCCCAGATTGCCTCATATCACAATCACAGCTCTGCCAAGCTGCTCCAGGAACTAACTCCTCTGCCATTCACTACAATTACACCAAACACAGTGAACTCAGATGAAGTGCATGCAGATAATTCCTAGTGGCTATTGCCAGCCCCAGTTAAGGTTGTTTGGGAGTGTACCTGAATTCTTCATTTCCAGGTTTTCACCAGGGCATGCAATGCCACCAGGCAAGTTTTGTCAGTGAGTAGACTATAGGAGAGAAACAGTGAAAAACTACACACAAGGTACTGTCAAAGGAACAACGCAAACAGAAGTTGGATCTTACCAACAACAGGACATAAAAAAATTCAGACTAAAGAGTCTGGTGTCCTTTTAAGCAGAATCCTCTGCCTCTGCATAAAACCCATCCTGCATTTCTCACAGGATTATTTGGCTGATCCATACAATTAGCAGATTTATGAAAAGAAACAGCACTATAACGGTTTTTATTTAGGAACGGGTAAGGATATGTGGAAGAATCCCATGAATTTGGAGCAGGGACCATGTTTTTGTTTTGTGGTTGTTCAGCACTTAACACAATTGAGTCCTGTCCAGGCCTACAGCTCCTTAGATGCTACAGCAGGGGTAATCAATTATTTTTGTCAAGTTCCAAACTTCCTGGTCAAGATCCAGATTGCAGAAACGTTTTTCACACCGTAATAACAATAAGTATTAGTAAATAAAAAGATTTCACAGTCCATTCAAAATCATGTGGCGATCCGGATTTGGCCCACGGTCTGCCTATTGATTACCTCTGCGCCATGGTAATACAAATTAATAATTACTCCCTAACAATACTTTAATTGAAACATACTACCTGTTCCTGTTATTCTTGCGATATGATACCATGGTTCTTACATCTAAATGCTATGCTGACAGAGTATAGGCCAAAGGATTATTTCACAGGTGAATCCTTTCGAGAAGACACATCCAGGCAGACTGCAGCTATCCACCTCTACATAAGTAGAGGCTTATAAATTCCATATTTTTTTTCCCCCGCTACAAGGTGGGTTATACTGGCTTGGATAAAACTTAATTGAAACATTTTAAAAATCCAAAACATACACCTGGTACAATAATCTATACTCATCTCACTACACCTGTCCAACAGATCCAGTTTTACCTATTATGTGAGTCTCAGCTACCACTGCCTTCTCTATTTTCAGGAAGTCAAAAAGGATGACACACCAGTTTCTGACTGCAGACTCCCACACAATCAAATACACTCCCACACAGCTCACATCCATCTGCACATCCATTGCCCCACATCTGTACTCCTGCCCCGGGATCTGTATCCAGCTGGAGTTCTCACCTGTCCATCTTACACAAACAAGCTACGTCCCTTTTTGACACATGACTACCTCTACCGGCAGCCACACATGCCTCTTCCCACCAAATCCACCCTTACGAGCATTCTGACTGCCAGCACACATACATATCTACACCTGTAGTGTTACATACCTACCCTGCGAATTTATCTTTATTCACAGTGAGAAACCGATCCTCAGTACAGCTCTCTGCCCATGGTTAGACATACACCTTCATCCTCAGGTGCATCCAGCCCTGTCAGTACAGCCTCACCATTTGCCATATGTATTTATAGCCCACAGCATCACATTCATCCAGGCAAATCAAAAGTGACATGACAGACTACCTTTAACGAATTAACATCACTTCCCTCTTCTCCTCAATACACTCCCCCAATACCCAGCAGCCAAAATTCAGAGTGGGAGGAACAAAGGAAAAGAAAAGAAAACCACTAACTGTGGTGGGTGATCAGTGAATAATTTATGAAAGCATACGGTCTTCGTACTCATGATTTATGTGCAGAGAAGCAACTTGCCCCATTATCAATACTACTAAATTATTTGCTGTAAGACATAAAGTGACCTAAGCTACTATCTGAACCCTGCTCCAAAAGGTAGCCCTAGGGAGTATAAGATATGAGAAGATCCAAAAATGTATCTTAGAGATCATCTACACTGTGGGTCTGGTTTGGTTTACTGAACTTTATAAACAAATTGTAATACTTACCCTACATACAACATATTAACACAAGTAGGGCTCTATGTCTGTATGGAGGTTGCAGAAGTCACGGATTCCATAACTTTCCGCGACCTCCGTGACTTCTGCAAGGGCCAGTTGCTCCAGCGGTCCCCAACACCCTTAGCCTTGGATGCCAGCACCCCTTCCACGCAGAGGCTTCCCCTGGCAATGGTCGTAGGGCGGCTGGTAACCCCCAGCAGCTGGTGCCGCTGGCCCCGGATGCACCTCCCCCCCATTTAATCACAGGTATTTTTAGTAAAAGTCAGGGACAGGTCACTTCACAGGCTTTGAATTTTTGTTTATTCCCCATGATCTGTCCGTGACTTTTACTAAAAATACCTATGACTAAATCATAGCCTTACACATAAGCTCAGACACATGGAAGTACCATGTTTTGACCATGCCTATGATCATGGCCGTAATATACAGGATTTAACCATGTTCTAACAATTCTGCTGTGAAGATGAGATTGGCCAACCATCTCTCATTACCTAAATTAGTCAGTCCTTTTACTGTCAAGGTCAGTATGTAAAAGGACATCCCAAAAGGTACTGTATTTAAGAACAAACCAAAAAAAGCCACATACATCCACACACCTCTCTGCTCTACTTATCAATGACTGCACTAGTATAGGGTATTTGCCCAGATTTTCCAAGAATATGTTTATGTAAGCACAGCCCAAAATAGCTGTGCTAAAAATGGTGGTATAGGGATGCTTTGACTTGCATTAGCTGTAACTATGTCAAAGGAGAATTCAAGAGGGAGCATATCAGAATCCGGTTACACTTAACAAAGCTGTATGTATCATGTAAGGAAGACTTTTTTTGCATTCAACTTTTCTTTAAACTATGGACTCTATGACAATTGTGACTCATTTGTACAAGAACATAGTAGGTAGCAGGTGAAGAATATATTATTTATGGTGACTTTTCAGTTAATGTTGACTTTAATTATCATCCTTAGAGTTAACATCTCATTGGAATAAATGGCATAGTTCATGGCTTACTGCTACTGATATAGAATATTTGCAGATTCAGGAAGACAAGATGCACCATCTGGCTAGGTTTGCAGAATTTGAAACAGCTAAGGTGTGAACTTCCCCATTCATGTCAACCTTGTTAATTATTTCACTGCTCAAAATATGAATGAAATTCTACATGGTTTACTCCGTGACTGCTCATTTTGGTGCCACAAGTAGGTGGGCTTGGGAAACACGACCACTTATTTTTTGCCCCCAAATCAAGAAACAATTCCAGCTCAAGGATCCCAGCATGGTATCTGAGCCCCACTGAAGGGAAGCCAAGACAAAGGACCACACAAGAGCCCACCTGTGAGAGATGTTTTGTTAGAAAAAAACATTACTAAACAATTACCATTCAAAACGTTAAGTAATATTGTTGTAAGCTTGAAATGTAACACTTTTAGTTTTAAAAAAAATGACATGTATTCAACTAGTTCTTAACATCCAATACTGAAAACACAATTCCATAAAGCAAGAATTTAAGAATAGATCTTAAAATACAAATTAAATTTTCTAAAATATTAGTAGGCCTTTAAGAATACAATGAAGTGAGCAAGGTAACAACTAGTTTCATTTTCCTGCGGTGGTGGGCCTCAGCTGTCAAAAATTTGGGTAACAATGAATTAAAGGATCCAACCAATACCCTATCGCTACATGTTCCTTTATTACTCACTGCCACCATGAGCAAATTACACCCAACCTTACATTGCCCTCTTGTTTTATTCTGCACAGGAAGTGTATTGTTCAATGTATACTGTTGATTTTGCATATTAAATGCAATGAAAGGAAACGAGTACAAGGGTACATTAGGGACAGAATTCTATCAGTTCTCAGACAGTGATATGTTGGAGGGAAAAAAGTATATTAACTGCAATGATTGACCTGTAATATGTCTATTGATTGTAGGTTTATGTAAGCTATGTAGATTTTGCAAAGTTATACCAGTAACTATATTAGTTGTCAGTGGCTCTCAACCCATGAGACGAAGACTACTAGTGGTCCATAGTCAAGTTTATGGTGGACCACCCAATTGGCTGAATGAAAATTATCTACATTAATCTTTAAAGTATGATGGTCACTGCTACTTTATTAAAAGAATGTGTGCAAATCAACCAGTCCCAGTTCCCTCGCAACTCAAAAGTCCATATTTGCTAAGACCTCCAAAAAGCAGAAATATAGGGTGGCTTGTGGGATTCACACTAATGACACCATCTCAAAGAACCAGTTTACCAGAAAATAAACTGTTCTCTGTTCTTAGGTGTCAGTGTTGATCCCACTGTAGATGGCTGGCAAGCAATATCCTCCCTTGACGTTAGGAGTGAAGAGTTATAGCTATATCAAACCGATTGAACTACCGCTCTCCTGAACTTTGCATCTATCCTGGCTACCCTGTCAAGTGCATAGTTAGCAGGTTGCTTCATGTAACTGGTTTGCATATTTTAAAGACTGGCACATTTCCGAAGCAGGCAGAAGATTAGGCCTGTGCCCCAAGGGGAAGTGTGCCTTGACATTCTGAGGGAGAGGCTCAACAGCCACCTGATAGCGGTAATCCACTATATTTCCACACAGCAAGAGATTCTCTGCAATGAGATAATTTGACCTTTTAATGTGCCTAATATGGCCACAAAGAGGTGGGAAGAGAACCTAAAAAATTCTATTATCTCAACAGGCCTAAATGAGACTCTGGAAACCTCCAGAGTATGGAGTTTGTCTTCTCCAAGCACTGAGTGCCCCTTTGAGATGAATACCATCAGGGTAATAAATTGGTTCAAGTGGAATTCTGAGACCACCTTAGGGTGGAATTTGAGGTGTGGTTTCATCACTACTTTGTCCCAGTGAAAATATGTATAAGGCAGTCCAGCCAGAAGAGCTTGGAGTGAAGTGACCCTCCATACTGATCCGATGGTAAGGTAATATATTGAGCACTCAGACAACAATTTTAGAAGAGGACTGAGAAGGACACTGAGGTCCCATGAGAGTTGGCTCTCTGACTGGAGGGTGTGAAGAAGGCTCTTGAAGAATTTTGATACTGTGAAATGTGAGAATAGAGTGCAACTGTGATAGTGTGACATAATATTGCAGATGCAATAACTGGGGGTCCAGGTGACCTGATTAAAAGTTTCATCTCAAAACTTAAATGTTTAAAATATTTTAAACATTAATAAAAAAGACTCCATCTTTCTCTACCAGCCATTTTTCCCTCAGTACCCCTGCTTTCCACATGCATTCTCCAGTTCCCTCTGCTCCCCCACATGCTGTCCTTCTTCTGCTTCTTACCTCACCTCACTGAGTAAGTCCACAGCTCAATCAGAAGCTAGAGCAGGTCTGCGTATACACATTTTAAATACTGCACAACTTACACCCAAAAGAAGCTCCATAATAGTTTAAGCCAGGCTGTGGCTTCAGGAATGAGGGGGAAAAAAACAAGGGCACCAAGAAACAAAATACTGTATCCTGCCCACTTTAAAAAACACACCCACCCCTGTACAGAGGTTTCTTTACCCTGGTCCAATGTACAAGGAGTGACCAAAGTAATCTGACCATCCCAAACTCATGCTGCAGGTTTCCTATGAGCAGTATGCCCATTTTCTCTCACTCAGACAGAAGATCTGTCAAGAAAGACAGTGAAAGAGTGAGTGATAGAAGGGAGGTAATAATCAGAGGTATGGAAAACAAGAGGAGAGAGAATGAGACAAGATATGTCCACACCATAAACCCTACATCAGCATAGCCCCCTAGTATAGACGAGCGTACATGGATAGAAGCTTTTTTCTGTCAGTGTAGCAATACCACCTCACGAAAAAACATTAGCTATACTGAAAGCAGCACTCTTCTGTTTGCAAAGCCCCATCTACATTGGGGGTTTTGTCGGCATAGCTATGCAAGTCAGGGATGTGGATTTTTCATATCCTTGACCAACACAGCTACACCAATATTAGTTGTAAGTGTATTCCAAGACTCAGTCAATAGAGAGGAATGATAAATTGGTAAGTAAGCGGAAAGGAAATGAGAATGGGAGAGACTGTGCTCATCGGGCACGATTTTCAGAAGTGCCAGATACTTAAGACTTCACGTGAAATCAACAAGAGCTGATCTCTGAAAGTCAGGTCCACAGGTTTTAGACTTGAGCTCTGAGAGTCATTCATTCCATACATTGGAAAAAAAAAAAGAATAGAGGGACCATTCATGAGGACCAGAGCTTTTTTCAGCCTAGTCCAAAAAGCAAATATGAAGAGCATGGATAAGGAGTATATCATCATATCCGCATTATGATGTAGGCCAGTGTTTCCCAACTGGTGCCCCATCAGGTCCGAACAGGTGTGTCACAGAATTTTTTTTAAAAACTAAAATGGGGGAAACCACCTTCTGATTGGCTGTCCGCCTCACTGGCCCACCTTCTCCATGGATGGAGCAACCAATCAGAACTCAAACTCCCTCTCTTCCCCCATCCCCTCTTGAGAGCGCAAGCTGTTGGCCCCCCTTCCCCTGCCCTATCCTCCTGCAGTCACCGGCCAGAAGGTGGAGTGAAGAGCCCCTAGAGCTCCAGGTGGGCTACAGCAGAGAAAAGTTTGAGAACCAGTGATGTAGGCACAGTGGAAGATCCTAGGGGCTTGTTAGAACAGGGAACATGAAGAGGCTGCAGTGCTTCTCCCCACTTCCTTATACAGCCCCAGGCATCAAGGAAAAATTGATAAACTAACTACCTTACCTCAACACAAGAACAGAAGTGGCCTATGTCAGATGCATTAGAGGGAATGAACATTACAGTGCAATTATTGAGTGATCCATCCCATCATCCACTACCAGCTTCTGGCAGTTAGAGGTTTAGGACACCCAGAGCATGGAGTTGCATCAGTGACCATCTTGACTAATAAGCCATTGATGGACCCATCCTCCATGAATTTTTCTAATTCTTTTTTGAATCCACTTATACTTTTGGCCTTCACAATATCCCCTGGCAACGAACTCCACAGATTGACTGGGCATTGTGTGAAGTAGTACTTCATTTGATAAGTTTTAAATCTGCTGCCTATTAAGTCTTTGGGTGACCCCAGGTTCTTGTGTTATGTGAAAGGGTAAATAACACTTCCTTATTCAATTTCTCCACACCATTCATGATTTTATAGACCTCTACCATAGATACCTCATAGCTGACTCTTTTCCAAACTGAAAAGTCCCTGTCTTTTTAATCTCTCCTTATATGGAAGCTGTTCCATACCCCCTAATAATTTTTGTTGCCTTTCTCTGTACCTTTTCCATTTCTAATACACTTTTTTAAAATGGGATGACCAGAATTACATGCAGTATTCAAGGTGTGGGCATACCATGAATTTATATAATGGTGCTATGATATTTGTTGTCTTATTACCTGTCCCTTTCCTAATGATTCCTAGAATTCTGTTAGCTTTTTTAACTGCTGCTACACACTGAGCAGATGTTTTCAGAGAACCATCCGGAATGACTCCAAGATCTTTTTCTTGGGTGGAAATAGCTAATTTAAACCCCATCATTTTGTATGTATAGTTGGGATGTTTTCCAGTGTGCATTACACTTTGCATTTATCAACATTGAATTTCATCTACCATTTTGTTGCCCGGTCACCCAGTTTTGTGAGATCCCTTTGTAACTCTTTAGTCTACTTTGGCTTAACTATCTTGAGTCATTTTGCATTGTCTGCAAATTTTGCCACCTCACCGATTACCCCTTTTTCCAGGTAATTTATGAATATGTTGAACAGCATTAGTCCCAGTACAGATCCCTGTGAAACCCCACTATTTACCTCTCTTCATTGTGAAAACTGACTATTTATTCCTCCCCTTTGTTTCCTGACTTTTAACCAGCTACTGATCCATGAGAGAACCTTCACTCTTATTCCATGACTGCTTAGCTTGCCCAAGAGCCTTTAGTGAGAAACCATCTCAAAGGCTTTCTGAAAGATTAAGTGTACTATCTCCACTGGATCACCCTTGTCCACATGTTTGTTGACTGCCTCAAACAATTCTAATAGATTAGTGAGGCATGATTTTCACTTACAAAAGCCATGTTGATTCTTCCTCAACAAATCGTGTTCATTTATGTTTCCTGTAATTCTGCTCTTTACTACAGTTTCAACCAATTTGCCTGGTACTGAAGTTAGGCTTATGGGCTGTGATTGCCTGTATGGCCTCAGGAACCTTTTTAAAAAATTGGCATCACATTAGTTATCCTCCAGTCATCTGATACAGAAGCTGATTTAAGCAATAGGTTACATACCACAGTTAGTAGTTCTGCAGTTTCGTACTGGAGTTCCTTCAGAACTTTTAGGTGAATACTATCTGATGCTGGTGACTACATACTGTTTAATTTGTCTATTTGTTCCAAAACTTCCCCTACTGACACCTCAATCAGAAAAAGTTACTCATCTCTGTCATCTAAACAAATGGCTCAGGTGTGGGAATCTCCCTTACATCCACTGCAGCGAAGACCAAAACAAAGAGTTAATGTAGCTTCTCCCCAATGGCCTTGTCTTCCTTGAGTGCTCCTTTGTGCCTTGATCATCCAGTGGACCCAGTAATTGTTTGGCAGGCTTCCTGCTTCTGATGTACTAAGAAAAAGTTTTGCTGTTAGTTTGTGTGTCTTGTTAGTTGGTGTGTCTTGTTATTTGGTCTTCAAAGTCTTTTTTGGCCTGCCTAATTATAGCTTTACACTTGACTTGCCAGAGTTTATGTTCCTTTCCATTTTCCTCAGTAGAGTCTGACTTCCAATTTTTAAAAGATGACCTTTTGTCTCTAATGTCTTCTTTTACTTTGTTGTTTAGCCATGATGGCATTTTTTGGTCCTCTTACTATGTTTTCTAATTTGGAGTACACATTTAGTTTGAGCCTCTATTAAGGTGTTTTTAAAACGTTTCCATACAGCTTGCAGGCATTTCACTCTTGTGACTGTTCCTTCTAATTTCCATAGCTTCCTCACTTTTTTTTAGTTCTTTTTTTAAGTTAAATACTACTGTGGTGGGTTTTGTTGGTATTTTTTTCCCCTACAAGGATGTTAAATACATTATGGTTCAGCTATAGTCACCTCTTGTACCATATCCCATGTATAACTTCAAACTAAACCAAGAATTGCCTCTCCCATTGTGGGTTCCAGGATTAGTTGCCCCAAGAAGGGTCATTAATGGTGTCTAGAAATTTTATCTCTGCATCCCATCCTGAGGGGACATGTTCCTGGTCAACACAGGTATCGTTGAAATCCCCCATTATTATTTGGTTTTCTGTTTTTGTAGCCTCTCTAATCATCCATATCCTAGTCAGGTGGTCAGCAGTATATTCCTAGTGCTATACTCTTATTACTCAAGCATATAGTTTCTAGCCATTGAGACTCTATGGTACTGTTTGATTTATTTAAGATTTTTACTATGCCTTTTTCACATATAGTATCATTCCCCCATTAGCACGACCTACTCTGTCATTCCTATATATTTTATGCCGCAGTATTACCATGTCCCATTGATTATCATTCCTCCAAGCTTCTGCAATGCCTATTATATCAAGATCCTCTTAATATCATGCACTCCAGTTGACCTATCTTGATATTAAGACTTCTAGCATTTGTATACAACACTTATAAAATTTGTCATTTTTTAATTGTCTGCCATTATGTGATATAATTGAATGGAACTCTTTCATACGTTTCTTTTCCATTCCCATGTGTACTTTACTAACCTCTCTCCTTTCCTCTTTAGTAGGATATATAGTATCCTGTGACACTCCGTATCTCAAGGGAACACCCTGCATCCCCATGTGCATCCTTATATGATTGTGTGGCATCCAATGCAAAGTTTGTCATGTCAGGTGTCTTCGGAAGGCTCATGATGCACTGAGCATTGTTATAGTAATGTTAGAGGTTGTAATTTCATGCATATAGTTATGAAGCTGAAAATGTGCCCTCATAGCCTAAAACAAGACCAGGCAAAACTCTCCAGAAGCCGAGGGGCAGTTCACACCTCATCAGGGCACGTATGGCACAAACCCAGCCCAGCCTCACAGGAACAAAGATATCTGCTAGCGTCGTTCAGTTGCACAGTCCAAGCAGTTCCTGGCCGAAAGTGCTCACTCACGTAGCTGGGACCAGCTTACATGCCAGAGGTTGTAGGTGAACAGCCCGGGAGTGGGGGTTCTCACAGCAGAGCAGGGTAAGGCTGGCTCCCAGAGTCAAGGATTGGAGTAACCTAGCAGACCACCGGTCCAGATAACACCAGGGAAATATCACATATCCCCTTTAATAAAACCTCCCCTAAAGAACACGTCTGTCCAAACTGTGCACTCCTCTTCACCTGTTGGCTTTCCCGTGGCCCTTAGCTTAAAAACTCCTCTATGACCCTTTTAATTTTACATCCCAGCAATCTGGTTCTGTTTTGGTTTAGGTGGAGCCCATCCTTTCTGTATAGGCTCCTTCTTTCCCAAACGGTTCCCCAGTTCGTAATAAACCTAAACCCCTCCTCCCTACACCATCGTCTCATCCATGCATTGATACCCTGCAGTTCTGTCTAACTGACCCTGCGGTTGGAAGGGGAAGCATTTCAGAGAATGCTACCATGGACATCATGCACCTCAATCTCTTACCTAGAAGCCTAAATTCAAGTGAGAGGCAGTGGCAAGAAGATAAAAACAAAAATAAGCAGTCCTTAACTAAGGCTGGTCTACATATAGAGCTATTCCTAATTAACTCCATGTGAGGACTCTAATTCTGGAATAAGAGTGCCCATCCATGGAATTGGGAATAACTATGTGTAGACAAGCCCTAACAAAGCCTCTTGGTTAGCAGAAATATTCCTTGTGTGTAAGCAAGATAATTAATTTCCCAATTCCTCCTTTCTGACTAAGGGTACGTATACACTACCACTTATGTCGGTATAACTAATGTCACTCAGAGGCGTGAATAAGCCACCAAGTGACCTATATTGCACTGACCTGTGGACAGCGGCGTGGACAGCGCTAGGTCGTCAGTAGAGCTTCGCCTGCCAACATAGCTACCACTGCTCACGGAGGGTAGGTTAATTAAGTCAACAGGAGATCTCTCTCCAGGCAGCTTAGAACGGCTACACAAGAGAATTTACAGCGGCACAGCTACATCCGTGCAGCTGTGCCGCTGTATGCTCACTAGTATAGCCATAGCTTAAGAGCTTCCAGATCCTCCTTTCTCACTGAGCTGCAGAAAGGGTAGGTATTTCCAGTAGAGGCAAGGAGGTGTTACTACCATTATACAAGGCACTGGTGAGACTGTATCCGGAATACTGTGTGCAGTTCTGGTCTCCAGTGTTTAAGAAGGATGAATTCAAACTGGAACAGGTACAGAGAAGGGCTACTAGGAAGATCCGAGGAATGGAAAACCTGTCTTAGGAAAAGAGACTCAAGGAGCTTGGCTTGTTTAGCCTAACCAAAAGAAGGCTGAGTGGAGCTATGATTGCTCTCTATAAATATATCAGAGGGATAAATACCAGAGAGGGAGAGGAATTATTTAAGCTTAGTACCAATGCGGACACAAGAATAAATGGACATAAACTGGCCATCAGGAAGTTTAAACTTGAAATTAGACGAAGGTTTCTAACCATCAGAGGAGTGAAATTCTGGAACAGCCTTCCAAGGGAAGCAGTGGGGGCAAAAGACCTATCTGGCTTCAAGATTAAACTCAATAAATTTATGGAGGAGATAGTATGATGGGATAACATGATTTTGGCAATTAACTGATCTTTAACTATATATGGTAAATAGGCCCAATGGCCTGTGATGGAATGTTAGATGGGGTGGGTCAAGGTTCCTTCCCCGCTCTGAAATCTAGGGTACAGATGTGGGGACCTGCATGAAAAAACCGCTAAGCTTATTTTTACCAGCTTAGGTTAAAACTTCCCCAAGGTACAAACTATTTTACCTTTTGCCCTTGGACTTTATTGTTGCCACCACCAAGCGTCTAACAAATATTTAACAGGGAAAGAGCCCACTTGGAAATGTCTTTCCCCCAAAAATCCTCCCAAACCCTATACCCCCTTTCCTGGGGAAGGCTTGATAAAAATCCTCACCAATTTGCATAGGTGAACACAAGATCCAAGAGTTTGGGTCTAAGAACAATGAAAAAGCAATCAGGTTCTTAAAAGAAGAATTTTAATTGAAGTAAAAGAATCACCTCTGTAAAATCAGAATGGTGAATACCTTACAGGGTAATCAGATTCAAAACAGAGAATCCCTCTAGGCAAAACCTTAAGTTACAAAAAGACACAAAACCAGGAATATACATTCCATTCAGCACAATTTATTTTATCAGCCATTTAAACAAAACAGAATCTAACGCATATCTAACTAGATTGCTTATTAACCCTTTACAGGAGTTCTGACCTGCATTCCTGCTCTGGTCCGGGAAAAAAAAAAAACCCACACAACAGCACAGACAGAGAAAACCCTTTGTTCCCCCCCCCCCCAAGCTTTGAAAGTATCTTGTCTCCTCATTGGTCATTTTGGTCAGGTGCCAGCGAGGTTATCTTTAGCTTCTTAACTCTTTACAGGTGAAAGGGTTTTTTCCTCTGGCCAGAAGGGATTTAAAAGTGGTTAGCCTTCCCTTTATATTTACAACAGGGTGGGATCCGAGTTCCTCCGGAGAATTCTTTCCTGGGTATCTGGCTGGCGAATCTTGCCCACATGCTCAGGGTTCAGCTGATCACCATATTTGGGGTCAGGAAGGAATTTTCCTCCAGGGCAGATTGGCAGAGGCCCTGGGGGTTTTTTCACCTTCCTCTGCAGCATGGGGCACGGATCACTTGCTGGAGGATTCTCTGCATCTTGAAGTCTTTAAACCATGATTTGCGGACTTCAATAGCTCAGACATAGGTGATAGGTTTATTGCAGGAGTGGGTGGGTGAGATTTGGTGCCCTGCATTGTGCAGGAGGTCAGACTAGATGATCATAATGGTCCCTTCTGACCTTTATATCTATAAGTCTATGAGGGTGAGCTTCTTTTCCCTGCCTGCTCTCTGTGAGCCTGATTCAATGCCCACTTAAGTCAATGGGTACCTTTTCACTGACTTAAATAGGCTTTCAATTAGGCCTCATATTCCTGCTCGGAGGAGCTTCTAGTTAATCTCTTCACTATTTTAGTGTTGGATACCTACACCTGTTCATGTTATACATCTTTGCTTTTCCAGCCAACCCTCCCCTACCAAAAAAAATAAGTTTTGCTTCCTCCGCAAGGCTAACAAAATAAAATTGAAGTATGTAAGTCCAAAGTGCAACAGAGTAAGACTAAGCAGATTCTTGTCAGTTTCATTTAGAAACCTGTGGACAGCTATGAAACTGACAAGAATCATGTCAATTTCTTTCTGTGGCTTAGAATGTCTGAGCAGAGGAAGCCCTGAAGTTACTGATTAGGAGGACCCCTCCCCCCAAAATAAAGGTGAAGGAAGGAGCAGAAGGGCACAGCCACCATGCTTACTCCAAAACTGCAGCAGCCAGGACGCTAAAAAAAAGGAGGGGTAAAATAATCCCTATCCACAGTCAAAGCAGTGAGGAGAATCTCGAGAGTAATGAAAGTTATTTTGTGTGGGGAAGTGGGACAAGAAAAAAAAATATAGGGGATGAAAGAGAAAGGGAAAGCAGTTGCAGAAAAGAGTACATTCTGGCGTTGTACATACATATTATTGACACTCATCTTGAGGGCCTATACAGTGGATTTGACACACAGCAGTAATTTGACACCTTAATTCATGATGATAAAACCCTTACATCAAGTAATCATGTATTCCATTTGTGTGTGACATTATTATAGATAGATGCGCGCGCACACACACCCCCCCACCCCCATGTGGACGGAATGGAGAGAGGAAAAGAGTCACCTTACTTGTTTCTTTCCACTTGCTATATTTGAAACACAGCCAAGTACAATATCAGGGTTTTTCAAATGGAAAAACTATTCTAGGACAGATTGAGTCTCAACAGATTTCAAACCAAGCCCTTAGGGAAAAGAAGAACCTTTCAACTCTTTCCTCACCCTCCCCACTAACCTAGTGGAACAAAAGTGAAGGGAAAGTGTCCCATATTCACTGCCATTAAACAATCTCATAAGCAGGTGCTTGCCAGTCCCTCTAGCATTTCTTACTCCGGTTTGAGGGAGAGCAAGTTAAGATGGGCAGTGTTATTTTTCCCCCCATAGAATCAAAGAATTTTTGCCCCATTCAAGAAAAATAAAATGAATTTAGGATGAGAGGTCAGCCTCAGCCTTAAGTCTTCATGGCTTTATTTACACTGATTTTTTAAGTTATTTTGGTTACCGTAAAAAACACACTACACAGAAAGAGGAAAAGAAGAAAGTCAGCTTACATAGAAAACAATGCATTTGCAACTATAACAAGACAAGACTACATAATATGATACAGTAATGTAATGCTCTCATGCTAAAGTATTTCTAGATTTAGATTAATAATAAATTGTTCACATTCCATCCACTCTCCCACACATCCCCAGTGAGCACCACCCAACTCTAAAGCCTGAATTGCAGACACTATTCTTCCTGGAAAAAGTTCTGAGACTACAAGCTTTTTCTACTTTCTATACCTACAGTCACCAAGCAGACACAAGGAACACTGCACCCTCAGAGTTCAGCATACTGTCTCTGCAGCACTCCTCTATTTTTTCGAGTGCAGGGAGGAAAATTCTTGAAAGAGTCACTGAGTCCATGTTCCAAGTACATATTGGGTTAGTGTTTAGATCACTCATAGCAACTTGGCAAGTTTCAACTTAGTACCCAACCCTGGATGTTACAAAACCACAGCAAATTAATATAATTGACAGGATGAGCTCAGGAGAGCAAGGAGTGGAACAGCCAGGCTCTGCAAACTAGCATGAAGATGTACTGGCAAATTGTCCATGAAATTTAGGACCAGAACAACACTGAGGTCCAACAGGAGAGCTGCGAGGGAACCCAGGACTAGCAGAGTAAGGGGTACTGCAGTTTAGGATTGAGAAAAGTCAGCTAAGTTGTACACAGCCATTCAAGATGTCAAAAGTACGGAATGTTGTGCTCGTTCTTCACAGTAGCAACACTGTTTAAGAGGGATATGTGCACAGCCCACGATTTAGATTCTGCTTAGCTCCCCATATAATTAACGCTTTACTTCATAAAATCATTATATAAAAGTTCTCTTGAAAAGGGATATAAAAACAAAACCATTCTAAAATATTTTAGATCGTTTAAGCCATATTTACCAAAGTATTACAAAAAAGTCCACATCTAAAACAGTAAAATTTTCAAAAAGACTTAAATCCAACATGGAATAACTGTGATTAAAACACTGCCATTGATGACAGCTTGATGACTTGAATGAAAAGAGCTGGTTGATTTCAATTCAGTAACTACTTGTGGATAAAGTCTAAATCACAAAAGCCATTATTGCAACTGGCAGTAAGTCAATAGTCTACTTAGATCCTTGCATGGCCCCTAACATTTCAGTGTTAGAAAAGGCCAAACATAGGACTAAACAGCATAAAAATAAATCCTCTCATGATCAGGTCAGAAGCACAATGGTGCTGGAGAAACTAGCACTGCCGACTCTGTTAGGAGGTGGTGGTGGTGGAAAGCAAGGGTTGTTTTGTTTATCTAAAAGCTTTCAGGCTCAAACTCTTAGTCCAGTGCCTTTCATAAGCATCAAATTTATTTGAACTAGTTTAAAGATTTTTTCTAAAATATACATTCTAATTAAAAAGCCACCCTAGAAATATGCATGAGCCAGCTATAAATGACTAGATATACCCAACTCAACAGTCTCACATTATAGGGAAATCAAGCAAGCAGTATGAAACCCTTTGAGGTGATTACATATTATACCCTCATTTCAGATAGTAACCTTTCAAGCTGCAACAGGAATTGTGTAGTACAAATTCTACGAAGCGGCCCTCCAAGAAGAGCACCCATTGTCATTTAGTTCTGCAAGGGCTTTAGTTAAAGGTGACCTGCAAAGGAAAAAAAAATAATAGGACCATGCACTGCTTTTCTTTTTAATAATGTATAAAGGCATGAAAGGAGGCATGAAAGGATTTGTTTCTGCTTTAGGGGGAAAAAAACAGGTCTTATCCATCCCTGTTTTTCTTGAAAACTATAGATATCTAGAGAACTAACAGAACCAAGACATCATGGATGAAATTGAATTAACCGAAAACGTTACTTTTAAATAGATTAAACAAACCTGAACATCCTTTCAAAGAGCTGGAAGAAAAGTTGTGTAAGGACATCTTCACCTAGCCAACGAATGGCTGAGACAGCTCCCCACACACATAAGACCTCCAATTAGTACGTCATCAGAGGTAAAACTTGAAATTACTAATAATCCTTAGCTAAAATTTATTTTAAACCCTGCTTACAAACATCCTGCAGGCTTTCTTTATGTATCAAAGCACCAAGAAAAGCACAAACCTAATTTTTCTTCTGGTTTTTAGGTCAGCTTAAAAAGAATCTCTCTTCAGATGCTCCACTGCAGGGAATTGGTCTCTTGGCATTGGGGACTTTCCTTTATAATCTGCCCAGGGACCATAAAGGTTCATTTAAGTGCAGGTTTTAGCACAAACAAAGGTCTCATCATTCCTAAAGCCACTAGAACCTGATTTAAAGATCAAAGTCCAAATTTACATTTTGTCAAACAGAGACTTACCTTTTTCTACCAGAGAAATAAATGCAATGGGGCACTATCAGGATGTATAAGCAGGCAGTTGGGCAGAACCTAACTTGTCAGAATATCCAAAGGTTTCTCACAGATACCCGAGTCTGAGAGTACAGCAGGTACACAAGGCTACCAGATTCTCCAAGATCACGTGGAAGAGTGCTGGCACCCAAACGTGGTCCTCATCTACTGGGATTATACAGCTGCGAGTCACACACTCTGATCTAAGCGATGGTGTCAAAATACTATTCAGAAGTAACATAAGATTTGCAAATCACTGCCATGGGTAAACAAATGACCCATTTTCTGAAGGCCTGGAGTTTACTTAAATGGTTGAATGCTATTCTGCTTTCCTCAGACCATTAACAAAAGTTTATCTATCAAGGAATATATGACTAGCCTGCCAGCCAAACACCCTCTTCTCATCACAGTCCCTTCTACAGAGCAACAGGGCTGTCACTGCCCCTCTTTTGTCATGTCAAGTGACCTTACTGAGGAGATACAGCAGACAAAAATACAGATACATATAATCCAAGTTGTGTTAGAAAAATATGAAAACCCATTTAAGGTGCTGGGTTCAGAGAACTCTTCAACCAAAAAAAGGTAGGCGCAATAAGCTTTTTAATAAAAGGAAAAGTTCAAAACCACTCTTTAAAAAAAAAACAAAAAACCAAAAACCTGTGATGGTGAAAGGTGCCATATTGAAAGTCCCCAAAAGAAAACAGCTTCTCTCACACAAGGCCCAGCTAATGCATCAGAACCCGAACTTGAAAGGAGTTCAGCCTCCATTATCCCACTCAGTCTTGACTGAGACTGGCCAAAAGATCTGACTGTGGTGTGGGCACCTGCCCACTAGGAAATGTACTAAGAACCACTAATTCATTACAGAAAGAAAAGGAGGACTTGTGGCACCTTAGAGACTAACAAATTTTTCACTTGTTGAGTCTTTAAGGTGCCACAAATCCTCCTTTTCTTTTTGCGGATACAGACTAACACGGCTGCTACTCTGAAATAATTCATTACAGTTATCCACTGATGAGTCAGCAGATTGTAACATGTTTCAATTGCCAAGGATATGAGCATACCATTCCCAAATCTCTAAGCCCCCCAACCTCTTTTTAAATAAAAGAGCAAGTAATGATACATCAGAAAAAGAGCAAGGGGTGTGGCCTACTCAAACTGCCCCCCGCATCATACTGGAAGGATTGTCATGTCGAGGGCTAAAGATGAGGCCAGTTCATAGGCACCGACTCCGTGGGTGCTCCAGGGCTGGAGCACCCACAGAAAAAAAAGTTAGAGGGTGCTTAGCACCGACAGGCAGCGAAGCTCCCCACTAGCGCCTCCCACCAGCCCCGCTGATCAACTCCTCCTCGTCCCTTCCAGTGCCTCCTGCATGTTGCAGAACAGCTGTTCCACAGCATGCAGGAGGCATTGTAAGGGAGGGGGAGGAGAGGGACAGGGTGTGCTTGGGGGAGGGACTGAGCAGGAAGAGGCAGGATGGGGCAGCCTGGAGCAGAGCAGGGCTGGGAAGCGGAGGGGTGGGACCTTGAGGGAAGGGGGCTGGGCCCGGGGCACAGCGAGAGGTTAAGCATCCCTCAAGGCCTATAGGAAGCCAGTGCCTGTGGGCCAATTTACATTCAAACATGGCACGACACCAGTGTTGTGCTGAGTATGGAAAAGGATGGAGAACAACCAGGAAGGCATGGGGGAAAGCTACCTGGATGAAAAGTTTCTCCTGACTCTACCACAACAAGTACCACACTTGTTGATTCACACCCCACCCTTTTAATAACAGAATCCCAATACAATCTACCTACCTAACTTGCACAGTTAACGTTTGCAGTGTTGTAGCAACGTTGGTCCCAGGATATGAAAAAGACAACATTGGTTGGTGATGAAATATCTTTTATTGGACCAACTTTGTTGATGGAAGCTACATGGTTTTGAGCTACACAAAGGTCTTCTTAACGTCTGGGAAAGGAAGTAGATCTTCCCCACACCTGAGAAAGAGCTTGGTGTAGCTCAAACCTTGTAACTTCCATAACAAAGTTGGCCCAATAAAAGATATCTTCACCTATCTTATCTCTTGCATATTTAATACATTAGAACTTTCTCTATCCCATAGTAGGTAGAGAATAAGGCACTTTCTGTGATAAGAGATCACAGAAGGTGTGTGCTGGACGTGGGGGCTGCAGCCACTTCCTTCCCCACCATGCGCTTGTTTAAAGAGGCCGCACCACCCAGTACCCGGCAGGCGCACCACTGTAAATACAACTTCTAGCTAAAAGGAGAGGCATCAACACAACACACTCAGGAAGTATGCTCTTCATTCCTCATAGAAGCCCCTTCCCATTGTTTTGATGAGACCTTGTGAGTATGATCGGTCCTAGATTGCCCATCCAGAAGGCAACAAGGTGCTGCTAACTACATGCTTAATGTATTCATAATACAGTCACCCCATCTCCTCTGCTTTGCATATAGCGTGCATCTCTCCCTCTCTTTTTTTAATCATTAACACGCACACTTTGGCACACCACCACATTCACCCCCACTTCAAACTTCACTGGTCTTAAAACAAATCATTATCGGGGGGTCAGAAGGTAAAGAGGTGTAGGACACTTCAGATTTAGTAGAACAGCTTCTTCGTTCAAAAGAGAAAACTGAAGAGGGCGAGACCAGAAGAACCCTCCTATCTCCTCCCATCCCGCCTCAATCTACCCCCTCCTACCTCGTCCCCCACCCCTAATCCGAGTCCCTGGGCACCCCTGTTTATAACAGGGTTTTTATCGTCAGTCAAGGGGAGCGGGGCGGGCCCTACTAACAGCCACTGGGCCGCACACTGTGAATCATCCCCCCCGGGCCCCGCCACCGCCCTCCCCCGCGCACACGCCCCCGCTCCCTCCCCCACCCCCGGGGCACGGTCCCCTCGGAGCAACTAGGGGATCCGTTACCTGCGACCCTCCCTCCTCCGCGCGGAGGGGGGAGCGCGGGGCGGGGTCTCTCAGTGGCGCGGGCGGCGGGGCCCCGCTCCAGGCCGGGGGGGGCTCCGCGGCGGCGGCGGTTCGGGGGTTTCTCGCTCCATTCTCCCCTCACACACAGGAAATAACACAGGGTCAGCTGACCCCGCCCAGCCAATGGGGAGGTGGTGGACCAGCGCGCGCAAGCGGGAGCAGCGCGAGGCGGCGGCAGGTCCCGGGCATGGAGGAGGGCGGCGCGTGCGTGCGTGCGCGCTCTCGAGGTGTGTGCTGGGCGTGGGGGCTGCAGCCACCTCCTCCCCGCCCCCCGCGCTTGTTTAAAGGGGCCGCGCCACCCAGTACCCAGCGGGCGCCCCACTGGCTCGGGGCAGCTGGTGTCACTTCCCCGCGGGTGAGGGGCTCCAGCAAACGGCGGCTGTAGCGCAGCTTCCCCACCACCACCCGGCGGCCCCGGGGCAGAGACGGCTGGTGCTTTTCACGCTCCGTGCAGCGGCCCCCCATGAACTCGGAGCCCAGCCTGGGCTCCAGCCCTGCCCTGGGTGGGGCAGGTGGCTCGTTAGAGAACGAGCCCCACGTGGCCCGGCGGCGGCGGCGGCGCTAATCGCTGGGAGCTCCTGGGGGAAAGGGGGTGGGCAGTGGTGGCTGGGCAAAGCTCTGCGGCTGCCCCGCGCACAGAGAAAGCAGGGCTAGGAGCAAGCCCGGACCGTCCCATTTCAGCCCCCTGTCCCCACGTCCCTGCTTTCCCAAGGCTCTGCCCCTCTGCTACCACTCAGGGTTCCCGGGGCCGGGCACAGGCTGGGGCACCATGTAAGAATGACCTTTTAAGCGGCGTCCACTGGTTCTGGCCTGCTTTACAGGTCCGCAGTACAGCTCAGGACTGGAGGCTGCTGCAAAGTCCTCCTTAAGCGCCGCTCCCAGCGCTAACCCCCAATGAAGAGGGGACGCAGTAAGGCTGGGCTGGGCCCAGGGCTAGGCCCTTCAGCTATGTTGCTACTGCCCCTTTACCTGACAAAAATAACTTCCATTTTCCATTTGTAAAGTTGTGCTAAGGTGACATTACTACGGAATTTTTAAAGCTCTGATTTTTCTCAGTTACTTTAGAATCTAATTGATGCTGTTTGGTCACTTTTTGTACCTCACTCAGCTGGAACATGAAAGCTAGACTGTTCACTTCTGTGCATTTTCATTGGACTCAAAAGTGGTCAATAACATTTTCTAGTGAGGGCATTATACATTCACCCTTAAATTTTGGCCTAAAGTACAGTGCTCTTTTAAGGAGCAAGGTACTGCAAAGCAACACTGCAGTACCGTAATAGAGCTGTAGAGAGCCCAGGAAGCAGCAGGGAGAGTGTAATTCAGATCTAATGTAGGCCACCACACCTGAAAGCAAAGGGGGAAAACTTACATAAAGCCTATCCGCTTTATACATGACTTCAGCCTGTAGTATCAGCTCTTCACTTTCGTAAGTGCTATACTATTTTCAGAAACAATTTGAAATAAACAACTTTTAAATGCTCTTGTAATATCCCACACAAATCTTTAATTTAAGGGTGATTAAGTGCACTTCCCCCCCCTTGAGCAGTAAGTTGAAGGTTTTGTGTGGGTATTTCCTAGTGTACAAAAAATTAGCATGCTAATGTAGGGGACTGCAACATGGAGCTTGGTGGAAGGGCCAGCTGGGAAACAAGGATGCAAAGCCTGTCAGATAATCATCTTCTCCACTTAGAATTTGCATGTCAGTGAAGGAAGCTTTGAGACACTCTAGCTTCCTCCATCTGCCACTCATAACTTTTCATGTGAAAATGCAGGATACTGTCAGGCAGAAAATCTTTAAGTGCTAAGCAGAGAAAACTTGATCATTTAAATCTCTCTAGGAGTTTTACAGAGCAAATATGATGGTTTCAGTTAAGTTTCGCCAAGCTCTGCTCACAAGACCCTCATCCCTTGTTGTAGGCCTTACTCTGGAAGTAGGCCCTTGCTTATAGCTCAGCCAGCAAAAATTTCAAAATTACATTGTACAATGCATTCTCTGTCAAAAGTGATTATGGGTGAGACTGGGGCCTAGATGCGACAGGCTGAAGTGCAGTCTAAGTAAGACTGAAGTTGTGGCAATAGATTGGGGGAGGCAACCAGAAAAATTTATCTACCCCACTTTATTGATTATAAGTGCCTATCATTTGTCATTCAAGTTAGCAATTTAGGGAGTGTTACTGAATCCACAGCTGCTGTTAGACCACCATGTATGGTAGGAAGAATTAGATTTTTATTGGTCAAAGTCAATTTAACTGTACACATACACAAACTGATGTAAATTTTTATTATTAATGGAAATATTTTTTCCAGGCAGGCAAAGTAAAAAAAAATGCAGCTTGAGAACTTATTAGAGTTAGATTTAAGGATATTTACTTTGTATGTTTGACATGTGATGTTGACAATTTGTGATTTAACAGTTATAAATCTTTAACTTTTTGAATCTCAACATTTATTGTCTGCCTCCAGCCCCCAAAATTTCCTGCAATAGTGAAAATTTAAATGGGGGAAAAATAATAAGAAATGCTTAAAAACAAACTGATATTATCCATCAAAATTATATAAAAAATATAAATCTAATTCTCCCCTGCTTAATCATATAACAAAAGTTTCTGGTAAAGTGTCTCCTCCCACAATCTTTGACTTGCCAGGAGCATGCAACTGTTTCTTTCTGATGCAAACCTTCTGCTGTGATCTATGATGCCTTATCTCTCTCAGATTAAATTGCTGCAATGCTCTCTACATGAACTACCTGGAAACTGCAGTTTGTTCAGAAGGCAGGAGCCATCTTATGAAGCAGAATCTCTCCAAAAGCACATTACACCAGTGCTCTGATCTGCATTAGTTATCTATTGGTTTCTAGATACAGTTTAATGACTTCACCTGTAAACCCCTGAATGGTTTGCAAAAAAAAAAAAAAAAAAAAAAAGCCATGAGAAGTGCCTCTCTCCCAGTGATACTGCCACAAGGGTGGTTAGTTGAGGTGCTCAAGCTGGAGTTCCTGTGATACAGCTTCTGGCAGTGTGTTCACCATGAGGAACCCTCCACTTTGGAACCTACCTTTCCCTGGTATGATATAGCCCAAATCTTGTTGGCCTTCAGAGGATGCTAAAAAGCTGTTGGAGATGGAAGACCATGATAAGGGCTGTTATCTTGAGGGAGGGGTATTAATGGATTGAGAGTTTAAAGTAGAGGATAGATTTTTTGTATAGATATTAAAATACAAAGTTATTTATAGGCCATGATGTTTAAGATACATTAATTTTACAAGAAATCAGCCTAAATAGAAAGTTATTTATGGTGTGTATATTTTTGATTTCTGAACATAAACAATCTAAGAGTCATCTTCTAAAAATCAGGAATTTCTTTGTTAAAGATGCAAAAAAAAGTTAGACTGAAAAAAATAATTAGGAACATATGATACTGCACTAGGGGACCACTGGTCTGATTCCATATGGGAATTCCTCTCTCCAGCAATGGCCATTACCAGATGCATCAAAAGAAACAAGGAGGAGTAATTTTTAAATGTTTGCAACTCAAACTAATCAACACATTTATTTATTCTTATAAAATTCATTTTGTGCTTAAAAGAGTATGTACTTAGTAAATCTGGGGATGATGTACCATCGTTTGAGAACTGGTGACATAGTGTATGTACCACTGGTGATAACTAGGTTGTTTTATAGTAAAGTATTAGAATAAGTATCTGTTGTAATTATGCTAATTAAAACTACCAAGGTGATATGACTAGTACTTTTGAGTTTTAGACGTGGTATGCTAAGTCCAAGAACTACTTACACTATGCTGCTCATCCGATGAGAGATTTCATAATAAAGTGTCAAAGCCTCATTTATCATATCAGCAGGTTGTTTCTGCTAAAATAATCAGCAAGTAAGTAGTTAACAACATTGACTTCTAAATGGTGATCTTTAGGTTTCAGAGTTAACGATCCTATTGAGCTGAATGGGGCAGTTCACTTCTCAGTGATATTGTTTTAGGTTGCCTGCATACTCAGGAAGACAACCATGCATCAATTTACATTTGGTTGATGCGTATAAAGTTTTTCTTCACAACTGAGGGCTACAATTCTTTTTCTTTAGAGGAAAGAAATCTTAGATTCTGCAGAATCCACTGAATGACAACCATTTGACTACAATAATTTCAACATAGAAATAATTATGGCTAATAGAACTAATTAAAAATTAAACCCATTAAGACACTTAGGCCCCAGTTCTGTAATCAGATCCATGTGACTGAAACCCTACACCTGTGCAGGATCAAGGCCATAAGTAACCATCTATACTTGGAGTCACTTTTCAAAGTTTTAAAAAAAAAAAAAAAAAAAAAAAGAGAGAGGTTTGTTAGATATAGCCAAAAAGAAATTAAGGGGCCATCTTAAAATTAATATAACAAACTAATCAACAGATTTGCTTGTAAATTCTCAGAAAATTCATTCTGTACTCCAACAATAAGTGCTGTACATAGAGAGGATATTCTTTATTATTCATACATAAGACAGACCTAAGTACCTACTTTTAGTGCAAATGTCTACACAACCTCAACTAGAAACACACAATGGCATCTCCCGTTCCCTCCATTTATTACCCTCCAAATCCTGCCTCTTTCCCCATACATTTCTTTTTCCTTATCTCCATCAGAAAGCCTCAGTTTGAGAATACTTGTATATAAATGAGGGTGGGATGAGAGGCAATGTGACAGCTAACATTTGAACCTTTTAGCATGGAGACTCAAAGAATCCTGGGAAAAGTAAAGGCATTTAAGTAGTCACTGAAAGCTCAAGTAAATTTCTCCCTGCTCCTACTACTGCAGCCATCAAAGTTCACAGGGTAAACAGCACTGGTCACTTTAGCATTCTCAGGCTCCATCTGCTACTTCAGTATCAGGTTTACCTTGCAAATCCCATTCCTGTCTCTCACAGGACACAAGTTCTCATGGGGATTTGAAAATTCCCTCTGACCCTGAGAGGACTGACAACTGCAGATGAGATAGTCTCCTTTAGACATTGAGGTCACCAATTCTGATCTAGCCACGGGTCAGAAGTTACTCAGTCATGACCACACTCCAGTAACATATTAAGAGCTGGGGGGAGGGGGAGGGTCACAACCACATGCAAGAGTCATGGGTATCCAGCTATAGGGAGAAAAAGGATAGAAACAATGGTGTTTAACACATTTGTACCTTAAAGGTGGCTGTGCCAGATCATGGTTGAGGTGCACAGGGTGGTGATACTGTCTTTCCTGGGCCTTTTCTGTACCTAGAGTATATCAGCTTCCAGGTGCTGCCAATTCAGCATCAAAATCAGCCTCTTAAATGATTATTTTATAAAAATATCGCAAACTACTCTCAGCAACGCCCTCTGCCTGTGGACTGGAAGAAATCAGAGCACACAGGTGTTTCTAAAAGAGAGAGGATTTCTGAAGGTGGTTGGTGAGATTTTTTGAGGTGGAGTTTTTAGAGGAAAAAGTTTGATGCTGAAAAGTGCTGAACTGGCAGCACCTGGCAGGCTGATGTTATTACACAAAGAGACAGGAACATACAGATTTCTCCCAGGCACATAAACTGCATTCCTTCCCCAAAATAGCGTCTTTATCCCATCAAATTATTTCCCCTTTCACTCTATTTTATGCAGTATACACACTCTCAATGTCACTGGTACAACTTTTATCTATAGCACTTAGATGCTATGGGCATGGGTACCAGAGAAAAGACTAGATATATAATACAAAAGAGGCCAGCAAGATTAGTCACATATAGACCACACTAGCGTGGACTGAAACATTAGTTGTGAGACAGCTAATTCTTTAGGCAAGTTCAAAGCAACAGCAGTTTGTCTTGAAGTGAGACAGACATCAGTATGGCTGCATTCATTAGTATTTTCTAGCACTATTCCCATTTCTTCCTTCGACTCTCTTCACAGTGATTCAACTAAAAAGTCTTACATCTGACCACTGGTAGGAGGGGCAGTATTCAATCTCTTTCAGGACTCTGTGGTAAGAGCCTGGAGGGCTCCTCCCTCATTAATTCACTGGCATTAGACTCCCTAAAAGATACTAGTCAAAAAGTCTAGCTTCTTCGTGGAAATATTTTATGTAGAGCAGAGAGTCTCAACCTGGTGGTCATGACTTGGTCCATCACTTGGAAATGGCTCTCCTTCAGACACCAGGGGCACTTCCATAAGCCACAGTGCTGATGCCTGCAGTCCAATTGCTGCAATATCAAATCAGCCAGAGTGAAGAATTCTGGGGCATACCTAAGGAGAAGCTGATACAAATGGCTGAACGTGGATATCATGAGAGGAGAAAAAGTCAAAAACTGAAATATAGAAGACAATTCTGCTTCTATCGCTTTATATTTCAATACTCCTCTCACTCCTCTTTTACAAGGAACTAGCATATGAAAATAAGATTTTTTCCCCTTCAGATCTGTTCAACTTCTGATGCTTATTCCCTTCACTTCTTGTCAGAAACCTCCATTTGCAATATCAGAATTCGGTTGCTGTGGAAGTGGTTTTGATGTCGCAGACAAAGGAATCTGGCTCTAGGAAGAGGAGCTGAACTTTTGAGGGAAAATTATCCCATATCCATGAAGATGTTTTAAGTGTGTGAATTTAAAATACTAAGCATACAAAATATATAGCTCACTGGCAAGACATTCTCCAGCGAGGCAGAAGAGACCATTATATCAATAAATCTTCATTATCTGAATCACTAAACATATCAAAATAGTAAAAGAAGAAAAATATTAGAACCACCACCTATCTCTTAAAAAGAAAAGGAGTACTTGTGGCACCTTAGAGACTAACAAATTTATTAGAGCATAAGCTTTCGTGAGCTACAGCTCACTTCATCGGATGCATTTGGTGGAAAAAATGCATCCGATGAAGTGAGCTGTAGCTCATGAAAGCTTATGCTCTAATAAATTTGTTAGTCTCTAAGGTGCCACAAGTACTCCTTTTCTTTTTGCGAATACAGACTAACACGGCTGCTACTCTGAAACCTATCTCTTAAAACAGTCTTATGAAAACCAACTCTGCCTTGCCAGAACACGTTTTATAGAAGGGGATTTTAAAATGTGTTTGCCTTTAACAGGGGTTTTCTTTGTTGTTGTTTTTCTGCCCACAGGGGAGTGGGAATTTCCAGACTTGACAGGATCTCCTCATTTTTAAAATCACCATAACATATGATCTCAAATTTTAGAGACAGTTGAGATTAGATTCCTACTTCCATTCCCCCGCTGGTTTCTTCCCACATGTATGCAAGAGTTATTTTGAATATCAGATGATCAAAAACTTCTTTGGGTTTTTTTTTTTTCTATTAGAAGGTGTAAGGATGGTTCTCCAAGTCACTGATCTCTTAGTATATAACAGACTCCTCACTTCTATGTAATTACAGAAGTTTAGATACATTACAAAGCATCTGAGAAAGGCTTATGGCAGGAGGTGGAGGATAAGCAAGGTGGATTGGACTGGACCAGGACTGTTCGATGCTGAAGGTATTCTTGGCTTGTCTGGTAAGAGGCCTGTACTTATGCCTCGTCTGAAGGACTATTTAGATATACAATAAATCTCAGGAACCTCCAGGGACAGAAACTAATGTTACGCACCAATGAATTCCAGTTTTGTTATGACATATAGCAGGATTTTATAGTTCTGGTGACTCATGAAACACTGGATGACCCCCCCCCAAAATCAGCACATTCTGATTTCCCTTATGCCTTACCTTCCCCGCCCTTCACAAGAAACTGCAAATCCAACAACTTAAAATTCAACTGATTTTAATATCTGCTATATCAAGAACTGCAAGGGCTAGAAACAATGCAGTATTGAAGCCACTAATCTCAACTTTCAAAAACCATTAATTCCCAACTCTAAGAATTTAACAACAAAGTCTTCTAAGATTGTGCTGGAACTGAAGTAGGAACATGGAGCAAAACAGTAATCAGAATGACCTGATTTTAAAATATGAGTATTACCTACTATCCTAGAAGCATTACCTACACATACATCAGAGTCCCAGGCTGTTAGTAACATCCTGGCCAGTTCCTACTTCCAGGTTCAAGAGGATCTACAAACAGTCCAATTAAGTTAACTGGACTTAATTTTTAAGATAATAAATCTTTGTTTCTATAGGCCATTACTGTTTATATTGGAGATGAAAATAGGAACTCATTATTTTTCTAGGTGCATGGGACTCTAATGACCCAGCAAAGTTTGAGAGAAGAGGTAGTCACAGCTGAGGGACAAAATTTAAACTTTTCTTTCAAGGTTTATGAAACCATTAGACTTTGTCTACAGGGAAAATGTTGGGTTTCTTGTTTGGTTTTAAATTGCCAGTACTGCCGTCTTTGTCAAGGTTCTGAATGTTGAGCCCTGGGGGGGTCTTTCCATCTCATGCATCTTCACCGGTAAAAGAGGTGCTACAGTTCAAATTAAGCCCTCAGTGAGTTTGCACAGGTCTTAGCCATGTTTAAGGTTCAGAATTCCATACTTGCCAGAATAGAAAAAAAAACCACTGCAGCACAAATGATTTAATGACCAGTGATCAGAAATAATAAAAATTCAGTCCTAGGAACAACCATCAGCAGCACTGACCTGAACCCAGCAGTCACACTCATTAGATATCTATATACAGACCTGACCTTTGTGTAGGTCAGGGTGGGGAGAAAGCATACATCATCCCTTGAGGATGATATAGGTGACAAATCTGAGAAACTGTCCCAGACTGAGGTGTCATTAGAGGAAGCTTTGGAACAAATTGGTAAACTAAACAGTAATAAGTCACCAGGAACAGATTGTATTCACCCAAGAGTTCTGAAGGAACTCAAATGTGAAATCGCAGAACTACTAATTGTAGTCTGTAACCTATCATTTAAATCAGCTTCTGTACCAAATGACTGGAGGACAGCTAATGCACAGGTGTCCAACCTGTGGCTCTGGAGCCACATGTAGCTCTTCAGAAGTTAATATGTGGCTCCTTGGATAGGCACCAACTCTGGGGCTGGAGTTACAGGTGCCAATTTTCCAATGTGCCAGGGGGTGCTCACTGCTCAACCCTTGGCTCTGCCACATGCCCTGCCCCCAGTCCACCCCTTCCCGCCCCCTCCTGTGAGCCTGCCATGCCTTCGCTCCTCCCCACAGCCTCCTGCACGCCACATAACAGCTGATCGGGAGGTGCAGGGAGGGAGGGGAAGGTGCTGATCGGTGGGGCTGCCGGTGGCTGGTAGGTGCTGGGAGCCGGGGTAGTGGGGGAGAGCTGATGGGGGGCTGCTGACATTACTGTGGCTCTTTGGCAATGTACATTGGTAAATTCTGGCTCCTTCTCAGGTTCAGGTTGGCCACCCCTGAGCTAATGTGACACCAATTTTTAAAAAGGGCTCCAGAGGCGATCCTGGCAATTACAGGCAGGTAAGCCTGACTTCAGTACCGGGCAAACTGGTTGAAACTATAGTAAAGAGCAAAACTGTCAGACACATAGATGAACATAATTTGTTGGGGAAGAGTCAACATGGTTTTAGTAAAGGGAAATCATGCCTCACCAATCTACTAGAATTCTTTGACGGGGTTAACAAGCATGTGAACAAGGGGGGATCCAGTGGATACAGTGTACTTAGATTTTCAGAAAGCCTTTGACAAGGTCCCTCACTAAAGGCTCTTAAGCAAAGTAAGCTGTCATGGAATAAGAGGGAAGGTCCTCTCATGGACTGGTAACTGGTTAAAAGATAGGAAACAAAGGGTAGGAATAAATTATCAGTTTTCAGAATGGAGAGAGGTAAATAGTGGTGTCCCGCAGGGGTCTGTACACGGACCAGTCCTATTAAACATTCATAAATGATCTGGAAAAGGGGGTAAACCGTGAGGTGGCAAAAATTGCAGATGATACAAAATTACTCAAGATAGTTAAGTTCCAGGCAGAGTGCAAAGAGCTACAAAAGGATCTCTCAAAACTAGGTGACTGGGTAACAAAATGACAGATGAAATTCAACGTTGATAAATGCAAAGTAATGCACATTGAAAAACATAATCCCAACTATAAGTATAAAATGATGGGGTCTAAATTAGCTGTTACCACTCAAGAAAGATCTTGGAGTCATTGTGGATACTTCTCTGAAAACATCCATTCAATGTGCAGCAGCAGTCAAAAAGTGAATAGAATGTTGGGAATCATTAGGAAAGGGATAGATAAGACAGAAAATATCATATTGCCTCTATATAAATCCATGGTACGCCCACATCTTGAATACTGCATGCAGATGTGGTCGCCCCATCTCAAAAAAGCTATATTGGAATTGGAAAAGGGTCAGAAAAGGTCAACAAAAATTATTAGGGGTATGGAACAGCTTCCATATGAGGAGAGATTAATAAGATTGGGACTTTTCAGCTTGGACAAGAGACTACTAAGGGGTGATATGATTGAGAGCTACAAAATCACAACTGGTGTGGAGACAGTAAATAGGAAAGTGTTATTTACTCCTTCTCATAACACAAGAATTGGGGTCACCAAATGAAATAGACAGACAGCAGGTTTAAAACAAACAAAAGGAAGTATTTTTTCCACACAACACACAGTCAACCTGTGGAACTCCTTGCCAGAGCATGTTGTGAAGGCCAAGACTATAATAGGGTTCAAAAAAGAACTAAATAAATTCATGGAGGATAGGTCCATCAATGGCTATTAGCCAGGATGGGCAGGGATGGTGTCCCTAGCTTCTATTTGCAAGAGGCTGGGAATGTGTGACAGGGAATGGATTCACTTGATGATTACCTGTTCTGTTCATTTCCTCTGGGGCACCTGGCACTGGCCACTGTTGGAAGACAGGATACTGGGCTAGATGGGCCTTTGGTCTGACCCCAGTATGGCCATTCTTATGAGGAGGCATATTCCCTACGGATGATGCTTATAAGACAGAATTCTAGCTCATGATGCAGCCATTCAGTCCACCAGTGGGGAAAAAGAACGGCGGGAGGGATTGCTCTTTCCAGATGATGGCTCTGCTTCACAACTTTTATGATAAAATTCATTCATTCATTGAGGTGATCAAGGTTCTGTCTTGCTCTGCTAACATTTCTGAAAAGAGGTAGTGACCACCTCAGGAATTAGCTAGCATTGTATCTCGAGAAAAGGAGGTTTCTTTAATGCCCAAGTCTTTTTCTTCAGGATTGAAGGGACGGGGGGTGGGAGGGAAATGGGTGATGGTGGTGGCAGCAGCAGCAAGAGAGCCTCTCATAATAAGGGGGGGGGGGTAATCTGTTCAGTTACCCTTTACCAGCCACTGGAGGCTCTCCAGGGGATTCAGGCATCTCCTGCCCAGGGCTCTCTCTTGCTCTTAGAAAGATCCTTGCATGTGCTCCCTGATTACTTCCCCTCCTCAGAGAGGGAAATTCCCTTATCTCAAATGCTTTTAGCCTCTTGCTGAGATCTCCTGCCCAGCTGGAGCCTGCCTCCTTCCCTCACAGCAGTATATGAATGTGACAGAAGACACCAGGCAACCTTCCTTTGCTTAGGAAAGGGATCGAATCCTCTGCCTTTCCAATATGGGATGGGGATAACCCCTGGGTACAATATTGAGGAATGTCTGTCAGCATACTGAAGGGAATTCATAGAAAAGCAGAAGAGTGGTGAAAGCCTCATGACTTCAGTCATTTGAAACAGGTCTGGACAATGCCCAGAGGAATATGCGGGAGGGAACAATCCTGCACTACCCAGAGGAGAGGAGAAGGTTTAAGCTCTTTTCCATATCTAATCTCTGCTAAATCACATCCTCAAATATTCTCTTCCCTCAAATCACATTGTGGCTCCACACATAGATTACAGCAGATACACTACTCAGCCCCACCTAGATTTTGCCATGCATTGGTCTTCTGTCACATCTGTCTTCTGTCATTTAAAGAAAACAGCAGAAATGAGGGAGCTGTGGATTTCCTGAGGGAGTGACGGGTCATTTGACTTCTCTGAGGGGTGAGGTAGGACTCCAGGCTCCACTTCCGAGCTAATAACTGGTCATGGCTCAGAGGAACCAACACAACACTTAGATAGCAAAAGTGTTTTTACAAACTAACAAATCTTCACAACTCCCCTGAGTGGCCAGTAACACCCTTTTAATGCCAGGGGAAGGAGCAGAGATGAAAAGACATACGAGGGGTTATATCAGCATCCCAGAGTGGGGAAGAGAAGATGAAATTTAGTTATGCAGAGGGGGCAGTGCAATAACTTTTCATCACTGAAGACCTGGATTCAAATCCTGTCTCCGATCACCACTGAAGTTACATTAGCACAGAGGTTCTCAAACTGTGGTTCGCAGAGCCTTTCCTAGACATCTGCAGAATTACATATTTTCAGAACCATGCAGTAGGTGCATCTCTTCTGATAATCCAGCTGTCTGTTTAGACTGCAAGAATGCGCCACAATTAATTATACATCTCTGCTACAAAAGACCAAGTCTATAAGTGCAAGGGGGTGCTGTTCATCAAGACTCAGATGTATTGGCAGAGGTGCATGAGGGTCCAGCTGTAAAAAACGCATGGGGTGCTGTAGGTCATCAGGACTGAAGCACACTGGGGACCAGAAAATGGAATAGCAGGGATGCTGCAGACTGTCAGGACGAGATGAACACAGCTCTGCCAATCAGGGTATAGGAATGGAATAGCAGAAATGCTGCTGGTCATCAGAATGAGGTGCTGTGGTACCGAGGAACTTGCACAGCACCTTCATGCACCTTCTGTCTCCAGCCCTTCGTTTTAAAAATAGAACAAAAACACTACATCACTGTCAATAAGAGTCCAGGTGAATGTGAGTCAGTGCAGGGTCATTTTTAGCCAGATATCCTTTTCTGCTGATTTCCTTGGAAGTCCCTTTTCCCTTGAGTGTGTATTTAATAAAATACAGAAACAACGCAATGTCATACAGCTTTTCACTGTCACTCTCTCCCCATCCTTCCTCCTCCAGACACATAGACTAACACAAAATGACGGCTTCCTGAACAGACTGAATGAGCAAAGACCTCGCTCCTTTCTTAACTGTCTGCATTCTACTCTCTCGCTCCAGTCATATTATATCACAAAACTCAAAGCAGCCCACCCACTGCCCCTTCTTTGTCCAAAATCTCAAATGAATGGCAAACTGGACACAGAAAAAACTGCTAAAGGGAGCTGCAAGTTAACCAGCCCCCCCCCCCTTGTCATTTTGAGGCAGTTCTTTGCTGATGCACCTAAATGCTATTTTGCGGTCATCAGTTAAAAAGATGGAGATATTAAAAAGAAGGAATTATGTCTCACAGCTCTTGAGAATGTGACCCTGAGGCCCTGCCCTTCTCCCTCCTTATGTATACACCCACCACATTCAAATACCAGCCCCCCTCCCCCTTCTTCTCCGGTACCACTCTGAACCTGCAAAGCACAAGCACACAACAACAACAAAAAAAAACACCGCAGCCACAAACCCAATAACCCATTTATGTCGGTTTCAAAGCTAGAGACAGAATGCAAGGAACAGCCAGCAGCTGGGGCCTTTGAAATGGACAAGAAAGAGGCTCACTGTGACCAGCCAAATAGGACTCCAGCTGCGTTCCGCTGAGAAATGGTATTAAGCGGTTTCCCGGCCCCTACCCTGCATCCCTCACTGCCTCCCTCCCCGCACACACTATCAGAGAATGCACCGTACAGCCAGAGCGTCACTGGCTGGCACACACACGCGTGTGGTCTGCAAGATCTGGCCTTTACAGGGCAATTTTACACTCTAAACTTTCAAGAAGAAGAGAAATAAAGCCAATTTACTGTACCTTTCTGGCATGATTCTCAGCTTTCCCTGCTGCTTCTCCCCACCCCCTTCCGATTTATCTCAGCTACTGGTTTTATAAACCAAGAGGGTGGGAGTAAAGAGGAGGGGGCTTTTTTCCTCTTCTCTCAGCCCCGTCTGCACCTTCTGCCTGAGCCTGCAAGTGAAGTCACAAGGCTGAGTCTGTGACATCACATGGAGTCTACAAACACTGGATTGTGACTTCACTGCAGGCTAGAACAGGGAGGAATATGAGAGGGGAGGGGAAAAGACTCATTCATTACACATATCTGCTATAGTAACAAAGGGAATACATGAAATGGCTGGCCATGGAAATCACTTGTTGTATCAAATGTGCTCTTTTTTTGTTTGTGAAATAAAGTTTGCTCCACAATGAAAATATCTTTTCAAGGTGGTTTGGGGGGGGGGGGGGGGGGCGAAAAACTAGTAGCAGGAGGTGCTTGGACAAAATGTGATCTTCCTGTGCCATGTACCCACCCTGGAAACCCTCTTAGGACTGAAGTAAATTGACAGAACTGCTTGTGGGGTATCAAGTCTGGATTAGGAGGAAAGTGCTACAGGTCAAGATCAAGGTGCACTAGGGGGTAGTGAAAGCTCAGGGCTGGAATTCGGAGGGAGGAAATCTGGGGAAAAGCAGGGGAATGGCAGGGGATACTGCAGGTCAGGACTGAGGTGCATTGGCAGAACAGGGCAGGTCCTAACAATGGTTTAACAGAGGCTGCTGCAGGTTAGGATTGAAAGTGTAATGGCAAAGATGTTGTAGGAGTTGGCTATAGGTCTAGGCTGGAATATTAATTAGCATGTTCGGCTTCTTCCATCTGAAGAGCTGACTCGCTTTACTCTTATTAACTGGAATACAGGGGGTGCTGCAGGTCAGGACTGAGATACATCCACACAGTTGTATGTGGGGTTAGGCCTGGGAGAAGCCACTTGGAGTGCCAGAAGAGGCTCTTGTTCCCTGCCTGAGGGATAGGTGGAGGGGATGCAACAGAGATTAGAAAGGACAAGCAGCTTTAGCATATATGTTTTCATAAAAAAAAAAAAAAAAAAATCACATTCATGAACTATCCAAGGACCAAGTGGCACCAAAACTAGCTGTAAAACAGAGGTAGGAACATGGAAGTTTTCAAGAGTTGCTTACGAAGTCAGTAATAAAAGGTCAAAATTTAGTATGATTTCAGATATTTTCAGGAACCAAAAAATATGCATACATTGTTTTGCTTTATTTGTGTTCTAAATTTAAGTCTTTTCGTCCAGCATAGGAAACCCAATCTCACCCACAATGGACTAGTGCATGACCACCAAGAGATTAGAGACTAGTTTGGAGTCGCATGAAATGCAAACATTAAACAGCAATCACTGTACAAAATCACTTTATAAAATTCTTAGAGAAAGACAAGGTGGTTGAGGTAAGATCCTTTAATGGACCACCTTCTGCTGGTGAAAGAGATAAGTTTTTGAGCTCCACGGAGCTCTTCTTCAGATCTTTGACTTTAAATAATAAAAGTGGGTTTGTAAACAAGTAAGGACATAAAAAAAAAAAGTTGCCCTAGACAGTCCAGGGTGAGTCTCAGTGTCCCCTCTTCCATTTTGCAGAGGAGTGGAAGACTGTCTCTCATGGAATAGGCTGTGGAGTACACCCTAGTCAGGGGTACCATATAGAAGCCATGTCCCTCAGTACCATATCAGGACCCTAGCAGCCCTCCCCTGCTTCTTGACTCTAGAGTGATGCAATCAGGGATTCCCTTTGGCTGCAAGTGCCCCTGGGATCCCTGTGGAAAAAATAATATACTTCTAGGCTGTAATATCTTCTTTTTGAGCATCTCTGCAAGGCCAGAGGAGGGACAATATATATGTGCCTCCTGACCTGCCCAATTATGTGCTCCCCCTACAGTCTCCACCCCTTTTCCAGCTCAGACCTCCAGAGCATATTCCACAAGGTGTGAAGGGGAACGTGGGGGGAAAGATACTGCCGTAGAATTGTTTGACCCTCCCTGGAAGAATGTTAAAGTTTCTCCTGTGCTGTTAGAACAAAAGTGACAGTGTTTACAAGGGGAATACACAGACAATATAAAAAGTATAACAAATCCCTGCCACACTTCAGTGGGGAGAAGGGAGATCAGTGCATGGAATGGGAAGTGGAATAGAAACAATCCCCGGGTAATGGGTATATTCACCACTGGCCAATATGGAATGGAATCCAAACTACTCAACTATCTCATTAGGACCTGTACTACTAACAGCACAGAAAGGTGTAGCCCAGGAGAAGGGGGCATAAAGGTAGCTATAGGCAACCTGTACACCCCTAGAATTCTAGACTGTCATGGGGACTGGTGTGGCCCCTTCCAACCAGAAGCTGCTCTCACTTATGGGCGCTTCTAGATTACTGCCTATAGGCTGCTCCACATCTTGGAACAACTCAGATACCCTGTAGCAGTGTGTACTGCAGGAACTCTCAACTCCCATTCCAGGTATGGTCTTTGCCATGGGGAAATTCCTGCCCTGCTGACGGTGGGTCTCTTATGACCCCTGTATGTCAGTGCAATGTTAAATGGGCTGCAATGGGCGGAGGGAGAACCCCTCCTATCTCTAGTAGTGGGGGCTATGATTTAGGAATAGGACGATCTGCTGTATATCCCTCCCATTACTATGCTGTTCCAAATGGCCTTTCAGGGGAAAGTTGACTGGTACAGAGGAGCACAGGGTTTGGATGGAGACATCCCTTAGGGATGAATTTATTAAAGGGGGAACTCTAGAGATTCTAGTAAAGAGGACAGGAAAGAAGTTGGTGAAGTACTGGAGCTAGTGAGGAACAGTCAAACATAAAAGGAGTCCCATTTAAATACAACATATGAAGACAAGCAATGAGTTTTGACAAAATGTCAATTTGCTTATGCACAAATGCTAGAAGTTTATATACTAAAATGGGTGAACTAGAGTGCCTGGCATTAAATGAGATACTAGACATCATGAAAACTTGGTGTAATGAGGATAACCAATGGGACGTGGTAATACCAGGGTGCAAAATATATATTAATAACAGAGTAGGCCACACTGGTGGAGGAATGGCACTATATGGGAAAGAAAGCACAGAGTCAAATAAAGTAAAAATCTTAAATGAATCAATCTGTACCAGAGAATGTCTATGGATAGAAATTCCATGCTTGAACAATAAGAGTATAGCAGCTGGAATATACTAGTGATCAGTTGACTGGATGGTGACAGTGATTGTGAAATGCTCAGAAAGATTAGAGAAGCTGCAAAAAGAAGAAAAACAAATAATAATGGGGGATTTCAACTATCCTCATATTGACTCTGTATATATAACCTAAAGAAAGGATGCAGAGATAACATTTCTAGGCACATTAAATGGCTGCTTCTTGGTGCAGTTCTCCTGGAACCCACAAGGAGAAAGGCAATTCTTGATTTTGTCCTAAATGGAATGAAGATTCTGGTCCAAGAGGTGAATATAACTGAACCACTTGGTGACCATAATGTAATTAGAATCAACATCCATGTCAGGGGGGAAATGCCAAAGAAACCCACCAAAGCAGCATTTAACTTTAGAAAGGGGGAAGTACACAAAAATTCAGAAGCTAGTTAAATGGAAATTAGAAGGATCAGACACAAGGATGAAATGCACGCAAACTGCATGGAGACTATTTAAAAACATCATAATAGAGACTCAAACTAAATAGAAACCCACAAAAACAGTAGGAAGACAAAATAAATACCACCATGGCTAAACAGCAGAGCAAAAAAAAAAAGAGATGGTTAAAGGCAAAAAGGCACTCTTTAAAAAATGGATATCAAATCCTAGAGGGGAAAATAGAAAGGAGCATAAACTTTAGCAAGTCAAGTGTAAAAGTAAAATAAGGCAGGCCAAAAAAGAATCTAAAGAGAAACTAGCTAAGGCAAAAAAAAACTAACGGCAAAAAAAAAAATTATTTTTTTTTTTTTTTAAGTACAATAGAAGCAGGAAGCCTGCCAAACAATCAGTGGGGCCACTGGACAATCAAGGTACTAAAGGAGCACTTAAGGAAGACAAGGCCATTGTGGAGAAGCTAAATGAAAAGAGCCCTGTGTGGATACAAAATTTGTATCTACATCTGATCCACAACCCGCAAATATAATCCGCAGACAAAGTGGATATCCACAGATTTGCAGAGCTCTATAAATGAATTCTTTGCATGCATACAGGAGAGATCCCCACACCTAAGCCATTCTTTTTAGGTGACAAATCTGAGGAACTGTCCAAGATTGAACTGTCAATAGAGGAAGTTTTGGAACAAGTTGATGAATTAAACAGTAATAAGTCACCAGGAGCACATGCTATTCACCCAAATTCCTTCAGAACTCAAATAGGAAATTGCAGAACAACTGTGGTATGTAACCTACCACTTAAAACAGCCTCTGTTCCAGATAACTGGAGGATAGCTAATGTGAGGCTGATTTTTTAAAAAGGCTCCAGAGGCGATCATGACAGTTATAGGCCAATAAGTCTATACCAGGCAAATTGATTATTCTGTTCTTTACTGGAGTTTCAACAAACACATAGATAAACACAGTATGTTGACAAAAGCCATGTTGATTCTTCTCCAAGGAAAATCATGCCTCTCTAATCTATTAAAGCAGGGGTTCTCAAACTTCATTGCACTGAGACCCCCTTCTGACAAAAAAAATTACTACATGACCCTAGGAGGGGGGACCAACCAAAGCCAAAGCCCCACTGCCCTGGGTGGGAGGTCCAAAGCCCTATAACTTGCGCCCTGCCACCCAAGGCTGAAGCCATTGGGCTTTGGCCCCAGGCCCCAGCAAATCTAATACCAGCTCTGGTGACCCCATTAAAATGGGATCCTGACCCACTTTGGGGTCCTGACCCACAGTTTGAGAACTGCTGTATTAGAATTCTTTGCTGATATAGTACTCTTGGATTTTCAGAAAGCATTTGAAAAGGTCCCTTACTAAAAGCTCTTAAGCAAAGTAAACAGTCATGGGATAAGAGGGAAGGTCCTCTCATGGATCAGTAGCTGGTTAAAGGTGGGGGTGGGAAAAAGAGTAGGAAAGGTCAATTTTCAAAATGGAGAGAGATAAATAGCAGAGTCCCCCAAGGATCTGTACTGGAACCTGTGCAACACAACATATTCATAAATGATCTGGAAAAAGGGAGAAACAGTGATGTGGCAAAATTTGCAGACAATACAAAATTACTCAAAATAGTTAAGTCCAAAGCTGACTGCGAAGAGTTACACAGGCAGCAATGTGTCACATGAAATTCAGTGTTGATAAATGAAAAGTAATGCATCTTGGAAAAACATAATCCAAACTATACATATAAAATGATGGAGTCTAAATCAGCTGTTGCCACTCAAGAAAGAAATCTTGGAGTTATTGTGGATAGTTCTCTGAAAATATCTTCTCAGTGTGCAGAGGCAATCAAAAAAAGCTAACAGAATTTTAGGAATCATTAGGAAAGGGATAGGTAATAAAACAGCAAATATCATAATGCCCTTATATAAATTCATGGTACGCCCACACCTTGAATACTGTGTGTAGTTCTGGTCACCCTATCTCAAAAAAAGATATATTAAAAATTGAAAAGGTACAGAAAGGGCACCAAAAATGATTTAGGGATATGGAACAGTTTCCATATGAGGCGAGATTAAAAAGACTGACTTTTCATCTTGGAAAGAAGACGACTATGGCGTGGTTATGATAGAGGTCTATAAAATCATTAATAGTGTGGAGAAAGTGAATAAGGAAGTGTTATTTACCCCCTTCACATAACACAAGAACCAGGGGTCACCCAAGGAAATTTAATAGTCAGCAGGTTTAAAACAAAAGGCACAGTCACTACTTCACATAAGGCACAGTCAACCTGTGGAACTCATTGCCATGGGATGTAGTAAAGGCCAAAAGTATAACTGGGTTCAAAAAAGAATTAGATATGTTCATGGAGGATAAGTTCATCAATGGCTTATTAGCCAAGATAGTCAGGAATGCTCTGGGTGTCTTTAGTCACTAACTGCTGGAAGCTGGGAACAGACAACAGGGGATGGATCCCTCAATAATTCCGCTGTTCTGTTAACTCCTTCTGACGCATCTGGCATTGGCCACTATCGTAAAACAGAATACTGGGCTAGATGGACCATTGGTTTGACCCAGTATGGCCTTTCTTATGTTCTTATAGAGACAACTGTCCAGTCCCATAGATATGTTATACTTTTTATATTGCCTGTATTCCCCTTGTAAACACTATCACTTTTGTTCTAACAACATAGGAGAAGCCTTAACAGTCTTCCAGTCCTTTCTCTCCTGAGGTTCACTGTCAGCCCATCCACCACAGATATGCAGCCAATGTTAGGATGGCAACATGGCAGCCGTTCTGTACCAATCATGCTACCCAATAACATTAAGTGAGGGAAAATGAAGGGGAAAAAACAGAAATTAGAGCAGGGGTGCTTTAGGCTGGCCCAAAACGTAAGGAGTGGACTTGGAATTTGACCAGGACACTGGGGCTAAAGCCGCTCTTCGCTTGTACAAAGTGCCATGGGAGCTAGTGGGATTGTGAGTATTCAGAGTATGCCTCATCCAAAAAAGAGAGAGCAAGGAATCAATGGGTTTATTTTCTCACACTATGATTGTTTTGTTGATGTGGAAAGGTAATTAAAAAAAAAAGTTTCAATTCTGAATGAGCCCCAGAATTCCCAGAGCCCGAAGACTGCTGCTTAGAGGCAGATTAATCACACTGAATTCTCCATCTAGATGTTGTACGCACTCCAAACTCCCACCGCTAATAGCTCTAATATTCTCCTCAGCATGTGCATGCTGCTGGTGTTATGTTCCAGGAATATTAATTCCACAGCTCAAGATTCTCTCACTGGCACATGTACCCTGAAGGCTTGTTGTTGGGCATCAGGAGATTATGAATAAGATGAGAAGAGGGAAAGAGAAAATATTGCTGGGGGGGAGAAGGGGGCAAAGCAACTTGCTGAAAAAGTCACCCTAGACAGCCAGCCAATGAATGTTCCCCAGTAATGTCAGCAGTACAAACAATCAAATAAAGCCACTTAATGCCCAATCATTTAAACAAAAAGTAGCCAACTGCAGAGGAAGACTTCTTATTCCTAGCTTTAGGAGCACAGTACGGTAAGGGACAGCGGGGATCGTCAAGTCCAGTCTACGCTATTGGAGGCAACCCTATCATTATCTGGATCCTAAATGTATCAAGCTCCATCTTAAAACTAGCTACGTTTCTTGCCCCATTACTCCTGTTGGAAGGCTGTTCCAGAACTTCACTCCTCGGCTAGTTAGAAACAATGAAATCTTCTGATTTCCAGCCTAAATTTATTCATGCCCAGTTTACATCGATTTGTTCTTGTGGCCAACGCTGTCCTTTAGCTTGGACAGCTCTTCATCCTCCCTATGTATTTAGAGAGAGCAATCATATCCCCTCTCAGCCTTCGTTCGCTAGGCTAACCAAGCCAAGCTGTTTTAGTCTCCTCTCATAAAACACCTGTGTGTGTGTGTGTGTGTGTGTGTGTGTATATATAAATCTCTCCTCTGCTTTTTCCACCAAATGCATCCGATGAAGTGAGCTGTAGCTCACGAAAGCTTATGCTCTAATAAATTTGTTAGTCTCTAAGGTGCCACAAGTACTCCTTTTCTTTTTGCGAATACAGACTAACACGGCTGCTACTCTGAAACCTCTCATAAACCAGGCTTTCTAGTTCCCCTGATCATCCTAGTAGCTCTTCTCAGTACTGGTTCCAGTTTGAATTAAGCTTTCTTGAACATGGGTGACCAAAATGGAACACAGTATTCCAGATGAGGTTTTATCAATGCCTTGTACAATGGCATTAATACTTCAACTGGAAATACCTCACCCGATACATCCTAGGATTCATAGCCACATCAATTGGTGACCAATAGTCATCCTGCTGTCGACTAAAATCCTACGAGGTCTTTCTCTTCCTCTGTCATTTCCAATTGACGAGCCCCCAGCTTATAGCTGAAATTCTTGTTATTAGTCCTTAAGTAAATGACCTTGCACTTTATACTATTAAATTTCATCCCATTTCTATGACTGGTCCTCTAATAGAGGCACAGAGAGGTAAACAGACTTACCCAAGGTCACACAACAGGTTAGTGCCACAGGCTGGAATAGAACCTATGTCTTCTGACTCCCAGCGTCCTACCCCTCAGACAACACTGCTTTGTGCTACCCCCTGCCCTCAAACTTGCCAAAATTTCAAATATCAGTTGTAAGATTTGACAGATTTTACTTTTAAGTCAACTGACGTATATTAATAATACTGATATTAAGCATTTATACTGCACTTCATCTAGAGACCTCAAAGCACTTTACAAGGGTGAGTAAGCATCCTATCCTCATTTTACAGATAGGGAGATGGAGAGAGGGATAGGTTCAGCGAGTCGTCTTTTCCTTGACTTTGTCACACAGAGGGTCAGAAGCACTTTTAGGAACAGAACCCAAATCTTCTGGCTCCCAGCACTGTACTTTATCTCAGATGGAGAAAATGTATCATTGAATATTAATGCCAGAGCAATGAGAAGCAGGTGGGGGGAGGACTAGTACTCTCCCAAACTTCACCAGCAAAATAAATTCTGACCATGTGAGTCACCAAAATGAGACATTGCTCACTGTAGATTGTGTGCAAATATGCAAAAAGAAAAGGAGTACTTGTGGCACCTTAGAGACTAACAAATTTATTTGAGCATAAGCTTTCACGAAAGCTTATTCTCAAATAAATTTGTTAGTCTCTAAGGTGCCACAAGTACTCCTTTTCTTTTTGCGAATACAGACTAACACGGCTGCTACTCTGAAACCTGTGCAAATATGGTGTTCCAAATATGATTGTGCACGCTCTGATCTTTACTGGGTTCCTTGAGTTTGGCTTCAATATGCCCATTGGCCCTTGGGCATGGTGCCTTCTTGACGGTGAGTGGGGAGAGGAGGGAAAGAAAAGGCACCATCTCCAAAATGTCACCCGCTTGTGCCACCACAATGAGCTATCACTCACAGTGAGGTATGCAGATGTGCAATACCGCACTCTCCTCTCTTACAGGAAGAATTAAAGTTATTAATGCTGACATTTAAATAATCACTGGATGTTTGACTTAACCACTCACCAAGATGAATGGGGCAGTTCACACCTCTCAGAGCTATTGCTCTCTGCAGACTCTCATAGACATCTATGTACTGGTTACACTTCATTCACTTTTTTTTCTTCGCAACCATAACAGCTAGAGAGATTTTTTTTTAAATGAAAACTGATATTCTGGGAAACAAGATAGCAGATCCAGAGAGGCGCCATTACAGTACATCGGCATGCACCACCAAGCCCTGATGCTGTGTCATGATCAGGGCCGGTACAAGGATATTTTGCTCCCTAGGCGAAGCTTCCACCTTGCACCCCCTGCACCCACCCCCCGCTGACAACCTCCGAAAACTAGTAAACTTAGCAATATAAACAGCCTGTCAGAACGGGTAACGGCTAAGGCGTTTCAATTGTTTGCCATTGCCTCTGATGGTATCCCATTCAAAGTCTTACTATTGTGCAAAGCTAACCAATTGAGCCTGGCATTGCATCACCAGCCAGGTTAGGCAGGGTGACAAATCCCCCTTGCCCCAAAGGGCCATTATCCTGGTGACTAATTTCTACTCCAAGTCTGTAAAGCAGACTTTTAAGGTAAATACATTATTCCTTCAATATTACCCATGCACACATCTCACAAAGATTCTTACTCTTGACAAGTTACCAGCCTTGTGTAGATCCCTTCCACGTTCCTCTTTGCAGCTAATTGCCCTGAAAGACACATGTGGGGTGCAGTGAGTTTGTCAGGCCTGTGGTGACAGCTGTTTGTGAAGATCAGGGGGCCCTCTGCCACGGGTGCTGGTGTCACAGTGAGCCTGGGGTGGCTCACAGTATGGGGCAGGGCACTGAGACTGGTGAGTCAGGTAACGCTCACTGGGCTGGGGGGCAGGTGGTGCTGGGGTGGGGCAGGGGCAGATACCTGTCAGTCTCCAGTACTCGGGCTGTGCCAGGGCCAGCAGCCTCTTCACCTCGGAGTCTCCCCCTTTTGCCCGGGGGCCACTCCTCCTCTCAGGCTCCCCGGCTGCTGCCGCCGCTGCCACCCGGGAAGAAACAGGTGGGGGGCGCTGCCGCGGAGGAGACGCAAGGGGCCGGGCTCGGCTGGGGCCCCGCACCTGCCGGCCGAGAGCAGCAGGAACCGGGCGCCGCTCGGGTGGGGAGCTGGGCGGCCCGAGCCCAGGGCAGCAGCAGCCTTTGCAGAAGCAGGGGCAGGTGGGGAGCGTAGGCGCCTGGGGCTCAGGCCGCCCAGCTCCCCCCGAGTGGCGCCCGGTTCCTGCTGCTCTCGGCCAGCAGGTGCGGGGCCCCAGCCGAGCCCGGCCCCTTGCGTCTCCTCCGCGGCAGCGCCCCCCCGCCCACATCCTCCTGGGTGGCCACAGCGGCAGCGGCCAGGGAGCCTGAGAGGAGGAATGGCCCCGGGCAAATGGGGAAGACTCCAAGGTGAAGAGGCTGCTAGACCTGGCGCGGCCCAAGCGCTGGAGACTAACAGGTATCTGCCCCTAAGCAATAGTGTAAAAAAAAATTTGAGCCACCGTTTTTTGGCGCCCCCAAATCTTGGCGCCCTAGGCAGCTGCCTAGTTCACCTAGTGGTTACACCAGCCCTGGTCATGATGATAAATTCAGAATGCTGTAATTGCTGGATAGGGCTCTCAGGAGAGTCCTGGCAGGGAGGAGAGAGGAATATACTGTAAATTTTGGAAAGGGTGGTATTCTGTGATATAGAACAAGCTCTGAAAAACTTTTTCCAAGATTTTTTGTTTTAACCCAGACAGGTGAGGGCTATCCTCTTTCCACAACCTAATCTAATCCATCACTCTACAGGCCTGTCCACTGCAACATGAGATGAGACACTTCTTTATCTTCGGATGCAGCTCATATCCTCAACTCTCTTCACAAACAGATGCCTTACCAAGCAATAGATAGTGGCAAGACTGAATTCTGCAGATGCTATCCAGGATTTCAGTCTAGTCTTACCTTCTGATCTTTGCTGAACCCCACAAAAAGGGTCCCTGAATTTTGTAGTAGGATAACCACGAACATAAGCAAGAATATGGCAAGGCTTAGATTATAATGTTACCCCATTTTCAGCAATGAGGCCTTGTAATACTGGAGTGAAGGGAGCAGTGGCCTAGGGTCCTGTTCTCTCCCCTTAAAAAGGAAAGCTACACTACAGTATTCTTAAGCAATGATCAAAAACAGTATAGTGTTTCAGGCCATTTCTATAGAATACCATAGTACTGTTTGGGGTAATGACTGTAGATAGAATACGGTTATGTTTGAGGAAGCTGTTTTTCCTTTTTTGTTTGTATGAATGAAGATATTCTGGAGAACCAAAAGTCTAATGATTAAATATATTTATATATATATATATTATATGCAAGAATCATCTCTTAATCTTGGCACTCAGAAGAACTCAACTCCCCTACCTAAGCACCCTCCCTCCACCCCCTCACCTTGATATTCCTCTTCCCACCCATTAACCCAGTACCTGCAGTGCAGTGTTCAACTGGGACTGCAGGAGCTGCGGCTGCTGTCATCTCTTTGTAGCTGGCAGTCACCTGCCAATCTCGCCCCCACTTCCTCCTCCTCTCGCTTCCCCCACCCCTCATCAGTGC